>NC_090991.1:28151666-29513333 GCF_041146395.1 Eulemur rufifrons | reverse complement strand
GATCTCATGGAGATGGAAAGTAGAATGGTGGTTACCAGAGGCTGGGAAGGGAGGGAGGGAGGAATGAAGAGAGGTTGGCTAATGGGCAAAAAAACACAGGTAGAAGGAATTAAGTTGTAATATTCAACAGCACAGTAGGATGACAATAGTTAACAGTAATTTATTGTATATTCGAAATAGCCAGAAGACTTGAAATGTTCCCATCACAAAGAAATGATAGCTGCTTGAGGTGGTAGGTATCCCAGTTCCCCTGATTTGGCCATTACACATTGCATGCCTGTATCAGAACCTCACATGTATGCCATAAATAAGCACATTTATTGTGTATCAGTAAAAAGAAGACTTAAGGTGTTGAGTTCCCCCAGGGCATTACAGGGAATGCCAGTGGAATGACCATTATGTGTGGCAGCTGGTCTGGGCAAAGACTGGTCACCATCGTGCTCTGAGGACAGAAAGCAGAGCTTCCCTCTTTCTCCCCTGCCTGGAGAAATCTTGAGAACCAGGCAATCAACTGTGCACCAAGGTTTCTCTGAATATAGAGCTTCCATCAAACGGATGTGTAGAAAAGAAACAGTATAATAATAGCTGATCCTTCTCTAGTGCTTATTATAGTTTAGGGGCTGGGCTAACTGGTTTATGTGTGTTATTTCATTAAAACTCAAAACAATCTCTAGGTCCTACTATTATTAGTAGTACGAGGTAGGTACTGTTATTGTCCTTTTACAGATGGGGAAACTGAGGCCCAGAGAAAGTGAGCAAAATGGTACAGGAGGCACTGTTAATTGATAGCAGGACTAGAACATGCAGCCTTGCCCCAGAGCCCGTGTGTTGAGCCACAACTCAGTGCTGCACTTCTCAGCAGAAGGCACTTTGCTTTGTGGAAGATGGCAGAACTTCTGGAACCGTCAGAACACCTGTCAGTGGGACAACATGGTGCCCTATATGTTCTGGAAGCCTAGACATGGAAGGAATAAAGAGAAAAGGAGTGGCATGTCACACACCTCTGTGCGAGTCCTGGAGTCTCCTCAGCCAATTCCTGGGAAATCTAATTTTAAAGGACACAGAGAGGCTAGTTTTCAAAACACATGCCTCTACTTTTAAATCATGAAGGATTTATGAATTCTGTGTTTTTGTAGGACTCTCAAAGCCACAGTTCCTTCCGATAATGCTCTTAAAAGAGGAGCACCATGAAGGTGATGAACAGCAATCTGGGAAGATTTAGGGACAGCCTAGAGGGCGATCGGGAGCATTGAGCGCTGCTGTGTCCCTGAGGCCACTGGTGCTAAGCCCACAGCACAGTCCATGCAAGTCAAAGAAGAGAATAGGGTTCATTCTGCTTGTGCCCACACTGTGTTGATCTGCCCCAGTACAACAGGGAGACACACAGGGTCAAGAGAATCTCACTCTTTCACGAATAGATCTCCCCCTTCAGCCATGGTGAGAAGTCCTGATATAGAAGCATGCCTGAATATGTGGATATATTGGGCATCAGCTGAGCATTTTCCTATCAGCCGGGTGAGTGGAAGGAGTTAGAGGCACTTGGTATTCACCTCCTTGTGCTTTTCAGAGACATGCTTGCTGAGAGCACTTTGCAAGTACACAGTGTGGGGGGAGAGACCTGTATGTGAAGCGGCACAGGGCATGTAGCCAGCACTTGGTAAATATTAGTTTCCTTCCTCTTTCTGTGTGTAAGGCAAGTTGTACGAGCAAAGCATCCGCAGCTCGGAATGCAAAAATAGATCTCCATGTGAGGATGTGGCCTCTTTTCCCCGAGTGTGGACCAGATGTCAGGCTGCCTTGTGAGGACTCAAGGAATGTTACAGCTTCCTTCTTCGGGACTTCACTGCTTCTCCCCATATGGAGAATTCTGCCTCTCTTTCTATGCACTTCTTGGATCTGAAAAACAAGAACAAAAAAGTAGATGGCTTAAAAGTCTCAGGAAATGGACCTTCTGTACTCTTCCTTTTAAAAAGCGTTTGTATATATATCATTTGGGTCTTGCTCTCGAGTCAGATACATGGCCATCATGCCATTATCCCTGTGATTTAATGACATAATAAAAATTGATGGAGAGCCACAAGCATGTGGATGTTTGTTTTAGAATGCATTTATTCTTTTTTTTTTTTTTTTACCAGACATTTACTGAGGGCCAACTATTTACCAGGTACCAAGCTAGGTGCCAGCAATTCAGAGATAAGGAAGATGTTATCCTTTGAACTTGAGAAGTTTATGCATTGCAAAGAGACAAATAGTTGTGAATGGAGTGTGGTGGATGGTATGAGGGTATGTACCAAGTGGGACCAAGAAGGCAAGAACAGTCAGCTCTGAATAGAGAAGAAGATCACAGATGACCCTTGAATTGTGTCTTGAAGAATGAACGAAAATTCCGTCAGTGGAAAGGAAGGATATAGTAATTGACCCATTAAGTTTCTCTTGACTGATATTAAGGGTGAATTTCCACTAGATATGCATCAGTAATTCACAGGAAATGATCATTCTGATGAGAGTGTTAGGGGACATGGGTCTGAAATATTAAAAAATAAGAAAAAAAGAGAAGTAGAAACATGTTTATGGTGGTTAACGCACGAAGGGGCTAAATCCCGCCTCCCCCGAGAAGAGGAACCTTGCTGCATGGAGAGGGCCCCGTGGCTCTGCACTGCCAGGACAGCCGAGACACGTGTCTCGAACGTGGTGTGTTTAAAGAAGTTGGGAAGTTAGAGGCGGTGTAATTGATGGGATTTGACAGTTGCTGTGGCAACACACCCACTTCCAGAGAATCAGCGTTCGTGGGAGGGCAGGCAAATTCGGGGCACTTGCCCTGGGCTGCCCTCTGTCCCGTACCACCTGTTCTGGGCCAAAGGTATGAACAAATTCAAGAGGACAGATGTCCCGCATGGCTGATTGCTGCCTGCCTTTGTGGAATTGACCCTGGAATAAGATAAGAAGATGAGTAAGCCGGAGCGCAGACAACAGGGAAGTGGTGCGGAGGAGGAGGGGGAGGTCTGAGCAAGCATTGCACTCCTTTCAGGAAAACATCTCCCCAGTGTTGTATTTGAATGTATTGAGTGACCTGTGGATTTCTACGAAAAAAAAAAAAATGCATATGGCATCTATGTGTGTAAACTGCTCTTTATAGAAGCAGTAGCATAGAATGCTTTTGGGCATAAATAAAATAGTCCTTAGGATAGCAAAAAGACTTGGGTTAATGAAAAATTGGTTTGACAAGTTTTGGTTGAAGGCCTGAGTGATTGCCTCTGGAGCGCCACCTTCTGGTCAGTCATGGGTATGACATGGTATGAATGCTAGCTGAGTGGGTGGTTGGTTTCCTGACAAGCTTGAGTTTGCAGACTCCTTACCTTACATCCACAGGGGCTATTTCCTCTAGACCAGTGGCTCTCAACTTTGGCCTTACATGAGAATCACCAGTGGGTATTTTGGGAAAAAAAAATTTAAAAACATTTTATTACAAAAGTAACATATGATCTCGATGTAAAACAAAGTCAGAACTGTGCAGAGGTATGGCTTGAGTTCCTATAATCCATTTCCAGATTTAATTGTCAACAGTTTCTGCATTCTCTTCCAGACATTTCCTTTGTGTTTATAAGCATACATATGCAAATGTATGTGTGTGGGTGTGTATATATTGTGTGTATGAGAATATGGAAATATGTGTATATACACATATATTCACAAGATACATAGGGTTATGCAACTTGCTTTTTTACTTAATATCTTTTGGAGATCTGTCCATATTAGTACATATAGATCTACCAGCTGCATAGAATCCAATTGTCTGGATATACCATAATTTATTCAATGCCTCTGGGCATTTAGATTGTTTTCATCCTCGAATGCCATTCTTTGTTCACTTGTGTGGTATATCTAGAGTTTTAATTCCTAGATGTGGAACTGCTGGATCAAAGTGTGTAGGCTCTAAAGAATTGAACTAGTTCACACTCCCACTAAAAGTGTGTGAGAAAGCTATTGCCTCTTTCATTCAAAAAAAAAAAAAAAAAAACATTACAGAGCCCAGGCCCCATTTTCAGATCTTCTGACTGAGGTGGGAGAGGTGCTGAGCACCTGTATGTTTTAAAAGCTCCACAGGTGATTCTAATCCATAACCAGGGTTGAGAACTATGGCCTTAGAGGGTGTAGAATTAGGACATGCGGCTTCTAGGGATCATTCTGTGGACATGTCCTTTGAGATCCTAGCAGTAAAATTTCCCATAATGTGGTCGATTGGGAGAAATGAAACAACCCATTTCCTCTGAAATTCCTATTAAACTGGAAATATTTGAAGATTGAAACAGATGTAAACATTTAAGGAATCTGTATTTATTAAAATAGTGTATGATTAAAGCAATGAGAGACAGAGAAGTAACCCCTCAGTTCTGTTTGACACTTCTCTTGCTGTTCTATAATTATTTAGTCATAATCCATTTCTTCTTTTTATAGCCTTTTAAGAAAGAATTAATTCCTTTTGGTATGGCCTCAGATTCCATTAGAATTACAATAGGTAGAGTCTGTAGATACTAAAAGTCAATACTGCTTTCTCTTATTTCAGTCTGAAAAGTCCCCAGGTTGGTGTATATACCAGCTTGCCAGCTTGGGGAATTAAAAGTGTCTCCTTCCCCTTGCTTAGGTAGCCTCAATAGATTGGGAAAAAGAAAATGGACATCTCTTCTTCAGAAAACCTGTTCCTAAGAATTATCCATCTTAGGAAATTATTCCGGTTCTTGCCCTTCTTTACAGCCTGTTGCAAAAAACACATCCCAGCCCTCAGTTCTTCAAGCCTTTCCTCTGCAGCTGAGCCATGTCATGCTCGTCTGTGTGCCCCTGTCCCCTGAGCTGTGGCCAAGGCACTTGCTCGGTGGTGTCAGGAAGCCAGGGGACGCTTTCACCCCTGTACCCCCACCAACCTGAAGACCGTGTATCTTCATCTAACGGCACTTCTTTCTTTTCCCTTTTGAGGAAACTGACTCCAGCCCCCTCCCACCTAGCATTTGCCTGGCATTTCTTCACAGTTGATCTCCTTATCAACCAACTCACTCCCAGGCTTAGGTTAGAACTGACTGCCATGAAGGGGTTTTATGGTAGAAAGTATGAGCTGATTGGGACAGGAGTTTGTTAGCACATTGGAATGACAGAGGATTTCAGAGGTGTTGGGATGTTATTGGTTCACTGGAAGGTTCCAGGCTATGGTGGGTTTCCTGCTTTTGCATGGTCCTGGTGCACATGGGCTTGAGGAGCAGAAAGAGAAAGTGTGCAATCAAGTCAAGAATCTGGCTGTTCGATAATGATTTAATGTCTAGTTTCTGTTTACCCAAGAGGCACCCAGACCTTACCTTGTGCCTGTGAAACATAAAGGCAGATTTTTGTCCCATGAAGAGTTTTCCGTAGACTACATTAAGCAGAAGCCAGATGGGTTTAACTTGGCTAATCTTAGTGCAAGCTGGAAAATTTCAATCCTTCCGAAACAACACATTTCTAAGAAATTGTCTGGTCTAGAATATTCTTCTAGTGTATGTTAGGGAACTGTGTGGCTGTAGAGCAAGGCTGAAATGCTGCAGGTCTGTAAATATGTGTGAAAATTTACCTGTGTCTCCCTTTTTTCCCTAACATGGAAGTGGAAAGAACTAGATTTAATAAACCCCTCCATTTTTATTACTTGTCTATATCAGTTGCTGTTTGGCAATTTTTCTCCTTTGTGGAACTTGAATTTATTTGAGAAAACCTGAGTGTATGCCTTTTCCCAAGTCTTGGCTTGCATCTGAATGTAAAAATCAGGTGCGTACTCAATGAACATTAATTCGGATTATAGATTGCTGTAAACGATATATGTTGCTCTATAGTCTTCCTTTTCCCTCTACCTAAATGACTGAAGACCGAGATGTCACTTGTTTACAATGTCATTCCTCCCATGATACCGCATCGCAAAGGTATATACCAGTTGGGCCAATAACAAGACTTGTGCGACGAATACTTACAGGAAGCAGGTACTAAAGTGCCCATCGAGAACTGCAGAGGCTGACAGTATTAGGAGATTGCTCTCCTTACCCCAAATGAGACACTGGGGGAACAAAATTCATTTTGTTTAGGTACCAGCTGACTCTGTGGAATTAAGTCTATTTGTCCCCCAAGAATCTATATTCCTGACTTAGCATACATCCCCTAGGCAGCTCCTGTCGCCTAGCAACGCTGATTTAGTAACCTTTCAGAATTATCATTAACTAATAGGGAGAGAGAGTGAGACTGTCCCTCTTCTGTGTTATTTACACAGCCTCTGGTGCTGACGTCTCTGATGATGGACTGTTGAGGGTCTCTCTTCAGGCATTTTCACCTTCCATCCTCCCACAACATACTTTCTCCAGACCAAGAGATTAAAAAAATATTAAAAGATGGCGTGGGAACTTCAGGCAGTAGGTGCAGCGGACAGCAAAAACAACTGTTACCCTGAGTTGCTCAACATAGCAGGATGCTCTTATGAGCACCTTTCGTAAAATATTCCCAAGGAGAATGGAAGGTAGACACTGAACATTCAAGAAGCATGTAAGAACCTCAGCATTCCTGCCCCACATGGGGGCCGTGTGGGTGTGGCTTGAAATTAGCTGGCGCTAGCTTTTTGCATTCATAGTGTGTTTGTTGCTGGTGGACATGTGTGGGTAGGGACGAGGTAGAAGTGTAGACAGAAAGTTAGGGCTTTGGAGTTAGCAACCTAATTCTGTATGTAGGCTCTTCCAGCTCACTAGCCATTTGACCTGAAGCAAGGCACTTCATCTGTCTGTTGTTTCTCCTTTGTTTAATGGACGTAATAAGGCAGCTACTTGATTAGGAGGCACAGTGTGTAGCCATAAGTGATCAACAAAGAGAATAGGGGAACATCTCTTTGGTCAGTCCCATTTCACTAGCTGTCCAAGGACTGGTTTACCTCCTACCTTTCTGGACTCTCCTAAGTACCCTCCACAGAGTCGTCTTCTACTCGTCCCTGAAGTGTCAGTGTTCCCCAGGGCTTTTGCTCTGGTTTTCTTCTTGGTCTGTACCCTCTCCTGGGGAAATATCAACATGATGACATCTGTATCTCTGGTTAATATTGCTCTTCTGTAGTCCATGCTGGTATAGGAAGCCGAGAGCCACCACCTCCAGCCTTCTTCATGGGGAGTCCGTAGGTACCTGAGACTCGGATCCACAGTCAGATGCTGTCTTCCTCTGGACGTGCTCACTCTTCGGTATTCCCTATAGAGGTGAAAGTTAACACCTCCTTTCCAGGTATCTAGGCGGAAACCTAAAAGTGAATCTTGCCTTCTCCTTCCCTTTCCCTCATATCCAGTTTGCTAAGATTCATCCTGATCCCACCTCATCAATCACTCTTGAATCCACCCCGTCCTCTGCCGTTGATGTGAGTGAGCAGTGACCATTTCCGGTTTCCCCTCTAACCCCACCTCCGCCTGGTTGCCGTGACAGTCTCTCTGAAATGAATCATCCAGTCAGGTGACCCCCTTGCTCTAATTTCATTCATTGTTCCCTGTTTCCTTAGGGATAAAACCTGAACATCTAAGGCCTGTCTTTGTCTGGTTTCAACTCTTACCAGTCCTCTTCTTGCCTTCTGAAGTCCAGCTACGTCAGCTACTTTCAGTTCCCTGACTGGCCCAGGAATCCTCTATCATATTTTGTTCCCTCTGTCTTGATCACCCTTTTCCCTTTACTTGTCTGGCCAATTTCAAGACTTGGCTAAGATGGCAGCTCCCTCTGAGAAGCACTTCCTGATGTCCCTGCACTCTCTCCAAAGATGTGATTAGTGATCAACCTTTGAACTCCAACCTTTGGCTCCCTGGCCAGAGCACTTAGCACCCTGTACTCTAGTCATCTGTTTATTCACCTATTTCCACCTGCATGCTCTCACAGTCTGGATTTTATTTCTGTAATCTCAGAGCCTAACGCATAGGAGGTGCTCAGTAAAAGATTGTTAAGCAAGTGAATGTTTTAATCAACAAGCCTTTGTTAATCCTCTTCTGTGCAAGGCATTATCATGGCCTTTGCCTGGAGTGATTTCCAATCTAGTTTGAGAAAAGATAATTGATTAAAAGTAATAGGGTCACTTGATCCGATAAAAAAAATTCTAGGCTGGCATATGCTGAGTGCAAAATGATATAGACATTAAGTGTGAGAGAAGTTAGAAGGAACTGACACCAACACTGGGATAGACAGGAGGAGGAAGGCTTGCATTACAGCTTGATGATGGATAGTGGGACTAGGAGAGCTGGGGAAGACGTGAGGATTGTCCAGAAACAAGGCAGGCCAGCTGGGCTGGAGCGGAGCATGTGAGATGAGAGCAATACACCTGACTGTGGAGGTCTTTGAGTCCCAGACAAAGAGATTGGATTGGAAGGCAGTGGGAAGCCATTGGCTACCTTTGATCATGGTAGAGATGTTCTAGGAAGAGTGACCTGGTGGCTGTGTCCACAGGTGGGATTGCAGGTGGCAGAGAGACCAGTTAGGAAGCTCTTGCAACTGTCCCAGTGCCTAGTGAAATGGCCTTGCAGCTGGATTGAGACAGGGCCCTGAAACACAAAGGAAAACCTCCACTGAACTCCAAGAATAATGAATCGCTGCAGCTGCAAGGAGCCTTTGCTACTGTCCCAGCCTCTCATCTGATTATTTAATGGGCAGGCAAACAAAAGCCCAGGGAATCTCCCCAAGGTTCCCTTACCTGATGGGGTCTTTGGATTCCAATCCGTGGCTCATTCCTCCGTCCTGCCTGAGAGGAGGGTGGTTAAAGTTTAAAGTCTGGCAGAACAGAGAAACAGTTCACAGGCAGGAGGACACCTGAAGGAGAGGCTTGTGCTTGACAGGAGATTGGAGGATGAGTATGGCTTAAACACGTTGGTTTTGAGATGACAGTGAGATTGGAGACAAGGACCTTGTGAGATTGGAGTTTAGGACTCTCTGTGAACTTTAGTGTAAGAGAATTACAGAGAACACTGGCCAGGAGCCGAGGCAAGGAGGCGTTGGAAAAGCATGTTTACATTTGGGTGCTTAACTTAGAGACCTGCACAGGGAAGAATCTTTGTGCATCTCTTTGAGAAGCTGCAGAACCAGATGCACCTGAATCCTATTCATGTTCATCTGGAAACGTTAAAACAATCCTGTTTTTCTTCCTTTGTTTTGTTTAGTTTGGTTTTAGGGGGCTGGAGAGGGAGGAAGGGTGTCACTCAGGGAGAGCACCGGCCGTTGTGTTTGCAGTTGGGTCCTGGGTTTGCAGTGAACAAATATGGTTGCTTATTTAGTCTCCTGTTTTACTCTCTCCTCTAAATCAAAACAAGAAATTTAACGTAGCCCAAAGGAGAATAGTCAGTTTAATAACTAGCCCTGGCAGCACTTTGAAAACTGCAGGTTTCAAATGACTAGGCCTGCACATTTTCCCCAACTCAGACAGTTAAAGAGACTCCAGGGACCTAGGTGGTGCTGATTCAAGTGGTGCGTGTTGCCATTAAAAATGGGAAGAGCCTCTTTCTGAAAATAGACCAGGTACGGGAGAGCTCGTTTCTCTGCTTGAGAAGAAGGGAGCCCGTCCTAGGGGGACCGAGGTAATTGCTTGGTGGCTCAGTTTCTGCAGAAGTAAAATGCGCCCATTTGGCCCTGCCTCCTTCACAGGGCTGTCAGGAGGGCAAAGTGACACTATAGATATGCAGCATGTAGCCGAACAGGGTCCCCTGGATGCAGCCTGTTAATAGAACAGGAGCCCCTCCCCTCAGACTCCTCTGGGGAACGCTGGTGGTCTTGATGTCTGTCACCACTGTGCACGCCTTGGCGGGGCCTGAGGAGGGCACTGGACTCGACTCTCCACTTCATCCCCTCCGACTGTCTCTTGTTGCTTGTCCTTTAGTGTGTAGGGTTGCAGGGTGACTTCAGATGGTCATTCTTTATCACACCCGCCGTCACCGTGGCAGCCTTGGGAGGGGGATCAGGCTGCTGCTCTTTCAGAAGGGACAGCTGCCACACGTAATGACGTGCAGAGTGAGCCGGCCAGCAGTTGGCCAGGTGACTTAACCTCCCATTTCCCAGATGTTAACCCACTATCCGTTCCTTGCAGGTGCAGAGGAAACTGTTAGTAGAAAGCTCCTTTTCTCCCACCACAGTTCCTTAACATTGGTATGGAGTGAGGGGTGTGGCATGAGTGTGTGTGCATCGGGGGACAGTGCCTCTTGTTTCCCGTTCGTGACCATCCATACCCACTGCAGGGGACCCACTGTTGCCAGATCTGAAATGCACCTCATGCACGGCGCTTGTCTTCAGCACTGTGAGTTCGTTTCCGGCCACCATTACTTTTCTGCATCCCTAGGTGCTGGGATAGCCATAGGGTAGGAGGAGGCTGGGGTAGAGCCATAGCTGCCCCATCTCCTGCCTCACACTGACCCCATATGTCTGGGGAGAGGCTCTCGGCCCAGCAAAGGGGAGGTGGAGGGTGCTCTGTTTTGCCATCTTGGTGGGGGGCAATGGTGAGAAGGCCAATGGACCACATGCCTTGGCCACTAGTTGGAATGTCTGCTGTACCCCACTTCACTGACTTCTAACTGGCTCTGGTTATGAGTTACCCTGGTCTCGCCTCTCAGTGGGTTTAGGAGGCAGGTTTTGCTGACACCATTGGCAAAGAAGTGTGATGATAAATACCCTTGGAATGAGAGGCCTTGTTAATCCAGTCAAAGCTCCTGCCAAGTTAGAAGTTGCTGAGTCAAGTCAAGGCCATTTTGGGTACTGATGCATGACCCCAGGGCAAAGTGCTGTCCTGGGCACAAGGTCACACTGGGTGACATCTAACAGGCTTTGCTTGGGCTGTAGCTAGAGGGAAATGGAGCCGAGGCATGTGACAGGAGGAAGGTATGGCCTCTCCACCTACCAAGGGCCTTCCCACATACCGTCCATCCTGGCCAGCCCCAGGAGGTGAGCATATTTCCTCCACATGATGGGTGGGGGAGCAAGACTCTGCGAGGCAGAGGGACTGGCCCCAGGCCACAGAGCTATGTAGGGGCCTGGACCCATGGTGAGCCCTATTTATATCTTCTGATGAAGCGAGCTGTCTCCTACAGGACTGGTCCGAGCTGAGGGGCTCAGGCCCCCGTGGGAGCCTCAGAACAACATTCCAGCTGTCTGTCTTTGCCCAGACTAAATGTCAGTTGGCACAGTGATAATTTAAGGATATAGATATAAAACACACCTCCCCCATGAAGTGACCTTTGAAGCCAAATTCTTATTCACGTGACAGGATATATCCAATGTCCTACCCTTCTGGTGGGCCATGGTCCCTGGCTTATCCAGAGGCCCCTTAAAAATGCATTGGCAGGAGCCCCGGCTTTGTCAAACGCAGTCACGCCCTCGGCACAAGCTCACCACTCAGGAGGGCTGAGGGAGAGGAGGGCAGAGTGGGAGGTGAAAGAAGGAGAGAGGAAAAGGCAATAGGCTTCCTGGCTGCCTCTATTCTTGAAGCTCTCATCCATGAGAGGAGGCTATACCTACCTCTTGGGGGACCATCTCTTATCTTGGAACTGCAGAGTCTCCCCTTTCTTTCTCTCCTGCTCCTTTGATGGGAAAGTGAAGTGGAGTAGAAAGCGTGGGCTATGGGGCAGGCCAACTGGAGTCTGAACTCCACCGGCCTCCCCCGGCTTTCCAGCTGTGTGACTTCATGCAGGTGGTTTCACCCCTCTGACCCTCTACTTTTTCCTCGACTCAGGAGGCTGAGGTGGGAGGATGGGGCTTGAGGCCAGGAGGTCAAGACCAGACTAGGCCACATAGCAGGACCCTGTCTCAAAAGCAAATGCGGGACACAGTGCCCCCCTTGTGGAGGCTGGTGGTTCAGTGGGGTGCTGTATGCAGGGCTCCCGGCCCAGATCCTGGTGTAGGACTCTTACTGTCCAAGCGCCAAGTTTCTTGCTTTCTCCAGGGGCTGGGTTAGGCTTCTGGGACATTTGCATGAAAAAGAATGTGAGTTTTAGAGTGAGAAGGATTGGAAGGTGAGTCTCTTTCTCCATCTGCTAGTTGGGCCAATTGTTCCGCATTTTGAGCTTGTCTTAAACCTTCTGTTTGCATTCTTTTCTTTCCACATCTGGAACATGCAGACACTAACCATTCCTCCTTCATGCAGCGGTTGTGAGGATAAATGAAGTGACACATCTGAAGGGCCTATTGAGTAGCAAGGGCTACCCCGTTGTCACCCACCAGTGTTGCTGATGTTGATTAGTTGGTGGGCCAAGGAGGCCTGCCTGCCAGCTCATGGGACTTCATTGCGTTTGCCTGCCCCCTTCCTAATGTTTACACGGAATGGCTCGAGCCAGCCTTTCAGCATGGTGCTTTGCCCGTATTTCTGTTGACAGCCTGATGCTGTGTGAGGAGAGTGTTGGACAAGAGCCGCTGAGATCAAAGGGGTCTTTACAGTGGGCCTTTCAGTATGTTTGTTCTGCTGTCATGGACCAAGCACTTGCTGAGTGCCTGTCTGAATGAGGCACAGAGGAAGTGTGAGAGCGTCCGTGTGTGTGTGTGTGTGTGTGTGTGTGTGAGAGAGAGAGAGAAATTGAGATTTGGTTTTGCCTTAAAATTAGCATATCAACCATATAAAGCTCAGGACACTTAAAAAACATCAGGCTCATGACAGGTTCCCAGCTGCTGGGGTCCAGAAGGACACTTTCCAGTTTAATCTTTGGCTAAGCCTTCTGTAGTTCTTCTTTCTTTTTCTTCCTTCTCTTTTTGATGCCTTTCTTTCCTTCCACATTCCCATTCTTTATTCCTTCCTTCCTTTCTTCTTCCATTCATTCTTGTATTCCTCCTCTGATTTCTGAATTCCCCTTTCTCCCTCTTCCCCTCCTCCCTCCCTCGGGGCATGGGCACAGGGGAGGGTGCCAGTGCTGCTGGGCCCTCTTGGACAAGAAGCCCCTCGGTCAGGGCCAGGTTGGTTTATCCATTCTTTTCCCTAACTGGGTGCAACAGCCAGTCTGCGGTGGAGCAGCACGCATTTTCCTCCTCTTCTTCCCTTTGCTCTTCGTCTTCTTCCTCTGCCCCATTTTCCTCTCTCTCTTTGGTCTCTTCTTCCTCCTCCTCTTCTTCCTTTCTAGCAGCTTGACTGGTCTCCTCTCAGCAGCATTGAACACAGACTCCTGGAATGTACACGTGCAAATTGAAGCAAAGTCCATTTTTAAAAAAAAATGTTTTTATTTTCTGATTTTTGAAAGTGAAGATGCTTATTATAGACAATTTGCAAAACCTAGAAAATAAGAAGAAAAACTAGCCCCTGTTTTCCCCAACAGTCTATGTTAGGATCCGGGGGACATTCACGTCTGGCCACTCAGTAGCTCGTGCTGTCCCCTCCACGCACGCTCCGTTGGGGCTGCAGCAGCAAATAAAACGAGGTCACTGTCCCATGAGGCTTACATGCAAGTGGAGGGAAGTCCTCCACAATATCAAGCAAATTAAAAAGATAACTCTGGGGGCTGGGCGAGGTGGCTCACGCCTGTAATCCTAGCACTCTGGGAGCCCGAGGCAGGTGGATTGCTTGAAGTCAGGAGTTCAAGAGCAGCCTGAGCAAGAGCGGGACCCCGTGTCTACAAAAGATAGAAAAATTAGCCTGGCGTAGTGGAGGGAACATGGTGCTGGCTTAGACAAGGGGGGATAGTCTGTTTATTTGATTTATTTTAAGGTATCTGTGATCATAGTACCTATATTTTATATTTGTTTTTATATACAGACCATTTATTACTTTCCAGGCATTACGCGTTTTGCGAAGCACTTTATTTATACACATTATCTCATTCATTTCTCACACAACCCTGAGAGGCAGGCGTAGTGATCTCCTTATGCAAATGAGGAAGCTGAAACTCAGAGAGGTAGGTGAAAAAGGAAAAGAATCACCGATTGCCCGTTTCTCCAATACAGACCTTGTTAGGACTTCAAGGGGCATTTCTTTTTGGTCTTTTATTCACAAAGGATCACATTTATAACATACAAGTGGCAGAGTCAGAATTCAAACCTAATTCTGACTCACTTCCAGCTTGTTGATCTGGTGGGTCCACTGACCTTGGACTCACACATGGAGGGTTCAGGTGATTTAGGCTGACCTAGGCTGGCCTGTTCCATGTGTCCTTTATCCTCCAGCCGGTGAGACCAGGCATGTCTATAGTGATGACAAAATGCTACAAAGAGGCAGAAATCTCAGAGCCTCTTTAGTCCCAGCCTCGGAAATGTCACTGTCACTTCTGCCACGTTCTGTTGGCCAGGGCAATCAGGAGGCCAGCCCAGATGCAAGAGCTGGGGACACAGACTCTGCCTGGACCTGCAAGTCATATGGAATAGGACATGGGTGGAGGGAAGGATGAGACATTTGGCCATCAAGCCATTAGTGCTCTGCCTACTTGTTGGACAAAATAACAGGTTCCTGCCATCAGAATGGAAACTGGCTCATCTGGCCTCAGGGTCCAGAAAGTCCATACCTTTAGGCTATACTTGTGAGGTTTTTATTTAATCTCTGTACATATTGTGAGTGCTCTTTGTTGACCTTATTGTGTTACTATAGTCTCCTAAATTAATTGGCTCCTTGTAATATAAAGGGATTTTTCAGAGGCAGGAGTAGTTTGTAGCAAAGTAGGTCGTAAGCTCTGATGATGATTTCTTCTGAAAGCAGGGGATGCCAAGAGGGTAAAAGGTGCGATTTCAAACTCAAATTACAGCTGGGTGTTGTGTCATGGCATGCGCCTGTAGTCCCAGCTACTCGGGAGGCAGAGGTGGGAGGATTGCTTGAGCCGTGGAGTTTGAGGCTGCAATGAGCTATGATTGGGCTACTGCATTCCAGCCTGGGGGACACAGCAAGACCCTGTCTTGTAAAAAAAAAAAAAAAAGGAAGAAGAAGAAACAAACCCAAATTATGATGGTCTTGGGTCCAGGAGCTCATGAGAAGCAAATAGACCCTAAACTGGTGACGGGGAGGAGGGGAGCAATAGGCAGGCAGGAAAGATTTGGGAGCAGACTTTGAATCACAGGGAGTTTCACTCATCAGTTCTAAAGGGAACCCTTTGGCCCAAATAAAAGTCATTTTCTCCCTTCTCAGCCTTACTCAATGGAGGGTAATGTTTATCAGCTGCCTAATGCTCATCAGTGATAAATATTAGGATATGGTATCTGTTTTGACATTACTGCTGCAAATCTAACATTGTGTTTATTTAACTGCCTGGATGGGGAGCACTCAGAAAGGTTGGAGGTGTCGCAATTAGCCTTGAGGATTATACATAAAACTATAATTTATTAATTTGATATAATCATAAATTAAAAAGATAAACCATTGACTTGAGAAGAGATAAAGACGCATTGCTGGTCCGTTGATGACTGTTAGCTAATCAGCCAGTTGAACATAAGCTGCTAAATTCTTGCTAAAGTATGTAAGAATAAGAAACATCCTATTTTCAGTCACAGCATTTGGAGATTTAGTCATGCCTAATCTGTGACAAATGTAGAGGCCAGCTTTGGGTTTGAAGGTGACGTTTAATCTCTTTCCAGATTTCATTACACCCTTTGTTCCACCCTTTCCTCCAAAAACCCTGCTTGGTCCTTCTGGAAGTGACTTTCATCAAGATGCTTTTAGAAAGAAGAAAACAGTGTTCCAGCAAACTGCAGAGTCTACATGGTGGGTTTGATCTTGTCCACTCTGGATCTTTTAAACAAAGCCTTAGAGAAACACTAAACTCAGACTTAACAAATATAGGAGAAAACCACAGGATTATCTCCATAAATACTAAAAAAGCATTTGAGAAAATTTAATACATTGTTTCTGATTAAAAAAAAAACTCTCAATACAACAGGGCTGGAAGGGTTGGAACCTCCTTGGTTCGTCAAACTGTATCTGCTAAGATTCTAGAACAAACTTTCATACTGAAGGGTGTGGAGAATTGCAAGCATTTTTCATTAAAGTCTGGGATAAACAGCGATCACTAGTGTCACCCCCTTTTACTCCTCGTTGTCTTGAAGAGCTTGCTAATGCAGTGAGGTTGAAAATTTTAAAAAAAAGATAGTAGGAATTATAAACATTGAAAGGAAGCCACCACTGTCTGTAGGGGCAGAAGATAAGATTATTCACCTAAAAACTAAGAGGAGGTAGAACTATTAGAACTAATAAGAGACTAAAGTAGATGGATATGAACCCAGCATTTTAAAACCAGTAGCTTCCTAGGTACCAGCACTAACCAGTTAGGAAATAGGACTCACACTAGTAACAACTCTTGCAAAACATTTAAGGAATAAACTTAGCAAAGATATGAAAGGCTAAGATGAACAAAACTAGAAAACTCAACTGATAAATATAAAAAAAAAAAAACCCTAAAAATAAAAATGGAGAGCATACGATGAGTATAGTCAATATTTTAAAGATAGTTGTCCTCACATTAACCTATGGCTTTCACACAATCCTAATTTAAAAATACTAACAATAATTTCACATATAAGTTAACAAATATATTCTGAAACTTGTCTAGAAGAGTATATATATAAAAATATCCAAGAAAATTTTCTAAAAAGAACAATGGGGGGAGGGCAGAGCCTGCCCTATCAAATATCAAACCTTACTAATATCATTATATTAAGACATTTGGAAAACATTAGGTAACATCCTTTGCTTACGCTATACACTAAAATAAATTCCAGGTGACTCAAATTATAATATAAACCAGTTATAGTTATATTAAAGTATAGATATACATATATATGCAGATATTTATGTATATATAAATATGTGTGTGTGTGTGTATATATATATATAATATAATTTTGAGATAAAGTATGAAAGAAGCCACAAAAGAGAAGATTTCAGTATATTACTATATTACAGTGTAAAATATCTTAATGGTGAAAAACTCTATAAGCAAACTTAGAACACAAACAACTGTATGGGCAAAGGTATTTGTTATAGATAAAACAGATAAAGAGATTATATCCGTAGTCTATAAAGAGTTCTTAAAATTGAATAAATAAAACCCACTTTAAAAGATGAAAAGGTAGTATGTAGAGAAGAAGCAAATATCCAGTAAACATGTGAGATGTCTAGTGTCACTAATAACCAGAGAAATGCAAATTAAAACAGTAGTGATATTTGTGCATATTGGGTTGACAGCACTTTAAAAACTAATATTTAATTGTGGGAAATATGTACTCTCATAAGTGTTGGTGCAAGTGTAAATAGGTATGACATTTTTGGAGCACAATTTGGCAGTAAAATTAGAAATACAAAATGTACATGCCTGGCTGGGTGTGGTGGCTCATGCCAGTAATCCTAGCACTCTGGGAGGCTGAGGCAGGAGGATTGCTTAAGGTCAGGAGTTTGAGACCAGCCTGAGCAACAGTGAGACCCTGTCTCTACTAAAAAAAAAAAAAAAAAAATAGAAAAATTAGCTGGGGTGGCGGCACACATCTGTAGTCCCAGCTACTCAGGAGGCTGAGGCAGGAGGATCACTTGAGCCCAGGAGTTTGAGGTTGCTGTGAGCTACAATGACGCCATTGCACTCTACCCAGGGCAACAGAGCAAGACTCTGTTTCAAAAAAACAAAAATGTACATGCCTTTTGTAGGAGCAGTCCCACTTCTAGAAATCTCTTATACAAAAATACATACCTAAAAATTCATCAGCTGGGGACTGATGCAATGAATTATTATATGTCCAAGCTATGGAATACTACTCACCCTTTAAAATGAACAAAGTAGTTCTATTTGTACTAACATTGGAAGCTGCATACGATATGTCGATATATTGGAAAAGTAATTTAAGATACGTGGGTAGCATAATCCCATTTGGGTTAAATCATTTATGTGTGAAAACCAAGACATAACAGGTTCACAACAAGCAGTTGAGGGTGGTCACCTCTGGGGAGACCAGTGAGAGGGACCAAGGCCAGGGGAGAGTAGCAAGAACCTGGACTTACACTTTCTTGACACATTTCTGTACCCCTTGAGATTTCTTATATTAAAATTTTGACAATCCACAAAAGATAGGAAAAAATACCCATTACCCAAGGATACTATTGACATTTTGGAATAAAGGGGGGGAAAAATGAGTCCAGCAGAGTTAATTCAGCAGAAAATATAGGTACATAAGACAGCATGAAGGTATTTGGGGGGAGAAGGGCTGGCTGTGTTTCTGAGGTCCTTTGCTGTTTGATGCTAGGGAAGCCACGTAGCTTGTCTGTGGGCCACTTAGGTTTTCTCCTTTCTGCAGGGGGGGCTGACCTCCTTCCGTAGGGGGAACGGGCCAGAGAGAACGAATGCCAAGAAAGGTTCCGCCTAAATGGGAGGTGTTATTGTTGGAATGTCCATGAATGAATGTCTGGAGTCCAGTGTCTCAGAGGGCTGCCGTTAAACAAGGAATACTTTTTGTAGAAGCTGAACTCTGAAGTAGGCACCGTGGTGAGGAGTCGGGTGGGATAAAATCAATAAAACATGAAAGACCGTGTCACCGGTGTGGTAGAGGAGGGGTGTGTGCCTGTGTGTCTGTGTGAGAGAGAGAGAGAAGCTTAGGGACATACATAAAATAATAACGGAAAACATTTTAATGTAACATAATAAGCAGAATCCTGAAGTACTAAGGAGAAACTTGAAGTTTGAAGTAACTCGGAGCAATTAGATTTGGGAAGTGTGCAGAGATGCTTCCGGAGGATAGGAGGCCGCGCATATGCCTGTGTGGGTGTGGGGGATGGGGTGGGGGGTTGTGGAGAAGGGGCATTGGGTAGCTTTGTTATCAAGTTCAAAGAGAGTTTCTAAAGGGAAAATAAAATTCCCGTTTGACTCAGATGTGGTTCATTTTCTAAGGCAATGTCAAGAGGCGCAGGATCAAATCTAGCTTGACACCATCCAGTGCAGAACTCAGCAGTCTCTAGGAGCTGGAGCTGAGCTGCGGCTCGGCTAATGAGAAATCTCTGTCCGCTGCCAGCGCCTCAGGGCCCATCTCTTCCTCTTTGGCAAGCAGGATACAAAGAGAGCTCAAAGCAGCGCAGGGGCCTAGAAGGTCACCCAGAGCATTCATTCCGCAAGCTCCCCACCAGGCCTTTCCAGAAGACAGACGAGCACGGTTTCACAGTTTTGCTAGAATCCGAGCCAATGGCTTCGTGCTTTGGCCTGGGGTAGGTTTTAATGAAACCTAAAGAATACTTCACACACGGACCTAACCATTGGCAGTGAGGAAGAGGAGGAGATGGGCCAAACACAGCCGAGCTGTATCCTCTCATTTATTTTCTGGGCGTGAAAGGAGCGATTGTAAAATTCAGATGAAACGAGAAGTTAAGATTCAGAGCTCCCAGCATAAACATTTGGGTCTGTTATTAAGTTCACTTTACTAGTAAGACACATTCAGGCACACAATAAGCCTATTGTTCTGTGACTGTTTGTGCATTTCAGTGGTTTCGGCCCTAGAACCTTCCAAGTGGAAGTTAGGTTGTCTCCATTTTGTCCTTTATAACTGCGGTCCCTAAGCCCCAGGGTGCGGACTGGTACAGGTCTGTGGCCTGTTAGAAACCAGGCCGCACAGCAGGAGGTGAGTGGCAGGTGAGCAACCAAAGCCTCATCTGTATTTACAGCTGTTCCCCATCACTCGCATCACCGCCTGAGCTCCGCCTCGTGTCAGATCAGCAGAGGCATTAGATTCTCATAGGAGCTCGAACCCCACTGTAAACTGCATGTGCGCGAGGGATCTAGGTTGCTGCTCCTTGTGAGAATCGAATGCCTGATGATCTGAGATGGAGCTGAGGCAGTGATGCTTGTGCTGGGGAGCGGCTGCAAATACAGATTATCATTTGCAAAGACATTTGACTGCACAGAGACCATAATAAATCGATTGCTACAGACTCATATCAAAACCCTATCAGTGAGTGGCAAGTGACAATGTAATAATAATAGAAATAAAGTACACAATAACTGCACTTGAATGATCCCAAAGCCATCTCCCCCCACTGGTCCATGGGAAAATTGTCTTCCATGAAACCGGTTCCTGGTGCCCAAAAGGTTGAGGACCACTGATTCATAACATGTTAAATATTTCTTGCACTGGTCCCCTTCTCTCCATCTCTGCTGCCACCATTAATGAGTGCACAGTTTATCACAACAGCTTTGTATCTGATCTGTCTCCAGCTGTGCTCCCTGCAATCCATTCATCACACTGCCAGAGTCTGCTTTCCAAACTCCAGCTGTTTGTCACTTCACAGCTCAGAGTCCCTCAGTGACATTTGGGGCCTTCTATCATATCCCCACCGCCCACCTTCTTGGCTTACACCTCTGCCTGCTCTATATTGTCTTCTGATTCCATGCTACAGCTACCCAAGACTATTTGTGGTTCATCAAAAATGCAAACCTCTGTCTTGTCTATGTGCCCAGAATACCCTTATTGCTAATTACTGTTTGTCTTAAGACACAGCTATGCCAAGTGTCACCTCTAGGAAGTGCTCCCTAACCGCCTCTGTGTTTCCCCACGCCCTGGAGGCGCATGAGGTTTACTTCATCCCAGCACCTGCACGCTATCCCAACTGGCTAGTTAGTGGTCTGTCTCCTTCATTTGCCTGAAAACACCTTAAAGGTAAAACTCATGTAGTTCTATGCATTGCACCTTGCAGAGTGCCGGGCACATAGTTGGTGCTCTGTGAATGTGTGATAGGAAAGAATGAATGTATATCTTTGTTTCTCCCTCCCCAGTTTGTGAACATGTGTATGTGTGTCTTTGTTGTGCTTGGTAGGACATGAATCAAGTTATACTCAGCCCACTGTGTTCTCAGAAACATGGTGAGGATGATTAGATAAATGATGTTAGGGTCATATATATAAGTGAGTTGAAGACGCTTGCCACTCATTCCACACAGCATTATGTAAGTGGCTGCCTACTGGGTCTCCCTAGTGTGTTCCTGAATTAAAGCTCTTGTGTTGTTCCAGGTCAGCTGTTGCCAGCAAACCGCAATACACCGAGTCCCATCGATCCTGACACTATCCAGGTCCCGGTGGGTTATGAGCCAGACCCGGCAGATCTCGCCCTCTCCAGCATCCCTGGCCAGGAAATGTTTGACCCTCGTAAACGCAAGTTCTCCGAGGAAGAACTGAAGCCACAACCCATGATTAAGAAAGCTCGCAAAGTCTTCATCCCTGATGATCTGAAGGTAAATTGGAACTGGTAATCAGGCTTTGGGCAAATGGAGAGTGGGCTGGAGAACGAAATTGAAAGGGTGACCCCAGGAAGAGCACAGAAGCTAATGCATGAAGCACTTGTGATTTCTGACCCTGTTCTTGGCATGTGACTTCTAGGCAAGTTGCTTCCTCTCTGGGTGTCTTCTGAAATATGCTTTTGTGTCTTGATACTGAACAGAAATAAGGAGAAGTGGTAAAATGTGGGAGTGATTTTAAGCCCATGAAGGAAGCAAACTTGCTACTGTCTGCAAGGAAACACAGGAAAGCCTAATAAAATACAGTCAGAATCTTTCCAGGTTGGAAAGAGAAAGAAAATTATTTGGAAAAGGGCATCTGGACTTCCAAGGGTGGCCTTCCTTTTGGGAATTTGTTGATAATTAGCTGCTGCCATTTCCCTTTAGACTTCAGGGAATCACAGCCGGAGTCAGGACCTCCTCCAGATTGCAAACCTTGGATGACCGGGGTGGGGGTTTGTGAAGGAAGCTGGTGGGTTCCCTGACACTGTTTATATCACTTCATGTCTCAAGAAATGACCACTTGAGTATCTCAACAAAAGTTTAATTCTCTGTTGGTTTTCTCCGCTATGTGGAAGGGACACATTATTTATAAAGGGAACTAGATTCACCTTGGGATGTCAAATATTAATACAACTTAAAATTAATCTGACACATGATACCTTAAGTAGAATTTTTTCCAGAATTATGCCATGTCTGCAAAGCTGAAAATAGAGCCATCTTTGGCCATTGCTTAGGACTTTTTGTGTTTATGGTTCTTTCCAATCATACTGACAATAGAGATATGATTAAATGTAGTCAAGTCAGGTATTATTGGCCCTTTTCTAACATCTGACCCCCATTTCTCAAACCTGAATATGGTTCCTGTGTAGAGACACTTCCTAGGTAGGGAAATGGGAGATGGAGGCATTACCTGAACTGATTTAGACCAGTTGCTCCTGCTTTTCATATGTAGAAGGAGCTCCAAAGGCCAGAAGTACCTGGCAGATTTAAATCACTGCTGTCATCCACATACCTGAGATTGCCTTAATTAATGCAGAATGGGAAAATGGCAGGGCTGAAAGGTACCTTAGAGATTCATTAGTCCAAAGTTATCTTCTTGCGGTTGAAGAAAGGGAGAAGCACAAAGATGAAGTCAGGTGAACTCTACCTGTTAGAAGAAGGCCTAGCCTGGCTCCCAGGTTGTTCAGCTTCCAGAAAGGTCATGGCAGCATGTCTGCCCTGAGAAGGGTTATAACAGGAGCCCTTTGGTGACAAATCAATAGCTGTCACCCTGAGAATCAGAAAAGGAACATGCATGATAAAAACACCAGAACATCTAAACGAGTCAAGGTGTTGTGGTTAGACCGAGATGGAGCAAGAAAGTGGCACCATGGGCGCAGGTCTGGGGCAGTTAGGTACCTTCCTTCACTTGGTTGCTTTTCCTACTCTCGAGTTCTTAATGATCCAATTCTTTTTATATTTTAGAAGCTCATCTCTTAAACTAAACCAGGGAGCCTATTCAGTATGGACTTCCTCTTCAGTGCAGGGTAGTTTGAAAGGATGTTGCTGAGCAGTAGATAGAACTTCCAGCCAGACCTTCACAGGGTCTCCACATTTACCTGTTCAAAGCAAAGAGCAAGATTACTTAATAACCCAGGTAACTGTGGCAACAAAGAGGCCATGCAAAAACCATCTGTGCTGGAATTATACATATTACTGCTGTCGTGGCCAGGCCTGCCCTTGTCACATGGTGGATGAGGAATGGGCAGGAACATTTCTCCTGCCAAGTGTCCTTGGATATTTTTTCAGTTGTGGGTGAAGGCTCAAGCCACAGACCGGTAGCTGGTGTGAAGCAGGAAGCAGAGCTGAACCATGTTGCTCCCTCCGGCTGAGCTAGGGGTGGATGGGAGAGAAGGTGTCTGTGGCCCCCAGCATTGGATGAGCAAATCGATTCAATGAAATGGCCCCCACAAAGCATGGTCTTCCCTGCAGCTGCCTGAACTTCCCCTCTAGAGCTGGTCCTTTGGGTTAGCGTGCATCCCCTGGGAGAGTTAAGGGATGACATGCTGGGATTCCTAGCCAAAAACCAGTTTAACCACCTTGATTTCTTAATACTTTTAAGGGTCCATTCATTCACTCGACAATTAATTTTCAAATGCTAGTGTGTGCCAAGCCCTGTATCAGGGGCTAGGGCTACCAAGGTGAGCCAGTACCAACAGTATTCCTGCCCTGGCGGCACTTGCAGTCTGGTGACAAAGAGGGAGGGAGGACCTGTCAGGAAGGGCAGGGCTGCCTGGGTCCTTGCTGGGTGGGGGTAACTGGGGAGCCAGATGGCATCAGCACCCGGGAGACAGAGGGCAAGGGGCCAGGGGGTGGAGTGCCAAATGTATCAGCCCCACTGGAGATGCTGTTTCCCCTGCCCCCAAGCATTCTGTGTGACAAAGGGAGGGAGGCTGGTTTTCCTAGTCCAGGACACTCCTCCTGCCATCATCCCTGCCTTCTGTATCCTTTGCTCCACCCCTGTTCCCAGCTCTCCCTCCCACCTGGGAGGTTTGTTTTGCATTCCACACTTCTGCTGGCTCATCTGCATGTGTGGACAGGTGAGACTAGGAAACAAAAGCACTTTAAAAGTGAGAAGAGCTCTAAGTAAGAGATGGAGAAATCCGTTGTTACCCTGAGGTCAGCTGTGACTTTCTAGTCCTTAAGACCTGATCAGTATTGTCCCAGACCACCTAGTCTGTGGTGGGACCCCCAGTCCCTCCCCCGCCATGTATGCACAGTTTCTACAGTTTCCCAGGGCGGGTTCTCATGTCCTCCTTCATCTCCTGGGCTCCATTCCCCTGTGTGCAGGTTCTAAGTCAGCCCCTCTTTGGTGTGTTCTTGGATTCCACACTCTCGCGTACATTGATGAGTATTATAGATTTACTGGCACTATGGAGGGAGGAGTGGAATTGGGGCTTCCATCAAATTAACACTAACAACTTCCATCAGAACTAGAGGCTTCTCTGCTGTTGTCAATGTGATTTTGGGTCCCCTCACCTTTGACCTGACATCAGTGACTCTCCTGGCTCCTCCCAGCCTCTCCCCTTCCTTCTGCTTCCCTGCTCCCTTTCAGAAGCACAAACAACAAATTCTACCAACAACTGTCACACACTTGCCCAAGCTTGCTTATCCAAGTGTTCTTCAAAGGACAGCCTCCTCCCTCATCAGAATTCTGGAACCAGCTATTATGAAGATCATTTTTTTCACCCTGGTACACATTATGAAATGTACAGAAAGCTGGGGGTGCTTTATTTAAGATGATAGTACCAACCTGTGAAGGGCAGACAGGAGGTGCCTGCACACACTTTCTAGCCCACACTTGCTGTCTTTGTGCAGGGCAGATGTCTGTTGAGAGTAATAGGCAGGTCTGGGGTGGACCACTGACCTTGGTCCTTCCTTGCAGCCTTGGCCTCAACCCATGTGACTCCTCCAATGCCAGCTGCCCCTTAGAATCCTGGCAGGGGGTAAGGACTGGCCTCACCCACTTACTCTGGGTGGCATGTAACTGCAGGTATTAGGACTGAAGGATTTGCTGTAGCAAGTTGTTGAAAAAAAAAAAGGGAGTTGCCACATCCATCAGGTGGCACTGTCAATGAATTGGGAAGGTCTAAAATAAGACTCGCATATCTTAGTCCTCCTAGGAAGCTTCTCCTCTCTGTTAGTCAGGGGAGGAAGGGATGGAGGAGAAAGGAAGGATTGCTTTCACACTGACCACAGTGAAATATTACTCAGGCTAATGAAGGCCTAGAGAACAGTTAAACAGGAAATTAGAGTAAATTATTTGAACTCTAGCCACCAATAGGAGTACATTGATTAGTGGCAGGTTGAAGGGTTGTTTTTTTTTTTTTTAATTTCTATTTTTAATTACCAAAGTGTACATGCCCATTATATAACATTCTAATAGTTCAGAAGGATATAAAATAAAAGGTGAAAGTCCTACCTCTCTCCCTTCCCTCTCTCCTCCAATCCCTCTTTTAAACATGCCACTTTTATAGCTTGGTATAAATACTTATGGGCCTCTTTCTATGAATATATAATATTATGATTTTTTAATTAGACTGGGATGAGACCATACATATTTATCTGCAAATTGCCATTGTTTCCACCCGCATAGTGGCATATCATGAACATCTTTCTGGTTCTGCTGGGTCATTATTTTTAACAGCTACAGAGTATCCCTTTGTGTGTCTCTGTCCTAATGTAGTTATTAACTCTCCTACATATACTTAGTTTTTCCCATTTTTTTCTATTACGAACAATGTTGCAGTAAACATTTTGTGCCCATGTCTATGTGGAGCTGTATGAAGACTGCTGTACGATGCAATCCTAGAAGTAGAATTGCTGGATCAATAGTAATGCATTTAAACAGCTGATAGATTATTGCCAAATGGCCTTCCAAAAATATTGTACCAACTTACATCAGAAAAAAGCATATGAGTGCCCATAGAAGAAAAAGTTTCTTAAAATATAATTTTCAGCAGAAGTAGAAGGGAAAGTTGGAATGTATTTTAAGGAGTGAGGCGAGCCTCTTGCTTTCCTTCAGCCTGTGGTCTCTGCCTTGTTGGGCACGTACTCTGCTGAGCAGAGAGTAGGGACCTGCCGGGACGGGTTGGTCCTTGCGCCAGGAAGGAAGCCGCGGCTCATGGACCAGTCTCTGACATGCAGAAGCTGTAAAGGAAGGAGACGCAGTTAAGAAACCTAGGCTGGTGCCTCAGCACAAACCCCGAGGCTGCCAGTGCCCTGGCTGACACTGGGCTTTGCTGACATCTAATATCTTGTTTCTTTTTCCTTCTGTAACTAATGAGCAGGATGACAAGTACTGGGCAAGGCGCAGAAAGAACAACATGGCGGCCAAGCGCTCCCGCGACGCCCGGCGGCTGAAGGAGAATCAGATTGCCATCCGGGCTTCGTTCCTTGAGAAGGAGAACTCGGCCCTCCGCCAGGAGGTGGCTGACTTGAGGAAGGAGCTGGGCAAATGCAAGAACATACTTGCCAAGTATGAGGCCAGGCATGGGCCCCTGTAGGATGGCATTTTTGTGGGCTGGCTTTTGAATAGATGGACAGTTTGTTTCCTGTCTGATAGCACCACACCCAAACCAACCTTTCTGACATCAGCACTTTACCAGAGGCATAAACACAACTGACTCCCATTTTGGTGTACATCTGTGTGTGTGCGTGCGTGTGTGTGTATGTATGTGCTTGTGCTCATGTGTGTGGTCAGCAACGTGTGTGTGCGTGCGTGCGTGCGTGTTCCTTTGCACTTGCCATTTTAAGATAGCCCTCTCATCGTCTTTTAGTTCCAAAAAAGAAAGGTGCCATGTTTTTACTAGACTTTGGAGCCCTCGCGTGGGTTTCCTGCCCTCACCCTTCTTCTCCACTCCTGCCCTTTCCGCGTTGCTCCGTGTTCGAGCTTACCTACTCCTCCAGGACTCTGCTCAGATTCACTAAGAAGGGCCCTGCTTACATAGTGGATCTCAGTTTTTAAGAGTACAAGCTCTTGTTTCTGTTTAATCTGTAAGTTACCATGCTAATAAGGTGCACAAACTAACTTAGCACTACACTGCAGCTCTCTTCCTTTTAGGTTGCTTTCTTCTTATTTTCAATTTTGGTGATAATTGTCTTCAAATTTAAAGTGCTGTTTAGATTTATTAGATCCCATATTACTGCTATCGACTAAGTTTCCTTTTCAATTCTACCAACCCCAGATAAGTAAGAGTACTATTATAGAACACAGAGTGTGTTTTTGCACTGTCTATACCTAAAGCAATAATCCTATTGTACGCTAGAGCATGCTGCCTGAGTATTACTAGTGGACGTAGGATATTTTCCCTACCTAAGAATTTCACTGTCTTTTAAAAAACAAAGTTAAAGTAATGCATTTGAGCATGACCAGAACATCCCTAGGACAAGGAAGCAGAGGGAAATGGGAGGTCTAAGAATGAGGGGTTAATTTATCAGTACATGAGCCAAAAAATGCGTCTTGGACTAGCCTTTGACATTGATACGTTTGGTTTTGTTGTCTCCCCTCTCCCACACCCCATCCCACCCCCACTTTTCTAGTTAACTTTTTCCATATCCCTCTTGATATTCAAAACAATTCAATTAAGATTCAGTTTTCCCATTTTTTTGGTAATACGTATATTTTTGTGTATTATACCTTGCTGTTTTTCAAAAAGCAGTTAATTAAGTTAAGTTGATGTTTTTGTAAGACCCTTTCTCCTAGTGGTGTCATTTTTGAATGCCTCATAAATTAATGATTCTGGAGCTTATGTTTCTTATTCTCTGTTTGCTTTTGAACGTATGTGCTCTTATAAAGTGGACTTCTGCAAAATGAATGTAAAAGACACTGGTGTATCTCAGAAGGGGATGGTGTTGTCACAAACTGTGGTTTAATCCAATCAATTTAAATGTTTACTATAGACCAAAAGGAGAGATTATTAAATTGTTTAATGTTTATACAGAGTAATTATAGGAAGTTCTTTTTTGTACAGTATTTTTCAGATATAAATACTGACAATGTATTTTGGAAGACATATATTATATATAGAAAAGAAAAAAGGAAAACTATTCCATGTTTTAAAATTATATAGCAAAGATATATATTCACCAATGTTGTACAGAGAAGCAGTGCTTGGGGGTTTTTGACGTGTTTAATATTTTAAGCCTATCACTGACACATCGGCATGTTTTCTGCTTTAAATTAAAATTTTATGACACTATCGAAGTTTGCCATGACGCATCCTGCTCCGAAATACATAAGGAGCTTTCTTGTTTCTTATTAGGGCCTTCGGAAAGAAGTCAGCGAAAATCACCCAAAAGCACAAAATGGATTTTAGTCAAATATTTATTGGATGATACAGTGTTTTTTAGGAAAAGCATCTGCCACAAAAATGTTCACTTCAAAATTCTGAGTTCCTGGAACGGAGCGTCACTGCCAGGGCCCCAAACGGTTCTGTTCCTGTCTGGGGGCCCGTGTGTCCTACGCAGTGTGAGGCTGATGTCGGTGCTATGTGTATGGTTCGTGACTTGATAGGCATTTTGACTTTAAAGATGATTGTTCCTTTGTTTCATTAAGTTGTATAACGTCAAGAGATTCCGCTATTACCGCAAAGAGACATTTTGTGCTAGATTAAAATACCCTTTCCTCAATGGAATTTTCTAGTTTCCTGCCTCCAGAGTATCTAATTCTTTAAGGAGCTGGTGGTGTCCTTGTCAATCCATCAGCAGTGCTTCTCTCATAACCTTGGGAAGCTCAGCCAGTAGGATATTCCCCCGAGGAATCCATTTTTTTTCCCAAGCTACAGACAATGACAGGAGATGGGAGAGTGCTAGAATTGAAATACATTGTTCAACTGAATAACAAAATAAACAAACCCTTTGGCAATCTTAAGCAGAACTGAAAAAGAGATACTCAGTAAGAGACACAAGTGGACATAGAGTTGGCCGTTTTACAGGCAAAGAGGCTAATTGCAGAGTTGTTAAATGCCAGTAGTCATCAAAACAAAATCATCATATCTTTCCTTGGAGAAGTGTTGAAGGATCGTACCGTGGACCATCCAAAGTTATGGCAGTATCAAATGGTAGCTGAAAAAAAAAAATATTTGAGCACTGGTCTTTCTTGGAATTAGATGTTTATATCAAATGAGTATCACAAGTGTTTTCTGCAGAAGAAATAAAAAGATCATAATAAAACTTACTCTTTTGTGTGCCAGGAGAGGTTTCAGAAACCTACCTCGTCTTAAATATTTGAACACTTTGGAGTCTGTACAGGTGCCTTATACGTAGGTCATTCTCATGACACACACACGTGAACACTCACTCCTGGACCGGCTGCCTGTGTGTCCAGGGATGTTAACTAGGAAATGAGGCAGATCTGCTCGGTGGAGTGGGAAGCTGTGGCCTGACTTGGAGTGACTTGGGTCAACCCAGGTCAGATGAGTGCCTGCAGACTGCAGCTATTATAGGAGTCCTATTGTCATTTTTCACCTTTTTATCCTAAGCATCTTCCAGAGATCAATTATTTGGCTATTAAAAAGGAATCCAAGTCATATCACGCTGACATCATTTAGACATGATTTGGAATGAGCAGCATAGGACACCCTGGTTGGGTCACATTGTTGTTTCTTTTGACTAGACTTGGCAAAGGCAAAAATTGACCAGCATCTCTTTCTGCGGGCACTACCTTGGGGAGGGAGGTGGGGGTTAGGAAGGGGATGATCCCTTCTTCCTCTTGAGAAAGTGGCCACCGTGGACCATACAAAAGCCACAGGAGGCAAGATTGTGATAGGCCTTTTGTCTTCAAATACAGCAGGCCTCCGTGGATCCATCCCTCCAAACAGAAGGACCATTTGTTTGAGGAGAGTGCAGATGGAATTCTGACATTGGGCGGGTGGGAAGCTGTAGTAGATCACCCAGGGATTCCTTCTAGCCCACTGGTTTTGTGGGAGAACTCAATAATTCAAAATGTGTCATACATCCAGAAGGTCTAGGGTCTGTTTTCAGAAGAGTCAAGAAGAATTGTAAGTGGTGCCCTCCCCTGTGCCCCAGGGTAAAACAACAGACATTCTATAAAATGCAAAATTATACTTTGCCTTTTCTAATAATTCATCTAATTTTCCCCTAATGGTCCTTTCAGGAAAACTCAAACTTTATCATAGTTAATTGGAGCAATCCCAAGGCAGGCAGACTTGGCCTGCTTGTCTGTGTGTGGTAGGTGGAGACCTGGATTTAACACTGGGGGCAGCCCCTGCAGGTGCCTACGGCTGGGAATTCTGCCCTCCACGTGGTGGACACCTTCTGCCCCAGTCTGTTCCACTTCCTGCTGAGGGCTCCTGGGTACCCCCCACTGGTGAGGCCAAGATCTCCTCCAGGGTTTTTCTGTTATTAATAATGTCATTTAAAAAAATGAGCAAAGCCTTATTTGAATCGGATTTAGCAACTACAGTCAATATGTTTTGCAGGGGGCCAAATGTGTGTACAGGAGTGTGTGTGTGCATGAATATTTAGGTTGACATAAAATCTTTAATTTTTGAGCACCTTACCAAACATTACAATAATCTATTATCCTTTTGGCAACACCACAAAGATCGCATCTATTAAACAGGTACAAGTTGACATGAGGTTAGTTTAATTGTACACCATGATACTGGTGGTATTTATGCTATTAAGTCCAAACCTTTATCTGTCTGTGATTCTTAATGTTTAATAAACTTTGAATTTTTTTCCTTTCTTTCATGTGTTTTTGTTAACAGCTAGCAATTGGATTATGTTCACACCTCAACCAAGAGACCATTTACAGAGGTTAATTACATAGATGATAAAATGATACTGCTATATAATTAGCAATAAATTAACACTTATTGAGTACTTATTGTGCCAGAAACTATACTAAGCACTTACATGGAATATTTTATTTAATCCCATATCAACCGTATGAGGTAGGAACAACTGTTAGCCCCATTTACAGTGGAGAAAATTAAAGGTTGGGGGGGGTTAAGTAGCTTCTCTAACCTTACAAATAGGTATAATAGAAGTGGCTAAGATGAATTCTAATCCACTGAATGGACATCATTCAGAAGGGTGATTCCCAAAAGCCAGTCCAGAGACTCTTTTCTTGTCGGATATATAAAAATCATACGGGAACGTATTATAGGAGTAGAGATCCAGGATTCTGAATCAGTAGATCTGGGATGGAGCCCAGAAATCTGAATTTTTAAATGCTCCCAGCTAACTCCCATGTGCAGCCAAATAATTGCAGTCAAGGATTTATAGACTTGGCACAATTTGAGTTCATGACCCTTGGGGGACCCAGGTAGAAGCTTCAGAGATTCCATAATTACCTGAGATTGTTTGCAAATTTTTTTGTATATAAACACATCTTTATTTTGCTGTCTGGAAGACTCATAGCCTTTCCCCGCCTTCCCTAGAGGAATCTGTGATGCAAGATGGAATAAAACTCCTGATGGATAAGAAGGCTGATGCAGAGCAGTGGTTCCAGCCCAGGCAGCCTGGTAGAGTCACCTGGGGAGTGTAGAACACTGGCACTGTGTGGGCTGCAGCCCAGGCCAAGGGACTCAGCATCTCTGGCATAGTGAGAAGGCAGCTTCGTGGTGAGGAGCACAATTCTGGATTCAAATCGGTCACCTAGCAGGTGTGTGACCTTGAGCAGCTTCTAAACATTTTGAGGGATGTGGGGACAACCAATAACAAATACATAGTCCCTGGCACATCACAAGCCCTCGATGAATAACTGCGTGGGGGCAAGGGGAGTGGAATGTATTCTTTGAGCACTTTTTCCAATTCAATATTTCAGACCATTTGTTCCCTCAAAGAAGACAGGAAACAATTCCTCTGCTCATAGGATGGAGCAGGGTGGCTGATGGTGTGAGAGTAAGTGATACCCTCCTAGAGATGTCCTTTCATGGTCTGATTCACTAGCAGATCATAAACTAGCACCAGCTTTGTGCAGCAGGTCAATGGGTACCCATCACTTGGTGGCACCTTCTAATTTAGATTGAGCAGTTATAAGTTAGGATTCGGCTCTATTTTCATCATCAAACACTTTTCTCAAAGGAATAGATATGGAGACCTTAGCTTAAGATCCTTCGGGGGCAACTGATTATAAATTTGTAGCTTAAGATTCTTTTGGGGCAGCTGATTGTATATTTGGCATCTTCCAAATCTCTTAGAGGAAATAACTTCATGCCTGGAGAGCATTTGGACTCCAAGATGGCAGGAACTGACATATAAGCCATATGGCATAGACTCCCAGTCACATGCGAGCCCTCAGACTCTGGGGGCCTGTCACATGCTGCCTGTGCATGGTGGCTCGTCCATCCACATTTAAAACATAACTAACCACCCAACCAACAATCCCTTCTCTTCAAAGCATGTGAATTCAATTCCCTCTTTGAAAGTCATTGGCTTAGAAGTCTCTTTGGACATCTTTAGCCAGGAACTGGGTGAGAATTATTGAAATCTAGCCTTTGTGGTCAGGAAATGGCATCTTGGTAATAAATCAAAAAGACTTTTTAGAGGAGAAAGGTCCAATCAAAGGTGGTTAAGTATCCTCTGCCTTTCTGATCTTTAAGTCAGTAAAAACTTCGGTCCGAAGCCCCCGTCTCTGATGACTTCTCATCCTGCAAAGCCTGGCATGGAACAGTGTGAAGAGCTAAGAGTTACTGAGTCTTAAACCTGTACCTTCCACATCTATTTATCCTCACACTACAAAATCGGTGCTATCATAGTCCCTGTTTTGTGGGTGAAGAAGCAGGCTTATGGAAATTAAGTCATCAGAATTTAAACCTAGACCAAAGTCTGACTCCAGCGTTTGACAGGGGTAGGAAGCATGTCAGACATTTACCAAACCCACTCTCTTTCCTTCTGGACATTCACCTAGACCACCTTGTCCAGCCTCCCTTGCATTTAGTGTGGCCATGCAACCAAATTCTGTCCAGTGGGCTATAACCAGTAGTCACCACGGTGCCACTTCCATGACGGGCCTATAAACATTGCTACCTGCTGCAAGGTGGGGAAGACAGAGACTAAGAAGGAAGGGACCCAGGCCCCTGAGTCACTGAACTGTTACATAGGGGAAGACAACACTTCTCTGTGTCAAACCACTGAGATCCTGGCATTGGTTGTTGAGCCTGCCCTGATATAGGAGCCTTCTTCTGAGGCCCAGGGTCTTTACTGGAGGTCTTGACATCTTTGGCAGGCTGTGGCTCCTGGTTGGAATCTGGTTCATCACCTCTCGCATATGTGACTTTGAGGTTTGCCCACCCTCTGAACAGACCCCCACCCTGGTTCTGCTCAGAATGCTGGGTTGGACCTTCAGAATATCACCGCCTACATCGTGTTTCAGTTCGTCCAGCATTTGAACACCACCTGGAGCTGTCCAGCTGTGCTCAAGGGAATCAGCCTCTATGTCCAGATCAGCTTCCCTACTCTTCATCCTCTCCTGAGGCCAGAATCTCTCCCTGGCCACTCAGCCCCTCCTCCATCCCCAACCCCAGATATTCAGATACTAACCTAGAGATGAAGCCTACAATTTTTCAGAGAACTGGTCTTTCAATATTTTGCTCACATACTCCCCAAAATTCTTTTTAAACCATGAACCCACATTGTACATTACAAAGTTGACATCTAAAATTTTTCATCACATGTTTGAATAGTTACAAAGGATGTAAGAGCTGCTCTAAGTATTGGCATTTAAAAATAAGCTATGACATGACTCTTTTTAATATATCCAATGAACTATAAAAACCCGAATGATTTGATACCTACCAACATCCATTTGCAAATGCAGTTGGAATTTGTACTTCACTTCTCTTTCTCCTCAAAACCGTTATTTCCATTGTATGTTCCCTCCCTGAATTTGTTTATCATGTAATATATTTTTATGCTTCAAAGTCTTACATGGCCCCTCCATCATATTTCTCAGTCATAAAACATTATCTATAGGCTGAGATGGTTAGTTTTATTTTCTCTGAACATAAGGCTCATAAAGTTTAACAATTTTTTCTTTAGGTATATGTATGGTTACCTTTATTACTAGTATACAAACATTAGAAAACATATGTGTATATTAAAATTTTTATAAATAATTCTTGTGCTTAAAAAACAAAACTTTAACAGAACTGGAAATCTGGGAGGATGATGGGGGTGGTTGTGGAATCCTAATAAAAAATACCAAAAAACAAACAAAGAAAAAGACTTCACAGACAGCAAACTTTCTCATTGTCCCTTTGTTGGGTGCCCCAGACATTTTTTATATCTGGAACTGGAGCCCAGAACTGTAGTAAGGTTTAGGGTGGGTGGGAAGTAAGCCTGTCTTTTATAAAGCAGGTGAAATATGATTGAAAAAGGAGAAGAAAGGAAAAATCAGCCAGCCCGAGGCCTCATCAAAAAACACTTGCTAAGGCAGGTCAATTTGAAGAAAAAATACATGTAGAAGTTGAGGATCTAGAAATTTCCTTAAAATTTGCCTGTGCACACATATCCCTTGAATGTACTTTGTGCACCGGCAGATGTGTGCCTCGCTGGCTTAGAGCAGGGAATGAGAGTGGGGTGGATGGGGGTGGCGAAGCAGGAAGGTCATGTGGCCAGGTCTGGCATTTTTGAAGGGCCTCAAATTAGGATGTTCAATTCGTATCCAAATGAATTACATTCCTAGAGATAGAATGACAATTTTTTTTATAACTTCTTTGGGCATTTTTTCATCTTTTGAAATGTCTCTTCAAGCCTGTAGAATAGAACTGACCCCAAACCTTCCTTAAAGCTTTGATGGGGAGCAGGGGCCAGGGTGTGTGGATCTGGGAAGGCCCTAGAAGGAAGGTGATGGTTTAGCTGAGTGAGGGTGAGCAGGAGCTTGTCAGGAAGAGATGGGGAGGGACATTCCAGGTGGTGGCACAGAGGTGAGAGAGAACAGAACATTCCCATGGGTGACAGCATGGTTGGCTATGTGCTAACCATGGTATGGGGGGTGGGGGTGGAAAAAGAACTATGGCCAGACCACCAATGTCCCTGCACACTGCTCTAAGGCCTTTGGACTTTATCTTGACCAGGAGAATGACATAAACAGATTCCTATATTAGAAAGTTTATACTGGCAGCTATGGGGAAAATGGATTGCAAGGAATTAAGAGGAGTTGGAGAGTCTTGGAATCAGTCTCCAGGGGTGAGATGGATGGATAGATTCAAGAGCTATTTAGGGAGGTGGAATCCACAGGGTTTGGTAGAAGGGGTGAAGGACAGCTCTAAGGTTTCATTTACACAATCTCAGTTGATCCATGCTTCACGGAGAGGGATGCACAGAAGAAACGTCTGAGGAGACTGTAAAAATGCCTGTGCTGGCACCACCCTGAGATTTGCTGACCTTGGGGCCTCTGGTGTGGAATACCAGCCTGTTTTCTTCAGAGAGCTCTCCCAGCTTATTCTGCTCCACACCCCCCTGGTTGAGAGGGATGGGGGTCAGGGGTTGTAGCCTTCACCATTCAGTGACAGAAACTAAAGCTCAAAGAGTTCTGAAATCAGAATTTCTGGAGCAGAGAGAGCATGCAACTAGGAAATGGTGATGCTGGGATTTGAGCCCAAGTGTTTTGGATGCCAAGCCCCTTCCTGTTCCAGATATGTTGATCCTTGCCCCACCTGCCTGCTTCCCCTTCCTGCTCACCCACCTGTCCTATATATTCTTTCATGTGGCTGATGTGTTCATACCTTATGAGACTTACCTCCATCCACAGCTGCCTGAACCAGGAGGGACACCCAGCCCCAGAGGAGCTGCTCCATTGGATCGGCTGGGAATTTGATCTGAGACAGTGACTCTCAAACTTTGCTGCTCATTAGAATCACTTGAGAAACTCTTACAAATCATAAATCCCAGGTCGTACTTACAAACAATTGGATCAAAATGGAGGGGAGTGGAACCCAGGCATCAATAGTTTAAAATTTTCCCCAGGTGATTCCAATTGCAGCTTATACACTTGTGATCTCAGTTCTTGCTACTTCAAATGTGGTCCACAGTTCAGCAACAGCAGCAGCACCTGGGAGCTTTGTAGAAAGATAGGATTGGGCCAGGCCGGGCGTGGTGGCTCACGCCTGTAATCCTAGCACTCTCCTCTGGGTGGCCAAGGCAGGAGGATCGCTTGAAGTCAGGAGTTCGAGATCAGCCTGAGCAAGAGGAAGACCCTGTCTCTCCGAAAAATAGAAAAAACTAGCCAGGTGTGGTGGTGTGTGCCTGTGGTCCCAGCTACTTGGAAAGCTGAGGCAGGAGGATCACTTGAGCCCAGGAGTTTCAGGTTGCAGTGAGCTATGATGACACCATGGCACTCTAGCCCAGATGACAGAAAAAGACTCTGTCTCAAAAGAAACAAACAAACAAACAAACAAACAAAGATTATGATTCAGGAGTCTGCAATAGGACCTAAGAAACAAGTCTTAGAGAATCTTTCATCTACTACCCTAATTTTAAAATGAGAAATCAAATATTTGCTGGTGGAGACTGGATTCCATCCTAGGTTTGCAACCCCCCTGTCTAATGCTTACACTGTACCATCAATCTTGCCCTTACCAATCATCATCACATCTTTATCTTCTACCCCCAAGGTAAATTGGTAGTGAAAGCATCATGGATCTTTGTACACCATAATCAACACTAATTTCCCAAAGCCACCCCAAATTTACATATATATATATATATATATATATATTTTTTTTTTTTTGAGACAGAGTCTCACTCTGTTGCCCGGGCTAGAGTGAGTGCCATGGCGTCAGCCTAGCTCACAGCAACCTCAAACTCCTGGGCTCAAGCGATCCTACTGCCTCAGCCTCCTGAGTAGCTGGGACTACAGGCATGCGCCACCATGCCCGGCTAATTTTTTTTTTTTTTTTTTTGTATATATATATTTTAGTTGTCCATATAATTTCTTTCTATTTTTAGTAGAGACGGGGTCTCACTCTTGCTCAGGCTAGTCTTGAACTCCTGACTTCGAGCGATCCACCCACCTCGGCCTCCCAGAGTGCTAGGATTACAGGCGTGAGCCACCGCGCCCGGCCCAAATTTGCATATATTCAAGTAAAACCAGGGTGCTTGCTTTGCTAACGAGGCTTCCAATTCTAGCGGCACCCACTACACCTGAAATAGATTGCAGCCCTTGAGCCACGTCTAGGTAGAAATTCTGAAGCTGCTGCAGAAGTGAGTCCCAGGATATAAAAGACTGAAAGTCAGTGTTTGTTAGCTGAACATTCAGTTCCCAGCCCATTGGGAGTTGTGGGATTTTCCTTGGAAATGGATAGGATGGACTTCCAGGATGAGTCACAAAGCCCAGCTCCAGGCCAGGTTTCTTCCGTGGTAATCCGTTCCGTCCATCCTCTTGACAGCATCCTGCGACTTGGGAAGGGGAAGAGAGGAAGGGAAGAAAGGGAGGGTCTCCTCATGAACCTCTCCCAGGAAGAGGATGCCCTCCGGGAAGGAAGATGACTTGGATCCTGCCACGTCTGAGTGCCACCGCACGGAGGAGCATTCCTCCATTTGCTTTTCATTTGGGCCCTTTTGGCGGCCCTATGAGGTAAGTACTCAGGGTAAAACAAACAAGACAACAGCTTCGGTGAAGGCAAACCTCACCCAGTCAGAGGGGAGCGGGGAGGTCTGTGCCTCGAGTGTTGTGCCATCCCTGTGTCCCCAAGGGGGTGTTGTGCTCGTGGGCTGGGAAGAGCTCACAGGAGCCTCCGCGACCCCCTGCAAACATACCCCAATGCTTCAGTTGTAATTCATTAATTTTGAATAAAATGTTTAAAATGCCTCTGACAGTTGGCTGACTCCCCAGCCTGCACCCTGGTGCTCCTCCAGCCACTCCCTGTGAGACGGAAGCCTGTGATTTGTGGGAGACAGTGATTTGTGGGTGCTCAGCGGATTGCATCTGAGATAGCGCTTTCCCGAGACGAACCTCCCTCACCTGTAACCTCAGCCTCCTCTTCCTAACTTTTCTGTTCATAGCTTTGAAGCCGGAAAATGTGCGTCCTTTGTCAAGGCCGCTGTGACGGTCCCGAGACACCCCTCGCTGTTCCAGCCCATCCGCCGCCTCCTCGGGCAGCATCGCCGAACCCCCTTCACCCTCCTCCCAGGCCCCCGAGCCCCCCGCCGCCGCCTCCCTAGAACTACAGAGAGAAGCAGACACACAGAAAAGCTTCATGAAAAGGAGCCCTTGGAAGACCAAAGCGCCTTTCTTTTCTTTTGAATGAAGATGAAACTCAGAAATAGAGGAAAAGTAATTTAAAAGAGGAGACAGAGGCAGGAGGGGGTGGGGCGGTGAGCAGAAAGGAGATGAGACTTCCCTGGGTCCCACCGTGCCCAGTGGGAACCTTGGATTTGAGCTATTTGTGTGCTGAAGTCATTCTGCCTCTCAGTCTCTCTCTCATTCTTCCCCCTTCCCATCCTCGCTCTCTTCTCCCTCTCTCTCTCCTCTTCTCTCTGCTGCCTCCTTCTCTTCTTGCTTTTCTCCCATGCGCTTGTGTGTGTGTGCTGGGGACCCGGATGTGAGTGGGTGAACGTGGACGAGAGGTGAGGATGACCATAGGGAAGTGGGGATGAAGATTCAAGGCCCCAGGCAGGTGATGGGGGCAGGAAAAGCCCAGACTTCCTGGCCCCTGACTGTGACCGTGTAAACAACCACAGTGGTGATTCCCATTCACTAAAGAGTCTCTGTGAGCAGGAAGCCCATTGCCCACGCTCAGAAACCTACCCCGAGGCTCTTTAAGGATCACAAGATAATGTTTGAGTGAGAGGATGCTTCTGAGGATATATTCCCTCTGGTGTATCCTTTCATTTTTCAGATGAGAGAACCTTGCGGTATAGAGAAGGAAAGAGGGGTGCTGAGTGTTCCCCTCAGCTGCATATTATACATTAACAGCATCCCCTACTTCACTTGTGGGGCCGTGCTGTTTAATATAGCGCCCTGTTTCCCCTTTTGTTATTTTCCATAAGAAGGCAAAGGGCAAAGATGATCAGATTCTTGTTTTGCAGATGGAGAAATGGAGACATGAAGAGCCTCATTCTTCCAATCCACTGTTTTCTAGGTCTAAGCAACGTCTTTCAGTATCCAAATCCTGCCCATTCTTCGGGATAAACTGAAATGCCACTTTCCGCATGAAATGTTCTCTCGTCTCCCAGTTGAACCTCCTGCAAACTTCACCCCATATCCAACCCAAGCTCTCCATCTGTCCCTCTTTTGTGATGGCTGACTTTCTACAACGCGATTTAAATACATTGTTCACAATTTAGCCCCTTCAGCTAAGATGTCAGCATCTTTGAGGGCAGAGACTGGATGTTGTGGATTGTAAGCAAACCTAATCCTAACTAATTCAATGGGTGATCTTTATTCTGTAATGTGTTTCTGCATTTTCATATTCTTTTTGCGAAGATTTTTTTTTAAGAAAACAAAACTTTAAAAAAGAAAAGGATTTAATCTTGGAATACTGTGATGCAGTGAAGCCTGCCTTACCCCACAGATCCTCGCCCTGCCTAAGCAATGAAACACACCTCCTCCAGGAAGCACCCATGGATAGATGCACACCCGGCACTAAGCCTCGGGATGGGTGAGCCCAGGGTGTAGGCAATAGAGGGCACCTTGTCTGGAGTGATTTTAAGAGTGTTAATGTCCATGTTCTACAGTATCCAGCCATTTTCTCCGTTTTTGCAGAAGAAGAAAATTCTCCATATTTTTACGAAGCACAATAGAAATCATGAGATTTCTGCTGAAAGTATTTCAGTGGACATTTTCAACTGTGAAAACCTTGGGAAGCTGCTAGAATAATCATGAAGAGAATCAAAGATGTAGGCAGTATTGTGATTTGGGGAATTTATTGGGAAATAGGATTTTTATGAATCTCTGCCAAACTTGTCCACAAGGTAAATATTAAAATTCCTATTTATAAACCTGTTGCTTTTTGTGAAAGAAAATTTCAAAACTAAAATTAATAAATAATTCTCTGATCAACTATAAGTGAAGACAGCTTGATAAATATGGCTGTTCTGCCCACTGAACACGAACATGCAGAAGAGACCAATTTTGACAAAGTGATTAACAAATTTATAGACATTAAGGCATAAACACAAAATCTGTAATACTATTCATCATTACAAAAGAATAATATGCAGGTATAAGTTTTGTCCTTTAAAAGAAAATAACTAATGAAAAAGTATCATTCTACTATTCTTTTCCTGTTTTACTATGTTTATTTTACTGACATGATTATTATTACATTCAATAAAAGAAAAAAAAATTATGGTTTTCTGGCTGTTACTATTATTTATTTTATTTCATGATTGTTACTGAAAATAATTGTGCGTCCATAGGAGGGGAGATTAAGAGCTATCTGCTTCCAGTACATCCCAGGGTACAACCCTGCCCAGAATGAGCACAATTTCCTCGTAATCCTCTGACGCATCCATCCCCCCACAGCATTTTGGAAATGAAGCTTCAAGAAGGCCAGGTTTCTGGCAAGTGATGTTTGTTAGTTGGACCCTAAGACATTTGTATTTCCCAGGGAATAGTTATCCTATTTCCTTATCTGACTGTTTTAAAACTCCTGCTGAATGTCCTCTCTCCTCCTATCCCCAACAACCCTAGGTTTGACTTTGAGTTGGGGAGCAGAAATACCACATCTCTCATATCTTTTTTTCTTTTTCTTAACTTAGGTTTCTCAGGGTTTTTTTGTTGTTGTTGTTGTTTTTATTTTTTTTTAAGAGAGAGGGTCTCTCTCTGTCACCAGGCTGGAGTGCATTGGTGCAATCATAGTTCACTATAACCTCAGACTCCTGGGCTCAAGCGATCCTTCCGCCTCAGCCTCCCAAGTAGCTGAGACTGTAGTTGTGCACCATCATGCCCAGCTAATTTTTAATTTTTTTTTTTTTTTTTGGTAGAGATAGGTGGGTCTCTAGGTTGCCCAGGGTGGACTTGAAATCCTAGCCTCGAGTGATCCTCCCACCTGGGCCTCCCAAAGTGCTGGGATTACAGGCGTGAGCCACCTGTGAGTGCCCAGCCCCACATCTCTTATCTCTTGCCCTGTCTTCTCTCTCTTCTGTGCCCCCTCCTCAGGCCTATAGATGCATCTCCTCCCACTTCCTGTTGGGTGGAGAGGTCCCTTAACATCATCTCTTCCTTCTTCTCTACTCCATGGCAGGGGCAATATGGCAGAAGGGCTGCTGTCAAAGAAATGGATTTATCAATAAGAGGATAGACATGGAAATGCACCTCAAAAATATGAGCAGAGTTCCAGCAAGGCTGCGGGGCCAGGTGTAGGGAAAGAAGAGTCCTCTGAAAATGAAAAGCGTGCCCCAAACTGTCTTCACACTTCAGCCAACTGTCCTCCCACACCGAAATAAAGTCCTGCCCTGGAGAAGCAAAACCTACCCTCCGAGAGAACGTCTTGTAATGAAGCCTTCTACATCTCCTTGCCTGTCTTAGTTTTACTTCCTTCTCTTCTTTTCCTCCTTGTTTTGTCGTTGTCATCCCTTCCCTCTCTGGATTTGGTTTCCTGTGGACACTCCTGGGAGTCGCCCCCTGGAAAGAGGCCCCTGGGTGAGCAGAGGGCTCCCTGCCTGCTCTCCCATCCCTTCTGGGGAAGCCAGGCTGACACAGCTGCTCTGGCAACCGGGAGCTGCCAAGCATGTGGGGCCTCTGCCGGGAGAGCTGGGACAACATCCCCTCGTGGAAAAGCCATTCCAGCGTTTCTTCAGAACTACCTGAGAGGGCCAAGGGGTTCTTCCAGTTCCCAGTGGCTCCATCAACAGCTGCCTTTGAGAATTCAGAGCCTTCAACCTGTTTAGGGACCAACTATGCATTCTTGGTAGCTCCCCCAAACTTACGCTACATGCATATGTGTGCACGCGTGCACACGCACGGGCACAACACGCACGGACACACCTCCCCCTGGACTCCGTTTAGAAGCCTGGATTTATATAATGAAACTTCCTCTGCCACATGGACAAAAATAACTCTGGCATCCCTTTCTGGATGGATTTTAATTAGGAAAGACACAGCATTTAAATTATGCTTATTACTTTCAGTTGCTTGTACAGGCTGTGGATTTAGGAAAAGGCAAAGGGAGTCATGTGAGCTGGATTTTTGAACAGGATGACTCTAGGTGGGAAAAATTGCCAAGGGCGTTTTTTGTCTCTTTCTCCTCTCCCAGCCAGCCTGGCTGAGGAAGGAGGCCCAGGTTCTGATACTCATCATTACTAACATTCCTTGGGGGACTATTCCATGCCAGAACCCTGGCTATAAGCATTTTTATATGCATTATCTTAATTAACCGAAAGAATTAGAGTTTGACCAATGACCCTACTGGGGACTCTCCATTTCGAGGGGAATCTAGGGACACACACTTAGCACGAACCGGGGGCTCTTCCCTGGCGCTGCCATGTTCCTATCATAGTGACAGACTGTTAACAGGACATATGTGATGAATTGATGCATAAATAAATGAATGAATGAATGTAGTGGAGAAGGGCTATGTGTAGGAATAGAGCCCGGACCACAGACCTTGCTGTTGGGTACACTGGATAGACAGTACATGGCCCCATTCTCCAATGGGTGCTTACCTTTCTGCTGGAATTTAAAACTTGGAAGAACATAGAGATTTTCTCTCCCCTGCCTCTCTCTCCTAAATCTTTATTGGTATCTCACTGAGGATAAACTTTCAGGCTACAACTATGATTTTAGGCAAATTGTTTAACCCATCTGGTTTTTCATTTCTTCAACCATAAAGTGGCTATAATCATAATATCTACCTCAGAGAGTTTTCTAAGGATCATAAAAGATCTGCTATGTAGCCAAGTAGATAGTTTTCCTTTCCCCATTTTACTGCTAAGGATTCTGGGGCTCAAATATATTCAATGACATTTATCATAGTTACTCATTCAACCATTCAACAAATAATTATCTATTATGGTTATACCCTATTCTAGATGCTGGGAATGCAACAGTGAATGGGACAGAATGGGTTGGAGCAGGGAAGATAGATAAACAAATAACAGTTCCAGGTTATGATAAATGCTATGAAAAGTAAAAGAAAGCAGAGTGAAAAGGCTACAGTGGGGGTGTGATGGAGAAACTCCCGATGAGATGGTCAGGGAAGACTTCTCCCCAAAAAGCTGGGTTTGAAGTCGAGACCTGAATCCGGGGGGAAGTATAGTTCAGTCAATAAAAACAGCAAGTGCAAAGGTCCTGAGGCAGAACTGACATTACTGCGATGCAGGGACAGTCAGAAGGTCAGGGAGCTGAGAGAGTGAGGAGGAGAGGGGTTCAGGGTAGGGCTGGACTGGTAGGCAGAGGCCAGATTAGGGAAGGTCTTACAGGACTTGGTAAAGACTTTGGATTTTATTCTAAGTACAGTAAAAATATTTGGAAAATTTTAGCAGGGGAGTGGCATGCTCTAATTTACATTTTAAAAAGATCCCTCTGGCTGCCATATGGAGACGAAATTATAATGAGGCGTATGTGGAAGTTAAGCAGAACAGTTGAAGGCAGAGGTGATGGTAGCCTAGACTACCCGGTAGCAACACAATGGAAAGGCTTGGACCCCAAAGGCAAGTAAGGCAACGGGGACTAGAACCCGGGCCCACTGCAGCATCTGCCCCTCTGGCTTGCCATTTGCCAATGTCAATATTCTTGCTTTGCTTTTTTTGAATAAATTTCCCATTTAACACTGCTTTCTGCAGAACCATAATGCCACTGGGAGCTGCTCAGGCCTACACTGGAGCAAGAATAGCATGCTGGTGTGATAACGCACTCATCAGCGTCCCTGAGGGCCGATCTCTTGCAGTGCGGATGCGTAAGGGGCCCAAGAGGGCCCACGCAGCCAGGGCAGGAAAAGGCACCCCGGCAGGACCTGGGGCTCCTAGAAGCTGTGGGGCTTCTCACCCTGGAAGCAGGAGGTCTGAGGAATGCACAGTAGGGGTTCTGTCCAGGAAGGAGGGGACCGGTTTCCACTAAAATCAACGCCCTTGCTAGCAGCACAAGGAGAGAGACCACAGGTGGAGGGTGTCAGGAGGGAGCAGGTGAGTGGGAACCTGGGGCCTTCAGTGACTGGAGGGGAATAACCTGCTGTCCCCTCTGTAAGCCTGCAGGGAAGCCCTTAAAAGCCCCCTCTCTCTTTTCAGCAGTTCACGACCTCTCTGGAGGCCGGGAAGAAAAGTTACAAACACTTCCAGATGTTCAACTCAAATGCCCTGTGTATTTCTCCATCATTGTATTTTGGACGTATTTTGTTTGTGAGTCTGTCTCCCCCAGGGGAGAGGGCCTTCCTTGGAAGGTGTCTTATTTACTTTTGCAAACTTAGGCCTTGTCAAAGGACCTAGTATACAGTCGGCAGTCAGCAAAAACTTGTTCAACGGTTAGATGTATGACATTCCTAAACGTACAGGACAAAAGAGTTGTTCTAAATTGCATGATAAGAACTTACAAATCAGCCATTCCAGTGATTCTTCATCTTTGTTGGTCACAGACCCTTTTGAGAAAATAATGACAGCCATGGACAGTTCTGCCCAGGAAAAATCCACATATAAAACAAAATTTTAATACACAATTTTTTTTTTTTTTTACAGATGGAAAAATTGAAGCTCAGAAAATAGAAATGACTTATCCAAAGTCACCAAATTTGTCTGTGACAGTTGCGCCTGGAACTCAGATATCTTGACTCTCCGATCCTGTCCCCTTCCACCCTACCTGGGCAGAGTGAGCTAAATGTCACATAGAGGGTGCAAAGATAACAATCGGAACCGTTCCAAGAACTGGCCCGGGGGGAGAATTCTTAGAACACAGATGATGCAGAGATAATAAGCTACTGCCCTGGGCTTCTGTGAGCAGGATCACCACGCTAGGCCTGTCCTGAGCAGGCCAGGAAGAGCCGGAAAGGTATTGAAATCCTAACAATGAGTCACTGCTCAATTGTCTCTGAAAGGGAGGCAGTAGTACCAAGGGTTGTGCTGAAGAATTCAAACCTAATTGTTATCACCACTTAGCTCATTTTAAACCTCCTGGGCATGCACACCCCAGAGCAAGCAGCAAAGCGCTGTGCTTGCAAGCAGGCTTATTTCATTAGGGCAGAGTCCCGAGGGGACGACACTGGGACTTGGATGTGCCTCAGAGCTTGCCCCCTCTGGGTGTCTAAAGCAGAAAGAAACACAGATTTCTGCTGGTTTATCTCACTCCCTCTCCGCTTACTTTCTGAGAGGAGGGGGAATGTGTTAGAAGAAATGAAGAAGGAAGGAGAAGAAAGGAGCAAAGTGTGTGGCGTCAGAAGAGAAGAAATAAAACACCATTTGCTGGCAATTCTGTGGTCTTCACAGCCTGCAGTGCTCTTTCTCAATCCGTTAACTCACAGAATCCTCCGGCGGCCCTGTGCAGCTAACTGGGCAATGATCTGTACCCCCAATTTATAGGTGAGGGACCTTGAGAGGAGCCAAGAGACATTTGTTCCTAGTACCATCCTGTTTCTCATCCCCTTTGGCTGTCTGGGCACCTTTCAAGGGAAGGGTACCAGGAGGTACACAAGAGAAGTCATTAGAAAGTGTTAGCTCAGGGCATCGGGTTGTGGGGTTGGGAACTGGGGTGACAGGGCCCTGATAAGGATGACTGCCCTTGCTAAGAGGATGAGTCCCTCTTCTACTTTTCCAACTCAAATTCATCCAGGTAGTAATTCAAGATTTAGGGATTAGGAGGCTTTTTTTGTTTTGTTTTAAGAATCTAATAAAAGCTGTGGATTCTCTCTCTGGAATAAAGTATGTGTAGTGGGTCGAATAGTACCCCCCTCCAAAATTCATGTCCACCCAGAACCTAACAATGCGACCTTACTTGACAATAAGGTCTTTGCAGATGTCACTTGTTAAAATGAGGTCATACTGAATTAGGGTAGGCCCTAAATCCAAGGACTGGGTCCCTGTAAGAAGAGGAGAAGACGCACAGTCACAGAGGAGATAGACACACGAGAGAGAAGGCCATGTGAAGATGGAGACAGATTGGGGTGATGCAGCTACAAGCCAAAGAATGCCGAGCATTGCTGGAAGGCACCAGAACCCAGGAAGAGGTAAGGAAATTTCTCCCCCAAAACCTTCAGAGGGAGCATGGACCTGTTGACATCTTGATTTCAGACTTCTGCTATCCAGAACTGTGAGAGAATAAATTTGTGTTGTTTTAAGCCACCGGGTTTGTGGTGTTTTGTTATGGCAGTCCTAGGAAACTGGTATAATATTAAATATCTCTTCTCTACACCCTATTTTCTCAGGGAAATCAAATCACTTTCAGTTTTCTGAAAATGTCATGCTTTCTCATGACGCCCTTGCCCAGGTGACTCCATCTGCCTACAATGTCCTCCTCCCTCTTCTGTTTATGCCTCCTACTCCTGCGTCACGCTAAGTTAAGATCAAGTAGCCTTTCTTCAGAAGACCTTCCCTGACCACTTCCCACACCCAGGCTGGGCTACATGCTCTCTCTTCTGTATTCCCATAAAACCCTCTAATATAGTGATGATGATGACACTTACCCTTGTCTCTTCACTAGACTGTAAAGTTCACTAAGACAGGTATTCTGCATTTTAGCCCAAGTGCTTTGTACAGTTCCTGGTCCATACTAGTTGGTCAATGTGTGACTGAACAGATGCTTATTTGTTGAGAAAAGAAGCATAACAGGTACCAGGTGGGCTGAGGCCAGCAGCGAGAGCTCCATGGGTGTTGCAGCTGTTGGGTTGTGGCCAATGCAGCATCAAGAGGCAAACACAGAGCCATCGTACTGCAGAAAAGCCCCTGACTATATCCCCACTGCTATTTCACATGTGCTCTACTGCTCTAGGGACTTACGCCCAAACTTCTTCCCTGAACCTCTTCTCTAGCTCATAACAATGTTTTGGAAGAGCATGTTCTTCCAAGATCCCCCTGGCCTGAGAGTCCAAAGGTGTAGGTCCTACACTTGGCTCTGATATGAACTATCTGTGTGATCTAAATGACTTAAACACATTCATTTGAGCTCTCTGAGCCTTAGAGTCTTCATCTGCAAACTGAGGGGCTTGAAGCTAAAGTTCCAGCTCTGAGAGTCTCCTCTCTGAGATGCCACAGAGAAAAGGAATCTTGGTGTCCTTTTCAAGTGATATTTTGTGTTTTTGCTTTCCCTACTGCTTGAATAATGCCAGAGTCCTTCATTCTTCATTTGCGCCTCCAAGCCTGATCCCGTTCACCCTGTGACCACTCCTCTACTTGTTGTAATGGATGAGAAGGCCTGGAGGAAAAAGGTGTCATTCCCTGTAACTATCTTGATCCTTTTCTTTCTTCAAGAGCCATAAGTCTGGGTCCTCAGGAAAACAGAACAAAAGAAAACGCACTTAAAAAAAAAAAAAAAAAAGACCACTAACTTCCCTCTGAGGATTGTCATTAAATACCAGATGTCCAGTAGGGAGAGCCTCTAAACCAAAACAGCTGCTTGGACAGTGCTCCCAAGGCATCCTGTCCCTCTAGCCTCCTCACATGACAAGTTCCTGTGCCCTTCAGCCAGATGAGAACTTCATCTTCATCCCAGTGTGTAAACCGCATTTAAAGGTGCCCTGCTGTTGATGTGTGGGGACCCTCCAGATACAGTCACACTCTTATGGACAGGCTCCTGCCCTTCTCCAGCCCCCCAGCCCCTGGTAAATCTGTATCCAGTCTTATTCAGCTCAAAAATTACCTCTTCCATGTTGCTTTTATTCTTAGACTCACTCTTCCCTCTGTGCCTGTAGATGAGGACAGCTAACATTTATATATCTATTGTGTATCCACCATGTGCTATAGTATCTTAAGTTTCAGAACTAGGAATAGCTGGGTTTCTTCTTCAGAACTCCTCTGCATTTATCTTGGCACTGTGAATCATCTAACAAACCATATTTCCTTGCTTTATTGCCTTGGATGCTAAGAAGCTCAAAGCCAAATTTGTGACCTAATCTTATGATGTGATCTAAGCTCCTAACCTTATCTCTGGCTTGTCCTTATTTTTCCCACTCTTACTTTTCTTTCACCCTGATTCTATTACGTGCTTTAAAAAAAAAAAAAGTCATTGGGCTAATTTCTTCTGTTTTGGGGGGTAGGTAAACACAAATCTTGTCTGAAATGGGTGATAATACAAATAAATAAAAGGTAAAAGGTATTTGCAAATACATCTCTGCAATGTTGATAATAACCTTGCAACTGTCAAGATAAGGTTACATAACTCATTCAACTTTTAAGAATCATGCAACTTTGAAGTCAAAGTGCTAGGAATCAAATCTATATCCTTCTGACTTCAAAGCTCATGCTTTTATAATCATAATCACTGATGCTTAGTAAGCACTTCCTGTGTACCAGATTTTGCGTTGAGTATCCCACGTGTATTATCTCATTTACCTGCACAGCAATCCTATGAAATAGCTACTATTACAACCATTTTATAGATGAAGAGAGTTAGGTTCAGAGAAATCAAATAGTTTTTCCAAGGTCGCTCAGCTAAAGCTAACAATGAGATTCAAACTCATATGGCCTGAACTTTCAATTTCTGCATTCTTTGCAGCCTCTCTAAACTTATAATAGGGATAAGTATACACAAAAACAGATTCCTAATTAAGGGTTGTTTGACTCCTTTTAAATGCCCAGCTGCACGGTTATATCACAAAGGCTTATCATCTGACAAATCCTATTGGAGAAATGGGTGTCTGGCTAGAAATAGGTATTTCTGGGTTTCACAGTTCTTCATGGAGCAGATGGATTAAAAACACAAAGTCTGTGTGCAACACTGGATTTTAAATGCCAGCCTGAGCACTAAGAGAGAGGAAGATAACTACCTAGCGCCCAAAGAGTGGAAATAAAAGCCTCTGGGAAGGGCAGCACTGCTCGTGGGCGCCATCTGGCAGTAAAGGTGGGAAATTGCTCTGAGAAAGAAATGGATATATTTAATACACACAAAATGAAATTCCCCACAGTACAACGTAGTTGAGTGCTTAATGTAGATCTCTCTCTTTCCTTCCTTCCTTCCTCTCTCTCTCTCTCTCTCTCACAGAGTCTTGCTCTTTCGCCCTGGGCAGAGTGCCGTGGCATCAGCCTAGCTCACAGCAACCTCAAACTCCTGGGCTCAAGCGATCTTCTTGCCTCGGCCTCCCAAGTAGCTGAGACTACAGGTGTGCACCACCATGCCCACTGGGTCACTTTTCTGACCCACTTTCTCCATCCTCACCGCCATCCTTTATCCTGGGTCTTCATCCATCCATTTTACTGTTCGAACCACTGCAATGGTTTTCAAACTGTGTTATAGAGAATCACCCAAGGCTCTTCCAACATTTGATTCAGTTTTTAAGAACTACCATTTTTTGGGTGGTTAGAAGGGGAGAAAGAAGCTTAGTAGGTGGAAACTCAGATTCCCTGCTCCTGATTCACGCAGAACAAAAGCTTCATTTTTATTTCTCTTAACAACTATTGTGGTTTCTCTTAAAGTTTAGTTTTATCATAAGTTTCTGCTTTAACAATGTTTGACTTCACACTTGTCTATTTCAACATTGCCAGGGGCATCCCTGAGCTTTGCACTTTACTCTAGATAAATCATTCCAAATTCCTTCTTCATTAAGTTACCCTATCCCTGCTGCAGAATATCTGTTGACCTTCTATCCTCCTCTTCTGGACCTAGGTCAAATCCTCAGCCAAGCATCCGGGGCTCTCTTCAATCAAAAGGAATGGGATGATGCCTTAGGCTCTTTAGAATCCCTAGTGCCCGGTAGGTACTCAGTGAGTAAACACCAACTTACTACATTTGACTCTCCTTAAGGGAACCTGGAACAGTACCTTGCACACAGGAATAGTACCTAGAAGATCGAATGGGACATTCTCCTTCACGGCATACTTCCTTGTGCACAGCTAAGCTTCCAATCTGGGAAAAGTGCCTGGTAATATTTAGCAAGGATCCTGAATTTTCACCTTCAGGATGTGGGAGATGGTATGGTGATGTTTAGAAAGTACCTGAAACCTCCCTCTTCTACTGTCTGAAAAAAATACCTACTTTGGTTAGCCTACAAATATAACTGCTAGCCTAAAAATATAAACTTCGGGATGCTCTAACTGAATCAATCCCTTGAGTCCTTCATCATTACCCCTGGTTCTTGGTGCCCCCTTGTGGCAATCTGTCTTCATGCAGGGTTACCAAGATGAACATGACAGCTGTCATTTAATGGTATCTAACTCTGAGACAAACACCACGCTAGGCATTTTCCATGGATTAGCTCATTTATCCTCGCCACAATCCCCTGTGGTAGCTACTATAGTTTAATAATTTGTTCTAAGTAACACAGCCAACAAGTGGCAGAATAGGGGCTTGAATCCAGGGTGATTAGACTGGAGCTTGTGCTTTTAACCTTTATGTTATATGCAAAGAGATATTATGGTGGATATATAAAGATGAGTCAAGAGGTCGGAATTCTGGATTAATGGTATAACAAGCGTGGTGGACACTCTCCCCAGCAGAACAACAATTGATCTGGAGAAAATTATTTTAAATATCCATCATTTAAAGTCTCTGGAAAGCGCACAGAGGCACACAGCAAAGGGGAAACTTTCATTCAAGAAAATCCAGGCTGGGAGTGGTGGCTCATGCCTGTAATCCTAGCACTTTGGGAGGCTGAGGCGGGAGGATCACTTCAGGCCAGGAGTTCGAGACCAGCATGCGCAATAGTAAGACCCCATCTCTACAAAAAAATAAAAAATGAGTTGGGCATGGTGGCACACACCTGAAGTCCCAGCTACCTGGGAGGCTGAGGCAGGAGGATCACTTGAGCCCAGGAGTTTGAGGTTGCTGTGAAATATGATGACGCCACTGCACCCTAGCCGGGTCAACAGATGAGACTGTGTCTCAAAAAAAAAAAAAAAAAAACCAAATTATAAAATCTCAATAATAACAACAAGAATCTGTGGCACTTGAGCTATGATCTGCCTTATCACTCTCTCCACAAGTTCCCTATTATGGGAGCTCTACCTGGGCATGTGCAGCCAAGGAGACAGGGCTCCACCTCTCCCTAGATCCCAGTGTGGGGCTATGGTTCCACCCCAGGAGAGTCAGGATGCTGTTGTTTCTCATTCCCCCAAGCCCCGGTCTGCAGAAGTTCTATTCCAGATAGACATGCCAAGAGGACCAGGTTTCATCCAGCCCCTACTTATAAGGTGGAGGCTCTACTCTAGGCACAGCAAGTCAAGAATACTGGGGGACTGGTTTCCCACCCTTCAGTTCACTTGCAAGTCAGAAATTCTATGCTGAGAGAAGTAAGATGAGAAGACAGGGGCTGCCGCACTTCCCAGCCCTAGTAACCACTCATAGAGCAGGGGTATCACTCTAGGGAAAGAGGATCTATGACCCAGCTCCAGTGTAGTGGTACGGGGGTTCTGCCCAGTGGGAAAGCCAGGCTACAAAAAGGAAAATATCCACAGCTCTGCCCGAAGAGACTGAGTTTATTTGGAACAAAGAGTGAAGAGGTTCCTATGTAAGGGCATTGTTAAAAATAATGGTGATCTTGTTGGAGAGCAATTCAGAGGAGGCTGGCATATATGTGTTACAAACAAAATGGAAGAGCAGCCAGAAGTTTAATAGACCAGGGAAAGAGACAGCCAAGAAGAGCCCCCCTATGATCACAGCCAACTCTGGGGGTCAGAAAGGCTGTGCTGTGCCACACCCACTCAGGAGCAATCGGAACAGGAAGTGGGGCAGACTTCAAAGCATTCCGCAAGTCACCCACAGGCCCTTCAATATACAGTAGACATTTTATTGGCATAAAGGGCGTAAGTACAACCTGTGATTAAAACCTGACTGAACAATAAGCTATTCTGACTCAGGAGTGACTCCTAGAAAGCTAGGCTTAAAAATAAAATCACACTCATGCCTGGCAATCTGGAAGACGACGTGCATGCCCAAGGCTGCATCCCCTAAGGAATAATCAGAGAGGGAACTACCGAGCTACTAGTTCCTGGCTGAATATGGGAGAAAAATAGTGAGCTTTCTGAACTGTGATAACAGCCTCCACATCACACATGCCATTTCCAACAGTAAAGGGTTAACAATCTAACAGAATAAGCAGACTTAAAGCACAATGTTTGACCAGTAAGTGGCATATGCCAACACAGGGTCAACCCCCAGATAGGCAGGCTAAAAGACAAAAGTAAGGGGGAAGAATCTGAGTAGGGACATTAGAGGCTGCACACTGTGGGTGAAATAGACTTTGCAGAATTGCTTCAGCCAGAGTTGCTACAACATATTGTCTAAAATATACAGTTTCCAACAAAAAATTGTGAGACCTTCACAGAAACAGGGAACTATGACCCATACACAAGAAAAAAAGCAGGCAACAGAAACTGCCTTAGAAGCAGGCCCAGGTTTGTACCTAGCAAAGACGTCAAAGTTGCTGTTATAAAAAAGGAAAGCATGCTTATAGAAATAAAAGAAAGTATGATGCAAATATCTCATCAAATAAAAATATTGAAGAGATAGAAATTCTTTTAAAAAATAAAGAGCCAAGTGAAAATTTCACAGTTGAAAAGTATGATAACCGAAATGAACAGCTCACTAGAGAGACTCCACAGCAGATTTGAACTGGCAGAAGAAAGAATTAGCAAACCTGAAGATAGATTGATAGAGATGATGTAGTCTGACAATCAGAGAGGAAAACAAATGAAGAAAACCAAATAGAGCCTCAGAGACATGCAGGACACCATTAAACACACCAACATATGTATAATGAGAGCACCAAAAGGAGAGGAAAGAGAAAAATGAACAAAAAAGAAATGGCTGAAAATGTCCCAAATTTGATGCAAAACATTAATATACACATTCAAGAAGCTCAGCAAACTCTAAGGTAAATACAGAGATGCACACTCAGACACATTCTGCTTAAATGTTGAAAGACAAAGAGAATCTTGAAAGCTGCAAGAAAAAAAAAAAAAAAACACGTCATCACACACAAAGGAAACCCAGTAAGAGTCAAAGTTGACTTTTCGTCAGAAACAATGGAGGCCAGAAAGCAGTGAGAAGATGGATATATTCAAAGAGCTGAAATAAAAATCTGTCAACCAAGAATATAAAATGGTACAACTGTTTTAGAAAATTGGCAGTTACTCAAAAAGTTAAACATAGTGTTACTACATGATCTGGCAATTCCACTCCTAGCTACATACCCAAGAGAAATAAAACCTTATGCCTACACACGGAACATAAATGTTCACAGCAGCACTAGTCATAATAGCCAAAAAGTAGAAACAACCTGAATATCTATCAATGAATGAATGGATAAACAAAATGTGATATATCTATACAATGGAATAGTATTTGGCAATAAAAAGCAATGAAGTACTGATATATGCTATAACGTGATGAATCTTAAAAACATTATGCTAAGTGAAAGACACCTGTCACAAAAGACCATCTATTATATGAATCTATTTATGTGAATATCCAGAATAGACACATCTACAGAGACAGAAAGTGCATTAGTGGTTACCGAGGGATGGGATGGGGTAGGATGAGGAAATGACTGCTAATGGGTATGGGATTTGTTTTTGGGAGGGGGATGAAAATGTTCTAAAATTAGATTGTGGAGATGGTATACCCACTGCCGATGTACTGAAAAACACTGAATTACACACTTTTAATTGTATGGTGTTTGAATCCTATCTCAATAAAGCTTTTTTTTTTTCTTAAAAAAAAAAAAAGATGAATTAGACAAGATCATTGCCCTTGAAAAGCTTACAAGTACAATATGCCTTCAGCAGTCTTTGTGAAGTAGACTAGAAATCTAGGCAGAAGCTATAGCAGAATTTCTCTGGGGAAAAGCATTAGGAATTCTAAGCTGATGAACTTTCAGAATTACGTCCTCTCTTAATTGAGAAGGGCTTGGACTTTGAATAAACTATCCCTACTGCGTTTGGGTAGAGGCCACTTCAGAGAAAGAGACAATACGAAAGATCGGGGCTGGGGGGGAGGGGACGTGGGTAAGGAGAAGGACTTGGGTGGAATAGCTACAGCCCTACTTGAAGAACTTTCAGACATGGCAACAGTAACAGGGCAGACGCTGGTCAGGCAGGAACACTTAACCCCAGGGGATAGAGCATGCTCTTGTAGTATGGTTAGTGTCTGTGGGAATTCCAAATAGGCATCTGGCTCTAGAAGTCCCCAAATCAAAGGCAAGTTCTCAGCCAGGGATATAATTTATTGAAGTGTCAGCATACAGCAATAGAAGTGAATGAGATAACCTAGGAAGAAAATAGAAAGAAAAGGAAGCTAAGGCTGAAGCCTGAGGAATTTAAACATTTATAGCTCAGGTAGAGGAGAAGCTTTCGGATCCCAGCAGGAATCCAGATGGCACATTCAAACTAATAGGTCAGAACAGGATTTTACAAAGGGACTATTTACAAAGGTGTGGGCAAGGCTTAGGGAAACAAAAAGGGATAGTACAGTACCCCCAAGGTTAACAATAGTTGGAGCTTTACTGTCCCCAGGACTGAAGAGGCCAGAGGAAGAAGCAGGTGCAGGACCCTGGAAGGAGACCTGAGTGTAGACGATTCCCAACAGAGTTGAAGCTTTTTGATAGTGGGGCAGAGTCAATGCACAGCAACCCTGCTGAACTGGAGCTGGGACATACGGATGGCATCCTCATTCTCTTCCTACCCTTCAATTTCCTGCAAGGGCATCCCATTAGCTAGACCTGACAAGAAATAAGAAGGCAAATGAGGCAGGAAATTAACGTGAGTCAGCCTCCCAGGGCACCGAACAGGGTGGAGAAAGCCAGGGAGTTGATGTGTGTGTGCCAGGGACAGACGTCTAGCACAGGCTCTGAGAAGATCACTCCGGAGAGGCAGGGGTAAAACCCGGAGAGAGAGAGTTGGTGCTGGTGTAAGACTCCGAGTCCAAAGACCCAAGAATCAGGAGCTCTGATGTCCCAACTCAAAATGAGAGAGAGAATTTGCCCTTCCTCTGCCTTTTTGTTCCGTCTGGGCCCTCAACGGGTTGGATGATCTCTGCTCACATTAGTGAGGGCAGAACTTCTTTACTCAGTCTCCTGACTCAGTGCTAATCTCTTCCAGAAACACCCTCACGGACACACCCAGAAATAATGTTTTACCAGCCATTTGGGCATCACTTAACCCAGTCAAGTTGACACCTAAAATTAACCATCACAGAGATCAGGCTTAGTAGAGAGTTATAGCAGGAATCCTAGGCTTCATGACATACGCATTTGAAGTGAGTTATCTTTAATTTAAAGTGACAGTAATTTGCCCCATTTTGTGGTTTTCTATAGCCATTCCCAGAGGTGCTGGTATAGACACTGCTCTGTTTGTGAGACAAATGTGATGAAAGGAGAGAAGGGCAAGAGTCCACGGCAGTGTCAGGGGAATGGTGACACTGATAAGTCATGACATACAAATTGTAGAGGTGTAAGTGATTGTCAAGAGAGGGCAGATAGACAAAAGAAAAAAATAAGCAGTTAGTTACTAGATTGGAGGCCTTCAGGAGGCTGAAGAAGTCCTGGCAAGATAGGAAGATGTGGTCTAAAAATTGGATCTGGGTTGGGCGTGGTGGCTCGCGTCTGTAATCCTAGCACTCTGGGAAGCCAAGGCGGGAGGATCACTTGAGGTCAGGAGTTCGAGACCAGCCTGAGCAAGAGCGAGACCCTGTCTCTACTAAAAATAGAAAGAAAAAAAAAATTAGCTGGGTGTCATGGCAAGCACCTGTAGTCCCAGCTACTCGGGAGGCTGAGGCAGGAAGATTGCTCGAGCCCAAAAATTTGTGGTTGCAGTGAGCTACGATGATGCCACTGCACTCTAGCTGGGGTGACAGAGCAAGACTCTGTCTCAAAAAATAAATAAATAATAAATAGTTTTTAAAAAATCGGATCTGCAAAATCATGATTTCGGAAGGGGTGCACATATGTGGAGACGACAACATCCAGGGTGGGATGGGGAGGTGGAGTTGAGGTCAATGAGTTGATGCACAAGGTGTTGGGTAAGAAGCTGACCTGCATGCAAAAGTTATTGCAATTGATGGCAGGGATTGCAAGAGACAAAGACCATGAACCAGGTCCTAAATTCTTTAGTAAGTGAGGGAAAGCGACAAAGGAAGAAGGGGAGAGAAAGGTAATGTAGAAGAGCATGAGCTTTGAAGGAACTGGGTTTATTGTTGCTGTTGTGTATTTTGGTTTTAGTTTTGTTTTAATAAGAGGGTGGAAGAATAATGGTCTGGAAGTAGCAAAGCAAACAGGAAGACCTCTCTCCTACCACCTGAGCCTGAACTGTGGGAGAGAAAGAACTAAGAGAGCCTTCGTTGGTTCAGGCTGCTGTAACAAAACACCATGAAATGGACAGTTAATACACAAGTATATTTCCCACAGTTCTAGAGTCTGGGAAGTGTAAGATCAAGGTGCTGGCAGATTTGGTGTCTGCTGAGGGCCTGTTCTGTGTCCTCACGTGGCGGAAGGGACAGAAGAGCTCCCTCGGGCCTCTTTTGTAAGTGCCCTAATCCCAATCATGAGGGATCATAGATCATTCTGCTCTATGATCTAATCACCTTCCAAAGATTCCACCTCTTAATACTATCACCTGGGGGTTAGGATTTCAACACATGAATTTGGGGGGACACAAATATTCAGACCATAACAGAAGACACATAGTTACCTTGGATTTCAGCTCAGGCCTGGAGGTACACGGAATACTCAGCGAAGTGTTTGAGGACACAGGTGAGTTTGCTGATCACTTAGTGGGCTCTTGGTGGCAGAGTGGTAGAGGTTGGAGAGGAGGGAAGGAATAACAGGCTGGTTAGATCAGGGTATGTATAGATATGCTTTAAAAAAAAAAACTAAAACAGTGAATGGGCTTGAGTCTAACCTAGCAATAAAAAACAAACAAACAAACAAACAAACAAAACCAGTGCAGCTTACCTGGTTGTTTGGTAAATGACATAATATAAAAAATTTAATAATGACATACATTTATATGTATATAAAATAATCTTCTCCCACTCCTTAACAAAATAACTACAGAGAATCTCACTGGCCTCTGATTTGATTTTATTTTTGGCATTTTAAATGGCTTCCTTTGTTCTTTTCCATGTCTCGGGCTCTCGTTGGTGGTTTGTGGCTTTGATTCTGTTCAGCCTACCTGGAAAACAAACCATTAGGACATGCACTTGGGCTTTACTCTGTGTCTAGCGGAAACAAAGAATATCTATTTCATTAGCACAACAGGACCCGAAAAGAGGTGGGAGAATTCTCTGGAAAGAAAAGTGCAAGAGGACCAGGAGAGAGGTCAGCCAAGCCCCACAAATTCAATTTTACTTCTCTCCAGACGGCATCTAAATCAAAGCAGCTGGACTAGATAAGGCTGTCTGGTTAAGACGCTGAAATCGATATTCAGATTAAAGGTAACATGAGGAGGACTTCCTCTCTCAGGTGGAGAAGGGTTTTGTTTGGGGAAAAATAGCAGACGAACGAAAGAAAGTACTGAGGCTCCCAGAGAAAATGAGAACAGGAGAAGGGGAGAGGGAAAAATGGCTTAAATGAACAAAAGAACGGCTGTGCTTTTCTGCACAGGTCCGGCCCGCCCATCAATCCAGTGGGCGCTGTGGCCAGCCATCTGCTGGGCACATCTGCTGCTCTGGGCACATCACACGCCACCCGCAATGACCCAGCTTTTGACCGTCTTAGCAATGGCATTTGGTGGGATCACCGGGACACAGTTCATCCCAAGAAGCACTTAGAGCCATTCACTGGGGCCTTATTTAAAGACAATACATTGATAAATTAAATGAAATAATAATATCCAGCCTGTATAGCACATAGTCCCTTCGACTTCAATTGTTACAAAAACACGATGAAACAATGGACAGCAGGCGTTGCCCTAAGTAATTGGGGTTGCATTTTCCCTCTGAATTCTAAAATTACACTTATTATAAACTGAAATTATTATTGCTATTTTCAACTCTTTAAATCACTGTCTTTGCACAGGGTGGCATTCCACGTGAATGGAGCCTTTCTTTGGCCCCTAGCCAATAAAGTTTAGTTAGGGAAGTAGACTCACCTGGAAGGGGGTCTCACCACAATAATGAGAATTACCTTTATTGAGATGCTGCTGTGGGTCCGTCAGGTGTCATGCCTGACAGACACCGTCCCCATTGTTTCAGCAACTCTGTGAGAGAGGTATCAGCAGCCCAATTTTATAGATGAAGAAACTGAAGCTCTGGGAGTGGCTACTACTTGGCCAAGTCTATTTCATTAATGATCAAATGAACAAATACAGGCTTTGCTTAACTTCTGCCATGTCATTGGTGGAGCCTAGCTACCCATTGATTAGAATCTTAAGGATTTTGAAGCCATGTGAAACTGTTACCTAAACCTGAGTCACTACCCCCTGTGATCAAATATAAGAGGCATATGGTTAAAAACAAGTGGAAATTCATACCTATCTTATTTTTCTTGGACACTGATGATTTTGATCAAAACAGAGCTTCCACTCTAGGAATCTGTCCTTGGGTTTCTTTTCTTCTCATTCTCTACTGTTTCTCTGGGCAATCTCATGCTTAGGGCTTTAACTGCCAACTGTATTCTGATCACTTTCAAATCTTTAATTATAGTTCAATTTCTTTCCTGAGTTCTGGACCCATATTATCAACTACTTTTTAGATATCTCCTCCTGGGGGTTCCAAAGGGACCCTAAGCTCAATATATTCCAAACTAAACCCACCCTATTCTGTCCTGGGTAGTCTCTGCCTACCCAGATAACCATAGTGGGAACCTAGAAATCTTCATAGCCATCTTCTTTCTCTCTTGATATGTCTTATTGGTCACCAAGTCTTGTCAGGAGAGGTTCTCAGGTTGAAGTCTCCAGAGCATCACCACCAGCTGGAAACTAGTTAGAAATAAAAATGTTTACGCCGGGAGCGGTGGCTCACGTCTGTAATCCTAGCACTTTGGGAGGCTGAGGCCGGAGGATTGCTTGAGGCCAGGCATTCAAGACCAGCCTGAGCAAAAGCAATTACTCTGTCTCTACGAAAAATAGAAAATTAGCCAGGCATGGTGGCACGTACCTGTAGTCAATCACAGCTACTGGGAAGGCTGAGGCAGAAGGATCATTTGAGCCCAGGAGTTTGAGGTTGCAGTGAGCTGTGATGAGGCCACTGCACTCCAGTCTGGGCTACAGAGTGAGACCCTGTCTCAAAAAAAAAAAAAAAAATTTGGACCCCGCCCTAGTTCTAAATCAGACTCTCTGGGGTTGAGACCCAGCAATCTGTGTCTTATCAAGTCACCCAGGTTATTGTGATGCATGCTCTAAAATAACTTTCCTTATATTTCTCTAATTATCTCATTCCAGAAGCTCCTATTCTAAGGTAAGCCCTCATCATTTCACACCTGAACTATTGCAATAATTTCCCACCTAGTGTTCCTTTCGCCAGCCCTAGATCCCTTCAATCTATCCTACCCTTTCCTACTAGAATGTTCCCTCCAAAATCAAAATCTTATCATGTCTCCAACCTACATAAAATTCTTCACTGTTCCCCCAGCACTGTGCAGTAGAAATATAATGTGGGCCACGGCTGTAATCTTATGTGGCTGCCAGAAAATTTAAAAAGTAAAAAGAAACAAGTAAAATTAATTTTAATAATATGTATTATTGAACCCAATATAGAAAAAATATTATCATTTCAACCTATAATCAATATAAAAATCATTAGTGAGATAATTTATATTCTTTTTTCATGCCAAGTCTTTGAAATCTGGTGTTTATTTCCATACTTATAGCACATGTCAATTCGGATATTAAATTTTCACTGAAACCTACTTGATTTGTGTTTGGATTTCACAAAATTTACAAATGAGCTAAAAGAGTAGATGTACTTATCTAAGTTGTTCCAAACACACTGAAAAGTTTTCCAATAACTGAATTGAGTACTAGTTTTTAAATTTAAATTACTTAAAGTTAAAAATTAAACTCCTGACTCACGCTAACCACATTTCTAAAGCTCTGTAGTCACATGTGGCTTGTAGCTACCATACTGGCCAGCCTATGGGCCTAGAGGGAAAATTCTAACCCGTCAGCATGGCTTGCAAGGCCCTCCAGGGTCCAGCTGCTCCCCAAGCTCTTCTGTCTTACCTCCCTCTTCATCCCTCCCTGCGCATAAGGATTCAGTTACGTGGAATTGCATTGCTTGAGGTATTTTATACCGTTGTTGATGCCTGAGGACCTTTCCCCATGATACCTCCTGTCCCTCAGTTGCCCTTCCCATCATTTTCCTGTCCACTTGGTGAAAACCCACTCATTTTTTAGACTCAGCCCACGAGGCCCTCCTTTTCCCACCTCTGCTCCCTGGGACTGAGCAATCCCCTCTGAGAGCCACATTGAACTGTGTCCACCTCGAAGACTCATGTCAGATTACATTTCACTAACTTGTTAGTGAATTTCACTAGTTAGTATATTTCACTAACTTGTTCACATTTCTCCCCTCACTAGAGAGTAAACTTCTAAAATCTTACTCATCCTTTCTATCCCCAGCACTTAGAACAGCACCCAACACTAACAGATATTTAATAAATGTTTGTTGAATGAATAAATAATTAATACCCAAACTTGCATCCTTTTTACTGTGACATACACACTTCCCGTCACGGACCTGAAGGACAGCAGTTTATTAACGCTGAAGACTTAGGTGCCCTTGTCTTCACTGTCACATCATGGCAATTTCCCCAAAGCCCTAGCACTGAGACAGGCTTTCTGCTTTGCCATTTCTTCCTACTCCAAAGGTGATGAAGCACACCTTTGAGCGCAACCCCCACCCCCCACAAAGGATTTAGAAACAGGAGAGGTTAAGTTCTGGTGATTGTTGTCTTTCTCTGGTTTGCCTGGGCAGAATCCCTTAACCTCTCTGAACCTTGGTTTCCACATCTATAAAATGAGAATCATTAGACTTGCCTTCCTATGAGGATGTAGTAATCAAATGCACTCAGGGATGTAAAATGCTTGGTAAACTGAAGAGTTAGGCAAACCTAATTTCTTGTTATTATTTAATGTCAGAAGGTAACCAACACAGCCTAGAAGAGAGGGATCAGTGCCTTTAGGCAAGAGTCTGTGCTGCCTAAAGAGGCATATTGAACTAGGTGTGTGGATGAGGTCCCCGATGAAGACATCGACTGCCTTTCTGTGCTGTTGTCCTCATTGCACTATGTTCCTAAAGGGAGAAGATGCTGCTTTCATGCTCATTGGTTCTGGTGTGTCACTCATTTACTGCATCTGGCTCTTTCATCCTCTTGAGATCTTTCTGCACACAGGCCGGCTAGATAAAAGGCCTCTGGAGTCCCAGGTGGGACTGAAAAGCAGGAACAACATTGTTAAATTATTAGGTCTTAAGAGAACCATCATCGTCCAGGTGTAAGCTATAATGATTTAACAGACTCCTTGCTGAGCTAGCTCCCTTCCACCCCCCTCCATTTCCCAAGGGGAAGAACGTGAGAGGGCTGGAGTGAACGCAGGACAGCAGAGGGTGGGTGTACCTGAGAAAGGGCCCTCCTCCCCAGAGTCAGCTTCAAAGGGGGTGTCATGATAATGTCCCTGATAACTGTGGGTATCCAAGAGTAGAGGAAGGCTGCCTCGATTCTTGTCTGAGACCTCGGCGTCATGCGGGTGTTCCTTATGCCCCTGTGGCCTGAGAGCGGAAGGCAGGGACTGTCATGTGAGAGGCTGGCAGAGGCAACAAAGCAGTGTGAAAGAATTCCAAAATCCCTGTATCTCTAGGAAAAACAATGAAAGCCAGCCAGCCAATGGATCCTGATGGTGTCTGCACCATGACGAAGCAGATGGACAGGTAACCACACCTAAAGATCAGGTAGAGGCCAGCACAATGGTGCCAGATGACACCCAGGTCATCAGATGCCTCCCTCACCTCTAACGTCTACTCAGTGCGTGATGTTTAGGTGCAGCCCTAGGACGAAAGGGATTGGGAGGGAGGAAGACCTGGACTGGAGAAGGAAGCATGACTGAAACAGCCTGGAATTGGCTTGACCAAGTCAGGAGGTGCGATGGAGACGTTTATAGAGATCAGGTCAAGTCACAGAAAAAGTAACAAAGTAGAGATGCCTTTCTGTTATCCATGAGATACATCACACTCTCCATGAGTAGTGGCTTTTGTGTGTGGATTCCTGCTAGATTGCAAATTCCTGATGGCACATTGTGTATCTCATGTGTCCTTGCAAACCCCAAGCCCGGGGATTGCCCATCATAGACCCACCTGTGAATTGCGTGAAATCGCTCTGCAATGAGTTGAGTTAGAGACAGTATGTTCTGGAATACCTGGGCTGTGTCCCCTCTTCTCCATTGCTCACCTGCTGTTGAAGCTCAGGAAGCACACGTGCATTCCCTCATTTGCTCATTCATTCACTCACTCAGAAAATAGGAAAATATTTGTTAGTGCAGAGGTGAGTGGGGAGGGGAAGTGGAGATTTAAAACAAGGCTTTGGATTTGCATAGTTTTTTGGTTTTGGTTTTTAATTTTCTAGAGTCCTTTCCTGCCTATAATCTCACTTTAGTTTCACAGCAGAGGTGAGGGGAAGCAGGTGGCGTTAACTTCACTGCACAGGTGAAGAAAAGGAGAGACGAGTTGAGATTTGACCAAAGTGACATAAAAATTTGCGGTAGAGGTGGGGTGAAAAAGAACCCTCATTTCTTCTGACTCTTTGCTTTATGCTTTTGGGAAGAAAGACATCAGAATATACGTTTGGGTTACAAGTACAACCAGCTAATGGAAAGAGTTCCTGATGGCCAAAGCTAGAGCAATTTGAGCAACCAATAGATAAAGCAGTATTGGATTATACCCCAAAGCATAAAATAAATATCCATGAGTCTATACTGATATGAATAAATGATTGAATAAATAAGTAAATGAGGGAGAGCCAGATCTCCCAGTGAAGAATTCCAAATCATTTATGTAGATACTCCATGCTCCAAGGGGTGGAGCTTAAGTCCTCACTACTCAAATGTGGACTGTGCACAGTGACTTCCTTCCTATGAAGACAGTGTGGAAAGAGGGAGAAAAAGAGTAAATTTACAGTGGAGCAACCAGACAAATGCCACCTCGGCCAGGTGATCAAGGTCAACATCATCCGTGATCAGTCATGTTGATAGTATGTATGTACCCTTGATAGGATATGATGAGAAGGGCATTTTATCCTTGTAGTCTCCCTCTCAAAAACTCATAGTCCCATTCTAATCATTAAAAAAATGTCAGCCAAATCCCAATTAAAGGACATTCTACAAAATACCTGAATAGTACTCCTCAAAACTGTCGAAGTCATGAAAAACAAAGCAAGTCTGAGAAACTACCCTAGTGAAGAGAACCCTAAGGAGACATGATGACTCCATGTAATGTGGTCTCCTAGATGGGACCCTGAAACAGATAAAACAGTAGGCAAAGGCTGGGCTCAGTGGCTCACACCGGTATTCCTGGCACTTTGGGAGGCCAAGGTGGGAGGATCACTTGAGGTCAGGAGTTCTAGACCAGCCTGAGCAACATAATGAGACCCTGTCCCTAAATAGAAATATATACACACACACACACACACACACAGAAAACAGTAGGTAAAAACTAATGAATATGAACAAGATATGGACTTTAGTTTATAATAATTTATCAACTTTGGTCCATTAATTGTGACTAATATACCATCTTAATGTAAGATGTCAATCACAGGGGAAGCTGGGTATGGGGGTATATGGGAACTTTGCACTAATGTCACAACTTTTTCGTAACTCTAAAATAAAAAGTTTACTGAAAATAAAATAAATTTTAAAGATGACTTGCATGCAATTAAAAAAAGTGCAATCAATTTATTGCTGGCATTATAAGGGGAGCGTTTGAAGGGTGGGAGGAAGGTGCTACACAAGCCTCTGTCCTGCCTTCTCAGAAGTCAGTGGGGTTTAGTTGGCTTTGGTTGAAGCAGCACAGAAGGGCTCTTGTGTCCCTGACACAAATATTTGGCCCCTCCAGTGCCTGGATGATCCCAAACATGTTTTCCAGGCCTCCATCTCCAGAAGCTTTGTTCTCCTAGGTCAATAAGCATATGTGCGCCATTTTGGTGATTCTTCTGGCTTCCCTGGAACTTGAATCATCTACTGCATCATCTAGTTTGTTTTCAGAGTCCAGAAGAGAGTGGGAGATTGGGAGTCAGAATACCTTTGAGCTTCACCGCATTGCCATGCCCCTGACTTAACCTTTCTCATTTTCCACAAAACGAAGATAACCATGGTCCCTGGGGTAGTACAATATTAAATGGCATAATGTATGTGAAAGATTTCTGTGCAAAGTTTTATTTTGGAATGTCCTTGTCTTTGGGGAGACTAGAATTCTTGCATCTTCTCTCCACGCAAGCAGCCCTCTGGCTGATTCCCCCTCAATTCAGCTCAACGGACATTTGTCAAATGTCGTTAATATGTTAGGCATATGAGGAAGTGCCTCAGCCTGGTAATGGCAGGGAAATGCAGGAAGATGGAGAAACTTGAGATTGTCAGAATTAGCATGGGAAGTGCTGTGTCTGGCTAGACAGACAAACTGCCTGGACTGGGCATAATAGCCCACTAAAGGCATGAATCAGTTACCGTGCACTTGGTTGCTGGGAATCAAACACCTGAAAAAAAAATGGCCTGAGCAAGTCATTAGCTCACCTAACTGGAAGGCCCAGAGTTGATGGGCCAACTCTGGTTGTACTAGGATTCAGTGATATAGTGGCAGGCTAGGCGTGGTGGCTTCTGCCTGTAATCCCAGCACTTGAACCCAGGAGTAGGAGGTTGCAATGAGCTATCATCTCACCACTGCACTCCAGCCTGGGCAACAGGGAGATCCTGTTTCAAAAGGAAACAAACAAATAACAACAACAAAATACAGCGGCTTAACCACAGCATCAAAGACTCCAGTTCTCCTTTTTTCTACTATCTACAGTGGCAGCTTCATCCTAAAACTAGCTTCCTCCAGGGTATTGGGATGGCTACCAGCAGCAAGTAGGGCCCTTAACAGGGCTCTAGTCCCTAATTCTGCATTATTTTTCACAATTTGAAATATTATTCATTTTTTATTTTACTTATTATTTATTTGTATGATTCCATGTTTATAGTCAGCTCCCCCTCTGGGGACATCATGGATTTCATCTTGTTCACCACCGGTCCCTAAACTGCCTTCTAGGACGACTGGGTTCTTCCTTAACCCCCAGGAGAGGGGCTGAGCCTGTCACAAGGGGTCTTCCTTCTATATCCTCCTTTCTATGCCCACGTTGCTTCCTGCCTGCACCCTAGCACTGGGTAGGGTGCTGCCAATTAGGATTTTGCTAGAATAAGATCACAGGTGCCCCATTGGAGGGGGTCTTTGTAAATGAAGACAGCCTGAGCTGGTACAGTCTGGGTGGACAAACAGGGCTGGTGGTGACCAGAGAAGCCTGGGTGAGGCTGGGAAGACAAGATCGATGAAAGAACTGTCCTTGAAGTACGGACGGAAAGGAGTGCCGATAGCAAGGGTGGTAGTGAAGTGGCTGGAAAACAGGAGGTGAACGGTTCAGGACCGCGTCTGAGCAGGGGGTGGGCACGGCAGAGCTCCCGGCATCCAACTTCTGTCTACACTCCTGAGCACGTGAACCACACTTTTGCATGGCGATGCTCCAAGGACCCCATGCAATATTAATAATAGTTCCTCACGTCTTATAACTTAAGAAACATGCTCCCAGACATTATCTCATATCGTTGTCCCAGCCATTCTGTGAGGCTGGTTTGATCATTCCTATTCTGAAAGTGAAAAAAAACAACCCTCAGAGCAACTTTCCACATGCCACGCAGTTCAGACAAGGCAAGGCCGGATGCAGACATTCTCCTTCCCGTCTAGAGCACATTGGACCTCGATGCCGTTGGAAAATGGGCCAATAATGTCCGGAGATGAAAATCCATCGAAAACCCCTTAGGGCTAGGTCTTTTGTTTTTTATTGTTTTTCTGTTTAGAGCTGAGCTGCTGGGTACTTTTGTGGACATGTGAAATTTTCCATAATCAAAAGTTTTTAAAAATTAAATAGCATTGAGTTGCTCCGTGAGCCCCTGGCAGAGTAAATCAAAGGATGATCAGGCCCTGAGAAAGTCGGGAGCTGAAGGGTTTGGGCTTCAGCACTTTAAGCTTTTTCTTTAAAAAAGAAGAAGGAACATTTGGGAATAAGGAATAAGGAAAATCATATGCGTGCTCAAGCAGCTAAAAAAGAAAAAAAAAAAAAAAGGCACAAAGGAATGATTTGTTCCCTCCGGGTTTTATATTCTCTTGCCAGATCCTTTAATTATGCTTCTATTCTTTTTTCCCAAATTTAATTTTCCCCCAGACTTAAATAAAGAACAGATGATGCTTCTTAGAAGACTTGGTAAAATAGCCTTTGGTGAGTTATTTCTGCCCCAGCGCGGGTCCTGGCTTGATCTCCACTTCACCGTGTGACCCCAGGTTGTTATTCGCCTCCTGGGAGGTACAGTCTCTCCAACTGTAACACAGGATTTAGAACAAGTGCCACGAAATGGCCTCCCAAGAGAACTGAAAAGAATGCAGATAGCCACAAAAACACTTGGAAAATCTCTAAAGGGAGGATGTCTTAGGTCAGGAGACGTTATCATTAGAGCATTTCCCAGAATCACCCGGGTTTGTGGGCTACTCTGCTGCCCTGGCGTGAAAGGTGACAGGGCCTTCGTGATGCCCGTGGCTGGGAAGAGACCTCAGCTCTTCTGAATCCCATGCTCCTTCTGGTCCTCCACGATGTCTCCCGGTTGATTTGACAGTTTTCATCTTATAGGGTGTTATCGATTTGCTCTGATGCATTAGGAAAGAGAATGTCCTGAGAAGGAAAAGCAGTCAGTCTTTAATCATCCTTGCTAAGGGGCAGAGTATCATCTCGAAGAGCAGATAATCTCAAGGAGTGTGAATCATTTTAATTCAGCATTGAAATCATAATAATAATACTAGTAAGTTTTACCTTTTTAATTTTGTTTTGCTCAGGCTGAGCTTTGCGAGATGGAAGGGAGAGGAGGTCCAGACAGATGTTGGGCGATGGGAGGGAGGTTGTCTGGAGTAAAGCCTGGCTCAAGATTTTCCTCTCAGTATTTACTGTCACATGCTGATGCCACACCTGACAGCCTGGTCTCCCACTTTCTTGTCTTCCCAATGCCACTGACGTTCTTCCAACAAATGCCCCTTTCAATGCCACTGCCCATCCAGTGGCAATCATTCATTCATTGACTCATTTAATAAGCAAGTTCCAAGTGGCTCCTACATGTCGAGAACATCTTAGGATCAGGGGTGCAAAGATTAGAAAACTTCCTTTACCTTGAGGTCTATTGTGGGAAACAGATGAATAAAACACAGTGTGATGAATGACTGTCATAATGGAATGCCTTAGGGGAATGTGAAGGAGGAGCCCTTTCTAAGCCCAGAGGGGTCAGAAAAGACTTTTAGGAGGAGGTAATACTTGAACTTGGACTTGAAGGATAAGTAGGAATTTTCAGTATGGATGGATGAAGGTGAAAGTGGGACAGGGAAGGCATTCCAGGAAGAGGCCACAGCATGTGCAAAGGCACGGAGGCATGACAAGGCAGTGGTACATTTGAGGAACAGCAAGGAGTTTAATAGACTGTGGAGTGACAAGCGATGAATCCAGACGGGTAAGTTGGTGCCAGATCCAGTGCTGGGAGTGTCCTCAAGGAGAAGAGGAACCACTTCAGAGAACTGAATCAGATTCTCCTTTTAGAAAGAGCGTGCGGGTAGAAATGTGGAGGACAGACAAGCAACTGGGAATGGAGAGGACCTCACCTAAGGCAGTGCCGGTGGAGAGGGCGAGGGGTTAGAGAGAGAGATTTGGGCAGAGGTATAAGGGACTTGACCATGGGATGTGGAGCATAGATGTGCGAGAGGGAGAAGTCTGGAATAACTCCCAGGTTTTTGGCTCGGGTGATTGGGTTGACAATTATACTGTGAACCTACATAGAAAATACTGGAGGAAAATCGGGATTAGAAGAAAAGATGATTTGTTTAGCTGGGAAAATTCTGACTTTGAGGTGGGTGTGGTGGGACATCTATGTGGAAATTGCCAGTAGACAAATGCATTTGAGGATGTGGATGTCAGGAGAGAGTTTGGGGTTAGAGGCTCTCACCACAGACACCGGTGAGATCACCAAGGGAGATCAGGTAGAGAGAGAATTAAGGGAGCTCAGGAGGAGCCCGGCGCACAGCAAGATTTAAGGAAGTAGAGCAGGAAGAACCAGCAGAAAGAGAGGCCAGAAGCCCACAGGGGAGACCAGGAAGCAGCAAGGTCGGGGAGACCAGGAGGCAGCAAGTTCAAGGAGGCCGGGGCTGAGGGAAGGCGCTCAAGGCTATCATGTTCCTCAGGGAGGGTGAGTATGATGAAGGCCAAAACTGGAGGGACGAGAGAGATGTTGGTAGAGTAGGGCCCAAGCTGCTGATGGGCTTGGGTAAGAGCCTTGGGCAGGAGTAGGGCCACATTTCACTAATAGGAGATGAAGGAGGTAAACAGGAGAGTCACCTGCCTGTGCCCCGTTGCCTAAAGCCAAGGGCTATTTCACATTCATCAGAATAGCTGGGAGTGGAATCCAGCAAGTATTGATTGCCAGGCCCTGTGCTAGGTACTTTATGTAAATAACCCCCTGGCAGCACTTTGAGGCTGAGAGCATAATCCTCCCTTTCGGAATGAGGATATCGAGGCTGAGCCTGCCCAAGTCATGTGCTTGTTGCTTTCCTCTCTACTGGTCACCAGGTCACCATCCCCAAAACAGATCCGAGAGGAGCCTTTTATCTCTCACTGGCTTAAGCTCCCATTAAGTAAAAATAAAGACAGACTTGGGCCAGATGTAGGATGCTATTTCTATTATACCATGACAGGCCCACAGGATGTGTTAGGCCAATGAGTAGAAGAAAGAGAAGACGCTGCACAAACATGTTGTCTTTCAAAGGAGCAAAGGACGTGGAGGTAGGGTGGGGGGTGGAGTAGGGGAGGAAGGTCAGCTGGGATGACCTCAGCGCCCCCCAAGTACTGAGCAGCAAAATACCCACCCCCCCCCCAAACAATTAGACAATTCAAGGATACTCAGAAATGCCCTGGTTTACTTCTTAGCTTTAAGATTAGTGATCATTTTTAACTAAGAGAGAGTTTTCAGTTTTCCTACCCTGTGAGGTTGACAGTCTTATTACTTTAATCTGCATTTTAAAGTTAAACAAGCTGAGGCTCAGGGACTTGACCATGTCCTTGTGGCTGTTTAGGGGCCAGGACTCAACTCAGTATTATGAATCCAGACGCTGGGATCTTTCTAATACTTGAGCATGGATGATCCACCACTAATAATCACCCCACACATGTGCCCGTGGGCCTTCCTCTGGCTTACAAGGCCCCGTGTACCCTGCCATTCAGTACCCCTGTTAAAGGCAAAATTAATTAGCCTGGCGTGGTGGCTCATGCCTGGAATCTCAGCTACTCCGGAGGCTGAGGCAGGAGGATCACTTGAGCCCAAGGGTTTGAGGCTGCAGTGAGCTGTGATCATGCCGCTGCACTCCAACCTAGGTGACAGTGAGACCCTGTCTCTAAAATAAAACAAAAAAAATAATTCATAGCAGACTTTATGCAGGGGAACTACAACATGGGGTTTTGTAGTAGGAGAGAGAGAGGGCTCAACTCTGAAAACAAGGACACGTGGAGATTTATAGCCAAGGGTCAGGGTGGGGGGTCAGCGGTTGGAAAACTACTGAGGGGAAACTTCAAGGCCAGGGACGTTCTCGCAGAAGGCAGGCCAAGGAGATGAGATATGGAAGGTGAGGGATGAGGAATTTGATCAGATATCAAGGGTAGGGAACTTTCACTAAAATGATCCAGTAGGATTATTGCTAAAGCTGGACTAAATGGGACGACAGAGCCCAGGGTCAGGGATGAGTCAGAAAGAGGACTCAGAGGAGCCTGACTCAAGTCTGGTCGAAGGAGAGAGTCTCTGTCGCCCGCCTGACCTCATTGCCAAGACTGCCCTGCCGTGGCTCAAACCCTCACTGCACCCACACCTCCTCCTGCACGGGCTCCATCCGGCCTCTGCACTCCCTGTTGCCTCTGCCTGGATGCCTTTCCCAGTGGCCCTGGGCCCCGGGCCTTTAGGGTCTGGACTCAAGTACCCCCTGCTCAATGAGACCTTCCCTAACTGCTGTATTTTACGAGGACACACCCACCCTGCCTTCGGCATTTCCCACGCCCTTTCCTGACTGATTCTTCTCCCTAGCACTTATCTCCACCAAACACTATATATTTTCCTTATGTGTTTGTTTATTGCCTATCCCCTGCCCCGCCCCCCTCCAATGTCAGTCCCACAAAGGCAGGAACTGGTCTGTTTTGTTCACTGCTTTATCCCCAACGCCAGGAGCGGCATCGGGCACTCAGGGGGAGTCACTCTCTGTCAGATGAATCGGATGCCTGGAAGAGGGTCACTATAAATACCCTCAGAGCTTCGTCATCCATGTCAGCAGCAAAGGATGAGGATCCCCAGTAACGATGGCCTGTGCAAACGATTCATAATGCCCTTGATCATGCTTTGCTTCAATTTTAATACAGGAACGCAGGAAATTAGCTCAGATGAGCCATAGAATCTTTGCCTTCCATAAGAATTCTATGGGGGCACGTGGTTGTGAGGGGCTAAAAAAAGGAAAAAGAGGCTGAAATATGAAGACAAAGAAAGCCATCTAAGATTCAGTTTGCTGAAGATGTATGTAACATCCTCTTCCTCACTCCCCCAAATAATAGACGAGTCAATACGTAAAACATGAGGTACGTAAAACATGAGGAATGGGCCGGGCTCTCAGTCTTAACTGATCAATATTAGCTGTTGTCATTCTCTCTCCTTCCAGACATCCCGGGCCAGGCGTCATTCTCCCAAGTGCACCCCCTGCTGTTCCGAATCCTGCTGTTTCCTGTACCTGGAATGTGTCTTTTCTTAGTCTGTCTCTACCTGCTGTCCTTCACTTTTTGTCTTCCTGGCAAGTCCTCACTTACCCTTCAAGTCTCAGATAAAATAAGGCTTCTGCAGGGAGGACTTTGAACTCCCCTGGGCGGAGTTAATCACGCCCTCCTCCACCAACAGCATCCAGTGCAAACGCAGAGATTGTGTTGCTTCATAATTGTTCATCTGTTCCCACGTCCTTCTCCCCTGCAGACTGTAGGAGCCTGGAGGGCAGAGACGTACCTTGTTGGATACTGTATCCTCTGCCACTAACACAAGAATGACACATCTCAGGGCTGGGGTGAACGATGAAGGGAAGCCTCCCAGGCACTGTAAACAAGGAAGGAAACAGCCCGGGTGGGCGTCTCTCATCCATCATCCCTTCCCTGGGAGGATAAGTCCTGCTGCAGATGAACCTGACACACTTAAACAAACGTGCAGCTAAAGGAGAGGGTGATTCATTCACACACGAGGGTTGTTCTTTTTTTTTCCCCACCATCTAACATAGTATTTATTTTTCCACGTTCACTAGATATAGTTACATAAATTTTACAAGTTGTAACCATAATTTTTTATTTCAGAATATTACGGGGGTACAAATGTTTTGGTTACATGAATTGCTTTTGTACAGTTCAAATCAAAGTCTTGGGTGTGCCCATCACCTAGATAGTGTACACTGTACCCGTTAGGCGTGATTTCATCTATCCCCTCCTCTCCCCCACCCCCCGCTTGATTACTGTTGAGTTTTACTTCTATGGAGGGTTATTCATTAGAAGGCAGAGTTCACCACAGGTTCCTTTAAATAATAAGCTGCTTCGGTGCTCTCAAAAATAAGGACCAATTTTCAAACAAGTCATGGGAACTCAGCCTAGCAGATGCACAAATAAGGTTACACCAAGTAAGGCACCCTTGTGGGAAAGCTGGCCACATGCACCTATCTGGATGGTGTCAACAAACAGATCAACAAAAGCTCACCAAAGCATCAAATCCAGATTAAGGGAGTAGGGGGCAGAGAATCATCTAGATTAAGCAGCAGGCAAGAGTATGGTCTTTTTTTTTTTTTAATTTCACTATAGAATTCCCAGAACCTGGACCAGTCCCTGGCACGTGGCTGATACCCAATAAACATCTGTTGAATGAATATGTGAATAAGGGATCCTATAACAATCACTGGGAAAGAAACAAAGTGGAGAAGACATTAGAGCGCTACAGTTGGAAGGAATTCCCTAATAAGCCACTAAGGGTCAGTCTGGTGGGTATGAGTCTCCCAAGAGGCATGCTCAGGTCACAACAGATGATCACCAAATTGCTGTCCAGTGGGACAGAGCGTGGGTCCAGTTAACTGAAGGCCTTTTGTTTTGCTTAGTGGAGAATGTATTAATAGCTCCCATCTGGGCACAAGAGGAGAACTGCTCCGGCCTCCTCCTTTTCTACCCTTTCTCCAGAAATACTCAGGGTCTTGTCTAAAGAAATGCTTACTATTTAAAGAATATTTGTTAAAAAGGATACAAAATTATTATGAAGCCTGGGATGACAATGTCTCAGTTTAGCCTTGGCCATCATTGAATCCAAGACCATTTGTAAGAGCTAGAAAATGCAGAAAACAATTTTAGGAGGCATACAGAACTGTTCCTTCAGGTTGTTTCTACATGAAAAATCTCCCCAGATGGGCTATAACCATAATTTTTAAAAGCTTGGCCATATGGAAAGAAGCACTAGAATATTTACCCAGCAGGAATTATATGCCAGAACGCATAAACTAGACACTTTCCATGTATTATTTAATATCTCCGACTGCACTGTGAGGGAGGTGGTGTACCCCTTTTGCAGACAGGAACAGAGGCCCAAAGGTAACACCTAACTTGCCTAAGCTCACCCAACCAATTTGCTGCAGGCTGTCTGATTCCACACTGACTCAACACACAGCTCACAGATGAGATTCAGAAAACGCTGACGCGACTTTAAGAGAACCAAATCCTTGTGATCAAAAAGTTTTCTTGACCTTTGCAGTGACGGACAGGGTGGATCAGGTGTACTGAGTGTGGCCTGGCACTGGACAGCAAAGGACCTGTGACCTCTCCCAGGAGATAGGGCAAGGCTCCAAGGCATATTTTCCCAAGCCCCCACTAAGCCTTGCCAGTCTATTTTGACTTAATGACTGTGCAGTGAAAGTCTGAGTGATAATGAGCTGTGTAGCAGCATGAGAAAGTGTTCTGTTGTGTTGAACAGGACTCTGATGAGAATAGCTTAACTTCCCTTGCAAAGCGGCTAGAGTGCACAGTGGCGCCGTTTCTTGGAAAAATAACACCACTGATACATTGCAGGGATGTAGGTGGGAATGGCACAGAATGCAAGAACATATTGGCATTGTCTATTTAAAATAGCAAAAGCAGCAGAAAGACATGAATGCAGTAATTCTAACCTTGTTAAACTAAAAACATTCCTCAGGTCCTCTTGGGAAACTCTATTTAGCTTCACAAGGAGGGAGGTGAACCAGCTTCTTCGAGGTCAGTTTCATTTGGAGATTTTCCTATTCCATTCTCCATCTAATTGGCACACAAGAAGAGTAGACATAAACTGAAGACACCAAGTAAAAACGTGGAGGCTTGGCATGAGCTTTATTTTGTTAACGGGCTTCTTTTGGGTAAACCCATTAATAAACCTTTGACCCAGGAATTGCACTCTTGAGAATGAAAATAGATTCTAGGTTTCCTGGGTTCGCTTGGGCTCCGCCACTTAGCTTTGGGCAGGTAAATTCATTCATCTGTGCTTGTTTCCTCATCTGTAAAATGGGGATAAGAAAATTATCTACCTATAAGGTTTTTTACAAAGATAAAATGAAATAATCCATGTAAACTAGCACAGTACCTGATCCATAAGAGACACTCAATGGTTTTTATTATTACTTTAAAACCCAGCCATAAATACGGACAAAGGCTTATGCTCACCGCAGCATCGTTTAGAATAAAAAAATCTGAAACAATCCCCAAACCAAAAATTAGATGAATGACTAAGCAAAATAACCCAGATGATGGAGCCATTGAAAATTCTGGTTATGAAACTATATAATAATGTTTTCAATGATATAATAAGTAAAAAATAGTATATAAAATTACATCTATGGTATATTTACAATTGTATAAGACAAAAACAAAACCTTATAACAAATACAGGGAAGAAAAGATTGACAGAAAGTATAGGAAAATGTATTATGATGAGTGAATGCTGGGTAATTTTTAGCTTTCTTTATTTTCCAAAGTGTTTTATATAGTTGCATGATTTTTAGAGTAAAAATATATGAAATATTTAAAAATTTCTTAAAGTTGTTTTCTCAATATAATCTGCCCTAATGCTCAAGGGTTATAGAACTATTGTTTCTGTTTATTTTATTATTATGTTCAGAAAAGAGGACCAGAGGGAAATAGAGCAGGCCAAATAATTATTTTTTCCCAAATAACTTTGTAAATTGCTCATAGTTGGTTGTATGGAAACATCAATAAACAAGCTTGACTTTACCTTATGTAGTACACACTGTCTAATATTTACACTCCAGTTTCTCATCAACTTTCCTGTGGTTGCTATGAATGTTCTAGCTGACCCTTGGTCAGGGAAGACACCAAGGTCAAAGAAGCTGAAAGGTTCTATCCAGCAAGAGCCGGGCTCAGCATTTGGGATGCACAGGATAAACTTGCTAAAAGCCCAAGTCTGTCCTAAAAAATGCTTTATTCTCAGTATTTCTCCTCCAGCACAATCCTCCAAATATACCCCACTCTCTCTCAATTCATTCAACAAACCTTCTTAACTCCTACTGTGAGGCCCAGGCTATGCTAGAAGCTGAAAACAGAATTGGATGCGACTCAGTCTCTGCCTCGAAACAGTTTAGTCCCAGGACCACAGCGGGGAAGACAGTAAACACAACCACAGTGCAGCACAACAGAAGCCATCAAGGAGTGTCAGTGATGTGCAGTTAAAGAGGAGGGCACTGTTCATCATGCATGGGGCCTGGGTCAACGCCACAAGGCCTGGGTGGCACCTGATGGAGGTCTGGCATGAGCAACCGTTTGCCAGGTAGGAGAGGAGCTGGGGTAAGGGGATCCCAGGCTGAGGAACAGCAGGTACAGAAACACAGTCGCAAAAGCACCATGAGGGCATGTGTGTTGCGGGGGAAGGCTGTGAAAATCACTAGTGGGGCTGATTTCCAGCGGGGTTCAGCTGGGGAGAGGGCAGATCAGCAGGCATCCCCATGGAAGAGTCCATGCTTAGGCGTTTGGCATGAGTCTTGCACAGTAATACTCAGTGGAAGTTTTGAAGCAGGAGAGACACATGCTCAGATTTTATTTTAGGAAGATGCTGTTGGTAGCAGTGTGGAGGATGAGCTCACTTGAGGGGTGTAAGCAGTGGCAGAGATACAAATGAGGAGGTGGCTGCAGTAGTCTGATGGCTGCTAACTCGGTCTTTTCAGGGCCTCGCAGTGGGAAGAGAGGTGAGGAACCAGATCAGGGAGTTGTGACTAAAGCGGAGGTGACAGCTCTGGTTGACTTGTTGGATGGAGGGTCGGGGGTGTGGCGAGAAATTGAGGATGGCCGGATAGCTGTAGCCATGGCATTTAACTAAGATAGCAAATTTCAGTGAAATGGTTCTGGTGGTAGGATGAGGAAAAATAATGAACTCAGTTTGGGACAGGCTGAGAAATATGACTGGGGGCACATAGGCAGTTGATTAGAGAGGTGTGGTCCTTAGAAATTTTTTTTTTTTTTTGAGACAGAGTCTTGCTCTGTTGCCCAGGCTAGAGTGCCGTGGCGTCAGCCTAGCTCACAGCAACCTCAAACTCCTGAGCTCGTCATCCTCCTGCCTCAGCCTCCCAAGTAGCTGAGACTACAGGTGTGTGCCACCATGCTCAGCTAATTTTTTCTATTTTTTAGTTGTCTGGCTAATTTCTACTTTTAGTAGAGACGGGGGGTCTCGCTCTTGATGAGGCTGGTCTCGAACTCCTGACCTCAAGCGATCCTCCTGCTTTGGCTTCACAGAGTGCTAGGATTACAGGGAAGAGCCACCAAGCCCGACTTCCTTAGAAAATTGTTTTGGGCTGGAGATATTGATTAGGAAGTGATAGCACAGTAGTGTGTAGACACCCTAGAAATGGATGAAGTCACCCTGATGAACTAGAGGCAAGAATTCTTGGCAATAATAACGGTTCAAGACACTCAATCCTCAAAATTAGATTTGACAGAGGGTTGTCTGAGGGGTTATTGAGATTCTAAAATGCATGAACAGTGTTTTCTTTTCCATATCCATGACTGCTGAATTTTCAGTTCAAGATTTTTTATTTGTTTTTGCTGACTTTGGAAATGCTGTAGTATGTGGTAAACAGGAGGCTTTGGAATTGGACAGAGATGGGTTCCTGTCCCGGCTCCCTGATTTGGGATGAAGCAGTTCAACCTCTGAACCTGGTTTCCTGCACTATAGAAGAGGGAGAATGACATCTGACACTCAGAGTTGTTCAGTTTATAACCTGGTATATGTCTGGTTGGTAATATAGAAGCCTGTAACCTGAGTCCTATATATATTATGCAGGCTAAACCAAAAGGCTTCTCTCAATAAAGACACATCACCTACAAAACTTTTACAATCTTTAGTCCCTGACTAACATATTTTAAACTGAAAATGTATGCTGATTAATGTTGGAGCTGGCTCTGGCATTTCAATTATTAAAAAGCAGACTAGAAAGTTCTAAGTGACAGGGTATATTTGTTTTTCATTCCATTTTGATTTAAAAAATGGGCTCATATACAAAGTACAAATGCTAGATGAGCTCAGGCTCTCAAATATGCATTATTATTTTCACAGTCGTCTGATATAGAGACAGTGGAACAAATCCAAGTAACAACTTTATTGTAGTTTACAGCACAATTTTTACAGATATTTTAGTGGTTTTGACAGTATTACTTGTGAGTAGACTTTAAATGAATCCACAAAAGTTAATATATTAAAAATAAAATATATGCAGTAACACAACAGGCATCCAGACGTTCAGAACCATGCTTATGTGGGGGGCGGGGGGGCGGGGCCGGTTGGTGCCATCACTGGGTACCTTGCCTATTTCAAATTCACCAGCAAACACCAGTTCTTCCATTCCTTATTCCCATACGACTCACCAAGATCAGAGAGTTCTAGACATGCACACAAAATAAACCCTTTTTTAAAGCCATATCAGTGCAAAATTTCAATTGATAAGCTCACTGTCAAACTGACAATCAATTGAAAACAGACAATATCAGCACCTGAACAAAAGGCAAGGCTATTTCATTTATTAAAACACCAACAAGAGAGATTAACCAACAAAGCAACTAATACGTTAATCTTAATATAAGACACTGAAGGAAAACCAAAAATAATGCATACATACCACTCCATTGAGCCAGGATATAACCCATGGACTATGGACACATGAGTTTCTACCTGTCAAACAATACTTTAAATATTTTTCTATATGAAAAAAACAGTATATTGGGTGATACAGAGGAAAGGTAGAAATGTGAATTTATGTATCTAATTCCACAATTTAAAATAAATATCAAACTGATATATAAAGCTAAGTGACAATGACTTAGCCGTTGGGCACCACACAGGCAATACAACTATTCATTATAACTCATACTGCTCTTCAGGAGTTTTCAGCAGAGGGCCAACCCAACAATCCTATCATAATATGACAGAACACTCATCCACTGTCGCAAGAGACCCTGAAGAAAACATGGCAAAGGCATAGAGAAAAAGTTGGATCTTTTGAAAAAGTTAATGATATCAAAATACTTTTCCATCACTGGTAAACCAAGCTAGGTCAAGTATGTATTCCAAAGCAGCACTGAATTCAGAGTTAGAGGTTGGCAGAAAAGTTTGGAAAACTGTAGTTTTTAAAAATTGGCAATTTCTCCATGATAATAAAACGATCAGAAGAGGTATAATGCTTGTTTATTTGTGGAATGTTGACTGCTTGCTGCAAAAATTCACAACATGAATGAGGAACTGCAGAGATGCATTTCAATGAAATATTTTTTAAAAATTTACAAAAAACTAAAGTTTCTATTTAAAAAATAACCATGTTATGCCAAGATGAAACATGGTAAAAAAGTAGTGTAAGTTCTGTCCATGATTCTTTACACAGCGAATGGGAAAGTGAAACAATTTTTTTTCTTAAAAAGGAAGCTTTGTTATTGCACTGACTTTTACAACCTGACCTAGTAATTTAGAAAAATCATGTAGTAAAATCTGTAAAATTAAAATACAAAATTCTGGTTTGTAAACATCAGTTGGCCAAGCCTATCCAGAGTCCTTCATGATAGTGGGATGGAATGAAAAGTAATTCACTGCCTTATTTATTTGCTGTGGGGGGAAAATTCCAGAACACAGCTTTTAAACTTTCACAGTAATTATATTCAAAAGATATAAACGAAGTCAGTGCAGCTGTCTTCTTTTTTTCCTTTCCCTGTGCAATTTTCAGGTCTTACCCTACTCCCAAGTGCTACAGTTGAAATAATACTGGTTTGGAAACCTAGTACAGACTGGTCATAAATGGCGCATAAAGTCCGTGGGACTTCGGTAAAGGTATTTCCAAATGGCGTAGTAATGCACTGCAGCTGCCGTGGCCACAAACAGGTGCCAGATGGCGTGAGCAAATGGAATGATGCCGTCACTCTTGAAGAACACAACTCCTAAGCAATAAATTAAGCCCCCACAGGCAAGTTCATGAAGTCCGTCAGTGTTATTCTGTCAACAGAGGAAAAAAATAAAAAGGGTTTGATGTTACTCTGATATGACAAGCTACAGAGATAATGTAACGTCCCCTAAGGCTCCTGATTTTCTAGATAATGGAGAAGCTGTGTGAACAGAATCCTGATCTGTAAACATGAACTGATCATAAAAAAAAGTCCCTCACACGTCGACCTGGATTACCCTTTGGATTGACATTCTCGATGTGACCAAGCAGTCACATTACAGGGCCCACACAAAAAAAGGACGTTCTGCTCATCTACGGCACATTTAAGCAGACTGTAATCATAGCAAAACACGGAAGTTCATTTTAATAAAGTACAATCCTCAGTTCTCATCTTTGTCTTTAAAAGGCAGACCCAAGCCACTCTATTTATAATTTACATCTCAGTCAAGGTTTTCACTTCCTTTTGTCCTTCTCAAACACTGTTCTACACTGATTGCTCGCTGGCTGGCTCGCTCTTTCTTTCTTTCTTTCTTTCTTTTTTTGAGATTTCCCCTGCTTGTGTGAACTTATAGCTTCCTTAAGGCTGACACAGGCAAATCATAGCTAGAAGTAACCTCTGAGATCATAGATCATATCGTACAAGGTATTACCTAGTCTTCTAGATATCTCTAGGTCTTTTGGTCTTTGAGCCTGGGCATTTCTTAGCTTAGTGGGAAGTTAACAGTCTTGTATGTTTCAGGACAAGAGGGAGAATTTTTTAGGCTGTTCTTGGTTTTTTAAGACGTAGGCCCATCTATAAGATTAAACTGGTTTGTGTGAATGAGAGGGGAGAGAATAGAGGCAGTGCTTAGAAGCTGATGAAGTCCGTCCCCCAGATTCCTGAGGACTAGGAGTAGAAAGGAGACAGGTTCTGCAGGGTGGGTGGAAACCTAAGCCAGATCGTGGAAGGGCCTTGAAAGGGGATAGGTGTGTGGCCATCCCAGAGGCTTGGGCACTGATGGCATCAGCCTTGTGAGCCTTGGAGCAGGTCTCTGTGGCCAAGCCCAGCAAGAGCAATGGGAAGCTCTAATTCAGTCACCTACTTTGAATGGGTCCCATGGGCCTAGGCTAAAAGCAGGGGCAACAATAGGCCATCATGAGCTAAGTCCCAGGTGTGAGCGTTTACCGCCAGGTGTGAGCATCAGTCTATTTTCAAAGGTCATGTAAGCCCCCATGGCTTTTGAAGGATCAAAGATGGGGAAGGAGCCAACCCAAATGGACTGATACCAAATTCTCCCTAGCTTTAGTAAGAAGAGACTTTAGCCAGATTTATTTTTATTTAAAAAATAAAAACGAAAACAAAACACCACACACATTTATTACTTCCTCAAGGTTACAGAGCAATTAATACCCCATTACACAACATTCTCTGTGTGTGTACATTAGGAGCAGTTTTCCAAGAGAGGGTTAAGACTGTCAGATTCTCAAAGACGCATAGGACTCCCAAATGGTAAAAATCACCTGTCTAATACAATCTTATTTTGGAGGAGAGGAGACTAAGGCAGAGAAGTGAAGTGGCCTGAACAAAGTCTCATAGCTGTTCACCATCCCAAAAGACACCATTCTTTTTTCCCTTTCTGCCAAAACAAGCAAGAGACCAAACTAAGTACACAGGCTGGTTCTGACGTACATTCTGTGTACAGCTGGTTCCTCAAGACAACACATTTACCTTAGCAACTTTCAAAGAAGTAGAACATATTAATAGTTAACTCTAAAATAAATGTTTTTTTCATCATCACTACCATTATTGTTACTACGTACAGGGCATGGTTTGAAGCACTTTCATGCATTTACTCATTTAGTCTTCACACAACCTTAGGTTAGGTACTATTATTATCCCGGTTTTACAGATGAGAAAACTTTTTTAATCCAGTCTGAAAATTTCCGCCTTTTAATTGGAGTATTCAGTCCATTACAATTGTTATTATATATGACATACATAATTATTGTTGTATTTAAGTCTCTCATCTTGCCAATTGTTTTCTATGTGGTTTCATTATTCTTTGTGGCCTTTTTCCTATTTTTCTGCCTTCTTTTATATTTTAAACTGAGTAACTCTGGTATTCTTTTTATCTTTTCTCTTGGCTAATTAGCTATACCATTTATTTTGGGTTTTGTTTGTTGTTGTTGTTGTTGTTGGGAGTGGTTATTCTATGGATTACAAAGTGCATCCTTAACTTATCACAATATATCTTTATTATTACATCCCCCTACAGGAGGTTAAGACCCTTACAACAGTAGACTTCACTTCCCCACCCCCATCTTTTGTTATCATATCCTTTACTTCTACAAGTTATAAACCCCTACATTCTCTTTTGAAGAAATTAAGAAATGGAAGTCTTTAGTATTAACTCACAAATTCATCATTTCCAGCACTCAATTTATTTTTGACATTAGTGTTACCATCCTGGGCTAGCCTCAGCTTGAAGCTGACAGATTTTTGTTTTTCCTTTCAGCATTTTAAAGGTGCTCTTACATTGTATTACTGCTCCCACTGATTCTGATGAGATGTCAGTGGTCATTCTTCTCTGTTTTTTTTCCTCTGTCTGGCTGATTTTAAGATTTTTTTCCTTCACTTTTGTTTTTTAGTAATTTGACTATGATGAGCCTAAGTGTAGTTTTCTTTGTGTTTATCCTGCTCAGGCTCCAATTTGCTATGTGGATCTGTGGGTTGATATTTTTCATCAAATTTGGAAAAGTTGTAAGTATTATTTCTTTTAAAAAAACTGCACCAACCTCTCTCTTTGTTCATTTTTTAAATACTCTTTTTTCTCTTATGTTTCCATGTATATAGTTTCTACTGACCTGGCTTCAAGTTCACTGACCTTTTCTTCTGCAATATCCAGCATGTGTTAAACCTCTCAAATAAATTTTTGTCTCAAGATATCGCAGTTTTCAATGCCCATACTACCCAAAACAATCTACAAATTCAATGCAATCTCCATTAAAATATCAATGGCATTCTTCACAGAAATAGAAGAAATAGTCCTAAAATTTATAAGGAACCACAAAAGACCCATAAGAGCCAAAGTGACCCTGAGAAAAAAGAATAAAACTGGAGGAATCACATTACCTGACTTTAAACCATACTACAGAGCTGTAGTAACCCAAACAGTATGGTACTGACATAAAAGCAAACACACAGACCAACGGAACAAATACAGAACCCAGAAATAAATCCACACATCTATTGTGAACTTATCTTCAACAAAGGTGCCAAGAACATACAATGAGGAAAGGACAGTCTTTTCAATAAGGGGTGCTAGGAAAACTGGATATCCATAGCAGAAGAATGAAACTAGACCCTTATCTCTAACCATCTACAAAAAAATCAAATCAAAATGGATTAAAGACTTATATCTAAGACCTGAAACTACAAAACTACTAAACGAAAACACTGGGGAAATGCTTCAGGACATTGGTCTGGGCAAGGACTTCTTGAGTAATACCCCCAAAGCATAGGCAACCAAAGCAAAATTGAATAAATGGGACCACATCAAGCTAAAAAGCTTCTGCACAGCAAAGGAAATAATCAACAAAGTGAAGAGACAACCCATAGAATGGGAGAAAGTATTTGCCAACTACCCATCTGACAAGGGATTAATAACTGGAATATATAAGGAGTTCTAACAACTCAATAGGAAAAAATCAAATAATCTGATTAAAAAATGGATGAAGGATCAGAATAGACATTTCTCAGAAGAAGACATACAAATGGCCAATAGGTATATGAAAAATGTTCATCATTAGTCATCAGAGAACTGCAACTCAAAACTATAATGAGATATCATCTCACCCCAGTTAAAATGGCTTTTATTAAAAAGTCAGGCAATAATGAATGCTAGCAAAGATGTTGAGAAAGGGGAACCCTCGTACATTGTTGGTGGGAATGTAAATTAGTGCAACCACTATGGAGAACTATATGGAGGTTCCTCAAAACACTAAAAATGTAACTACCATATGACTTAGCAATCCCACTGCTGGGTATACATCCAAAGGAGGGAAATTCAGTATATCGAAAAGGTATCTGCACTCCCATGTTTATTGCAGCGATATTCACAATAGCCAAGGCTTGGAATCAACCTAAGTGTCCATCAACGGATGAATGGATAAAGAAATTGCGGTACATATGCACAATGAGGTATTATATAGCCACAAAAAAGAATAAAATCCTGCCATTTGCACCAGCATGGATGGAACTGAAGAACATTACATTAAATGAAATAAGCCAAGCACAGAAAGACAAATCTCACAGGTTCTCACTCATATGTGGGAGCTAAATATTAAAAGAATTGATTTCATGGAGACACAGAGCAGAATGATGGTTACCAGAGGCTGGGAAGGGTAGCAGGGAAGGGAGGATAATGTAGGGATAGTTAATGGGTGCAAAAATATAGTTATTAATAGATAGAATGAATAGTATTTGATAGCACAACAAAGTGACTATCATCAACAATAAGCTAGGGTATTCTTTAAAATAACTAAAAGAGTGGAATTGAAATGTTCCTAACACAAAGAAATGATAAATGCCTGAGGTGAAGGATACCCCAATTATCCTGATTTGATTAATTCATATTGTATGCCTGTTTAAAAACATCACAGATACCCTGTAAAGATATACAACTGTTATGTACCCATAATAATTAAAAAAAAAAAAAGATATCACAGTTTTTGGATCTAGAATTTCCATTTGGATAATTCTTTATAGACTCCATTTATAGAGACTATAAAAATGAGATTCCTCGTCTGTGTACTCATTAAAGTCCTTTTTGCAAATTTCAAGATCTCTATCACCTTTGGTCTGTTTCTATGAACCTGTTTTTCCTTAGGTGTGTGTCATTTGCTTCTTGCTTATTTGGCAATATTTACCTAGATGGTGGATACCAAGCTGCTAGAGTATAGATCTTGTTGTTCTCCCTTAAAGGCTGTTGAGTTTTGTTCTGGTAGGCAGTTTATCTACTGGAAGATCAACTTTATCCTATTATGGTTTGTTTTAGACTTTGTTACGGCAGTTCTAGAGTAGCCCCCACTCTAGGGTGACAGTAGCTCTTCTTCTAAGGTGTAGCCTTGTTCGGGTCAAATGAATGTCTGGGATGTCCAGCAATTCTCTTCACTCTGGCTGGTGGGAACTCCAATGTTTCTCCATTGATCCCCCAGCTTTCAAATAGTTATTCTTGGCCAGGGCTTGCAGAGTTTTGCCCTGTAGAAAATTCAGCTTTATATTTGGGCAAACACTCAAGGAAAGGTCTTTGTAGATTTCTGAAGCCTCTTCTCTGAGCAGCTCTCCTCAGTGCCCTGCCCCACAAACTGCAGCTGTCTCAGTGGCCTGAGGTGCCAATTTCTGTTTCCTTCACCCAGACTGCTGCCCTCTGGGCTCCTCTTCCTTCTGTCATTGTTTAGAAAATGTCTCCAGGGAAACAACCCAGATGAATTTGAAGCTCATTTTTTGGTTTCTCTTCCCTCAAGGATCACAATCCAATCCTGTACTGTCTGTGTTCAATGCCAAAAATCACTTGCTTTTATTCTTCTTCCAGTTTTACAGTTCTTCATGGCAGAAAAATAAGTCTGATACCCCCGGTTCTGGTCAGAACCACAGCTTTGCATCTTCATTCATATTGTCACTTTGTTAGTCCAGGTGGCTTAAGAGGTCCTTTCTGATCTGGACTCTGTCTAGCTGCCCAGCTTTACCATAAGACTGTGCTACTCATCTCTCCCCACCATGCATATGTACATTCTCAAGCAGGTACATGCACTCTATGTTCCAAACAGTGAACTATTTTCAATTCTTCAAAGAAGCTGGTGTTTCCCCGCTCTCTGGCTTCCTTCATGCTGTGTTCTATACCTGCAACACTTGCCTCACCCCTACCAGCTCTCAGCTCCTCCCAGTCTTTCTGAATCATCTTAAATATCACTTCCTCTGGTACTTCTGCCATGTGCTGCCATGGTGGCTGGAACTTTCCCCAATCAAAGACATTATAAGATTGCATTATACCTTCTTACTTAATATGCCTTGTATGTGCCTGCTTGATTCTAAGTTCTGTGAGGGCAGTGTGGGGATTACCCTGCTTGATTATCATAAACATTAGTCACTTGCTATTGTACCATTTATGGAAATGCCTACTAAAGATTTAGGCCAGTAAAAATACTGGATAAACCTGCTCTTATGATACCCAGAGGAAATTTACTTGAAATTCTACTCTAATAATTAGTAACCTATCTATACAGACCTTGCTTATCTTGCTCTGGGTGTCCTGAAATGCCCTCTAACTATATAACCTTCAAGGCCGCTTTTCTCACTTCAGTCATTCATCTCCCTCTTCTCACCATTCCCCGCTGCCTTTACCAACTAGACTGTATGTATTTTTGATGCCAGGTAACTATTAAAGCCATCATAAACCCCACATGTCAAAGAAACATATTTTGTTACACTCTCATAAGACATATCCCCTGAAAAAAACAGAACCAGATTTGTAACTCCTAAACCTTTTACAGGTGTTTTTGTGATCAGGGCAAAAACTATGTATCATGGAATTATGTTCTTATAATGTGCCTATGAGCTCAGGAATGAAATCACAGACACAGTGAAAGAGAAATAGCATGACTTAAAAGCACGTGAAAGGGAAAGAGTGAAGGGATTTGAAAAATAGCCAATCGAATGTTGAAGCAAATGACCTTTTAAAGTCCTTCTAATAGTTGAGATTTGAGAAGTTTATATTTTCTTCATTATAGGAAACCTTAAAATTTACCCTCCTCCACGGATTCAGGGTTAAGTAGCTAAGCAATTCAATCAGAAACACTCACCTTTATATAATCACACACCTATTCAGGAGAAAGGGTGGAGGCGATGTGGGATGAAAAACAGAAAGGTCGTCCAAGAGAAACAAATAAATACAAAAAAGGACCATAAAGAGAGAAACATTTATAGCTTTTCCAAACTGTATGAAGTACCTGGTACAAGTTGCTGACACACTTCGTTATTTATACATTTTTTTCTGTTGAGTCTCTAGTTAATGGACATGTCATAACTTTGGAAAGAAGAGCTACATATCATATTGAGTCCCAGCAATTTAAAAGAAAACAGCTAAAATTATGAAGCTACATCTTACCATCGACGTCACTACCAAGGCTGGAGAAAATCCCATTGTGAGATAGAAAAAGAGTTCAACCACTTTATATCTGCAGGAACAGAAGTATAGTTAATTTAATTTATACATTTCTATAACATTTAATTATTTACATAGCAGCTTTCCTTTTTTCTTTTGAAAAAAAAAATGTAAACTCTTAACTATTCAAATAAAATGTACTTCCCAGGAGGAAACCACCAGGCTTCTAACTAAAATACAGTAGTTGAGTAATAATGAACTAGCATTTATTTCAGAGTTGAAAAGCCATCAAACCCCACATGCTACCCAGAAAATGTTTTCTGCCAAAAGTAGTTATCATTTAATCCAATCCACCTTGCATTTTTCCCCTTCCAGTCCTAGAGTGTTTACTTATTACCATTCCAATCCAGAGCTATAAATAAAATTCTGACAATGCATGGGGATGCAGCTTGGGACCTAGTTCATCAGTGACAAAGGAATGGCAGCCCTAAGGAAAGGACATGTATTTTTGTCTTTATTTTGCATCTGCACAAGCTCTAATTGTAAGGCTCATCACATTAGGCTACAGAATATCTGAAGCCCCTAAGAAACACATTGTATTGAAATTCAACTTAATGTTTCTTCCTACTCAAATTAGTCTATAAGCTCTTCAAAGGCAGGTACCATGTTTTATTTATGTTTGCATCTGCAGGGCCTAGAACAGTACCTGACATGATTGAGGGACTCCCTAATGTCTGCCAAACTCAATGGCCAAAGGTAACTCACATCTCATTCTTCATGTTTTATACTCAAAGCCTACTGTGAAATAATCATATAGGGGAAGAATGAGTTTATGGGTTTGATTTAAATCAGAACCCCTAGAATAAGAGAAAAGATAGCTGCCTTACTTCCTATTTTATCCAAGAATATAAATTAGGGGTTTGAGCCCAAGAAGCAAACTGTTTCCATGGATTTATATATACTGCATAATACCACTCAGCATTGCTAATTATGGTCAAAAAGGTGAATTTCAAAGTGAAATTAAATAACTCCAAGTTAGTGAAAACTACTATTTTCTTCTGAAAGAGGAAAACAATTTAATACTTTCTGATAAACATTAATTATGTTCAATTCTGAGAGCCATTCGGCTAACCACAATAGATAACAAATTTAATGAGCCATAAATTAATAAATCCAATGACAATGATTTCATGGTGTGTTTCTCAAATTCAAGCATATGGGGTAATGAGAAGAGCAATGGAATAAGAACTAGGACACTTGGGTCCTAACTTCCAGATGAGTCACTAATTGATGCACATCCTAAATGTTCTCATTTTTTAAGCATGAAACTAGAATAGATGACCTTGAAGGTCTCCTCTAAAACAAAGATGCTAAATTTCAATAAACCTTTCTTTTTATATTGCTCAATACTTATGACTATGAGGGGTGAATAATGGGTTAAAAAACTGTGCCCCAGGGCTAGGATATTAAGAGTTCAGATGTCCTTCCATACATCCCTTTTCTCAAGGAACCCTATCTGGAATATCTGCTAGCTTCCTCTTTAGGTAAGTATTGTGCTGAACACTTACTATCTATTATCTTCAGTTTGTATAGGAACCTTGGAAAGTGGCTGTTTTTCTCATGTGATGACTGTGAATCACAGAGGATCAGGCCAGTTTGCCTCATGGTAAGAAATGAGGTCTTCAAAATGACTGGCCACACTGTCCCTCAACTACATCATACCACGCATGTGCTATTCTTGTCTTTCCACAGCAATCTGTCCACCAGTAACGAATACCAAATGGTTTTGAAGATTTATTAAAACATAATATGTACTCTATTTATGTATTTCTACTATTTTGAAATACTAACATAAATTGTATTGCAATGCAGGTAAAATTTCAGCAGTTAATTTTAAAACTATCAAATATAAGTTATTTTCTCTTACTTTTCATGGTAGAGAAATACATAAATGGTTCCTCCAGCTGCCATGAGCCAGATGAACCAACGCATATGAGATGCCAGGGGTCCAAGTTCACGGAGATTTAACCTAAAAACGTAAACATGACAACAAAGAACAGAAGTGATAAATGAAAAGAATTCGTAAAACCTGTGTTTTCCTCTAGTTACTGAAAACTGAGAGAAAGTACCTGAATAAGAGCAGGAAGAAAAGACATTCAACACATCAAGGAAGCTTTCGGGCAATTTAGGTAAAATTAAATAACTCGAAGATAAAATTGTCAGCCAACCTTTAAAACTTAGAATTAGTTCCAACATGGTTTAAAAATAACATCAGCTAAAAGCAGACATGTAGAAAAAAGTGAGTCCCAGCACACCTGTGACTCCTGACTTTCCCTTAGGCAGACTGAGGTAAATGCTGCTTGGCCTTTTTATTTCTGACCATGTACTTGGGAGCAGATGGCTTACAAAGTTTAATGAGAACCCGAAACAAAATCCTGACCTGGGATCACATACCCACAGCAGATACCTAATACACAAACCAGGCATCTCCATTATCAGTCTCTCTGCCAAGAGAGAACAAGAGAAGAACTACTCCCAACACGTGTTATAGAAGATATTCTGTTAGAACTTACCTGTGGATTGCTGTTGAGGTCTGAATTTTAAAATACTGCAAATTCATCTGTGCTAATTTCATACAAGAATAACTATCAGGAAAATATGTTGATTTTTTTAGTCTATAATTACAAAATTCATATTTTCTAAATGGAAAAAGTGCCGCCTATATATCTAACACTACATGTAAACAAATTGCCTCCTTTGATATTTGATTCCTCAGGTCACATTTAAATTGTTAAAAATTTATTTACCTATTTCAAACTAAAGAATTTTATTTAATTTTAAATTCTTTAATTTAAAATAATGGAGTGAGGAATCCTATTTGAAACACCCCCTAGATTCCTACTTAGGTTAAGTGTTGTACTGGGCACTTAGTATCTATTCACAAAAGCCTTTCAGTGTTCTTGTCCCAATATGAAGCAGACCTACAATCTAGTAAGAGGTGTTGTGGAGAGAGAGCACTTACTTACTCCATCAGATAATAGGTTTCTTTTGAATGATTGATGCTGCATTAGCCTGAATCTAGAGGCGTACTGTTTCTAAGACTACAGCAGTTAATGGCATAATACAAACTTCTGAGTATTTAAAACTGGACCATTTCCTCCATCTGTTGACAGAGGAAAGCTAATGATTCTTTAAGGATTTCAGTGCAACAAAAACTCCTATTTGATCTATACAAAAAGGCAGTAAGATCAAGGAAACTGAACAAAACACTAAGTATTTTAAATAGTTAACTAATTTGACTAGTTCTCTTGCTCAGATAGCAAAACAAATGAGAAATGCACTCGGTATAGAGTAGCTACTATGATGTGAAGTGAACTGAAGAAAAATGGTATAAATTTCAAAAGCAAGCTTGCTTTCCTCATACATATTTACAGCATTTCCACTTAATCCATTCAATTTCCAAGTATTGTGAACGGCAGTAGGAGTATATGGAGAATATGGAAGGCAAAGGTTATTGATTTCAAAAGTGAGCCAGCCACCTCCGCGCAAGTTCACAGCACTTCCTCTTGAACAGTCCAATGCCTAGATATTCTAAACAGCATTCTAAATAGTAGCAATATTCTCCCCTTTAAATATACAATCTGACCCAAATAAATCAAATTGGGGAAAAAAATTGCATGTATGTACGTGTTTGGGGGAGCAGGGTGGGGTGTATACCTGAGGGCTGAGGGCAGGAACAAGAGGGAGAGAGGAAAGGGGGAGTGAGGAATTGTAATCATAAAAACACTACCTTCAAAAATAGAAAAATTATATCTTACCATGGAGCATAAGAAGCAGCAATGAAGAAATAGATAACCATTCTATCACACATGTGAAAACAATGCTCCACTGTCCTAGTAGGGGGAAAAAACCAAGTTAGACAAATTTTTCAGAAAATTTTCAGAATGAAATTATGGGCTATCACTCTACTATGTTCCAATTTCCTTTCTTGTTCTAGTTTCTCATGGCTTTTATAACTTGGCCTTCAAAGTCACACAACTTTTTGTTGTTGTTGTTAATGATATAAAGCCACAAGTAAAAGCTTTACATTATTCTTAAGTTGTACACACAATAGATATTCTCACCACGAATGAGACATAGGGACAGAGTCTCATGATAGGAAGACTGAAGTGGTTAAAACAAACAAAATCTGTCTTTTCTGATGTTTTCCGTTTCTTTTAGATCCTGTTGGGCAGAAAAATGGAATTCCTGCAGAGCAGATCACCCCGGCTCCTGTCACAGTGCAGTGCACAAAGTCCTACTCCTCAGCGAACTCCCTCAACTGCAATCACACTCTGTGTGTCTTTCTACAATGTCTTTAAAGAAGTGTTTACTTCAAATATCCTAGTAGAGACAATAAATTGTAATAAAGGAAATCCAGAAACTAATATAGGAATAGCAATAACAAGAACAAAAAAAAAAGGTGCATTTGCTGAAAGAGCATGGCCATCTGGATTTCTAAGTTCTTCCTTCCAAAACTGAAAATCGGAAGTGCATTGTCAAAGTCCTTGGCTCACTGAGGTCCATTCATAAAACAGATCAGATAAAATCTGCCCTTTACTGAGGTGATTTAAAAGTACAAACGCATAGCATCATCTTGCGCCTATTTTCAGTGTTCAAGCTATATCATAGCTATAATTTGATGGAGCACTAGAATTAGACTTTGCCTCATCACACAATGTTGACCAAAGTGGACTGATGAGGACTTGTTAGTGAGGTGAGAAATATATTTGTGAGGAAGGATGACTTTCAGTCTACTAGTTATTAAAAGCTATAGCTTACCCCCAGATGATAATTTAACACTAGATCAAAGCTTCTCAAACTTGACTACATAGTAGAATCACCTAGGAGCTTATAACGTAGTCATGGACTCCAGTTCTGAAGACTCTAATTTAAAAGGGCTAGAAAATGAGAAACAGGGTGGAGGGAAGGGGTCTCTTTACTTTTTTAAAACTCCTTGGATGACTGTGATTTCTAGCAAGGTTTGAGGCCTTTCTAATTTTGCTTTCTAGATTGTTATACACTGTTAGAGTAAGTAGTCAGACCTGGAATCTTTTTTTTTTTTTTTTTCCAAGGAGTCTCACTGTGTTACTCACACCAGAGTGAGTGGCGTTATCATAGCTCACTGCAGCCTCAAACACCACTCCTGGGTTCAAGTGATCCTCCTGCCTCAGCCTCCTGAGTAGCTGGGACCACAGGCATATGCTACCACACCTGGCTAATTCTTAATTTTTTGTAGAGATGGGGTTTCGCTACGTTGCCCAAGCTGGTCTCAAACTCCAGGCCTCAAAGTGATCCTCCTACCTCAGCCTCCCAAAGTGCTGAGATTATAGACGTGAGCCACTATACCCAGCCAGACCTAGAATCTTATTCAGGATCTGCCATTCACCTCTCTGTCACTTTCCTTACAGGTAAAATGGAAATAAGATCTCTCTCATGGAGTACATGTGAGCATTAAATGAAATAATGTAGGCCATGTATTTAGCATAGTTCCTAGCACATGGTAGCACCTAGCACATGATAAATGCTTATTCCCTTCTCTCTTTTACTTAAATTAAGGCTTTTTTTAATATTTAAAAAATTTAACGCAGAGCAAAATTCTACACATGGCTTATGATTCTAGCAGTGCTATTTCAAGGTTTAAGAGTCTTGTTTCCATCACACCTTCTTCTCCAGCCTCTGGCGGGGAGGCCCTGAATACTGAAGTAGGTATCTACAACTTTTTATTGATTCAGAAGTCTAGAAATCAAAGCCAAGTTTGCTGAGGCAACCACAAACATTGGATTGTGCCAAAAAGATAATGAAGTGCTCTGCTTTTAGACTGGCCTCTCTGGGTGCTGCAAGTGTGGCTTGAGGTGATGGGACAGGCACTTTTGTGGCTCTCCTCTGAGTGTGTCCCAGAGTGTCCTTGCGATTCAATGCTGTGGTTTTATTTTAAGCCCAAGGAACTGTCACCTTATACATAAGGGTAGCAGACTGCAAACTCTATGCAATGTTGTGAAAGATATGGTGAAGAAATGCAGGACTGGGAGGCCAGAGGCCCCACGATGATCCAATTCTGCTGCTTTCACTGACTCAGGCAAGTCCGGCCACTTCTCTGAGCCTCAGTTTCTCCAAATAAAAATTAAGGGATTTGGATTAGGTGATTTCAAAGGACCCCTCCAGCACTAAAACTCTAGGATACTACATATGAGGAAACTAGTAATCATCTCATAAATCCCAACTTCTGCTAATAAATGAAGCGTAGCTGTTTAATATTAGATTGTTCAAACAGTTTAAGATTTTGGGGGCATTCTGTAAAACCAAAAGGTAAATTGGGTATTACTTTAAATCACTCTTAATCTGCTCTGAATCTCAAATTTTTGAGAAGAAATTTTGCCTTTTTGGGCTGTACAGAATCCATTTCACAAGCAATCCATTCCCACCTAAGTGGTATGCCTTTCCCAAATTAATCCTTCACTCAGAGGAGGAAAGCTGTTATGTCCTTCTCATTGGTAGGCCAAGAGCCAGAGTATTGTTTGGAAAGTGCCCGACAGCTAATAATAGCAAAACATGTGAATTTTGTTTGAGTAACATACACAAGACTTAATTTTGAAAGCTGAACTTTGCAAAACAGTAAACTCAAACTGTGGTATACCTACCACCTTGTATCACATAGTCCTATGGTCTTTTGTAATTTTCAAATCATTTTCACATATATCACTGCTCATTTACCTATCACAGTAACCATATGAGTCAGGCATTATCATTCTTGTTTTAGTGATGAAGATACTGAAAGCCCCATAAGGTCAAGTGACCTATCCAAAGTTAAGAAGCAAACCTGGACCTCAAGGCCCACCTGCTGACCCCTCAGTGTGCTCTGCCATTCTGCCACAGCTGCTGCTCGCACTGTATCCTGAGCATGCTTGACAGCACTGGAAAAGAGCTCTCAGGATTGTAAGTTGTAAATCCTGAGGAACCAGTGAGGTTTTATTTGTGGTTATTGGGAAAAAAAAAAAAAAAAAAAAAAAGGCCTGTTTTCATACATGCGAGGGAGGGTCCTCAAACTCTGTCCAATCCAAAAAAAATATCTTAAATAATAGGATAGCATTGTAATCTACAAAGCAAGAAAATGTTTACTCTTTGTCCCACCTGTCCAAAAGATGACAGTGTGGGAGGCTACCAAACACGTTGAGTCAACTATTTGGATCCGTTGAAATAGCGTGCCTCCACTGTACCTTAAGTGGCTCTTTTTCCATGATACAATGTGAAATACTGTGGAAACGATGAAGAGGGCACAGAGGCCCATTCCATAAATCCATGCTGTTATCTTTTCCCAGCAGTCATCAGACAGCCGATGGAGGAGGGCACTGCCCACAATGGCCGGAACAATGAGGAACTGTTGGGAAGGTAAAGAGAAGTGAATAGAATATCTTGGCTTTTATAGAATTGAGACTTTCCCTAAAAATACAGAGGTTTACTAGGGACTATTTTAGAAAAATAATTTTAAAACAAATGTTTGCCTCTCTTGGATAATCAAAATGAGAGCCAGATGAAGTTATTAGTTGCTACACTAGAAACAGGTACTGCTGTTCAGGGGCCTGGAATTGTGCCAACCAATGGGTACAGAGGTAAGCAGTCAAGGATGCAACACTACTCAGCTGTTGCAAAAGAGATGTACTTTATTATAATTTCATTAAATAAGGACATGTTCCATTGTACTCTATAATCTGATTTGGAGTAGGCACTTAACATGTACAAATACCAAGCATATACCCAGACTTTACAGGGAGGTCCTCATTTTAAAATATTCTATCCTTTCTTTCTACCTCTTGAGATGAAAAAAATAAATAAATAAAAAAATAAAAAATATTCTATCATGTTGCCTCCATAAGCTACTGAAATCCCAATATTTCAGCAAAGTGCAACTGAGTGAATCAATAGTATTATAATGTATGCAACACCACAACGCACACACACAAAGTCAACTGTTCAAATCATATGTCCTGATTTTCAGTCTGGATCTGTACATTCCACCAATTTGGGTGCTACTGCAAAGTGAAGGGATTTGGGGGGGTCATTTCATTTTTAATAGCACCTTTTAAGTAAGCAAGAGTAATCTACTCCAAAGGCCCACCTATTCAAAAATTTTTAAGAGATGGAATCTTGGAGAGAATTTTGATTTCTGCATCGTATTTCATAGTCCACATGGCCACAAATTTCAATGTCTAGTCATATGAGTCTGATTATGACTAGTAAACACTTTATCATAACAGAAATTCCCAGGAGAACAAATGACTTTATTAGATATTAGAATAAGCATACCTGACAAAGAATATAAACTTCAGCAATTTGCCTATCTTTTCTTCCCCCAACACCTAATTTTGCCCTCTTGCAATAGAATATTAAATCCTCCAAATGAGATCAGCATGAATCTTCAGATGCTGAAGTTTTCATTGGCCCAGAGCAAAATAAGAACAGTAAAAATAATAAAGCAAATTTTTTATAATATAAAATTTATTTGACTTAAAGGAATGTCCTTTATTTTGATATTATGTCCTTACTACTTTTTTCATGTCTTCTCTTTAATGAAATGATGACAATAGAAGTCTTTTGTCTGTTTTAGAAATCTTACTGATCTTTGAAATCCACAAATCCAGGACAGAGTTTAATAAGATTACATTTTCTGTTCTAAAAAATTAACATGGAGGCTTTGTCAGTTTTTCGTCAACTAAAGATTTTGTAAGTGCTCCTTAACCTGTGACATATTCAGAAGAGATAAGTTAAGGATTATTCAGGTCTATCCCAAGCAAATATTATTCCTAAAGGTGAGCTGTGTTTCTCAATGTCCAAACCATTACACCATACCAACTGTGCCTATAATAATTAAACTAATCTGTTGTAAACATTATTCATTAAAGAAGTAAATTTGTCTTTTTCTCTATTTCTGATTTTCAGACTATATCCCAAACACCATTTTTAAGTAAGACTAAATACAACTTTCTAAGTAAATAATGAAGCCACAAATAAAGTGAAATTTATAATGACATAAGAAAATGCCAATAATATGACATTAATAGAAAACCTATGAACATACATACATATTCACAAATACCACACACACAAAGCAGCAATGCACCAAACTGTTAACAGTTTATTTCTGGGTAGTTTTGTTTTTGTCATATATTTTTCAGTATTTTTAAAATTTCTTACAGTGAGCATGTTTTGCTTTTATAAAGAAGAAAAAAATTAACAAAAAATTTAGGGATCACACCAGCTTTTTCTTCAGTGATACAGAGTAACATCTTCTCTGAGAAGCAATGGCCTCCTGGGGGTGGCAGGATGTGGCTCCCCTCCCCATTTCACAGGATCACTTACTAAAAAAAAAAAATAGCATCTTTTTCAACAAATTGTGAACTCTCCTTGCCAAACGAACATAGTTGATTGTCTTGAAAAGGCAATTCATTTCACTCCTGGGGTGACAGTCTTCATAAATAGGTTCCTTTGGTTTTTCTATAACTAGGGTACTCACTATTATTCTTCTAAAGAAGATCTTGTTGGAGAAAGCAAGTCCAGGAGAGAGTAGACTGTAGGTTAGAACACACAAAGCGTTCTACATGCTCACACAGTTTCTGGTAACGTGACCCAGCACTGATATCCTGGTAGATAAGGTCACAGAGATGGGTAAATCCAACTAATTGTGCTGAGATTTCTAGAGATAATTACCCTTCCTCCCACCACAGCCCTCTGGGAAGGATGGCAGTGGCAGAAAACTCGTACTCACGGCATGTGTGTAACAGTTAGCAGCATGTTCGTAGCAAGTTGGTTTGTAGCGGCCATTGGCTGGGGCCCGATGGTTCATGAACCTATAAAAACAAAAAGACATCATGTGAGAAAAAGTGTGTGAAGAACAATCGAGAAACTTGCCAGAAGGTGTTTGGTCTATTCTAAATGTGGAGGAGACATGTGGAAATACCTAGTTAAGGTAACAAAACCAAAGCTACCAAAGAGATGTAAACTGAACCAACAACGCTGATCCTAAAGCAAATGTCCTAGTTTATTGGATTAAGTATTCTTTCAGTTTATTCAAAAGAACAACCTTCTACCAACCAAAAGCAAACAGAAACTATATCCACTCCTTCCACTGGAACTCCCCTATACTAAAAAAAAAAAAAAAGGCACAACAAAATCTTAACAGGAAAAAAAATCAAGGGAATTTTTTCTAAACTTAAGTTATTGTCATTAAATGAAAAGGGACAGACTATACTTGAAAGGTTTCTATTTTCTCTCTTGAAATTTATAAAACTTTATATGTGTAGATCTTTAAATCCTACATCACATGATTAACAGGCCTGTCCCACGAGTTTCCCTGTATCACATTACCTATTCCAGTATCAGGCAGCTCAAATAATGCTACCTGACTACCTCTAGGCCACCTAAAACAGGAGGTATATTTTTACCTTCAGTCTCTCTGAATTAGAAGAGTTTGCTTCAAAAACCAAACACATGACTACTAGCTGATACTCTGGCTATAAAATTCATATATACACACAAATGTATTTATATAGCTAAATATTAAAATCTGTTCACATACAGACATATGTGCATGTCCCATACTCCCCTTTGGGCTAACTTTGTGACCATGAGCAAGAGTGAGAAGCATCAATACCACAGGACCTAAAAAGACGACAGCATCCTTCCATTTCAGTTGTATGGGTGACGATCCTCCCAACCCAAACCCAACCCATACCCACACCAAGTTTCAAGAAGGATTCTGTAGTAGTCCCCAACCTTTTTGGCACCAGGGACCGGTTTCATGGAAGACAGTTTTTCCACAGACTGGAGTGGGGATGGCAAGCAAGGGGGAACAGTTGTAAACACAGAGGAAGCTTCCCTTGCTTTCCCGCCGCTCACCTCCTACTGTGCAGCCTGGTTCCTAACAGGCCACAGACTGGTACTGGTCTGTAGCCCAAGGGTTGGGGACCACAGAGATTCTGGATTAGTCTAATTGTTCTGAATAAAAGAGGAAAGAAACAGATGTAGAGAAACAAATGGAGGTAGAAGGGCCTTCAAAGCGTTCAGGTCTCAAAGACCCACTGCATTCCTGTGCTTGGAGTTTGCTAGATGTCAACAGGCTTTGTACAATAAATTATCCCTTTGCTTGAGCTAGTTTAAGTGCAGGGAGGGGTATATTTTGCCACTAATGAGTTCTGACTAGTCACACCTTATTCATCCACACAATGAAAAATGGTACAAGGCTCAACCAAATGGCAGAGGCAGGTTGCCAAAAATTAGCTAAAATACATGACCAGGCCATTCTAAAGAGTGCCCAGTTTATAAACAAAAGCCTAGGCCATACTTCTTCCCTGAATTAAGAAGGGCCTGTTATCCTTAGATCAAATAAATAAAAATAAGATGGTGTCCCTGTTAACTCAAAACAGACAGTTCAGGTAGAAAATCCACTGGGGAATGTATCTGAGACAATGAAGATACTGTACTTGGCCCACTGATGGGTTAACTGATGGGTTAGTGTGAAAAATATGTACTTACTGAGTGTGATCCACCAGATGGTCTGAAAACTAAATGTTTAAGAGAAATATACAGCTAGCAGCTTCAAAATTTATATAAACTATTTTCAAACATAGATAACTAATTTCAAGCATCATCTTTCCTCCCCTGATAATCCTTTAAATAATTTCATTAATTTCCTAAGGGACAAGAGTGTTGTGTTGCTATACAGCTCTTATTAGCAAAAAGGAAAATAATAATGCTTTAAAAGTGTCCCAAGCATCGAAGGCTGTATAACATCATTACCCTGAGACATAACAACAGAGCTATAAGTAGCATACCCTATTAGGAATTTTCAAGGGTAAAGAGCAAGGCCCCAAGAAGGTTGAAGTTTGATTAAACTGAAAGTGCTCCATGTAGGGTGCAGTAAATAGGATTTGTCTACCCACTACCAGGCTGCAGACTAAAATAACAATTTATACCTCTGGCAGCCCAATCTAAAAATAGTCAAGCCATTACCCAGCAACAGGGATAGACTTTCACATTTTCTCCTAAAAGCAAATAAACTGGATGGCCATGTTTGTGACAGCTTAGTCCCTGCCCACCTGGAATAATTCAGGTTAAAAATCAAGTAGGAAGTTGTAGAGAAAAATATCTCACCCATGGTGACTTAAGGCAGTCTCTCCTAATGGACAGGGCAAGATTTGGGCAATAAGCAAAGGTAAGGGTAACTATCCTGGGAGCCATTCACTGTCTGGGGCTCGAGGGGACAGACAGCATAATTGTTCTGCTGGGAAATTACAACACAATTTTTCCATTTCTCTCTGATCTACCAGAGAGAAATCAAGCCTCCTCCACAGCCTGCTGAAGAAATCACTCCTAAGACCTAAATGGAAAATCAGCTGTAATATGCATATAAACTCCCATACACTGGGCCTAATCTCTTCCCAAAAAAAGAATGGGAAAGGTGCACGTTACAGAAAACAGCACCCATTCATGAAAGACATCTCTATCTAAGGCAGAGTGACCGTAATCACCCAACGTTTCAGCAGAGTAACTTGCAGGCACTAGAGGGTTGGAGGGAAGGTGATTCAGTCCTGGGAATGGGAAGCGCGCTTAAGAAAACTATTAGTTAAGCAGGGTCAGTTCACTTACCCCTCGCTTTCTCTTAACTCTCTCTCACCTCCCTTCTTGCCCCCTGTCCTTACCCACCCCCAGCCCCACCCAGCCATGACAGAATTTCAAAACTATTAATATGAAGGGAAAGAACATATAGGGAGCTGGGGACACTCCTTAGCACACTTCAAATTCAGCCCAAAGCCCTTGCCCACTGAAGGTAGATCCGCAGATCTCAGAGGCCTAAGATCAAATCCCACAAGCTGTCCTTGATTCTCCAAGTGCAAGTATTGTCAACTCCATCTTCAAAATGTATTCCAATCAGTCCATGTCTCTAGAGCTCCACAGTTCCTACCTTAAATCAAGACACCTACATCCCAGGTGTGTAAAAATAGGAAGTCTCTTAACTGGTCGTCCTGCTGAAAGGAAGCAGGCCTCATAAAGGCCAATACAATGGCTACTCCAAGGGTCCCCTCAACATCACTTGATGTTGCAATATGAGTCCCCACATACAGTCTCTTCTTATACAAAGCCACAATTGTCTATTAAAACTAGATCATATCACACACCTGAAACCCAGCGTAAGGCCTCCCGTTGGCTTTCCAAAGTGCTTAGGACAGTATTGCAACATGTCAGAGCCCCAGAGCCTTGACTGGTCTGGCCCCACTACCTCTCCAGCCTCAGGGTGCCACCTTCCTCTCACTCCACCCTCTAGCTACACTACCTCCTTCTGTTCTTTAAACACATCAAGGTCTCATCTACCTTAGGGTATTTGCACGTGCTATTTATTTCTGCCTAGGATATTCTTCTCCAAAACGCTCCCCTCTCTCCTCATCCTTCAAGCTCAGCTCATGTAGAGAATGTTGTGTCAGAGGACAATGTCATGTCTGAGGAGGTGTCAGATGTGACCTCCTCAGAAAGAAGGTTTTACAGGCCATCCTACCTAAAGCATCACTTGGGCCCTCCCCACGCAACCAGAGTCCTTATCACAATTGGTAAGACTTTGCTTTTTAAAATACTTGTTTATTTTTTATCTTTCCCCACCATAATGTGAATTCCATGAAGGCTATCTTGTTCCCTGTCCCATTTCCAATCTCAAGCACAAGGCACAGCTTATTGCTGGAGCATAATAAATAATTGTGGAATGAATGAATAGAAAGACAGACATCCCAGCTACTGCTGATCTATTTTGTATTAACAGAGAGATATCCCACAGTCAATTAGTTTTACTGAGGACTCGGCAGGTTAGGTAAGAGAAACAGCCAGTCCTGGAACTAAAAGAACCCTGAATCTCATGAAAAGAAAACTCTTACAGGTAAAGACAATGCATATTCCAAGGGCCCCTTCAACATCACTTTATGTTGCAACATAAGTCAACCCCTGTACAAGCACCTTACTACTAGCTCCCTTTATGACTGACCGTGATATTTGTTCAGAACAGTGTCCACTGAGTTGCCAATAGGGGTACTCTTGACTTAACAAGACTACCCCATGCCTATGATTCAATGCTCTAAGAACATGCAAAGTAGACAACAGGCAACCCTGGAAGACTTCCTAATTCTTTAGAATGAGATGCTTTCCCACACTTAATGCTGAAGCTAACCATTGGTCAGGAGACTAGGGCTGAAAAAAAAAGCATCCTTTTTCTTGGATTTTTGGATGCCAGGCTGAAGAAATCAGTATGTACCAAGAAGATACAGTATAAGCTCTGTGGGTCCTGAGCCTCTATGCTATACACATAGGTGTTGTGGTGTGGGCAGGGAGATGGAAAGAGGTGAGCTAGCAGCATGGGTGGTGGAGGGAGAGAGACAGGAAATCGATCTCTCGCGTCTGCCCCTTCCTAGCTGTGTGACTATGGGCAAGTTCCCTTTTATTCTCTTCTAAACCTATTTGCTTTTCTAAATGGGTATAAAATTTACATTTTCCAGGGTCACAGTTGAGGATGAGATGAGTAATATACAAGTACCCAGCCAGTGGTTAGCACAGAAAGGCACTCAATAAATGTTAGCAGTAATCATCAGTCAGAGATGTTGTGAAGGGGAGACAATGACTCTGTGTGTGTGTGCGTGTGTCTGTATGTGCGTGTCTCAAGTGTGAAAGGGATAAAGCAAGGAAGATAAAATATGTCTCTGTGTCCCAGTGGAATTTTTTGCATCCTAGGCTTTTTGAGAAGTCATAAATGCATAATCCCTCATGTTCCTCATCCAGTCCCAATAAATCTATCAGGTGAAAGGAGCACATTCCCCTTCGAAGACCATGTGCCGCTCTTCCAGTTCCTTTGTAATTTATCTACCTGTAACTATGGTGCATGCTCAGAAAGATGTATAATGAACACAGCCTTAAAAGGTGCAGAATAGTACTGTCAACATTTTAACGTGTGAACCACAAAAATAAAGACTTTCTTGTTACATTATTTTTTTTTTGCAGGGTTTATTTCCAAGTTCAAATTGATGGTCAGAAATATCTTTCCAATCTAGCCTATAATAGAGAAACAGGAAATTATGAGATCATTTGAATCTTCAAAGAAAATCAGGGTAGGTCTAGATGTCATCAAGAAAGAAACTGCTAGTAAGGACTAGAGGGATAAATGTCCAGCAAAAAGGGGGGGGGCAGTTTAATCAGCTGAGATGGTATCATCCTAAATGAAGTGTTTTTTTCATTTCTTTTAACACTTCTAGTGTTTGTGCAGCAGATAATGAAATACTCTCTTTTTTTTCTTTCAAGAGAAGAATTCAAAGGGACAGGAAAGAAATACAAACTCTTAATCAAATAGGGAAGGGGTAATTTCACAAAATATCGCCACTGTTCTCTGAAAACAGGAAGAGCGTAGATGTGCAGAGACGTTAAAACCAAATCAAACAAACCACACCAGGGCTTCACTGATCATGCCTGAAAGCAGGTTACATTCTCCCCTAAAGCCCCTCCAGATTTCATTCCTGACATCAGGTTCTAAAGTCAGAACACTAAGGTTCCTTTTTGCCCTTAGAAGCACTGACACGAAATTCCCACTGTGGGGAATAATGCCAGGCATTCCACACCCGGAGTGATAAACAACATTCAGAAGTCAACCCAAGTCTTCAAGCTGATCCCCTCCTGATGGCACAGACCACCACAACTCTTCCTTTGCATTTTTTGGCTCCTTTACCATTTGGGACTGGGAGAGGAATGAGATAAGCATAATGGGTGAATGGGCAGTGAGGGAATAGAGATTGGAAAGAAAAAAAAAGTGCATTTTAAAATTCTGAAATAAAAGGCAGTGTTTAAAAACTCAGTAACAATAGCCGCCTTGGGTAATTTCATGTTTTCTTCTTTCGCTTTCCCCCGTCACTGCACTCTAAGCTACCCTGCTGGAGGTGAAGATCTGGGAGTGGGTTTGGCTGCTGGATTCAGACAAAAGGATGGAGAGTTACCACAAACACAAGAGAGGTGAACTTTCACCCACTTAAACGAAGAAGAAAGGCCCAGAGTTCCTCTCAGAACCGTGGGCTAGCCTCCATCCACTGCCAGACGGCAGAAACCCGGAATGGGGGGAGGCCACTGTGCCCCCCAGCCTGGCGTTCCCACCAGTTCGGTGAATGAGCAGCCAGCCAGCCTTCCGGTGGCGCCTCCTGGGTTCCTCCTCCTCGTTTCCTAACACAGGCGCCTCCGCAGCAGGTCTCACCACCCAAAAGCTAACTTGGCCCTTTGCAGGTCCCCAAAATAGCACCGCCTTGGGACGCGAAGCCTGAGAACCAGCAAGGCCTAGACATGGCCAGGCAAGGCTAAGCCAGCGGGCGTGCCTCAGTTTCCCTGTTGCTAGAGCCGTTCACAAACAAAGCATCTAAAACGCCCAGCACCCCCGCTTTACGACAAGTCTCTCCGCAGGGTGAAGCAGCTACCCCCCAGGTCCGCGAGCCCCGGGAGACCCCCACTCTGGACCCAAAGGGATAGAAGCCAAAGCCAGGGTCGGAGGACTCGGGGGCGGCCCCTGAGGCTGGATTCGGGTCCTCACAGCTAGCAAGAGCCGAGTCGGGAGGGTGAAGCCCCGTGAGCAAAGGGATCTTCGAGAAGGAGGGCAGGCTCGGGGTGCTGGGTCTGGGAATCCATCCGAGGTCCACAGATCGCGAAGGGAGACCCGGGTCAGGCACGAGCTCCCGTCCTCGGAGGAAGGGGCTCGCTCGGGGCCAGCAGAGCCGGGTATCTCCCGGGAGCTGGTCCCCGGCCAAGGCGCGGGATCCACCGGGGATGGACCCAAGTGAGGAGCCAGGACCCACGCGCGTAGAGACGAGATCCGGGGACCGCGCCGGGCACGGGCGGCGGGGCAGGGGCGCCATCCCCTCTCACCGCTGGAATCGATTCTTGAACCGCATTGATCCTCCGCTTCTCCTCGGGGGCCGGGAGCTCCGTCTCGTCAGCACCGGCGGCCGGGCGCGAGGCCCTCATGGGCTTGGGCTGCTCGGGAGCCCGCCTGCGTGCCCCTCAGAGCCGCTCGGCCGGGTGGGTCGGAATGGGCCACGCCGGGGGTCACGACACAGCCGGGGCCAGACCAGGCGGCAGGGGGCGGGAGGGAAGCCGCTAAAACGGCCCCGGCGCCTCCCGCCTCCCGCCTCCCCGGCTCCTCCGCCCCCGGGCGCCCGCGCCCCGCCCCGGAGCCCCGGCTCCACCCCTGCCCGCCTGCGTGCACCCGCGGCCGCCAGCGCGTCAGCGCGCGAGCGACCAATCAGCGCCCGGAGCGGCGGGGCGGCCGCGCTGCCATTCATCCCAGGGCGGAGGGACCGAGCCTCGCGGTGGGGGGCCGGGGCGAGGGGAAGGGGCAGAGCGCTGGGAGGGCGGTGCACTTCCCTAAAGGGGCGCGTAGCAGAGTGAAAAGGGGAGACGGAGGGGAGAGGGAGAGAAATGGTAAAGGAAGTGATGGGCCAAGAATCTTAAAGGCAACTGTGAAGGAAACAGCAACAAGCAAGCACCCCGTTTCACTCATTCATCCTTTATCATTTATTTTTCCATCCCTCCATTCATTTATTCCTCCATCATTTCGAGGGCCACCTCCGGCTTGGCTATTGTGAGAGGACCCAGGGCGGCACGAAAAGCCTTTCCTTGCCTGTCTGTCATATGAAGGAGTTCAGATCGCTAAGCCATCGTCTAATCTAAGAGTCAGTGAGAGCTGCAGACGAAGGAATTTTCTACCAGGATCTTTTTATGTATCCTTCAGTATATATATTTTTATTTTTTTATCCAGGCAGCTTCCAAATAAACCAAAAAGTAGACTTGAATTAGGGTCCTGTTGCTAAAACTTCTAAACTCAGAGGGCTTCCTGGAAGAGACGTTCAAGGAAAACAGAATGAATGTGTGATTTATTTAGCCTTTCCAGGATCACACCTGGAAGTTAGGTATCATGTCCACACCCATGCCCCACCCCCAAACTTGAGGCTGTCAAGGGGACATTAGGACAGCCTGTTAGGAGTGCGCTCTCCGCTGCAGTGAGGCATTGGAAAGCTAGGGAACTTTTTCACCCATAATTGTAGTTTCCTTTCCTTTAACCTTCTGCAGGGATCTAGAGGGGTGCTTTCCGTGCTTATTGCGCTAATCTTGCCAATAACTGCTAACAATAAGCATTATCTTACTCATTTCACAGATAAGGAGGCTGAGGCTTTTAGAAGATAAAAATCTTGCCAAAGGCAAAACTAAGGTTCATACCTAGCTTCTCTAACATTAAAGACCCAGATCCTTTTAGTACACTCTCCCTGTTTTAAAGTAGTACCTATCTCTTTAGGAAAAAAAAAAAAAACAATCCCTTCCCCCCCACCCTACCCCCCCCCGCCCCACATTAAGGCAGGAAGATGAGTATGGCTTGAAAATCTAATCAGCTAATCACCACTAATCACCTATCTTGGGCCCTTGGGCTAAATGATCAGTGAGAGAGTGGGTAACAAAGGAGATAACTAATAAAGATAGATGAAAATTAATCATACGAAATAAAATCAGGCGGGTTAAAAAACAATTGAACCTCACTCGATTGTAGCAAGTGTACCACTCTGCTGGGGGATGCTGATAATGGGAGATGCTGTGCATGTGTAAGGGAAGAGGGTTTGGGGAAATCTCTGCACTTTCCTCTTAATTTTGCTGTGAACTTAAAACTGCTCTAAAAATCGTCTTAAAAAAAAAGAAAGAAAGAAAGAAATGCAGTATTGACACATGCTGCAACATGGGTGAACCTTGAAAACGCTGTCAAGTGAAAGAAGCCAGTCACAAAGGACCACAGATTGTAAGATTTCGTTTATAAGAAATGTCTGGAATAGGCAAATCCATAAAGACAGAAAGTAGATTAGTGGTTGCCTAGGGCAGGGGAGTTGGAGGGGATTGGGAAATGATGGCTAAGAGGTACTAAGTTCTTTGGTAGGGCTAATGAAAATGTTCTAAGGCCAGGTGCCCTGGCGACTCAGCATGTAATCCTAGCACTCTGGGAGGCTGAGGCGGGAGGATTGCTTGAGCTCAGGAGTTTGAGACCAGCCTGAGCAAGAGTGAGACCCGTCTCTACTAAAAATAGAAAAATTAGCTGGGTGTCCTGGTGTGTGCCTACAGTCCCATCTACTTGGGAGGCTGAGGCAGGAGGATCCCTTGGGCCCAGGAGTTTAAGGCTGCAATGAGCTACAATGACGCTACTGCACTTTACCCAGGGGGACAGAGTGAGACTTTGTCTCAAACTAAATAAACAAATAAAAATAAATGAAAATGTTTTAAAACTGTGGTGATGGATGCACAATTTTGTGAATATGCTAGAAGCCATTGAATTGTATATGTTAAATGGGTGAATTGTATGGTATAGGAATTATATCTTAATAAAGTTGTTAAAAATTACTTAGAAAACATAAATTTCTGTAAAAAGATCAAAATTGAAAACAGACTGAAAATATCTGGAGCGCAGATGCTGACTTACTCAGGTTTGTATTTCTTGAAAACTTTTAACAGAAGTTCTCACACAGTAGGTGCTCAATAACTAGTCATTGATATGAATTTAATTAAAAAACAACCTGAAAACAACAACACAATGAACCGACAGATGTCAGATCACATTCTATCAATGACTTAACCAGTGGGAATGATATTTACCCAAGCAAAAAAAAAAATGAGTGAGTTAAAAAATCAGATTAAATCGGGTAGAATAGAACACCTTGACCTACAGTGGCCTCTTCCATAGAAACGCAGAAATATTAACTGAAAGTGGCTTATTTAAACAAATATGATCACAAATTTAAATCAACCTCATTGTTCTTGACACCCACCCACCCGAGGTAAAAGCAAACCTCAAAAGATAAAAATAAAACAAGAGAAACAGCTTTGAATGAATCATATAAACACCTGCCACATTTTTTTGCATGAAGTGTCCATTTTAATCTATTTCTGAGAAGGAATCCCAAGTATGTTTGCAGAAAAGAGGTACTTACTAGATTTGACTTAGAGATTAGTGCTGTGGGGGCTGAAGACAATGGAAAGTTTTTCCGCATTAGCAGGATGTGACATTTTTGTTGAGCTCAGAGATATAGTTCTTCTTGCTGCAAAACTGCAGATATATATTTGCATGGGCACTTACCTGTGCCTGTAAGAAGGGATTTGCGATGAAGCAGGTGCCAGAGGAAACTTTTGTGAGTACAAACACCTGCTCTGCCTACTGAGGGAGTTCCTGGACAGGATGCTGGCCATACGAGGAAGCATCTGGGATCTGATTTCCTAGCTGTGATCGTCCAATCAGAAAGTAGCAGCTCTGCTCCAGACTTGGACTCCAGACACCCTGGGGAGGTTAACTGAACTTCCCATCTCAGTCCATGTTTTGTTACTGGCTTTCAATCTGCCTTTTTACAAATATGAGAGGGTAAAACAATCTTTAAAATGTACATGCTCTCAGCCTTTCCCCTTTTCTGAAAAGAGGAATGTCGTCTTGTCCTGCTTGGTCTTCTGCCCACAATCACTGACCTTTCAGGGATACTTGTGTCTGCCATGCTCTGTTCCTAGACTTTCCTGATAAAAACAATTGGAGAAAACAATGGAAAGAAGAAGGAGGAGGAGGAGGAGGAGGAGGAGGAGGAAGAGAAAAAAGACCAGAGAAAAAGGGAAGGACTTAGGTAGATAGATTATATTGATCTACATCATGAAGATGAGTGAGAGAAAAAAGATTCCATAATCTGGAGGATGTTAGTAAAGGTGTTTTGAGAGGCAGGGAAGGACTTAGCAAGGTAAGAGGATTAATAGGATTGTGAGATATGAAAAGAACAAAAAGAATAGGAAAGGGATTGTGAGTTTTATCAAGAGTCTGAGTTGGATACTCTAATATTTTCCAATACGTAAAGTTTAAAGTCCTCTTTTAAAATTATTGTTGGCTGTTGGGTTGTATTCATTTCAAAGTGACTTCTTTCAAAGACTGGACCACATGGAAGGGGCAGATACAATGATTACACACATTACCTTTTTTAGTGGTCCTAGAATTTTTATATCTGTTATCTCATTTTATCCTTAAAGCCATCCTATGAGATAGATAATATCATGTCTATTTTATTGATGAAGAAGCAAAAGCTTACGGAGGTTTTGTGAGTAGAGAAAAAGTCAAGATCTGAGCCCAGGTTTTCTGCCCCCAAACCCAGTGTTTTTTCCCTCCATGCTTCAGCACAGTCTATGACTGTGTCATTCCTCAGTGCATGAAGCACTGTTCTATTCTCACTGAACTATCAATAAATGGCATTGTGGTGGCTATTGGGATTGTTTTCCTCCCAAGAAAAAGCATTATTTGAATGTGGCACACTCTGCTTCGTGTGTTCCTGCCGAGCACGGAGGGTCAGGATTGTTGTAGCTCTTTCTTCAAAAAGAGGTTTGGGAGGTGATGAGAATAAGGATGGGAATGCCAGTGAATGCAAAGAAGACCCCAAAAGACCAACGTCAAACAAAACAAAAAAGTTGATAATAGTGGTTCTCACAATGTGGATCACACAAGGGCTTTCATATTGGTCTGCAGGAAACTCATGTCTGTGCTCTTGCTTCAGCCACAAATTATAAAGAATTATATTTAACAAAGTATAGATGCCCCTTCATTGGGATCATTTAGCCATTTATCTTGATGCTTCTTTCTTTCTTAGGTAGGGGTAGTAGGAAAACAGTGGAGGTGGTCAACATGGGAGTTCTTTTATGCTGCCAAAGTCAACTGTGAATGGAAAAGATTTGAGAGGTTCTTAGTGTCTGCGTGTGGTCTCAGCTATATTATTTGTTCATAATAAATAAGAAGTGGTGGTAAAGATACAGTATAACTACTCTTGAAGAGAGAAAGCAGAGTACATTGGAGGAAATGCCCAAGAACATTTTTAAACTGGCACACACTGAAAGATGCTTCTCTGAAGCCTCACCTGCCAGCTTATTGGGGGCAGGTACCTCATCAACCTTTTGTAATCCAAGTGCAGCTCAGCCTCCTTGGATACGCCTTATCATCTGCCTTAATGATCCTGGGAGAATCACACACACCTAAATGATTCTCTAAAAGCACAGACAAGTAATGTCAATTGTTACTAAAGTTGCTTGTGAATATGGAAAGGGAATTAAATTGTGCATCACTCTTAGACATCTCTGTTTCTCTGAAGTTCTACATGCTATCGTAGCTGCCATATCCCTTGCTCCCAGATAATCCCATTTTCCCATCCAACATTTCTTCTCCAGACCGGTAGAGAAAACCTTCCACCTCCAGAAGGTCTGTGAGAGAAATAAATTTCTATCTCGTTTATACTGCTCTTGTTTGGGGCTTCTGTCATACACAGCTTAACCTAACAAATACTGCAAGTAAAGCTGGAAGTAGAGCGGCAGGTTAAAACAGGAGTACGATAGTCCAGACACGAAGTGAGGAAGGCCAGGAGGAAGGCGACACCAATGGGAGTGGAGAAAAAAGGAATAATCTAAGAAAGATGAAGGAGTTCTTTATACAAAGCCTAAATCTGTGAAAACTCTTTAGAGCCAAGGAGGAATAAAATTCCATCTGTGACTGATTGTGTGTGCATTGCTTTACATGCACAATTGAGTAACATTTAAAAATAGAAATCTAATGAGTAAAGGAAACAAAATAGGACACATGCTCTTCTGTTCCAGCTCAGGTCTGTTGCAATATAGATATAATTAAATCAATGTAGATCCCTGACCTATTCAGAAACTGAGAAATCTTCTTCTTTTGGACTATTTGAAAGGAGGGCAAGCTGAAAGGTAATATACAAATTCTAGAATAATTTAAATATGTGTATATTGTGCCTGTATGTCACTAACTTCATGTCAACAAAAACAATGACATGTCTTAAGAGATGCCTTAATGAAAAAATAAGATTCCAGGCCAGGTACCGTGGCTCACAGCTGTAATGCTATGACTCTGAGAGGCTGAGGTAGGAGGATCGCTTGAGGTTGTGAGTTTGAGACCAGCATGAGCAAAAGCAATACCTTGTCTCTACTAAAAATAGAAAAATTAGCCAGCCATGGTGGTGCACACCTATAGCTACTTGGGAGGCTGAAGCAAGAGGATCACTTGAGCCCAGGAGATTGAGGCTACAGTGAGCTATGGTGACGCCACTGCACTCTGGCCAGGGCAACGGAGCAAGACTCTCAAAAAAAAAAAAAAAAAAAGGATTCATTTAAAACTGCATCACATCCATTGTTTGCCAACAATTTTCTAAGACTCAATAATATTGTAAGCAAAGTAAGCAAGTTACATCTTTTTTTATACCTAAAATTTGCATCTAAAGCCCTTTTTTCACACAGAATTAAATTGTAAAAAATTCTCCTGAGGTACAGTTTGATCATGAGGGATCTTATAGTATTTTGAATGAATAAAGAAATGATTCTTTACTAAGCACAAGTTACTATACCAGGTATTTTTGAAGGTGAAAACTGCAAAGAACTCTTGGCACATAAGAGCCCCTGCACTGAGACTTGACCAGTTCTAGCACGGTTTCTAGCAGCCTAAGCCAGGGATCGTTGGGACAACCCAACTCTGGTTTGAGTTCCTGTCAGGAAAAGTTCAGGGCTGTCCAAAGAATTTACTGTTTGCTCTAGCCCACACCTGACACTAGGCCCCTGACTTCCCTTTCCTAGAGCATTTACTAAAAAGGGCTTACCATTATGAATCCTTTCTTTGTCTCTTTGCCCTGTATTTGTATCTTCTACAACTCAGGAGTGTCTTTCTCAAGGGTCTGCAAACTATTCCTTTGAAATGTAACCATCAGGAAGGATCTGGCCTAGGCGCCCAGTCTCTGTGGGAGGAGAGAATCCTGACTTCCATCACTGCCAGCCAGCAGGCACAGCTGGCCTAATCACAGTGACACTCCCCAACCATTGGCCACTTTGCACTGCCCTGACTGCCGAGCCCTGTGTGCTCCTTCTCCCTACGCCCTCATTGCCCCTTTAAAATGCCCTCTTGCTCTGCACAGATGAATGCAGAATGGAGCTCAGCTCTTCCTTTATTGCCAGTAGTTACTGAATAAGATCTGTTGTCACCGCTTTAACTAATGTCCAGCTTTGTTTATCTGTGACAGAGGCATAAGTCAAGTCCATGCATCTAACAATTCCGTGATGTTGGCTTTATCATCCTTATTTTGAAGATGAAGAAATGGATCTACCAAGAGATCAAATGACTTGCCCAATATCACTTTTGTAGCTCATTAGTATTTGAGTCATAGAATTACATAATTATTGAGCTGCAAGAAACCTTAGGATTCATCTTGTTCAGCCTTCTCATTTTCCAGAGGATTCTGAAGACAAGAGAATGTAAGGTTACAGCTCTTATCTGTTGTTAAGATTCAGAACTGGACTCCTGGGTAAGGTTTTCAGATTTTGCAAACAAAAAATATAGGTCGCTCAGTTAAATTTGAATTTCGGTTATCAAAAAGTAATTTTTTAGTATAAGTCTGTCCCCAGGCAATATTGGCTGTGTATTCATTATTTATCTGAAATTCAAATTTAACTCAGCTGTCCTGTATTTTACCTGGCAATCTTACCCCAGGGCTTCTCCTTCTCAGGGTCCCTCCTACTCCATAACTTAATAAAGCAAGCCTCAAATATCTCATAATTTATTTGTGGGAAACTGTGGTCATGTCTGCATGAGTTACAAGATAGGAAGACTATGATTTAGTGAGTTTTGTGGTTTTGATGAGACACAAAACCTTTCTGAAGTTGGGACAACCCCACATAAGTAATATTTATGAAGGAAACATGGTTCATTTACAAACTGTCGGAAGATAAAATCACAACGAATTTAGATTAAAGATCCCTCATTCCATAAAATAGAATGAATGAACTAAGCAGAGGAGCTTGGCTTTATAGTCAGAAAAGGGTTGAGGAAAGCAGAAATAGAGAACAAAAAGTGGATTGGTCATTTTCAAAGTTATTTTTCTTGTGAAGGATAAAGCAGAGGGGAGTTCCTAACTCTGGCCTGTTTGGGGATTTGGCTATGATCTCTCCTGATTTCTTGGTAAGTCAGATAAACAACTCAATTTCTGCTTGGTGGTGTAGAACTTCAGCATGAGCCACTCCATTCTGGTCTGGTCTCTTGTGCCTAGTGCAGGAGCCCAGTCCAAACCGACAGCCTCCTGTAAATTTTACATAACAAAATAAATCCACCACAAAAATTCAATTAAATTTAAAACCTCTGTGTCTTGTAAACTTAACTGATCCGAGAATCACACAGTTGGCTGGACCCTCAAGCTCCTGTCTATCGGGCCCATCTCTGTGTGGCCACATAAGTTTCTCCCCCAAGTAATCAATTACAAGTCTCTTGGGCAGGAGTCACAACTCCTTGTTGGAAGTGGGGCAGAGGACGGAGGCCATCTAGGTCCAAGTGGGTGGAGACAGTGAGTTTTGGCAAAGCAGCAAGACACAGACAAACTCAGGGCCAAGACTGGAGAAGAGCCTGGGACAATGTTGTCGCTGATGAGTAAACAGAGCCGTGGAAAAAGAAATCTTACTGATAAAGGGACTGGTGCTTCCAGAGTTGACTCATTAGCAAGAACAGAGGAATGTGGGCATTTTTTGGCAATACCTGTTACTTGGTAAACAGAGACACGAGAGGAAAATACTTTGGTGATAGATGCCATTGCCTTTTTTCTTTACTGGCGGGTCCAGCACCACTGATCACAGCTGGCCTGTGGCTTACACACCAGCCTCAAGGAATGCTAAGCTTAAAAATAAAAAGCTCCACATTTGCATAGCCTTTTCATTTTCTCTGTCTTAGAGGAGCCTCAGCCACCACTCTTGCCCAGAGACAGGAGGCAGGTGAAATGTTTTGTTATTGATTGTGCCCTCCCCTCATACCCATTTAATAAAGGAAGCTGCTGAGATTCAAACACATTAAGGACCAGTTCAAGGTTTCTCAGTTTTAATAACATGGCAGAGCTAGAACTCCAGTAAGGTCTTCTGGCTCTTTGCAGAGTGTGATGGTCTGCAGCGTGGGAGCTGGCCCAAAGCGAAGACCATGCAATGAGTATGACTTCTGTGTCTAATAGGTGCACACCAGGTTCTTGTCACTGCAAAGAAGCTCCACTTATTTAGCTGATGCAAAGACCAGTTTATCATAAGCAGTGGGGCTCACAAAATCCTAAGGCAGGAAACACGACATTGCCAAGCCCCAGGCATTTTATAGCTGAGAGGAAATGGGGCTGGTCTGTGTCTTTCTGTGCCTAGTAATCTTTCTTTTATGTTTTTCCGTTTGCTCCTCCCCACTAGTTGTTTCTTCCTCTGTAGACTGGCTTTGGCTTCCTCTGCTTACTCATTGGCTTCTTGGTGCCATCTTTGAGTGTCCTCGCCCTGCCCTGCCCTGGAGAGACACATTGCAGCACAGTGGTTAACAGCATAGACTCCAAAGACAGACTGCTGGCTGAGCCTGACTCCTGATTTAACACTTCACTTCTCTGTGTTCCAGTTTTTTCATTGTAAAATGGGGCTAATAGCAGCTTCAACCTCATAGAATATTGTGAGGAGTAAAGATAATGTCCTCAAATGCTCAGCGCAGTGACTGGCACATAGTACATGCTCGATAAACACAGCTGTTCTTATTATTGTAGCAACTTTGCTGTTTATAGCTTCTAGTTGAGTATCTTTAAGTTCCAATTCCAAATTCTCAGTGGAGAGAGCCACTGTCTGAGCTTGTCTTGTCTCACGAGGGCATAGGTAGTTGGGCTTTCTGTGAATGGGCTGCCCTGGTCCAATCAACTCAAGCTAGAGAGAGGCCTGTAGTAGAACAAACACAGGTGACTCATTCACTACTCATGGGGGAATGTGAGCAGGTGGGAGTTCTTTTAGAAGTGGGTAGCAGTGTGGCTAGCATCTAAAAGATGCCTAATATTCAGTGTGTGCCAGAATTTATTCTCAGACATTAAATATCTAATTTTAATAAGTGCTTGAAGCCTCTGGGTAACAACCATCTACTCTTGCTTGCCTTACTTGGGCCAGATGGGGAAGTCTTCCCAATCTCCATTCCAGTTCTGTGCTTTCTTACATCCCAGAGATTCCCACACCCAGCCCACATTTATCACATGCCTAAGTGCATTAGGCACCATGGACCGCACGGTGCATACTGTGGGGGCAGTGATGGTGGAGTCCAGTCAGAGGATGAGAAACAAAGATGAATAAGGAACAATTTGTCTTTTAAGACACTTAGAATCTGGTGGAATTCACAAAATAATTCTATACGAAGGGAGTCTATGAAAAATATGGTAAGGGAGATATAAAGTGCTAAGGCAACACAGAGAGGGATGGATATATTCTGCCTACTGGGGTTTTAAAGAAAGTCTTCTATAAATGAAGTTATTTGGCCTGGATGGTGAAGGATGAGAAAATACTGACCATCAAAAATGAGTGAAAAGTCTATTATATGCAGGTTGAATAAATATTGTGAGTAAGCTTTCAGAGATGAGAAGGTATTATGCTCTTTGGCATCACAGCACGTGGTCTGATCGTTCAAATGTAGGTTATTTATGTAATGGGGAAGAGTATACTATGTGTGTAGAAACATTGGCATTAAGTTATGAGGGACTTTGATACCAAGCTAAAGAGTTTGTGCTTAATTTTACAAAAAGGACAACCTATAAAAGAAAGTAATAAAATAACCCACTGTCTGATTTTGTTTTTGTCTTATGTTCTTATTTTGTGGGCTGCATGTGTGTTGTAAAAGTATGTCTGTCTAAGTGTACCTTTCTCCCAGATTCTAGAAGGCAGGAATTATATAACTGATGTGGCTGGAGTACTCACCTTTATACCTGCCAGGTGCTATTTTAAGTACTCGATGTATGTTATGTCCTCATAGTAATCCTCTGAGGCATCATTATCTTCAAGTAACCAATGATGAGGCTGGCACTGAGCACAAAGCGACCTGTCTTCAGTCACCACCTGGAACACGGTAAAGCTGATATTTGAACCCAGGCATGCTGCTTCCTGCTAGCTATGAAATCCTTTTGCAACAACACCTAATCTAGCTCAAACAATTCTGGGCTTTCAGTAAAAGAATTTATTGCAAGCTATGCACAAAGTGATGCTTTTGATAATCATAATGATATGAGATGAGGGAGCCCTAGTTACCTATGGCCTAGTTAATTATCTATATCCTTTCTCTGGACCTAAAGAGATCGGAACCACAGCCTTTATCCACACTAGGGATGTGAGAAGATTCCTGCCTCAATCAAAGACCAGAGGGCAATCCTCCAAAGAACTTCAAGCTCTGAATAATTTATGTAGTGATTCATTCCCTCCTTATGTGAAGCTTTTACTTTCAAACCAAAAGAACATCCAGAAGCACAGGTGTTTTCTTAGAATCACAGAGTATCAGAGTTGGAAGGACTTTTAATGCTTGTTCAAGTCAACATCTCCACCCCACATTCAGTTCTTGGCTCTCCCACTACCACATTGTCATCTGTCTCTGCAGTTCTCAGCCTCGTTTTCCACTCTCCCCACCCTCCATGGATAACATTCCCATGGGAGCTACATCACCTCTGCTGATGAGATAAGAGAGTTTGAGGGTTATGTGCAATTCCCGGCACAATGACCCTGTACCATGCCTTTTCCTTCCACTCACAGTGAATCAATAATGCAAGTAATTAAGAGGGACGCTATTATAGGGTCAGTCTTGATTGTACTATAAAGTGTGATTTTAAAGTCATGCATTTGCCAAGGTTGTCAGTTTTAGCGTTCTTGGCCAAAATTACTTAGCAACACCCCTCTCAGCTGTTCTTTTCTTTTTTAATTTTCTTTTTCTGTTTCAGCATATTATGGGGGTACAAATGGTTAGGTTACGTGTATCTCAGCTGTTCTCGATACATAGATTTTTCAGATGGAAAGTGCTGATTTCCCCTGTGGTTGAGATTCAGCCACTGGGAGTTCCCCATTTCTGATGGAAGCCCATGACAACTTCAGACAGTTTTTACTGTCAGCAAATTCTTCCTTTTATTCCCTTGAAAACTGTTTCTAACTGCAGCTGGCCCGCAGCAGCTCTGGGAAATACACGTGTGTCCCCTGCTTTGCATCTTCTCCTGGTATTCACAGAAACTATTCTACATTTTCTCGCGATTCTCTTCAAGTCTTTCAGGCCACTTTCATTTCCCACACTCAGCAGGTGACCTCCCCTGGGACACAAGAAGTGCTCAGAAAGTGTTTGCTAGCTGAATATCTCTTCCTCTACAACACAGATGACAGGAGTGCCCCGACTTCTAGCCCCGAACAGGATCTTATGTTTCTCTTCTCACCCCAATCTCAGAGGAAGGGGCTAGTTCCTTCTGTAAAGCTTATTTGTCCACTTGGGCTTTAAATATAATCCTGTTTGGCTAATTAAGGGACCTGGTTACCTTACACATAGGAAATAGTGTTGCTCCTCTTGGGTAGAAATATTTTCTTTCCTCAAAGGATAACTACACTCTGAGAAAATGTTCCATTTCAGAAATTCGAGTAGTGTATTTAATCCTTATTGAAGAAACTCCTAAGTCTTTCATTCATCTGCTGTGCAATATTCTTAATTTTAGTTGCATATCATAATTACCTGGGGAGCTTTTAAAAAAAAAAAACCTACCGTCAGGCCACACCACAGAATAATGAAATCATAATTCCAGGGGTGGGAGGCAGGGAAGGCCCAAGAACCAGGCATTGGTATTTTTAAAGCTCTCCAGGTGATTCAGGGGTGCATCCAAGATTGAGAACTACTGGTCTAAACTGAATCCTTGCTGCTCAAAGTGTGGTCCTTGGACCACCATCATCATCATCATGATCATACGGGAGCTTGTTAAAAACGTAGAATCTCAAACCACAACTATTGAATCAGAATCTATAATATATTTTAACAAGATACCCTGGTGATTCCAAAGCACATTAAAGTTTGAGATGCAGTGGTCTAGACCACACACTACATCATGAGTCAGTAAACTAAAATTCACGGACCAAACCCAGCTCACTCCCTGCATTTGTAAATAAAGTTTTATTGAATACAGCCACACCCATTCCTTTATATATTGTCTATGGCTGCTTCTACCCTGCAATGGCAGAATTGAGTAGTTGTAACAGAGACCTTACAGCTGACAAAGCCTGAAATATTTATGCAGGGTGGCAGAATATGCCACCCCAAAATATGCCAATTTAGCAATTACTTCCAGCTAAAGGCACTTGAAAAACAGCAGATACAAGAAAGGCACTCTAATATTCTTCCCTTTTTCTTCCTGAGATAAAAATTCCCATGTGAAAGATGTCTCCCTGTACCAGGAGAAAAGGAACATTCTTCGGTGGGGAGTCATGGCCAAGAGAATTCAGCGCAAACAAACCTGTTAAAATAATTCTTATCTTCGCTTTCTCACATAATTTAGTTATTTTCCACAATGGCCTCTTTGTTCAACTTAATACAAATACACAGTGGGTTTTGCCATTTCTTTGGATCTTCATTTCCTTATGAGGGCTCTTGTGTCACATAAACTTATATTAAATGTGTCTATTTTTCTCCCATTCTTCTATCACATGTCAATTTAATTCCCAAGCCCAGCTGGGGGTCTTAAGAGGATAGAAGTAAAGTTTTGCCTTCCCTACATTTTCTCTCTGGCCCTTTACAGAAAAAGTTTGCTGACCACTGCTATAGAGGATGGAATGGTTAGGTCTAGCCAAGAAAGCACCTCTGGGCTTTCTTAGGTCATGGGCGGAGGGGAAGGCAAGATATATCTGCCCTTATGCTGGTGATGTCCCTTCTGAGGAGGGTTCTTCTGGTACAGTCCTTTATAACCACTTACCAGGGTCGTCCTGCCAAAGTGAGCATGTTGTTTTTGAGTTTCTAATAGAATTAATTCTGGATATATTCTCAGAGGAACAGATGGGCTGGCACAAGTCCACCCTCAGAATCATGCTCAGAAACAAGCAGACATCTTATGTCATTTAAATGATGTTGCAGAATCATTTGACTAATGCAACATTGCAAAGTCAGTACTGGAAAAACAGGATGGCATGAATCAGGAAGATGAGCCCTGGTGCCTGGCAACCAAGATGATCTCTTCCACCCTACTTCTCCTCAAAAATAAGGAGGTTTCTTTATTTTTTTCTTTATTGCATCTTTTTAAAAAAGTGTCCCCTTCATATTAATTAATCTTGGGACCCAGCTAGAAACTCAGAACTTACTTGGTTTGCCCAGTAAATGGGTACACCGCGACAACCTGCTCTACGTGGCACACTTTTGCAAGACAGCTGGCACAGTCTAGGTTCTAATCTTTCCTCTGTAATCACAGAACGGAGAGAAGCTAATCAGCTCATGGCAATGCTGATCTGTGACCATGCCCCAATAGATACTGTATAGCGTTGCTTCTCAAACTCACACATACTAGAAATCACCTGAGGATCTCGTTAAATGGCAGATTCTGATTCAGTTGTATGGGGGCTGGGCCTGAGATTTGGCATTTCTCGCATGGGGTCCCAGATGATATTGACCGTCCTAGGACCCAAGGCTTGAATAGCAGGGGTCTAGGACAGGACCTTGGCCTTTTCGGTAAATAAAGTTTTACTGAAACACAGCCACCCTCATTCATCTAACACAGGGGTGGGGAACCTGTGGCCTTCTAGGTCCTCACGTGTGGCCTTTTGACTAAATCCAAATTTTATAGAACAAATCCTTTTATTTTTATCAATACATTTTGTTCACCTTTTATATTTTTATTTTTCAAACAAATGTATTTAAAATATCAAACAATAAAATAAGTTTCAATGAAATAATTCTCCTAGATTGACTGGCACAATTAGAACATTAGTAAGTCATAAGGGTTAAATTAACGGCTGCTACACTCATGATTTAGTTCTAACTTCCCCCACCTCGCTGGTGCCACTACAGCTTGAGGCTGGTTGGCAAGAGTGTATGGGGGTCGAGTATACCAGTCTGTTATCAGCTTTTGGCAATGGTGCATTGTGTTTGTGTTTGAAGTGGAATTTGTGAATAGTTGCACAGCTTGACAGTATTTTTAAATTCTGTCAGCTTAACAGCACATCATGTCAAAGAAGACCAAGAAAACACTGAAGGAAGAAAACAGATCTTTTAGTGAGGATTGGGAATTGCAATATTATCTTGTTTCTGCTAAAGATAAGATGATTTGCTTGCTTTGTGATACTACAATATCAACATTAAAGAAATTCAATGTTCACCAGCATTAAAGCACACATAAGGACCACAAATATTTTAAATTAGAGGCAGAGGCATGAAAGGTTATATTGCAGAAAGTAAAAGATGAAAAGCAAAAGCAAAGACAATTCTTTCAAGCAGAAGTAAGAACTGGAAGTAATGCCACTGAAACAATTTATAAAGTAGCTAATATACTTGGGGAAAAAAGGGAAGCCATTCAGTGTAGAAATTGTGAAAGGAGGCATTGTTGAAGTTGTAGGATGCTTAGATCCTGATAACATTTCAAAGTACAAACCATTGCCTTTTTCAAGGAGAACCATAACTGATTAGCAGCATGAACTAGCCTTCAACCTAACAGAACAACTTCATGCAATACTTCAAAAGGAAAATATATATTCTTCAATCACTTTGGATGGATCAACTGATACTACTGACTCTGCATAGGTTTTATACTTCATTTGGGTCATAACAGAAAATTTTTTTTACTACAAAGAATTACTTGCTTTGGGCACTCTTGCGAACAGAACACAGGGAATAAATATCTTCAAGAACTTCAAAGATGAATGTGGTAAAGTTGGACTGAATTTGGTAAATTTAGTGAGTGTATGTATAGATAGTGCACCTTCCAAGACAGGAAAATATGAAGGGTTTATTGCACAGATAAAAAAAGTATTAACAGATCCAGATGCTCTCATCATTTTTCCTTGTATCTTGCATCAGCAAAATCTGTGCTAAAGCTACTATTTTAAGTGACACTTTTCAACAAGTTATAAGTACTGTTTACTATGTTCACGCAAATGCAACATGGCATTGTCAGTTTCATAACATGCTAAAGTTGAAGGATGAGGTATTCAGTGTGGATTTGCTGTATCATTCTAAAGTGCATTGGCTACTGCAGGGACAGGTGTTGGCCAAAATTTTATCTTTGCAAGAACAGATACTTAAATTTTATGAAGAACAGAATCATCAATGTGAATTATTGAAAGAAGATTTCTATAGGAATGGAGCATTTCCATGTGTTATCATGCCAAATCAAAATAACTTGAATATTTCTTTGCAAGGTAAAACTAGGTCTATATATGATATGTGGCCCAAAATCCCCGCATCTTTTTTTCAAAACACTTCTTCAAAAGGAAATTTTGAATGAACATTTTCCCGAGTTAGCAAAGGTCATTGATGAGCAGGATGATATATGCGAATCATTTGAAGAATACACAGCTGTTATAGATCTATTAATTGGAGCATACAGTGAAAGGGTCACTGACTTTGAGAATCATGCCATCACACTCAAATTAGCATTTCAGCCTCATCTAGTTAATATCACCAAGGCATCTAAAGAACTACAGATGGAATTGATTGAGCTCGCAGTAGATGACATTTTAAAGTCATGGTTTGAGGCTAAGAAAGATACAATTGAAATAAGGAAAAATGTAGTAGAATACCCAGGCTTTTGGCAACATGCCCCCAAAATCCTTTCTTTCTTTTCAACCACTTATTGCTGTGAATCTACATTCTCCTACCTAACCTAAATCAAGGTGCCCTTAAGGTCACAAATGACTGACACCCATCTAGGAGATCAACTGAAACTGCAGACCTCCTTGCTGCAGCCAAATATTCAAATGCTTTCCAGCAAAAGGCAGACACAACAAAGTCATACAAAGGTTAGTTAACTTTTAAAAATTAACAAATAGGCTAGGTGCAGTGGCTCAAGCCTATAATCCTAGCATTCTGGGAGGCCAAGGTGGGAGGATTGCTTGAGCTCAGGATTTTGAGACCAGCCTGAGCAAGAGGGAGACCCTGTCTCTCCTAAAAGTAGAAAAATTAGCTGGATATTGTGGCATGCACCTGTAGTCCCAGCTACTGGGGAGGCTGAGGCAGGAGGATCTCTTGAGCTTAGGAGTTTGAGGCTGCAGTGAGCTATCATGACCCCACTGCCCTCTACCCAGGGTGACAGAGTGAGAATCTGTCTCAAAAAAAAAAAAAAAAATTACAACTAGTTTTCATTTTTTGAAATTATTAAGTACATAAGTTGTTAGATTTTTAAAAAATAATGTACATTTTTAAGTCTATCTAATTGAAGTTTCTTGAATGTGGCCTTATTTGATTACAGCTAAATTAATGGGGCCTTCCAACATGACAAGACTCCCCCCCTCTGGTCTAACATATTGTCTGTGGCTGCTTTCATGCTACAACCATAGAGTAGTTGTGACAGAGCCGCCAGTCTTGAAATATTCACCATCCACCCCTTTACAGAAGTTTGCAGCACTGGTTCTCCAAGGGTGGTCCAGGACAGCCTGCATCAGCATCATTTGGAGGTTTTGTTACCAATGCTGATTCCATTATTATCTGAGCCCTACTCCTGAGACAGTCTGGGCCTGGGCCAGGCAAGCCCCATCGCCTGAGCAGTTTCCAAGCTGCTCAGGCGATGCCATGAGCCACACTTTGTGGAATAAAGCCACATTCTGTCTCACTAAGGGAACCATCATTGGTGGAGAAGACATTTTCTTGGCATGTGATGCATCGATTTAAGGAACTCATATGTGGTTAGATGCATAAACCTCGGTCTCACAGAGGCCCTTTGATGCTTGCCTGCTTTTCTTTCCTGCCATTCAAAGTCCAAATGGAAGGTGGGCTATTTAGAATCAAAGTGCTATCAGCTGGGTCTCCAGGAAACGTGTTCACAGGTTTGTTAGGGAGTGCTCTTGGATTAACACCTGCAGAGGGGAAGGGATGAGCAGGGAAGAGGAAGGAAGTAGGACTGGGAGAAAGGAGAAGACAGGCTGCGATGCAGTCTCAAGGGAGGCTAGCCAACCCCATGAGAAGCTCTGAAGCAGAGATAGTCCTTCATATTATCCCCAAATAGGGTGAGGGAGCCAGACCTTTGTAACCCTTGCTGCCTCCAATCTGCCCTAAGGATGGGGTGTGCCCTTGGGCCAGGTTGGCTGTCTTCAGCCAAGACCATTCCCGAAGACGACTGAGAACTGAGGCTTGTGTTCCTGCGGCCTTCCCAGTGGGGGAAACAAATCCTTCCTTGATTCCAGAACTGGGATCTGGGAAGTGCCTTTACAATCCCCACTCCATAAGGTGTCACTTTTGTTAATGGCAATTTGCCATTTATGGCTCTCCCACCAGGTACTGAGCAATGTGCTTGCTTATTTCATCCTCCCAGTAGCCTTGCGAGGTTGGAAGTATTAGCTTAATTTTGAAGATGGCAAAACAGAGACTCAGGGAAAATTTCCTAGGTTGTCACAGCAAGTCAGGGATCAGGTGGTGATTCTGATTTAGGTTTGCTGACTTCAAGGGTCCTGATTTTCCATTACACCAGCATTTCCTAATATGCATGCCTCAGAGCGGGTGTTAATAGATGTTACATAAAAGAGAGAGAAAAAAAAACTGCATGGTCAAAAGGCTTTTGGAAATCTTGCATTAAACATAAACGAGTTTCTTTACAGTCGTCTTTCTCGGAAACTTGAACATGCTAACGCCCCACGAGACTCTCCAAGAGACACATTAATGTGTGTTACTCCCCAACCTTATTTAAAAATGGAATTATTTTATAGAAGAACATAATACATTATGACATGATGCATGACTCTAACCAGTCTCCTTTCGAAGCCTCTTTCCATGGGAAGACGGGAGAATTCATTCGCCTTTAAAATGGGCAGTTGTTTGGCAACTGCCCAGAGCTCCTCCACTTTCCCCCTTGCCAAGAGGGAAACTTTCATAGGGCTTTCTTACATAAGGAATGGAATGTAGAGTTTACATTTTGTTGCCTTTGGTCCTGATTTAGAAATACTGGTGCAGGATGTCCTCAACAGAGATTGGGGTGGGGGAGGGGTCAGCCTCTCAGCCAGGCTCGCGCTATCAAGCTGGAACAAGAAGGCCTTCCCACATACCCATCCAAGCTTGGCAAGGGGCTAGGTCCCAATTTTCCACGGCTGCTGTTCTGGGTGGTGGCAGCACCGGGACTCCCTCCACTCTGGAGGGGGGCTCTTTGGGCTACGTTATGAAGTTGATATACTTCAACCTGCAACCTCTAACTCCTGGGCTCAAGCGCATACTGTATATATTTTTAAAGCTAACGATGCAATGACAGCAAACAATACCAGCAACCTCAAATCCCTTCCAAAAGAAGTTAAAAATGCGTCCATTGGAGAATATTTTCTAGCATCTTAGTTTTTCCGTAAAATAAAAGTGAAAAATCAATCACAATGCAAAGTTGCTTTTGCTAAAAAAAAAACCTTTCCTTCGAGAGAAAATGCTGAGTTTGGAACCACTGCCTGGAGACAGGCAGAGGGAGGCAGGCAGGTGGGAGGGCAGCCTCCTGCTTTGCAGCCTTCTCATTACCTGAGGTCCCCTGCACTGCAATTTGCCTCAAGGCAAACTTCCACCTGAACCATGGGGTAACCACGGGCCTGCATGGAACTTGTGCAGATCAAACGGAGGGCTCGCTTTCAGTGATTCAGTTAGAGGATTAGAATCTGTCTCAACTCTAACCACTGAGAGGCATTGGCCGTGGTCACTCTCACTGACCTTGAGATGGAAAGACTCTTAGCTGGGTACAGTTCTGGAGACTGAATGGATTTAAGCAGAATTCTTGTGCATTCCTCTCACTAATCTCACTTTTGCTAACCTGTAGGTAGTTGGAGGTTTACAAAGGACGTTTCCTACTCTAGGTAAAATATGAAATTCAGGAATTCAGGAGGTAAGGAAGGTTGAGACTTGAGCTTAGCATGCCAGTCTTGACCATTTCTGGCCTGAGGGATGACTTGCTCTTTAAAATCTCCCTCCAGGCTGGGTGTGGTGGCTCCTACCTATAATCCTAGCACTGTGGGAGGTTGAAGTGACAGGATCCCTTGAGGTCAGAAGTTTGAGACCAGCCTGAGCAAGAGCAAGACCTCATTTCTACTAAAAATAAATAAATAGAAAAAATTAGCCAGGCATGGTGGTGCACGCCTGTAGTCCCAGCTACTGAGGAAGCTGAGGCAGGAGGATCGCTTGAGCCCAGGAGTTTGAGGTTGCTGTGAGCTAGGCTGACGCCACCGCGCTCTAGCTTGGGCAACAGAGCAAGACTCTGTCTCAAAAATAAATAAATAAATAAATAAATAAAATCTCCTTCCAAATCCCACCGTCTGAACTTTGAACCTTTAAAGTAGAACCATAAAACTTTAGAAGGAAAGTGGTTTCCCCAGCCACAAGAGACTTTCTCTAAAAATTCTATAACTGAACAAAATAGAACAGATTGGTTGTGAAAGGAGCAAGTCTACGTTGAAAAGGATCTTATAGTTTTTGTGGCCAAACTCTTCATTTGATAAGAGAACGGCCCAGAGAGGTAAAATTATGTCCCTTAGGTCCCACAGCCGTTAGATGCAGGAATGGAACAAATGCCCAAATATGCTGAGCCCGTTTGACTACTTCCCCTTCCTGTTATCAAAATGAAACTAGTTGACCCCTAAATTAAAAAATGAACAATATTCTGGCAGGATTGGAGTCATCTAATTACACAACTTCCTAAGAGGTGGAGGAGCTTCAGCAACAGGGGCAAAAAGAAAGGCTTATGTTTTGTGGATCAGGAGAGGACCAGAAAATCTAGAATTCAGGTGGGGTTTTCATTTCCAAGCTTGCATCGGGTCTGTTTCTGGTATTTCTTGTAAGTGAAATAATTCACCGCAAGCCTGTCAAGAATTGGTCTCAAAATGTCCCCATGTTCTCTCCTTGAGAGATCTGTATTGTAAAATATAATTGAATATTTTGAATAGCAAAGCAGTGACCAGAAATGATAGCTTGCTTCGACTACTGTGTGATCCAGGGCAAGTTTTTCAGCGATGTGAGCATCACTTGAATGAGAAGAATATTAGTACTTATCTTACAGGGTTGTGGAGATTCAGTGAGCTGCTAGTATAAAGTCTTAGGGCATTGCCTGGCACATAGCACGTACTCCGTAAACATCAGTTATTATTATTACCAAGAAAGGATGCAGTACTTAAACTTTCATAAGTGGTCCTTTGATAAACATGCCCAGGACATGATATCAAAAAGGAGAAGGAATCTCTGTGTGTCAACAACAACAAACCATCTTAGACCACTGATTTCTGTTAGAGACTTTGGATTATTCAGGATGTAATCTGGTCCGAGAGAGTCCCTCCTTCCAGGGTTGGGGTTAAAGTTTCAAAATTTAATTTCATTCATTAAAAAATTTCCAAATATGGATATTGTCCAGGTATTGTGCCAAATACCTGTGAATGGGTGACAAAGATGATAAACTTATCTGTTATAGTCTAGTGACCTCGAAAATTCAATGACAAGGCTAAAGGGAATTGCTATGTTTACTCTCATTATTGCTGTTATTTGTAGGTGTTAGGAGCCATATTTACTTTTCTTTTTGTTCTTAGATTATTTTCAAAGTTCAAACAGAGGTGGATCCAGGGAATAAAATAGCCGATGAGGCCACCTACAGAAGAGACTTAGGAGGGTGCAGTTAGATAATATTCAATGAGTGATGTATTAACATTCTTTCCACCCATCTGGTCATCATCTGAAAAACAACCTTGGGTCAGGAAATTAGCTCTGGGTAGGCACGGGGAACTACAGTTTATTCAATTGCAGTTTTTGCTTTGTTGGAGATCAGTATTATCATGACTGATTATTCCCCCCATCTGATAATTTATCACAGCAAACAGATGAGTTCAAACCCTGGCTTCCCCCGACAGGGGCTGTATGGCTTTGGATGATCAATCTCTCTGTTTCCATATCCTTTATTGTAGCAAAATATATATAATATAAAATTTACTAATTTAACCATTTTTAAGTATATACTGCAGTGGCATTGAGAACATTTACATCCATCATCAATATCCATTTCCAGAACTGGTTCATCATCCCAAACACAAACTCTGCACCCATTGTAACTTCCCATGCCCCTCTCCCCCATCCCCCAGTAATCACTATTATCAGACCTTCTGTCTCTATGCATTTGCCTAGTCTAGGTACCTCATATAAGTCATACAATATTTGCCCTTTGTTATATGGTTCATTTCACTTAGCATAAAATCTTAAGGTTCATCCATGTTGTAGCATGCATCAGGATTTCATTCCTTTCTAAGGGTGAGTAATATTCCATTGTGTGTATATATCACATTTTGTTTATCCATTCATCTGTCAATGGACATTTGAGTTGTTTCTGCCTTTTGGCTTTTGTGTTCATATCTTTTAAAGGGGATGATAATGTCTATTTCACAGGGTTGTTGTGAGGTTAAGATAACCAAGAAAAGGCCCGGATGTATAGTAGGTGCTCAGTTAATGCTATTTTCTTCCTTTCTCCATGGTATAAAAGTTCATATATTTCCTTTAAGGGGGTGTGATGAAGAGGACAGGATAATTCTTTTCTTCTTCCCATGCCTCTTCTGGTTCCTCTGTTATAATTTCCCTATTTGATTGCTTGGCTCTTCAAATTATTTATGGGGGAGGAAGTTTTTCAGAGGATATGGGGGGGGTCAGGTGGGGAAGGCTGAAGCGGGTGAGGACAGGATGAGTGTGGACGGCAGAAACAGGCATCCAGTTGGTTATATGTTGCTAGGCCTAGGAATGCTTGTTAGCTAAAGGATCTGATAACTTTTTCCAAAACAGCAATAGAGCTTACAGAAGAGATAGCGATCTTTGAAACTTGACCCTCCTTATTGCAAAAGCCTCAAGTGTTCGGATCTAGGTCGTCAGGACTGGAAAATGAAGATTTTATCTCACTTCAATCCTTTTTTTTTTTTTCTTTTAGGGCAGACACTTCAGCCCAAATTGCAGTAGGACAGGGCAAGAGGTTATGTTTTCCTTCTATAATTTAAAAGGAATACGTGTTTCAAAGGATCCTGAGAGAGAAGAACGTACTTAACCTTGAATTCTTCTCATGCAATGTAAGTGGTATAAGGGCTTCCAGAAGCCAACCGTACTAAGGCCTTCTCTTTAGAAAGCTAATATGCAGACAGCTGAGGGACCTACCTAGCAGCGTCATGAAGTGGGTTCTTTTGCTGCCTTACAAATCAGCTTGTGCACAGCTGGTTTCCCATACTTTCAGTTTTAAGGGAAATAGCCAGGATGCTCTTACTAAAGGGCTTCTGGAAGTTTCTGTTGGGAGCAACACTCATTGAGCAACTACCTACCCCGTGCAAAGTACTTTCTTGGGCACTATGAACGGAGAAATGAAAGGAACAAAAGTCATGGGATGGGGACCCCAGAAAGTGGGAACAACGAATCCCTGAAAATAGTACGAGGGTGTATTTGGGCTGGGGTGGTCCTTCATATCTGTAGTGGATCGAATGATGGTCATCCAAAAGACATGTCCATGTCCTAATCTCCAGAAACTGTAAAAATTACTTTATGTCATAAAAATTTTAATATTACTTTATATGGCCAAAAATATAATTAAGTTAGCTCTTGACAGTGAGATTTTATCTTACATTATCCAGATGGGTCTTAAATGCACCACAAGTATCAAGAGACAGGAGGAGGCAGCATGACCACGAAGGTGAAGACTGGAGCCATGTGGCCACAAGCCAAGGAACTCGTGGAGCCACCAGAAGCCGGAAGAGGCAAAGGAATGGATTTTCCCCTAGAGCTGTTGGAGGGACAGCAGCCCCGCTGACAACCGGGATTGCAGACTCCTGGCATCCAGATGTGAGAAAAAAAATTCCATTGTTTTAAGACACTCGGTGTGTGGTAGGTAATTACAGTAGCCATATGAAAACTAACTCGGTATATCTATCTTCGACTTTTTACATTTCCTCCTTGCTTTCTCTCAAAGGATGTGGGGCAAATCCCTAATTCCCTTCTCCGTATTTATCTAGTTAGTTGCCACGAGCTGCATAGAATGTGGATCTCAGAATATGGGAAGCAGATCACTGAGTCCTTTGGTTTCACTTTACAGAGGGGGCTAGGGAGGCTCAGAGAGGCGAAGGGACTCGTCCACACTCACACAGCTGCCTGGTGTGAGCCCCGACCTGGAACCCAGGTCCAGGTCCAGGTCCGATATCCAGACAGCACTTTGCTTTCTGCTTACAGCCGAGAGAGAGGGAACCTGCTGAGTTACGAGACAGAGGCTCACAAGCACAAGACAGTACCAGCAGGGCACAGAGAACACATTTAGGTACTCGGAGAGTCCAGATGATAATACTGGAGAGTCCTGCAGTTTCTACCTTTAAGATACATCTCTAATCTGCCCACTTCTCTCTGTCTCCCTTGCCAGCACCTCACTGTTTAAAGCCCCTTCGTGGCTTCTTATCATCCTTAGACTAAGACCCCACTTCCTGACGGTGGCCCACCAGGCCCTGTGTGGTCCAACACTTGCATCTTCCCCAACCTCGTGTCCCACAAGTGTCTCCATTCCGCACCACCCGCCCAGGCAGACCTTGGCCTGGCCCTGGAGCAGGCCAAGGTCTTTCCTGTCTTTGGGCCTTGGCGGTCACTCTTTGTCTGCTGGGATACTTCCCCACGGCTCTTCCCGTGGCTGACTCACGTTTTACCTTCAGGTTTCTGCTCGCATGGCTCCCCAGAGAGTCCTTGAAGTGGGCCCCTGGCTATTTCCTCCATATGTTTTTTATCCCGTGCTGAAACCATCTTGTTTATGTGTTAAGTGTCTTCTCCTGCCACTACAATAAAAATGCTGTAAAAAGGACCCTGAGCAAGATACAACCATTTTGTACCTGGCACCATGCCTGACACATAGTAAGTACTTAATAAATATTTATTGAATGAATGAATTTACCAGTTTTCCTAAACTAGGCTGCCTGAGGAATGACTGTATAGTCCCTACATGAAAGATTTAAGACTTTTTATTTCCTCCTGCACATACAAAATGCATATCAAAAGTTCTGAGAAATGCTAAAGAAAACACTTCAATAAACTCAGCATATTTGATCAAAATATGATCTTAACAAACCCAAGGGTATTTGACCACACATCTTATTGTCCAGGGCTTTGTGTAAATGTTCCTGAGTGTAGATGTCCCACAGAACAGTTTGGGAATTTCAGGTGTAAAAGCTGCCTCTGGTTAAACTCCCAGTTCATTTGAAAATACCCAGTTCACTCCGGGCTGCTGCTTGGACGGGTGCACACAGTTTAGTGCATAGAAACAGCAGAGTGAAGTTGCTAACAGAGCTGGGTTAGTGATGGTAACCGGGAGAGAGAAACTCACAGGCTCAGGGGAGTGGGGGACTCTGAACTTGGCCCATGAATCTCAAACTCTGGAGGGGATTTGGGATGGAGTGATTTCTCAGATTCTCAAGGGGACTTTGGCCATGAGTCTGAACAAGCCAAGAGCTTGCTGTGAACAGCTCACAGAAGGCTCCAGTTCCGCTGGCCCCACATGCTCCGCTCATACAGTGGTCATTTTGTTCCAGAAAATGGGCTTTGTCATCACTCAGCTCACATCCTGTCTCTGAATGCCCTGAGAGTGACCTCTAAATGTTCGACTTTGCTTCCTAATAGGAAACATGACTGTCAGTCATTGCTGTGTATTTTTAGTTCTCCCCGCCCCAACAAATCATGTCTTTCCTTAAACATACAGCCCCGGTGAGAACAAAGCCATTAGGTCATTGTTTGTTAAATAAAAAAAAAAAAAAATGCTTTTATAGTTGGTCAAGCCGAAGCCCAGGGAGGAGGAAAAGTGAGATGCTCAGTGATCCAAGTTTCTGTGGGGAGGGCTGGCAACAGGCGGCTGTGTTTGGACACTCTTATTGTGCTCCTTTCTCTGAAGTACACCACCTGGGCGGTTCCTCAGAATGGGAGACCACACAGCTAGGCTCCGAAGCATTCAGGTCACTCTGGCTTTCTACTCTTCGTATAAATCGTCCTACAGTTTCTTGGGAAGTTCAGCACTGGTCCAACTAAGATATATCAGGATCCTTGTTCTGGGGATGGCAGTAGTGGTCTTCAGGTTGGTTTTTGTTGGTTTTGTTTTGTTTTTTAACTTTTTGTTGAAGTATATCATATATACCAAAAAGTGCATATATCATTGGTATACACAAGCATGAAGTTTTAGAGGCTGAGCACACCCTTATAACTAGCACTAAGAACAAAAATCAAAACATTACCAGCCTCCAGGAGGCCTCTCTTTTTCTTCCCTCCACCCCTGCAGGTGTGAATCTATCAGTTCATGAACTACAGTCTATCAATCTACCAGCCCTACTGGCGTGTGTGTGTGTGTGTGTGTGTGTGTGTTTTGAGACAGAGTCTTGCTCTGTTGCCTGGGCTAGAGTGCCGTGGCATCAGCCTAGCTCACAGCAACCTCAAACTCCTGGGCTCAAGCGATACTCCTGCCATGGAGGGGAGGGACTATAGGCCCGCGCCACCACGCCTGGCTAATTTTTTTATATTTTTAGTTGTCTGGCTAATTTCTTTTTATGTTTAGTAGAGACAAGAGTCTCTCTCTTGCTCAGGCTGGTCTCGAACTCCCAACTTCAAACGACCCTCCTGCCTCGGCCTCCCAGAGTGCTAGGATTACAGGCGTGAGCCACCACGCTGTACTCTACTGTTGTTTGTTTGTTTGTTTGTTTTAGAGACAGGATATCACTCTGTAGCCCAGGTTGGAATGCAGTGGTGTGATCACAGCTCACTGCAGCCTCCAGCTTCTGGGCCCAAGCGATCCTCCTGCCTTGGCCTCCCAAAGTGCTGGGGTTACAGGCACCTGCCACTGCGCCCAGCCCAGTTCTACTGCTAATGGGAGGTCCCCAGTTTTTAACAGTAAACTCCACAGATGTTCAGAGTAGTTGGGTCAAGACTTTTTGGCAATGAGATGGAGTTTCATTGGTTAATGTCTGACAAAACCTACAGTCTTCCCCACTTCTTTTTTAGAGATGGGCTCTCTGTCACACAAGATGGAGTGCAGTGTCCCGATCATAGCTCACTGTAACCTCCAACTCTGGGATTCAGGTGATCCTACTGCCTCAGCCTCCCGAGTAACTGGGACTACAAGCACATGACCACACCCAGCTAATTTTTTCCCCTTTTGAGGGTCAGTAGCAGAGCTCTCTGATCCGCTAGGAAATATCTACTGGCATGGCATCATGGGAATTTGCAGTCTGGTATGACTTCATTAGTTCCCAGTGCACAGAAATATCAGGCTACAAGAAGATCAGGGCAAGTTAGAGCCAAGCCTACTTCCTCTTCTCTCCAGCAGAAGGGCCACTGGCAGCTGACCACCCAGTGTAATGGAACTGTTGACAAAATCAGCAGTAACTTTCCTAGGAAGTTGGTTTTCAATGTGTTTGGTGTGAGTCTTTGAAATATTCATATTTAAAAAACTGGTTTCTAGAGATGCTCACTAAAGGGAGGCAGTATTCGGAGAGAAATGAAGCCACTAAATAAATTGCCCCAGACAAAAGAAGTCTTCAAAATAAGATAGAAAGGACTAAGAAACGGAAGTATCTTGTGGTATTTTGACGTACATTACAAAGAGAAAGAACTGCTGAAGTCAGAAATCATCCTGGCTCAATTATCCTCAATAAAAAAATCTACCTTTGAGAATTATACTTAAAAAAACAAAAAACTGCCCAGATGTGGTGGCTCACACCTGTTATCCCAGCACTTTGGGAGGCCAAGGCAGGAGGATCACTTGAGGCCAGACGTTCGAGGCTGCAGTGAGCTCTGATCTGGGCACTGCACTCCAGCAGCCTGGGCAACAAAGTGAGCCCATCTCTTAAAAAACAAACAGACAAAAAACAAACAAACAAAACCCCACGTTGTTTTGCTTTTGCTTTTAAAAGTATCACACATTATTTTTTAAGACATAGAAAACATAGAAAACCAGAACATTTTTAAAGGTTAATTTCATAATTGGGGAGTAATTACCTATTAACTTCTTGATGAATATCCTATTAGTCTATACACGTGTAGTTACATGCCTTTTTATGTTAATGATGACAGTGTACTTACTGGTTTGCAACTTGCTTTATTTCACTAAAAATTTACCATGGGCTGGCTTTCTTTCTTTCCTTCTTTTTTTATTTTTTTTTTATTTTTGAGACAGGGTCTCACTCTGTTGCCCAGGCTGAAGTGCAGTTGCACCATCATAGCTCACAGCAACCTCAAGCTCCCAGGCTCAAATGATCCTCCTTCCTCACCCTCATGAGTAGCTGGGACAACAGGCATGCACCACCACACCTGGCTAATTGTTTTCTATTTAATGTAGAGATGGGGTCTCACTATTTTGCTCAAGCTGGATATCAGGGATTTCTATGCTCATGATACATTTTTAGCGAAATAAAGTAAGATAAGGCACACAGACAAATCCAAAACCTCTGCCTTCTTATTTAAGGAAAACATAATACAGAACATAAAATAATCAAAACAAATTTAAAATCCTCACAATTTATCATAAACATTTCCCCATGCTGTTAACTACTCTCCTATATAACATGATAGTTAATGACAATAGTTTTTTTTCATCATGAGGAGGTAGGTATAAATTATAAATAATTATTTATAATTTAATTTATTCCCTTAGTATGGACATTAGGCAATTTCTAATTATTCATTACTAGAACAAACACTGCAATGGACTATCTTAGAGAGAAATCTCTGTGCACATTCATCATTTTTTACTTACATTCTTAGAAGAGAAATTGCTCAGTCAAAAGGCATGCTCTTTTCAAAGCATTTTTTTCTTATATTTTTTTTATTTTTATTTTTCATACCCTCTTCCCAGAAGAATTCAAAGCTTTTTGATACTGATTCCCAAATTGCCCTCTGGAGAGGTTGTACTAATTTACAATCCCACCAGCCGTTGTTATGAGCGTTTGCCAATGCTGAGTAAGTGCGAGCACTTGAAGTCTTTGGAAATTCGATGGGGAATATATGGTACTTCGTGGATTCCTTAATTTGTGCTGTGTATTGAGTGTAAATCCCCATCTGGTCTCTGATGCCTTTTATAGTAGGACCACCACCTGTCTCTCCAGGCTCATCTCATCTCCTTCTGTTTCCCTACTATGCACATGCGCACGCTCACACCAACAGTTGTTCAAACAGGATCCACATATTCCTAGCTTTATGTTTCTTCTCCCCAGATGACACTCATATTCCATCCACACTCACCTTACCGTTCCCCAGTTCCTCAAAATCCATCATTCGAGACCATTTCAAAGGCCATATCCCTCATCAGGCCTTCTTTTGATCCCCCTCCACAAATGGAATCTTTCCCTTCTTCTCCTGTAATTCCTTTAGGATAATTATCTTACCCTACCCCAGTCACATCCGTAGTTAATTCCAGAATGAGGGCTGTTCATTCTAATTCTCCCTGCACTAGGGGCAGGTCACTTTTCCTTGCCGTGACTCAGTTTTCTCCTCTGTAAGCTGAAGAAGGCTAATTCAGCTCAGATGATTTTTAAGTACCAATTCACCTTGAACAATTTATCATTCGATCTTTACATATGACTTATTCCACACCTAGGACAGTGATCCTTAAATTTCCTGAAGCCACAGATGCCTTTGAGAATCTGATGCAAGCCTTGGGCCCTATTTTTTCCCCAAATGGATTTAGAGATATGGATATTCAATAACAACATGGTTATTAAACCATCACTGGAAGTCCATTTAAGAGCCCAAGGTTAAGAATTTGGCTCTTTAAGTCTATGTTCATATTTGTTTCTCTCTCAAATATAGTAGGAAGGTTCAATAATTTTTTTTTTTTACTGTGAATAATTCAAACAGGAAAGTGGTGAGACTGAAAAATAATTATGTGGGTTTACTCTTGGGGCTTAAGGATAAGTTTCATGACTTTCTAGTCACCTCTGGTGTTAAATCTCCACTCATGTCAACATATTAAAAAGGCAAATTGAGAGGCTTTCAAAATGCACTTGAAATAGGCCATGACCTTTAGTCTTGTAGGCACCATTAAACATCAAGCATTTTGGTAAATCCTGCATAGCGGTTTGTGATTTCAGATTTCCTGAGTAAGAGGATTGCAAATCAGTAAGCAGTTATAATGTCATGTTACCCCTCAAACACAAGGACACAGATTTTAAGGAGATTAATCCATGGCATAAGAGTCAACTGGGAAAGGATAAGCCAGGGAGTTTTCAAATAAGCCTCCATTATTAGAAAATGCCTAAATGTTCTCTAGATGAAGAACGGTGTTTACATAGGTGTGCCTTTAAAAAGATATGTTCCTGTTGACGGCTCCCAAGATCTTTATCTGGTTATCTCACTAAAGGGAAAAATATTTGTGTATGCCATTAACCCACAGGATGGTGCTTGTTCTTGAGAGTAATATTAATAAAATAGTATAGAGAGTTGGGATTTGCCTATTATCTGAACATCCTCACTGGGGTATGTGCACCGTGTTTTTATATCATGTGTTTTTCTCTTTTGTTTCTCCTTCCTGCTTTACGTTACAGGGAAATTAATGCAATGTACCCTCCTTAGTTTGGAAGCATAAATCCTGTATTTTGAATTTGAATTTTTTTCTCTCTTTCAAACCAATTATTTGGTGCAATTCAGTAGTAGAGCTAAGAGTGATGACCCTTTATGCAGACATTCTATTACTTGCTTTCTCTAATTGCTTCTCCATCCGAGCAAACAAACAGACCCACGGTCATGATATGCGGTGGCGGGAGTTTACTATTTCTTCTGACAATGCTGGTGCAGCTGCTGATGACATCCACTTGTATGGAAGGAGGAGTTGACTCACACTATTGATTACTTCAGTTTTAAATGTTCTGTGTTGCTCTAAGTCATCGTTAGGTCATCTGGGTTTGATTCATCTCTCCAAAGCAGTCATTGGATTCAATTTTCTATAGCTTGGTCCTAGATTTCTTTTGTTCAAACTTACCTTACTGAAAAAAATGCAAAACTCATCTGGTGTATGCCCCATATATGTGGCTTATATGGGTCTTTTAAGTCTGAACTTAAGGGACAAAATGTTGGCTTAAGTGTCCTCGCCTCAGAAAAGCTGCCCCGACTCTCAAGATGAGGTTAGGTCCTCATATTAGGAATTCTCATACCAGCCAGGCATGGTGGCTCACATCTGTAATCCCAGCACTTTGGGAAGCCGAGGTGGGAGGATCACTTGAGGCCAGGAGTTTAAGACCAGCCTGGGCAACACAGTGAGACCCTGTCTCTAGAAAGAAAATAATGATAGTAAAAAAAAAAAAAAAATCAGCCAGATGTGGTGGTATGTACCTGTAGTCCCAGCTACTCAGGAGGCTGATGGAGGAGGATTGCTTGAGCCCCGGAGTTCAAGGTTACAGTGAGCTATGATCATGCCACTGCACTCCAGCCTGGGTGACAGAGTGAGACCTTATCTCTCAAAAAAAAAAAAAAAGGAAAAAAAAGAAATTCTTACGCTGTTCCATTCTTTACAATTTTAGACTTATTGCAAGCATATATTTATAGTTAATTATGTAATTCTTTGTTTCATGTATTCCTCCATAGTGAACTGTCTTTTAAAATCATTTCTCTATACCCAGGGTTTAGCAAAGTGCCTAGAATAGAGTGGATGCTCAAAAAGATTACTTGAATAAATTATTGACTATTATTATTACTAGAAGTGGTAGTAGTAAATATTTGGAGAGTTGTTCACAGTTTGCAAAGTACTATACATTAATTCATCATGGACAGATCTTAAAAACATAGTACTAAGTGAAAAAGAAACTGTACAAGCCCTATACCACGATACCATATATGTAAATTTAAAACACAGAAATACACAAATCAGCAGTATATAGGTTTTAAGGATCCATATACACCTATGCACATATAATGAACGCATGAGGCAGAGAACGTCTGAGAGGAGGAGATTTGCACTGGTATGGAGAATAAATTGAGAAACATAAAATTAAGCAGGAATGAGGCCTCACACAGACTGAGGGTAATAAGGTATTGGGAATTGAGAAGTATGATTATCTCCACTTTGACCCAAGGCCCAGAACAGAGAGAAGGGAGAGATTGGTTTAGACTAGATTTTGGAAAAATCTGAAATCATTATTTGCACCACATTTCGAGTGCGTTTAATTTCCTAAACACCTGATTCTTGACTCAATATCACCTTACTCCTCAAAATCATTATCCTATTCCTCTTCCTTCTCTCTTCCTCTCTTTTCTCTTGTTCCTACGCTCTCAAAACACTTTCATTAAAAAGAAATGCATATCCATGAAACAGCATGGAAGAATATCAAAGCATAATGCTAAGTGGAAAAAAGCCAGACTCCAGAGGGTTTTTTGTGTGTGATTCTATTTATATGACACGCTGGAAAAGGTGGAACCATAGGAACAGAAATCAGACCAGTGGTTGCCAGGGACCGGCGGTGGGGGAAGAGAGCTCACAGCCGAGAAGCATGAGAGAACTTTTTGGAATGATGAAAATACGCTGTATCATGACTGTGGTGGTGGCTACAAAACCACACTAGCTGGCTGTAGCTGCCATAACAAAATGCCACAAACTGGGTGGCTTCAGCAACAAAAATTTATTTTCTCATAGTTCTGGAGGCTGGTAGTCCAAGATCAAAGTGCTTACGGGGTTGACTTTTTCTGAGGCCTCTCTTCCTGGCTTTTCCTCTGTGCATAACACTCCTGGTGTCTTTTCCTCTGTTTATAAGGACATCAGTACTTTTAGATTAGGGCCCCACCATTATGACCGCATTTCACCTTAATTACTTCCCTAAAGGCCCTATCTCCAAATATAGTCATGGGGGTTAGGGCTTCAACATATGAATTTGGGGGGGGCAGAGGACAAATTCAGTCCATAACAACAACTGTATAATTAAAATTTATAGGATTGTACACCCTTAAAGGGTGAACCTTACTCTATGTAAATCATACATCCATAAACAAAAACCATAAATATTCATGTATGTAAAATTGTACTGTACATTTAAAAATAGAAGACACATTTCTGTGAATATCCAGAAAAATATAACTTGTTTATTTTATGATCTTCATTTCTTTAATGAGGCAAAAAACCAAAACAAACATCAGCCCCCCCCCCCCACTCTATCAGACTCCTCCTCCCCAGCGGTAGTACTGAATGAGTTAAATGTCTCCTCAAAGTCACACTGTCCTTGATTCTGGTATGTGGTCAGTAAATAGAACAATGCAGAGAATTCTTGCTGAAGGAGGCAGCAAATGTAGGTTACACTAGGCGTCCCCTGGAACCTTGGTCTGGAGTAGCAGATGGGAAAGTTTGAAGATATGGGTGGTAGCCAAATTCATATTTTTCTGGGTAATGTGTTTGGGAGATAGTTGAGGTCCAGCTTGAAATAATTTAGGACAGCTATTAGAGCAAGTAGTTTGATGCTGTGGAAAGCGTATGATCTTGGATCAAATCTTGGATTTAGATGAATAGACTTGGATTTAAATATTGGCTTCTCCACTTATTACTTTAGAAAAGTGAATTAACCTCTCTGGGTCTTCATTTCCTCATCTGGAGAATGGGCTGATAAAAGTTGCTGGCATGAGGGTTGTTATAGGGAGTTGAAATAAAGAATGTAAAACCACTATACAGAGGGACTGGCACTTAGTAGGTGCTCAACAATTCATAGAATTTTAATATCCATTGCAGTTGGAACAAGCAGAATCCATAATAGGTCAGGCCCAGAGATAGAATACCCAGGCCTATGATAGTGTGATGGGCCTCAGATGTGGTCTAGTACCCTGGAGAGCTCCTTTGAAGGTCTGTTCTGTGTCTGAGGAATGATGGAAGACTTTTTCCCCCCTAAGACCCCAGAGCTGGAGAGCTCTCTGTTAAAGAAGTCTTTCCCTTATTGTGATAAATTTAGTACCTAAGGAGCTGGGGATTTATATTTATTTACCCAAGAGCATTTGGCCTCTAAGTCAGGAGGAGAAGGTATTTCTTCTGTTCTCATTGGAGTTCCCACAAGATCCTCAGAATAGATAATAGTACAGCAGTCTCCCCTTATCCTTGGGGGATATGTTCCAAGACCCCAGTGGATGCCTGAAACTGCAGATGATACTGAACCTATATATATGCTATGATTTTTCCTGTATATACGTACCTGTGATAAAGTTTAATCTATAAATTAGGCACAGTAAGAGATTAACAGCAGCAATAATAAAATAGAACAATTACAACAATATACTGTAATAAAAGTTATGTGAATGTGGTCTCTCTCTCTCTCTCAAAATATCTCATTGCACTGTATTGCGGGAAGTTCGGAAACTGAAACTTCAGAAAGCAAAACTGAATAAGGGAGAATGACTGTAGTATGGTTATGGGAGTGGACAAGTATGATAGGAGAAAGTTGATTAAGGAGTGCACTGCTTGGTGCGGTGGAAAGTGCTCTGCATTAGCAAATAGGAAGCTTAGGCCATAGATTTGTTTTTTTCCCTAAGTAGGTGACTTGAGGTAAATAGTTGCTCCTCTTTGGGTTTCATTTTCTGACTATATGAAAGGAGGATGTTGAGTTAAATGACTTTTAAGGTCCTGTCCAGCTGGGATAGTCTAATGTTCAATGGTTTGAAATCGGAGAAGGATCTTAACTGATTGATTTATAAAAGGCTTGACACTATGTTATATGCTGGGGAGTTAATGAACAAACAAGATACCGACCTTTCCTGACTTCGGATTTTATAATATTTCTATTGCAATGCTACCTGTCCAGGGTGAATTCCCATGCTTTTATCTGGAACATAGAAGTCATGTTAATTCCAATTGCTGTAAGTTCAGAGATGGAAGTGTTGACCAAAACATTATGTGGCAGAATCATGTTAAAAAAAAAATCAAACAGGGACAGATGCAGTGGCTCAGGCCTATAATCCTAGCACTCTGGGAGGCCCAGGCAAGAGGATTGCCTGAGGCCAGGATTTCGAGACCAGCCTGAGCATGAGCGACACCCTGTCACTACAAAACAGAAAAATTAGTCTGGTGTGGTGGTACATGCCTGTAGTCCTTGCTACTGGGGAGGTTGAGGCAAGAGGATCACTTGAGCCCAGGAATTTGAGGTTGCAGTGAGCTATGATGACATCATTGCACTCCAGCCTGGGTGAAACAAAAACAAAAACAAAAAAACTCCAAACAAAATACTTCTAAAGTTTGGAAAGATGGACCAAGACTTATAAGATAATACATGGAGAGAGAAAAAATAAAAATAAAAAAATTAAACGCATAATATGTAATCCAATTAAGTACAAATAAAAACAAAGTCTTCAATTTGGATTTAAAAGATACAGGATAAGAAATATAGAGTCACGGCTTTAAGCATCTGACCTGCTCTTCTGCTCAGCCTGTTGTAGGGTTTACATAGTCACAAAGTAAAAACAGTCACAAAATTGGGAAAAGATTGAGCCTTCCTATGATCTCTGCACCTTTCCATGTGGCAGTTTTGTAATTTTCCCACTGGATGGGAACCCGTTCTTTAATCTCTTCCACTCAGTAGTTCCTTTCCCTTTTCTCTATTTGCTCCTTTGAGAGCAAGGTGTGCCTTATCTGACATGATATCCACTCCTTAGTCCATAGTTCCTTCATTTGCATGGGATAAGCAATTATTAAAATAATAAAAAGTAAACAATACCGTACATTACAGCAGTCCATGTGAAAATAGATGAAAAGAGTTTTAATTCATGTCAGTTAACTGTGATGGAGCTGCTAGAAAATATGAATATCACCTTGCTGTTTGGGGTACGATCGCAGAAGAGTACAGAGCACAGTAAGAGAGTCTGTGTTCAGCAGACAGGTTCACAATGTTTTCTCTTCTGGACATCACATTTAATGAGAGATATTAAACTCGGGGACTGTCCAAACCAAAATAAACAAATTGGGGGCAGTGTAGCAAAGTGGTCAATGACATCCACTTTGGAGTCAGACAAATGTGTTCAGGCCCAACCTCTGACACTCACTATGTCACTGTGGGGAAGTTACTTAAATTCCCACAGCCTCAGTTTCCTCCTTTATACAACGGAAATAATAACAGTAACTATTTTACGGAGTTATGGCAAGGATTGTGAGGACGAGGACGATAATAAATTATGATTTACATTTGAAGGAATTACAGTTGTTTAGCCAGAGAATTGGAAAGCTTAGGAATTAGGGTGGGGGATGAATGCGAGGTGATATCTATCTTTAGATATTTGAAAAACTGCTATTGGGAAGAGTTATTGGACTTACTTTGGGTAGATTTATGTGACAGAATTAGGTCAGAAAGTGGGATTTGCAGAGAAGATAATATTGCCCTAAACACATGGCTGGAATTTCTGACCATCAGCTCTGTTTACAAATGGATTCCAGTTCTTTAATCAGGTGGTGATTTCTAGACCACAGCGAATGTTCAAGTAGAAGCTGATCTCCATGTCGTGGGATGGTATTAATACAAAAGGAAGTCCTGCACTGGGCAAGTGAGTTTGGGCTATTAGGAGTTCCCAAATTTGGCTGTGCATGACAATCATCTGGCAGTAGAGCTCAGGAATCTCAGTAAGCACCTCAGGTGGTTCCAAGCAAGGAGGCACAAGGATAAGAAAGTGCCAAACATATTTTGGAGTCATTTGTTTAGAAGGGACGTTTCAAGTTAGGGAGGGGCTGGAGTCTAGTTGGAACGAGAAGACAGGACCAGTGTAGTGAGAGCTTTAGATGCTAGGCAGGAGACTTTGCAGGTTCCCAAGCAGGGTTCCATGATAAACATAGGGCAAAAGCAGGTACATATCATCTCATTCTGGAAGGGTGAGCTAAATGGATGAATAAAGGCAATTCCAGCCACGATATTCCTTCCTTCTTGGAGTTCTCAAGCTTGGAAACTGTAGCTTGAATTGTCACCTTCCACTTTCTTCATTCCAGAGCTCCTCTTCACTGCACACTGTGTGGTGATCCATCCACCACGGTACCGCTCCTTTCCAGCCCCAGTGTGTGGGCAGGAGGGGGCTTTCACTTGCGTGATGCTCCCAGCTGGTAGAGGAAGCACTCATGGGTCTGCTCAACAGAAAAGTAACATATCACTGTTTTGGTGACATCACAAGTGCCAACAGCTGGAAGCCAAAGTTCAGAGTTTGCTCTGACAGAGACAAGTTCTTTTGCCTATATCCAACTCACAGACTTCCTTCATGTAAGCGCTTTTGTCCTTATCTCAAGGCAATTCGTAAGTTAATTAGTTGCAATTATTAGCTTGGCTGCAGTGGAATGCACAATAACAGAAGGGGGAAATGAGGCCATTGGGGAGATGCAGTTGGGTGTTCTGGGACAACACACAGAGGAACTGCAATTGGTTACATTGACCAATTAAGTCTTCAAAAAAAAAAAAGTCTGAAAACCTATTCCTGAACCCCCAGAGAGCCAAGGACAAATAGAAGCTCGAAGCATGAGGCAAATATTGTACTTACAGTGTTCCTTCTCGTATCTACCCACATCCTGAGGCAATGAGATGTCCCTGAAGAGGGTTTCCTGTGGGAATAAGTCACAGCAAGCAGAAAGAAGAGTGGGGCTCGTGAGAAGCTATAGGTTCAAAGGCTTCTTTTCTTTTTTAGCTGTGGGATTTGGGGCCAGTCAGTTCCATCACCTATAGAATGAAGGTAGAGACACCAACCTCGAAGCATGTTGGAGCCTTATGTGGGAAGCACCTTTGACCATACTTGTACTTTGGTAAGTGCAGGTTGAGTTCCCGATCGATCGTCTCTGCTGCAACTGGGCTCTCCTGGTGGGCCAATACACGATTTGTTTGTCCCTACTTTTGTGCCTTCATGAAGATGTCACTATTTTCTAGAATTGTCTCTGCTACTCCTGTACCATTCCCAGCCAAACATATCTAAATTTGCACATTTTCAGGGAGGCATTATAATAACAATAATGTGTTTAAGGGTTTGGAGTTGTATTAGTTTCTTAGGGCTGCCACAACAAAGGGAAGGAAGGAAAGAAGGAAGGAAGGAAGGAGTGAGTAGCTTAAAATAAGAGAAATTTATTGTCTCATAGTTCTGGAGGCTAGAAGTCTAAAATGAAGGCATTGGCAGAGCTGTGCTCTCTGATGGCTCCAGGGGAGGAGAATCTTTCCTCGCCTCTTCTGGTTTGCAGTGTTTATATTCAGTCCGTGGCATTCCCTGGTCTTTAGTTGCATCATTCCACTTACACAGCTGTTTTCTCCCTATATGTCTTCAGATTGTCTTTCCTCCATGTGTGTCTGTCTTTGTGTGCAAATTCCTCTCCCTCCCCTTTTTTGAGACAGAATCTCATTCTGTCGCTGGGGCTGGAGTGCAGTGGCATCATCATAGCTCACTGCAACCTCAAACTCCTGGGCTCAAGCAATCCTCCTGCCACAGCCTCCTGAGTAGCAGGCATGCACTATCACGCCTGGCTAATTTTTCTATTTTTTGTAGAGACGGGGGTCTCACTCTTACTGAGGCTGGTCTTGAGTTCCTGGCTTTAAGCAATCCTCCCAACCTTGGCCTCCCACAGTGCTAGGATTACAGGTGTGAGGCATCGTGCCCAGTCCAATTTCCCCCTTTTTATGAGTACACCAGTCAAGTTGGATTAGGGCCCACCCTAATGACCCCATTGTAACTTGATTGCTTCCGTAGAGACTCTGTTTCCAAAGAAGGCCCCATTCAGTGGTACTGGAATTAGGACTTCAACATATCTTCTTTGGGGAGACACAACTCAATCCATACCAGGAGCAACACAGATCTGGATTCAAATCTTGGCCCTTTCATTTATTAGATATGATCTTGGTCAAGTTATTCACCTCTCTAAGCCTCAGTTTCCTCATTTCTAAACTTGGAACTATATTATTAACTACCTTGCAGAGATGCTATGAGGATAAAAGGGGATAATGTTTTCCAAGTGTCTGGCAAATGAAGATGAAAGGCATTTTCATGGACCTATCACTTTTTTTAGAGGAAAAAAACTCCCCCCGGAAACTTCCTGGAGGAATGGCCATATTCCCATGCTCTAGTTATGAGGGAGGCTGGGAAAGTGAATATATGACATTTTCAGCCTCAACAATGGGAGATGAGGCCCTGCCAGCAAAGAAGAGGTAGGGTATGTGTGGGAAATGATCACCAAGAAGTAGGCAACCAACTGTGCCTGCCAGGCTCCAGTCGCAACTATCTTTCTTATACACTCCTTTCTTTGTATTGCCTCCATAGAACTCAGGCTTTCTCTGAATATCTGTATCCAATAGGTGTTAAGGATAAATGACTAAGTCTGGATGCTGGTAGAGTTGGTTGGGAGTCTTCTCACCCCAGGGATATTCAGGGATCTGGATGGTAGACCTCTTCTGTCCACTTATGATCAGAAGCATCACATTTAATTGAAGAGAGGGGTACAATTTTTTCCATCCAGGGGCACCTGATACATTGGTTCTTGTATCATCTCAATGAAGAGCTAAGAAAGAAACCAACCAGCTGTATTGGAAACTTATGGTGAGGGGAGATTATTTCTCAGATTTTATTCAGCCTTAGCTCTCTGGCTATCTAGTAGGGTTTGGGAATAGTAGTAGATGAATTCAGGAGGATGGAAAGAGTCATTTTCCAACCATGTTCCTTGTCATGGAATCCCTCCTTCAAATAGAAGGTTACAAAAAAGCCCAATATATAAAACACATGTCTGCAGAGCTGGTTGAAATGGGTTTGGTTGGGAAGACCCAGATATGTTGCATTTACCTTATTCCTTTGCCATGTCCCTTAAGACATTTTTGTGGAAATACACCAGCTGTTTCCTATGATTTCTCCTGAGCTCTGTAGTGCTCCATCTCTCCGACGGAATGAGCTCACTGAATTCCCAATGGGATAGCATGACATGACTCCCCTCCTCCCAAGTTTTTCCCAGGCATTGAGTCCGCTGCAGATCCTGACACTGACTTCAGCAGATGGAGGATTTCTTGGCCTTTGGTGCATACAAAATTTCTAGCTCTTGCTCCCATAGGATACAATATTTCTACAATGCCCGCAAGGTATAGGAATGGACAAGGCCTCCTCCATAGCATCGCATAGGAACACAGGCAGCCATCAGGATCCTTGTAACACCTGAATATGAATTTAAATCTGGTTGTGTGCCCATGTAGCCCAGTGGCTGAGACTGATTTTGCATCTGCCATGATGATTTTGAGCCTAGCTTTGCCTCTTTCTTGTTGTACAAACTTGTACAAATTACTTCTCAGCCTTAGTTTCATTATATATAAAATAGGGATGGTAATATTTCCATCTTAGGACTACTGTATTAAGTGGGATGATATGAGCAAGAATAGTTCTCTCTGTGTCTAGTCTTAGTAAGCCTCCCTGTTGCTGCTAGTGTAGAATATGGCCACTGTGCCTTCAACCCTGCAGACAACTTTGCCTTCCTAGTGGGGGTGCCATACCATTTTTACTATTAACATTACCTTTGACCATTTGAAACATAATCTTTATTGAAAAATCCTTAACCTTCCTGTGAGAAAGGTCCAGGCTGCTTAGAATGTCCTGTAGTAACCTTGCCACCGCTTCCAGTCCAGCACCTTGAGTAGAGATAGAACAGCAAGAAATTGAGTGGGATCTCATGCATGACTAGATACCCTGTTATTTTTGTACAGGCATGGCTGAGGGGGGCTGGGAAGTACACTGTGAGCTGGACAGAAAAGGCAGGGGCAGGAAGAAGGGAGAGCTCTGAAAAAAAGCAACAACCTTTCGATCATCTAAAGCCCTAGGTCTGAGTCCTAAATGTTTGGGAGCACAAGGATGATTTGGGTTTCTCAGAGAATCCAAGCTGGCTGTGATAATGGTACTATAGTTGTGAGGGAACTGGGTGCTTAAATATGTAAGGATGAAAATCTCTCTCAAACTTCTGGTCCCAATCTCAGATCTGCTAAATTAGACTTTAGCTAATGGGATCAAAGTATCTGTATTTTTAACAAGCTCTCCAGGCGGTTCTGCTCAGCACACTCATTGGTTGGTTTTGGGAGATGCATTGACTCCAAAGCCACATCTCTTGGATACACGCCCACCCAATGTGGTGCAGAGGTGCAGAATTTCTTTTGATGTCTAATAATAATTATCATGTGGGTAGCATTTCATAATAGTTGAAAGAACTCTGGTTTGGGATCAGGAGACTTCAATTCTAATAGTCATTTTCTTCCAATTTCCCCCTAGGAGCTTGGCCTAATCATGTAGCTGCTGTTTCTCAGAGATAATGGTTGCTCCTCACATTGCCTTATAATCATCATAGTGTCTGCATAACAGCAGGGGGGGACCATGAATATCTCTTATATGCAATGTGACGAAATTTCTTATCTTAGATTTTTCTATGCTTCCCAATTTTTCTAGGCAAATTATAGACTATGACACTTTACTTGTCTTGAACTTAGCTGTCTCACACTCATAGTAAAAAAACCAGAAATGGAAAATACATTTATATGCATACACACATACAGACATACATTCTCTCCCTCTCTGTCTGTCTCTGTCTCTCTCTCTCTCTCTCTCTCTCTCACACACACACACACACACACACACACACACCCCTCTTTAATTAAACAGCCAGACCCAATGGCACTAAGTCGCAAGATACTTTACATATAGGCAATCCTCTTAGACCCATACGCAGTCCTGATTTACTCTTATTTTATGTGTAACTCTAACAGAACTTGATTTCTAACTGCCAAGCTTCAAATAGAACAAAAATGGGGCAAAATAGGTAGATACATGGAAAGCACCAAAATCTGAGAGCTGAATACTCAGGAACAGGGCAGAAAAAAAAAAAAAAAAAGGAAAAATCTCGTAACACATAGCATTTTGGGGTCACAAAGTTTAAGGATAAATAATCCATTGTGCATTCGTGGATCCTGGCAGTGCGGTGATACAGCACAGTATGATCCCTCCTGTTTTTGTGGATGACTCTGAATCATCGAGAAGGCTAGCTAAAGTTCTGTATTTTCTGTTTAGGAAGCCTGGCCGTGGATATTTTAGCTAAGAAAGATTTATATCTTTAATGTTAAAAACTTTCAGTTTCTGGGAATCATAGAATTTTAGAGTTGGAAAGCATAAAAATCGTAATAAAATTTTGATTTATCGAGTGGTAAATGACAATGACCCTCTCCACCAAGCTGACCAACCAGGTGTGACCTTCTGCTACCCATCAATTGAAGCCGATGAGCTAGGCAGGAGAAGGCTGCTTGCCATCCCCGTATTAGATGAATCTTAAGATCCTCTCTGCAGAGAAAGATGGTAGAGGTAAAGGAGAGAATTCACTGATTGCCACATGTGGCACGTGCCCAAACTTCTTTCCTACTTCTTCCCTTCAAGTGTCCTACACGCTCTACCACATCGACAACATCACCTCTCCACCACCATTCCATCTGCCCTGCCCTGCCCGATCTCACAGGTCCAAATCTGTTCCTGTTCTCCAGTTTGGCTGCAGTACCACCTTGTCCAGGTAGCTGTCTGGAACCTACAGCTGAAACTGATCTCCCTTCCTCTGAACGTCCATGGGATGTTACTGAGCTCTCTTATTGTACTTTTCCATTTCTGTCTTATAGGTTTTTCCTTTTTAATTATGGTTTCTTCCTCTTAATAGCCTATAGTTTGCCTGAGGACAGAACCTGGATGCAATTCATTTCTGTGTCTTCGGTAGAACCTGGCATGGTCTCTTACGGATAATGGGCATTTGATAAGTGCTTGTTGAATGAATAACAAATAAATCAAGACAGGCTTTGCAGTCACCATTTACTACATTGATAAATTAATAGCTACCTTTGTTTATCCTTTGCATTTGTCATTATTATGTTGTCAACGTAGAGAATTAGGGACTATAGGGGAAACATGAATGTACTGACAGAGGCATTCATATGGAAAATTAGCACTCTTATTCCTTTTCCCTTAGAAGAGTGACAACTTTCCCTCCTCTTAAAATGTGACACCTAAGAGTGATGGCTTGTCTCAAATAAGAGAAAGTCATTGGATATCATAATGTGACATTCCACTTATGAGTGTAGCTTCAAAGCACATTTGTTTGACATTCTTTGGTTCATTAGCTCTTAATAAAAAGTAGCCTAATAACATCTTACATTTGTGCAACATGCAAAATTTTCGGAGTGCTTTGATATGCACCATCTCTTTTGGCTGTCATAGGGCAGGCAGGATGGAAGCTATTATCTTGGCTTTTTAGTTGAAGGTTCTGAAGTTCCATGAACTAATGTGAGTTGCTCAAGGCTACACAGAGAGGGGCAGAACCAGGGGCATTTTTGTCAGCTCTTGGTCTATCATGCAGAACACACAGAAATTACTAATTCAAATCTTTCTTTTTTGGGTCAGCCTGAGTGCCCTCCCCCACATTTGAACACCCACAGAAAGCATTGATTCTACCTCTCATTTTGCATTTTCTACCTTGTCCTGGTATTAGTTTAAAATACAGAGACAGCGTAATGGTTAATTTTAATGTGTCAACTTGTTCAGGCCACGGTACTCAGATATTTGGTCAGATACCAGTCTAGACGTCACTGTGAAGGTACTTTGAAAATGAGACTAACATTTAAATCAGTAGACTTTCACTAAAGCAGATGACCCTCCACAATGTGGGTAGTAGGCCTCATCTAATCTGGTGAAAGCCTTAAGAGAAAAAGACTGAGGTGCCCCCAGAAAGAAGGAATTCTGCCTCCAGAATGCCTTTGGACTTGAGCTGCAATATCAGCTCTTCTCTGGGTTTCTGGTCTGCCTCACTGTCCTGCAGATTTCAGACATGCCAGCTCCCCCAATCGGGTGAGCCACTTTCTTAAAATAAGTCTCTCTCTCTCTCTCTCTCTTTCTCTCTGTGCACATTCTATTAGTTCTGTTTCCCTGGAGAACCCTGACTGATATAGATAGCACCTAATTTATGAGGATAATTTGTTTTATAAATGTATTTAAGTGTAACCTATAAGATCTCATAAATTCACAATGATACTAATTTTTAAAAAAAAATAAGAAAAAGAGAAATATCCCCATCAAAAAATAAATATATATAAGCAAGTAAACATAAAACCTCAAAAATCTAATAAGCTGGACACCACTGGAAGTAACTAAAGTTTCAACTCCTCATTCTGAAAATCGACCGTTAAAAGGAAAGAGTTAAGCATTTATATTGCCTTTCCTGTATAAACTTCACTGCGGGGTAACCAGGCCCTAATCAAGGAGGGAAAGTTATTTTTTACAAAACATTCCAGCTAATAAATGTGGAAAGATTGATAGAGCTAGAACTATTTTCTAACATTTAATATAATAATTGTCTCAGGCAAGGATCAACAATGGATGGCACCATGAGACGAAAGGTTGATGAAGAACTTTGCGATGGCTTGATCATGCTGACATTGCCTGAATTCACTCATCTATTTGAGTATCACTAAAAGTGGGACAACATGATATGGAGTACCTCATGAAATGAGGCAATGTACAGCAAACAGAACCATCTAGGAAGAATTCTTGCCAAAAAGGATGAACCTGAATTAGGCCTTTATCTTCAATGTATAAGAAATATGGCAGGTAGAAGAACAAATTAAAGCAGACAATGAACTAAACAGACAAACCCCAAATGGGTGGGGTGATCAAGGTTGCATTGAGAAGGAGGCATCTCAGCTGAGCCCTGAAATTGTCTGCAAAAACTCCAGAAGCTAAAAAGAGCAGGGTGTAGGTAGGAAACCAAGAATCCTCAAGAAACGCCAGAACAGAGGATATTCCACATGAGTGGGGTGGGGAAATAGTAACAAATGAGGCTGAATATGTGGCTTTTGCGGGAACTGAGGCCTGGGCCGGTCCTTTTGGGGGAATGGGAAGTTCATCTCACTGGGGGTTTTTCCCTCTTCCCTCAGGTGGTGTCACCCATGGGGAGCCTAGAAAAACATCACAGAAAGGAGAAAGCAGCTTAAGTAAAATTTCCATTTTTTTCTTCCTTGAGAAATCAGGAAACCTAAGGCCCAGTCTCCTGGAGGAGTGCTGACAGCCCTCACTCTGCTGTGCAAACGGCTGGGAGGAGCCTAGAGATAGCCTGGTGCTAGACCAGCCTCCGGCAAGGCTGCCAGCTGAGTCTGAGACAAAGCTGCTGGGAACCTCTGAAAACCCCAGAAAGAGGGGAGGTGTGTAGCTCTCTTTGTCTCCCCTAAACCCTTATCTGTTCTTGGGAATTGAATCTTTTTGGGGTTGACTGATTGCAATGACATGGCCCAGTTTTGCTTACCTACTTCCTTCTTTAGGCCTTCAACCAACATCCCCAAAGTCAGCCTCTGGGGTCAGGGCAGGACACTAGTCCCATGTCTGCTGAGTCTGCAGTAGAGACAGAAGAAACTTGCCCACTTGATCCTGGAGGCTGGAAGCACTTGCACCTCCTCTGGCTCCAGGCCGAGGCATCCCTACGCCATCGTTGGTGTGGGCCCCAGAGGCCCTTCGCCTTTCTTTTCAACACTTCACTCAAGTCATAGAGATTCATTAGAAAAATTGGAAACTATGCCGAAGTATAAAGAAGAAAAATTTCACAATTTCCCAGGGTTTGGTATCGTGCATGCAATTTTAGTGCACATGCTTCTAGACATACATAGACATACATAGGTAATTATACTTTTTGCACTATCATGGGGTCATAATGTATATGCTATTCAGAATTTAGCTTTTTTCTCTTAATATCGTATCATAATGTCAATAAATTTGTTGCTACAATGAATGTAATCTAGTCCATTGTAAAGATGTACTATAATTCATTAAACTAGTCACATTTTTGAACATTTTGTTTGTTGCCAATATTGTGTTCTTTATTCATCTTTGTACATACTTTTTGTGCTCTTATTTGATTTTTCTATAGAAGAAGTTTTTGAAAGTAGAATTACTGGGTCAGATGTTTTCAAATATTAAAAGTTTTGACATATATATCAGGTCAAATGGCTCTATATATGACTTGTATGAATATATATGCTCAGCAACAATATGGGAGTACTCATCTTCCATCATGATCATCATCATCATCATCACAGCTAACATTTATTGAGCACTTAGTATGTGCCTGGCAATCATTTAAGCATTTTATTCAGAACAACTCATTTAATTGTCACAACAACTCTGTGGTAAATACCATGGTTATTCAAAATGGATGATGAGGCTGGGTGCAGTGGCTCACGCCTATAATCCCAGCACTTTGGGGGGCTGAGACGGGAGGATTGCTTGAGGTCAGGCGTTTGAGACCAGCCTGAGCAAGAGTGAGATCCTGTCTCTACAAAAATAAATAAATAAATAAAAAGTAGAAAAAATTTAGCCAGGTGTGGTGGCACAGCCCATAGTCCCAGCTATTCAGGAGGCTCAGGCAGGAGAATTGCTTAAGCTCAGGGCTGTGAGGTTGCAGTGAGCTATGATGACACCACTGCCCTCTAACCCAGGTGACAGAGTGAGATCCGGTCTCAAAAAAAAAAGAAAGAAAGGGAGAAGAAGAAAACAAAAAAATTATGACGGGAAACTGCAATACATGATTATATTTAAAAAACCAGAAGTATGTGAATGAAAAAAGGAAAAAAAGTTATTTTCTTCATCTTCAAATCCTACTCTCTAGTGAGTAGCGACAGTTAAAAGTTTTGTGTGTATTCATCTGGATGTTTTCTATACATATAAAAACATGTTAAGTGTGTGAGTGTGCTCTTTTTAAATGCGGACGAGATCAGAGTGCATATGCTATCACATTCCTCTGCAACTTGCCTTTTCCTTCTAACAAAATCCCATGGCCATCTCTCCATGGCAGTTTATACCGATTTACCTCATTGCCTTTTGCAGGTGCGTGGCATTCCATTGCATGAATACACCATATTGCTTCATGTGTTTCTCTCAACTGCCCAACCAGGCTGTAAGTTTTGCAAATCTATAACACAACCAACCCTATGGTATTTAGCAAAGGTCTGAGCTCATAGCAAGTGGACACTGAATGGAAAAAGCTGTTTTGTGTAGAGTGTGTATTTTCTCTGAAAATTCAAGTACATTAAATGGAATTGAGAAAAGCTACCCTGAACTAGTTATAAATCTCTAGGTTTTAGTTAATGCCATTAGCAATAGGCTGCAGGTGAGCTGAGGAACCCGAGAAGTCTTACTGATGTTTATTTTTGTGGGAGTCATAGCACATTTGAAGTTTACCAATTAGCTGTATCATCAAAAGCATCTTGAGTAGAGTGGAAAATCACCAGATAGGCACTCAGGGGCCTGGGTTCTGTGTTTTTTTGTTTTTTTTGTTTTTTTTTTGACCTTTGTACATTCCTTTATTAAATGATATATTTGAAGCTGAAAGTGCTGTCACACGATAGGCATTTGCCTTTGCATCTCCCACACAAATCTTGACGATGGGGCCGTTTGGGGTCCACATGTCGAAGTTTTACTGGGCAGGAACATCTAGTTTGTTTACAACTTTGACAGGTGATATCCTCCACTCGGTAAGGGTTGTAAGACTTCGGACAAGTTCTGCAGAACTGTTGGAAGTAAACCTTGTTAGTGCCCTGTACACACCACACATAAGCGCTCTCCCATCGGATGGGTTCTGGCACTGATGATGCCAGGAATGATCCTGAGCAAAGCGCTTTTCCTTTCTGCTTCTCTTTTCTGTTGCATTAGGGGTTGGGACTGGTGGGCCATGGGGCCATGAGGGCCCTTTCTAGCTTGGACTAGAATTTAGAAGCCACAGCAAAACCACTTTTGTGAGCCATACGGTAGGTATGGGCATGACAGCTCATGTTCCCTAAAGAATAATTTTAACACTTGGTTTGTACACTTGACATTTTTTCAGATTGAAAAATACAGAAAGGAGAGCATATGATATGGTCTCAGAGAGTGAGAAGTGAGCCAAGTCTGCCATATGGTCTCCCAGAAACAGTGCAGGAGAAAATTAGTCTGTGCTATTCACTCTCTCCTACTTCAAGCACTTTCCAAATAGATTTGCAACCAAGATTTGGAATGCTCTGCTGTGAGGACCCAGGGACACATTAGGTAGGGTCATGTGTAAAGTCACTTATTTTTTTTACAAAGTGGAAAAAAGGTGCCAACTTGTACATACACTATGATCATAAATATGTGAAATGTGCAAAAGGACAGCAGAAAATGCAACAAAATAATATAGTACAATCTTGGTAATGGAATTGTGGGTGATTTCTATTTTCTTCTCCATAGTTTGCTGTATTTTCTCCAAGTTTCCTGGATAAATAGGCATTCCTTTTATAATCAGAAAAATACAATCAGAAAAAACACCTTCAAATATGAATAAAAAATAAGCAATTACACTAAATGCTACTGGAGATCACTCTGAGTAGTTAACATCTTCTTCTCTTTCTTTTCCTTTTCCCTATTTTTCAAGTTTATCTTAGCAAGCATGTATTAACTTTAGAAGGAAAAACAGCCCAAGTAGAGCAGTTGCCTACCCCAAATTCATTCTCTCTTTTTTCCTTTCTAATGGAGCCCTGATTTTGATGGGAATGTCAATGTACCCAATGCAAATCTGCACCTTCCAGTCTTCCTTGCAGATAGGGGCAGATATTTAATGAAGTTCCAGCCAATGAAACGTAAGCAGAAGTTGCTAGGTGGGCCTTTCGGCTAACCCAACTGGCATGTGTTGGTTTGTCTTTTCCCTCCTCCTCCCCTTCTTGTCTGGAACTCAGACATGAGGTTTGGAGCTGCACTGGCCAACCTGTAATGAGAAAACCACCTCAAGGATGAAGCAGAGCTTGCAGAGCAGAAATAAAGGTGCCCACGATATTGGGGGCATTTTGGAGCCACTGAGTCTGGCTCAGTCCCTTTCTTCCCAACATCAGGCTGCCAGAAAGAGAACAAACGCCCCATCCTGTTTTAACCATTGCACTTCAGGTCTTTGTTAGTCACAGCTGAACAGAATCTCTAATGCATACATTCACCTTTTTTTTTTTTTCATTTAGAAAATGCTTTAATAAAGTTAATCAACTGTTATTTCTGAAAAACTTCTCAGACCTTTTAGTTTACCAACATGAGTCGCAAGTATTCAAGAGGGAGTTTTAGGCTGCAGTACATTCACTTTTTTAAAAAAAGAAAAAAGTCAACATTAATTCCTAACTACTGTGACCGTTTTAAAAAATGATTTTGGGGGGAAACACAATTGAAATTCACTTAGGATGGAAACAAAAGGCAATGTTCTACTAAAAATTAAGCATTGTTTCTGAAGCTCCAATAAATCTGCTACACATTGTCAATGTTTCATGCATGGTGGTAAGTTTGTTATTTTTACGTTTGGGGACAAATAAGTTTGTGAGTACACCCCAGCAACTAGGAAATCAAGGCATCACGATATGCCTGAAGTGAGACCATTTGTCACAGTTTATGTTCCTTCCAAAGAGTGCAAAACAGACCTTGACTTGAAGAAACCAACCTGGGGATAGTTACTTGAAATGTCAGATGGAAAATGCATTAGCAAATGGGGTGTGTGCCGGCACCCTGTGAAAGGAAAGGACTCCGCCCTCTGTTAAGCTTTCCTCTGAAGCTCCCCGAACAACAACAATGCTGTAGCCACAGGCAGTTTTTCAGGACAAATCCTCCCATCCCTAGTTGCTACATTTAAGGAGGCCAAGGTGGGAAGAGAGAAGAAAAGTTGATAACAAGAAAAGATGCAGGTTCAAACATGCCATAGCTGGAAGGTCTCTGGAAGGTCATTAATTAACTTTATCATTTTCTTTTTGCAGATAGGCCAATGAGGTCTATTGCCTCCCAGCAAGTTAGCGACTGGGTTAGAATTAGAACCCAGAGCAGTAGCCCCAGGCTGCTGGTCCAAGGCCATCTGAGGAATAAGGAATATGGACAGGCACAAGGTCAACTGGTGCAGAGGTGTTGGCAGTATCAAGTCAAAGAGGGAATTGAAGGGATTTTCCTGGTGGTTCAGTGGAAGAAAAGGCAAAGAGGAAAAGAGGAAGTTTGGGTGATTTGGATGAGGCTGGAGCCAGAATAGGCAGAGAGGCAGAAGACTAATCTGTTGATTCTGTTTTTCAACTCTCTCCTTCCCAGTGCCTGTGGAGGTTAAGTGTGAGCCCCGGCTTCCTCTCAGCTGCCCCATTCATTCCCAGACTATCTGTGGCATTTTCCCAGCCCTCTATGCCTGGAGACTTAGAAGCAGCCCAGCTTCCTCCCTGCTGTGTTTGAGAGCAGTTTGTTTCCATAGGATAGCATTATTGTGCTACAAGGGCTATAAAAATTCTCCTTCCTGTTTCCAGTGAGAAACAAAGTCATCAACCAAAGGATGGAGAATTCCTGACATGTTCAGTCCTTTTACTGGGTGTAGTGGGAAGTTGAAATAGATGTATAAGACACTCACTCTTTAGTCTGAGGTAGTTAATAAGGTCCAGCCAGGGAAGAAAACACAAAGGAAATGAGTAGGATTTACCTTTGCATATGAAAAACTCACCAAGGAATTATGCAAAACATCCTTAGCAATACAAAGACCTAGTCCAAACCTGAAAGTTACTGGTTTTTATTTTTAAAAAATATTTCCTAGATCAAGTTCTTAGGGTTCCCAGCCCCATTAATCTACAGCAAAACCCAAGGTTAGGTGGGGGAAGATTGGAGGTAGATTATTTCTGTTACACATAGACAAAATCCGAGGTGATATGGTGGAGTGCTATACAGCCAGCCTCCAAAGTGAGGGATACAAAAAGATTCCTATAGTGTACATATAATTTATAAGAACATGCATATATATATATATATAATATATATGTATATATAAATGTAGACTTCTTTAAGTACACACACACACAGGGGTGAGTACTAAGATTTTCTTCACTAATAGGAATACATGCTCAAAGGCATTTGGGGGCCACTGGTTTAGAGAGTGGGCTTTAGTGTTCCAGTTGCCTAAAATGTATAAAATTGGGAAAATGATACTACCTCTCAGGGTCATAGTGAAGATTCAGGCAATGTATGCAGAGTGTTTAGTATAGTTTTTCCTGCTACTTGGTAAACTTCATGAAGACAGAACTCAAATCTGTCTGTCGTGTGCACTGATGTATCCCTGGTGCCTTGCACAGAGTCTGTACAAAGTAGGTGCTTTACACATATTGATGAGTGGTACATAGGCATATGCAATTCTTTCCACATTAACTGTTCATTCACTCGTAGCTGTGCTACACAAGCATCAAAACTGGAGTACACAGAACTGAGAATGACATTATGATGGGAATAACCTTCAGTTTACCTTCCACATAAAAACAGGTAAATCATTCATAAACTTGGGTAATTTATTATTAGTAACAAACTATGTGCAACACACTTCACAGCTGGTGGTGATTCACCAGTATGCTATGACCACATGGTTTTGAACCACTGTTACAACCATAACCTACTACACCTTGTGATCTAATCTGATTGGATTCTTTCATGAGATTTGTTTATACTATACAAATCACTGTGTAAACAGTGCTTCTTTATACAACCAATAATGGGTAAATGAGAGAATATAAACGTAGAATTCAAGAGCAGAGATTTAGCTTAAATATAGGGAGAACTTCCTGATGGTGAAAGTTGTCAAATTCAGTCTTGCAGACATTTCAGAAATCAATTGTTTCCTTTTCTGGATCTTCTGGTTTTCCTCCTTAGCATGTGTATAATGACTGCTGCATATATGTTTTCCTCCAAAATGCTATTATAATATTAGTTTTTCTCCCTTCCCGAGGGCAAACAGCTTCTCACAGATAAATCTCTAGGACAAGAACATCTTTATCAATTCTGACAAACACTCCAGATTCCAAATTCCACTGCCATGTTTCCACAAAGCCACTCTTGGGCAATGTTATGCCTTCCCTTGCAGCAGCACACTTTTCTCTCCCTTGCTTCCCGTCATCCTTCCAAACCAAGTTCCCTTCTTTCTAGTGTCTTCTGAGCTTCACATTGTATGCTTGCCAATTTAGATTGCAGTTGAGGCCACCAGGCTGGAGATGGGCCAAACAGAAAACCAACAGATCCCAGCATATGGCTGGTGTTTAATTAAATAATGGCTGGATACAGAGAAGCCTTGAGGAAAAAAAAAAAAATGCACAGACAGATATTTACCTCCCACTATCTTGGGAGGATAAGAAACAGATAAGATCTTTCTTAATCCTGGTGTCACAACACCCATATCTGGAACACTGGCAGCCCAAGAAAGTCAAAGTCGCAATGGACGGTTACAACAGAGCTAGATAATAAATCCTCTCTTATTTTCTGTAACTCAACCCCTAGTGTTCTCAGGGAAGATGAATTAATGAGATATAGACTGTACTTGTTACTCCTGAGCAATAGTGGACTGGGTCCATCCTCCAGTTCTCAGGGATTTTCGTGCTAATCAAGAGGATTGTGTTATTCTGTGCTCCCCAAAAGTAAAGGCAGGGAGAAACAAATCACGAAAGCGTGACCTTTCTGCCCCAGCTGAATCATTCTGTTTCTCTGCGTGGATTCTGGGCAGCTATGGAGTTACAGTGCAAGCTCAAGACTAACAGTCAGGATCCCTGGATTCTACTAATCCCATCCCGTCGACCTGAAGGTTTATGCAGGATAATCTGAAACTCGCTTGTCTCTAGAATAAGAATAATGGTTGCTTCCCCTTACAAATCTTCAGGAAGATTAAATGAGGTGGCTGGCAATCACTGAGTGGCTTTTGAAGTATTTATGGGGTATCTAAAGCGAGTTGGATACTTTAGGGCTAGTTCTGAGCTTTTTGTCTTCAACCAAATAGCTTTGCACTCAAACTCCCTAATATCTTTTCTTTGTGATTTGTCCCTTGCCCTCTTTTATGGGACTGAAAGTTTCTTACTCCTATTCCTCTCAATTATCCCTTAAATTTCATCTTGCAAAACCATAAGCACATTTTTCTCCTAAAAGACTTTTCTCCCATTATTCTACCTTCCTTAAAAACACAACAAATGATCACTCTGCTTGTGCAAGGTCTATTTTCCAGGTAACTCTAAGTTTGGCCTTCTGGCTCATCCCCAAGACTCCAACTCAGCATGGTGTCACATCCAATAGAATCACATAACTGACCCTGAAAAGCTTTGAAATGTTAAGCAATCCATCACACATTCAAAGCAATCTCTTTAGTCACCGAATTAGTTTATCAGGGCTGTCCTAACAAAGTGCTGCCAACAGAGTAGCTTAAACACAGAAGTTTATTGTCTCACACTTCTGGAGGCCAAAAGACTGAGACACAGGTGTCAGCAGGGTGGAGCTCCCTCTGAAGACATAGGAGGCAGAGGGATGGATCTGTTTCACACCTTTCTCCTATATACTGGCAGTTCCTTGGCTTGGCTTGTGCTTGCATAACTCCAGTCTTCATATGGTGGTGTCCCTATGTGCCTATCTGTGCCCAAATTTCCCCTGTTTATAAGGACACCAGTCATATTGGATGAGGGGCTCACCCTTCTCCAATATGGCCTCATGCCAACTTATACCAGGAACGACACTATTTCAACATAAGGTCATGCTCTGAGATAATATGGACAAGAACTTCCAACATATGAATTTTGGGAGGACAAAATTCAACTCATAACAGACACATTCTCCACTCCCCAAATTTCTACTGCATGTGGCAGCTCTCCAACCTTGTGCCCCTTCTTTTCGACACTCCCGTAACTGCGCCTGAACTGGCCTGAGCCATCTCCAGCCTCCAGGTGGAGAGGTTCTTCTCTAAGCATCTTCACCTCATCTGCTGGGATAAAAGTAGTGGCTCTCATTTTGTTGGAATACTACTATATGCCAGATACTTTTAGTATATTGTTCTCACTCTAGTCAACATGAACATTATGTACATTTTATTAGTTGAGGAAAAAGGTTTACGAAGTTAAGTGACGCACAAAAGTCTAGGTAGCAGATAAGGGGGATGGAGCTTGGCTTTTTCTGATACAAAGTCCAGGCTTAGTCCACTCTGCCCCAGAGTCTTCCAGAACATCAGAAGATAAGATTCTGACTAAATCACAATCATTTATTTTTCCTCTGAGGGAAACTATGACCATTTGATTCAGAGGAGAAAATTTGAAAGTTAACTAGATTATTTAACAGATGTTTATTGAGAGCTTCCTAGGTGTGCAATGCTAGTGAGGGAGGGAGATGGGCTAGGCAGAGCAAACATGGGCTTGCTGTTGTTCTTTAGTAGCTGTGACAAAAATTGACAGCAGACATGACACATCTAGAATTGAGTTCAAATCCTGGCTCCCATGTGGACCAGCTGTGTGGCTTTGTGCAAACTCCAGCTCCCTTAGGAGCCTGTTTCCTTACCTTTAAACTAGTTTTAGGAATGTCTATCTATCTCGTAGGGGAGTATGAGGATAAAATGATGTCATGAATAGAAGGTATCTGCCATGTAGCTTATTCTTGATAGATACCCTCCTCCCTGCCTTCCCTCATCTTGGAAAAAATTTTGTTTGTGTGTTTCCCAAGACTATCATCCAAATTAGGACAAAATATTGTATTTTCTTTAATACAAATTATGCATGATGGAAGAATAATGAGTTAAAATAAGGTGGAATAGGGAGTCCTAATCCCATAAGGAAACAAAAATAAGGAAATATTTGAATGTCAAAGGAACCTCTTGGTTCTAGCTAAGCACTCTATTCCACCACCAGGTTCTGACAGCAAAGTTTTAAAACATTAGTTAGAACTTCACAGCTGTGCAACTACCATTAGGAAATAAAGCTTTACTTAAAAATAAGAAACCCTTCATGAGGGTTTAAAATACAATCAAGTAAAGAGATTATGCTGTAGAAAGAGCACTTGGCAGGGAGTGGGGATAAAAATTAGGAAAAAGAGGATAACAGGACCTTAGCCCCAGCTCTGAGGCAAAATACTCTTGGGAAAAATCACAATATCTTCTGGCCTTATTTCCTCACCAGTAAGATTATCTCGCCAGTAAGATTCTTAAAGACATTTCTAGTTCTTACAAGATTCTAAGAGCACATGCTATACAGAAAAGATTGTTTTACATGCTGAGAAGGTGGTTGTTGCTTGAAGAATACAAGTTGAATGAACCACAAATCGAATGACCAGAGACTTGGAATAGCTCAATACTATCTATTCCAATGTTCACCTTAGAATATTTTTACGTTCCTTCTTTTCTTCTTTCTTTCTCTCCCCTGACTTTATTTCTGTTCCCCTTATCTGTTGATGTTATTATTATTACTATTATGATTTGTTTTTTTGTTCTTCTTCTTCTCCTTCTTTCTCTTAGAATTTATTTTTCTATCCTCCATCTCTGTTAGTATTTCCTCTTTAATTGGCCCCAATACAGAATTGAAACATAACTGAAAATATTTGTATTTTAAAAATTTTTGAATGAATGTTTACTTCATATCCTTAACTTTAATATAGAAATGTTGAACATTTTCTATTCCACTCAAAAACCTAGATTAGCAATTATTGTTATCGTTACTTTCTTGTGGTCTATTGAATTTTTCTTTTTCTACACTAATATATTTTGTCTCCACTCATCTATATATTCTCATAACGGGGGAAGGAAATAAGGTTAGTTCAGGTGAAGCTCATGCTATGGAAAAGGCCAGTTCTTAGAAGCTGCTTGTGTAGTTACTGTATTTCCCCATTCATTTTACTTTTTTTTTTTTTGAGACAGGGTCTCACTCTGTTGCCACAGCTAGAGTACAGTGGCATCATCATAGCTCAGTACAGCCTCAAACTTCTGGGCTCAAGCGATCCTCCTGACTCAGCCCCTCGAGTAGCTGGGACTACAGACACGTGCCATCATGCCCGGCTAATTTTTCTATTTTTTGTAGAGATGGAGTATCACTCTTGCTCAGGCAGGTCTTGAACGCCTTGCCTCAAGCAATCCTCCTGCCTCGGCCTCCCAAAGTCCTAGGTTTGAGCTCCCACATCTGGCCTATTGTACATTCTTTATAAAAGTAAAGATGGTTTCTTGACCATAAAGGAAAAAATGTTTTCTGAAAAAATTTTAATACAATTTTTATATTTAGGAGAAAATATGATTTTATGGTAAAATTAGAACAAAATTAAAGTAAATGTTAAAACTTGCAAACAAAGTAACTGGAATTATCTTCACATTTGTCATAGCTACCTAACAATCCAAAGGCAAAACAATGCTCATTGTTGAAGCTGACAGGGCAGGGTCTTCTTTAGTTTTCTACAGGAGAAACTGAAATTTAATTTCTCACTTTTTCTTTGCAGGCTGGAAGCCACCATCAGACTCTCCTAATCAATGGACTCTACAATTCTTGCTCCCAAGCTTTGGTTTTGTTATTTCTTTGGTCCAAAATGCCACCTCCTGTCCTACCCTCCAAGCCCCCAACATACTTTTGTCCTCCTAGAAAATAGCCGCTTATCTTTCATGATCTTTGCTGCCTGAGTCTGAGATAAAATTGGCCATTCGACATTATTTAAATGTTTCCTGAGTCCCTTCTGTGTGCTAGACACTCGTAGACTTCTAGCAGGGCATCTGCCATGCTTCCTTGTCCTGCTTTGTCTGAGTCATGCCCCAGCTCCTCTTCCTTCTGTTTGGAAGCAAAGATCAGAGTGCAGGGGTCACGACACTCATTTCTTTGTATTTCCACACAGGTCCTGATGCAAGAAGGAGCCCAGTAAATTACTAAGTAACTACCTAAGTTGCTCTGAGCTCAGGGAAGGAGAGTCAATAAAAACATACACAATGCAGATAATGTGTCAAAATGGTGGAAATGGATGAATGAAAGGGGGAACAAATTGATAATTTAACAGCCAACAAAGAGAATGAGAGCAAGTGGTATTCTGGGGGGGGGGGGGGGGGGGCGAAACTGCAAGCTATGGGACCTGAGAGTTCTTCAACGAATCTTCAGTAACTTTGTATTGGATCAGGTCATATTTGAAGGCTGGAGATTAAACTTCCTGATGAGACATATGGTAGGCAATAATACCAGTGATCGTCATAAAGCTAATGCTGTGTGTCAAGCAGACTCAAGTGCTCTCAGTGCATTAACTCATTTAGATAACACAAACTGCTTGCAAGTCTATCCCTAGCCTCGAGGCACAAAGAAGTGGCTCAACTTCACCATGGTCACTCAGCTAATAAGTGGAGAAGGCAGGCTTTGAACCTGGGCAACCAAGCTTTGTTGTTTTAATCATATGCTCTGCAATGACTGTGTTCCTCACACTGACTCACAGTGGGGGATAGAATGTGCAGAGCTGGTATGTACAGAAATAATAACATTCTCAAGTCTGGACAAGTTCAATGTGGCTGCTTTGAAAAGAAAGGATTTGCAAAGTACAGGATAGATTTGAATTAGTTTCATTCCCCATCAGACACACACACACACACACACACACACACACACCCAACTGCATTCTCTTCTTTTTACTCTTGCCCCAAAGTCAATCTCTCCTACAAGTGGCAAGGACAGCATCATCAGGAATGTACCAATCACCAGCTTCACTGTACAATAGTATTACTGGCATTTTACCTTTGGAGAATTTGACTGAAGACCACTCCGAGCTTCTTACCTTAAACAGTTGCTTTATCCACAAAGAGGGTGATGAGAAAGCAGCAAGTAAGACAGAGGTCCCAGTTCCTTAGCCAGCCAGCACCTATGTGCTGAGAGAATTGGAGCCATAACAGGGAATGGTTTGTTCTCTATTGAAAGTCTGTCTGGTGGTCTCTCCCCAACGTCCCTCCGCCAGCCTCACACCACGGTGCTTTTCTTCGCTAGCAGAGCACGATCCCCCAGATGAAGACCAGACTCCCTTGCCCAGTGGGCCCCAGGAGCACTCTGCTGCATCACCACCAGGTGGATGGAGGGCTGGGCATCAAGAGTGGCCTCGGGAGCGTACTCCTTGCTGGGGTCCTTGCCTCGGCAGTCGTACAGCACACAGGAGATGAGGAAAACCAGGAGCAAGATGACGTAGCTCGCAACTAGGATGATCAGGTTCAAGGTGACAGGGTCGATCTCCAGGTAGAACTCCATCACCTCTCTCACAGAAGGGAGGTGGGTCTACAGACAGGCAGCTGGGGCCAGTTTGGGCCTTGCAAGGGAGCAAACCCTAGCTCATTGGAATAGCTATATTGGCTCTGGAGTAAAAATACATTAATCCCCACTGCTCCGGGAGACCTCTAGGATTAAAGCTGCTCGGTTTAATAACTTAAGCTCTTTCTGTTAATACCACAGCCACAGAAACATAGAAGCTGTTTCTCTTCAATTCACCTACAAAGAGAGAGAGAAAGAGAGAGATGGTTCACGTGTTACGGAATTATGGTATCTAAGTAGAGAGTTTACATCATTCATTGTCCAAACAGGCGGTTTGGTGAGCCAAAAGTCAGTGCTATTAACAAGCACACCAAGACAACAGTTAAAAAACTGGATTGTCCTGGACAAATTGTGAAGTATGGTTATTTTTATATAAGTGAAGTTTAATACCAAGTATGGAATAATTTGAGTGGTCAGGTCAGTGGCCTTTGGAAGTGGATGTGTTTCTTTAACAAGATGAAGATAGCACCTGATATTTTCACACTGTCTTCATTTGTTGTTATTTTTTCATTCATTAATTCAAAAATACTTTTGGGCCCCTCCCGTGTTTCAGGCACTGTGCTAAGCCATGGGGATATGGTAATAATAAGACAGAAAAGCATTTCGGAAAGACAGCTGTTAAATCTTTGCACAAGTCACCATTTAAAAACAGTGGAAATCAGTATATAAAGGACCAATAGAGGGTAATAGGACAGTGTGTCCTAACGTGGGTCTAAAAAAAAACTTCCATGAGGAAGCAACATTTAACCTATGACCTGAAGGATAATTGGAATTTAGCTAAGTGAGGAGAGGTAGGGAAGATTCTTCTAGCCATAGAGGCCATAGAGAACAGCATATGTGAAGACTTAAGCAGAAAGAAGCCTGGAAAATTTCAGGACTTGAAACAAGGGTAGCATGACCAGAGCATGGAGAGAGAATGGGAGCTCATGGTGAGGGAGGTAGGAAGGGGCCAGATCACATAGGCACTTGTGGGCCACACTAGGGACTTTAGACTGGATCCTAGAGCAATAGGATGCCATTGAATGGTGTTGTGCAAGGTAGTGACATGATCGAACTTGCATGTTAAAGAAATCCCCTTGGCTGCTGTGTGGATGCAAGAAGACAGGCAAATTGACAGAAGTTCAAATATAGACCAGAATGCAGTTATTCCTTGACTTACAAGTCATTACCCTGCCTCAGTTGTAGTCTTGTCCCAATAGTCCTATATGGGGCCAACTTCATGGGCATGTGAACTGTGCAGTTGCACAAGACCCTGTGTGCAGAAGGGCCCCACTCTTGGTTTAATGCTCTGCTGTCACCATCTTGAAATTCTTAATTTTAAAATTTTGCACTGGGCCCACCAACTGTGTATCTGGATTTGGTTTCATACATTCGTTTTCAGCAGGACATGGCATCAGTAGCCATTTCTACAATAGCTAATGGGACTCTTTTGATACTCCTCGTTAAAGGCCAAAGGTTTGCTGGTTTCTTAGCGTTGTTAAGCTTTAATGGGCTAGCAGCTTCCTGCCAGGCCCCTTTATGCCCCAGCTTCCATGGGATCTTGAGGGTTTGGGGATGCTATAGAAAGGGGTTCTTATTAATCTGGAGACCTTTTTCCAAATAATATATCCCATGATTCTGTGGTCCTGGACTAACCTGTGGAATTATACTCAAGAAGATGAATGGTTCTCAAACACCATAGATTTAGGGCCAGCCTCACTGGAATCAACTGGGCTTCTTATGACTCCAGATACCTAGATTAACTCAATTCTATTGAGTTAGAATCTTTGGGGCTAGAGTCTGGGAATCTGCATTAAAAATCTTCATGGATAACTTTGATATGCAACTAGGGATAGAGAATCATGAACATAAAAGTATGAAAGAAGAATATGAAGGAAAGGGGTCACTATGTGGTCACCAGGGCCTTGGTTATCTGCCAAGAGATATCATAGGAGGCATTCAATGCAGAATTCAACACTGTCCAAGCATTTGAGTCCAACAAATTCAGAAAATTAATCTTGTCAAGAGGAAGTCCTTTTCCTAGTTACAATCCACATTTACCAAACTCACAGGAGACTGATGTTAAAAACAGAATACCAATGTATTAAACTACTTTGAAAAATACAATTGTCACAAAGTTGGGAGTGCTTATGCTTGAAAGGACATAGCTTTTTCTTTCTGGAGGCAGATCTATGGAAAAAGTCCATTTATAATTGTAAAGTTTCTTGGTAAGCACAGCATTACACAGCAAATGGAGTTGTCTGCTGCATCTGTAAGTCACTTGCAATGCACCAGACTGAAGCCAGGCTTTAAAAAGCAGCATTATGCACCAGATGATTACTTTCTTCTGCCCACTTTGGACTCTAGATTTGTGACTTCTATAGTAAACTGAGACTATATAGTCCAGGTGCCTCCATGTAACAATATTTAAGGGAGTTCTTTGGTGATTGTAAATAGATGACACAAGGATTTGTTAAAATTGACTCTGAAAGGAGTCCACATTAAATTAAACCAAAAACCGTGCAACAGCTCTGCTCTATTGAGTGGAATTTTCACATCGGATCGAGGTTTCTCCATGCAATGGTGATAACCCTTAATCATGGTGGTTGATTCAGTCTGGGCTCTCTTCTTGGAATGGCCCAGTTCTGCTGATATCCGTGGTGTCCCAGAATGTTTTGTTCAAGGCTATTGTTTTTGGTTCCAGTATCTGATTACTATTTGCAGAGAGCTTTTTTGTCTCTGTGTTGACCAGTGCTCAAAGTTCATTTTAAGTCCAGTCTCACGAAAGCGTTGCTTCCCTGCAATGCCTTCTGTGAAATGCTGGCTGCTTGTGTTACTTACTTAACTCAATTAACTCGGATGGCTGCTTTATTCACATTGCAACCAACCTCACGCACCTTTCCTCCTTTTGCTTCTTTTGCTGTCTTTCCTCTTGCGCCATCTAGTGGCCAAAGCATGGACTGCTTAAAAAAAGAAAAAACTTGGCAACAGGCAAACTGGGATGGGTATTATCAAGCGGCAGGACAAGGTGCCATAAGTAGTAACAATAACAAGCTGCATTTCAGAACAGCCCCTTGAGGTAGTCAGGACATACTCATTTCTTCTTCTATTACGAACATGAATTGTGCACTCACCATGCGCGAGGGTGCTAGGCTTTGGAGTTTATGTGATAAATACTGAAACTGCACTATATGCCCAATGATAGAGAGCTCAGATGAAAAGAGAAATTATCAACTTCATTTTAAAAATAAGGAAATTGAAGCTCAGAGAGGCAATGGAATTCTAATGAGCTCATTCTTATCCCCTTTCTTCCTCTCATCCTTCCGTCTCTCTTTTCTACACTTGAAATATGAGGTCTGTCCACAAAGCATCCATCCATGTAATATGAAAAATATATTAACAATGGATGGGTACTTTCAGACAGACCTCGTATAAATCAAATATCTACATGAAATACCCTATGCTGCAGGACATTCAAAACTCATCGGATAGGTATTCCATGGATCTTTAATTATATACACGCTTATTTGCAGTATAGTCCATTTTGACTGCTGACATGGAACATTACTTAATAATACCAGATAAATATGTGTTCCATATAAATACATTTCTAGGCAACTAGATTTTATTACTTAAATCTTCAAAATATTTTAACTATCCTGGGTAGGAATTTTTCCCTGGTATTACAGAGTTCCTTGCTTCCTTAATAAAATGCAGTATCCCAAAAGTCTTATTGCAGTGTTAAATGTCAATAACTTAAGAGGCAAAAGTGATATAAACTTACCAAAAAATCATTTTGAGTTTGATTATTTTATAGTTGAGGACATAGGTTCAGGGAAGGGACTCTCTCAGAGACAAACAGTAAACGACAGAAACAAGACTTTAAGACAAGTTTTTTTTGAATTCTAGTCCAGTGTTTTTTTCCCACAATTGACTAGATAGAAAGGAAAATGAGAGAGGGATAGATGCTATAGGTGCTAGAAAAGTGAGAATGGCAAAAACCAAATGTCAGCTATTATATCTATGTTTATAAAAGTCTACTTGACTTTTAAATTTATACTAAGAGGACATAACCTGACTCCCCATCCACTGCCTGTCTCAGCTCCCCAGTTGTAATCAGGTAGGTGGCTCATCCACAGCCTCTGGAGAAATAGTGCCACATTTTGTCACAAAATAACTTCAAAATTTTCTTTCCACCTATACTGTATGGAATAGCTCTCCCCACAAATCCATGTGTACCTGGAACCTCAGAATATAGCTTTATTTGGAAGCAAGGTCTTTGCAGATGTAATTGCTTAAGATGAGGTTATTCTGGATAAGGGTGGGCCCTAAATCTAATAACTTGCATCCTTTATAAGGATCTGTGTCCTGCTTACAGCAGGCCATGTGAGGACACAGAGACACACAGAGGGGAGATGCCATGGGGAGACAGAGACAGAGGTCAGAGCGATGCATCTATAAGCCAAGGTGCACCAAGGGCTGCTGGCAACCACCAGAAGCTGGAAGACAGGCCTGGGACAGACTCTCCCTCAGATTCTCCAGAAGGAACCAACCCTGTGACACCTTGATTTCAGACCTCCAGTCTCTCCAGCTGTGAGAGAATAAATTTCATTATTTTATAGCTGCCCGTTTTTGTGGTATTTTGCTATAGCAGTTCTAGGAAATGAATATATCACCTATTTAATGTGTAGATAAAACCAGACATAGCTTGGAGCAAACTATGAGGTGTACAAAGCTCTTTTAGGTCTTTTTCTATTTTCTTTTGGCACCTGCCCTTTCTAGACCTGAGCTTGGTTCCTAGCTCCTTCTTCTCATGCATTGCTCCACAAAGAAAATGCACAAGATCAAAGAAAATTGCTGTATGTAAAAGTTACTTCCATAAAAAACAAACACCTTCAGTTTAAAATAGCACTTGGCTAGAAGTCCCTGATGTAGCCTTTTATATCTTCCCAGTAAAATTCCTCAGAAGGCACAGAAAAAACATGAAAACCTATAAAACAACAGAAAACAATGTTGCAGGGGATAATATTTTTAAGATTTTAAGGCATTGCTTCCCCCTCTCCTTCCTGAGAATTATTTAAGCCCATTTCTGTTCTCCTTCATCATCCAGAATTACTAAGGGTGGTGACTCTCAGGAGAGATACAGTCCAGAAAAGTCAAATTCATCATTTTTGAGCTCCTTTGTAGACTTCCGTACATTTATACCAAAGTCCACAGACTTAGAGTCAGGCATTGTGGAAAGAGCAAAGGCCATTTTTAGAATTCTAAAATACTGGTTTTGTGTATCGGAAGACCAAAAGCATAAAGTTTGTATCACAGGCTAAAATATATGAAAAATGAAGCATGTGAGCAGCCTTCCTACTCTTAAGGCAGTAAGAATTGAAAAGGGAATTCCAAGGGGTGGATATTCCAGTCTGCATCTTAGTAGAAAAGTCAGTGTTACAAATACATTTTAGAGTTATCAATATATAGGTAGTATCTACAGCAATGGATGCAGCTGGATGAGATGCCATCAGAAGAAAGTGCAGATAGGGAGAGAAGAGGGATAAGGACAGGGCTTGGAGAATTCCAACATTTAGACATTGAACAGAGAAGAAGGATCCAACAAATAAGAAAGAGAACTGGCCAGGGATGTAAGTGGAAAAGGAGGGGAACATGGTATCCGTGGGAATCTAGGGAGAAGTGGGTGTCTCCTTCCATTTTGTGCTGCTGTAACAGAATGCCTGAGACTGGGTAATTTATAACAAATGGGAATTTATTTGGCTTGCTGAGAAGTGCAAGATTGAAGGAGCAGCATTTGGTGAGGGCCTTCGTGCTTTGTCAATTCCATGGCAGAAGGTGGAAGGGCAAGAGAGAGTATACGCATGTATGAGTGAGCAGGAAAGGAGGCTGAATCCATCTTTTTACCAGGAACCCACTCCTGAGATAACTAACCCTCTGCCACTATGCGGCATTAATCCATTCACAAGGGCAGAGCCCTCATGACCTACTCACCTCTTAAAGGACCCACCTCTCAACACTGTTGCATTAAGTTTCCAGCACATGAACCTTGGGGGACACATTCAAACCACAGCAGTGGGTTTAACAAAGGAAGTGGCCAGCAAGGTTAAAAGCTGCTAAGTGATCAAGTCATGGGAGAATAGAGAATTGACTGTTAGTTTTGAGACCTTGCTAAAAACTAAAGGAATTTTTCGTAGAGAGGGGGCAGTGAGGAAAGATTCCCTGAAAATATAGGTTGGGAAAAAAATAGAAGGGAAGAAAGCAGAGACGGTGAGTAAAGATTATTTTGAAGAGTTTGCCTGTGAAAGATAGCAGAGAAATGGGACGTAGCTAGAGGGCAGTGTGAGAGTGAAAGACATTTTGTTTTGTTTTGTTTTTGTTTTTAGATGAGTGATATTAAAGTATTATGTGAGCCCATGGGAACAAAGGGGAATTGACAACACAAGAGAGAAAAGGGAAAATTGTAGGGGCAAGTTTCTTGAGCAGAACTGAGCTCCAGAGTAAACATGGAAAGATAGGTCTCAAGGAGAGGCAGGAACAATTCTTCCATTGTATTGAGAGAGAGAGAGAGAGAGAGAGAGATAAGTGAGTTTAGAATAGCTTTGGTGGTGGGAAGATGCGGTTTGTTTCATCAGATTCCTGAGGGTTTTTTTCTTTTCCACTCCAAAATGAGTTAAGGTCATTAGTAGAGATTGAGTTGGGGAAATGTGTGGTGTATTTATTAATAAAAAGAGGAGAAGTATTTGAGTAGTTGTTTTAAGTAGTTTCTCTTCTCTTCTCTTGGGAAAGAGAAGACAGCTATTCCAGAGAAGCAGGGTAGGATTGCTGGGCAGTGTGGAATTCCCCTTTGAGATAGGCGGTCATGAATTTAAAGTGAGACGTTTAGCTTAAGGTAGGCAGACAGTTTGGTTAAACAGATGGAAGATTTAATCAGGTGAACAAAACAGAGAGTGGAGGCAAAAGCGTGTTAGGACACTGATGTCTAGGGTCAAAACAATGGTTCTGATACCAGATCAAAACCTGTAAATTGGGTAAAGAGGGGTATGAGGGTATATAGTTTGTGTGTTGGGGGGTATGGTTGGAGATTGTGACAAATGGTGGAATCGGTACAAGGGTGGTTCCTGTGTGGTCCCTGTGTGATCCAAAAAGAGTCGGAACAGAGAATTAGAGCTTACGCACTGGGAGGATTGGAAGTGGTGCTTCCAAGGGGCATGATTGGAACTGAGATCTTGAAGTTATTGGCAATGACAAGATTTAGGAAGGACCATGCGGAAGGACCATGCGAGTGTATGGTTGACGGAGAGGGAAGGGCATATCTTTGAAGTTGAGATAGTAAAAAAATCTACCAAGGCAGAGTGTTGTTGAAATGGTCAAGAAGGATAAAAGAGTAACAGTGAAGTGAATGCAGCCAGCTGAGTGCTGAAGCCGTTGGTGAGAGAGCAGCGGAGGTTTCCAGAAAAAAAAAGGCATTTGGTGGTTAAATCCGAAGACATGTTCTTCACTAGCATAAGCATTTCAGCTCAGGATTTTGATGGAGAAAGAGGAAAAAAAAATGTTTAGAAGCAGCACTTGGGGGTAATGAATCACCGACTTACACTGCAGGCCCTGAAACGTGGGCGTATTAGTTTCCTGTGGCTGCCCTAACAAGCTTCGTGGCTTAAAACAATGGAAATTTATTCTTTCACAGTTCTAGAGGCCAGAAGTCCAGAAATTAGTACTATGGGGCCTAAACCAAGGTGTTGGCAAGGCTGCTCCTTCCAGAGGTCCTAAGAAAAAATCTGTTCCTTGCTGTTTCCACCTTCTAACGGCTACTGGCATTCCTTGGCCTGTGGTCATATCACTCCGATCTTCAAAGCCAGCATCTTCAAATCTCTCTCTGTTCTACCTTCACATTGCCTTCTCCTCTGTGTGTAAAATCTCCCTTTGCTTCCCTCTCATAAGGACACATGGGATTACATTTTAAGCCCACCCAGATAATCTAGTATAATCCCCGCATCTCAAGAGCCTTACACTAATCACATCTGCAAAAATTGCCATAAAGGTAACACATTCAGGGGTTCCAGGAATTAGGATGTAGATATCTTCTGGGAAGGCCGTTTTCCAGTCTACCACAGGGATATGGAAGAAAAATCAGCCTCTATTTGATATGGCTGGTGTGGAACCCGTGAACTTAGGGCTGGTCAGTTTTCAATAAAGATAATACCAATACAGTAGCACCCTCTTTATCCAAGGAGGATACGTTCCAAGATCCCCAGTGTATGCCTGAAAACGTGGCTAATATTGAACTTTGTATGTACTCTGCACCAACTTCCTTTTCCTTCTTCACAATTTCACAGATAGAAAATCTATTCTTACTGTAGATCTCAGCAACCTCAGCACATGATTTTTTCTTACCTTATTGAGTTGAGAACTTTCACATTTTCCCTTTATGGCTTCTCGTTGGCATATCTGAATTGCCAGCATCACTACTCTTGCGATTTGGGGCCATTAGTAAGTAAAATGAGGGTTCCTTGAACACAAGCACTGTGATACTGTGACAGTCAATCTGATAACCTAGCCAGCTGCTGGGTGCTTAGTGGGCAGGTAGCGTATACAGCATGGACCTGCTGGACAAAGGAATGATTCACGTCCCAGGTGGGATGGAGCTGGGTGTGAGATTTCATTACAATGCCCATAACAGCACACAATTTAAAAATTATAGTTTGTTTATTTCTGGAATTTTCCATTTAATATTTTCAGACTGTTGTTGACTGCAGGTAACTGAAACTATGGAAAGTGAAACTGCAGATAAGGGGGGCTACTGTAATGTCATTATACTAATACCTTTTACTTAATAAAAATTATCTTGACCTAAAATCTCAGAATGTATGGACAAAAATCAGGGAAGGAAAAGACGAGGAGAGCTAGGCTGAATTCATCTTAAATAAGAAAAACGGAAGCAACACCAATTCTTAGCTTCAGCAATTAGAGAGAAGACAATTTTGTAGCTTGTTTTTGAAAGTATCAATCAGAACCCTTACAAGAAATAATTGCATCATGCTAGTTACCCAGTTTTGGGGAATAGCAAACTTGATCGCTTCCCTGGTCTGCTTTCCTTTCTGCTGCTCTTGTTCCCTTTTCTGGCTAGAAATGTTTCACACCCATGATGACATTCTGTATTTCCTTAACTGAGTATCAGACCATCTGGAGGCATTCTGCATTCTTTTTGTCTTTGGACTTTTTATAACCTGTGATTAGGGTATAGATGAATAAAGATGCCTACTTTATCTTTCTCCAAATTCCAACATAGGATTTACGTAATGTCAGTGTTCATTTATTCTGATGTGTAGCTTGGACTTGGGAGGACACATAAGGGTTTCAGATGTATACTTGGCCTCATGATATGGAGAATGCTCAGATGCAACAGAACTTTGACAGCGCTGATTGTCAAGATGCCGAAAGGGACCCAGAGGGAGGTATGGGCACCATATGGAGTAACAGAAAATCCTGGTGGCTCCACATGCAAAATATATTGAGAATGCAAACCTTTCTTACTGTCTCCACCACTCAACTTTGTGCCAAGCCGCTGTTACCTCTTGACTTGACTATGGCAAGCGTTACACCTGCTCAGAATTCCCCACCACCCCTCCACCAGTCTCTTCTAAACAAGATAACCTGAGTGAATCTTTGTTTATTTGCCAGATGAGTAACCTTCATGAATGAGCAAACCTTTTAAAATATAAGGAAAACCACGTAATTCCTTTACTCAAAACCTTGTGACGATTCCCCATTTCACTCCAGTAAAAGCCAACATTCCTACAAGGGCAGCAAGGCACTGTGAAAACTGGCTAACCCACCTCTCTCCTCTCATTTCCAAGCACTTTTGGCTTCACCTATTTTACTCTAGCCGCTTCGATGCTCCTTAGACCCTCTAAGCCGGCAGTCCCCAACCTTTTCAGCACCAGGGACCATTTTCATGGAAGACAGTTTTTCCACGGACTGGGGTGGGGCGAATGGTTTCGGGATGATTCAAGCATATTACACTTATTGTTCACTTTATTTCTATTATTATTACATTATAATATATAATGAAATAATTATACAACACACCATAGGTTGGGGACCCCTGTTCTAAGCCACTTCCTTTTCAGGATCTTAGTACTTGCTGTTCTGCCTGCCTGGAAAGTTCTTTCTCCAATTGTCTGCATAACTTGTTCCCCAGCTTCCTTCAGGTCGTTGCTCATGAGAGAGGCTCTCCATGACCACCCCTGGTAAAACACCAACCCTCCCTGCCCAGGGCACTCCTTTTCTCTGTTATTCTGCTTGAGTATTCTCCACAGCACTTGTCCCCACCTGACCTGCTCTAAGAGTTGCCGTGTACGCTGTGTGTGCCGTGACTCTCCCCACTGGAAAGTCAGTTCCACCAGGGCAGGGAGCCTGCTTTCTTCACTGCGTGTCCCTGCGCACTGCCCAGAGCCTGGCACGCTACAAGCGCTGAAGACATATTTGGTGAATGGATAGGTGCATGAGCCATTCACAAATATGCCTCTTGCCTCTCTTGATAAAGTCTCAAATTGTTTATTGTGAGATAACGGTGATAAAAAGAGCTCTTCTTGGGAGGGGAATAGAGAAAATATAATGAGGAAAAAAGGGCCCAGCCTAATGTTACGGGCTGAATTGTGTCCAACATTTATATATTAAAGCCCTAACCCCCAGTACCTCAGTACGTGACTGTATTTGGAGACAGGGCCTTTGAAGAGGTTGGTAAGTTAAAACAAGGCCATGTGGGTAGGCTCAAATCCAATCTTACTAGTGTCTTTATGAGAGGAGGAAACTGGGCCGTACAAGGAGACAGCAGAGCTGTGCATGCACAGCAAAGAGACCATGTAGGGACACAGTGAGAGAGGCGGTCGGTCATCTGCAAACCAAACCTGCAGACACCTTGATCTTGGACTTTCCAGAGCTTCCACAACTGTGAGAAAAAAAATTTCAGTTGTTTAATCCACCCAATCTCTGGTATTTTGTTGTGGCAGCCCTAGCAGTCTAATACACCTAGCTTCAGGGAAAAGTAGTATTTTGAGTTGAGCTTTCAAAGTGCCTGGGTCTACTTCTGTGAAGGCAATTGGGAAACAAGCTCACTAAAGATGCCTGTTAAATTAGGTTTAGCCAAAAGCCGCCTCTATAGATATTTTAAATTCGGGCTAAAGGTTTCTCCGTACATGGTGAACTGTAATCTAACTAGATGTGTGAATGTAACCTACTCGTGTACCAATCACTAGATTGTCTCCAATCACAGGTGGCTAATTATTGAAATAAGACAAAGGCCCAGCTGCAATCAATCCCACTAATTCTGCACCTCACTTCTGTTTTCTATAGATCACTTTCCTTTTTCTTTCCATACATCCTCTCCTACCACACAACAGCACACAGTCTCTCTGAACCTATTCTGGTTTGGGGGACTGCTTGATTCACGATTCTTTCTTTGCTCAATTAAATTCTGTTAATTTTTTTGACATTCAGTGTTAAATTTAATTTGTCTAAAGTTTTTCTTTTAACATTTCTAAGGGTCCAGTGGTTCCAGGAATTTCATTACTACTGAGAGAGAAAGGTGTCCTATTAGTAGCAATTGTACAAAGCTAGATTGACTTCAATCCTGAAGTAATGAAGAATCACCTAAGAGGCAGACGACCATTACATTGTTATCATCCTAACAACTGACTGAGAGCTTATACATGCTAGGTGTTCTTCTAACTGCTATACAGGGAATTGAGCCTTTTAACCCTCGTAAGAACTGTCTATAACTTTATCAACCCATTTTACAGATGAGAAAACCGAGGCACAGGGAGGTTGAGAAAGTTGCCCAAGGTCTTAAGTTTTTTCATGGCAGAGCTAACATTTGAACAGAGGCAGTGGTGCTAGAGCCTGGGCTTTTAACTCCTACATTCTGTCTCCTTTTATATATCTTCCTCTGCCTACAGAATGCTTTTTCTGCCCATTTAGATATGCTAGTTCTTAGCTTAGTCTTCTATTAGCACCAACCTACCTTTCAGCTTTACTTTTCATTATTGATGTGTATCTACTCCTTGTCTCTCAACTTTTCCTTAACTGTTCTCACAACAGCCTTGCCTCGCTGATTGACTAATTGATTGATTGACTGTTATTCTAGTTCCCTATGCCTTCTGTGCTCATCCTTACCTATTCTCCACACCTAGAACCCACTCTTGAAGACTAAGTCCAAATCCTACCTCCACCATAGTTTTACATTAACTTTCTCCTCTTTAAATTTCATTGTATGCACAACTAATTTAAGAATTATGGCCAGGTGTGATGGCTCACACCTGTAATCGTAGCACTCTGGGAGGCTGCGGCAGGAGGATCACTTGAGGTCAGGAGTTCAAGACCAGTCTGAGCAAGAGAAAGATCCCTATCCTTGCAAAGAATAGAAAAATTAGCTGGGCATGGTGGTGCACACCTCAAGTCCTAATTACTCGGGAGGCTGCGGCAAGAGGATGGCTTGAGCCCAGGAGTGTGAGGTTTCAGTGAACTGCACTCTATCCAGGGAGACAGAGCAAGACCCAGTCTCAAAAAAAAAAAAAAAAAAGAATTAATAATGTACTTCCTCATTAAAACTCTTCTTTTGATGATTCAATATTCTCTATATATCTTCCTAACTTAACTTTTCACCATTGTGTTTCATCTTCAAAACAGATTTAATTCACTGAGCGTAGGGATAGGAATAAAATAGCTACACATGTGAGACTTGGAACATAATGAAAATACAACAGATTTATTGATATGCCTTGGGAAAAAAAAGAACAGTGAGGGTAGAAGAAGGAACCAATAAATGTGGTCATGATAGCTAGCACCATGTTGAGTGCATTATATATGTTAGCTATTTTAATCCTTCCAAGGTTACTGTAAGAGAAGTACATTATTATCCCCATTTGGTAGAAGAGGGAAATGAAGCGCAGGGCGACCATGCAGGCAGCTTGTCAGCAGTAACACAGAGCCGGCAGCTGCACTCTTCCTCCCCACCAGTAGAGGGCATTAAGAGACCACAACCCTGTGTAAGTCCAAGGTTTATGGTCCAATTTTCCTTCTCACCAGGAGCAGGAAACGGACAGTAATGGCTTTTGGATGATAATGGCGTTTTCTCATTTTCCACTTCTTTATGTCACCAGTGACATTCTTTGGGCAACAACTGAAAAAATAAACGCATTTTTTCCCACACGACCGCTCACAGTTTGCCTCTGGCACACTTCTCTCTCCTCCCCACGCTCTCAGCCTCCTTCCCGGTTTCCAGGAACTGTTTTCCCTGTAATAATGCACTTGCTGGAATGATCTGTGGGGAATGTCTGAATCCCAAGACGCCACCGCGCTCAGGGCGCACCTGGCTACTCTTCTCAGCTGTGGGCCCTCGGCATGCTTAAGCTGCTTTTATTGCAAGACAGAAACATAAAATCACTTAGGGAGGAGACGTCCTCCGAGTTCCAGAAAGTGCCTTTGGGATGATCTCTCGTGTGGCAGATTTGTCGTTTAGCATGGTGGTGGGGTGTGTTGGAGAAGCAGGTTGTGCTTCTGCTGTAGGTACCCACGTGACTGATCATGCTCAAACAGGCTTTTTACTGCTAAAAACGTGAGAAGAATGGGAAGATTGTTTGAGCCAATTATCTCTGGCTGCTATGGAAAATTCAGAGACTAAAGCTGCCACAGCCAGAAACAATATTTCTCTCCTGGTGGGGGTTCTCTGGTTTCTTCAGAGCCCGTTAGTTCCGCGAATATGGCCTAAGTACCAAGCGTTTTATATTCAGCCAAGATTCAAAGAGCCATAGTTTCTAGAAGTCAGGGAATGTCAGAGCAAGGAGGGACTAAGATCATTTGTTGCAATCCACTAATTTTATAAACAAGAGACCCAAAGGCCTACAGGTCACTAGGCTGCCATGATCTGTTTTTTTTTTTTTTTTTTCCCCTCAATCTATGGCTCTTTCTTCCTCATCTATTCTTACTGTCAACTAAAGTAACCTGTAAGAGGAATTGTGTTTTCTTTCTAGGTTTGCAGGAGGACACAGCTGCAGGCAATTCTAATCCGAAATAAATCTGTCCTTGGAGAGAAACGCTGCCTGTGACCGCTTGCCAAGAGAGGGCGCCCCCTGAGCAGGAATTTTCTCTTGTAGACCATTTTACAGTCAGAAAAAGTAGGCCAGCCCTCAACCGATCACAGGAGATGGGAACTCCAGTTTGAAAACCTTGTATCTGCCCTCAGAAAGCATTGAACTTGGTAAGAGTGGCAGAAAACGGGCTCTGCCTACTTTTCCCCAGAACACTGGCACCAACCCCCTTCTGCCCCTGCATCTCGACAGCTTCGTGTGTGTGTCCGTGCTGGCCTTTGCCTGAAATGTCTTTCCCTTTTGTTCTCTGGAAAACTTCTAGCTACTGGTCAAGAGTCCTAAATTATCCCCTTCACTTTTCAGCCTTCTCTCCTCTCTATTCCAGAACTTTTCACATTCCAGGATTAGATCACACATTATCTGTTATTTTTAGTGTGTTTTGCTGTCTGGACTGTGAAGCTCTTAAAAGTCTGGTTTGCGTTATCTCACTGTTATCCCACTGCCTAGCCCCAGGTGAGGTGCATAATGCCTGACAAGTGCTTCTTGCACGTGTGAACGCACAAATCAATACCAAGACTCACAACTCATGTTTGTTTGCTAACTGGGATAACATCACAGGTGGGTGGGATTGTTCAAGGAAGTCTTACCTCTATAGCGTAATTCTTTTTTTTACTATGATACTTGGAAGGAAATGAACTTTGCATGTAAAGAAATGTAGCTAAAGAGTTCAAGACCAGCCTGAGCAAGAGTAAGACCCCCATCTCTACTAAAAATAGAAAAAAATTAGCTGGACAACTAAAAATAGAAAGAAAAATTAGCTGGGTGTGGTGGCTTGCACCTGTAGTCCCAACTACTTGGGAGGCTGAGGCAAGAGGATCGCTTGAGCCCAGGTGTTTGAGGTTGCTGTGAGCTAGGCTGACACACTCGCCCCGGGTAACAGAGCGAGACTGTCTCAAGAAAAAGAAAAAAAAAAAAAAGAAAGAAAGAAAGAAAAGAAAAAAAAAGAAAAGAAATGTAGCTAAAGAGTTTTGATGAAGGACCAGGGCATCTGGGTAGAATTCGAGCTCTGCCACAAACTTCCCATGTGACCTAGGTAAGCCATTTAACTTCTCCGGGTTTTGGTGACCTCGTTTGTACCTTCAGGGAATTCTTTCAGATGTTTGTTCTGGGTCTGTCTGGCACTATTTAAAATTGTATAAAGAAGAACTCACAGATGTTGATATTTATTCTGAAAGAAAAATAGAGGTGTTGGACACAAGTATCCTTTTCGGGTTTCTTCTGATACACAAGAGATATCCATACAGAGATGATACAAAGCAGAATGTCAGGGAGAGGGAAAGCGCTATTTGGTTTTGCAAATAATCTGCCGCATTATGCCCCCAAACTCATAACTCATTTGCCGTTAGGATATTTTATACAATATTTAAACCCAACTTTTCCTTATAAGTAAGTTAGCTATGTAGATACAGCTAAGTTACAGCAGATGAATCTTCATTGCTAATGGTTGCATAAGTACATTGTCAGCCATCCTGTTGAGTGAACTGAGCCGGTTGCCAAAGTTGTTCATAAAAGACTCTAAGAGAGCCTTTTGGGGATAGGCGTTTAACCTATAGCATAGCTCACCATCAAACTGAGAGCTGAGCTCTCCTCCAAGGCCCAAATGAGAAAAGAGAAACAAAAGAGAAAGTTTGATCTAAAAACAACAAAGCTTTACAAATCCCCACAAGGATCTCTAATCCCCTGGGAATTTGGCAAAAGGTCATTTTGAATGGGTAGTATATAAAGAGGATAGGAACACAATTTGGCTTTCCAGCGATTGCCTGAAGCCATAAAGGTCAGGGGGTGGGGAAGAAGATTGCAAATCATTCCAGCTCTGGGATGTGGAAACCGTGGTGCTCTAGGAGCTCAGAGCCATGTGGGCTTCACTCCTGTCTCTGCCATTTACACACTAAAGCCCTGGGGTCCTCCTTTGGCAATTGAAACCCTACTGGAGGCAGAAGGTTTTCCTTTTAGCAATTGGTATAGGAAACTGAGAGGTTGTAGAGCTAATTAATACAGATTGCTCCAGAGGCAGTTAAAAATGCAGGAAAGCAGAAAGAATTGCTTGGATGTAAAACTTCTCATTTGGGAATTGTCCAGGAGGGAAAATTAAGTGAAAGTTTTTTGGACCCTCTTCCCTTAAGCAAGTTCAATGTTAGATTCAGGCAGCCAGGCACAGGGAATAAAGCAGAGATATCTTATTGCAATGTAGCTAATAATAATGACTTAATTTTCCTTCTCCCCCCACCCCCATGGCCATTACTGTAGTTTAGATCTTCTGGACTTCCAGATTCCATTTCTATCTCCTTCCAACCCATCTTTCCAAAGCAACATATCTTCTTAATGACTCGTATCTTTACCAGCTGTTGGTGGATCTCCATAGTTCGTAAATTAAAGGCCGAACATCTCAGTGGTGCAAGGACCTCCACAATCTCGACACTGCCGGCCTTTCCCTTTTCTCCCGTTGATTTCACCACATGGCCAGGCTTTCCTTGCTTATGCGGCTGCTGCGCACAGGTTCATGCCCTTGCCTTCCTGGTGCCCTTTGCCTCCTTTTGGCTTGGTGTGTTCATATGAATTCTTGAAAACTTGCTCCAGTTGTCACCTTCTTTTGAAGTTGTTGCATCTCCCCATGCCAGAGTCTTTCATACTTCCTCATATTGTCTTAGCCTGATGTATACACCAGCTTCCATCTTTGTTTTCATTTCTTTTTCCCTAAGTAAATCGTGAACATTTATTAGTCATCTCTGTGGCCCTACCTCTTGGCAGTGTCAGTCATATGACTGATGAACAATAAATATTTGTGGAATCAATGGATCTCTTGGCATTAAACTTTTGGCCTTGATGAAGTGAAAATGTTATTATGTATCGGCTGACATATTGAAAGAAATAAATGTCAAAGGAAAAAGAGACAAATTATTTTTTTCTTTTGAAATCCAACTCTTCTTTACTTTGTATAGATTACTTTTGTTATGATTAAACATCAGTACACAGTCACCGTCGTACATAAACACGGAGCTGTAGTAGACGTAATTGTTTAAGGAGTGGAATGTAACCGTAAGTGAAGAGGACAATAGTCTGGACTAGGACCCAAGTAGGAGCCAAACAAACTAGACAATGGTAAGATAAAGATGAGGAGATAACATTCATAGGGGTATTTGCCATCACTTGGAAGAGGTATTTCTCCATTGTGTAGAAATAGATCAATCATATGTAGATCAATCATCAGTTGTGTGGGTGACCCTAAGTCCCCTTGCCTTCTGGGCTCAACCTTTATTTAAAAATCCAAATAAGATTGGTATGGAAAATCTCACCTGTGAATTTTTGTGGCGTCTAGACGTCTTTATCCGTGCCCCCGTGTGCTTCCTAAATACTGCCTTTGGTGTCTGCTATTACTTTCTTTTTCCTTTTGCTGAAGCTTTTTGGTAACTAAGGGATTATAGTATAGCACCATATAGACAGCACTTAAAATTGAATATTAGATACCTTTGTCTTAAAATTCGTCAGCCATTCCCTACCACTTGCTGGTGTCGTGGAGGGCCGGCCTTCCTTCTGGTAGCTCAGATCATCTCCTTATCTCTTGCCTGGGTTGCTTACTGAGACTCAAAGTTCTTCTCACGTACTTGTGCAGAGTGTTTCACTTCTCTTTTAATTTTTCATATCCTTGCAGACTATACCCTGGGGTGGGGCATACAGGTGAGGTTCAACACAATGGATGCCATTTTTTAATGAACAGCATCTCCTCTGATCTGATGCTACTCTCTCTGCGAATGTGTAGAACAGACCACAATTTGCTCTTCTTCTAAATAGCAGTTTTATTCTTTTGGATACTCATAGAAACAGTTATTTCTTAGGTGCAGAATTTTCTAAAGCCAAAAACATGGAAACCCAGAATGTCTGACCTGGAAGCGATAGAATTCAAACAAAATAGAATGTTTATGCTTTTTCTTTTCTTTCCTTTATCTTTTGTCCATATATTTTCAACACAAGTTTACCCTCATGATATGAAATCCAGAAGTGTAAAGGCAACATGATAAGCTATTCCTGTAGTATGAATATTGGCCATGATCCAGAAAGTGAGGCAGGCGCTACCAGCGGGCATTATTCAGCCCCATTCTTCCTTATTCAATAATGCTTTAAGTCACCCCAGTTTAGTAATTTACTTTTAGTGGAATTGAACTTGAATGTCTCAGAATACTATCATTGCATATATTCAGCTTTCATTACGGTTATAAATTTGTCTTTTTTTTTTTTTTTTTTTTGCCAGTACCATGCTGTTTTGACAGTTATATATTTGTCTAACAGGACACATGAACTTTATAGTTGGTAGTGGTCAAAGGAAGTAGAAATGGGACACTTATAACTGGCTAGCCTGTTAAAAAAATCCTCAGGAATAATAAAAAGGATAACAATGCAGCTGTCATTAATTGAGTATTCCTATGTGCCAGATAATCTTCTAAGCAGTTACTGTATATTAACTACCCCACAACACCCCATGAGGTAGGTACAATTAGCATCTCCATTAGACAGCCGAGGAGACAGAGGCACAAGTTTAATGACATGTCCAGAGAACATGGTCTATCGAGCTACATTTGGCCTTTGGGTCTCATGTTGGATTTTCTCTATTTCATATGAGATGAAGAGGCTAAAATTTACAGAAGTGAAGACAGTTGCAAAGACTTAGACTCACATCAGTTGACACTCATTATTTTGGTTCCCTTTGCATTGTAGCACCTGTTCCCCTTTTCCACTAAGAGGTTAGGAGTTTCAGTTTTTGCAGAAGGGGGTGCATGTTTTGCAGCTACCTGGAGGTAATTAACAAATGGCAGCCATAATACTCCAGTGGCTATTTGATTTGTCTGCTACTAGGAACATTTTGCCATTGTTTCCCCCCAAATAATTAATTATTACATATTAATCTGTGCCTGATTTAGGAATGTAGTTGGATATTACAATAGAAAATTCCCTACTGCTGTGGCCCTCTATTTAACCTCATAAGTGCAGCACATCATTCTAATTATACAATAAAACTTAAACTTTTAGAACTTAAACTTTGTAGAATAGAGACTGGCACAGAAAATAAGATAAAATTTCTCAATGTGATTCATCTTTTAGTTATCTGAAGATCTCTGAGGCCAAGCTACTTCTCTTTCTGGTCAAGCTCCAAGTTAATTCAGAAAAAAGAAAAAAAGCAATTGGAAATATTTCCCCACTATAGTTTTCAATTCAGTTATGTTCAATTCATTTATTTCAATCCAGTTATATTCCATTTAACAGCCAATTTTTTTTTTGTTGACAATAATAGAAATCAGTTTGTATTAGTCAAAGCAAGAAAGGAGAATTTAACATATTGATACAAGACATGAACATAATGTCCTGCAAGCCCACGGAAGGGATGGAGTTTCGACTCAAAAGGGGCTAGAAGTGGAAAGCCATGAGGAGCCCAGAAAACGGCTTTGTCTATTTTTTGTCTCCACTTCTCTATGCAAATGTTTTTCATTTTGCTGTCATTACAAATCAGCTATCTCTGTTACTTGTCTACTCCTCAGGCAATGGCTGGGCCCCAGTTCCCAAGTTTATATAGTTTCCATATAAGTGAACCCACACTGAGATTTCACCGTCAGTCACAATTGTAAATTCCCAAGAAGAGGCTCTGATTGGCTGTGTTTGGTTCTGGTGCTCAGCCATAGTCCAATTGGCTGAGTCCTAGGCAATGGCATTATGTAACTAAAACATGCCTTCCAGGGTCTGGTCCTGAGCCCAGGGCTCAGAGTGGAGGGCTGTTTTCAGAGGAGAGGGAACTGTGAGCTGGGCAGACGCCACAGAGGTCTCTGCTGTTACCATGCAACTAGCTCTCTGTGCAAAATCAGCCCTTAGAAATTCAAGGACTATGTTGAATTCAAGGACAGTGTCTCTTCTATCTAGCTAGGCATATTTTTAGACTAGATCACTTGAATATGTAATTAGGGCCACAAATTTGAAAACCAGCCTGAATAAAACAAAATGTTCATTTGAGTCTACAGTAAACCAAAAAATATAACGAATCCCAAAGCTAAGTGGAAGTGTTTTGGCTTATTCCTGACACCACACCCTTAATTGGTGGGGATAATTGAGATGTGTCCAAGCTTTTAGTCTTGCTGACGATGTTTAAGAGTTAGCTTAAATTAGACTACCACATTTCCTGCTGTAACTGATGGTCAGATCTTTGGAGACTGTAGGGTTTCCAAATGCCCACATATAATTATATAAATCAATCTGGGGGATGCACGAGTGAGTACAGAAAGAGGAAATTCTAATGTATCTTTTGTACTTACCTATGCCCTGAAAGAAACTTGGGAGATCATCTAATCTGATCCCTTTCATTTTACAGATGAAAAATGAAACACAGAGAGGGGAAGTGACTAGTCTATTGTCAAACGACACATGAGTGGCAGCTCCAGGATTAAAATTCCAGATTCCAGTTCTCTTTTTATTATGTCTTACTATTAATGGTAGGATTCACAAATCACATTATAGCACTGCTAGGTACTTATGTTTTCACTAGTTTTAAAGTCACTTTTTTCCTACATCTGGATTTCACTTCTTCAGTCTAATATTTTTCAGGACCTGTGCATAAATTCTTCGGATAATTTTCTGGCTAATTCAACTCACCTGCAGCAATAACTCAGCAGCTCAGATAATTAAGTAGTAGAATTTTTTTTTTCTATTGTTTTGGCAGAGAACTAGGTTTAAGGTTTTGTAATTGCCGAAGAAAATATATCAAACAAATAACTTTGTAATTTGGAGCAAATTTGTCCTTTACTACAAATTGTTAAGATATCTGTAAGGACAAATTTCCAGAACTATAATTTTATGTGTTGAAACTATCCCAAGTACACGACCTGAAATACCTTTTATCTTTGTTTTCTCTACTTTATATAGGCAGACTCCAAGAAGAACTGGTACTGGGCTTTAGATTAGAAATTAAAAACTGGCTCATAGGCGGGAGGCTCCCTTGAGCTCAGGAGTTCGAGACCAGCCTGAGAAAGAGCGAGACCCCGTCTCTACTAAAAATAGAAAGAAATTATCTGGACAACTAAAAATATATATAGAAAAAAATTAGCCGGGCATGGTGGTGCATGCCTGTAGTCCCAGCTACTTGGGAGGCTGAGGCAGAAGGATTGCTTAAGCCCAGGCGTTTGAGATTGCTGTGAGCTAGGCTGATGCCATGGCACTATAGCCCGGGCAACTGAGTGAGACTCTGTCTCAAAAAAAAACAAAAAAAAACCCAAAAAAAACCTGGCTCATAGATGTATATGTGTACAATATTCTTTCAGTCTTTCTCCTTTCATTGTTCACAAGAAACAAAGAGGAAATATGACCAAAGAGATTTACTGATCCAAAGATGGCCATGGTAAATTCCAATATGCATTCTCAATTCCAAATAATTTGGGAAATGAAGCATGATGGTAAACAGGAAAATGGGGGGGAAAAAAAGTAACTACAATGTACCAACCTCCCTTGGCCAAATGGCCTGGGGTTAAAGTTCTGAATTCCTGGATTATAATTGGTTTGAGTTTTAAATACATATTATATTAATTTGCCTTTTCAGTTTGACAGAAAAAATTACTTGATTCTCAAATGAAGTTTTATTTTTATAATAATTTCAAGAATGAGTTTTTAAAAAATAAAGAGCTTGCTGGGAAGACTCAGCTTCTTGGTGATTATAATTTTAAAATTTTAATTAAAATTACCATCAAAGAAAAACAGTCATATTGTTAAAAATCAGGCAGAACTACAAGGGTTCTGCTCCCTAACACTGAGTCATGCTCTGCAGAAACATAAACTTTCAACTCTTAGCAGACTCTTCTGAATTTTATCTTCATGTTTCTAAATATGCTGAAAATGTATTGATTTTTTTTAGACATTATATTATTGACTAACTTTCCGTACACAGCTTTCCCAACTCCCCAGCTACCGCTGTGCCAATATTTGCGTGACCATAATATCATTAATGCTGAATTTTAGTTTATATAAAATTATAATGTTGGGAAAGGTAAAGTTAGTAGAAGTATATGTATGTGTGTAAGTGAGGGACTTTAGTATAGATAGACCTAAATCCCTTTCTTCTTAATTCATCCATCACCAATGGATGAAAGAATATATAAGATAAGAAAATAAAAATCAAGTACCTAAAAGAAAGAAAAGCAATGGGGCTACTAGGCAGATTCTGCTTCTTGATAAATATATTTGTTTTAAATTAAATTGTATATTTTCTATCAAAGAAATACACAGTTAACATGTTTTTCTTTTGAACAACCTTTTGTTTTACCCAGTATTAATCATTGCCTTAAGTTTTCATTTGCCCATTTTTCTACATATGTATTACTAATTCATTCTAATACCCTGCTGGAGTTGAATATCTCCTCTCAGTACAGTCAAACATTTTGGATAGCCTATCAGTCTATTTATTTCTTTACTTTTTGGGCTCACCCTTGTTGGAACTTTCTATCCTCTTGTGCCTATCTGACAGCTCTCTGTGCTTGATGTCCAGCTAACATCCTGGGACTTCTCTGAACTTCATTCTGGAATTTTTTTTTTTCCTTTCCTGTGTGGAATTTTCTGTTTCCTGGATTCTCTTTCTCAGGCTACTTTCTCATTTTGTGAGGTATATTTTCTAGTCACTTGTTGAGAAAGGGTGCTTGACAGTTAAATTTCTTGAGATAGTATTTCCAGTGTCTGAAAACAATTTTACTCTACCCTCTTACATGATTAATAGCATGTGTGTGTGTGCAAGGGTGCTTGTGTGTATAGATTCTATGTGGAAACTCATTATTTCTCTGAATCTTGAAGACATTGCTTCTTTGTCTTTTAGCTTTAAGTGTGCCTGTAAAGAAGTCTAATATTAATATGATTCACAATATTTTATATACACTCTTCCCCCCCCCCCCAATTTGGATATTATAATGATGCGTGTTAGTATGGGTCTTTTAAAAAATTCATTGCACTGGCCACTCAGTGAAATATTTTAATTTGGAGATTTATATTCTTCAGTGCCAGAGAAATTTTTTCTTGAATTATTTCTCAGATGAACTTCTTTCCTACAAAGACTTGAATCTCTATGGGTGGGGTCGGAGCTTGTTGATTTCATTTTAGGGAGACTGGGCATGGACCTGGCTGATTTGCTGGGGAATTCCCCAAAAAGTCCTGAGCCTCTCAGTGTCTCTATAGAGGAATCTTCCAATCTCCTGACTGGGTGTTGTAAGCGTGACTACCAGTGTTGGGAAACCAAGTGGAAAAAGAGAGCTGAGAACTGGCTAAATTTCTCCAGACAATAAACTTCCTGTTTTTGCTAGATTGAAAGAGGGTTAGTTAACAAGTCAGCTGAATAGTAGAGAAGTTTGGGGAGCGTAACTCCTCTTTATATAATCCTTCAAGTTGGCCCTTCACCTTGATCTTTTGAGAAATCTGGTGTCTATCACAATATTCTGAGCCTCTCTGGGGTCCTGTGAAATGAGTTGTTTGTATCTTGTTGGCTCTCTCTTCTGTAACCTAGAATTACATCAGATCTATTAAGTCAATCACAACTTATTCATTTGAAGTTCCAATATTTTGTTGGCATCTTTTATATACTATCATCATCTCTACCATTCTCTATATTCTTGTATATTTATGTCATTTAAATTTATTTCAATTTAATTCCCTTATTTCCTTCCTTTTTGGAAGGTTTTTGGGAGGAAGGAGAGATAAATATATGTTTCTCTACCATATTTATTTTTTTGAGGAACCAGGACTTGATCCTCACATGCTGAGCACTGAACTCAGCTCTTTTATCTTTAATTTCAATAATTTATTTTGGCAGGCTCATCTCTAATGTTACCTCCACAATGTAATATCATACAGCTGTTGATAGAAATATTTTACCTGGCTGCTTAACTTGCTTTTCTGATTAGAATTCTTTCTACTTTCTTTTGTTTCTTACAGATCATAGTCACAAAAGATGCAAAACTAGGAGAAATAGATGATACATTGGAAGATACAATCAAGAATTAAAAATATGTGAAATAGATCTGCACATATAAGAAAGCATTTAATCTCAGCAAATACAAAATACTACATTGAGGTTCAGATGACTGTAGAAGATAGGATGAAGACTCCTATTTGACAGCTATTCGTGTGAAAATAAGCTGAGAGTTTAAAAACTATGTATGACACACATTTTTGTCAGTGTTATTAAGAAAGCAAAAGTGTTTATAGGTTGCAGTCTATAAATATATAATTTAAACTTAAAAAGATCAGACCACACCTAGAATTTTGTGCTCACTCTGAGTATAGTATTTTATTTTTAAAGGCTGATTTTAGGTCTAAACAAAAGTGTTTACGATGAAGAGAATTTCTGGAAGCATGTCCCATGAGGAATGGTTAATGTTACCATAGACATCCTGGAGAAGGGATAACCTGATATTAATAGTTCTAAAATATTTGATGTACTATCAAATAAAAGAGGGAAGAGATTAATTTAGTCTCATCATAAAGGTCAAAACGAAGATGAGTCTAATGATTAGTATTTAACAGTGCAAAGAGCTAGAAGACAGTTTCTTAGGAATACTCTTGAAAAGATTCCTATTTGAGGTGGGATTTTGAACTAGACCCTTGAATTGTCTGTCAGCATCCTTTTAACGAATAGATTGTTGGAAAAGTGCCTTTGAAATCATGTTTGGCTTCCTGTGACTTGGCTCAACTTGGAAAACACATGGTTACTTTGTCTCCAACAGACTCTTGCAATCACCCTGAATTCATGAATGATGTGGATGACTTTGGGTTTATAGCTCTCTATAGTGAGCCCTGCCATAAAGACCTACTCCGTCACAGTCTTGATGCTCGGCCCTTTTCTTCTCCCTCTTTTTCCCTAATGTTATTCTATTTTATATATTTGTTTTTAAATATTTTTAAGCTATAATTGATATACATTAAACCATGAATATAAGGTGTACAATTTGACAAATACTGACATATGGATGTACATATAATTGCTCTGTTTATTTTTTGTCTGCTGTGTGTGTACTCATTTTAGATAGTTTATATTGTTATATTTTCAAGTTCACTAATATTTTCTTTTGCAGTGTGCAATAAGTCAGCAATCTCATACAGTATATTTTTAATCTCAGAAATTATAGTTTTCATCTCTAGAAGATTAATTTGGGTCTTTTGAAAAATATTTTTTATATCTCTACTAAACATGGTTAGTCATACTTCTACCATCTTGAACATATGGAATATAATTAATAATAACTGTTGTAATGTCTTTGTCTACTAATTTTATCATCTTTGTCTTTTCTGGGTCTATTTCTATTGATTCATTTTTCTCCTCAGTATGGGTTATATTTTCTTACTTCTTTGCACGGCTGGTCATTTTTGATTGGATACCAGACATTGTATAATTGTTGGGTGCTAATTGCTTTTATATTCTAATAAATATTTTTTTACCTTGTTTTGGAATGAAATTACATTATTAGCAAGTAGTCTGAACTTTTGGAGGCTTCCTTTTAAGCTTTTTTAGGTAGGACTGGAACAGTCTTTGATCTAGGCTAAATTTTTCCTTTGCTGAGGCAATACCTTTCTGAATGTTCTGCCTGATAGACCATGACTTACATGATGTTCTACTCTGGCTGGTGAGAGCACAAACTATTCTTAGATGAATGATCTCTAGCAATCGTCACTTCTGCTTCTTTTGGGATGTTCTTTCCACAGTCTCATACAGTTTCCTCACATGCATGTATGTGCTGGTCGATACTCAGCTGAAAATTTAAGGGGGACCTTTTGAATTTTCTGGAGCTCACTTTCTCTACGCAGATATCTTCTCTCCAGGGACCTATCTTGCAAACTCCAGCCACCTTTACCTCCTCAGACACCAAGCTCTCTCTCCTCAATTCAGGGTGATGGCTGGGCTCTGCCTGGGTTCCACCTCCCTGTGCTGCTGTTTGGAATATCTCCTCAGGCAGTACACTGGGGCAACGGGGACTGCCTTGTTTGCTTCCTGGCTTTCAAGGATCTCTCTCCTACAGTGTCTGATGTCTGATGCCTGAAAACCATGGTTTCACATGTGTGTGTGTGTGTGTGTGTGTGTGGAGAGAGAGAGAGTGAGAGAGTCTATTATATTAGTTGTTAATGGGAAGACAAAATCCAATCACCTGTTCCGCCATCTTGGTTGAAAGTAGAACACCTGTTATTCTGTTTTTGTGATACATCTTAAGTTTCTTGAATCTGAACCACTCATTTCTACTTGGGGATGCTTATATAGGCTGCTCTAGGTGGTAGCTTTAGGCATCATGTCATCATTCCTAGCTTTATAAAAGCCATTATGAGGGCCCTTATTCCTAACATCTATGAAGTAGTCCTATGCCTACCTTGGCAGATGTTTATTGAGTGCTAGGTCCCTGATACTTGGGATGATGAGGTGAAAAATATATATAAAGCTCTTTCCTTTAAGGAGAAAATATTAAATAAATAATATTAATAATATGATAGCTCCCTATTACTATCTCCTTACTTTATTTATTACTCTTTGCCACCATATGTCTATGTCATATGTCCATTGGTTTAATTTTTGGTTTTAATCTCCAGTGAGATTATAAGCTCCGTGAGAATAGGAACTTTGTTTTCCTTACTGCTGTATCCCCAATGTCTAGAAAAATGCCTGGAATGTAGTGAATACTTAACAAATGTTGGTTGGATGAATGGATGTTGAATGAGAGTGCTACGAAGAGGAAGGCAAGAGTGCAATGAAATCTCACAGCCTGGACTACCTCGCAGAAGGTGGTCCTGGGAACCAACTGCATCAGAATCGTTTCAGGTGATTGTTTAACACACAGATTTTTTATTCCCTCCTGAAGTTCACTGATAATGAATTTCTGAGGGTGACGCCTGGGAATTAGAAATTTTAACAACCTTCCCAGATAATTTGTATACACCCTGCAGCTGGTGAATTACTGGTTTGGGGTGTAAAAGAGGTTGAAAAGAAGTACAATCATGGGCCACATAATGGTGTTTTTGTTAACAGTGGACTGCATGTGTGATGGTGGCCTCATAAGTTATAATAATTGTATTCTTACTGTATCTTTTCTAGGCTTAGATATGTTTAGGTTCACAAATACCATCATGTTACAATTGCCTACAGTATTCGGTACAATAGCATGATGTATGGGTTTGTAGCCTAGGAGCAATAGGCCATACCACATAACCTAGGTGTGTAGTAGACTATGTCATCTAGGTGTGTGTAAACACACTCTATAACGTTTGCACAATGATGAAATCACCTAATGGTGCATTTCTCAGAACATGTCCCCATAATTAAGCAACGTGTGCTCATAGTTATTTAAATGAAACTGTGAACCATGTGTGCATATGTATATATCTGTGTGTGTGTGAGTGCACACATGTGTGCATGTGAATTTGGGTGCAGATTTAGAGCTGAGGGGTTAACATCTCCAGGAGAGGGAGCACATAACCTCTAGGTAGTAAGGAACTACTTCAAGAAGTTTTTTTTATCTGAAGCGTGCCATGGTTAGGTCTATGTATTTAAAAAGATCACACTGGCTATAATGAGGTAGTTTCATTTGTCTAAAAACTCCTGCCTTGTAGCTGAGAGGTACCATATGTAGAGAAGAGATCATGAGCTTTGGAATCAAAAAGGCCAGACACAGACTCTTATTAGCTGTGCAACTGAGAAAAAGTACATAACTTCTCTGAGCCTTACTTTCCTCCCATGTAAAATGGGGACAGGCATAATACATTTCTTATTAGATTTTCTGAAGGACTGACTGGCTTAATTCATGTAACATAATCTGGTACTAACAGACCTGGGAATAATGTCAATTTCTGCTCAAGGCGCTTCTGCTCTCTGGAAGAAAACCAGAAACACACACCAAACACTGGCATACCAGATCAATGTTGGCAAATGTGAAACCAGTCACAGGTTTGAGAAGCCCCACACGATTTGGGGGGTGCGTGGAGCAGGAGGTGCGACTGTGGGAAGGCAGGGACTCCTAGAGGCACTGTCAGGAAAAGGAGACAAAGTGGTGTGACCAGTACTTGCTGGAAAAAACCACATGAATAATTTATACACAGACAGTCTTTGTCATCGGGAACTAGGACTGGCAGCCAACTATTCAATCAGATCTTTCTCAAAGACCAGCACGAATCACTTTAGTTCCAGCAATAATGTTTTCCAAGTAGTTTATTAAATTTCCCTCCCCTCTTCCCCAGTGGTACATCACTCTTGATTGTATAGAATAAAAACATCAAGAACATTCTGTGCTTTTCCTTCTCAATCTTTCCTTCCTTCTCCCTTTCCTCTCCTCCAAACATCTTCACTAATTAGCTTCTAAGAGCTGGTCCTGTTTTACATTTTCCTAATAACTAGAACTGAGTGATGGTTTGAACAGAGATCCACATTCCCAAATCAGCATCATGTTCTCTTCCCTCCCACACAGGCCCTTTGCTGTGTCCAATCATCTCTCATTAAGTCTCATGTTGTCTGAATGTACCTCCTTTCCCTCTTGAGGCTGCCCTTAATGTTCATCATAACCTACTTTCAGCTGGCTAGAATTTATGGACCAACATCCAGGGTAAACCTTGGCTTGCTGCACACACATATGCATGTGTACTCTTGAGGGCCTACTATGTGCAATATTGATACTAAGTACACACTGGTGAATAAAACGGTCAGAATCCTTGTACTCGTGGAAGAGACATAAAAAAGACACACACAAGTGTGTGTTAAGTTTCATAAACGAAATAAACAGGGCCCATTCACAGAGAATAACAAAGGGAGAAGAATCTTATTTAGCATGACCTTGGAGGCATCTCTGAAGATAGGAAATTCAGAATGCGATGGGTCAGCTATGCACGGAGCTGGGGTACATGCCCTTGAGATAGAAGGAACAGAGTGAGTGAAAGGAAAGAGCTTTCTTTGTGTGAGGAACTGAAAGGAGACAAGTGTGGCTTGGCCATCAGGTGGAAAGAGCAAGACTGGCCCAAGATGGAGTTATACAGGTAAATGGGGACCAGGGGTTAGGTCATGCTGGTCTTTGTGGGCGATCTATTTTAAGTATCTTAGGAAGACATTGAAAAGTTTTGTGAAAGGCATCTGATCTTATTTTACAAAGATTTCTTCTGGCCTGTCTGTGGAATATGGATTGGAGAAGCCAGGGAGAATGTGGAAAGCCCAGTACAGAGACAATCACAATGGTCCATGAGAGAGATGGTAGTGGCTTGAACCAAGGTGGTAGAAAGAGCCATCAAAGAAAGTGGGCATATGTCATGTTTATTTTGGAAGCAGAAATGAGGGACTGGATTTGGAGTTGAGAGAGAGAGAGAGGGAGTAACTAAGGATGACTTAAAATTTCTAGCCATTTCTTCAAAGGATGGAAGGCTGAGAGAGGAGTGGTTTGGTGGTTAAACCAAGAGCCTCATTTTGAAAATGTTAAGTGTAAGATTCTGGGAGATATCTGAGAGTGCATATCAAGTAGGTTGTAGTAAATAAAGACTAAGCAGAAAATGAAGACGTGAACACACATTTGTAGATAACCCTTTAACAAATGAAAAAGTACAGAGAAATGGAGTAGCTGGAGAGTTATAAGAGTTCAAGGGATATCTCATTGTGGTTTTGATTTGCATTTCCCTGATGATTAGAGATGTTGAGCATTGTTTCATATGTTTGTTGGCCATATTTCTGTCTTCTTTTGAAAAATTTCTATTCATGTCCTTTGCCCACTTTTTGATAGGGTTGTTCGATTTTTTCTTACTGATTTTCCTGAGTTCTAAATAGATTCTTGTTATCAGTCCTTTATCTGATGTGTAATATGAGAAAATTTTTTCCCGTTCTGTAGGTTGTCTGTTTACTCTCGTGACTGTTTCTTTGACTGTGCAGAAGCGTTTTAATTTGATCAGGTCCCATTTATTTATTTTTGTTGTTGCTGTGATTGCCTTAGGGGACTTCTTCATAAATTCTTTGCCTAGGCCAATGTCTGTAAGAGTTTTTCCTATGTTTTCTTCTAGAATTCTAATAGTTTCCGACCTAAGGTTTAAGTCTGTTACCCACCGTGATTTGATTTTTGTGAGAAGTGAAAGCTGTGTGTCCTGTTTTAGTCTTCTACATGTGGCTATCCAGTTTTCCCAGCACCATTTATTAAATAAGGAAACTTTTCCCCAGAGTATGTTTTTGTCTGCTTTGTCAAAGATTAGATGGCCATATGAGGATGGTTTTATAGGTGGATTTTCGATTCTGTTCCACTGGTCTGTGTCCCTGCACTTGTGCCAGTACCAAGCAGTTTTTATAATCACAGCCTTGTAGTATAGTTTGAAGTCTGGCAAATTAATACCTCCCATTTTGTTTTTGTTGCTTAAAATTGCTTTTGCTAAACGGGGTCTTCTCTGGTTCCATACAAAGCGTAAAATTATTTTTTCGGCGATATGGCATCTCTTTGGTTCTCCTGGAGAGAGTTGGAACCCATTCTATTAAGTGAAGTATCCCAAGAATGGAAAAATAAGCACCACATGTACTCACCAGCAAACTGGTTTCCCTGAGTGCACATTTGGGAATAACACCAATTGGGTATCGGACAGAGGTGGGGGCTGGGGGGAAGGGATGGGTGTATACCTACTTGATGAGTGCGATGCGCACTGCCTGGGGAATGGACATGCTTGAAGTTCTGACTGGGGGGAATGGGGGTGGGGGGAGGGGATGGGTGCATACCTACATGATGAGTGCGATGTGCACTGTCTAGGGAATGGACATGCTTGAAGCTCAGACTCGGGGGGATGGGGGGCATGGGCAATATATATAACCTGAACTTTTGTACCGCCATAATGAGCTGAAATTAAAAAAAAAAAAGAGTTCAAGGGAGGTTTTTTTGGTTTTTAATGAGAGATACTAGAGTTCATTTGTATGAGTTGAAGGAAATAATCCAATATACAAAGAGTGACTTATGATCCAAACATGTAAAGTGCTTGGAACTACATTTAACAAGTAAACTATATAATAGATATTAATATTACTCTATAAATTATAGATTAAGCAATTATATCTTTACACTCTAATATGGACTGAATGTTATCATCTCCCAAAATTCATATGTTGAAATCTTAACCCTCAAGGCAATGGTATTAGGTAGACAGCTTCATATTTCTTTCTTGTGAATGGAGACTGCTCCCTCAAACAAGTGTCGTGATGATTTATATACTTTGGATACTAATCCACTATCTGTCATATACATTGCAAACATCTTTTTCTGGTCTGTTGCTCACATGTTCACTTTATGATATTTTTTGTCATTCTAACATTTTTCTTTTGTGATGTCAAATATATCATCCTTTTTCTTTATGGGTTTTGATTTTCATGTCTTCCTCTCCTAATATCACAAACACATTTTCCTTACTTTAGAATATTTTCTAAATGTTTAAAAAGTTTGCTTTTCAGATTAAGATTTTTAATATGTGTGGAATTCCTTTTTTGCATATGGGCTGATGTAGGGATCTATTCACTTTAATGAATTTCTGAACAGATAGCCATGTGTTCCACACCACCGAGTGGCCAATCTTTCCTTTTCCCACTGATTTGTAACACAGGTCTCCATACATGTGTAGGCTGAATGTGGATCTGTCTGTCTATTTCCACACCAATACAATAGTGCTTTAATTATTATGATTTAAAATAAGTCTTGAAACTCACTGAGGCAAGATCCGCCTCCTTGTTTATCTTCTTCAAGATATTTATGGTTCTTCTCGTCCCTTTACTTTTCTATGTGAATGTTAGAACTAGCCTGTCAACTCCATGAGAAAAATGTTTGGACTAACATTTATGTGGTACATAATTTTTTGATCCCTTCATTTTTAGCTTTTCTGTGTCCTTATGTTTAGATATGTCTTGTAAACAGTAGATATTGGGATAAAAAGCCATACAATCTAATACCTCATCTTTTCAAAGGAGAATTGAATTCATTTCTGTTTGTTTAGGTATAATTGTGCTTTAAAAAATCATTTCACTTTGTGTTTCTATTTCTTTGCCTTCTCCTCTCCCCTTCTTCTCCCTCCCTTTCTGCCATCTATTTGATAAATATGATTTATTTATTCCCTTTTTGCTTCTCTATAGAAGTTCTACATTGTATTTTTATTCTTTTAGTAGTTGCCTTTACCTTTTAACATGTATACATTAAAAGGTCTGAAGTGAACCAATATCTTTAATATCTTTCCAAACAATAAAAGATTCTTAACTTTATTTCAATTTCCATTTCCATTTTTTTCTTAATGAGAACTTTTTTTTTAATCACTTTCACCCAAATTGGTCAATATATTTTTTTTAATAATCAATAACTTTACTAACACGTTTGCCAATTTCTTTTCTCTTTTTGCTTCTTTAATCCCCCTCTTTCCATATGGGCTTTGGATTCCTTTAGCTGAATGATATTCTTTAGAAGTAGTTTAAGTGGAAACTGTGAATAAGAAACTCAGTTTTTTTTGGAGCCTGACTATATATTTACTTTGCCCTCATTTTTTTTTTTTTGCATGAGAATGCTATTGATTATAGATATCTAGATGGACAAATATTTTTCCTTAGCTTTTCAGAGAAATTATTCTGTTGTTTTCTGGCATCTATTATTACTAATGGGGAGACTTTTCTGTGTAATGGCCATTCCTTTGTGAATCATCTGTCTTTTGCTCTAGGAGAATTTTGTTGTTGCTTTTTTCAGTGCTCCCTTAATTGGAGGATGTATGTCTTTCTTAAATTCTGAAAAATTTATCATCCAATCTCTATTTCAGTATTGCCATTGCTTTTCCCATCATTTTCTGTGTTCTTCTACAACTTGCATTAGACTCATGTAGGCCTGTCTCTCTCTACCCTCCAAGTCTCTTACCTTTTCTTTCATATTTTCCATTTTGTTGCCCACGTAAAGCATCCCATGTCTTTATCATCTTCATTTTCTAATTTATCAATTATTTCCTCCATTATGAATAGTATGCTTTTGACTCATCCCTTAAGTATGTATGTACAGGCCAGGCGCAGTGGCTCACGCCTGTAATCCTAGCACTCTGGGAGGCCGAGGCAGGAGGATCGCTCCAAGTCGAGAGTTCAAGACCAGCCTGAGCAAGAGCGAGACCCTGTCTCTACTAAAAATAGAAAGAAAATTATATGGACAGCTAAAAATATATATAGAAAAATTAGCCAGGCATGGTGGCGCATGCCTATAGTCCTAGCTACTCAGGAGGCTGAGGCAGGTGGATTGCTTAAGCCCAAGAGTTTGAGGTTGCTGTGAGCTAGGCTGACGCCACGACACTCTAACCCAGGCAACAGAGTGAGACTCTGTCTAAAAAAAAAAAAAAAAGTATGTAAAAGTATGTATGTATGTATCTAATATTTCAGTGACTATGTGTTCATTATCAAGATTTCTACTTGGTTCTTTAAAATTTTTTAAAAATTCTTAAAAAAGTTTAAAAAATCTTTGAAATATTTTAATAATGCTTTGTATTTATTACATGTTCCTCCTCTGTAAATATTAAAAACATATTTATTTAAAAATATTTTTTGTTTAGTTTTATCTCTTGTTTTCTATTACAAATTCCTTCTATTTATTGCATCTGCTGACTTTCTCTCATGTGGCTTATTAAATTGTGTGGTTTAAAAGTCATTTTCTGTAGTGAACTCATCCTTGGTAGAAGTTGGGTCCCAATGACGTGAGATATATCAGCTTCCTTATGAGTGATCTGAGTTTGCTTCTTCTAAAGCTCAATGGATTTTTACCAATTCTGAGTCAGTTTTTGTAATAATTTCTCAGCTTTGAGTGCCCCCCTGCCCCAGGTGGATTGTGTCAATTTAGAGCCCACAGTTTCTTATGGGTCTAAATTTCTAGCCATGGCACCTGGCTGATGGGTAGCTTTCTTATCATGTATCCAGGCCAGTAGAGGAGTATTTCAAGTCCAATGTCATGGTCTGATGGCATTTTGCATCACCAGCAAATTTCAATAGATATTTTAATTTAAATAGGGATTCAAGTTCTGCACTGAGTCTTGCAGAGACTGAGGGGATTGAGGTGTTACCTACTGCCCCCAGTGCTTTTGCCAGTTTCTGCTCCTTCTGGGAATTCTTTGGCTTTGTCTGCCATTCCCTACCCTGGCTGAGTTCTTGCTCTGTTCCTGGGACCTGGGAATTTTCCTTTTGTTATTTATAACTTTCGTTATTTATTCATTTTTTTCTCTTTGTTGTATTTTCTCCAGTGTTTCTACATGTTTCATATGGGAGGGTAGCCCTTCCAGAACAGCACAGCTCACCACATTACCAGAAATCACTCTTATCTAGTTACTCACATTTTACAAATGAGGAAATTAAAGCTCAGAAAGGGTAAGTGCATTATCCAGCATTTCCAGCCAGTCACTGATGAAGCCAGAAATAGCATGTGGTTCCGTTAGGCTCCAGAGCCCATCCTCTTCACTATGCTACACTGTTGAGTTTGGATGGCAGAGGTGGACAGATGGCCTGTGCCACGGCTCAGAGGTGGAGTGCGCAAGTTACACGTGGGAATCAGCAGTCAGGGGAGAAGAAGTCCACCACCTGGTGGAAAAAGAAGGGTGAATCACAAAATGGATTTAGAAAGGAGGTATTTGTGAATGGCCAAGATCAGGCTTTAGTTTTTGTACATATTATTATGACAGATAAAAGAAAATCTCTGTGGGTTTTTGAACTTAAGAGCTGACACAATGGGTGAGGTTAATGGTTCATACTGCTCATTATGAAAAATACGTGAAAACACGTGAGCACTGAGGTGTCCCACTGGAGAGCTTGTGGAATGTTAGACTTGACCCTGAGTAGAAGATGTAGGAGAGGCTATTGTTACATTGGTCTCTGGCATTTATAGGAACTGATTTGAATAACATAAAGTAGAAGATTTAAAAGCACTCTGGGAATAGATATGCATCATTCTGAAAGTGTATTACTGAATATAAACAAACTTGATGGCAATAATGACTGAACTGTAATTAATAAATCCAGCAGAAGACCATTATCTCCTACGTGTTCAAGCATAAACCAAGGGCCCTCAACCCTGCCTGTCAGCATTTATGCCCATTTTGCAGAGACCAAACATGGAGATTTGAAGAGCTTAAATAATTTGCTTTACAACACACAGCTACAAGCTGTGATTGAGCCCCAGGTCTATCTGACTCTAGCTGCTAACCACTGTGTTCTAAGTTTTACTGTGGTCAAGAAATATTTCTTGAGCACTTTTTGCAAGATAATACGATAAACACTGTGGGGAAGAGAAATCTCCATCAGACGTAGTGTGAGTCTTTGAAGAATTTATAGCATATTAGGTAAATACTAATCTCCTGTAATGCATGGTGGAAAATGATAACAACATAATGGACTCGGGGATGGAGAACTCACCTTTCAGATGACTCCCTGGAGGGTGTAGCGGTTGAAGTGGGCCTTGGGAAATCTGTAAGATGTGGCCATACTGAACCAAGAGGATAAAAATAGAGAGGAAAGAGGCAAGCATTCCAGGTGGCAGGCAGAGCAGGAGCAAAAATACAGAGGTGACAAAGGCAAGACAATTTTTGGAAAAGTTAAGTAGCTGGTCTGATTAGATAGAGAGTATTTGTGTGGAAGTAGAGATAATGCTGAAAAAATATAATGAGGATTGAAACGGTGTGAGTAATAATTATAGCTACTATTTGCTAGGCACTTAAAATGTACCAAGCGGTATCCTTAGGGCTTTAAATCTATTATCTTACTGAAAGTTTCTAACTAACCTCTGAGATTGATATTATATTACCCTCGTCCCCATTTTACAGATAGAAAAACTCAGGTTTAAAGATGTAACTTATCTAAAATCCTATGGGGAGTACCGGTGAAGCTGAGACTCACACCCAAATTTGTCTGATACTAAAGCTCATGTTCTTCTTTTCCATGGCACCATACAGTCGCCCAGTGAACATTACTCTTGGTGCCAAATGGACTCTGCTTCAGAGCCACAGTTTTGATCTACTGGTGATGTTTTTTTCTGCCTCTGATTTATACTGGTCTGACTTAAGTTGTCATTTCCCTGAAAGTTTCAGAGGAGTGTGGGGGAAGAATTGGCCCTAATTTCATCCTTGTGGAAAAAGAAAAAAGGAAATGAAAGTGAATCAAATTACTCTCTGCTACAGAGTTGTCTCTTTTTCCTGAACTTAGCAATAAGAAGGTTAGTTAAGTCTTCACATGCTGCTGAAAGAGAATGAACTCATTCGTCATTAGACTTACACTGGGAAGGGATGAAGGGGACCATTCCCTGAGGCTCTAATAGTAACTACTTGAGGCACCTTATGAGAGAGGATATCATACTTGGCTTTTTTACTGGGTTACTGATTTAGGGTGACCATACATCCTAGTTTGCCAAAAGTGGTCTTTATTTATGCCTCTTAACCTGGTGTTATTATTAATAGCACCATCTTCACTCTCAAATTGTAAGAGTTTGGATGATAAATTATATGGTCCCTCTACTAAAAGTCTGGATGGCAAAGGATGTTAGAGCAGCTCCCAGCACCATTACTTTGGGTGAGATTTCTGCCTTACATGGAGTTGGAGTCGCAGCCAGGAGTCTGAAGGATTCAGCTCCTTCACAGTCTGGCAGAATAAACAATGCCTTGGGGACCTAGGCTCTTCCCATTGAACTGAATGACTGCTGGTGTCCTTGGCTGCTCCAGAGATAATGACGTCAGGTACTCTTCTTGGCATCTGAGGGAGTGAACTCAGAGTGGTGGAAGAGGAGAGGCTGTGCTCACTTATGAAGTCAGCAGTTTTGGGAATGGGAGGATATGGACTAAGAACTTCAGTCTCAGGAGACCACATTGCAATCAGGGCCATGTGAAGGGTGGTGACACATTGTGCTCTGCTGATAGAAGGCTCCTCAATGAGGCATTTATAAAGCCTCCCTTATTCTATGTAGGAACATACCTGTGTTGGAGGAGTTATTTGTAGTCATTGAAGTTTCTTAGGCCAAAAATAAAGTATATAAAATACGACCTGTCTTGGGTTACTTCTTAACTTGGCATCTTTGGTTATTGATGATTTGGGAGATACTCTTTTCTTATGCAGAATGTATTTATTGAGTACCTACAAGATGCTGGGCCACTGGGCTCATGGTTGATATTGTACCAAATAGATACCAGAGTAAGACAATATTGTTCTGACTCATAAAGCTCATTCTCAGCATCCACTACAATGCACCATTTAAGCAAATATTTCACACACCCCAAAATACTATATCTTGTTTATGGAAACATTCACATATAATACAAGTACAAAAGCATGCATCTGAATGACACGACAACTTTTGGATACTGGTTAACCCTAGGGAGGGTGGGAGCAAAGGAAAGGAATGGGTTTGGGCTTTACCTGTATGGAAAGCATTTTATTTCAGGGGGAGAGAGAGAGAGAGAGAGAGAGAGACCTGAAGCAAAAATGGCAACATTTTAACATCTGTTATATCTTATTTAAATTTGTTAAATCTTAAAATATACCAGTAGTATTATTTTCTGTACTTTTCTAAATGTTTGCAATATTTTATAAACATCAAAATTTTACCCCATAAATATATATGATACGCTGTCAACTGACAATTTAAAAAATTGAAAAAAAATTTATAACAGCCTTCTAAGGAAGATAGGCCTCTTAAAATGGATGGTCCTTTTGTCATTGCAAAGGCTGACCCGACCAGGATGTGATGAAGAGGAGAGATGGACGGAGGAAGAAGGGACAGAGAGACAAGATGAGGCTGGGACCTGTGGGGTCATGGAGTTGACAGAAAGTCTCCAGGTATGGGCTGACTGTTTCATAAAAAGGTATATCTGTGTGTAAGTGGAAGTTGTGTGCATTGCTCTAATATAAACCTCTCCACGTGCTCACACATATGACCCTGGTGAGAGTTGTTTCTTAAACTGAGGAAGGTGCCAGGTTCTTATCTGGGCGAATCTGGCATGGAAAGAAATAGCGTGGCAGGCACAGAATGGACAACCTGTGTGGTTAGCTGGCTCGGCGGAAGCAGGAGTTGAGAGCCAGAGTTGCTAAAATAATCTACGCCTTGAGGAACACACAGGAGATTTGAGGAGGACGTTGGATTTGCCCAGGGCAGGGCAAAAGAGTGAGTGGGATTGAGGTGATCTTCTCTAAAGCTCAGGAGCAGGCAGAGCTCGGTGGCCTCTGGGTGAAATATTTCTCACGTTGGTGACGTGGGACTTGGCAAGCCCTGCCATGACAGCCATTATGAGGGAGAGCCTAGGAGAAGATGGGGAAGGTAGGGAAAAGGTGAGGGGAGAGAAGATGTGAGGGAGACACAAAGAAGGGAGTAAAAGTAAAAGAAAGCGCGTGTGGCAGGAACTTGCAGAGACGCACGTGGAGCTCCCTGAGGCCTCACTGGGTGACACTTGAGCGAGGAGCAGTCATTCAGCCAGTCTTTGTTGGTGGAGAACATCCCTGGGTCCTCGCAGAACCTGTGGGCAATAGAGGACTCATACACAGCCGTGAGTTTGAGGGACATGGCGCTGGAGGGGTGGCAGCTGGACTCGTCCACAGGCCTTGCTTCGCTCTGCCCTCCGGACTGTCGGCCGCCGGGAATCCCGCAAGGAGTCCTGCTTGCAAACACGCTGGGCACTTTCACCACGTCGCTGATTGATGACTGCAAAATGGACTGAGGGTCACGGGCCCTTTAACAACACAAGAGAGAAGGGAATAACCTAGAACAGGCCAAGGAAGGAGAGCGATATTTGGCCATCTGCTGCAGTCACGGAACACATTTTAGTCTTTTTATTTTCCAGGCCTGGTATCCTGTAGCAGCTTAGTTCCTAGATGGAGGAGAAACTGAGGCAGTGGTAGACGGGGGTCGGGCTCGCTCGGATGACGAGGGATCTGTTGGGAAAAGGGAGGAGGCAAGGGCACTGGAAGACTTCAAGGGAGGAGAGGCAAAACAGGTTTCTTGGAAATGAAATTGCCTCCCCAAAAGAACAGCCTGATGTGATAAGGGCAAAGTAATCAAAAACAGACGGCTCACATTTCCCTGGAAGTGGAGAGCCAAGCAGCAACTGGAGTTCGGCTGTTCCCAGATCACTGTGTTAGCCCAAGTCCTTCCCCAGGCCCTGGGTGGAGAATGGGGTGAGGGAATCTTTCTTCACGGGCTCCCCACTGGCTCTATGGCAAGGAGCTCAAAGCCTTGGAAACGGCAAGCCCTCCTTCCTCCACCTCCTAACCAGTATTGCTCTTACCACCATTACAAATACGGGGTGAATAATCCTCCCTCAGTCCACTGGGACTTTCTTCCAAACCTCCCCTCCCCACTGTCTGTACCCCCCACAGCTGCTTCACTAAATCATCCAGCTCAGAAAAAACTGTCCACATGCTCGCCACTCATTCTCTTGCCGTGCAGAGGGCTTGGCTGATTTAAAGAGGAGGAAGATAAGTGGAATCTCTAATTTCATACAGCTCACCATGAGAGGGCTTCATGCGACAGCCCTTGTTCAAAGGACTCAGTAGTGGGATTTGATGTTGGATCAAACGGATTACCCCTCCCACTCCCTGCTAACCCTACGTCTTGGCCGACTGCCTGCTAAACAGCATCCCCGGAGCTTTCTGCAGCTTGTACCAAAACACAGTCTGACTTCTTGCACCACCAAATGACTGCAGTTTCTGAAACTTGGCAGGAACAGTCTGCTGCTTAGCCAGCTGGAAAGGAGAAGGGGCAGGTCTCTAAGAAGGAAGTGAGACCTTGACTTCAAGCTGAGAGTTCCATGGGCCTTGAAGAATAAATAGGCCCAATGTCCACCCAGAGTCCTCATTAGCTCCTGAGAGCAGCAGTCGGGGAGATTCCAAAGCAGAGATAGCCTTGCAAAGGCAAAGGTAAACATCTGAGGCTTCAACTAAAGTCTTGTTGGGGAGGTCAAAAGAGTAAGAAGGGGGCAGTTGCGTAACTTTCCCACGTTAGCTGGAGACTGGGTCTGGGCACTGGTCCTCTAGGTTTCCTGGTCCTAGATCCAACTTGGGGGAACATGATCTCTCCTTTTCTTTTAATTGTCATGGGGCCCACCCAGCACATTGAGTTCAGATTTGATGTGAGCGTCCTAAGATGAGCTTAGTGCTGTGGTCACTACTGAAAGAATTGAAGACTTGACTCATGATCTACCAGGAATAGGACAGACACATGGACCGATTTACAAATGGCTTAGCTAAAACTGACAAAGATGTTCAGATGACTGCGAATTAATAGTAGAAGCATGGGGCTCAAAGTAATCTACGCATCTGACACTTGGGAGAAATTTTATACAAGATTCTTATCCACTAGAATTGGTCTGTTAGGTCAGGGGGTTTGATTTGTTTTATTTCCTGCTGCATCTGGAATACCTAGAATTCTGCTGAGATATACTGAACATATTAGGTACTCAATAAAATTAATGTGAATGGATGCATCTATTCCAGCACCAACTCTTTCTTTTAAATATTAAGCACCTGTTAGAAATAGTTCCTAAATTTCTTATAATTTTTATTGATACTCTAAAGATAAGAGACTAAACTTAAGTTGCATTTTGCTTGGTGACTCAGTGTCTGATTCTAACCTAATGACGGTATCATATGACAAGGGTAGCTGTCATCAGATATTATTGAGATATGTGCCTTTTTGCGCCTGTCTGCCCCTCTGCTAAATGGCTTCAGACTGTTCAAGTTCTTCTGTTGTATTTGTATTGTCTTTCTGTATCCTCCTTAAGGGAAAGATTGTGGTTTTACCCTCTTGTTATTCTTTGGGCATCTACCTATGATCTCCTGAGTTCTAATTTGCTGCTTTGAATCTGTGACCCGGCATGGCCCACCATAGTGGGATAAATGTCCAGGCCTTGGAGACCTGGGTTTGATTTCACCTACTAATTTTACATACGAATAACTGGACAAGCCAATTAGAGCCTCTGAAACTCAGGTCCTCATCTTTAAAATAGGAATAAAAATGCCTCACTGGTTATTGTGAGAACTCGACAAAATAACTCATGTGTAAGTCAGATGCTAAGGAGTTCACAAGCCTATGAAAACAAAATATAATTTGAATGACCATATTTCTCCCATGTCCTACACCAGGACTCAGCACCTCTTAGCTAATTCTCTTTAGTTATGCTTTGGAGTTCCCAAAGGATGTTTCATGTAAGCTGTGTTTTCCTCTGCTCCCTCCCCTGCTTGCCATCTGTGCTGCTCTCTAAGTGGAGCCGTAGCACTGCTGAAGCCATGTAGGTGAGCTCCAACGTGCACACCACGGTTCAGCCACTAGACCATCCTGCGTCCTCAGTGTGCTGGAGCGCTGCTTGGTGCTGTGCAGAGGGAAGGCCTCCCTAGGGCAGCGCTGCAGCACCTAGGGCCTAAGGCAGCCCTACCTGTGTTCAGAGTCTCACGAAGTCTTTCGGGAATAATCCAGTCACTTCTGTGCATCATTCCTTGCCTTCAGGAATCTATTCTCACCATCCTTTATGAAAGAACAGCTCCATCAGTTTCTAGCCTTTCCTCCCCTAATCCTGTAACCTACTCCCAGCCAGGGGGGGCTGCGTGGGAACAGACGCCATTCTGTCCCCTCCACACACACCTGCTCTCTCCTGGCCCCTCCTGCCTGGACTCCAAATTCTTTTTCTTATCTGAGTTACAAAACCCAAACTATGACAACTCCTGGAGTGGAAGAGAAGTGCTGTGAATGAGACTAGAATGGTCATTTCTGGTACAAAAGATACCATAACTGAAAAGAAGAATTCCAAAGAGGGACACATGATGACAGTGGAAACTGCACGTAAGGTCACCAATCAGATCAGAGGCCAGGGGACCATTGCTATGGCTTGAATGTTTGTGTTTCCCCAAAATTCATATATTGAAATCTTTACCCTCAAAGTGATGGTATTAGAAGCTGGGGCCTTTGGGAGGTGATTAGGCCATGGGGGCAGAGCCCTCACAAATAGGATTAGTGCCCTTATAAAAGAGGCCACAGTGAGACCCCTTGCCCCTTCCACCGTGTGAGGTTAGAGTGAGAAGGCAGCTGTCTATGAGGAAGAAGGTGCTCACCAGATACCGTGTCTGCCAGTGCCTTGATTTTAGACTTCCCAGCCTCTAGAACGATGGGAAATAAATTTCTGTTGTTTATAAGCCACCTAGCCTGTGACTTTCTGTTCTAACGGTCTGAACAGAGCAAGACAACCATTGCTCCAAGTTTCACTCTAAGTCATGGCTGCAATATCCAACACACACGGCCAGACTTCAGTGTTTTGCCAGGTACATCACCGCAAAGGAAGATTATAGGGCAATTAATTTTGCACTCAAACAATGCAAAATCAATGTAAATGTAATGTACGTAAATCCATTTATTGAACTGATATTAAATGAGCTCTTCCTTGGACCAGGCATTCTTCCCTGCTGGAATAAGCCCTCATTGTTCCTTCCCTAATGGAGGTTTCAGTCTGGTGGAAGTGAGACGTGTTAGTCAAATAGATAAATGTATAATTACAAATCATGATATGATGATGATGATGGTAGCTAACATGTACTGAACACATAACTGCATGCTAGGGATTGTGCTAGGCATTTTTCTTGTATTATTTAATATTCTTAAAATGCATTGAATTACGGACTATCATTATTCCTGTTATACAGATGATAAAACTGAGGTTTTCAAGGAGGTTATATAATTTGCCTATGTTCACACAGCTACTAAGTAGAAAATCTGGGATGCCAACTAGACAGTCTGACTAACAGTCTTCATTTTCAACCTTATGCAATACGGTGATTATTTCTATGAAAGAAATAATAGTAATTTCTTGGAGTTATAGTTTGGGAACTACAACTTCATATAACAGTGGGCCCTAACACAGTATGGAATGTGGGGGGGGGGGTCAAAGATTGTTTCTCTGCAGAAATGACGTTTCAGCTGAAAAATGAGGGAGAAAAACGAGTTAATGAGCCAATAGGGTGGGACTTGAAAGAACTTTCTATGCAGAGGCAACCGTGTGCAGGTTGGGCCCGAGCAGGAAAGCAGCATTTTGCACTTAAGTGAAAATTCATACTATGGGCTGTTGTACATTTCACGGTTGTGAGGTTGGAAGTGGTGATGCCTGTGTATGTCTTGGGAAGAGAAATGAACTGATACAGGTCAGTGGATTTCTGCTCTGGCTGTACCGGGGGGACCCATCACTGTAGCAGTGGCGTTATTTTTTCGGTTAAGTTTCTTTCAGTTTAAGCTCACGATCACTAGCATATCATCTTTTACTCACCCTCCTGATTGGAAGTCTGTCTGCATTCTTATTACTCTTTGGATGAAGATGAAAATTCTTGAAATCCCTCCAAGCCCTGCATGGGTTGGCAGCTTCCTCCTCTCTGGCTGCCCTTTCACCCTGCTTCCCCCTGCTGTCTGTGCTCCCTATTGCCCACCACACTGACTTTTTTTTTCAGTCCTTCATACTTCTTCCATCTCCTTCTGCCTAAATAATTGCATTTTTCCTCTCTGATAGTGTATTCAAAATTATTTTCTAGCACCTGCTATGTGTTGGGCACTGTTGTAAGCACGGAGTCGCAACTAAAATGCAAGATGTGTATAAGTGTTGGGGTTGGGGAAAGGCAGACAAAAAAAAAAAAAAAAGAGGAAGTGAACAGGAAGAAATAGCAGCTTACGGTAACTGCCGTGCAGAGAATTAAAGTCAAGGGATCTAATGGAGAGAAACTGGGTGTAGGTGAGATGGGATGGTTTGGGAAGACTTTCCAAAGGTGTGATAATTAAGCTGAGACCTGGAGGAAGAAAGGAGCCAGAGAGGCAGAAGTAACAGGGAGGAGTATTCCAGGTGGAGGGAACTATAAGCTCAAAGGCTATACATGGAGAATAAACACGGGCTGTTGGAAGAACTGAAAGCAGGATTGTGTGACTGGAGTAGAGTTAGGGATGGGGCCGAGGGTGGGAGTGGAAATAGTAACAGATGAAGTGAGAAATTGCTCTTGTCTGGTCTCCTAGGGCTGTGCAAGTTGAGTGGGAGGAGTTTGGATTTTATCCTGATTGCTGCTGGAGGGATTTAAGGGAAGACGGAAATGATGTGAAAAGAAGTGACCCTTTTGGATGCGTCACTACGGCTGTTGAGTAGAGAATGAACTGTAGGGGGCAAGAGTGAAATATAGCTCATGATAGAGAAAGGATAATGATGTCTTGGCTCTGGGTAGTGGTGGGAAAATGGTGAAAAGTGTTGGATTTGGGATAGTGTGAGTGCAGAACGGGCAGTGTTAACTGGATCAGCTGCTTTGTGGAGAGGGGAATGAGGGAAAGAGGAGAATCAGGGATGATTCCTAAACTCTTGGTTTGGTCAGTTGAGTGGATGGTGGTACCACTTACTAAAACGGAAAGGCTGAGGATGTCGGATGTGGGGAGGATTGAGAAGCTGCTTTGGACACGTCAATGTGAGTTTCCTGTATGCCCTCCAGGTGGACTCTCGGTCTGGGCTTTTGAGGGCAGGAAGGGCTGGATATGTACATTTGGCAGAAAAAGGCACATGCGTGGTGTTCAAAGCTGTGGGGAGACATGCGAAGAGGGAGGAGAAGGGCGCCCACATGTCTGCTGCTCATCATTCATGTTTCCCCTACGCCTCCTTCCTCACCGGCACCTGCTCCACACCCCGTTGGATAAATCCCTGTTGTAAGTGCTCACAGCCCTCACAGACAGCTCCTTCATAGCTCTCCACACAACTGAAATCTGTTTATTTGTGCAACTGATAATGCAATGATTGTGTGACTGGGCAATAGATCCCTGAGGGTAGCGGCTGTTTCTGTTTTTGTTTATCACCGTAAGAAAGATCACCCACACTTGGAAATAAGGCAAAAAGGGTGACTGTGTTCCTGCCATGGTTTAGAGCATTGGGTAACAAGCCTGTTCATGGGTCAACTGGGACGTACTATTTGCCTGGATTAGGGCCCAGACTCTGTCAAGTGAGGTCTGAACTTGTAGAAAACTGATAATATGTAAATGATTTTTGTCCAGTATAGAGAATTGACTGGTTTTGTATCTAATTTAGCAATCTTATTCCGCCATTCTTTTTGTTAAACTGACTCTGTCTCTCTATTTCTGTCTTTCTCTACACACACACACACTCATATATATTTGAATATATATAGATATATATGTAATGTATGTATATGTATATATAGCATATACATTTTTATTAATATCTTATATCTTCCTTTGAATTAGTGTTATCCACTTGATGGATCCCTCACTAATGACTCAAATAGAGCTTTGACATGTGCTTACTATGTATTTTCATGAGAATTATGTTTTTGACATTTTGAAAATTGTACACTGACAACCATTCACACAATCTCTAAGCACTTCACACAGTCCCTGACATGGAGTTTGTGCTCAATATGTATTTGCTAAATGAAAGAATAAAGTGGCCTAGGACCCAGTGAACATAACCAGGGTGTCTAAGACTAACTACCATCTCTACCAAGTATTTGGTAAAATATATGGTAACCAGGCTCTGAGTGAGGACCCACAGAGATCACTAGTCAAGCAATGTCTAGCACATCCCATCTTTGACAAAGCAACAGTCTTCATGGGGGCTGCTCAGCTTGGTCCCAGAATCTTCAAGGTACCTATTGCAAACAAGTGACCCAGGTGTGTATTTAATCTGGGACTCAATCTTAAAAGCCACACAATTGTTAGCTAAGAATGACTTAACCCTTGATATGGAAGAAACAACATTCACTTTACTAAGCTGTTAACCTAAGGATAAATCTATAGGTATAACATTAAAAAATATTTAGTGTTTTAGTATTAATTTGCATTCCCTCCTTATTAAGGAATTGGTGAGACTCTTATCTAGTTGTAGCCCAGGGAAAAGCCTCTGCCTCGATCTATTCTTCTAGATTCTCTTTCTTCTCTTCCCTCTCCCCTTCCCTTCTCCCTTTTCTCTCTCACTTTGTTCAATTTTTGAATAGTCCATCGATCCTCTTGTTTGTCTTAATTATTGATTCATATGTTACTATTATTTCATTCTATCAGTGGCTTTATACAACATACAGAAAATTCTTCACCTGTGTGCAATTGCTAAAAGCACAGAGTTAAGTGTATCAATAGCATTTCTGTAGTTTCAGCTACTTATACTGATGCTAAAATTCTGAAATTCTAGAGGAAGAGTTCACCTTCAAAGTACTCAGCAAAATGCTAGCTGTAGCTGTTGCTTGTCCCCCTCTGTTTTCTTAACCACTGGAAGAACTGCCTCCCATCTTCTTTTTGTGTTCATTACCTCTACCTATTATCCATAAATCACTTCAGAAACAACACATCTCTTTTTGTGTTGCCACTCTGCTAAACCCGATCCCCATCTCGTCTTCTCTGTCCTGCGCTATAGAAAGCAGGAGTTGTTGGTTACCTCCATGGCTATTGTTGGGAGAGAGTGACATGCAGAATGAGTCCAGCTCGAAAATGTATCTCTCATTGCTTAAAGATGTGGACTCTTAAAGAAAATTCATTTTACATCCTTGCTAGTGACAGCAGTTAGGGACTTGCTGCTTAATCATCTATGCCCGTGTGAAATGCCCTTAATCATGGTCATTCATAATTGATGAATTCATAATTGATGGTATTGGGAGCCTTTTGCATTTACCTTAGTATCCTTGTCTGTTTTGCCAGCTTTTTGATCTCTGTGCCACCAAAACGGTACATGTTCCTGAATGTTACAGCATGAGGGGATGGACAAGAGGATGGTTGCCTAGAGAAGGTGACTTTATAAACTAGGTTTTAAATGAAGATGGTATAAGGAAGAATGCTGATGAAGAAGGAGGAGGAGGTACTTAAAAAAATTATAGCCTAGGCAAAGACACGGGATAGTATGTCTTCATTTATTCAACAAATAGGTATTGACCATTTCCTACATGCTTGGCAATCTGTTCAAAGTAATGGGAATGCGGAACAAAAATCCATAAGGCACCATTCTAGGCAAATTCGTAGAGACAGAAAGCAGATTAGAGGTTACCAGGGGCTGAGGGGAGAGGGGAATAGGGAGTTATTAATTAATGCTAACAGAGTTTTTGTTTGGGGTGATGAAAATGTTCTGGAAATAAATAGTGACGGTGGTTGCACAACATTGTGAATGTAACTAACGTCATTGAATTGTTATTCAATGGATAAAATGACAAATTGTATTTATATATAACCACAATTTTAAGAAATTAATAATGTAATATACCTTAAACCATTGAATTGTATAAATAGGTGAATTGTGGGGTATGTGAATTATATCTCAATAAAGTTATTGAAATATTAAGGCACTTTTCTTACTTTATAGGAGTTCACTATCTAATGGAGAAAATCATTCTATAAACAAAATACTGGTATTAGCTGGATATAGTGGCTCATGCCTATAATCCCAGCACTTTGGGAGGCCAAGACTGGAGGATCACTTGAGACCAGGAGTTCAAGATCAGACTGGGCAACATAGTGAGACCCTATCTGTACAAAAAATAACAAAAAAAAATTAGCTGGGTGTTATGGTGTGCTGAGGCAAGAGGATTGCCTGAGCCCAGGAGTTTGAGGCTGCAGTGAGCTATGCTCGCACCACTGCACTCTAGCCTGGGTGTCAGAGCAAGACCTTGTCTCAAAGAACAAAAACAAAAACAAAAAAGACAATCTCCCCCAACCCCCTCAATTACAGGTATTAACAAAAGGACAAAGGTATCAAAACTTGATGGTTAAGGAAATATTTAGGGAGTTGAGTTGTTTCAGTTGAATCCTTCTGTGTGTCACTAGCCCTATAACCTTGAACAACTTACTTATCATCTTTGAGCCCCACCTTCCTTAGCAATGAAATGAGTCTAATATTAGTACATACTTCGTAGAGCTATTGTTATAATTCAATGATGTAATCTGTGTTTATTTATGAAACATAGTAAGAATGTAGTATATTTTAGATGAAGTTATAAGTAAAGTTTTTAGTAAATATGCACTTAAAAGCTAAAAGCACTACATAGAGGAAGCACAGATTTTATACATATTTACTGTGCGTTTGGAGGTGGGAGATCCAAGGTAATATTAGTTGAAATAACATATAGTATCAATAATGATGTCATCAATTAATAATGATGTAGTCACTATTTCTCAAAATTAAGTAACAAGTAGTCTCCCCCAAAAGAGGAAGAGAATAGTCTCACCAGTGTTGATTAAAGTATTTTTATTATAAGGTAACTTAACTATCTACAAACATAAACTAAATATAAGCTCTGTATGCTTGTAACTCATATGCAACAATATAGTGCACACCAATATGTAAAATAAATGTCAAACTATAAATCACCTAATAAAGTTCAAATAAGAGGCATTAATTTAATGTGATGGATAATATTGTTTTGCTGACATCAAATTACTAATCATGAAGTTAAGAGTGGAGAAATGAATTTTGTGTTTTATATTTTAACTGTTGACTCGGTTCTTTTGTGTTTGAGCATGAGGGGCTATAACATTAATCATCATTACACAGTTCACTGCTTTTCTGTTTCAAGAATATAATATTTTAAAATAACAATTGTGGGCATTATAGTCCAAAAGAATGAATGACATTTCTTCATGTGTATCTACTGCTCAGTTCTACTGAGTTGAGGTGGCTGCCAGGGCATCCACTCAATACAACTGACAGACGCAGCATAGCACAAGGAGTTTTGCATTCAGGATGTCTCTGTCACCTTCTATGTAATGTCTCAATTCTTTCATCACTTTTCTATGTTTGCACAACTGTAAATCTTCGTTTAAAAAGTGCTCTCTGGGGTCATTTGGCCTTTGTTTAGTATTATTGCAATTATCATCACAAATGATGTGATGATTAGGAGGGAAAGTTGGAAGTCAGAGCCATTGGCAATCATGTGCATTTAAGCCTCATGGAGATCACAGGGAAGAAAATGGATTCTCCCTCACAGCAAAGAGAAGGAGTTAATGACAATCTTTTTGTAACCTTAAAATGCAGGAGGCCTCAGCTTGGCATCTGGACTGTGTATATGTACGTGCTTCATAGACAGGTATCTGGAAGTTTACTAAAATGTTAACCATCATCCTTTCTGGGTGATGGACTCTCCAATGGCCTTTATCTTCTTTATACTTTTCTGTATTCAAATTTCCTACACTAAATATGTGTTATTTTTAATAATCAGTAATTAAAGAATCTATTTTTATTTCTAAAAATCATTCTTAAATTTTGTTTCACTCAGACAGGCTTTTGGTAGATATTTGGCAACAGACTACTTTTCAAGACTGTCTACTCCAAGATCACAAACCTCAGGAAGTGTCTGGAATGCAGCTATTTAAGGATGCCTACTACAAATCCACATCTTAATAGTCTAGCTGGGGTAAGGCTGACCATTTTTTAATAGAAATTGGTAAGTCTGAGAAGTACAGGTGGCCAACAGGTGGCCATCCCATGACTACCATGAGGTGGCCTAAGGGAGTATCCTCAGTTCAGGCTCCCTGAAAAATATAGGCTTTCTCTGTTTGGTCCCTAGGTCCACATCTCAGCTTTAGGTCATGAGCACAGGTCTACAAATTTAACCTTCATGCCATAGGTTAGGCTTGGACCACCAGAGTTCTTTTAGCTCTGGTACATCACACACACCCTAGAGCTCCTCCTGGAGCTTTGCTTCTGCCCATGTGATTTCTTTTCTCCTCAAGAATCAGTGCAGCTGGGAGGCAGATAGTTGACTTCTACTCTGGCATGGCCACAATGACAATGTGATCTTGTGGAAGTGACTTGACCTCTTCAACTCAGCGACTCATCTATAATACGGGACTAAAAATACTTCCTTCCTCAGAGGTTGTTGTGAGAATTAAATAGATAATGCATGAAAAATCCTTAGTACACCCTCTAGCATATCATGACTGTTGAATAAACATCAGTTGTTACTTTTTATATTAACTCAATTGATATTTTCCTTCTACCTTCTTCGGTGTTTTTTTAGGGCTAATAATCCTACTACCAGATCTCCATGCGTTCCCGCACCTTCCCTTCTTTTCAGCAGGATGCAGTGGACGGAGTAGGGACTTTGAAGCGGGATAGTCCCAGTTTAGAACTGTGGTTACACAACTCACTCGTGCACTCCTGGCTACTTGTGGTGCTCAATGTCCTAAGCCAGTTTTGTCGCCTATAAAGTAGAGATAATTAAAGAGTTTGGTGAAGATTAACAGGTGTCCTCACCCCTTCACACCAGTTAGCAGGGTGCTTTCCCCATAGCAAATCATCAGTGAAAATAAGCACCCCGCTCTTTCCTTGTACGTGAATTTCTTAAAGATTCCACCCAGGTCATCTAAACTTCCATTTGGGATCAAGACTGCCCTCTTCCCATTCCTCCCTTGCCAGAAAAGCTGTATCTTTAAATCTCATCCAAGGATATACTAGTAGAGAGTTTAAAAGTCTGTGTTTGATTCCTACTTTTCCCCACATTTGTGCTGAGTAACTTTAGGCAAGTTTTGAATTTTCTGACATTCTATTTTCTTCTTCTTAAAACAGAGATAATGACACTTACTTCAAAAGGTTGTTGTGGGGATCAACTTAAATTTACTTTACTCAGTATATTTTGAGTACCTGCTAAGTGCTGGGATTTCAATCATAAGCCAGCCCAATAGTGCAATTATGTGATGCTTAGGAGAGTGCCTGGTATACAGCAAGCTTCAACACGTCATGTCTGTCACCATCATATCTGTGTTTTGATACGTAAGCATAGAATAATTCAATTACAGTTTAAATCCTCTCTCTCAATCAAAAGAAATAAATGCTTGACTTATCTTAGGAATTCTTGGGGGATAGGTATCCCTCATCCCCATTGGCATCCAGCCACAGTAAAATGCCATAAGTCGGGTATTCAAGTGGTTCTGACAAACAATAGAGATTGTAAATCACCAGTGTAGCATCTCCTGTAGTGTAGTTAGTACCTGGTTGGAAGACAAGAGTAGCCCAGATAGTCCTAAAGAGCAAATGATATTTTTAAAATTAAGCAATTGGACAGTAGAATGGATAAACGGTGGGGTATTCATACAATGGAATACTACACAGTGATGAAAAAGAATCTTGTTACACGTAACAAAGTGGAAATCTCACAAACATCATTTGAGCAAATGAAGCCAGACACAAAAGAGTACATACTGTATTATTTGATTTATATGATGACCAAGACAGACAAAACTAATCTATGGTGATAGAAGTCAAAATAGGTTACCTCCAGGGGTAGGTATTGACTGAGAGGGTCATGAAGGAAGCGTGATAGGTAGATAGATGAACAGCTGTACATATATGTGTAGATATATTAACATATATGTAAAATTTTATCAAGGTGTATATTGAAGATGTGTGTACATTATTGAATATAACATTTACATCAATAAAATATAAATTTAAAAATTGGGTAATAAGTACCTGTATATATACACCTCTGTGTGTGTGTGTGTGTGTGTGTGTATTTTTTCCCCTCTGTCTTGTCCACTTGCCTTTCAGTTCACACCTGGTTGAGGCTGGTATTAAATTCAGTTTGTATTTTGCAAGTGTTTTTGTTCTTCCTTTCCTTTCTCAAGCTTCATGGTTGTGCTTAGGGAGGAGGAGGTTGATCGACAGGTGGTGGGGAGAGTAGCTGAGCAAACACAAAAGTAGTCTTGGACTTAAACTGTACTGTCAATAATTCTTAAAGTGCATCCTCAGAATGTGGATAATTGTCCACTATACGGGGCAGTTATGATTTTCCCCCCTGCTGTCGGCAGTGGAGCCCTGGGGTGCCTCTCACTGGCCCAGAATTAAATAGGATAATTGCAGTTATAAGATGCAAGTCTCTAGTCCCTCAAGTTATTACCCGAATGGATGATAACAGCTTAGATGTGTTGGGGATGGGACAGGGGTAAGAATGGGGTCGAGCAGAACACTGTCCTACATACAGCTTTTGGCACCCACTGCCCCTTTCTTGAGGGTTGGTTGACACCTACGGGGTGAGGGATGGTGCTGGCCTAGTTCCCTGTCTCTCTGACTTGGCAGCGGGGACCAGCCATTGTCATGCCTGTGCAGAGTCCGGCTTGCTCTCTGAAGTCTGAAAAAGAAGGTAATCGATAGTCAAAACACTCACTTTGTTGTATGTGACTGTGCTCTGAGAATTCACTTCCCAGCTGGGCCTGCAGCCAGGGAGAGGAGAGGTGTGGGGGCAGCCAGCGAGATCTATAACGGCTTGTTTTTGTTTTTCTCTTAAAAGCAGATGAGAGAGAGAGAAACTGGGCTAGGACAAAAAGAGAAAATGGAAACTGAGTGGAGCTGGGAAGGTGGGAAAGACAGAAACCAACTACGAAAGAATAGTTACTTGACAACCTCCAAATCATAATTAGGAGACAGTTCCTGGCCTCACATTTTCCACATAAACACTCGGGCGCTGGGCAAAGTTAATGGGGCCTGACTGCACGAGAGAGAGCCTCTGTCCAAACGCAGCAGCCATTGACGTCACAGACGGAGAGTCTCAGAGCAACGCGCTCTGCTCCCCGCATTTATATGTTTGACCCTAACCTTTCCCAGATGTGCAACTGTTCTTCCTTCCAAAAAGGGACTTTCAACACTGGCCATTGTGTGCTCTCTGAATCCAGTCCTGCAGCAAAAACAAAAGTTCCAAGTTCCCGAGTTTTAGAACTGGACTCGTGTGCTGGCGTATCTCTGGGCTGTTTGGCGTCCTCTCTGGAGGCTTGTATAACGGGCTTTCTGTCTTTATGTGCTTGTTATCTCACGCCTCAAACTGCTCCTTAGCATCTGGCTGGCCGTCCCTGTGTCTGGCCACAGAGAGGTGGGAGTATGACGAGGCAGACGCAGTTAGGATCCGGCTCCAGCCTACTCCTCCACTCCTGCCTGAACTCCCTGCCTTCCCTGGCTCCGGCCACACACGTTATTTGTAGTTGTGCTAAGACTTGTGGGTGACTCATGGCCCTGTGGCTTTGCCTACTCTGTTCAGGCTGCTGTCCTCTTCCCTTTTCCCCCTTTGATCTGGTGGACACCAAGTCCTCATTCAGGTCTAAAGGCAATGCGAGTTTCCTCTGCTCCCAGAAGCCTTTTCTAACGCCCTTCCCTGCCTACTCCCAGTTCACATTGCCTGTTTGCTCCATAACTGCCAGCCCTGCTTTGCAAGGACTCTTAACCTTACCCTCTCCGCCGCACACTGGTGTGTTTAGTTCTCTCTCTGCTTTACATTACAGTTAGTTGTTCATGTGTCTTTTTCTCTAACTAGATCCTAAGCCCTTTAAGAGCAGGAGCCGTATCGTGCCCGTCTTTGAACCTCCAGCATTTAGTACTCTAGCTGGCGTGTAACAGGTATTTAATACATTGTTTGTGGAGTGAATTAATTAATATGGCCAAGGAAATGGGACAATGATGTAACAGAAGTTATGTACAGTATCTTGATGACTTTGCAAGAATTAGTATTAACAAAACAGTGAGGCATGTTACCACTGCTGGAGAACAGCATAGGAAAATAAACATTAAATTTATACAATAGGGACAATTACTGCTGTTATTGCAGGTCCTTAACATGCCCTGTTACTTCCTAAGTGCTTCACAGATGTTATCTCAGTTTCTTCTTACCGCATCCCTTTTCCAAGTGGCATGGGGATTCTATCATCATTGTTTCTATTATTTCAAGTTTCTAGACAACACGATTCTGTAGCCTGCCGTGGAGACATGTTCCAAGACCTCTCAACTCTTTGGAAAGCCCTAAGTGTACTAGCTGTTACAAAGCTGCTAAACAAAGGATCATGGCTTCAAAATTCCCTTTGTGCTCATTACATGAATATCAAATTTTCCCTCCTCTCTGCACCCAAAGTTACTAACTCTCCTTTCCCCAAACCTAAGACCTTTGATGTGAGGCCAGATCTATGGAGGGGTAGGTAGGAGGGGCCACCAGCTGGGCTTAATTAGTATGCTTTTCCCTGAAAGATAAGAATGTGTACTTAAGAAGGACCTGCCCATGTCTTGAAAAACCTACACTCCACACCAGGGTTCCATTTGAGAGAAAGAAAATTGGAGCTGTAGCAAAATCCTCAAATAGGGGAGAAATGAAAAGAGGGTTGAGGAAGCATTGGTAACAATTTACCTTCCTCTAATCTGACTTGGGTCTGTCTACCCACTGCATATCCTCCTTCTCCTTGTCCTCAAGGAATCTGACCTCAGTTGTACAGAGCTCAAAGGAAACAGAGGAGAGATGATGTTTTGATGCTGTTGCTTTAAATATTCAGGAGGCAAATCTCTCTTTCTTGGGGGGATATAAGGATGATTTCAGGATTTATTGCAGCCAGAGGGCTGGAGGCCACAAGGTATCTGCTTGTTATCATTTCCATTAGTGGCATTAGAATGGTGAGAAAAGGGGAGGATAGAAGAGAGGGAAAAGAGAAAAGTCCACCTATCTGACCATCCTCTGGGATCTGGTGATCTGACCATCATCAGGAATGGTGATGTCCTCATATGGTGAAAACTTTCTGGCTTCCCACTGAAAGGAAATGTCCACAGGGAGTTTTCAAATTGTTGCCTCTCTCTATGGGTAGGTAGACCTCCATTTTAGCAAAGTTAAGGGCTAAGTAGATTAGAGAGTTGCTCAGGATTCATAATTATGTAAAATAATCTTCAAGTTATATAATTCATGTTAAAACCAATCCTTAAAGATTTTTTTGTTTCCATTTTTTCTATGCAGCCTCCTTAAGAACTGTGTTTACTAAAACTGGATAAAGTGAATTTCTAGTGTTATGGGGATTTTCCCAAGGAAGCTGTGAATTTATGAAGCTGGGAGTACTGTAGGAAATTAATATTTTGAATCAGAAGCAAAAGATGTGTGTTTTTCCAGAGTTTTGGTGGAGAGGGATGTTACAGAGGATTAGATGCTCTCTTTTAATTTCAAACTCTTTGTTATTTCTCTTTAATATAATATTAATGTTGGACACAGAACTTTAGCCTATGAACATTTTAAAATCATGGGATAAGCCTTGAATTCATTTAAACTTTTGTTAACTGGTAATTCCAAGGAGATAAAGTCAAAAGAATGATGGGAAAAAGTAAAAATAATCCCCAGCCAAATCAGATAGAGGGACAGGAGGAGGAGGAGAAGGGACGGAACAAAATACAAAACTAGCACACCAAAAAGGAGGGAGGAAACCTGGGAAAGTGAAACTATCCAATTACTTCCCCAGTCAGGAAATTGTTACTAAGTTAATTTAACGGGTACAGGGAAGAGTGAAGTCAACACACTGTGGTTCAGATGAGAGATTTAACTCTTACTTGCAAAAAAACATTCCACTGCAATGATAGGGGTAGGGAAGAATAATATAGCTTATTAGAGCTGTCTTAAGGACTACAGTTCCCTGAATTACTGTACCTAACAAACATGTTGTGACTACTATATGCACAGCAAGGGCCAGGCATGTATAGGTGTAAAGATGAATTGGTCACTTAGCCTTCCAGCAAAGTGGTCTCAGTTGTCTGAAGGGGTATAAATCCATGAGATGAAAAGAGAACCCAGAAAAAGTGCGTGTTGGCTGAGAATGAGTCCCACTCACCTGAAGATTCCAAACTGCATAACTGGCATTAGGAACCATTTTTCTGTCCTGTCCTCCAGGGTGGTGGATGCTCACTCTTAATCATTCTTTCTAGATAGCCTTTATCAGATTAAGGAAGTTCCCTTCTATCCTAGTTTGCTGAGGGTTTTTAAAATTGTTAATATAATATTTTTAAATTGTATGATATCTTTTTTCATCTATGAAGATGATTATGATTTTATTTTTCTTTATTCCCTTAATTTGGGGAATCATATTAACTTTGGTATGAATGCATCATGTACAACTGGAATAAACACAGCTTGGTTATTCTTTTTGTATAATTGCAGGATTCCATTTGATGTAATTATTAATAATACCCTTGGATCTATGTTTATTAATACCTTCAAAGTTTTAAATTACAGTTTATCCCACTAAAGTTTCTTTTTAATTCTATCTTACTTTTTTTGAATTACTATTATTATATATTCCATCACAACAAGATTTTAGCTTATTCTCATATACGTTGTTCTCCATTTCCCATTCTTCCATTATGTTCAAAATACTTAGACCAGTGGTTCAAACTTTTTTTTCTTGTGGTTATTATAAAACATCTCTTTGTTATAATAATATATTTTAAACTAATAACAACTTAACTTCAATCAAATACAAAACTATTCCTTTTCATTCTCCACCCCTCATTAATGTTATTGATGTCACAAATTACATTTTTAAATATTTTGTATCCATTAATATAGTCTTATAGTTATTTTTATGTGTTATCTTTTGGATTCTATACTGAATTAAAAGTGATTTATACACCATCATTACAATATTACAGGAGTCTATATTTGTTTATGTATATACTTTTACCAGAGGGCTTTATATTTTCATGGGTTTTTGTGTTGTTGTCTAGTGGTAGTGTCCTTTCATGTCAACTTGTGGGACTCTGCTTAGCAATTCTTGTAAGGCACGTGTAGTGGTGATGACCACCCTGAGCTTTTGTTTATCTGCAAAGGTCTTTATTTCTCTTCATTTTAAAGGATAGTTTTGCCAGATATAGTATTCTTGGTTGGCGGTGAGCTCTAGGGCTTGCTATTCTATCATCTTACTGATGTCACTCTGTAGCTACTTTTTAAGACAATATCAAAATCTACCAAGGTATTTGATTATCAGTACTTTATATAAATCTTGCACCATCTCCTGGAATTTTCTCTCCTCTAATTAAAGTACTTAATGCAAAAATTGATTTCAGGATAAATCTTTTTAGGGCAGCCTGAGGGTTTGTATGGCTGAGAATATTTTTATCATCCACTCATACTTAAATGACAGTTGGGCTAAATATAAACTTCTTGGCTCTAAATATTTTTTCCCAATACTTTGAAAATATTACTCTATTTTGAACAATCCCCCTTTTTGTTGATTGTTTCTAGTGTTGCTATTAAAACATCTAAAATTAATCTGATTTTGATCATTAGTGCAGGATCTGATTTTTTTCTAGGAGCTTTTATAATTTTCTCTTCATCTTTGATATTCTTACATTTTCTTATTAGCTATCTAGTGTGAGGTTTTTCCTTCTATCTCCTCTTTGGGACTCTCTGGCCCGTATATATGTAGCCTCCTGCTCCTCCTTCTCTTCATTCAGGAAAATTTATCTCTATTATTTCTTCAAATGTTTCCTCCTCTCCATTATTGCTCCCTTTTTCTGTGATTTCTATTATTCTCATGTTATTATTTCTAGTTGTATTCCTCTTTCCCCTTGCCTCTTAGATTTTCTTTTAGGTTTTATATTTCCTTGCCTTTTTATTTTTCTCTTTGGGAAATTTTCTCAATCCAATTTTTCAAATTTCTAGTCCATTCATTAGCTCAATGTATGCTGTTTATTTAATTTATATTCTTCATTTTAACTAATTTTTTAATATCTAATAGTGCCTGGTCCTTTTTATATTAATACTTTCTTGTTTCAAATTGCTAATAACTTCTATTATCTCTTTTGGTTCTATATTTCTGCTTTGGCACAATATGTAAAGTTATTTTCACTTTAAATGGTTGTGCTCTTCAAATGTCTTTTTATTTTGCCTTGTGAGTTCATTTTACCCTGGAGATATTGGTTCCTTTGTCCGATAAGGGAAGATTTTAAGCTGCAACAGCCCTTATTAGCCCAGGTTAGGGAGCTAAGCCCTGTGGAGGAGAAGGCTAGGTGCAGAAAAACTAATTAGTGACTTCTGGCACTTACCTTAGGGCCTCTCTCTTTGCCCACATGGAAGTAGCATTTTATAAATTAATCAACCCCGAGAGTTTGGAATGGGAGGAATGGGGAGTCTCTGCTCAAGGTTAGTTAGCCTCCACCTGCTGTTTTTGGTGTCTTGCAGGTGCAGATCTTCTGCACTGCCTTGTTTGTACTACCTAGCACACCTGGACCAGAACTGAGAGCCATACGTATAAGGGCAGAAATTGTTTGTCAATAACAAGGAGAGCAAGAGCAAAACACAAAGAATTCCTATCTTACTGTACCTTCCGAGTGATGTAGTCATTGCTCCTATTCAAAGTCAACACCTTACTCATACACCAGTCCAAAACATCATAACTCCATCTCTCCTGACAAGTTTCTTGGTATTTTTCCTCTGTAGTTCCTTGGAGGGAGGAGTCAGCCATCATATTGGTTCAGTGCCTCAGAGTATCTTGACTCTGATCTTATTTTAATTTTTCCAAGAGTATGATCTTGGACAAATTATTTCTCCTTAGTTTTCTTATCCATAAAAATGGGACTAATACATAATGTTGATAGCACTATGAATATTAGAAATAATATATAGTGGTTAGTGCTGTTATTGAAATAAAGTAGAAACTCAATAAATCATAGCTGCTATCGTAATTATTGATATTGTTACTATTGTAACAGAGCCTGCCTTTCTATTCTGCAGTGGGATGTTCTGAATAATGGAGTACAATGTTGCTGTGCTCATAATATAAAAAGTTGTCTTTATTGTGTTCAGAATCACATCACTGAGATTATGTTTCTGTTTCGTTTTGGGGTTACTCATACGTATGAGTAACCAATCAGAGGATTTGGGGGTCTGACTCCAAATAATGGAGATGTGGTTGATAACACTCTTCTGAGGGGAAGTAACCCCTACAACATGATAAAGAACCAGAAGGAAGGGTATGGGTGACGATTGTGGAATGGCCGTATCCATAATCTGGCATTTACTTTCCTTCTTGTGTGTTGAAGTTCCATTCTGCTAGCACCCAATGCCTTCAATAAAGCGACATTACATATTACAAAATGGTCTTGCTTGTGTGGGTAATTAAGGGATAGCAGCTGATCATGAGATGTTAAGAAGAGTCTTTACAAAAAGCAGGTCCAGTCTCAGACAGTGTCACTTGGATGACAAGGGACAGACAGGATGGACCTGTGGGATAGCCCAACATGCTTCAGGGATTCTCAGAAGTACCTGGGGTGAGGAACCGGATAAAAGACTGGGCTTCCTATAGTAGCAGGATAGGAGATAGAAAATTCTGATTTGGTACTGAACGGGGGAAGTGGGACTCACTGTAGGATGGAGAACCAGGACCTTTGCATTGCATTGTTAGTTCCAAATGATAATATCACCACACTCCAGCACTCTATACCTGCTTGCAACAGAACAAATGTCTGCTGTCTCCTCTCTTGCTTGGAGGGCACCTGGAGGCAGAGTGCTTGACTTTGAGTCACTTGATTTGTCAGCTTTGGGTACTTGGCTACCACATCAGTCAGCCACAGACTTCTGAAGCAGGCCTGGCAACATCATGGTCAGCTACACCCACTCTGAGGCCTCAGAACATGTGTCCTCAATTCTCTCTTCTCAGGGCAGATATGAGGTGGGGAGCAAAGAAAATATGTCTGCTGATTTCTCAAACTCACACGTATTTATTCTCAAAACATACACTGCTTTTCTCCCTCAGGGCTAATGAAACCTGCTTCCCCTTTGGTTTTCACATCTAAAATGATGTGGCTCATTTCTCATCCTCCTCCAAGAAATGGCCAATTGCTGGTGGGGTCAGGGGACTCCCAGGGGGTATAAAATAGAAGCTGATGCTATTTTTAAAATGCCAGAAAGTCTTCTATTATGCCCAAATATGGCCACAGGAGACGTGTGTTCTTTAATTGTTTTCTCCTGAGTTCAGTTCAACAATTACTTAGAGAAGTTTCTTGAAGTGACGGATATCTGAGCAATTCATGGGGCCTTTGACGGCTTCCTGGGTCACCTCCATAAACTCCACCCTGCAGACCTCATGCATTCCATCAGGGCTGGACAAAAGCAAGCCTCCCTTCTTTGGGACAGGCCCTCTTTCCTTCTACCCTAAGTAATGACTCTCACAGCCTTTGTTATGGACTCCTCAGATCTCTGTACATAGCAACCAGGCCATGAGGTGAGCTGATCTCTACCCATTAAACATGATGCCACCAAGCTGTTCCTGTCCATTACTGCCACTTAGATTACAGCTGTTGGTCAGCCCTTAGTGGAAAGAAGTAACTTCCTCCCTCCTCCTGCTTCATCAGTTACTGCCACTAAAATTACAGCTGTTTGTCGGCCCTTAGTGGAAAGAGGTAACTTCCTTCCTCCTCCTCCTTCTCAAAAATAACATGCTTTTCACTCTATCCCTACTAGAAAATGCACATACCAACCCAGAGAGAGTTGGGCTGAGAATTTTTCAGGCAGGATTTCCCACCCCCTGCAGCAGGCTCAGAGTTCTGAACTTGAGTGAGGATGTAAACTTGCCAGGCTTTCAGGGACTCATCTTGAGCCCCCACCCTCCCCACCCTCCCACTACAGCGATCCCAGGGGTTTGGCCCTGAGATAAGAACTGTTTCACCCTTCAAAGAAGTAAAATCCATTAGGGGAAAAAAAAAAGATGCTATAAGTCATGGAGGAAAGAAACAGACAGGTGTGCGTGTGTGCCCACGTGTGCTCACGCATGTGCACATACATGGGGTTCTTACACGTGCATTGAATGGGCATATGTGAATTTTTGTGTGCATGTGTGTCATGTGTGTAGTGTGTTGACAATAAGAGAACTTCATTGTCTCTCCCTCTCATTTTCTTATCCACAGCCTGCCTTTCCTTACCCCAAGGTAACCTCTTATAATTTATTTGCTTTATTTTAACTATCTTTGTGTGTGTGTGTGTGTGTGTGTGTGTGTGTAGCAAGAAACTGACCAGAAATTTGGCAAAGAGGATTGTTTGTAGATGTGAGCAGTTCCTCTTGGTTTGGTGGCAGTGTTTTTCCTGGAACCCAGTTCCTGGGCCTTGTGTGCGGGGAGAGCACTGTCCCCTGTCGACTTCACGAACACTGCCTCCCTGCCCACCTGCCCACCCTGGATGGGAAGGCTGTGTGCCCTGCATGAGGAAGAACGGCCGAGGCAGCCTGTGAATCCTACCTCGTGAACGTAGGATAGTCAGTTAGAAGTGATCTGTGGCTTCTGATTACTTTTTTTTTTTTTAAATTTTGTTAAACTCAGGTGTCTGTGTTTGTTTCAAAGCTTCCTCCATTTAACAATATGTCTCGGAAATATCTGTCAGATTTAATATCTCATGATTCTTCTTGGATGACCCACTGATACAATCATATGAAGCCAATTTCCATCTCCTGCACACCTCGGGAAGTATAATATGAGATACCGACTCGGATAGACTCAAATATTGAATTGGGTTGCTAGCCATGCAACCTTGAATGAGTTAAATAATTCTCAGTTACCTCATCTAGAAAAAGGGGATAATAGCGATAACTGCATTTTGGGTTGTTTTACAGATTGGATGAAACTAACCTTGTAAAACTCTCAATGCAATACCCCTCGGAGAGTAAGGCTCTGTTAAATACTAATATTTTTGTCTTCTCCTCCCTGCTCCCAGCTATTGCCTGTGGCAATTCTCCCATTCTTATTTCTTTCTTTTGCTTTCCTACAATATTGGTTTCCTGGGCTGCCGTAACAAAATACCACAAATTGAGTGGCTTAAAACAACAGAAATTTATTCCCTCAAGGTACTAGAGGCTAGAAGTTTGACGTCAAAGTGTGAAAAAGGTCATACTCCTGAAGGTTCTAGGGCGGAATCTTTCCTCGCCTCTTCCAACTTCTGTTGGCTTCTGGTATTCCTTGGTTTGTGGCAGTATAATCCCAATCTCTGCCTACCTCTGCCTTCACATGGCCTTCGTCTCTGTCTCTGTGCCCCTTCCTCTTCTTGCGAAAACCCGAGTCATTGGAGTTAAGGCCCATCCTAAATCCAGTATGATATTATATCATTTTGAGATCCTTAACTATTATATCTACAAAGATTCTAGTTCCAAATAGGTCACATTCTGAGTTTCTGGGTGGACATGAATTTTTGGGACATGAATTACACAACCCACTATATCTACCAACCCAAGATCCTCTCTTTTTTCAAATCACCTCAAAATTTGTATCTGTCAGAGAATTCACTTCTCCTAGTCTATGCATATTTTGCTCACTTTCCTCCATCCTCACTGCCATGACCTATAGCAGCTTTCTCCTGTGTGACTCTACCACCCTGTGAAACGACCTTGTATGTCTTTGGTCTCACTCAAATTCATTCTCCACATGACCTCCAAGGTGGTCTTTTAACAGTATAGACAGACCTGACCAAGGGTTCTTCCTTCTTTAAAACCTCTACAAAAGCTTCTAGTTGTCTTTAGAATAAAATTCAACACCTTAGCATTCAAGGCTCTTCAAAAGTTGGTCCCAAACTGTTTTTCTAACCTAATACCCCATTGCGCTCTTCACAAATTGCCCTTAGCTATTCCAGTCCACACTTAACTAGGTCCAACTAGGTCCAAGGGAGAACCTCACTATTGTATAGCCATGAGAGGCTTGTTCCAGGGTAGGGTCTTGGAGGCCAGGCCCAATTAGGTGGAAGGTTTACTGAGAGCACCTTGAAACAGACATTAACTCTGGTGTGGGAGTGAGGAGGGAAGTCGGAGGCCAGTTCTAGAGAAACATCAGGCCTGAGGAGTGAGTTTGGTTCCACAAACACGATGAGAGCTTTGGAAGCTCAGGAGATCAGGGACAGATTTGGAAGAGGAAGACAAGCTGGTGAAATCATTGAGACTCTAGTCTTTGAAATGAATGAGTGTGATGAATCCATTCATATACTGGGGGCTGGCCAAGTGGCCTGGGCTGGGCTGGCTTCACAACACTGGGAAAGGGTGGAAAGTGCACTCTATGGTCAGTTTCCAGAGTTCTCTGTGGTCAGCAGGGAGGGACACATGGACCACAGAGCCCTGTGACCTAATCCTTGTGACTCTTCTCTTCTGTGTTTATTCTGTGGGAACCCAAGGCACAGACAACTTCAGGTCATAACTTGTGTTTGTAGCTGTTTGCTATTGCAGTTTCCTAAACAGCTGGGCAGAGGGAAGAACTGAGCCCTCACTGTTTTTGAGAATGTCAGTCTGGACTCTTCCTCTGTTGCTCTTCTAGTTTCTGAATCAGTTTGGACCCAGGCTGAGCATGAATCAAGAGACTGACCTCCACTACCTGAGGGAGCTTGACTTCATGGCCTCTAAACATTTCCAGCTTAGACACTTTATGACTCCGAATCCAGCAAATTATCTGGATGAGGCTGCATTGTCTCTTCCTCCTGGATTCTGCTGATCTGCTTAATGCATGACTCTTGCTGGGTAGCTGACATGTTGTGCTCCTTCAGCATCAGCTGCAGTGTAAGGGAGAAATGAGGGATTTAAGGTGCTTCAGGAGTGATTTATAAGGCTCCCAAGATATAACCACTTCTCAAACCCACGTTATAATTTATTACTAAAACCAACCTGCCTGCCTGCCTGCCTGCCTGCCTTTCTTCCTTCCTTCCATCCTTCCTTCTCTCCTTCCTTCCTTCTCTTTTTCCCTCTCTCTCTCTCTTTCTCTTTCAATCTCCCCCCAACCCTCCTAGTAATGCTTTCAATGGCCATAAGTCATTTCAGGGAATTACCACACTCAGAGGGTTTCAGTGTTGAATTGGGCCTTGCAGATGACTAGGTCTAACATCTTCATTTAACAGAGGGGAAAATTGAGATGCAGGGCTGTGAAATCCCCTACCAGTGTCCCCAAGACACAGAGCATCAGGTCAACTGATTTCTAAGCCAGGGATTTTCCCTCTGGTATCATAATCATGATCATTTAAATGATATAATTTCATTCTCCTCTTCCTGTCTTGATTGTTTTTTTCCTTCTCCTCACTTAAGACTAGGAACAAGACAATTTATCAGAACAGAGAGGAGCAAGGATTCCGGGGAGGCAGCTGCCCGCCTGCAGCTCTCATCTCCTGGATTCCCGACACCTCCTCCTCCTCCTGAGCTAGATGGGAAGGAGAGGAGGCCGAGTTCAGGAGAGGAGACAGGCCACAGGGCTTTCTTCCTCAAGACCAGCCTTGGAGCTGGAAAGGAAGTTGCCCCAGGGTAAGGAAAGAACAGGCTGGGGAACCCCGAGACAGTGCTGGCTCTGAGATCTGGGGCCCTGAGGGAGAGGGCAGCACCAGCCAGGAGGGCGTCTGGTGTCTCAGGTCCCTCCAAGGCCCAGCAGGAACTGGATCTGGATGAGGTCTTCCAGTTGAGGGATGTACAAGTCTTTTACATCCCATAGATGAACTTCAACATTTTAAAATCAAGGTCATGTGCATTCTTAAGTATGTTTCTGAGTATTTGAATCTCTCATTTTCCTTTTGTAAATGAGATAAAAATATTCCATTGCATTTTCTAACCTTTTATTTATTTATTTTTGGTTAAATTGTTATCGACTCTTTACTCAATTCTCTTACTTGTTTATTTATTTTTGGTTTTAATTTGATTTTTTATATTTTAGTTTTTAATTGACACATAATAATTGTATATATTTGGGGGTACAGTGTGATGTTTCAATACATATATAAATTACATAGTGCTCAAATCAGAGTGATTAGCATATCCATCACCCCAAACACTTGTCATTTCTTTGTGGTAAGAACATTTGAACTCCTCTCTTCTAGCTGTTTTGAAGTATAACACCAGAACTTAAATCAATTCTCTTATTTTTCAAAAATGTTTTTCAGTTGCTTCTATAAGGCCTTCCAAGTATAAATCACATCATGTATAAATAGTAATCATTTTCCTTCTCAATTTTTTTTAACTTCTAGGTTATTTTTCATGCAGTCAGACTATATTGGAAAGTAATTCCAGAAAGATTTTACATATGGGTGGTGATAATGGCTTTCTCAGCTCTGTTTTTTCCTTTAATGAAAATATTTATAACAGTTTCCTATTAAACAGGTAGCATAGTTCAAGATTTTTTTTTCATGTTAAAGAAAAATCCATTATAACTTTTCAGCATCTATTGAAATGAGCTTATGCTTTTTGGCACTTTCACCTATTAATGTGGTGACTTGTAGGAACAATTTCTTAATGTTGAAGTGTCCTTGGATTTCTAAACAAACCTCAGATAGTCCTGATATATTATTGCACAATGGACTGCCAAATTGTCTTCATAATATTTGTTTTATTACTTTTGCATTGATATACTAATGTATATTGGGCTTTCAGTGCAATCTTTGTCCAATATTTGTTTTATTATGATGATGATTGTATAAGACTACTTTGGAAACTTTACTTCTCACTGTGTATTCCAGAATCGTTTAAAAGCACAGATGCTCTTTGACAACTTTCACAATTGGTCTGTTTATTTTTTTTCTTTCTTGAGTCAATTTTGGCAGTTTCTATTTTCCATGAAAAGAGGCCATTTCTTCCAGGTTTTAAAGTGTGTGTTGCATAGAACTTTGCAGATATTTCATATAATTACTTTCATTTCTTCTTTCTCTATGGCTGTTATTCTATTATTCTTTTTTGTTTTTTCTCTTGATTAGTTTGGGTAGTGATTTACTTATTGTTTATTTTACTTACTGTTCATTTTCAGAGAACCAGATTGTACATGTATCACATCTATTCTTTTTGGTTTTATAATTAATTAATTTCTGCTTTTACTTTTATTGATGCCTATTTTCACTTTGCTTAGGCTTTTTTCAATTATTCTTCTTTGTGTCAAATGCTTAATTAATTAACATATTTATTCATATATTTAGTTATTACTTTTGTTCCAAATATAGCTTCATCTCACTCATATAGATTTTGTTCTGTTTTTTCATATTTGTATTTTAAAAATTTATCTAAGTTTTGCATTCATATTATTTTACAGTGGATCCCAACCTTTTGGCACCAGGGACTGGTCTCATGGAAGACAATTTTTCTATGACTGGTTGGGGGGATGGTGAGTGATGGGGAGCAGCTGTAAATGCAGGTGAAACTTCAGGGGCTTGCCTGCCGCTAACCTCCTGCTGTGTGGCCCGGTTCCTAACGGGAGGAAGATCGGTACTGGTCTGTGTCCCAGAGGTTGCAGACTGCAGATTTATGGGGTCAAATAGTTACATAAGGCTTTGTTATTGACCCAGGAACTCCTTATTCCTGGCATGTAGTTGGAGGCAGATGTGGAAATAGACAATATGATAAACTTTAATAGTTTATATTGTATCTTATATCTCTACTTTTATCCATTTATTGATACTTGATTTGCCATATGCCATGGACTTGCCCCAGGCAGCACTAGAAGTTTCTCAGTGGATTCCTGTAGGTGGAGGCAGCTCCATTCCTGCCTCAACTGGTACAATTGTTTTTATTTCTTTTGTATATAGTATTTCATTTGAAGATTTCATATGAAGACACATTTCAGCTGCTTCTAATGTTAAAACTCATCAAACTTACCTATATGCACAGTGCTTATGTGGAAATCCAGTGGTAAAAGCCCAACACATTATTTTGACTCCAAAAAAAACCATTGATGACAAGGCACATAATTATTTAATGTGACACTAAGGAAGAAAAAAATGGCCTATTAAACTATAACTTGCCATAGATTTTAGGAGGCATATCAATACCAGAGATGTTAAAATATATAAAAAAGTGTATCTTAATGTAGAATAAATGTGGCATATACTTGTCAGGTGTGAATTGGAATTAACATCTTAGATTTGTTTGACAGTTTTGTGACTCTGTTCAAAGGGTAAGTGACCAGTGAAGTATAAACTGAGGAGAAACTCTCAGAAAAGATTATTTGCTAACTGGGCATCCGAGTCCAGCTTGGAAAATGACATTTCAGACTTTTCTCCTCAATGTTCTTATTTCAGATGGTCCCGATGCCACTGCTCTTTGCTCATTCTCTTTGGCAAGATGGCACAACCCTGAGCTGGAGTCCGCTGGTTAGTTGGGAAGGGGAGATGCCCTGGGTCAGGGTTTGGAAATGTCTTCTTGGACAAGTTTAAGTCACTAAGCTCCCAGATGATCTCCTGCTGTTTCTTCCACCCAGCCTGGACCATGAGTGTCACAGCTGGAGCCTCTTCTGCAGTGGTCCCACAGTCTGGAGGGCGATGGCGTCACCGGACTCCTCCTCACTCTTGGCATACAACTGCTTCTTTCTTGACAGTCTTCCAGATCTTCTTGAACTTTTCCATACAGTGGCTCTGATGGCCCCAGAGGAGTGTGTAGAACCTAGAAGCCTGGGAGTCCAGCCCAAAGAAGTTAGCCCTAAATCTGAAAGATGTTAATGTCTCCCTTTATCCTTAACATTTACACAAATTATGTATTAATATTTAAGTTATGGTTTTGAGTACAGATATAGTATTTCTCCAAAATCTTTAAGTCAAATGGTCTCAGGAAAATGTGCCACAGGTATTACTGTTGCTTTGTGTCACCTACACACCACTTAACTGAGAGATTCTTTATCTTCCACTTGGAGAAGCAGGATAAAGGACTCAGGAGAATCTGCGTTCAAATCCTGGCTTTGTCACTTAGGAATTATGTGATCTTGGAAAGTTAGTTAAATTCTCCAATTTTCAGTTTCTTCATCTGTAATTGGGAGATTGAAAACACCATATTCACATGACTATCGCAAAGACAAAGTAGTATATTTAGATTGTCACAGTCCTGGGGATGTGCTAAGTGCTCAACAACAGTTACTTGTCTTTCACTCTATTTCCTCACTTTCCAAAATAATTATTTCCTTCACCTCTTGTCCCCAGCCTGAGGCCTAGAGAAAGAGGACCAGATGGGTGCCGGCACCATGTATTAATAGTTCAGCCTCCTGCCTCTGCCAAACCTGGATTTCAAAGCACCCTAAAAAGATGGCTGTTCCACTTTATCTTAAAAATCCCCAGACAGGCCGGGCGCGGTGGCTCACGCCTGTAATCCTAGCACTCTGGGAGGCCGAGGTGGGCGGATCGTTTGAGCTCAGGAGTTCGAGACCAGCCTGAGCAAGAGCGAGACCCCATCTCTACTAAAAATAGAAAGAAATTATATGGACAGCTAAAAAATATATATAGGAAAAATTAGCCGGGCATGGTGGTGCATGCCTGTAGTCCCAGCTACTCGGGAGGCTGCGACAGGAGGATCGCTTGAGCTCAGGAGTTTGAGGTTGCTGTGAGCTAGGCTGACGCCACAGCACTCACTCTAGCCTGGGCAACAGAGTGAGACTCTGTCTCAAAAATAAAAAAAATAAAAAAAATAAAAAAAATCCCCAGACAAGCAAACTGCCATCATTTGGCAACTCATTTTAGCTTGCTAAATTTGTTCTTTTGCCAATTTATCTATTCACAAGAAACATACATTGAACCTATATCATGGCAGGCACTGTGCTGAGGAGTCTCAGAATTATAATATCAAAAGATATTTCACATAATCCCCCTCCTTAAGAGGCTCATAATATCCCCAGACCACTTTAGATTCCATGGGATAGATAGCTTCCAGGTTTTGGGAGGAGATGGGTGGCATAGGAAGAATGTTAGAAATGCTTCCCAAAGGAGCAGACATCTGACCTAAGACCTGGCAAGGAACGATAAAGTGAGAAAGAGTTTTGCAATTTCATTTCAGGCAAAATTTCAGAGGTAGAGACCATGATTCAGCAAAGTGAAAGTTGTTAAATAAGATCCAAGCAACCACAAAAATAAATAAATGGGACCTGATCAAATTAAAAAGCTTCTGCACAGCCAAGGAAACCATCACGAGAGTAAACAGATAACCTACAGAATGGGAGAAAATATTCACATGCTACACATCTGATAAAGCGCTGAATACTAGAATCTATATAGAACTCAGGAAAATCAGCTAGAAAAAAATCAAACAACCCCATTAGAAAGTAGACAAAGGACATGAATAGAAAGTTTTCAAAAGAAGACAGACTAGTGTCCAACAAACATATGAAAAAATGCTCAACATCTCTAATCATCAGGGAAATGCAAATCAAAACCACAATGAGATATCACTTAACTCCAGTGAGAATGGCTTTTATTAAAAAGTCCCAAAACAATAAATACTGGCGTGGATGTGGAGAGATAGGAACATTCATACACTGCTGGTGGGACTGCAAACTAGTGCAACCTCTGTGGAAAGCAATATGGAGATACCTCAAAGTGCTAAAAGTAGAACTACCACTTGATCCAGCAATCCCATCATTGGGCATCTCTACCCAAAAGAACAAAAGACATTCTATAAAAAAGACATCTGCACTAGAATGTTTATAGCAGCACAATTCACAATTGCAAAGACATGGAAACAACCCAAGTGCCCATCAATACATGAGTGGATTAATAAAATGTGGTATATGTATACTATGGAGTTCTCAGCCACAAAAAACAATGGTGATCTAGCACCTCTTTTATTATCCTGGATAGATCTGTGGCACATTCTACTAAGTGAAGTATCACGAGAATGGAAAAACAAGCACCACATGTACTCACCATCAAATTGGTATTAATTGATCAACACTTAAGAGCACATATAGTAGTAACATTCATCGCGTGTTGGGCAGGTTGGAGGGAGGAGGAGATGGGTATATTCACACCTAATGGATGAGATGTGCACCATCTGGGGGATGAACACACTTGAAGCTCTGACTTGGGTGGGGCAAAGGCAATATACGTAAACTAAACATTTGCATCCCTGTAATATGCTGAAATAAAAAAAATATTTAGTGTAGATATCATGATAAATGGTGAAGGGAATAAGGCAGTGGACAATAAACAAACTGTCCAGATTTACCCATGTGAAAATGAAATAAATAAATCTGAAGGCAAAGAAAACAGGTTAGTGTAGTAATCCAGGTAAACTATGTGGAAAGTCCAAGGTAATGGCCAGGATAAATGAGAAAAGCCAAGTTTTAGAATCTTGAAGGAGGTAAAACCTTCTAAATAGCAATGTACGAGTTACTGGGCTACATAGAATCTGTCTTCCTAGTTCTTAATTTCTACTTCCCATATAGTGTTAGGGCAGATGATATTATATCATTTTAGAGTGGTTACTAAAAGAGGAGGCAATAGGAACATTGGTTGGCAAATGTGATAATTTAAATTAGACAAAGACAAAATAACAACACTTGTTTTTTTGGCACGTAAAGAATAAACTGTCTATTGTTGAGTTAAATGATAAGAAATTGATATATTCCACTCTTTTTATTTTTCAATTGTTTGTTCATTCATTTGTTCATTCATTCTATGAAGTCAATATGATAGCTTCAGTTTGATGGGAGAAATATGCATAATAATAACATGTGTTAAAGTGCAAAATATAGCCTGAGCAAGAGTGAGACCTCATCTCTATGAAAAATAGAAAAAATTAGTCAGGTGTGGTGGTGCGCACCCATAGTCCCAGCTACTCAAGAGGCTGAGGCAGGAGGATCACTTGAGCCTAGGTGTTTGAAGTTGCAGTGAGCTATGATGACACCACTATACTCTAGCCCAGGTGATAGAGTGAGACCCTATCTCAAAAAAATGTACATTATAAACTATGAGATGCTTTTATATACATTTGTTCATTTGGTTCTCCCAATGGCCTTATGAGACCATTTGCCCTCATTTTACAGGCAAGGAAACTGAGCCACAGATTTGCTTGAGGACATCCAATAGCTAAGACAGGAATTGGTCTGGCTTAGCTATTGGTTCAGTTTCAATGCCATGCTGCCTCCCTGGAATGTGCCAATAGTGAAATCAAGATTTCTTCTCCTTGTGGGAAGCTGTCAGGCACTCTGGGTTCTAGCAGGAACCTGCAGGAGGAGATGAGAATATGTCTTGGTGCACGTTAACTGTCTCCCTGACCTCCTCTAGACAAATCACTTGGCATGCTAGTGGAGGGGTGGGGGTTTATTTAGTTTCCCTGGATGTTTCTTTAAGGACATTAAGAGGAACCAGCCAATACTAATCTCAAACAGGATATCCTTTAGGGAAAACACTCCACACTAAATACAAACAAGAGATTTCAAACTGAGGAATTGCAGACACTGAAGAATCCCTTTAATTAAGTTCTTATAGGGGGTGTGTGTGCGCGTGTGTGTGTGTGTGTGTGTGTGTGTGTAGTTTCAGAGTATCTCTTCAACTTTTGGTGGACCACCCAGTAGGGATATGTGTGAACCCTTCTGCCACCCTGCATAAGTCTTGGTGAATATTATCTCCAGGGTTCTCCCTCCTACATATGCTTGTTTGTGCATAAATGTTTTTTTTTTTCTGTTTATTTCTTTATGTGTTGATGTTCCTCTCTGGTTCCCCCCCCCCCCCCCCACAAAGACCTTGCTTCTTGAGTAGTCAAGTCTGTTAGGACACTTAAAAACAAGAAGGATCAGTGAGCTCATCACTCTTAAGTTCAGCCAGGACCACCCAGAGTGACTCATTGTTGATCAGGATGGAATTTTCACTGGGGACAAATCTTCAGCAGATTTTGCTGTCCTCTGCCTTTGGTGTTTGGTCTCCTCCATCTCTTGGCCACAGAAAGTGGGAACCTACTTCTAGAGTCTTCTTACTGAGGTTCAATCAGTGTCCCTGTAAGAAGAGGGAGTGACACTTTAGTTCCCTAAGTCTCTGTTGCATTTATGTTTGAAAATCCCTTTCCTGCCTACCAAGTGCTCTTCTGAATACCCCATTGTTGTAGTCATATTCACCACCCTTTCGAGGGATTTAATGGCTAAATCAGATCTTTTTTTCATGGCACGTCTCAAGGCGGACCCCAACCCTTATCTCAGCAACTGATCTTTCCCACTGAAAACCTGGTGCCAGTGTGTCCCAGAACCCTCTCAGCCCCTGAGAGAGCACTTCAGAGTAAACAAACTGAAATACCAAGAGGATATTTACAGCCACTTTCCAAGCTCCCAATTTCCTTGCCTAGCCCTGGACACAATGCACTTCTGCATCAGCCCTCAATTGTACTGTCAGAAATTGATACGGGACCAAGATTGAGAAAATATTATGCTAAGCCAGTCAATAGGCAAACAAAACATTGTCTACTATTTCTTTAGAGGATCTGGGGCTATATGTTTGTTTGTTTTCACAATGATATCATCAGTCATCATAAATTCTGGGACTCTCCTGCCTAAACATCCTGATCTATTTCCCAGGGACTCTTGGGAACCTGGCATTGGAGCACGGGGCGCAGATGGCACCTAACAGCTTGTGCTCCTTGTGGTAGGGGACAAAGCTTTCCCCAGCAGGCTCCTGCCCACTCAGCCCCACTGTGCAAGCTCGTAAAACTCATGTCAGAGCAATTCTGAGTGGAAGCTTCTCCTATGCCTGTATAATGCCTTATTTTTATGCCAAGTGCCTCGAGGTCCCCTGTGGGCCAATATTATCAACCAACTGAAGCTCACAGATTGAAAGCTCTACATTTTGTTTTGAGGACCCGGAGGGAAAGGCAATCAACTGTAGGGGATGCTTAAATTAGTTTTTCTGCTTTAGAAGCTAATTCTTTTTCACACAGGCATTCCTTCCTTCATTTCTTTGGTTTCGTTTGATGAACCTAGAATACCTTTCTCCTCTCTGCTTTGCAAAAGCCTACCTATCTCTTCAGGCTCGATTTGAAAAGGACAATTCTTAAAACCATCCCTTAGGATATGTCCTGAGCCTCCTCCCTCTACTTTTTCCTCTTTTTTACAGTTTTATTTTTCTGCCACCGCTTTTATGATATCCAGTGCTCTCCCCTGACTAGGGAGTGGCAAGTGAGGTGCCTAGTGTACAACGTGTAAGGAACCTCTCTCACTTTCAGGGCTGTGCACTTCAAGTTTGAGCACTGGGCACCTCACTTGCCTCACTCTCATCGTGCCCTGCTCTCCCTGAGCAAATCCTCTCCCGAAAGACTGTCACACATTGTAGAGACCTATGTGTAAATGCACTGCCTGATACGCAAACCCTCTGTGTAGGCTGCTTTCTCTTTAATTTCCTTTCTGTGATGTTAGCCGATGATTTCTTACTCTGGCACAAGACAATTCAGCTTTCTTTTTCTTTTTCTTTTTTTTTCTTTTTGAGAGAGAGAGTCTTGTACTCTTGCCCAGGCTAGAGATCAGTAGCTCACAGCAACCTCAAACTCCTGGGCTCAAGCTATCCTCCTGCCTCAGCCTCTGGAGTAGCTGGGGCTACAAGCATGCGCCACCACACCCGGCTAATTTTTTCTATTCTTAGTAGAGAGGGGGTTTCATTCTTGCTCAGGCTGGTCTTGAATTCCTGACCTCAAGTGATCCTCCTGCCTCAGCCTCCCACAGTGCTAGGATTATAAGTGTCAGCCACCACACTTGGCCAATTCAGCTTTCTTAAACTGCCCCTCTTGCTGATACATCTTGCTTTCCTTCCCACATTCTTACAACACATTCCCATCACAGTTTCACAATTTTGGGTTAAATAGTCTTTGTTTACATTATCATGACCATTTAAACATTATCATAGCTGAATCTGTGGGATACAGTATTCACATTTCCTTCCTCTATAACTTTTGCTTTTCTTAGAATTAAGGGTTTCTTTAACATTTGGTTTGTGCTGAATTTTTCAATTACCTGCCACTAATTGAAGCATACATCATTGCCAGGACTGCAAAACTCCTTCCAATATGGTGGAAACACCTTCTCCCCTGCTGCTCCCCACCTCCTGAGTCGTCCGTTCTCCACAGTGAATGGCTGGCTCCCTAAGCTTGCTGCACAGAAGACACAGTGGGTTTTCCCTTCATCTTCCTCCTGGAAATTTCTTTCCACCTCTGGTGCCCAATCTTTGTGTCCTGGATCTCAGGGTTTCTTTATTCTTGGCTTACTCTATCTTTTGGCAGAACAAATCTTTGAGACCTCGCATGTAAAAAAAATATGTATTTACTCTCCCCTCACACTTGGTTAACAGTGTGGGAATAGAATTCTGGGTTCAAAAGACTTTTTCCAGTAGCTTCGAAGCATTGCTTCATTGTCTTCTTTCTAGCTTCCAGAACTGGAAGTTTGGCTAAGAAGTTTGACTCCTGATATTTGTATGTGGCTTTCTTCCTCTTTGGAAGGTTTTCAGATCATCTCTTTATGCCTAGTATTCTGAAATTTTATGATGACGTACCTTGGGATAGCTATTTTTCAACACATTTTTCTTGGGCACTGGGTATTTTGTTTTTCTTTTGGTTTAAATTTGGACATTTAATTCTGGGAATTTTTCTTGTATTTCTATTTTGAAAGTTTCCTTCCTTCTATTGTTTTCTTTTTTTCCCCTTCATCTCTTTTTCTAACATTCTTATCAGCCAAATGTTGGCCCTTGTTCCAGTTGTCTATTGATATAAACCATCGCAAAGCTAAGTGGCTTAAAACAATAGCAATCATGTATTCTGCTCACATGTCTGCAGGTCAGGGAGGGCTCAGTGGGGACGGCATCTTCTCTGCTTTCTGTGGCACCAGTGGGGCATCTCCACTGGGACTGGAGGGGCCACTTTGGAGATGGCTCAGTCACAGGACTGGCAAGGTGGTGCTTGCTCTTGATTGGGGGCCTTGGAACTTTTCACTTTGGACTCTCCATGGGGCTGCTTGAACTTCCTCAGAATATGGTGGTTGGGCTCTAGAATAGTATCATAGGGGGCCTGGATAGAAGCCATAGAATACCACATCTACCGCATTCTATTGGTCAAGCAAGTCACTAAGGCCAGCTGTCTTTCAAGGGCAGGGCTTTAGACTCTACCTCCTAATGAGAGGAATAACAAAGAATTTGTAGCCATCTTTAACCGTAGCCCTCACTCCTCTAATTTTCTTGTATTTCTCTCTTATTTTTCCAGTTTTGCTTTTCCCATAGATTTTAGATTTCCTCAACTTTATTTTTCAGTCTTTCAATTGACTTTTAACCAAAAAAATTTTTTTAAATCATGTTTGTGTATTTCCACGAACTCTTCTCTGAATTCATCAGTTCTTGACATATAGATACAATATTTTTTCATATCATTTAAGGATGGAAATTACAGTTTGTTAGTCTCAGTTTTCTTCTGCTCCATGCAAGTTTTTCCTTTCTTCTATTCTTCCATTTATTTGATTTGTTCTTTCTTTCATGTTTGGGATGTCTCTCAGACATTTGGCATTCTTTGGCTAAGTAAAGCACTTAGATGCTGACAAGGAACTCTGGGTGTATAGGAAGAGTGTGTTGACTGTTAGGTGTCGTTATAGGATGATCAGGCCTGAGATAGCTTTTTCACTAGATGAAATGTCAGTATCTGCAGGTGTTTTTCTGGGCCAAGCTTGATTTGATGAAGAAGAAATATACAAATCCTGTCCAAGGTGTATCATAAGACTGTCTGATAGAGGTCTGGGAGCCACACAATTGAAGGGAGGTAACGGTCTTACCATTCAGAATGTAGACATTCATTTTAATAGCCCTGTTTTTGGTATGGCACTTCAACCTGCTCCCATCTATGCCTGGTATCCTCAGTTTAGAGCCACTGTGGTTCACTTCCCCAGAGATCCAGCCTCCAATTTCAGTCTGGGTTGGGGAGGACTCCTGGGTTGCTCAGGAGTCAGGAGGGAAAAAGGGGAACCAACTAACTTCTCTCTCTCTCTCTCTCTCTCTCTCTCTGTGTATATATATATATACACATATGTGTGTGTGTGTGTGTGTGTGTGTGTGTGTGTAGACTCCAACCCTTCCTGTTTTCAGTCTTATCCCTTAACTCTGCTTTCAGAGATATCTGGTGTCTCAAACTCCCAAGCCTTCTGAAACATCATGACCCCAAATCAGCTTGCTGTATTTTGATTTACCCTTAGTAGTCTTTGGTTTTGTTTTCCCTTCTAGTGAGTCTATAAACATGCAATTATCCTTCTTCATCTTCAAAAATGTTCTTAACATTGAAAAAAAATCTATAAATCTATTGTCTTTTTTTCTGTTCTCTTCGTCTTTATGAGTTTTCACTTTTCCCCCGTTACTATCATTCTGTTGGGGTTTTGAGAGGAAGTGGAAGTACGTGTGTGTTGAGTTTACCACGTGTAACCAGAAATCTGCCTGTATTTTTTTTCCCTCATTGGGGAACAGTCAAGTGGTTTTTTTTTTTTTTTGAGATATGAATAATTTCTATCCAGTTCACCCTGAGGAGATCCAAAGGGTTGACTAAAGACTCTGTTATTTAAAAATGTCTCCACACATTCTTTGACATGCCTCTCTTCAAAAGGTGGATCCTAATTCTCCTCCCCTTGAGTTTAAGCTGGGCTTGGTGACTCACTTCTAATGAAGAGAATGTGGCAGATGTGACACTCTGACTTCCAAAGGAAAGGTCATGAAAAGATGGATGATGTCTGGTTCTCTCTCTTTGGGGTAGCTGGCTATCCTGTGTTGTGAAGACACTCAAGCAGCCTTTTGTAGAGGCTTTTGTGTGGAGGAAAACCAACAACCAGCACCAATTTGCCTGCCATGTGAGTAAGCCGCCTTGAAAATGAATCTTCCCGTCTCAGCTGAGCCTTCTAATGACTGAAGCCTTGTCCAGTTACAGCTTCATTGGAGTATATTTTATATATCATAAAATCGAATCATTTCATATGTAAATGTGAAGATTTTTAGTAACTTTACTGAGTGATGCAACCATCACAATGAATCAATTTAGGGATATTTTCATCTCCTCAATAGTATTCTTCATGCCTATTTGCAATTAGCCCTCCTCCCCACCTCTACCCTTAATCAACCACTCATCTATGCCCTGCACCTGTAAATTTGTCTTTTCTGAACATTTCATAGCAATAAAATAATAATGTGGTTACCTATGTCTGCTTTCTTTCATTTAGCATGATGTTTTTGAGGTTCATGTGTGTTGTAGTGTGTAATAGTAGCTTATTCCTTTCTTTCTTTGCTGAATAGCTTTCCATTATATGAATAGACTACATTTTATTTTATTAGTTGATGATATTTGGGTTGTTCCTACATTTTTGCTGTTATGAATATGCATGTGCAAGTGTGTGTGTACATGTTTTCAGCTTTCTTGAGTGTACACCTAAAAGTGGAATTGAATGTGATAAGTCTATGTTCAATTGCTTGACGAACTGCAAAACTGTTTTTTCTACAGCAGCTACAGTATTTTGCATTCCCACCAGAAATATATGTGTTCCCATTTCTCCACATTCTTGTCAACATCTGTTATTATTTGTCTTATTTATTACAGCTATTTTGGTGAGTGTGAAATAGCATCTCACTGTGGTTTTAATTTGCATTTCTCTAATGATTAATGATGTTGAGCATATTTTCATGTGCTTATTAGCCATTCATATATCTTCTTTGGTGAAATGTCTGTTCATATCTTTTGATCATTTTATGATTAGGTTGTTTGTCTTTTTATTATTGAGTTCTAAGTGTTCTTTGTAATTTTTTGATCCAAGTCCTTTATCAGATAAGTGTTTTGCAAATATTTTCTCTCAGTTTGTGGCTTGTCTTTTCTTAATGGTATCTTTTGAAGTGCCAAGGTTTTAAATTTTGATGAAGTCCAATTTATAATTTTTTTTCTTTTATGTACCATGTTTTTAGTGCTGTATCTATGAATTCTGTGCTTAACCTAAGGTCTTGAGGATTTTCTTCTTTATTCTCTTCTAAACATTTTATTGTTTTAGCTCTTAAATTTAAATCTATTATTTATTTTGAGTTAACTTTTGCATATCATATAAGGTGAGGGTCTAAGTTCGATTTTCTCAGCATCATTTTTGAATAAACTATCCTTTCCCCCAATGAATTGCCTTGCTTCTTTGCCAAAAATCAATTGACTATAAATCTAAGGATTTATTTCTGGTTTAGTACCACACTGTTCTTGATAACCATAGCTTTATTAAAGTAAGTTTTGAAACCAGGATGGGAAATTCCTCCAACTTTGTTATTTTCAAATTGTTTTTTTCTATTATACGTATTTTGCATTTGCATATATATTTTAGGATCTGCTTGTCAGCCTGCCCAATATTTTGACAGCATTCTCCTGGAAGACCCTGAGCCAGAACTGCTCAGCTAAGCCAGTTCTGGATCCTTGACCCACAGAAACTGTCAGGGATGATAATGATAAATGTTTGTTCTTATTTTAAGCCACAAACTTTTGGGTAATTTGTTTCCCAGCAATAGAGGACTACTACAACCACTCAACTTTATTTAGCATGCCCTTGCATGACATACAGTGCCTCTAAATATCACGTTGCTCTCAGATTTGAAGGTTCACTGTTATTGAGGAAAAGAAAAAAAAGTGGCAGATGGTAGAAGCAAAAGGACTAAGGAGAGGAGGAATGAAGTAGAGGAGATCTGGAGCAGTGGTCAGCAAACTACAGCCTGAGGACCAACTCTGGCCCAGACCTGGTTTAAGAATACTTTTTATAGTTTTATGTTTTTTAAATTTCAAAATATTAAGGGTATACAAATGTTTAGGTTACATGGATCGCTTTTGTAATGCTTGAGTCCTGGCTATAAGTGTGCCTGTCACCCAGATAGTATTCATTGTACCCATTAGGTAGGTTTTTGCCCCTCCTGCTCCCCAGTTGATTTCCACAGAGTTTTACTTCCCTCTGTGCACATGTGTTCTCATCAATTATTTCCGATTTAACAGTGAATACATGTGGTGTTTGTTTTTCCATTCTTGAGATACTTCACTTAGGATAGTGGTCTCCAGTTCCATCCAGATGTTGCAACAGGTATTAATTCATCCTTCTTATGACTGAGTAGTGCTCCATGGTATGCATATACTACATTTTGTTAATCCACTCATGAACTGATGGGCACTTGGGTTGACTCCACATCTTTGCAATTGTGAATTGTGCTGCAATAAATATTTGAGTGCAGGAGTTTTTTTGATGAAACGTCTTCTTTTCCTTTGGATAAATACCCCAAAGTGGGATGCTGGATCAAATGGTAGGTCTACTTTTAGTTTTTTGAAGAATTGCCATGCTGTTTTCCATAAAGGTACTAATTTACAGTCCCACCAACAGTGTATAAGCTTTCCTTTCTCTCTGCATCCACGCCAACATCTATTGTTTTTGGACTTTTTAATAAAAGCCATTCTAACCAGGGTAAGTTGATATCTCATTGTGGTTTTAATTTGCATTTCCCTGATGATTAGTGACGTTGAGCATTTTTTCATACATTTCTTGGCCATTTGTTTTTGTTCTTTTGAGAAGATTCTTTTCATGTCTTTTGCCCACTTTTTAATAGGGATGTTTGTTTACTTTTTATATTTTTAAAGCATTGTGATCCCTTATAGAAAAAATTTTCTGACCCCTGTTCTAGAGCCCTGGAAAGGGTCTGGACCGAATATAAAAATTGAGGAGTTCTCAGCATTTAGGTAATATTGGAACCTATCAGAAGGGATGGTTTGATATGGGAACTTAGGGCCTTGGTGCTAGGTCTTTTGCCACTAGGAAGAAAATAAGTTCTTAGTTTTCCAAGGCAAAATATCAGAGATGTAAGTGGTCATTTTGGTCTATCCCTACTTATTCCAGCGATAAGGGGAACTCATAACTACCTCTACTCCTTTCCAGTAGGCTGAGAATCCTACTAGCAACAGGAAGACTTGGGCTCTCATGGAGAAAGTTCCTGCAGTTCTTCAAGGTGTTAGGCCTGTACCTAACAAGCCTGGGGCGGGAGTGCAAATGAGGGCTTCCAAGGGATGTCCTCTCCTAGCAGATTTTCAGCTCTGCCTCCCTGTCTCTGCTCCGTGTCTAAAGCCTGAGTCTTTGGCCTGTATCCTCCAAGGAAACTGAGAATGAGGGCCTGTGGTTTCTAAAAGCATTTGTACTTATCCCTTCAAAACCCAAGTATAAGAGAGGATACTCAACGGGGCTTCTGTCCACCCACATTGGCTGCCTATTCTGAACCAGAATGTACTGTAATAATTGAAAGTACCTAAATGGCCTCTGACAACATCTCTGTGGGTTACTGTATAAGTCCCTAGGACCTGAAGAGCAAAAGTCTTCCATTCTGCCAGATGCCCCATTCACCCACCATGAAGCTTTCAAAGCAGCAGTGTGTCCTCAGCACTCTCAGAGTCTGTGCTCAGCCTTCTCCACTTTATGGTTTGCAAATCCCTGTAGCTGTAGGTCAAATCTATGTTTTTTCTTTCCACTTTCAGTTAAATGGAGATCAGCTCTTCAATTCATATTTAATTTTCAAATGAAGGAATCCAGTTCCATTTTGTTTAGTGTAAATTACAAATGGCAAGGATACCAATTTCATTAATTGTTTGTGTTCCCAGGGGGAGGAAGGATTGGGTGGTAGACATTTCCATAGTTCTCTCTGATGCAGTGGAAAGAGCTCCAGATTTAGGGTCTGTCTTAGTCTACTCAGGCTGCTATAACAAAATGCTGGGTAATTTACAAATAACAGAAATCTATTGGTCACAGGTCTAAAGGCTGGGAAGTCCAAGATCAAGGCAGCAGATTTAGTGTTTGGTGAGGGTCTTCTTCTTCACAGATGATCCCTTTTAGCTGTGTCCCCAAATGGCAGAAGGAGTGAATAATCTCCCTCAGGCTTCTCTTATGAGGGCACTACTCCCATTCACGAGGGTGGAGCTTTCATGACCTAATAACTTTCCAAAGGCCCTGCCTCTTAATACCATCACCTTAGAGAACTGAATTAAAGTCTTAGCTTTAAGCTGCCTTAAATTGTCATTTAGCCTGAATGAACCCCAGTTTATTTGATTTATATCATGGGGATTATGCTAAGGATTAATTATGACAGAAGTTATAAAGGCACTTGTACCCTGCAAATTTCTATGTATAAGGAAGGAAACGTTTTTATTTTCAAAGGTAGGGTAATAGTTTGAATCTCTGTCCAATGTAGAGTTAGAGTATCTGTCTACCAAAATTCATATCTCAGATTGCGTCTAGTGAGGGAAGAAATGAACAGAGATTTCCTAAATTGAGATTACCATATTTCTTCAAGAAATGCAGTTATATCGAGTTAGTAAACTCTTTTCATAATCATTTGCCTCTCTGGAACTGAAGATAGATGGGGGTGAACTTCCTATGCCGTCCCTGTTTAAAATGAAAGGCGACTTTATGAGTCCTGGCTAAAGCAGAGGAGAAGCAAACAACTTCAAAGAAATATAGCTCTCAGGGTCTTCTTCCCACACACTCCTCTTTCTTCTAAAATTGGTTTGCATTTTGTTGTTGCTGTTTTTATTTTGAAAGAGCAGTCCCTTGGGAAGAAAATAAATTCAGTCTTTACCAAGATTTTTAATAGAAGATATTTTAACCAACCCACATCAAATGCAAGGGAAAGTAAGCTTGACCTCACTCATGAAACAAGCATATTTGTTCATTTATTTCATCGTCCCCCCTTGAGAAAGTTATAGCCTCATTGAAAAGCTTTTAAATTGACAGGGCCAAATACCTATTGAATTTCTCTCATGCACACATGGGGATGAGGAGGCCACTTCTGGTCTTGGCTGGGATTCTAGGAGTCAGGTCCAAGATGATGAGAGGTAGAAAGACCTGCTGGCAAGAGCTCTCATGGCTCCTTGCCATTTTTATCTGAAAACCTGAGCTTCCTTTTTGCACCTACCCATATCTAGATTTGTGTCTAGATTTCAGATGGTCTCTTTGACTTGGGTCTCTTCTTGGATGATGCATCTAAGAACTGCCTTTTAGGGTCCTTATTCCACAACCGTGGGCAAGAAGTGTCTTGTTCCTTTCCCAGCCCATATTTGGGAGCATCCTCAGCTTAAAAGTTGCCTCCTTTACATTTATAGTAAAATCTAAAGTGCTTGGTACAAAGTATGCACCTAGTAACGGGCAGATTTCTTCCCATGTCCTCTCCTTCAATGATAACATAAGATCACAGCCCTGCCTACCATCGTGCCTAACCCTTCTTTCCAGGCTATCGGTTTAGCCTTTAGTCTGCTGAGACGTGAGACCTTAGAGTCTGCTCTTGTGAGTTAATCTCTGGGACTGGGACCTAGATCTATAAGCAGCCAGCTCTGTGGTGTGAAGCTTAAACAATAAATTGGACACGGAGGAGTTCCCTTGGAACCATTTGCACCAGCTACCTTTCCTTTGCAGCCCTGCCATTGTTTGTAGACATAATGGCTAAAGGTTATTTCTGATCCCTTGAGGGGCCCTATCAGGATTTATATCAGTAATTAAAAGAATGCTGCGTAAGGCAGCTGAATGCATCCAACAGTACAATTTTAGGCAGGAAACAGCGAGTTACTCCCATTCACTCCCAACCCACTACGGCACTTATTTGAACACTTTATCTTGGTCCAGCTGCCAGAAAACTTTTCATTCTCTTCCCTTACATGCAGGGAGCCGCCTTTCCTTGGATAGCTGAACTCGGAAACATTTAACATTCTCCCAGGAAATAACTCCATTCAAAGCTATTGTTTTTAAGTGCTAGAGTGATCAACTTGAAAGTAACTTGCGTAAATCAGTGGTGTTGATTACTAAACACAATGGTAATTACTAGGGAGGATAATGAAAACACAATATAGCCATTTGAGTAATATGTGACAATTGAAAGTAAAATCTATAATGGAGTTTTAATCTCATTTACTACAGTTAAAGGAACACGGTTGGCAGGTGTGTGGTTTGGATACTTATGCTACTTCCCCTATTTCCCCACATGGCAAAAATTGTTAAGTAATCACAATATTTTTATCTGTTCCTGGAAGCCTCAGAATTCTTCTAACCAGTGCTTCAGGTAGGCATTGTCAACCAATTACATTTTTCCTCCCACCAAAAAAAATGATTTTCTCTCCTAATGATGGAGTATATGTTTTCCTATACTAGACTGTGAGTTTTCTTGAGGGCGATGAAAGTGTTTCATTCACCTCTGTGTTCCTAGCACCTAGATTCAGGACTGACACATAATAAACATTCAGTAAATAGTCATTAAATTGAACACCTGGTAATACTCAGTTGCTGATTAAGCATTCTCTGTTGAGTCAAGAAGAGCTTCCCAACTTGTGTGTCTGTATGTAAAATGGGCAAGAGATATGTGGACATAGGGTCTTCTTCAGTTTTCAGGGGCTAAAGCTGGTCCAAGAGTGGACAGAGCCCCACAGCAGTGGCCCCTGCTGTGATTACCTATCTGATTATGCTATATGCCCCATGCATGGCATCATTTTCTGTGTTCAGCATGACATGAAAAGGATTGGGAAATGGTTGGACTAGGTTGGATGACCTTCTCTGCATAATATTAATTAACTCACACTGATATTAGCTCATCTAGATAACAGCTCTGTATTTTTTTTCTTTTCTTTTTCAATAAACACTGTCCTTGAGGAAAGCTCTTCATTTCTTTATGAAGTCTTTCAATTCGTTAAGCTCTCAGATAATCACAAGCAGAAAAATATGTTAATCACACAAAGAAAGAATTATCACAATCAAATCCTATTGTGTATGTATGTGTATGTGAACCCAACAGCAAGTATCATAGGGGCCTCGAGGAAGTCCTGCACCTTGGAAAGGGAGTCTCTCATCTCTCAGAAGGGATAGCCAAAGAACTCAATACATACCCATTAGACAATATTATGACTCTTTCCTATGCAGTGGTTATAAATACTTTTCCTGGAGGATGAGTACAGTAAGTCTCCAAAGAGAAATGAGACCTTTCTTTTATTTTGTGATCATGTTCTGTGAATTCTTAATGTGGTAAAGAAATTTTCAGAGCTAGCATCAAAGACATGAGCTGACAATGAGGTAATCTATACGAAATTAAGACAACCTTTGAAAATCCAGAACCCATGACTCCCATTCTTGTAATGGAAACACATACACCCTGGCAGCATTCTGAGAATGATGTACTTTCAGAATGTGTGTAGCACCATGGGAAAAGGATGTGGGCAGTCTTGGAAGAAGAATAAGTGGGGAGACAGGTGTCATGGGATATCCAGGTGGTTTAGCCATGGAAGGAAGGTTGGAAATGAACTAGAACAAGGCTCTGTAAAGGGTCAGACCAGGGAGATGAAGACTAGGAAAACCATTGGTGACACCTAAGAGGCCCAGAGTAACGTTCCAGTGTGGTGCAGTGGAGAGAGAATGGGCATGAAGACAGAGCTTGGTTTAAATGCTGGTTCTGAGTTTCCATAGCTGTGTGGTTTTGAGGACTGAGCCTCAGTTTCCAATTGTAAAAACACCACCTGAGCGATATGCACTGTACAGATTGCTGTGAGGATTAATGAGGCAGTGTTTATAAAGCGCTAATACACCTGACACAATTAGACCCTCTGCATACATTATTCCTTCTTTTCACTCCCATGACCCGTAAGAACCAGATCACCAGACAAGACAGACAGAGGCTCAGCTGGGTAATGCAGTTCATCCTCGTGAAGCCTGCCAAGCACACACTACTGTAGGGTTAGGGACAAAAAGGGAGCGGCTCCTAAGGCTTTGGGAAACTTTGATGAGTAGCTAGTGGTATATGGTAGGCAAAATTCTAAAATAGCCTGCAGGATTCCTGCCCCTTGGTGTACACATCCTGCATAATCCCCTTCCCTTGAGTGTAGGTGCAATTTGTGAATATTATAGGATAGTCACTCCAGTGATTAGGTTATGTCATATTGCACAATTAATTTTAAGAAAGAAGAATTATTCTGGGTAGAGCTGACCTAATCAGGAAGACTCAGGAAGGAAGACTCAGGAAGACTCCTTAAGGAAGACTCAGCTCTTCTTTAGAGTAGGAAATCCAACATGAATGTGGGAGGGTTTCTGTTGTTATTGTTGTTTTTTCTGGCTTTAAAGATGAAGAGGCCCAAGTAGCAAGGATCTGAGAGAGAACTTCAGGACCTCACAGCAGCCTGGGAGAGCTGAGAGAAACCCCTGTTGACAGTTAGCAAGGAGCAAGGAGCTGAATTCTGCCTACAAGCACGTGAGCTAGAGGACCAGGAGAAACAGATGAGAATGCAGCCCCAGTGACGCATTGATTTCACCCTGTGAGACCCTCAGGAGAGAACCTAGCTATGCCATGCTTGGACTTCTGACCTACAGAAATTGTGAAATTAGCGATGGCTGTTGCTTTAAAGTCACTGAATTTGTAGTAATTGGTTATGCAGCAATAGAAAACTATAGAAAGTATTTTAATGTGATTCATTTGGGTCTTTTCTTTTGTCAGTCTTATCCAAGATGTTAAGGGGTCTTTCATAATTATGGAGTTTATCCAACCCTGCTAGGTATTACAGACATGTGTTTTCACATGTGTCTTCCCAAAAGTTTGTAAGCTCACTGAGGATGGAGTCTAGTTCTTCTTACTGTTCTTCCTTAAGTAGTCCAGTGTAGGGCTCAATAAATGTTTGTTGGGTTGAGTTGTATTTGTAAAGCATTTGGCCTTCTGCAAAACATTCATAGCCCTGCTCCCATGTAATCTTCACCATGACTACGCCATGGAGGAAGGGCAGAGAAGGGAGCTGAAGTGCAAAGAGGAAAAGAGATTTTCCTGGGGTTAAAAGGGAAAATCTCCAGAGCTTCATAATTCTCAGTCCAGTGTACTTTCACTACATCAGAGCTTTCTCCACAACAAGGCTAGGTATCATATTTTGAACAGAGTTTCGTTGCAAAAGACCTTGAGGTTTCCAGTGGCTCTGAGCCAAGGGAAACAATATCTAGACATTTGAGTCTCATTTTATATTTTCCAGAGCTTTAAGGAGTTACATGCTTGTTTTTCCTATTCCATTTCTGCAGGACAAGATAATCAAGGAAAGTGTTCCTTTGCTTTACAGTAACATCAAAATGACAAACGTATTGCCTGACAGTATTACTTCAAAGGCAGTAACCCTCATGAATATCTCACCGGTTCAACTAGACTCTGAGTGTATTAGAAAAATTAGGGGTCTTGGTATTTTTGAAGGTACCCCTCTGCTGGTCCCCATGGCTTTTAGAAGATTTGGAAGGACTCTAGGATTGGGCATACTGTTTCTTGGTGCCAAGACTATCTGGGTCCTTCAAATGTCAGCATTATCACTGCCTCATTAATTAATTCAGCTGTTTAGCAGATATTTGGGCATCACTATGTGAAAGGCACTGCCCTAAGTTCCAGGAATACAGTGGTGTACAAAAACAGACCCGGTCTCGGGTCTCAGTGAGTCAATCCTGTTCTGGAAAGCTGTTCTTTACTCCAAGGGAGAGTTTAAGAACTTCTACTCTATGACCTATCCATTCATCATACATATGAGACAGAAGTATTATAATCATTATCTTACTGTATAATAGTTATCTCATTGTATAATAGCTTTTTTTTTTTTTTTTCCTTCTGGTTTAACAATCCACGCATAAGCTTCTCTAGGGCAGGGAGCGCACTCTTTCTTCATTGTATACTCAGGACTATTGTGCCTGCACAGAGGATGTGCCCGACGTATAGCTGATTAAATACCTTTATGAGTCAATGAAGGAATGGATTCCTTTGGGGGTCATATTTGAAGGTGACTGTTTTTGTAAATGCTCTCAGCATGGGAATTTTCAAGTATTCTTCACATTTGTTTCAAATGTGATAGAAGTTCTGATCCTACCACCCATGGAGTCTCATTCCCAAGGGAGAAAATTCAACTACCAAAATCTTGAATAGGCCCAAGGCAGATTTTCTAAGTCACCCCCTTTTTTTTGCCTGGGAATCTAGAGATATTGCAGCAGCTGTTTATAATTGCAGCCCAAATCCCAAATTAGCAAGGCTAAGTGGAGATATCAGCCAGCCATTACTCTTGGTCCCTAAAAGCATCTTCAAAAAAAAAAAAAAAAAAAGTCAAAGTGGCATTGACACTACCGTTGGAGGCTTTAAATAACCACGAGTTCCGACTGCCGGGTCCTAAGCTGAGCAGCCCCTACGCACACGGTGTCCCTGGCTCCCTGGGTAGCAGATAACTAATCAACACGCCCTGGAAACCCCTGTTAGACCTCAGGCTCCATTAGCAACAACACAACAAACAGTTGCAAGGGCTTCTGGGTATAAGCTTCTGGCTGCTTCAAGAATTGTTGCTAAAATAAGGGGGGCAAAGCTGCAGGTGTTCTCAGCCTTCAGAAGAACGAGCTACCAGTGCAAAGTCAAGGCCAGGCATGTTTGGCTGGGCCTGAGAGGAAGTCCTTAGGATAAGAGTCATGGACTAATCTGCAGACCTGAGTGACAAGGAAGCAGGGTAGATGTATTAGTTTTCTTACAGGACGTGTCACTCTCTGATTGAATTCTCTGACCCGAGCCTCTGCCCCTCCAAGCCGTTATCAATACCACTTCCAGTTATCATTTTGAAACTCAAATTGTGCCATTTCTGTTTGAAATTCCCATCTGGATTGCTAGGGCATAGAGAATTATGTCACTTTCATGGCAAGCGTTTAACCTCCTCCCACTACCTGGCCACAACTCACTTGCCAGACTTATCTTTGGCCACTGATGTCTGTGAACACTGAGCTTCAGCTGCATGGACCTTCATCCCCCAAACATGCCATTCTCCTTGTTCCTGAGGCGACAGTTGCTAATGTCTGGAGACATTTTTGTTTGTCACAACTGGAAAAAATTGTGCTACTGATATTTAATGGATAGAGATGAGGAATGCTGCTAAACATCCTACAGTGCATAGGACAGCTTCCTAAATAATGAATTTTTCAGCCCAAATTGTCTGTGGTGCTGAGGTAGAGACATGCTGGCATAAACTATTAACTCTACCTAGAACACCCTTCCTTGTTCTTTCTCCCTCCCTCTTTTCCCAGTTTGGTGAAATGCTATCCCTCTTTTAAGACCTTGCTTAATTTTCCCTGTTCTTTGAAGCCCTTCCCAACCTGCTTCCTTTCTCTTGTTGCTTTAAATTTTCAGTTCAATCCTATAGTATTGTTTCCTAGCCGCCATTAAAATACTTTAAAAATTTTACTTTATTTTTTTTAAAAGAAGCATAGATGACAAAGATCACTCTCTCATTATGAACTCAAAAATGGCCAGACGAGGTGGCTCACGCCTGTAATCCTAGCACTCTGGGAGGCCAAGGTGGGAGGATTGGTTGAGGTCAGGAGTTTGAGACCAGCCAGAGCAAGAGTGAGACCTCCTCTCTACTAAAAATAGAAAAATTTGCTGGGTGTGGTGGCACACGCCTGTAGTCCCAGCCACTCGGGAGGCTGAGGCAGGAGGATTGCTTGAGCCCAGGAGTTTGAGGTTGCTGTGAGCTAGGCTGACGCCATGGCACTCTAGCCTGGGCAACAGAGTGAGACTGTCTCAAAAAAAAATTAATAGCAATTTTTTTCTCACTATGATATTTTTCCATCTGATGCCCCATCGCAAAAATACAGTCTTCAAGGACAGAGGCTGAACTTCACTTATCTGTATCTCAGGGCTTAGGACAGTGCTGGATACATTGTTGACCACCGAATACTGAAGAGCTATTCTCTCATTTTGGTGCTGATGTGGAGAGAGGATTACTTGGGACTTTTCCCAACTCTTGGGGTTCCATATGTATTGGAGAGTGTGTGGAGCTTATGTTTAAACTTCACCTCTCTAATAATGAACATCCCTGAAATGAGAAAACAAAAAAAACCCCAAAGAGTGCTAAGTGGGAAAAACCATTTTGTTTTGTTTTTTTTGCCTTCCACTGCTCGTGCATGTATCTTTTACACTCAGTGAGCATCTCTAGAGGAGATGCCAGCACTCTCCACAATTAATCCCCTTTGGCCCCATCACAGAAGGGGAATTCAGTCAATGGCAACGAGGCTTCTTTATTCCTTGGTCATTTAGTGCCAGGACACATGATACACACAGCTTTGTGAATAGGAGGGTTTCAAAGCAAGGAGCTTAGATTTGACTTAGGGAGGCTAGTTATCCACTTATGATACTTGACTTAGAGGAAACCAGTCCTTGGAAGGGCTGCCGTTGGGACCCTATCCTGGCATCACAACATGGAGGCACTTAATCCTCTGTGAACCTACTGTTCCTTCTGGGAAGCTCCAAGCTCGACCAGGTTATGGGCTTGCATAGATTCATGCTCTAGGCTAGGGAGGTAGATTGTAGTAGAATTTAGAGCCCAGTTCTTTGGCTAATACTTCTTTCTCTACTATGTTAGGGTCTTATGGGCCACTTTGAAACTCTAACCACAATATTTTACCCTTTCAATGGTAAGATGCATTGTAAATAATTTTTTAAGCTAAGGAATACAAACCTTTTGAATACACTACTTATTAATATTTAGAATTTCCTATTATAGTAACAAGAATAAGAACTCCATTAAAATATTGTTAGAAGCACTTTCAATAACAAAATTGATAAACTGTGCACACAAACATCATGGGATGGAAGTTAATGTAGTGAAAAGGAGGGAATGGGAAGGCAGGGAACATAGGGAGACGTAATTGCTAATCCCAGTCCTGCCAACTGCTAGCTCTGAGAACTTAAATCATGATCTCAGTTTCCTCATCTCTCTGTGAAAACAGGATAACAGTCGTTGTCCTGCCAAGAGTATAGATTTGCAAGGTGGATCTAAGGAAATAGAGGATTTGGAAAAGCTTTGGGAAATTAAAACTGTTTTCAGAGAATAACAATAACACTGGAGTTATCTGGGCCAGAATGGCTAACCCAGGTAATTGTCTTGTAGCAGGCCTTTCAAAGAGTAAGTCACAGTCATGACAAACTGACACTGTCCAGGCGTTATGCTTTGGTGGGCCCCATGTTGCCTGGAGACACATTCGCTTATAGTTTCCGAGTGGTTTAAGACAGTGTGGGGAGGAGGGACATGTGGCGCTGGACGATGGTGGTGTGAAGATGCGAGATAGCTATGCCTCGGAGCCACCCGTAGATTTCCAGGGAACACTGAGTGGTCACTGGGAACATTCCTTTGGGGCCTTCCAAGGGTGTCATAGTGCATAGCGGGATGGGCCCTGGGCATTCCGTATCATGGAGACCTCCCTGGAAGAGGCCCTGCAGTTCTGTGCACTCCTGCTGACTACAGAAAACAAGCGCTTTTTCCAGTTTAGTACCAAGTACTATTTAATCACTAAAACTAAAGGGCCTGTGTACAATTTTTGATATAGGACCAACATTAGCCTCCCCAAAGACAGGTCCAGAAGGATCTTCCTTCACTCACCCACTACTTTTCTTACCCTAAAGTGAGAGGATTCCGTCCATGAACGTCTATCCTGTACTCCCCGTAGTATGTGTTGGGGGGTTATTTCCTTCTTGGACTTGGTAGAAATCCCTCAGGACGTCCTATGGGACATCTTGGTGGTGGGGGAGATGGGATTCGGTGGGAACTGCTCACCTCTCAGGAGCTCCACCACGGTAAGCATATTTCACAAGGTGTAAAATAAGTATTTCCCTCAGCAAATTTGAGGAGAGCAAAAAAGTTCGGGGGAAAGGTACCTTATGGCTGAAAGGAATACACTCCTTCACAAGCCTCTGTACCAATCCTCGTCCTGACTAAGCACCAGGAAATCAACAAGGGATGGGAAACCATGCAAGAGGTAGCACCAGCTGGGAGCCATTAGCAGCCCTGGGTCTGACGGGGTAAGGGGAGAAAGTGGTTATTGGAGCTCAAAGAGAGTTGCGGGAGAGAGACCCCGAGCAGGAACTGAGGCCTTGAGTGGAGGAGCACAGTGATTAAACCCCTGGCCCAGCAACGAGGGAGCAGATGCAACTGTTCTTCCTCCCCTTTGCAACAGGAGGCCACACAGCAAGGACAAATGTAAAGGCTGCTTATAGGCTCTCAGAGAATGGAGGCTCTTCTCAGACAGGAAAATGGGAGACACCCAACACACTTTTCTTGGCTAAAATATCCTATGTGAAAACAAAAACAAACATAATTTAGTGGAAAGAGCAGAGAGTCATGAGTGAGAAGACCAATGCTCTAATCTAGCCCCAGCTCTGCTACTGACTTGCTAAAAAGTCTCCTGTTGGCCATGTTGCCTCCGTGTATGTTAATATTAGGTCATTTAATATGAAATGTCTGTTTTTAAATCAACGTATAGTTTATTATATCTCAAACAAGAAGCAGTACAATTAATCAAAGTATGCACCTACACTATTGACACAGTTTTGGCATCTTAATGGTAGCTTGTTTATGCCAGCAGCAAAGAAGCCTGGAGAGCAAGTGGCCATGAAATTGCAAAAGGTGTTTTCCACAGCTTGTGGAGAATTGAATATTTTTCCTTACAAGAACTGGTCCAAAGCCTGAAAGAAGTGGTAGTCAGTTGTGCATGGTCTGGTGAATACGGTGGATGGAAGAGAGTTTCCAAGTCCAGCTTCTGTAGTTTGAGCAGCTTTGTTTGTGCAACATGCGGTCTTGCAAGAGGATCGGCCTGTCTCTATTGACCAATCTTGGCTGCTTAATTGCAAGCATCCTCATCATTTCATCCAATTGACTGCAGCAGACATCCAATGTAACAGATTGACAAGGTTTCATGAAGCTATAGTGGATAATACCAGTGCTGGACTACCAAACAGACACCATTAGCTTTTCTTTGATGAATATTTGGTTTTGGACTGTGTTTTGGCACTTCATCTTTATCCAACCATTGTGCTAAACACTTGCAATTGTCAAAAAGAATCCATTTTTCATCACATGTAACAATATGGTGTAGAAATGGTTCGCTTTTATGTCGTGACAGTAAAGAAAGGCAAGCTTCGAGATCATTTCTTTTCTGATGTTTAATTCATGTGGTACCCATCTATCCAGCTTATTTACCTTGCCCATTTGTTTCAAATGGTCCAATATTGTTGGAATAGTAACATCAAACCTTGCTGCCAATTCACAGGTAGGTTGAGATGGATTCGCTTCCACTACAGCTTTCAGCTCATCATTATCCACCTTGGTCTCAGGTCACCCACATGGCTCATTTTCAAGATTAAAATCACCAGAATGTAACTTCTCAAACCATTGACATACTGTGTGTTTATTAGCCACATCCTTCCCAAACACGTCATTGATATTTTGAGCTTCTGAGCTGCATTGGCTCCATGACAGAACTCATATTCCAAAGTAACACAAATTTTTGACTTATCCATGGTTTCACAAAAATTGCTCTAAAAAATTTTGAAAGTTAATCACAAGCCAAAAAACGTGCATTTGAAAGATTGAGGATGTACCTTCACAATAAACAGAAAACAAGAAGTGTCAAATTGAAATGTCAGAGATAACAATTGTCAAAACTTTATACTTAAGGAAATGGGACATTTCATACTTAATAACCTAATACTTTCCCTTCTCCCTTCTCCAGGGTAGAGTGTGAATGAAGTGAGTTTGTCAGTACAGATGAGTGGTAAACATAAGAAGATGTCTTGAACCCTGGTAATGAGAGGAGAGTGGGCAGCCACGGATGTCACTTAGGAGGCGGAAGAATAGCAGTCGGGTCACTCAGATCCATCAGAACTGGGTGGAGAAGAGATAAAGGCAGGAGGTGCAAAATTCTGAAAATAATCAAAGCCCTGAGAACCTCCCCTCCTCCGTGTTTGGCAAGGCATTGGGGGATGTTCTCTGACAGCTGCAGATGTGAGCATTGACAAGAGAAGACAGGGAGGCTCTGTTTATTCCTGAGTAAAAGGAACACTAACTATTTTTCATTTAGTGATTGCTTGCTGTTCTTGCCTCGTTGCCAGAGAGCACGTCAGTGATTATGCATCTCAATGACCATGTGTTTCAAATAGACGCTGTTTGCTGCTCACTCTTCAGCATGTACAGTCCAGGGAATGGGGTCTTCTCAGAACTGAAGAGAATGTTAGAGGCTGGGCCATATAGAGAGACATTGCATCTATAAAAATAAAAATAAATTAACTGGGCATGGTAGTGCACGCTTCTAGTCCTAACTACTTGGGAGGTTGAAGTGGGAGGATCGCTGGAGCCTAGGAGTTTGAGGTTACAGTGAGCTATGATCACGCCACTGCACTCCAGCCTGGGTGACAGAGCAAGACTCTGTCTCTTTAAAAAAAAAAAAAAGACAGAGAGAGAGAGAGAGAGAGAGAGAGAGAGAATTAGAAGAGACAATACCTAAGAGATATTAATGAAGTGTAGACCTTACCCAAGTCTCAAAGTAGAAATATAGAAAAGGAGTGTGAAGTAAGTGAAAGAGATACAAGAGAGGGTTCAAATGTAAAATGTGTGCGATCCCTTCCAGGCAAGGGGTCAGCCAGGTACAGAGACTATGTGGACAGATATAGGTCACTGCTGGGGTGGGATCTAGATACATGGAGCTGGGTTCCTTGTCCTGGTTCCTTGGTTGGTGTCCTTCCAAAGCCCCTAAGATTTGGAAGGGCCACAGTCAGGACAAGTTTTGACTTGCTATTCCAGGAAAGTACAAGTCCAAGGGAAGAAGAGTAGACAAAGCCAAGAGCGTTCAAATGTAAAGATATAGAGCACTGTAGGGCTCTAGCACATTGCCACAGTGTTTTATTATGAAAATGGAGTAAAAACTTCAAAAATAAAACGATCCTTTCTAATTTAAAGAAAAATTTGTTATTTTTTATTGATTTCTGGGCGTGTTATATGCAACTTGAAAAATAGTTCACATGGCTCCCAAGGTAGAGATGTGGGAGTTACATATGCTTCATGAGGCCCCGAGCTCAAAACTAGCATGAGTTAAATACAACTCACATGGCAGTTAATGTGGTAGACACTTCCAAATTACAGCTTCAACCAGATCTTCTACCACATTCTGTAGGAAGCACCTGGGACTTAGCACACTACTCCAGGCATTGCCTAGCATGCCCTCTATTTCAACCCTAGTCAATCATCCTCCTTCATATCTCAGTTCAATTGTCCCTATCTCTGTGACCTTGACCACCTTGCATTCTCCTCTTATGGCGCCTGGGACATCACCTCTGTAGCACTTTTCACAGGTGTAATTTTGCAATGATTTGATTGGTGCCTGCCTTTACCATAGCAGGTAAGCCCCACAAGGCCAGGCCTTTGCAAGTCGTTGCACTCTCAGATCCTAGTTCAGTCTTTAAAACTGTGTAGGTTCTTAGTTGCATCAGTTTGATGGACAATGGAGCAATGAATAAATGTTCTGGTTTCTCAGATTCTCATCTCGTTTCCTGGTACCTGGAATCTCTTGCTCAGCTTGGCCTCTCGACATCAGTGATTCAGTTACATCTTTTGCTTGGCTTTGGTTTTAGTTTCTAGCCTTGAAACTGCCTTGGCTCCAAGTTCTGTGTCTAAAGGATTAGATAACAGCGGAAATAGAAACCACACAAGTAACATAAGAACAAAGTACTTGAAGGAATGAGTAAGAAGGACCGTGACAATTGATAAGAAGAAAGAGAGGTCAGAATGCACTTTTATTGAGCTTTGATCAAGCTGTATGGGTATGGTATGGAATCAAGAAAACCACAAGAGAAGAAGAAATTCAAAGAATGTCCTGAGATACTTCAGTCAAGCAAATTTGACTAAAGGGGTATTGAGTGCATCAATCTAGATTCTTATAACTTTAGTTCTCCAATGATGTCAATAACTTTCTCACTGTTCTCTTGCATCTTAAACTCTGAGTTTATTCTGTACATTGCCTCCAAATTAACCTTTCCAAAATACTTATGTGTTGTGAAATTGCTTTCAATTCACACCCCTGAAGAACAAACAGATAAGAGATTCACCTCCTGGCAGACCAGAATTAAGAGATAATAATATTATCTATGCCTAATACTTATCAGGCACTTACTGGATCCCAAGCATTGTGTTGAATGCGTTAATAGTTATTTTCATATTTAATCTTCACAAAAACTCCAGGGGATGGAACCTCTTATGTATATTTTATAGATGAGAAAAATAAAACCTGAAAACTAATAACTTGCTTCAAATTACACTGCTGGTCACTGGTGGAGCTAAGATTTAAATCTATCTATACCCATCTGATTCTGGGGCTTAAACTCTCAGGTAAGCAGCATAGTAGCAGAAGTGTGCAAGCTCTTTTTACTATATCAAAAGCATCATGGAGCTGGTAATCTAAATGCCCTGGGGCTAAAGCCATTGCCTATGAAGTAAGAGATCAATACTTTTCTTCACCATAATAGTCATAATGGTTATTATCATTGTCATGATAGATATTATTATATTAATAATTGAACATCTAATTTGTGCCAAATATGTTCTAAGCATTTTATTTTCATTTTCCTCAATTCCTGCTTTATATGTGAGAAAACAGGCTGAAATAAGTGTTTTTGCATGTTTAGATTAGAAGCTCCATGAAGACAGGGACTCTGTCTTTAGTCTACTATTTTATCCTCAGCGTCCAGCATTTTGCCTGGCCCAGAGATGGTGATCAGTAAGTATTGACGAATTCAGTTTATTTGATTACAAAGCATCTGTAGACCTTCAAGAGATGAAAATAATTGTTATGAAAGAAATAAGAATTTATGTGAAAGGGGGAAATTTTTGCCTATGAAATACCTGGACTGATGCTGGCCGGTAGGAGAAGAGAAGCTCATGGCTCACGGTGGGGGATTGTGTGTGCACAGTGCTCAGGTTGGAATATAAGCTATTTAGAAGCTTTGTTAAAGAATGATATGTGGAAGGGAAAAAAAATAAGGCTAAATATGTATAAAATTGAAATGTATAAGACATATAAATATGTATCACAATGAAAAATTGATTTATGGTACAAGGTACTCCAAGCAAAGAGACGATGGGTGCCTGGGGTAAATTTCATGCACATGTCAAAATAGGAAAAGAAGGTTAGATATAAAATATTTTAAAGGACTTATGCACTGGCTGGGCACGGTGGCTCACACCTGTAATCCTAGCACTCTGGGAGGCTGAAGCAGGAGGATCGCTTGAGCTCAGGAGCTCGAGACCAGCCTGAGCAAGAGCCAGACCCCGTCTCTACTAAAAATAGAAAAAATTATCTGGGGAAAAAAACACATAAAAAAATAAAAGACGTAGGCACTGAAATCTTTTTAAAATGCTCATAATAATAAAGGATTAAATAATACTAGTTTGTATTTGCTTACTGACAAGTCAGCTAGTGGAATTTTCATTGTTTATGGCCAGCGAATGTTGTGATATATAACTCGAAAATCACGATAATCTCTGACCACACAATGATTCATTTCAATTTCTCAAAATTTCTCAAAAGCTGAGTAATTTTGCCTATGAAGTCTCACAAAATTCTTTTGAGAATAGAAAGCAAAAAAGTTAAATATCTAAAACAGGGAATCTCCAAAGCATGAAATCTGTAGTCTCTTTCCTTGATAGCATAAGCTAGGAATATTTTGGTCGTATAAAGAAAGCTTTCAAGTAAGTAAAAAAAAAAAAAAAAAAATATGCTGAAGTCTTTGAAGAACAAACACAGATAGGCATGATAGCAGAGGAAAAGAAAGGGCAAGAAGGTGAGGAACTATGAGGCTAAGTATTGAAAATCAGAAATTCAATGAAACATATCTGTTGACAAGTTCAAGGAAGAGATCAAGCAAGACAAAAGGCTCTGCCCAGCAAACACATTCCAGGGTGTCCAAGGAGGTGGTGAGGGAAAAGGACGATGATTCTTTTAAAAAGAATGGATTAAGATTGTGCCAAGAAATGATCTGCTGATAACTAAGAGTTTTTCTTCTTTCCTGAACTTGTCCAAGGCAACACACGGAGCAAAGAGGAGGACAGGGCAGGAGTCCTCAAAGGATAAATATGATTAAAGGCAGAGCCCACAGCTCCAGATGTGAAAACCAGGGATTGTCAATGAGAGACTGGCCCCTGGGTTTGCCGACCTCCCAGGGAGCAGCGCATCTCAGAGGGCTGTTGGAGCAGTTTTTTTTTTGTTTGTTTGTTTTTTAAAGCTCTGGTGTGTTTGTTTTTATTTTTTATCATTTAATTTTTTTATTGAGACATAATATATGCACATAGTTATGGAGTAGGTTTTTGACTGCAGAATTCAATGATCTAAGAAAGAGGAGATGGACAAACTCAGTGTAACAAGGAAGCTTAACAGTGCTATTTAAATGGGAAGGAGAGTATCTATTGTATTTGTTTCCTATTGCTGCTGTAACAAATTATCAAAAATAATCAAAACTTTACAAACTGGCAAAGTTATAAACACACAAACTGCCTTAACACAACACAAATTTTTTACCTTACAGTTCTAGAGGTCAGAAATCCAAAATGGGCTTTACTGGGCTAAAATCACGGTGTTGCCAGGGATGCATTCCCTTCTGGAAACTCTAAGGGGAGAACGCTTTTCCAGTTCCTAGAAGCTATGCCTTCCATTTTCAGAGCCCGTAAAGGTCAGTCTAGTCTTTCTCACATTGCGTCGCTCTGACACTGACTCTTCTGTATGCCTCTTCCCAGTATAAGGACCCTAGTCATTGCATTGGGCCCTCCCCGATGACCCAGGATGATCTTCCATCTCAAGGTCAACTGATTAGCAACCTCAGTTCTATCTCAACTTTAAGTCTTCTTTGCCATAGAACCTAACATATTCATAGATTCCAGAAATTAGGACATGGACATGTTTGGGCAAGGGTCCTCATTCTGCCTGCCACAAATATTATCCTATTTGGTTGAAATCAAGCCTACAAGGTGCTATTACCTCTGTGTTATAGGTCAGGAAGCCAGTTCAGAGCGGAAAGTGCTTTACCCAAGGACACAGCTATTCTCAGAAACAGACCTAGAATTGAACCCAGTTTTCCCTGACTCCAAAGTATGGCTCTTTCTACTGAGAATATTGAATACTGGATGTGACTAAAACTATGTAGCATTTATCCCAGGCTATAAAGACTCGTTAAAATAAGATAGGTCTTAAAGAACATGAATTCAGGAATGTTCCCAAAAGATCAAGGCAAAGGCTGTTTTATTGAGGAACTTCTGAAAAGCTATGAAAACCTGCCAAAGGAAAGAGGGAGAAAAAAATAATAAAAAAGAAAGAAAAATGCTTCTCATAGACAAAGTTTAGGGCAATGCCAAGGATTTGGTGCCTCATGGGCTACTGAAAAATATTCTTTTGATGGTATCCTAGACCTAAGGAAACTTGGAGAAAAGTTCTGTGATTAGTATCTGCAAATTTCTTAAGCCTTAGGTTTTCTTTCTTGGTTAGCATCTGACTGCTGTGTTTTATTCGATTTAAATATATTTTATGATGTCTTTAAGAAGTATCAAATCCTTTTCAAAACAAAAAAAGATGTGAATACACAAGCCAAAATATAATTTGGAGAGAAAATAGGAATGTAAATTGATATCTTACTACTGGCACTACTATTCTCCACGGGCAAGAAAAAAAACTGAAGCCACAAAGGTCAGGAGAGGAAAACTAGCTATGTGGTCTTCATCTTTGGGTGGTCTTTAGATATATCAGACCACGAAGAAGTGGTCTTTTTTTTTTTTCTTTAGCCTAACAGGACAGGTATGAAAGAAGTGGTCTTTAAATAAAGAACAGGGATGGGAGATACATAGGTTTGTTTCAGCTGCCACATGTGTAGGTAAACCTTTCTGGCAATAACAGCATTTAAAGCGCATGGATTCTATTAATACCAGAGATCTTAGAATGTAAACTCCATGAGGACAAGGTCAGCATCATTTTATTCTCCCCTGGGTGCTCAAGGTCTAGAGAATAAACATTTATCAAACAGACTGAAGTGATTTTAAAAACGCAAACATAAAAGTTACGGGGAAAAAGGACAATAAAAACAAAACTTTAAGCGTATAGGTACAAAAAGACATTTTTAATTGGAGAGAAAGCAAAGAAAGGAAGCAGAAGAGAACCAGCTACCCAGAGGTGTGGAATAAATTAAATGGTATGTGAATTATATCTCAATAAAGCTGTTAAAAGTGCCAGCGCTTGCTAAAGCACTTTACCTTATGAGGCAGGATCTATTTGCATTATTTTTCAGAGGAAGAAACCAAGACTTAAAGTGTCAAATGACTTGCCTCAGGTCATGCAACCTAGACATTCAGACCCACGTAATCTGACTCTGGTAGCAACCGTGAGTGCAGATTTCTTGGAGGGATGGGGGTGGGGGCGCTACCTGTAGAGATTTTGGATAAAGAAGAGGCCGGGCGTGGTGGCTCACGCCTGTAATCCTAGCACTCTGGGAGGCCGAGGTGGGCGGATCGTTTGAGCTCAGGAGTTCGAGACCAGCCTGAGCAAGAGCGAGACCCCATCTCTACTAAAAATAGAAAGAAATTATATGGACAGCTAAAAATATATATAGAAAAAATTAGCCGGGCATGGTGGCTCATGCCTGTAATCCCAGCTACTCGGGAGGCTGAGACAGGAGGATCGCTTGAGTTCAGGAGTTTGAGGTTGCTGTGAGCTAGGCTGACGCCACGGCACTCACTCTAGCCTGGGCAACAGAGTGAGACTCTGTCTCAAAAAAAAAAAAAAAAAAAAAAAAAAAAGAAGAAAACACACTTTTGCTGAATACCGCTTGGTGGTAAGGCTTTAGCAAGTGCTGGCGTTATTGTTCACCCATGGCATAGGCAGGCACTGTGAGGCCTGCTTGCCAAATGGGGCAGAGGGTCTTGGGGACAGTTCCTAAGCCATGTTTTGTAGGAACTCTTGGAAATAATTTGCCAACGTTTTTCAGTTGGAAATTCAATGTATTTTTGGAGTCTCCAAAATGAAAGGTCGTGTCTGATAGTAGCAGCGCGTAGAAACATGAAGCTGAAACTGGGTGGGTTTTCACCAGAGTTCATTTCCTCTCTTTCCTGTTGGCTTTGTTGTTGCTGTCCTACAGAGAGAAAGGCTTGGACCTGGATAGCTAAGATTCACAGGAGATTTAACCCTGTGAGATCATATGCAAATTTCTGTCCAGATGTGCATCCTTCTGAGAAGAGGGTTTCTAATTCTAAAAGAAGTTTCTGATTTCTCTGAAAATATTTAAGAAACTCTGAGTCAGAGAATGAGTCAAGACATAAGGATCCCAGAACTCAGTAATCTTTTTTAAAAAAATCCTATCTTTAGACTTTTCTTACAAACCTGGTCAAGAAACAAAATTTACTATAGCCCATAAGTCTTTTGGTGTTGGTTTGCCATTATGTCCTTTATTCATCAAAATTATTTAAGGATTTCATCATGTAATTTACATGAACAAGAGTAATTAATTTCCAGTAGTGATGAATATAATTTTTTTTTTTTTGGAGAGGATGCAGTAGGAATAGAAATATGACATTATAAAAGATTGCAAGACTGGCAGGCAATTTTTCTTGCTTATGGTCATTGCTGTCGGTTTATACATCATTAGTGGAGTAGTATTAATAGCATGAGTTACTTATTTATAACAGGGTCGGGTTAATAAATTATTCATGCTCAAGCACTGAATTTTTAGAAGATGTATACTCTGCTATTATTCTATCTAATGGTTATGCACATAATGTTTGCAAATATGCCATGACAAACATGCCTGGGAAGAGAAAATTATTGTCAATGTCTATTATTTGGAAAGCAGGAAATTTAAAAAAAAAACAACTAAAACTCAATAATTTTCAAGACACATTCTGAATGAAGGAGAACTGAATTTTATTCTTTTACAAATATTTTCATAAAATGTAGGAAACCAATTATCTTATTGGTACTTCGGGGAATTTAAGTAACATAAGTAGAGTCACAATATTGCCCTAACATGATTTATTTACACATTCATGAAACATGTATTTACTGAGGGCTGCTGTGTCCTGCACCAAAAATAAAACAGTGAACAATACAGAGGAGGGTGGAGAACCTGCCATAAGGTAGGATCTCAAAAGTGCTATTTCCCTTCCCTTGCTATTGAATGAAATCACCGTGCCCCAAAATTATTATTCGGTGTTGTTAAACTTTAGTAACTGAACTGCATAGGAAACAATGGTATGTAATTCAGAGCTGATTTTTCAGAGAAAGTAAGTGTCCATGAGTTTGTACCAAAGAGAAAAGACACAAAAAGATTGAAGTCTGCTATGGGAATTATAAAATGTATGACTCGTTCCTAAGTCAAGGGCAGGGAGAACATTCCTAAATAAACACTTCTCTCATCTAGATGAAGAGAAGTAACAGAAAATGAAGCTTGCAAGCTTCCCATGACTTCACTGCAATCACACATTGTGTGACCTTCTGCAGTCGTGCGGGACACACCTTCGCATTTCCTCCCCAGCGATCCAGAAACCCTGCAACAAGCCACCTTTAGGAAATCTTTACAGTATTGATAAAAATATCACTCTGAGCCTAGGGCCAAGTACTTTCTGGGCACCACTAAGGAGAATGACCCAGGCTGGACCTAACCTTTTGTATTTTATTCAGATTAAAAAATAAAGAATATTTATCCATCCTCCCTCTCACCTCCCCTCCCTCCCTCCCTTCCTCCTTCCTTCCTTCCTTCCTCCCTCCCTTCCTTCCTTTTTTCTTTTTTCTGCTACATTATAAGCTCCTTGAAGGCACAATAATGTCAGTCTTTTTTGTTATGCTATCTTAGCACCCAGCAGAGTGCCTGGCATATGGATATACAGTAAATATTGAACAAATGAGTGAATGAATTCAGCAAATGTCTATTATGCATAAAGGATGGTGTTAGGCCCTGGGGGTGGGGGTGGAAAGGAAAGTGGGCTCAAGGATGAAGCAGCAGTCCCACGTTAGTGAAAGTCTATGCCCTTCTAGTTAGCCAGTACTTGATCTGGGAAGATGGTCTCTACAAATCAGAAGTGCCAGGCTTGTGTTCCCTTCTACCACATCCTAGCTGTATGAGCTTACGCAAATTATTCAAATCTCCCTGAGCCTTATTTCCTTGTTTCTAAAGTGAAATAATGCATGCTTGTCCTATCTACCAGGGTTACAGTGAGGAACAATTGATTTAATGGGCATGAACTCGTCCGTAAACTATTAAGCTATGAAATTATTTGGGCCTAAATAGGAGATGACACATACAAAACCACTAGTAATTACAAAAGTAAGATGATTATGGCATGAGAGAAGTTCAGATAAGACGCCATGCAGGTGGATGACACTGCCATAGTAGTAATTAGAATAGTGCTGCTAATTCAATATGACTTTCTTCAATTTTATAGATGATGAAACTTACTCAGAAAAGAGTAAGGTAGCACAGCTAATAAGTAGAGCAGATGGGATGACCAGATCTGCTTTTTCATTGCTCTCTGTGTCTATTCCAAATTCAGTTCAGTCACTTAACATAGACATATATTAACCAAAAGATGGTGGTGTTACTGCCATTTTTCTACATTTCATTGTTTGTTATCCTTCTGGGTTCAAACTTCAGGTCATACATAAAAGTATATCTTTTCTACATATCATTAAAGGATCCCAAGAGGATCATCAGACATAAATCAGAAGAGAAATAAGCATTTATGTCTACTAAACAATAACTTAATACTCAAATTATGGAAGAACCTTGCATCATTGGTTCAAGAGGAAATAGAACTGGACTTCTTGTTCAAATAAACAGGCAGTTTCAAATAAATGGCAGCCAGAGGGCTGTAGTCTGTCTTCATCTCCCATTCCTGACATTTTGTCAGAGTAAAGATGTTATGTTCCCTTACGAGAAATATAGCCTTGGAGGAGGGCAGCGAAGATTAAGCATGACCATAAGCGTGTGTGAGCTCACCACACTGTCAACATGTAATGTTTTCACACTCTGCAACAGGCTACTCTTGGGGCCTGGACTGGGGCTCTCCACGTAGAGTTCCGGATCTCTGCTGCTGTGGATATAGAAGCTGGAAAGAATGGGACACGTCCTCGGAAAGCCTGTCGGCTGCTTTCTTGTGCCATTCAAGTTTAAAAGGGCACATTACATGCATCAACTGGGAGATGGGGGGTGGGTTCCTGGGAATGACAGTGATATCCAAATTAGCACTAGTTCCTTTGGTCCTAGCATAGTGCCTTTGAATTGGTGTCCCAGACATCCTGCATCCACATGTTCTCATCTTTTTTCTCCAAATTCCCTGAAGTCGTGCCATGCCTCTGACAAGTGTACCTTTCAGCTACTGTACACTGGGTTGTTGGTCCATCCTCTCAGGCCACAGTGAGGTTTCCAATGGCATCTATAAAGGGACTTTCACTCACCCCCAATTGCCTCTGCTTCCTCTGCTATACCCTCTGCTTGCTCGGTCATTGCCTAGGAGGTGCCTCCAGGCTGGGAAAAACATGAATTTTATTATCTTGCTTAATGCTTCTTGGCATTTTAGCAGCACTTCCAGGACATTTCTCCAGAACAGAGACTATCTATCAACTGGCTCCACCATTTACTCACTGTGTAACCTTGATACTAACCTTTCTGTGCTTCAGTTTTCTCGTGAGTAAAATAGGGAGGATTAAATAGGTTAATTTATATGATATGCCTGGCTCAGAGAGAGTACTATATGAGGATTAGGTTAAAAAGAAACAATAGCAAAAACTCTCATTGGCTGACTATGGTGCTCATTTCCTCTATGCTGTTCAACCGGCCGTGAGATTACATATACACATAAGTATAGGTAGAGATATACATACATGTATGCGTTTATATCACTGTTCAGTGCTGTCTATACATATCTTACATATGTGTATGCAATAATATATACATATATGTATTTAAAATTGAAATATAATCCTAGAGAAACTCTGCTATAAAGTATTAAAGCTTAACTAGGGAAGCAATAAATGGTGAGATGTGATCGTATTTGTTCTTCAGGTTTTATCACAAATTATAAAATGCTTCCAACATCAAATGAGGACCAACAACTCCTTCTTGGTCTTTCTCATCCTTAGAGGCAGCAGCTTTTGCCACAAAGTCTTATGATTGATTAGTCAATGGATTAATGAACAGCAGAACCGGTATCCTTGCTCTTTGCTGTGTTTCCTATTCTGTTAGAAATCAAGATACCATAGCTAATAATGATCATAGATACAGTAATTTTGATTTTCTTGCAATGCCTACTCCATGCTAGATCCTGTCCTAGGCACTTTTCACATATTATCTCATTGAGTTACTATAGCAGACTGATGAGGTAGGGCCCATATCTCTTTTAATACATGAGAAGGCTCCCAAATGCAGTAGTGAGTAAGGCGTGCAGCCAGCCTGACTCCAACCCGGCTCCACTGTAACCTGCTTCATTCCCCTGCCTCCCCACCTTCCTCAAAGGACTCAACTCAGTAGAACTTCATTTCTTCTGAACGAATATACCCTCTGCAAATCATCGATGAACATTGCAGACTACAGTGTAGATGTTGTGCGAGACGCAGAAGAGAGTCTATATTCCATGCCACACAGGAGAATACTTAATATGTTCCCCTTGAGATATATTTCTGCTCACTCCTCCCCAAACTCTCTCTTTCAAGCAGCTACTCAGGTTCTCCTTGCCCTCAACGTACTTCCTATGATCTGAAGTAATTCAGTTCACTGAAAACTTGCGTACACTTCTCAGCAAACAAATCCCCAAAAGCAAACAGAGCCACCTTCCTTAGCATGAAGTAGGGCCCCTTAATTTCCACTTGGGTGTATCCCTCCAGCCCCAAACCAACATATCAAAGTTTGCTTCCAAAGACCTAGAATCTCCTCTCTAAAAGGAATCCTGATGCTAAGAAAAGCATCATTGTTTTCCAAATGTTTTCATAATGGTTAGTCTTTTTTGAGCACCTACTGTGTGTCTTGGGCTTTATGCCCATAGTTCTGTGTTATACAACTTCCTTGGGATCAGGGGACACTTGCCAAACTACCAGGTGGTACCCAGTGGAGAGGGGACTAAATAGGGATGGGGGAGAGGGGAACTAGAGCACAGGGTTGGGAATGTGAATCTGAAACTAGACTGTGGGCTTCAAATCCCAGCTCTGTCATTTCCTGCTTATGGGGCCTTGAGTAGGATACTTCACCTCATCTATTCAAGTGGAAATCATCATCATCGTACCTACATCATACAACTGAGATGACAGTTGAATAAGATAATATTTATCAAGTGCTTAACACAATGCTTGGCCCTGAGTGTGAAGTGCTCAATAACAGTTATTAATTATTATTATTAATATTATCAGCAGCAGCAGCCTCATGCTGGTTCTGTTGGTAACTCATTCTTCTCTCTGTACCACTGCTCTTTTATCTAAAATAAAAAAGAGAGAGAATAATAATAGTTTGTCCTTCCCAAGTGTTAAGATAAAAACTTTAGATAAATTAAATTCAGCCGAATTTAATTGAGCAAAGAATGATTCACACACTGGGCGGCCCACAGAACCAGAGGAGGTTCAGAGGGGTCCCGTTTGCAATGTGAGCAGGCAACGTTTATAGACAGAAAACTGAAGTAAGGTACAGAAATAGCTTGATTGGTTACGGCCTGGTGTTAGCCTTATTTGATCAGGTCTGGTTAGCTGGCCACCTGTGACTGACTGACATTAGGCTGCTGAAGCTCAGCTATTTGTTATAAAAGTAAATTCCCAAGTCAGGCCTTCAGTTCCTTTATGTACTATGTTACGTTGCAGTTGTTATATAAGGAATCAAAATACGGAGGCCTTCTCAGGCCAAATTTAGTTTAATTGAACCCAGGTAGCAAGAATGACCAAGAATGATGATTGAATATGAATGTACCTTGAAAATATATAAATGACTACACAAAAATAAAGGACCGCCATTCTCGATATATCTTTATGGGAATAGAGTTTAGAACTGTTCAAGGCCCCTGTGATTCAGAGTAGAAGTTTGCATTTAATTCCTAAGTCAGTTTATCAAGTAATACGATTCAAGTACAACACATCTCCTTCCCCAGAGATCAACCAATAATTGTCATTTGACACATTTACAGCCCACTTCCTTAAAAAAAAATGCTCATTGAATGTTGTACAATAAACCATTTCCTCATCTTGATGCTGAACAACAGCAACCCACAGGCCCCTTCTCAGTTTCAATGAGCTAAATGCTGTTTTTTTCATAGCCTAACCAACCCAGCTTACCACCTGATTCCCAAAGGATTAACTCTTTTTGCTCAAGGGGGCTCAGACTCTCTCTGAGCTAGCAAGAGTGTATTCATTCTAAAACTGGAAACGTAACAGGATAAAGCAGACCATTTGCATTTTCCTCACAGCGTGGCTCTTCTTTGCTCTGTCAAAATCTCTGTGCCTGGTCTCACCATTTGTACTGAACCAAAAGGACCAGGACTTCAGAAGATAAATCTACATCAACACTTTACGGGAACAGTAGCATCTCTGCCCTGCCAGGGTGTAGGGTTCAGGGCTGACATAAAGGTCTCAAGGACTCAGTACTTGTGAGCCCTGCACTACTGTCTCCAGCAGACCTTTTAACAAGCTCCACCATGGCGCCTCTTGCCAGGCAGGCTGGTCTTGCTGACTCTCTGACTCTCGAGTCCCACTTTTGACACCAGGGAGTCTACTTCTTCCTCCCTGTCTTGTCTGCTTTACAGATTGGTGTCAAGGAGCCACAAAACGTAGGTTTGCATCCTGATGTAGAGATTTGGTAGCTGTGGGTACATGGGCAAGTCAGCTTAGCCTCTTTGAGCCTCCGTTTTCTTATCTGCAGAATGAGGTTTCATTAGTTTTCCCATACGAGTTTGTGATAATTGAATGAGATGATGAATGCAGAAGTTGCTTTTTCAACAACTGGTACATGACAGGGTCTCAAGCAATATTAATGAAAGTTGAATGCTTATCTGTGCCTCTAATAGCTTCCCTATCCTTCAGATAAGGCCAACTTCAGTGCTTGTCTTAGCTGCCTAACCTTTCCTCATTGTTATTTATACTCTTTAAGTACACACACTGACCTTTGCATTTGATGCCTAGAAAATGATATGTCTCAAAATCCTAAGTGCATGTCAATTAAAGCAAATGTAATGTATTTCTCAGGCTGTCAACATTCATTTCCCCCTGAAAACTCCAAATGCAAATGAGACATCTGGTTCTCTTGTACAGATGGTTTGTGCATTATTTGCATCTTTGGCAAACAAAGCTAATGCCCTCTGTTTCTTTGTTAGAGAGTAGAGAATATAATGAAAAAAATGACTAGGATATGTTAAAAGTCTTCTCTGAAGTCACACTAATTTGTATTTTGCTGTAAGTTGAATCAATTGATTGTTCTCAGCAAATATTTGTTGTTTCTCCATGTCTGTGGCACTGTTTTCAATTCTGTAGAAAATTCAAGAAAACCATGGTGTAGACTCCACCCAGAAGGGTAACATCATGAGCCCTATCTTTTTTTAATAGAGAGAGTATTAGATTATGCATTGTAAATCCTAGGACTGGGTTTTATAATTGGAGTCAGGACTCTCAAACTCTGAGTCTGATCAATTTAAAATCAATTAAAATTCAGCAAATATTTTTGAAATGTATACCACTACTAGCCATGGATGACCAATGATAAGCAAGCTTCTCCCTTTGCCATTTAGTGACATTTAGATGTTTTCAGTTTAATTGAGAGAGGCAGACAAGTAACTAAATAACTATAATACAATGTGACCAGTGCAAATGTCAGTCCTATAAGAAGGAATTGAAAAACATTGTAATTGTACACACACAAGAGCTAGGGTGGATTTTAGTCCTTGCTCAGATGCCAGCTTCCTCTTCTAAACTCCCCCAGCATTTTATCTGAACTTCCATGATGGCCCTTTTCCATTTTTGCATCCTCCACAAATATTTGTAGAATGAATGAACAATTTCCTTACCTTTTCCAAACACAGGAAGCCAGTATCGCTGAATAGTTACTGCTCGATATCTGATCCTGCATACTATTAGACAAGCTGCTAGCTGAGTGATAAAGTCCCTTGGAACCCCACCCCTGAGAACTTACATCTTTGTGTGACCCTGAAAAGGGTAAGAATTCAATGAAATGAGCAAATTATCAAAAAAAAAAAAAAAAAAAAAAAGAACCAACTTCCAGAATTTTAAACATGGCTGATCTCCCTCACATCATGCTGGGCCACTGTGACCAGAGGATCTTCCTAGATATCCATCCAAGAACACTCTCCTGCCCTCCCTTGGCCCATGACACCCATATTCCTCAGTTTGATTCTCTGACCCCAGTATGCATGCTGGCTTCTGTCTCTGCTTCTGACCCTACTCAGGTTTGGAGACCTGTCCTAGTATCCCCATCTGACGATGTTTCCCTCACTCTCTGTTCCTTCTGCCCCCTTGATGCCAGTCTTATTTTTATAGCTTAAAGTAAAGAACCCCCACAAGGTGGCTTCCTCTCTAAAAACCTCTTGCATCCTGGGCAGGTCCCCGGTTTCCCCCGAGGGAGGGAGAATTTGGACAAGGAAAGGAGGATGAGATTGAGGTGTTGGGATTCCAGCAATGGCACAGACCAACTGTGCAATCTCGGATTAGAGTCTTTACCTTTCTTTGTCTACTTCCTCATCTGTAAAAAGAGAGCTAATACCTACCTCAGGTGCTTACGAAAATCAAAGTTGAATGAATGTAGGTATAAGTGCTGGCAATGAAGATGACACTCAACAAATAGCAGTTCTTTCCTCTGTTACATCTTCCAGCTGAGGCCTCAGTTTCCTCTCAGGCCCTGCTGTCAATGTGATGTTATTATCAAGGCAGAAGGATTGAGAAGGCCCCTTCCTAAGGAAATTCCAGACTCATCTGCCTTTGGTGCTTCTTTATGCTCTTCAAAGGTTGTTTTTTCTTCACTCTTAGTTCATCTCAGGAATACTAGAGTATTCCCAAATCCAGTGCATGCCAATTGTTTTGCAACTGACTCATTGATAGTTGAACATGACATAAATCCAGGTATCCATCACAATAATAATAATACCATAAAAATACATAATATGATATAACATAAGAAATGTTACTTTTGTCCAGGATCTTTAAGTACCTATCTGTAGGTGGGTGCTGCAGGGTCAGTGATGCCATTCTGCCTGCCTTCTGATGGCTTCTAATCCTGATGTTCCATGTGTGTAGATTAAGGCTGGTAAGGGAACCTGATGACACTGTGGAGTTGCATTCTTGGCCCAGAGTTCTGCTCTTTGGCTAATCTAAGCATCAGGATTCTACTGAGCCCTCACAATGAGACCAGATCTACTGACCCAGCTACTTCCAGGTTGTGCCAAAGAATGCAAATGCTTGCCCCATCATTGAAACACAGATATCACAGCTGCCCAGAGACACCAAACAAAGGAAATAGAAGAGTTTGCAGGAACAAACTGTACCCACCCAAAACTGGTCATCTTTGGGTCAGTTGCTGGCATCTAGAGAAAGGTGGGAAATGGAGTAGTGATGTGGAGACCAAAGGGGCTTGCATCCTGCCTGCCTGAGACTATAACAGACCCCACCAAGGACCTCACAGATAACCCATCAAAATCCCTCACACACAGTCTGGTTATCATCCCGGTGGAAACCACAACTTTGTAACATATCCTGGGGTCATAAAACACCTTCAGGGAGCAATAGCATTTCTGAGAGAACTTTCTCCAGGGAAAGTTACACTGCTTCCTAGCCACACTGCCATACAGCCTAGGTACAATGTAGCCAGGTGACCAACACCATGCATACATCCTAGCCTTTTTTTACAGATCTAGCCAGGTTAAGTGACTTGCTTGAGACCACCTAGCAAACAGGTGACACACACTTATCCTTGCCAGATTGTCATTTCCAGCCACATCTTCCCTGCCCATCTCTTCTCATTCCAAATGAATCTCTTCTTTCTCTCCAACATGGACCTTTTACTCAAGCCAGACCAATTTCCCCAGGCACCTTGTCTAGAGTACATTTTCATTTCTCCTCTGTCATCCCCATGCCTTTATAATTTGGCAAAGAGGTCAGTTTGTGCAAATATTTTCCCCAAGCTCTAACTTCACCTGGGTTCTGAGTAAGCAAGAAAGGAGATGTTGGAACAACAGAGATGAGTGGACTGGGAGTGGGCTGGGACAGGAATGAGTAAATTGATAGATGTGAGGTGGTTGGTGTTTTTTTTTTTGTTGTTGTTGTTGTTTTTCTTTTTGCAGTTTCCATCTCCTCAACCAAAATTTTGACATCAGCCTTTACACCCATGCACATGCAGTCTAGTTTGCAGCGTGCATTTCATAGAAGAGGAAATCGATGCTCAGTGAGATGGAAATGACTTCCCCAAGGTTACATAGCTAGTTAATAAAGACTAGAATCCAGGCATGTTTTCCAGTACGGGCTCCTATTCCACAGGAAATGGAGAAGACTATTCACTATTAGAATGCTGATGTCTCTGAAAAGCATGCTGTGCAAGGCTGTTCCCAAAGCTGCTTCTGCTGTCTCCTGCCACTGGCACTTCCTTCTGCTGCATCCAGGTGGCACCATCACCACTGGGCACCCCCACCATTACTGCTAGTACGCAGGAGCCCCAAGCCTTGCTTTGGTCACCTCCCAGCCACCCTGTTGGTGAGAGAGGAATTGCTGCCCTAGGGTTATGGGAGTGTCTGACATTGGACAGATGAGATTGACAGCTTATGAGCCACATATACTCACAGTCTAGCGAAGGAGGACACTGCACACCGTGCAGGACCACACAGGGGTTGCCCTCGGGAACAGAACGGACAACCAGAGGATGGGAAATAGGCTTTGTACTTGCAAAAGGGCGAAGTGCCCTTGTTTCCCATGGGAGAATGTGATTGGCTTATTTGGATAATTCCACAGGCTGGCAGGGAACCGAAACCCACGCATCCAGGGTAAGCAGCACGGCACCTGGTCCATCCCATCATATTGCTTGGCGAGGGGACCTTATCAGTGGGAGCAGAGTGAGGAGAGGAACCTGCAGTTAGGCCATCCTGATTTCACCCCATGTCAAAGCAGCGCACAATCTGGGACCTTAGTTTTAGCCCTTACCCATCGCCTTCCTTCCCAAGCCCATCTGTGTTCTCGTTGGGGGGGGGGATGCTTCCCTCCCCCCGTGCTTCACAGTTTGTCAAAGGCTCACCGAAGCAGCGTTTGAGCATAAACAGTTCTTTCACTTTTGTTTTCTTTTACTACTCATAGAATCCCTCTTCACAGGGAAAACATCCAAATTACAGACACGACGCTTACTCATAAACCCCAGACCCATTTGAACACTGGGACTTTGTTTCCGGTAAGCTCATCTGTCTGCCTGGCTCCGTCTTCTCCCAGGCGTCCTCTCAGGCCCGCAGACACATAGACCCATGGTGGGCCCTGCCCGGGGGTCTGCCCAGTGTTCACAGATGTTAACAGACTCCAGAAGTGGTCAGAGTCTCAATCCTGCATCTCTGCCCCTTTTAGCATCGCGTATTCGAGAGCTAGAGGGCAAACTGTGGCAAGAATCAGGGTGAGGGACGGCCCCTTAGCCTCTGTGGCTGCTTTTGTTCATGCAGCCCCAAGCATTTCTGGCTGAATGCTGCCACTCACAGCACTCACACAAAATCTGGAATCGATTTGAAGTTCAAAGGCACCCACAGACTTCAGCAAAGCAAAGCTGGAGGCGGCCCCTGACTGGACAAAGGACATTAACACATACATCTGTTCAAGGGGCTTAGGGGCTTCTCAGTGGAGTTTCTGTCTGAAAAGTCACCAAAGAACATGCATGCCTGTAATATTCTCTCTGAGCCAGGGTTGGGGAGAACCCTTAGCATAGGATTTATGGAATGTCCAGAGAGGCATCTGTCAAAGGTCAGGAAATGAGAGTCCCTTGTCCACTCTCTTCTCAGCAGGCAGATGGCAAGCACTTGGCCATCTTGGCCTTCCAGTTGCTCAGGATGAGAACGGGATCCCTGGGTGCAAGGAACCCAGTGTATTTTTGCTCCTTGGTGCACACAGCAGACTCCATGTGATGCTCAGATTTGGAATTTCTGAACCAAGAACAAAAAAATATGCTCAAGTCTGTTTCTTGTTTAGTAATCCCCCTTCCTGCTCCTTCCTCCAGTTTGCTTTTTCTCCTTTGTGTTCCATCTTCTCGCCTCCTGCTACCTTCTTCCCTCCCCCTTCTACCATTAGCCCCTCCCTCCCCCCTTCTTCTCTCCCTCCTTCCCTGTCCTCCCCGATCTTGCTCCCATCTCTCCTGTGGTTGATCCTCTAAGAGCTGCACTTTGGCGGAGGTTGGCACAAGACCCTTTAGTCTAGAATCCTGCCTCTTTCTTCATCAGGGTCTGGTGATGCCTCGTGGCTGGGAGGGAAGCGCGCACTCCCCCCTGGTTCTGAGTCTGAGCCCTGAGATGCCTCCTCCAGCAATCCTGCTAACAGCTCATCGCCCTCCTGAGAAGCTGGGCAGACTGTGAGAGTGAGATGTGGGGCAGACACCACCTGAGAGCCTCAGTAAGGCAGGCGTTAAGGAAAGGGAGGGTGTGGGGCTAGGAGAGGCTCAGACAACCCGTGATCTAGTTCCTACTTTCCCTTTTGCAAGCTCTTGGGCAGGGCACCTTTCCTCTCTGTTCCTCAGAGTCTGATCTGCAAACGTCATCATGCTGGACTCAAAGAGCTTTACCAGTTCCTCAGTTTTTGGTCCCTTTTGTTTTGGCATTGCCATAAAACCACAGGCTTTATCTCCCCCAATGTTAACCTGTTTGATGAATGGGAAGACTTGTAATGCAAGTGGCCGTTGATACAATTTCCAAGTGGACAGAGGGAATTCAATTTTTCCCTGGGACTCTGGCTCACTGGTTCCACCCTTTCTTTGTCCCAGCCATACGCGGTCACTGGCTCCCACATCAGTGCCACTAGCCACTGGCCCCAGGACACTCTGACTTCCCTCTTTTCCAGTGTGTGGGGAAAAAATATTCCTTTTAGAAACTCAGAAGCAGGTTTGGAAATTAAAAAAAAATGAATGTTTACTGAAGGCAACACCACATGAAAATAAATAAAAGAAAGTATTTCTGAATATCGGCTTCTGAATATATTAGATTTGGGAGCCAAGCTCAGATAAGTTAAACCCTGGATTTAGGTTGTTTTGAGGCTGGGTTTCCAGATCTGACAAGATCTTCAGACTCTCTCAGGAGACTCCTTGCTCCATTTTTATGGAAACTAAACTTCAGTGTTACCACAAGACTTCTGACAGTCCACCAAGCTGGCTTTGTGGTGGGAATATGGCCAGTGTGTACTAAAAATGGAGCCATCTAGTGAAGGAGGGGCAACGGTCAGGACCAGATCAAAGACAGCCCTCTTTCTGCTGGGAACGCCCTTTTGGGACAGACCCTGTCCCCTAGACCACAGCTCTGCAACACCGGCCTCTCTGTTCCACCACCAGTGAAGTCTCTGGGGATGGAAAATCGAAGTTAGGAATTCATTTGGGGAAAGAATTGCTGGTTGGTTGATTTGTTTCTTTGTCATCAGACTTGGTTTTCATCCTGTTCATAACAGATCATTCCCGTTACCCTGGCGCGAGCCGGACGTACATGAGGGGAGTCAGTTACAGCCTTGGTCTTTGCCCCGCTTCTGTGGGGAGGTGCTGCCAAGGGCTGTGGGGAAAGGGGTGGGGCTCAGAGATGATGCCCATTTGTGGAAAATAAAGTCAAAAAGTTAAGGCAAATGACTTATGCTAGAAAGTGCAGTGTTGTTTCTAGTGAGCAAGGAGCTCTCTACAGAAGTGAATAAGGGTTGAAAACAGATACTGCTCCTGCTTCACTCACTTGTAAAATGAGCCAGTCTAATTTCTGCTTTCTAGAGTATTCTAACACCAAATTCTTTGGTTGATGGAACCCAGGGAGCATCGGCAACAGACACCTCTGATGTTTATACCTCTGTAGCTCTTTACAAATTATACTCTTCATAAATGATTACCCAAGGACATTAACGGAGATAGCCTTTCACCTTGCCATGATGCCTAGAAATTTTGGGGATGGAACAGAATTGTGCTCCCATTTCTCTTCTGAATGCCTTGTAGTGACTGTTCCCGGAACCTCTTGGAGTTGTGTCAATAAACCCTATTTTTCTTTCACAGGTAGAAAAGCAAGGCCAAGTGACTTTTTTAAAAAAAAGTATTTGAATCCTATATTCTTTTAATTTTAGACTATGAGAAGATTAAATGGATATGAAGTAGAATTTTTGAAATATAAGGATATCTTAAAGAAAGTTATCTCATAACTCACATGGTCAGCTCCATACCTAAGAAAATGCATTTGAAAAAATTCAACACCCATTCTTAATTTTAAAAAAGTAAAAATTAGTAATCAATAGATCCAAGTGACTTCTTAGGACTGGACACTTTGGGCCAGTGTTAGAAATAAGATGCCATGAAATGCCATGAAATATCTGGTACCTGCCCTACTTTGAACCTCAGGAAGGTGGGAGAATGTTAGACATAAATGTTCTCATTCAGACCTTTTGCTTGTAAAGTCCTGTTCATGTGCAAAAGCACATGATTTATAGTAAAAAATGGAAACAGAGGTGAATGTAGATAATATCTTTGAGCACTGGTATGGGCAAGAGTGTTAACTGTTAAGAAAACCAATGCCAGGAACACTTGAGATGCAAGGAAGCCCCTAAAGCCACATTTATTTGATTGCTTTTGCTGCTATTTAAGTAACTTCCTGCCATTGCTGTCACCCAGCTTATTAAGGGTTTATTCTTCAGAGACCAGGCTTCTGGGAACATCGCCCTGCCCCTGTGTGACTCCTCCCCATCGTGTCCCGGGCCAGATGGTCAGAGTCCACTTTACTACAGTGTGTGGAAATAACAGGCTAAACTCTATCCTGGTGAGTAATGACGCGTCTGGACTCATTACTCAGCTCAGCTCCGGTTGCCACAGGGAGAGTTTCACCATCCTCTCCCTTTCAGCTTCCCATTTCTCACTGTCTGCCACCCCTTCCAGTAACCTTCCTCTCCCCTCAGGCTCGGAATCTCTCTTATCCTCTCCCTCCACTCCCAGCTATCAAAGACAAACAAGAGTCTTTCTAGATAAATCTAAACTTTATAGTGTCGTGTCCGTGCAAGTCCCCAAAATGAAATAATACTTGACCTGGCATTTTTTTCTGAGTTATGACCCCAGAAATTCCCAGACCTAGAGCTTTTCCTTTCCAGGTATAGACTCCAAGGGAAAAACGTATTAAAGCAGTACACCTCCAAGCTGTTCTTTCAGCTATCATCCTGCCCTTTACAATTCTCTCTTCAGAGGATGCTGTAAATTTTTGCCTTCAATGTCTCCAAACATTCATATGTTTTTAACCCACTGTACAAGTCACAAAAGTATTTGAATGATAGCAGTTCATATTTCCATATGATCTTCAATGTAAGTATGCATATATAAAACTTAATTCCATTTAAATTAAAATAGACATGAACATATAGTTTCTTTCTTCTATGTCTATTAAAATAGACACACACACAAATTTGTGTATATATCTCTATTGATATCTGGGGGCATTTGCTTTTATAAATTTTAGTTAGTTGAATTATGAAAGTAAGATGTACATGTTGTAACAACTCAAAAAACATAAAAGAGTCTAAAGTCAAATTAATACTCTTAAGTTCTCCTCCTCCAGTCCTCCAGTGGGAGGCATACAATGGCATGGGGCACACAAATAGATGGATATATGTAATATTTTTATTCAAAGTGTGTCATACTCTGCATATTATTAGTCTTTAACTCCATCTTTTCACTCAATGATGTACCATGACAATTCTTTATTAATATACAAATCTTCCACATTTTTCTATTGGTTTAAATTTACTAGTTTTAAGAGTAAATGAACTATGTAAAAAAGAATACCAAAGAGTAAAGGCAATAAATGTTCATAGCCAAAAAAAAAATGTAAACAATAGAAATGTCATATAGCAGAATTTCTTCCCTTTCCCCAGACCTCTAATTCCCCTTTCTCAGAAGCTACAACTTTTAGTACTGTCTCGTTACTCATTCCTGAAATTTGGAACAATGAATTTGGAACAGTGAATCTTTCTCAAATAAATGTCTAGCTCACCTCTATCCTTACGTTATACTCATAGGTTGGAAAAATCAAGAAAACTCTTCTCTTTTGTAAATGTTTAGCGTCTTCATGACCTCATGAAGCACCAAATAACAATGGGATATTTCTCCGGGAAAGCCCCAAACCACATGCGGTTGATAAAAGAATATTACGATAGCTTAAGACTGCAAAGAGCCTTTGCCATTACAAGTCCAGAGGACTATAACCTCTTTGCAGTTCACTGATGCAGTTGAAACTATTGGAAGCTATGAACCATCTTGTCAGAAGAATAAACATATATGTATTTACGTATATTTGCAGGAGGCTCACAGATTTCCTGAAGTTCAGCCATGGAATCCAGGTTAAAAACACCTACTCTGGTCCAATCTCCTTCCTCTCACCCCTCATTGTATAGAAAGGAAATTGAAGTGCTGGTAGGTAAATATCACAGCCAGCATGAGACAGAGCTGTGATGGAATTAAGGTCTCTTGGCATCCATTCCACTGCTTAGTTTAGATGACATAACTATGAGGATGCCCTTTGTTTAATCATACTGCACACATAATAAAGAAGAGATCACAAAAAGGACAAAGGTGGAGGCATCACATTGCCTGACTTCAAATTATGCTACAAATCTATAGTAACTAAAACAGAATGTTACTGGTTTAAAATTAGACATCATAGATCAATGGAACAGAATAGGCAACCCAGCAATAAAGACATAACTATAGCCAAGGATCTTTGACAAAGTCAACAAAAACATACACTGGGGAAAGGATACCCTATTCAATAAATGGTGCTGAGAAAATTGGATTGCCATATGCAGAAGAATGAAACTGGATCCCTATCTCTCACCATATACAAAAATTAACTCAAGATGGATTAAAGACTTAAATGTAAGACCTGAAACTATAAAGATACTAGAAGAAAACCTAGGAAAAATTCTTCTGGACATTGGCCAAGGCAAAGAATTCATGACTAAGACCTCAAAAGCACAAGCAACAAAAATGGATGAATGGGACTTAACTAAACTAAAAAGCTTCTGCACAGCAAAGGAAATGATCAACAGAGTGAACAGACAACCTGAAGAATGGGAGAAAATATTTGCAAACTGTGCATTTGACAAGGGACTAATATCTAGAATCTACAATGAACTCCAGCAACTCAAGAAGAAAAAAAACCCAAATAACCCCATTAAAAAAATGGGCAAAGGACCTGGGCAAACATTTTTCAAAAGAAGACATACAAATGGCCAATAAACATATGAAAAAATACTCATCATCACTAGTTATCAGAGAACTACAAGTTAAAACCACAATGAGATATCATCTTACACTAGCTAGCATGGCTATTATTAAAAGTCAACAGATAACAGATGTTGGCAAGGATATAGAGAAAAGGGAATGCTTACATACTGTTGGTGGGAATATAAGTTAGTGCAACCTGTGTGGAATATAGTATGCCACAAACATGAAACTAAACATAGAACTCAAACAGAACTACCATTTGATCTAGCAATCTCACTACTAGGTGTATACCCAAAGGAAAAGAAATCATTATATTAAAAAGATACCTGCACCTCTATGTTTATCATATCACTATTCATAATAGCAAAGATATGGAATCAACCTAGGTGTCCATTAATAGATGATTGGAAAAAGAAAATGTACACACACACACACACACACACATGCACACATCATACATACATACATACCATGGAATATTACTCAGCCATAAAAAAGAATGAAATTATATCTTTTGTAGCAACATGGGTAGAGGCCATTATCTTAAGTGAAATAACTCAGGAAGTCAAATACTACATGTTTGTCACCTATAAGTGAGAGCTAAATAATGTGAATACAGGGACATAGAGTGTTCAATAATAGACATTGGAGACTCAGAGGGGTAGGAGGGTGGTTGGGGATTAAGGAACGAGAAATTATTTAACAGGTACAATGCACACTCTTTGGGTGATGGTTACACTAAAAGCCCAGATTTCACCACTATGCAATATATCCATGTATCAAAATTGCACTTGTACCCCCTAAATTTATACCCAAAACCCACCAAATTTGAATATCTGGCTATGAAAAAAAAAAAGCAGAAGAGATAATGGTGCAAGCAAGCAGTATGTGCATCTTCCTGCGTACTATTCTGAGGGAAAGTGGGCCATAGGGTTGTGAGATTATAGATTATGTAATATGTGTATTGGTCAGTGTATTAGTCAGGGAGCTCCAGAGAACCAGAACCAGTAGGATGTGTACAATTAGGGAGAATTGTTATAAAGAATTGGATCATGTGGTTATGAAGGCTCGACAGTCCAAAATCTGCAGGTGGCCAGCAGGCTGGAGACCCAGGGAAGAGCTGATGGTGTAGTTCAGATCCAAAGGCCATCTGTCTGCTGGCAGGCTTTCTTCTTGCTCAGGGGAGATCAGTGTTTGTGATCGACTTATTAAGGCATTCAACTGACTGGAAGAGGCACACTCACATTTTGGAGGGCAGTATGATTTACTCAAAGTCCACCAATTTAAATGTTAATCTCATCCAAAAAACACCCTCCCGGAAACATCTAGAATAATATTTGACCAAATATCTTGGCACCTTGGCCCAGCCAAGTTGATGCATAAAATTAACCACTATAGTCAGTCTTGTCTGGATCTTTTAGCTTCTTCACACTTAGGTCACAACCCATTGGAATGTGTTTGAACCTAGAAGAGCATTTTCTGGAATGAGAAGATGCATTTTTTATTATCCTTTGATAATGAAACCAGAAATGTGTAATTCCTAATGTTAGCAATTAACTAACTAATGAACTGTATTTACATTGTAGCAAAGTTATCCTGGAACAAGCAATTTTATATACAGATGGTATCAAATATGGAGGCTTCCCCAGATTCTAGAAAGGGTCCAGTGTTTTAGTGTTCAAAATTTCTGCTCCCTAAAAGGTATCACTTCTTTAGATAAATAAATATCGAGCACCTGCTATTAGCCAGAAATCGTGTTCATCATTGAGGAAATATAACAGTTCTTTTGTCAAGAAATTTATGGTCTAATGGGAAGAGTAGACAAGGGATTGAAAAATTTTCTCCAGCCTTCCCTCCAGTTAGTACTCTGAAAGAGATTTGCACAGTGTGCTAAAGGATGCACAATCACAAGCATGACTCCTATATCACAATTCATTTCCTCTTCATATTTACTGTGAACTCCTGGTTTCAAGATTGAGAGGCAAGAATCCCTCTGGCCAACTTGCTTAACCTTGCCCCAGTTCACACCATCATTAGTTCTCTAACTCGAGAATCTAGTTTCTCTGCAGTGGCTATATCAGAACAAAATTATTTCAATGGTTTCCAGGTGCAATGCAGACTGAAGAGTGAGGAGTTCAGGCCCAGAGTATAATTGAGCTTGTGGTTCAGATCAGTCACTTCACCTGGGGAGAAAAGCCATTTGGGCTGATTTGGATCCCAAGAAGCACAGCCTTTGGCATCTGCATAAATTGAAACCCCTTTTAGGGAGGCAGCTGAGTATTCAGTGGATTTCTAAAATAAGGGTTCCATTAACAAGGTCGCTGTGTTGTACTGTTATGTTAGCAATTATCGCAGAGGAAGTCAGTCTGGGATTAGGACCAGATTTTCCAAAGCTGGACTTGTAAACACCGTGGAAGTAGACTTTCCTGTTGGTGATAGAAAGATTGACATTTAACAACAGCCTTTTGTGCAGCAATGACAGGTCTGATTATTCTGAAGTTTGACCAAGCGTGCGGATTGATTAGATTATGGTTTAGTGGATGTTTCAATTTCTGGTTCACTGACAGCTAGCTGTTAACTGTGGGTCCAAAAATTTTCACGTGTGTTACCTTTGTGCTGCGCTAGCCCAGGTGGTATTTGTAGTTGAGGGGAAGGTTCTAGATTATTGTGTTAAATATTTAAAATTAAGGAGGGAGAGTATAGCATAGGCTGGTAATGGAAATCTCAGTTCTGTCATCCTAAATAAGCTAAAAGTTTTCCTGAAACCAATGATACTCTTTCCCCTGAAGAATTTGTGCTCCAGTTCAGAATTTAAAACTTGAGCAATAAACGCATTCACTAAATATTGGAAATAAGAGAGTATACACATTATTTTTCTTCCAAACTCAAAACCGAATGAACTAAACCTTATTCTGTTGGAGGAAACAGTCTCTTAGTTTTAAGTAAGGCCTCATAGCTGAAACAGATTAAAATGGTAAGGAGCTTAATGTTGTTTACTTTTGAGCCAACAAAATAAAACATTGTTGGACAACAACTGTTTTACCCAGAAGAGAGCAACAGGGAAGATTTCCAATTAGGTCAACCCCTAAAGAATGTTTTGACTTTACCTTACGAACTTGTCCGGGACTACAAAAGGAGAGCTAAAAGCTGTTAATAAAAATAGTTGTCATGGTAGCTTGAATTAGGTAAACTTTTAATGTTATTGAGTGTGTTATAAAAGAAACGCTCAGATAACATTTTGTTTCAAGCTGACTGATCATCTACAAGATTTAAGATCCATTCTGGAAAAGTTTAGCAATGTACAAAAATTGGCTATAATTGGTAATTTCTTTCAAAATATTGTGAAATAAGCTAGTAAACACATGGTGAAACATAAGATTTAAGATGGAACAGAGACTGATTTGAAGTCAGTCATGATCCTCATGTAATAAATATTATCCACAATAGTCTTAACAAATCATCAAAATTAGTAATAATTTAAAAACCCAATGGACACACTCTTTTGCTGATGATGTCAATAATACCGTGAGCCACTATTTGTGATCACAGTGAAACAGGGCTCAACAAACTGATGGCTATTTTGGCAGCTTATCCTTGGGAGTCCCTTATTGCTGCAAGAAACAAGAAATGAGGAGAGGCAAGACTGAGAAATGTTTTCATCAGTAGTGAGTCTCATTAAAATCTATGAAGAGATTGGCTTTCTCTAAAAAGATGACGCTGAAAGACATCTCAGTGACCCTGGCTATCGTGATGCTGAAGCTCAAATATTTTGATGGGTATGAATCAACAAACAGCCAAAATAACATTTCTAGAAAAAATATTAAAGGGATAGTAGATATGAATAAGAATGTGATATACTCTATAAATCCTAATAGTATGGAAATTTACAACTGTTCTATAGACTTCCCTGCCTATATCTTCAACATTTTCTGGCTTGGCTCTTTCCTCTCAATCTGTGAAAATGTTTAATTCTGTTTTTAAGCTTTCTTTAGCATAATTTATCTTTATAGCTATTATTTTTACTCTTTCTTACTATCCTGAAATGCCTGAGAAATTAGTCTGCTTTCATTATATGTATTTCCTTATCTGTATCTCTTTGAATTTACTAACGGCTATGTCCATAATAATTGTTCTTGGTCAAGTCACCAATGACTTCCTAATTCCCAAATGCCAAAATCAGTGGGTGTCCTTACATCCTCATCCTCTTTGATCTCTAAGGCACTAATACTGCCTCAACCTTTTCTTTTGAAATCCTCTGCTTTTTTTGAATCTTGGAAAAGGTCCCTTGTGGCTGTCCTCCCACCTCTGGTTTCCAATCTTCTATGTGTGGGCTTCCCTTCCTCTTCTTTAGAGGTCAGCATTCCAGTAGATTCCCTCCTAGTCTTCTTCTCGATCTCTGTGAACCATCTGACTCCCCCATGGCTTCAGCCAATAATAATTCCCATCCTACTATTCTGAAAGTTCAACAATCATTCATAAGTCCAACAGTTGCTCCTTGAGCAACTTTTATGTGCTTGGCACTGGAGATACAATGAAGAATAAGATAAGGTATCTGACTTTAAGGACCTTAAAGTTTAGTATGGAAGCAGATAGACACAGAAGGATAAATACAGAAGGATAAATGGAATTATGCTTAAAGAACTATTTTATTTATTTATTTATATATTTTAAAGACTAGTCAAGTGCAGTAGTGAGAAGGGGGGAAAGTAGTAGAGCAAGAAGTTCAATCTGTAACTGACTGTGCATAATCAATAACTCACTACCTTAAGACCAGCCTTAAAGAACTATTTGAACACAGAAAAGCACCTCCCTCCAGCTTACATCTCCCTTTTGAGCTTCACGTGCATATTTCTAGCATCTTTTATTGAATATTTCTCAGTCACCACAAACTCAACATGCTGAAGTGAGAATGATCTAGTCCTCCATCCCACACTCGCCCAGTATCCTAAACCCACATCTTTTGCTTATTCCGCATATTGGTTAATAGTGAGAAAGCAATACATGTGTAGGTGTGAAGTTCCACAACCATTGGCATCCATTTTTTCTTTCCCACTCTTTACGTTTAAGTAGTTGCCCCCCAAGTATCTTTCAAATCTGTTTTTTCCTTTCTTTTTTCCATATCCTCTATCCTTTCTTTATTTTGATCTCGCTTCTTCTCTCTACTCTAATTTTCAATCTTCTGAATGCTCTTCTTGCCTCCCAAATCTTCCTTTCCAATCCAAATTATCATTAGAGTTAGCATTTTAGATCTCAGGGTTGTTTACGTTGCTGCCCTGACAAGGCGGCCCACCTGGCCCAGCTGTCTAGATCTCTCCATACTCTTTGCTGCCAGTAGGGCCCAGTGCACTGCAGTGAGGCCCAGGCCATATAGGAGACTCGATAAGTCACAGCACTCTCTGTCTTCCTCTGCTTACCCCGAAATTGAACCTATTTCATAGAACTGGACTTCTTTTTAGGCATTTCTTATTTGTTCTCAATTTTACTGTACAATATTCAATATCCCCATAGAACTAAGAGAACCCTAGAGATTTTAATCCTATTATTCTACTTACCACATCCATTTCATTCATCTAGCCTTATAGTCATCTTGAAAATTGATTGTTGAGCTTCTATTAGGTACCATCCACTGTACTAGGCACTGGGGTTATAGACGTGTGTAGCATCAACTTTCAGCCTTAGGAAACTCATGATCTATTGGGGGTAGAAGGTCATTTAAACAAATCATTACAATATTCTATGTATAGAGAAACAGTAACACAGTAGAGTGCAAAATGCACAAAATGTGGAGGGATTGCCATTCTCTACTTTCCAAATTCTCTACAATGACCCCTTATTCCTTTTATAACTAAAACAGTATAAACGCACACAACAAAATCTCAAGAGGGCATGAAGAGTACTTGCAATATTCTCTATGAGAATTCTTGAAAATAATAGGAAATATGAGAAATCTGAATTTTAAATAGCTACCTTTAGAAAACATACTATATGTGAACTTAAAATAGCTACCTTTTAGGCACATAAAATAAAAATTTCCAAATATATTTTTCTACTCAGCTCCTATATAATACTATATATTTTATTTTATTTTATTTATTTATTTATTTTTTTTGTGAGACAGAGTCTCTCTCTGTTGCCTGGACTAGAGTGCCGTGGCGTCAGCCTAGCTCACAGCAACCTCAAACTCCTGGGCTCAAGCAATCCTTCTGCCTCAGCCTCCCGAGTAGCTGGGACTACAGGCATGTGCCACCATGCCCGGCTAATTTTTCTCTATATTTTTAGTTGTCCAGCTAATTTCTTTCTATTTTTAGTAGAGATGGGGGTCTCGCTCTTGCTCAGGCTGGTCTCGAACTCCTGACCTCCAGCAGTGCTCCCGCCTCGGCCTCCCAGAGTGCTAGGATTACAGGCATGAGCCATCTCGCCCAGCCTGCTATATACTACTATATATTTTAATACAGCAAATGCATTTGCTCTGTGACTGAGGTACTGGTATGTGAGGGAGAACCCAGGAAGTGGCTTGGCCCTCACTTACTCTTAGCCTCACCCTGCCCCCTCCCCTGTTCTCTGTGCCCTCAGCAATCCAGATTCTTTCTGTCTTTGGTACCTCTCATGTTCCCCCGGCCTCAAGGCCTTTGCACATACTGCTGTTCCCTCTGCCTAAAACACCCCCACCCACTGCTCTTAACTTGTTCATACTTTAGGTCAGCCATGCTCAATTCCCTGCTTGTGTGAAAGGGGTGGTGCCCCAGAGGACACTTGAAAATGTCTGGAGACATTTTTGCTTGTCACACTAGGGTGGTGGTGCTATTGTCATCTAGTGCGTAGAGGCCAGGGATGCTGCTAAACATTCTACAATCCACCAGACAGCCCCCAGCAGCAGAGAATTATCTGGTCCCGAGTGTCAACAGGGCTCACATGAAGAAACTCCGTTGTCAGTCTCGGCTCAGGGAGGAGATTTCTTTGACAAAATCAGGGCCTCCTGCCATCCTTTCTCAAAGCACGCTATTGCCTTCCTTCAGAGGACTTAGCTCTGTTTGTAATAATGTATCATTTGCGGGTAGGGACCATGCCTATTTTGCTTGCCATTTTATCTTTGATGCTTAGGTGAGAGTTAAGTCCAGTGAATATTTGTTTGCAGACAGGAAGTAGGGAAGAGGACAAAAGGTAAAGGAAACAAGACAGGAAGAGAGTTGGTTTTTCTGAGCCCTTCATCTGGTATTAGTTTGCTAACATCAGTGACACATTTTTCCCCCCTCATCTATAAGACAGGAATGGTTATCCATTCTCTGCCTCTGTGGCTGAGGTTATGTGAAGAGTAAATGAGCGTGCTGACTCGGGGGGATGGGGGTGGGGGAAGGGGATGGGTGTATACCCACGTGATGAGTGCGGTGTGCACTGTCTGGGGAATGGACACGCTTGAAGCTCAGACTCGGGGGGGATGGGGGGGCATGGGCAATATATATAACCTGAACTTTTGTACCCCCATAATAAACTGAAATAAAAAAAAAAGAAATGTGTCAAAAAAAAAAAAAAAAAAAAGAATAAATGAACTTAGAAAGCATGAGGAACGGAGGTGAAAAGGGACCAGAGCATCTGATGCAGCAATCTGTGCAGAGGCAGATCAGGAGAGAAAGGGAGAGGGCAGCTGCAGTCATGATAGAGAAGCAGCAGCAGCAGCAGCAACAGTGTCCCGGGGGGTGTGAGATGTTCATAGAGCTGAACCACCTGCCTGCCCTGGCTGGAATGGCCAAGGGCGCAGCTAGTGCCATCTACGAGACAGGGTTGAAAAGTTTAGGCAGGAGAGCAGAAAGCAGGTACAACAATCCAAAAAGGAAAAGGGAGCACAGAATGAAAATAAGGGAAACACTCCTATGAGCCTTTTGGCTTCAAGAGGAGCATCCAGTAGACAAGAAAAGAGAAGGGGAGGCTTCTATAAGGAGAAAACTCAAAAGGACTCCTTTAAACAATGGTGACCTTATAACAACGTGGAAAACGTGATTAACCTGCATTTTGATCTGGGGAAGGTGAGCTGACCTGGTGAGTCTGCTTCTCCTGGAGAAGCAGTGGAGAGAGGGCAGGAGGGGGAGCTTAGAACATGCCTTCCAACAGGCTCCGTGATGGGAAGCAGCCTAGCGAGAGAGAGAGCCAGAGAGTTGGCGAAGAATGAGAGCCTGCCCTGTGATCCACTCTCCCATGACGTTCCATAGTTTGCATAAAGCTGTTGACTGTCACATCATTCTTATGGCTAGATTTCTTGTGGAAAAGAGAGAGGACAGCATTTCAGATTGGAGTGGCATAGGCCTGCAGAAGCTGCAGGGACCCTGGAAAGGTGGCAGAGAGAGACTGAGGAAATAAAAAATGAATTTGTGGGGAGAACTTTGCAGGCCTCGCTGTCAGGTCTGCCGCCTCAGTCTCTGGGGGCCTGAGGATGTGAGCTTACATTGGAATGACGGCAGATACTCAGTGAAAAACTGTATAACGGGAACACCGATGTCCAATGACACTATAATACAACCCATAGATAAGATACGAACTTTCAACGAACTCCAGATGAAAAAGGAAACTGGGTTTGCTTGGTGAAAAGGGCCTAGAAGTGTTGTGAGTAATTTATGGTGACCCCGTCAACAAGTCAAGGTGAAAGAATCTCTTCTTTCTTGCAAACGAAATGTCACAAAAAGGGAGATATTTGACTTTGATGAAGAAATTACCATATACTTGTAGACTAATTTAAAGCAGTTGATTTTGCTGCTATTCTACATACAGCAGTGAATCTTCAAACTAGCCTGGTAGGCTGAGTCTTTTGAGTCCCAATTCGAGCGTGAAGCCTAGCATGTTAGCAGGCTCTGAATACATCCTTACTGAATTGACATGGATTAATAAAGGAATTATGCTGCTTGATAGAATAGCTGACAACCTAAAATGTTTTAGAAATATAATTGCCATCTGGCAGGTGATGCTCTCAAATCTCTCAATTTCCAGGCTCACAGTAGAACAAGAAAGTGAATAAGGAACTGAAAAAAATGTAATTGGATAACTAAGAGAACTTGTGAGTGGCTTTCAAGAATGACCTGTCATTTGTAGACAGTTTTTATTTATTCCTTATGAAGTTCCCCAGGAAGAAGCAAAGGAAGCTGACTCAGCATTAATGCATCTTTGTTCACAATCACTGAACACACCAGAGGAGCAAAGACGATGCTGTCAACACCTTCTCATGAGGCAGCGTGGAAGATTCCAACACAGTGCAGGTTGCTGTAAACAGACCCTCCAAACAACGTGCAGTGGACAATGTGTGATGAGTTCTCTCTCTGTTGCCTAATGTTTCTCTTCCCGGCAAACACTCCCAACCATTCTCACTTTTAATCACAAGTATCTATGCAACAAAGGTTTTCTAAATCACACAATTCTGGATCCCAAGAGCCCCTAAATATATGTTGTTGTATCTTTTCAACCCACAGCAGAGGAAACTGAGGCCCAACATTGAACATTTGCGGAATGCCTTACTAGGATAAGACCTGAGAGAGCCAACATGCCCAAAGCCACACCAACCACTTTAAGTGTTCTAGAAAACCTGGCCTTTGCCCTCCAGATTCCTCTGGCTGTTGGAGAGTACTGTTCCCAATTAGGACCTTTACTTTTCTGAACCTCCTTTTCCTCATCTTGTAAAATGAGCATCATCATAACTTCATCTCAAGGTTAAATGATAAAAGTGAGTGAATGTATATAAGTCTTATGAACTCTCAAATGTAATAAAATCCATTCATTTATTCACAATAAATGAACAATATTCACTGATAGCCAATCCTACCCTCCTGCACTTGGGCTTTGGAGACCAGCCCCTTTCAAGGATTTTGCTACTAACAATTCTCTTTTTTCTGTTTCATCTTTCTTTTTTTAAATAAGCCTTTTATTTTAGAATAGTTTTAGATTTACAGGAAAAAATGGGAAGATAATACAGAATTCCCATATGCGCCACACCCTGCCACATGGGAGTGCAGCCTCCTGTCTTAGAGCAGAAGGGGAACTTCTCCCCTCACTTCCCCTTCAATTATTGTTCAATTTCACTTTTCCACTTCACAGCAAGACTACTCTAAGAGTTATTTATCTCTGTTAATGGTCTTCTCTACTTCGCCCCCATTACTTCCATAATCCACTTTTGTCCCCATGACTCCACTGCCTCAGTGCCAGTGGTCACTTCTCTGTCTTTATCTTATTCAGCCTCTCATCAGCATTCGATTCACTTTCTTTCTCCCTCCTTCTTGGAAGCCTCTCTCCTTACCTTCTGTGATGCTACACCCTCTTATTTCACTGGCTGTCCTTCTCCAATCTCTTCTGCCATCTACTTCTTCTCTCTGTGCTCTCTGAATGTTGGCATGCCTCTGGGCACTGTCAACACCTTCCGTTTCCCCCTTCTATATTTGAGTTTTAGAAGAGCTCATCTAGATGCATGGCTTATATCCACCGTATCACCAATGACTCCCACATTGGTATTTCCAGTCTTTACCTCTCCTTTGAGGATTGGAATTGCATCTTTGCTTGCTGAGTTTGTATCTTGACTTGGATGTCTAATTGCTGTCTCAAGTTTTAAGTGGTTAAAACAGAACTCCTTACACAACCTGCTCCAATCTGTACTTTCCCCAGTGCTCATCCCAGTAAAGGGTGCTATTCAGGTGCCCAAGCTGAAGAGACAGGCACCACCCTTGATATTTTGATTTCCTCAACCCTTCACATCCTATCTACCAACATGTCCCTTCAACTTTACCTCAAATGAGTATTCTCAAGCCATTCCTGTTTCCATCTCCAGACACACCACTCTAGTTTAAGTAGCCATCCAGCCTCCTTGAATGGCTTCCACAGTGGTTTCCCTGAGGCCTCTCTTGCTCCCTTCCCACCCCCTACTAAACTCATTCTCTACATGGCAGCCAGAGTGATGCTATTGGACACTGACCATATCCTGTCACTTCCCTGCTTTAAACTACTCGGTGACTTGACAGTGCGTTCAAAATAAACCCAAACTACCCAAAATCCCTTGGGCTTCAGGGCTCTCTGCATGATCTGAGCTCTTTTTTTCTCCCAGGTCTCATGTCTTATCATTCTTTTCCTGCATAGCAACCGCTCTTGCCTTTTGTAAGTTTTGCAAATACAGGAAGATTGTCTCTGCCTAGGAGCTTTTCTCTTGCCGTTCTCTCTGCCTAGCACACTTTACTTGGCAAAATTATCCTATGACCAGCTTTTTACTACCTGGTCAGAGAGACCTTTCTACTCCTTGCTACCTGGTCAGTTAGACCTAACTGCCTTTTGTAAAGTACCCTCTTTCTCCCTCCTTTAGCTGCCTGCTATTTTGTATCTTGGTTTTAATTTCTCCATTGCACATAGCATGATTTTAAATCTTCTCATTCATTTTGTTTGTCTTTCCCCCCCCTCTTGAGAGCAGGCACCCCATCTGTCTTCTTTGCTACCATCCCTGGAGTCTCAGCACTGCTAGCACATAGTAATGTGTTCAGTAGGTACCTGAATGGTTAAATGGATAAATGTGCTCGGCAGTAGAGATGTAGTGGTGAATTTTAATTGCTTTCACAGCAGGGTACTTTTGATAGTTACTTTAGTGTCAAAAACCCACCCATTCAGAGCCATGCAGGTATTTCCAAACTGCCTGCCTGGCCATACAACCCAAAAAGAAGAGTGAGTTGATTGTTAAGAGTTTTGTGGTTGATTAGTGGATGTGTGGGTGACTCCGAGACACTTGCAAGCTCCCTGGATAGGACTGGCAGTTTTGTAAGATGCCAGTGCTATCCATCTACTTGGCAGTACAGAGGCATAACACCTGCTCACTGAATGTCTACTCTACGCTCGAATGCTGCACCGGGCTTCTATTGGGTTATCTCATTGAAGCACTCCAATAATCTCACAAGGTGTCATTATTCCTCCCACTTTACAGACAAAATAACTGAGGCACAAGGAGTTAAGTAAACTGTAAAACAGCACAAAACTAGTAAATGACAAAACACAGATTTCTAAGACAATATTCTCTCCATTGCACATTGCAGCTTTGAGAACTAAGACATACTCTCCAAATCACAATAACAGAGAAGTGAAATAACAGTTAGACCCCAGTGAGCCCAGACCTATCCAAGTTACTCTTGTCTTGGGTTGAATACAAGGTGTCCCAGATATTGGCAAGATGAAGAATTTTTTGTGAAAAACTGGAATGGTCATAAAATATGTTTCAGTATTAAGAATTAAAATGAGCATTCTTCCCCACCTTATTCATTTTCTTAACTTCTAATCTTTATTGAGTGCCTACTGTGTGCCAGGTACTTGCTAGATTCTGGGGCTGTAGTAGTGACAAGACAGGCACAATGTCCTCTGGTGGATTCCTTTTGAAGAAATTTAATTCCTCACTACTTATACCGTCGACTTCCAGTTCCCTAATGGCAACTGAGTTCTTCAATGTGGTCTGGTGTCAGCCAGGTGTTGGTGAATAAAAGGGACCTCCAGAAGTCTCCATGAAGATGTTACTTGACACAGAACATCAAGCAATAGAACCAGATGGCACCATTCACAGCCAGGCCATCTTTAGTTCAACTTATGAGTGTGGCTTCCCTTAACTAATTAAGCTTTATAAATATTTGCTTTAACGGATAAAATCTTTTTGGTACACTATACATTTGTTACATGAGTTTGGGAAATGTTTAGGAAGTGGTATTGACAGGCTTTGGAGTTGCATGGATATGAAGGGGATGAAGAAATGGAAGAGTCAAGGATGAATTCCGGGATTTGGGTATGAGCAACTGGGTGATTAGTGTGTTATTTACTAAGATGACATCCATGGGAATAGGAGCAGGATGTTTTGTTTTGTTTTACTTTGTCTTGTTTAGAAAAAATATCATGAAGTCAGTATGTTGAGATAGAGTTGCCTACAGACATCCAAGCAGGATATTCAGTAGGTAGCGGAAGATACAGGGTTGAATCCCAAAAAAGATCTAGAGAAAAACTGGGAAATTGTCAAGAAATAATAATAAGGCCATGAGAGTGGGAAACTTTTGAGAGTGGTACCATGGAATTCAATAACTCATATAGATTGAATAGTTTTGTACTATTTAGACAAGGCATTTTTAATTCTGTGGCTTTGTTGTCTTTAACATTCAAGTTTCTTCCCTTGGGGGGAAAAATCCAATAGGAAAAAGAAAGCAAAGCAAACAAAAACAAAAACCCAATACCACCTTCTCTGCTAACATTGTCTTTAAACAAGCTTATCTTGCCTAGTCCTTTCAGCATCCAGTCAGATAATCATTTCCCTTAAGGGAAGGAGGCAGGCATGGAAATTGAATTAAATTCTAACGACACAAGCCAATATATTTCCCCTTCCATTTATGTGCAATCTTGTTTCATCCCAGTTGTGACTGATGCCTCTGATAAAAGAGTCATGCATCTGTGACTGATTTAAACAGTGTTATGCAACACACACTCTGTCATGATCAAACCTTTTGTTTTCTTTGAATTTTGTGTTGTTTAAAAAAGGAGCTTTTTCATTTTTGCTTTTGCTTGAGAAAAATGGTAGGGTGCACGTGAACTTTGAGACAAAAGGTTTAGATTTCTCTCCCAGCTCTGCAGCTTTGCACTGAATAATTTTCAGCCCCTTCTTTCAGAAACGATGTACCCATTGCCTTCAGGGGGCTTTGAGACTCAGACGTGCCTGGTGGGGAGGAGGGGAGCTAGTGGCGACACTGTTCGTTGCCTGCTCAGCGTCTATGCTCTCTGTCTTCCTTTCCAACAGAACCCCAGTTTTGTTCAGAACCCCAATGTGTCCATATGAAATTGCCTCTTTGATTAAAAATGCCCGTATGTTGGCAATTTCATAGGGTCCATTCTAAAACAAACCAACCTGTCTTCCTCGCCTCTCTTACATCTAGGGGTAGCACAGAGCTTTTTCTGGCCAATGAGGTATGGAGGGGCCATGCGTGGAGTTGCCCTTTTCTGAATAAAAAGGTGAAGCCCATTTTATCCCTCCAGGAATGTAGACATGATGCCTGGAAGAACAACAGACACACTGCAACTGTGAGAATGAAAGGCATATACTAGAGATGGGGAGCAGAAAGCTAGAACAATAATTTCCTCCACAAATAAAACTTGTACTGGTTTAAGTCACAGGTTAGTCTGGGTGTCCTGTTGCTTGTAGCTGATTGAAATCCTTTCTGATACCATACTCACCAGTTGTTAGTTTCTCTTCACCTCCCCTCTCGAGAATCATCCCATTTTTTTTAAAATTCCAAGATGAAGGAGGGCCCGACATAGCTTCCTCTATCATTATTGGAGTCAGTCCAAACTACTAGACTTATTAGTAGATCTCAGTGTGCAACAGTTATTTGATAAAATGGTTTCAGCTTCAGAATAATCACTATCATTTTTTGAGCCCATGTGATGTGCCAGACATCTAATCCCTTTGCATACAAGGTCTCATTTAATCCTGGCAACAAGCCTATAGGAAAATAATATCAATGAGTACCCACATTTTATATAAAGGAAAAATCAGGAAGAGACTTTAAGTAACTTGTTCAAATCAACCAGCTTTTAACAGGGTGAAACTAGATTAGCGTTCATGTCTATTCCTAGCTACTGTGCCATGCTGTTTTGGTTCAGTCATTGTGCTGTGACCAGTCCTGCTACAGGTTTCCCTCCCTGTGGAGTTGTTCATTTCATTCCTCTATTCTGCCTCTCTCTGTAACAGTGCCATCAAATACTTTCTGCGATGATAGTAATGCTCTATATTTACCCCCTGCAATATAGTGGCTCCTAGCCCCATATGGTCATTTGGGACTTAAGATATGGCTAATGCAACTAAGGAATGAAATTTTAATTTTTTAATTTTCTTTGTTTTTTAAGAGACAGAGTCTTGCTCTGTCACCCAGGCTGGAATACAGTGGCATCATCACAGCTCACTGCAACCTCAAACTCCCAGGCTCAAGAAATTCTTCTGCTTCAGCCTCCCAAGTAGCTGGGACTATAGGTGCACACCACTACACCCGGCTACTTTTAAAATTTTTTGTAGAGATGGGGTCTCACTGTGTTATCCAGGCTGGTCTCAAATGCCTGGCCTCAAGCAATCCTCCCACCTTGGCCTCCCAAAGCCCGCCCACAGGTGACTTGCCCAGCCAGAATTTTAAATTTTATTTAATTTTAAGTAATTTAAATTGAATAGTCACATGTGGCAAGTGGCTGTCGTATTGAACAGTGTCTCTTTAGAAGACCACAACCAGATGATGCCCCAGCCAGGCCAGGCCTTAGGTATCTCCTCTACCCTTGACAGCCCTGACATTTTCCAGGGTTAGTAGTTGTCCTCCCCAGCCCTTGCTTGTGGAGCTGACTAGAAGGGATACAGCCTTTCAGCTATACCCATGTCTTTCTTCAAACTCAGTGCTGTAAAAATGACAGCTTCTGGCTTCAGCGTTTGATGTACAACTCTTGCTGCAGAGGTAAAATATCAAAATTGCTGTGAAATGATGGTAATAAATGTGTAGTATTTTTGTGAGTTACAAAAGGTTGAGAGATCATCATTTCTTATGGTGAGTGATTTATCTGGGGATCTTGAATGTTTAAAAGGCACAGTGAAATAAAATGAAAACCAAATGAAAGTCATAAAATCCCATAACGCTTTTAAATTTCAAAGTTAGAATATCGCCTGTAATTTTCCTACTTCTACCCTGGATGTTAACCTCATCTTTATTTCATAGTTGAGATCTGGATGGTTTCTGACACTACCAGTTAGTGTGTCAGGAAGCAATGGATCTACTCTGTGGACTTTCTTAAGAAAACTACCTATTTATAGTCAAGTAGCTGGGACAGGTACATGGCTATTTATTAATACAAACTTCCTTCAGGTGATCAGTTTGGATGGGGCCACAAGGAAGAAATGGTGTTGCCATTTCATCTCCCTAGTTTGGGACAGGAGATTGGAACTGTTGGATGTAAGGAAATAGAAAAAGCACAAGGTAAGGAATTAGGAAATGTGGCTTTCCTACTAGCTGACAAGTCATGTAACCTCTCTCAATCTGTTCCATCCTATGTAAAATCAGGATAATAAAGATGGTCCTTCCAACGTCAAAAGTTTGAATTCTAAGCCGATGGCGCATGCGGGGCCAGTAGTGACATGGTGCTTGGCGTGAGCTGTGGAATGTTGAGAGATTCTAGAAGTCAATCTACTAAGATGAAGAGAAGGAGGAAGACAATTGTGAGGGCTCGTACAGCCAGCCATAAGTCAGTTGGGAAGATTTGAGAAGAGATGAATAAGCCGTAAATGCAACGGCACAACTAGAAAAGTTTACACGTGTGCACTTCTGAAGTTCCTGCCAGGCTGACTTTGGCAAGGGGTGTAGTGTCAAATAGGGTGTTTGAAGAAAGGAAAAGAATGATCACAGTGGTAAAAAGTGTGAACGAGAAGAGGGAAGGATACAGGAAGAGAGGAACAAAAGAAGGGAGAGGACAGGGAGGAAAAATCTAAGAAAGATAATGTTACTTGCTGTCATCTTCCATAAGTATCGTCTGGTACAATTCTGGACATATGCTAGTTCAGCCCACAGTCTTCCCCTGTCTGGATTATTGCAGTAAAGTCCTAATCGGTGCCCCTGCCTTCAGTCTTGCCTGCTTCAATGCATTCTGCATATGCAGCTAAAGTGACTTTTCTGACACACAAATCTGACGCCCACATCATTCTCTTGCTTAAACTCTTTCATCAGCCTTCACATTGCTCCTCAGAATCAAGTCTAAATGTTTTAGTATGGCTTTCCAAGACCATCATGATCTGACCGCTTTGTATCGCTATATCAGTGGTTGGCAAACTCTTTCTGTAAAAGCCCAACTAGCACATCTTTTCTGCTCTGTATTCCAAATGGTCTGTGTGGCAACTAGTCAACTCTGCCCTCATAGTAAGAAAGCTGCCATAGGGAATATGTAAATGAATGGGTATGGCTGTGTTCCAATGAAACTTTACTTACAAAAACAGGCAGCCTTCCTGATGACCTTAGTTTTCTGACCCCTGCCTTACAGTCTCAAAATCATCTCCCTTACCCAACCCTGTAAACCTCTGTAATTTAAGATCCAAGGAACAATTTGCAATTCCTTAACTGTGCTCTACTCTCTCTCAATATTGTGCCTTTGCATACACTCTTCCCTCAGTCTAGGTCACCTTCCCCCCATTCCTTGTCTAGTTAACCTCCACTTATCTTAAGATTCCATATAAACTTCCTTGACCACCCTCACTCTGACCCTGTACTCTCGCTTAGCGCACCAGAAGACAATTTACCTGTTTGCATATGTCTCTCACACCTCACTACATCACGGGCTATTGGAGGGAAGGAACTATGTGTCATTCATTTCAGTAATAAACACAGTGTCCCTGGCAATGAATGGTTGCCAGAATCCATTTATCATTATAAAGATTTAAAGCCCAAAGTATGTATCTCTAGCTCTATTGCCTAGATACAGAACGAATGCAAGACACTGACTGATGACAAATTGAGTTTAGGAGATTATAGGCCATATCTTTAATGATTCTAGCTCCTAGAAATAAAGAGTTTGACATAAAGCTTCAGAAAGGATAAATGGAACTTAATTTGGAGCACATTTCAGGAGAAACGAGGGCAGTGGCACTGGCAGCTTCATTTGAATTTATGAAAGATGATGTGTGGGTCACTTAAAGAGATACTGTGAGGGATGCATTTAGTAAATTTAGAAGATGAATTACAAGGGGAGGATGCACCTGCCATGTCATTTTTGTTAGGGTCAGAGAACAGTTTTAGCTGGGAGAGCTGACAGCCAGAGGCATGCCAAGTAAATAATCTGCATAGAAGGTATAAGAATGCAAAAATATTTCTGATGTGGAGAACAAGGCCTTGGCAGGGTTTTCTGTGAAAGGAGATTGTGAATAACTGCCCTAATGAATGTGCAAACAACCTAAGGGATTGCCATGAAAAGATGAGGGACAACTAACATTTTGTTGGGTGACATCCATGTGCCAAGTACTATCTTACCACTAATAATCCCCACAAAAATGCATGAAGCATGTTGCAATTTTATGGGTGATAAAAATGAGGCTCAGAGGGCTTAAGCAACTTCTGTAGGGTCACAAATCTCTGTTTTTTTCATGGCACTAGCAGATGCAGCATAACCAGCATCTGGTGACCAAGAAAGGGAAATGAAAGAACTAAGCCAGTAATGCCTGGCCAACTGAGTGGGGAGCATCTATCTGGATTTGAAAAAGAAAGGAAAGACAAGAGACTAAAGGCCTATACTGGGCACCTCCATTTTTTTGTTCACCAGCCTTCAGTCCCCTTCCTGTTCACTCCCCTTCCTGACAGCACTCCAATTTCCTGTCGGAGTATCACCTACCCCATTTTATACAAGCTTGTTGGTGTTGTAAATGTAGAAGTCTTTCCCTTCTTTCTGTATGGAAGCTTAAGGGATCCCTGGAGGTTACTTCTACCAGATCTTTTCTATAATCTCCCCATACTTAACCTTGGCCAGACTCCATCTCTCAGGACGTTAAATCTTGAGTGGATAAACATAGGCTAAGGAGATGGCTAGAATTCAATCCAACAGCATCTTGATGATTAATAGTTCCTACGCTATTTCTAAACCTGTTTTCCCAGCCTCCCTCCAATTCTTTAACTCCCCAATAATATCCTAGTAAGTCCCTATTTTTTGGCCAGTATTGGTTCCTATTACTAACAATGACAGGTGTCACTTATTTCCTTTTTACAAAAAAAAAAAAAAGAGAGAGAGAGAGAACAGAACAAATAAATTCTAAGTAATATTCTCAAGAATAACTCAAGTATGTAGATTAAAGAGACTCATTGATTTCTAAGACTACATTAATGTAAACAGGCAAACACCTGGACATAATCTGGTACAACTTCTAAATTTAAAGGATAAACAAAGGATCCTATAAAGTTCTATACCAAAACATACAGCTACCAACAAGGCAACAAAATACAGGCTGACATGAGGTTTCTCGTGGAAGACGTGAACAGAAACATTTTCCGACTTCAGCAGGGCATCCCCTGTAGAGAGTGACACTCAGCCATTTACTGCAAGTAAGGGATGGTTACATAGCTTCAGGAATACAGAAGGGCAACAGTAGCCTAATGCTACGGCACAATGCCTACTGCATTCACCTCACTTCATGTCATCATGTAGGCATCGTATCATCTCATCATCGCAGGAGGAAGGGTGAGTAGAGTACATAAGATACTTTGAGAGAGAGGGAAAGGCCACATTCACTTATCTTTTATTACAGCATATTCTTATAATTTTTCTATCTTATTATTAGTTGTTATTCTCTAACTGTGCCTAATTTGTGAATTAGACTTTACTATAGATATGTATGTATAAGAAAAAATAGTATATATAGGGTTCAGTATTATCTAAGTTTTCAGGTATCCACTGGGGGTCTTGGAATGTATTCCCTGCAGATAAGGGGGAACTATTGTAGTAGAATCAATAGTAACTAATATAACAAATGGCAAAAACCAATCAGAAATAGAAAAGATTTCAGCCAACAGGATTAACAAATTTGACCAAATTGACATATGACACCACACTGTTAGGTCTATCTAGATGTTTCCCTGTCCTCAGTTCCCAATGTCAAGAGTCAGTACTGGTACCAACTTGACCTGATGATGGAGTGATCACAAATACAAAGTGATCCCACACAAACAGTTTATTACAGAAAAGAAAGAAGTTATACAAAGTGAAATTAAAGAAGGAAGCTACCCAAAGTGAAGATACGTTCCAGAGAGAGGAACGAGTCCGTCCCCACGAGTGGAGAAAGATGTTGAGGACCCCCAGAGGGTGTCCTATCATTGGTCTGGTCTGGAGGAGGGCTTATAGGAGGTGTGGGATGTTACCAAATGATTATCAGGTGTTCAGCGTTTTCCTGCAGTCCCTTCCCCTGATTGCCCCCCCTCAATCTCCCCCACCCCCTGCCTCTCTTCCCCTAGGAGCCACCCTCCTAACCTACACCCACACCTGCAGATTTGATCCCTACCTAACACCACCATCAACAACCCAAAATACATGCTCAAGTGCACATGAAACATTTACTAAACTGACATTCTGGGCCGTAATGCCAATCTCAATAAACCCCAAAGGCTTGATATAGAATACATCTTCTGACCATGTGGAATTGAGCTAGAAATCAGTAACAACAACAATAGTAACAAACAAACAAGAAAATCCTCAAATGTTTAAAATATAAGCAATATACCTAAATAATACAAAGTATAGTATATCCATATAATGGAATATTATACAGAAATGAAAAAATAAAATACCACTACATTCAACAATATGAATAACTCTTACAGATATAAAACTGAGTGAAAGAAACAGACATGAAGAAATATCTATTGTAATATTTCTTTATATAAGGTTCAAAAACAGACATAACTGATATATGGCCCTAGAAGTCAGAATAGTGGTTATATTTATGGTGGAATTAAGGGCTTGGAGCCTACTGGGTTCTGGGAATGCTCTGGATGGCAGTTACAAGGGTGTGTTCACTTTGTAAAAATTCATCAAGCTTGTATATTGAAGATTTGCATAATTTTTTTACACATTGTAATTCAATTAAAATGTTTACAGAAATACTTCTCAATTCCAAAAAATAATTAGATGGTTGACTTAGAAATAGCAAGGGAAAAATGAAAACACATGCTATAATTTGAGGAAGAAAACCAAATAAACAGCAAGAGAACTAAAATAAAATAATGAATAGAAATAGGAATAAAATCAAATATATCAATTATGATAGTAATGTGGACTGGATTATCTTTTTTTATTATTTAGTTACTAAAAGCACAGACTCTTGCATTGGGCTGAAAATGCTAGATAAACACTGTTCTATCTTTAATAATACACTAAAAACAATGCAAAACAGAAACTTTAGAAGTCAAGCATATGAAAGGATATTGTAAACAAACAAAAAAGGGTAACTCTTAACATCAAAAATATCACACAGACTTAAGACAAAGATGATAATGAAGATATAATAGCTTTGAAATGTTAGGCAACAGATAATATCACAATATGTTTATTTCCACGCATTAATCTCCTTCGTGGTTACTGAACTAAATTTCTATTCCAACTAACCTCTGATGAGTCTTTGTCGGGACACTTTGGCAAGTAACTGGCCGCTGTGAATTGTGTGATTTATTTTTACTGACAATTTACTCAATACCATTATTCTTTGATTTTAGATAGCATGCCTCTACCAAACTGATTTATCACTTCTAACCATCTCTGAAACTGTGGTTAGAAGGAGAGGATTGCTTTATCCTCCATAATTTCCTTTAGCAATTCTTCATTTTGAGCAATTACCATCTCAATTTATGCAAACCTAGGATCAAACACTCCCAACCAACCTGTGTCACTCCCAGATAAAAATTCTGAAGCCAACCATGTTCCTAAATAGAATGGACTTTTTCTTTAACTTTTTAGTATTGAACATTTCACACATGCACAAAAGTAAAGACAATGGTATAATGACCTTCCTTGTACCTAGTTTCAATAATTATTCTTGGCCAATCTTTCACCTATATTTTCCCTGACTGCCTCCCCCGGGATTATTTTGAAGCAAATTCTAAACATTATAGTTCATCATATAATGTCAATATTTTAGTATCTAACTCCAAAAGTTAAAGACATAAAAATTAATTTTTCTAGCTGTTGTTGCTTTATAACTTCTCCATAAAATAGCAGAATGAGTCCATTTTTAATCCCCATTGTATCTTTAGTTCTCATATAGCATCTGGAACATTCTAAATAAATATTTTTTAAATCAATAAATGAATTTAGAGAGGATCACTTATGTAAATTAATCCTGGGATACTTCTCTGCCTGGGTCATTAAAAAAAAGATTGTGCTTAGAAATAACAAAAAATAGTTACAAAGATTTTAGAAAAATTTATTTAAAAGGATAAAGCAGACACAAGATGGCAGAAATATTGAAGCCTATAAATATGAAAAAGAAAAGAACTACTCCAGAAAGCAAAGTAATAAAACCCATAGTAGAGAAATGGGAGAAACCAAAACAAAGGCAAATTTGGTAAAATGAGCTTACAAGACGTTGATAAGACATGTTTGTGGACATTTGACTGATTTTTCAATGAGAAGACAAATTAACTAAGAAGGTGTGCTTAGCATGTAAATGTCATTTATTAAAAACAACGACAAGGAGAAATAATAGAATGGATGTGAACATTGCTGGAAAGCTATTAAGTATTATCCTTCGGGTTTCAACAACAAGCTTTCTTTTGGAATTTCCCAAAATTAGTTTGAAAGAGATACAAAGTTGGAAGATATTTCTAGCCTTGGTAGCTCAACTTAAAGGCAAAACTGAGCTGACATAAAAAAAAAAAATACCCTGTGATATGAATCATTTGTGCATGAGAAAATGTATGAGTGTGCCAGATGCTTTCCAGGTGCTCCTTGAGACCCACTCTGTACTCATCCTCAACCCCCAGGAAGTCGATTTTCAGGAACGTCTCTAGCTCGCAGTGGGTGTGGTCAGTAGGGCATGCTCTCAGGAGGTTGAAGGGGGAGAAGAGTGCGAGGTCCAGGTGTTTATTCCCCCACTTCCATTCCTGCAGGTTGCTTCGGACTGGCCACTGTTCCTCTCAAGTTGGTTATCTATTTATCTCCTTTTGGGATCCCCTAACTCCTCCTTTCCTTGTATCTTTGAGTCCTGGGTGGTAACATCTTCTGTTACTATCCCTGAGGAAGCTCACTCATACTTTTGATAACAGCCTTTATGGACTGTCCTCAGATTATCCTATTAACAATTTGAGTGTGCCCCTGTCACTGGCAGGTATCACACAGGGCTTTTACAATCACACAGTTATTTCTACTGCTTCTAGGCAAAATAAAAACAACAAAACTTTCCAGCACCCTAGCCTGATGTTTTCCTATCTTTTCCTAGTTATTTTTAGAGAAAAAGATTCAGCTTCCCTCAATAGCTCATCTAGCAATAAACCTTCTCAATAATACATCCAGCATTAACTGACCTTTGCTGATAGCAATTTATACTTTTGCCAGGCACGGTGGCTCACGTCTATAATCCCAGAACTTTGGGAGGCTGAGGTGGGAGGACCACTGGAGGCCGAGAGTTCAAGACCAGCCTGGGCAATACAGTGAGACTTCATCTCTGCAAAAAAATAAGAAAAAACATTAGCTGGGCATGGTGGCACATGCCTATAGTCCCAGCTACTTGGGAAGCTGAGGCAGGAGGATTGCTTGAGTCCAGGAGTTTGAGGCTTTAGTGAGCTATGAATGGGCCACTGCCTTCCAGCCTAGATGACAGACCAAGCAAGACCTTGTCTCTAAAAAAATTTAAAAATTAAAAAAAAGAAATTTCTACTTTGTATGTAATGATAGTCCATCCCTCTTTCCCTTGTGTGCTTGTCACTGAGAACAAAGAATTTCAGTGTGAAAAAAGGGACCTCAGACATCATCAAATCCAGAAGTTTCCAAATGGGTGTTTCTGTTTATGTTCTGACACATTTTCTAAATGTGTTATTCTGTTGTTTGCCATGTATTTAGTGGACACAATCTTTCCGAACACACACATTCCACACGAAAAGTTTGAGGACTCACTAACCTAATTTAACCTCCTCCTTTGACTGTAGCTCAGAGAGATTTACAGCTTATTCAAAGTTAGCTTGCTGCATGGGTTGGAATATAGCCCTGGTTTCCTTGCTCCTAATTAGTCCTTTCCATTACACAATCTGCCGCCTTAGATGAAAACTTCCTGCTCCAATATAGTTTTATTATCCATGTCCTTTTGGGATAAATTTTCAAAGAGAAAATTGCCAAGTAAGAGCAGCCTTGCTATTCGAAGTGTGGTCTGAGAACCAGCAGCGTCAATATTACACGGGAGCTTGTTAGAAATGCAAACTCTCAGGCCCCACCCCAGCCTAAAGCGCCTTAACAAGGTCCCCTGGTGATTTTGGATAGATAGATAGATATAGATATATATTTAATAAATAGGAGATACATAGATATCACTACATAAAAAGTTTTATTATAAAGCATTCATATACACAATTATGAAGATGGAGAAGTCTCAAGATCTGCAGTATGCAGCTGGAGACCCAGCAGGGCTGAGGGTGTAGCTTCAGTCCAAGTCTGAAGGCCTGAGAACCAGAAGAGCTGATGGTGCAAGTTCAAGTCTGAGTTGAGTCCAAAGGCAGAAGAAGAATGAGGAATGTCCCAGCTCAAAGACTGTCAGGCAGAGAGAATTCTCTTTCAATCAGCTTTTTTGTTCTGTTCAGGCCTTTAGTGGATTAAACGAAGCCCACCCACATTGAAGAGGGCAATCTACTTTTCTAAGTCTGTATATTCAGATGTTAATTTCATCCAGAAACACTCTCACAGACACACCCAGAATGATGTTTAACCAAATTATCTGGGCACCCCATGGCCCAGTCAAGTTGACACACAAAATTAACTCTCACATTCACATACATGTTATAATTTGAGATACTTCAACCTGTTGTCTTTCTCATTTCACAACGTAAGAAGAATCTATTGATAGGAAACACACCTGTAGGTGGTCCCCAGCATCAGATGCACAAGATCCACCTTCATCACCCCCAGTGGAATTTGCTGTAAGAAGGCTCACAAGGAGAAGAAATTGTACCCTCTCTTTCTGCTCAGAATAGAAGGCTGACGTTGCATTAATATGATTCCCCAGCCACCTAACAGTTCTTTGTTTAAGGAATGAACTAGTTCTAAGTTTCCCAGGGTTGGTCATCTTTATTAGTGAGAGCTCCTTGAGAACTCATGTTTCTTCCACCTCATTGCCTAAAACCTGCTAATAGAAATTAGGAAATTAAATGAACAGGGATAAAGGGGCTAAGAGGTGGCAGTGGGGAGCCTCAACTAAACAAAGAGAAATCACTGGGAAATTAAAAACAAAACAAAATAGAGATCCAAGAGTCTGGGAGTTGAAAAGGGAAGTTTTATGTAATTCTAGCCAGTTGATGTCATCAGAGCCAGTTCTCTGCTGGCCAGGGAGGCCGGGGGAGGGGAGGATGTGGAGGTGGGAAGGACCCAGACGTTCTCCTTTGGATGTGAGACTCAGCCTTATGTGTGCAAGATGAGGTCAGTGGGAACAAAGGGATGTGTCTGAGCAACAGCCAGGGCCATTTCCCTGCAGAGATGGTTCTGCAATCACAATTGCAAAGGAGGGCCACTGTGAGTTTAAACCTCTGTCATCCCTCCTGTGCCTCCCCCTCCCTCCTCCAGCCTCTCTGCGGCCTCCCAAGCCCATCCTCACAGCGGTGACGCCTTGCAGGCTTCCAGCCCATCTGTGCTCAGGAATGGGAGGGTCGGGGCCACTGACACACACCAGTATCCTGCAGCCTATTATTTCCTGCCTGTCCTGGCTCCCCTCCAAGGCCCAACATGACAGGTGGATGAAGTTCACGAGAAAGCCCTGCCAGTTTTCCAGGAATGCCGCTGCTAACTAGACTCACGAACTAAGCCAACTCCCCACCACCCAAGCTGAATGGGGAGGTAGCTGAATGGGGCAGAGTTGGTTTTTTTCTTTTTTTCTTTTTTTCCCTCTGTCTCCAGTCTGGATCCTGTGATTGTTTCAACTGGTATAAGCAACTCCCTATTCAGGCTCCAGGGTTCCGAGTGTTTCCAAGGCCCATGCAAGGAACAAAGGCGCTTAACTCATGCCTCTCATTTCCAAACCAGTGACCCACAACTGAGGACTGGAAGGAAAAACAACCTGTGACATTGTGAAGCATGGGGGTGAGGGGGTAGGAGGGCCTCAGCCTGGTTTAGCAAGGAAAGTCTCAGGGTAATTTGATAATCTGATTGTGGAAGGAGGAGATAGGGAAAAGCATAAAAAGATCACGACTTTTAACAGGCAATCCAGAAAGATTTAAAGAGCCTGATTAAATTTAGAAAGATAAATTATTTCATTTGAACAGGGCTTGGATAAAAGTGGCTCATCTTACAGTACACTTATGGCTATTTCTTCCAAGTAAAACTGTGAGTTAACAGGGCAAAAAAATATGCAAATGCTTTCTTTTCTTTGTTTTTATTTTTTGTTCCATTTTTTTCTTCTTCTTTTTTTTTCTTTTGACTACCAATGGCATTGTTATATGCAAATGCTTTTTATCCATGGCTTCAGACTTAGCAGGGCATCATATATGGTCCATTCAACAGAGCATTCCCTGTGCACCTAATCTGTGCCTCCCACTGTACTGAGAAGGAAAGGAGAAGGGGAGGAAATGCAAAAATAAGTATAAATCCCTGCCCTCCTGGAACTCACAGATAAGCAAGAAAGGCAGATATACAAGTGGATAGATTATAATACGATGTGGCTGGCTAGCATTGAGATAGAGGTGTGTGAAACTGCCACGGCAACTCAGAGAAAGGGGACCAGGAAAAGATACCAATGCTGGGTGAGTGAGAGTTGCCTTCTTTCAAATTCAAGGTGAACAAAGCCAGAATGGGATGGATCTGGCTTCCAGATTTTAAGGCAGTAAAACTTGCTAATGGGACTGGCAGTCAGAAAGCTGACTTTAGCTAAAATTGCAACCCGTGGGCTAGGGTCCGTATCTATTTATTTTGGGCTCTCATTGGATGCTAGTCACCACTTCTTACTACTGTGAGCCTAGGCACCACTGGGTAGGCATTTGCAGAAATCCTTAGAGAGCTGCCAAGAATCAGCAAGCCTGCCGGGAGAGCTAGCTTTATACTTCACACAGATGTCCTAGAGATCTGGTGAAAAACTATTTGGGATAGGAGTATGTATTCCAAGGTCTTGGCAGTATCTAAATAACCTTTGTTTTTGCCTCTATGGTTAAATACTAAACATATCTTCCCCATGCTATAGCATCAGTGCAAGGAAATGAACAGGAAAAGCCAACCATCCTCCACTTCAAATCATTTCCATTCTGCCCACAGGTGGAGAGGGGGAGATTACTTGGATTTGGGGCTAAGAAACTCTCTTACTTTCTCTGGAAAAGATTTAGAGAAGGATGAACAAAGGAGTTCACTTGGCTTTGCATAAATATAATACCGTCCCATTGGTAATAGGCTCTTTGAAGTTTATCTTTTATATAGGAAAGTGTTTCACTTTAAATAAGTCTCTAGACTACATTTTTCTAAATATTAACATTTATTCGTGAGTGGAGGGGAGTATTTACATATGTGTGCCTTTGAATCAATGTTTATTTGCTTGAAAACTAGAACGAAAGAGAAAGCATATCCGGATGTCACAGTGATAAGGATTTATCAAAAGGGACAACAGAGTACCAAAGTCCACCCTGGGATGTTATCTTATTGAAATACTGAAGTCTACCTTTGAATGTCTTGCCAAAGTCCCTATCATCTCTCCTATTCTTCCTTTCCCTTCCCTGGGTATTATTCTAAGGGGAATAAATGAAACTTTGGAAAATTACTGTAAATTATTATGCTTTAGCAATTATGTTGTTGTGTTTGGAACAGAGGTAGAGATGGATTCTACCTCTCTGGGAAAAGAGTAAAGGATCCTGAAGGAGTGAGGTTATTTGCAATGTAAAGATTTAATACAAAAGCCAAAAATAGGACTCTCTGAGATGGAGAGCCAATCTTGGGATAGAAGAGTCAGGGTAGCTAGAGAATAGAAATTCTCTATGAGGAACTTCCTCATAGAGGAAGTTTAAAACTATGATAGTTTAAAACTATGATAGTTTTAAATTATCTCAGTTTCTTAATTTGTTCTATAAAAATAATATTTATCTTAAGTCTGAAGTTGATTTTGCCTTTTTAATACCTCTTTTATTATAACGACCCTTTGATAAAATGTAAATACAAAGACATTTGATGTGTTAGGAGTTAGGGACTTTCTATTTTCCTCTTTAGTGGTTGAGATCTTTGTTATAGTAATACCATCATCTTAAGAAAAACAGTAGTCCAGGCATTCTTAATGGGAGTAAACCTGATATCAAAGATCTTTTCTAAAAAGATACCAGAAGGAGAACATGTTTAAAAAGAGTTGGATATCTGGATACAGGAGGAATTGAAGAGAAAAAGAAAAAAAATTTCTTATGACCCTGCTACTTTCAAGGGGCTTCCAGTTTTACTCAAGAGGATAAAGCATACATTCATCACTCAATTTTTCCAAGCAAAGTGGACATTTGCCCGTCCTGCCTTGTCTCAACTTGCTTTCCCTATGGTACCCCTATCTTTAAGAATGGGGTACAGGCCGGGCGCGGTGGCTCACGCCTGTAATCCTAGCTCTCTGGGAGGCCGAGGTGGGCGGATCGTTGGAGCTCAGGAGTTCGAGACCAGCCTGAGCAAGAGCGAGACCCCATCTCTACTAAAAGTAGAAAGAAATTATATGGACAGCTAAAAATATATATAGAAAAAATTAGCCGGGCATGGTGGTGCATGCCTGTAGTCCCAGCTACTCGGGAGGCTGAGACAGGAGGATCGCTTGAGTCCAGGAGTTTGAGGTTGCTGTGAGCTAGGCTGACGCCACGGCACTCACTCTAGCCTGGGCAACAGAGTGAGACTCTGTCTCAAAAAAAAAAATAAATAAATAAAATAAAGAACCATAGTCCCTAATGAGTTGGTGGAAGTCAGCAATAATCATTGATAGCTACTAATATTACAAAAAAGACAAGCAGACATGTAGTGGCCCCAGATGAAAGTATTCAATAGTTTATGCCACCTGCAAAGCATTCTTGCCAATAACATGAAATCTATATCTAATCGAGGCTTTCCATTTCATGGATATTAGGAAAATTATTATTAACTATTATATACTTATTAATAAATAAATGACAAAATGAAATATATAATAGATTATAGAGTGAATTATTATGCGTATTGTATATAATAGATTATAAAGTTAATTATTATGTACATTATCATTATATAAATTAAAGGAAACATGGGCTCAAAAAGACATGTTAAATGATACCATAACAATCTAACCAGCAAAATATAGACTGCGTAATTTCTATGGGACAAAGAATCCAGTTTCTTCAACAAATATTAATATGAAGCAGGGGGGAAAAAAGGGCAATGTAGGGGCAATAAAAGAGGCATGGGATATATCGACCATTTGCAATGCAGGGAAGTTATTTGGCTTTTGATTCAAAAAAGTCTGAGACAATGTGGGAAATTTGAACACTGACTAGATATTAGATATGAAGGAAATATTTCAAAATTTTTAAGGCATTATAGTGGTACTTAGATTTTTAAAAGTCTTTACCATTTAAAGATACACACTGAAATATTTACAGATAAAATGATATCTGGGATTTGCTACAGAATAATCTGGGGCAGAGTATTCATCAAATAAGATTAGCCATAAATTAATAATTTTAAAAGATGGATGATAGAAACATGGTAGTTCATTATACTTTTTTCCCTTTACTTTGGAATATGCTTGACATTTTCCTAATAAAAAGTATTTTAGATTCAGATTCTTTGGTTTCACCCCCTAGAGATTCTGATGCCATAAATCTAAAGTAGTACTTAGAAATCTAAAATTTTTAACAAGTGCCCTAAGGGATTCGGAATCAGATGGTCTCTAGACCACAATTTAAGGAAAATTAGACCAAACAGTGTAATGACTTGAATGGAAAAAAATTAAGCAGGAGAGAAGTTGACAGCGTCTTCCACAAAGTAGGTGCTCGTAATAAATATCTGCCAATTTTGTTTGATGATTGTTTATGAGTAATTGCCCCAAATCTTAATAATGTTCATTTATAATAATCATTCAAGAGTACAATTACCAGCACTATTTCCTGACTTGCGCTTTTTTTTTTTTTTTTGCTATTAGATTTTTAAGAGTCCTCTAATACTTGCCACATGAACCAAGGCTAATTCCCTGATTAGATAATCATCCTTGTGAATGCTTCCTTCATAATCACAATGGCGGGAGAGGTGTTGCCAGGCCTTTCAGGAAGGGAGAGACACCCAGTTGTGACCCATTAAATTGGCATCAGCTCTCACTCCACCCGTTCCAGGAGGAAAGGATTTTATAACCCTGGAAAGGGGAGGGAGCAGAGAGGTGACCCATCTATCCCAATGTTGTCAGGTCACATCACAAGGTACACACTCCCACCCCTTTTTCTTTCCATATTGGAGACCTTTCGACTGGAAAGAGCCCTCAGCCCTAAGGGCTGGGATATGTAATGAAGACAGGGCTGGCCGTGTTTGTTATAAGGCAAACAAACTGAAAATTGGAAGGTCCAGCCCTAGCTCCTCAGAACATGAGTCCCTCTCCAGCCGTTAACCTGCAGCTGGCCCTCCCAGCGAAGGCAACACACAAATCGCTGCTGTTGGCTGAGCCTCCCTGGGATTGCAAACATGCTTCCTATCCAGACTCAGCTCTGCCGTCCTGCCAGCAACAGAAAAGCAGTCTTCCAGAAGAATCTCCTTATCATGAGAGGTTCCGGGCTTCAGACCTGTCCGGGATCAGCTCAGCTCGGGGTAGGTAGATGGAGTGGCTGCATGCCACTCTGCCCCGAGATGCCCCGAGACACTGTGAACTGCAGTGGCCTTACCTTTCCTGCACAATCCAGGGAAACCTCATTACATCCTCCTGATAAGGTAATGAAATAACAATAGCTAGAGATGGGCACTGTTCTTATCCCGATTTTGTAGACAAAGACCTTGAAATGTAAGGTCTCAGTGACTCCTTCAAGCTCACTGGGCTCAGAATCAGAGCCAGGATCCCAGTAATCTTGCTCCAGATTTTGTGCATTTAACGCCCTCAGCGGTGTTTTGTTTAGTTGCCTTGATGCAATCGAGGCTTAAGTCCTCTTCCCTAAGGATAACCTACACTCTGACCAACGTGGACTGCATGTGTTTCCTGAATGTGTTCCACCTGTTCTGATATACTTCCTTTTTCCTTAGCTTTCCTTCTTCCTGCAGGAACTGTCTTCCCCTCAGCCCCAATTTCACTGATTGAAATTCTTCCCCAGCTTCAAGGCCCATGTCAAATGCCTCTTCTTTGGAGAAGGCTTTCAGGATTCACTCCCCCACCCTCATCTACGAGACACATTCTTCTACTTCGCATCTTCATCACATTCTGCTGATTACATTTTTTGGCATTCACATTTGTTTCTTTTTCTTGTATAATTTTATTGTGGCATTATGGCCATGTCTGTACTTGCCTTAAAACTCCTATTATGTTGCTAAGTCCTTGAGCCCAGTAGCCATTTATTATTCAAATTTTTATTTCTTTCAGCATTTACTACAGTGCTTTGTATATAGTAGGAGCTTAAAAATACCTATTGGATTGAACATATGCAATCAAACACATATCATTTAATTTGCATTTACCAAAATATAATTAAATGCACTGAGGAAGTTTCATGCTGCAAAGGAGTAATGCTGTGATTCACCTTTACACAATTAAAAAACTCCTTAAGCAACAGTATAATTTATGTCTTTGTTAAATATGTATTTGCACGTGTGAAACACATTAGAAGTGAACTGCCACTGTGTTTGGAACATCTGGCTCCATTTCTCCACTTTATAGGCATGAGAAAGCAGACAGAGCTGCAGAGCTGCCTGGGAAGTCAATGGAGTTGATGCTCACTTCCAACCCTCCTTGCCCTTTTGTGGTTCCGGACTGGATTGGGTATGTAAGGAGGGAAAGGACAGCCCTCTGGGGAGATTAATAATGTGGTCTGAAGGATGAAGATCAAAGAGTAGCCTTGGCTGTGGACCACGTAGTGACCACAGTAACCGGCAGAGGCTTTCTGATCTCCACGCTCCTCAGTGCCCCCTGTAATCCCACACTGCATTTTGCACCCTTTCTTGGGGTCAGCACCCTTCTCAATTACACCGTCTCCACTCCACTCTTGCTTCTTCAAAGCTCCACCTCCTGCAAGGCTACAGGTCTGCCGTTTCTCTGCATGTAACCCACTGTCCAGCCATCAGAGAGTGCCACCAAGAAAAGTTTTACAAAACTGATATGAAGCTAATTTTTAGTTAGCATGAAAAATCAAAGGAATTTTGTTTAAACTACTCTTAAAATATCTACCCAAAATGAATGATCCTAATTGGTCTTCTATAGATAGTATCTAACTTCACTGAAACTGCAGCCAAGCCATAAGCCTTATGAAAGTTTTATTGCAAATCATCGATTGCATGTTGTCTGAGATGTGCTCCAAAATAACCTGGTGGTAGGTGGCAGTTGAGGGGAAGGGGACAAACAAACCAAGACTGACTGTGAGTTGATAATTGTTGAAGCTGGTGATAGGGACCCGGGGTTCATTATGCTATTCTCTCTTGCTTTAGTAAATGTTGTGAAATTTTCCTTAAGAAATTTTTTCTTTAAAAAAAAAAAAATCTGTTTTGTTCTCAAATTCTGGCTCCAAACAATTCTAATGTGGTTAACTTTCCTGTTTTAGAATGTGGTCCTCACTTAGTTGGGTCCCCTGCTCCCTCTGTCTTCCTTATTCTCAATTTCTGTCATTGTTTTTTGTTTTTAGCTAGCTTAGTGAAACAGTGCTCTACCTGCTTGGCGAATCTGAAGGTGCACAGACTGGCCCGAGAATCTTGGGCATTGCCAGACTGAATGCTCAGACTCCTTTCGTAACCATTTAAAAATATGCAGTGGTAGCTGTAGTTCCAAGCTGGAGGGTTTTATTTTCACTGGGGACTTCAAATACCACCACTGGGCTGCAAATAGAAACTAGGATGGTGGCTTGTTTATTAAAGTCACCGTGTTTGTTCCTTTTCTTTTCCTCTTCCTTCTCTCTCCTTTTTCCTCTATTGGAAAAGCACCTATTGGTGAATAATCACCAATTTGGGGATACAAGAACTCTCTGGTGTTAAATATTTCCTAGGACATAGAAAGCCAAGCTGTTTGAGCTGCTATGAATGATACAGTAAATTGCCAGCCTTTGTCCTTGTTTTGGAGACTTAAATGATATTGTTGGTCTGGGAGGAAAACAAGCTCAAAACCCATCTGTAAAACACTAGATGCAAAGGTGATACTCCAGTTTTGTTTCACAGGTGTTTTGGCACCAGCAAGCAAGCAAGGCATTTCTTAACTCAGATGAGCAGACGGGCTTGCCATTTGATCCACAGCAGAGCTTGTCCTGCACAAACCGAGTCCAAATTATTCCACGCAGTGGGCGATTCTTTGCAACACCGGTCACTGGCAGCCTTCCCTTGAGAGCTGCCTTGGGAACGTCCCCTGAGGTGCTGCATTTCTCTAATGCTTATCTGACTCCATGAGGCCAACAAGATTCCTTGAACAACCAAGAAGAGTAAGGCAAAGAAAAAGAGCAGTTCAGTCGAACTGGTTAGAACCTCAGACCGTGGGGGAAGATGTGCCAATGAGCCTGAATTTACAACTGTCAATCATCCCTCTTGTTTTGCACAGGAAAGGCGTCTCTTTAATCCACCTGTTCAATTATTTATCATCTATGTGCTTCCTCTTAATTGTAAGTCGGGCAAAGCCTTTATGTTGTAAGGGGACACCCTAGTATTTTTTAATGACCTTAGGCAAAGTGATTGACACTAGATCCTGGAGTCAGATGTTCCTAGTGACGCAACTTGTTCTCCCAGTAGCAGGAAAGCTTCCTGCCATGATTAAGTTAGAACTTGTGAAAGTGCTAAAATGTGTGGTCAGCCTTCCTCTGATGCAAGCACTTTTATTATAGAGCCTAGCTGCAGAGGGCTGTAGCAACACAAATCCTGCCTCCAAATACCCCTTCTCTCTCTGGACTAACCGCTCCAAACAGAAAGGCACTGTGCTCTATACATGTACCGGGCACTTGAAATATCCCTGATCATAGTCGTACTTTCTCCAAATTTACGATTTTACCGGCTCTATCCCTTTCCCCTTTTCTGTTTGTTTTTCTGAGTTCGTACCACAATGTGATCGCAACTGATTTATGTCTGGCAGGCTGCCAGTCTCTGCGCCCTCATCAACTACTCTAGTCGAGCAAAACAAGAAGCAATCCATTCTGTATTTGAACTTGAAATGGAAAATCATCTGTGTTTGCTTTTCTAGATAGGAGGCTGAGATGGAGCAAAAGTGTCATTCTATTTTTTTTGGATGTGGCCTACACTTCCCACTGAAAACGCTTGAGAATGTGTGAGCAGTGGATGTCAGATCCACTGTGACTCAGCGCTGGATGATCCCTTCCTAGTTAAAACAACACAATAGGGCTCCCCGCTCCCCTTGGCCCTCCCTGAGCCCGCCTGCTACTCTTCAGGGTTCCTAGGCAAAGGGTATTTTTAGGATGTGATTGCCTTCGGAGTGGTTGGATGATGAATTATTACTGATTCATTAATTTACCAATGTTGTACCACAACTAACGCAATAAGACCAAAACACACACGAGACTATGACCCTTATAAATTTGTGACTAACTTGGAAAGGAACGGGAAACCAACAGAGAGTATGTGCACTCCCGTTACTTTATGCTCAAGACTCTTAAAGGTATTTATTCCAAATAACCATAGGCATTTTGTTCCCATTCTATCTTGATCTCAAATACTCAGATATTATAAATCTATATACATAATATCAGATACTATTTATTCCAAATAACCATAGGCATTTTGTTCCCATTCTATCTTGATCTCAAATACTCAGATATTATAAACCTATGTATATAATATCAGATAGTAAAAACCTATATTCTATAGGTTGTTATTGTTTTTGTAGAAGGTTTGTGTCTAAATGACCTTAGCCAGACTCACCTTAAGGCAATTGCAAAGCACGCCTTCTTACTGCTTGACTTTCCAATATCTATATGTGCTTGGTGCATTGTACATGCTCAGCAAATATTGGGCAAAGGAGCAAATGAGTGAAGGAATGAATGGAGAAGACCCCCGGTGCAGAAAGGAGCTGGCCTGAATCAGCAATTCCCTAATGTTGCTGCACACCAGAATCACTTAAATGTTTTTTTATTTTTAATGTCTCTCCATTTTATTTTCCCCTTTTCCATTTATGTTCTTTTAAAGCTAATTGTTGTTCATTCAGTAATTTAAATAATACAGCCATCTCTTAAGAAAAATGTCTGATTTTCCTTGAAGTAACATCCTAATGATGTAAATACTCTTAACAATTCAGCAAGTGTTCTATATTTTTTCTTTGTTTAAACAAACCCAAATACACTTTCAATTTATTTTATAAGAATGGCACCATCTGAGAAAGATTAGTTTAAAACTTGATTTTTTTTCACATAATATATTTCAGACACCCTTCCAAATTAATATTAGTACATACCAATCTGCCTCATTTATTTTATTAGCTACATAGTATCCAGAATATAGATGCATCATAATTCATTCAAATGTTTGTGTGTGCCCACATGCAAATGCTGACAATGCAGATATAAATATTCTTGTAGTTCTGTTACATTTATATCTTCTAGATAAATTTTCAGAAGTATGATAGTAGGAATAAAGAGCATATACATTTAAATTTTTTTTTAAATGGCCGTATAACCTGATTCCCTTTTACCAACACTACACTTATCAATCTTCTACTTTATTATATATCTATTGAGAAATAAAATGATATCATATTGTGGTTACTAATTTGAATTTCCTGGGACATTTTCTTGTTTGTTTTTCCCACTATGAACCTACTAAACCAGAATTTCTTGGGTCAGCACCTGAGAATCCTGGTCTTTATGAGAACCCCTAGGCACATCTGACGCAGCTAGTGCCCAGACGGGCATTTGGAAACCACTGGTCAAGACAATCTCTCAGGTTCTACTGAGATATAAGCATTTATTATTAAAAAAAGAAAAAATGAACCCCCCCAACAACAACAAAAACCTCAAAAGCAACAAGAGCTGTTTAGTGAAAAATGTGTATTGCATTATCATGTTATGTTTTCTATATGATTTAAAACCCTACAATTATTTTAGATGTTGATGCAAATTTCAACATCATCACTTTTTTTTAAATGTCTAGTCCAAGCAGAAAGAAGATAGCTATAGACATAACCAATTACAAGACTTGCTAAAACATTTTTAACTGCATGGCCAGGGAGCATTGAACTCCAAGGGAGGCATCCTACAATGCCTGGGCTAGTGAAGCAGTGGAAAAATGCAAGGGGAAGAAGAAAAATTTGCAGTCAGAAGAGCTGGATCTGGGCGTAAGCCTTATGTCTACCACATGTGAACTATTTGGTCATGAGCAAATCATTTATCCTTTCCAAGCCTCAGTTTCTGCATCTATTAATAAAAATGAGAATAACATTTGATAGAGTTTCTGGAAGGAATTAGCAAGGCAGTGCAAGGGAAAGGTTCTGTCCACGTTAAAGTACCACGGAAATGCTTATTGGCCCTCTCTTAGGTAGTTTGATAGCATCAAAGCTACTTTTGAGATATGTAAATTTGGGTGTGAATATGCTGAACACAAACAACTTCTGACTGAGAAAACAAAACATCGATACGTACATGGATTTGGAGAGGATGAGTTCCCTGCAGGATAAGGCCTAATGCAAATTTCTATGTCAACCCATTTCCATCAGAATTTACAATTTTATCCACAACATAAACTGCTGTTTTTCTACCAATGTCCCCTTTAAACTGATTTTCTTGTAGCTTTCATAGTTTTATATGTCACCTATTCACTCAAAGCATGTCAGCTTTGAGATAGAGAATAATATTTTGAGTACTAGGCATTGGCAGAAGCTCTTTATATCTATTAATTCAATTAATACTTACTACCACCATATGAGGTGAACAATTATTAGTCCTATTTTGTTGATGAGAAAATTGAGGCAGGAAGAAACTGACTTGTACAGGGACATATAGGTAGTAAGAGGTAAAGCTGTATTTTAAGCCCAGGTACTTTAACCATAGTGATATACTGTCTTCAGGAAGAAGTATTTGATATGATGATGAGGCAAAAAAATTTAATTATGGTAATATTTTTTATTAATGATCCCCAAGTGCTTTTAGATTGAAGTGAAGTGCTGGTGCTCTATTAGAACCTAAACATTTTATTCTCTGGTCAAAGTTCGAGCCCTACAGATTTTGGAGTTATTTAATCCCTTTGCTTGGACAGAATTTTGCAATTGACAAATACACTCAACAAGTTCTTTCATTGTCACCCTGAGCCAGTGAGGTGGAGAGACTGAAGGATAGCTTTTCCTCTCATCTCCCGGCATTCACTCATGGTTTTCCCTCTGGGAATATTCCTGATTGCTCCTCCTCACTTCCTGTCACCTGGCTAACACCTCCACCTGTCCTAGTCTTATCAAGTCACCACCTGCAGGAAGCCTTCTTTGATTGTCCCTAAAATGTGTTAAGTTTTCCTGCTCTGCACTTCCTTCACAGCCTGCCTCCAGTGGCAGGTTGAGGCTACCTCATATCCTGAATCTCGAATTTTCCACATAGGAAACTCAAGGAGGCTGAGAAAGAAAGCAGCAACTTTGGTGGCAGAAGATGTGGTTGGCTGGGGTCCTGAGTCCCATGTCCACTAACAGGAGAGAGTCCCTTGATATTTGTAAAAGGCTACAAATATATGGAAGGTTCTCAAAAGAAGGCCTAGCTTCTGACGGCAACTGATTCAGTAATCATCTCCAATTTTAGTCTTGGTGTCTCAAAAACTGTTGCTGACCCCACTCTTTAGCTGAGACACTTGACCCTGGGTCGCTCAGCTTCCATTTGGGATGTTTATTCAGGAACCGAGTACCAAAAGATTACCGTGTACCAGGCAGGATAGGGCTAGTGGTTAAGCGAGGGGGTTCTGGATTTTGAACTCAGGCCCTACTCTTTACTAGCTGTGGGATCTCAATTAGTCGGCTTCATCAGTGTCTCAGTTTCCTCATCTGCAAAATGAGGACAGTGATAGTATCAACTTCACTGGATTGTTGTGAGGATCAAATGAGATATTCCACACAGAGCTCAGAGTGTGATGTTTGGACCATAGTGGATGCTCGATAAATGCTGCTGCTGGGACTATACATTAAATTCCTAGTCTCTAGGCTGGTTTCCTGATTTTTAGAACACTTCCCTGAGAATTCCCTTTTGCTGCTTTGCTCCTTCAAACCCCAAATCTAAATCTGATTTTTCTACTCTAAATCCCGGTTTCATCTCTAACCTGTGATGCCGTGTCAGAGCCCGTGTTCCAGGGCTACATCTCCTCTCTCAATACTTTAAAAGCAGAATGACTAAAATGAAAAAGATGAAGATGTCGTACATCCAGGCTCTCTTATCATGCTGGTCAAGAGTAAATTGATTCCGCTATTTTTGAAAAGTGTGTGGCAGTAAAGCTGAACTCATACCTATCCTTTAATCCAGGAATTCCACACCTAGGTCTATCTTTAAACATGCACATACGTACATCAAAATTCACGTAGAAGAAATTTTACAGTAGTACAATATTAGCTACCTATTGCCACAAAACAAATTACCCCCAAACTTAGCAAGTTAAAACAACAAACATTTATTATCTCACAGTTTCCGAGGGGCAGGAATCTGGGAGTAACTTAAATGGGTGCAGGGCCAACTCATCCATTAGATGCGGTAGGCCCAGTGCCCAGGGCCCACAATACTTGTCAGTACAATTTCCTCCTTCCAGTGAGTGAGACACATCCTTTTTTTTTGGAATGGAGGAAGGGGCCCACAAAGATAAAAGTTCCTGGGTCCTGTAAAGTCACAGTGCAGCCCTGGCTGGGCAGGGTGGGGTGGGGAGGGGTGATGGTGATGGTCTCTCATGAGGTTTCGGTCAAGCCATCAGCAGGGAATGCCATCGTTGGAAGACCCCACTGGGGGAAGACCCACCTCCAAGCTCACTCAAGTAGTTGCTGGCAGGTCTCAGTTATTCTGTGATTCTTGGCCAGAGGCTTCAGTTTCTCACCACGTGGACCTCTCGAGAACTGCCTGGGTGTTCTGATGACATGGCAGGTGGCTTCCCTCAGAACAAGTGGAGAGAGTGAGAGTGAGAGTAAAAGAGAGAAACACCAAGATGTTTTTCATAACCTAATCTCGGAAGCGACATACCATCACTTCTTCCATACTCTACTGCTCACACAAACCAGCTCTGAGACAGTGCGGGAGGGGACCACACAAGCACACAAACACCAGGAGTCAGGGGTCACTGGGGCTGTCTTAGAGGCTGGCTACCCAAAGTTCTATCTTTTGTTAGAAACTAGAAACTATCCAAATGCCTGTAGACAGGATAAATAAATTATGGTGTATTTGTACAATAGAATTCTATACAGCAATGAGAAGGAACCATTTATAACTACATACAATAATAGGGATGTATCTTATAAACATACTATTGGACAGAAGTCAGCCACAAAGAGTATACACTATATGATTCCATTTACACAAACCTAAAAACAGGCAACACTACTCTATGTGTTAGAGGTCAGATTGTGGTTCCTCCTGGAGAGATAGTGACGAGAGGTGGGTACAAAGAGATTTTAGGTGCTGGCAATATTCAGTTTCTTCATCCAGGTGTTAGTTCCACAGGTTTGTTTGTAGAAATTCAATGGAGCTGTATGCCTTTCTCTGAGTGTGTTATACTTTCATAGGAGTTTTTCCAAAGTAGGTGTTATAATACCTGTATTGTCTCCCTTTCCTAAAGAGACATTCTGGGAATGATTTAGGTTATGGCTAAGTATAAAACTGGGTGCTATAGACTAAATATTTGTGTCCCCTCAAATGTACATGTTGAAAGCTAATCTCCAATGTGATAGTATCTGGAGGTGGGGTTTTTGGGAGGTGATTAGTCATGAGGGTGAATCCCTTATGACTGGGTTTAGTGCCCTTATAAGGGGCCCCCGAGAACTTCTCTGCCTCTTCTGCCGTGTGAGGGCACTGCAAGAAAGCTCCACTTTATGAAACAGAGAGCATGCCTTCAGCAGAGACTGAATCTGCTGGCAATTTGATCTTGTTCTTCCCAGCCTTTGGAACTGTGAGAAATAAATTTCTGTTGTTTATAAGCCACTCAGTCTGTGGTACTTTTGTTATAGCAGCCCCAGAGCACTAAGACACTGGGATAACAATAATGTGTGGTCGATGTATTGGTCCCAGTGCTAGGCCTCACTCGCTGTGAGATATTGGTTGAACAAGTCACTTAACTCTCTGAACTGTAGTTTTCTCAATTACAAAGCAGAGTGGACACTTACACTACTAGACTCAGAGTGTAGTGGAGAATATTGAGTAAATAACAAATGCAGTTGAGTCCTGTTACACTGTAAGTGCTACGATATCAAGATCTTGCAAGTTCAAAACTATAATTACTTCCCAAGAGATCAGGATAACTATCATCTGTCTATTATTCATGTATCTATCAATTATCTATCTATCTATCCTCTCTCTCTCTCGTCTCCCCATCTCCCCCACTCTCTCTCTTTCAGGGCGGAGGGGGTAAAATAAGTAGGTTTGAGGATTCGTGAACTGGCACTCCTGGGTTTATCTTCTGGCCTTAGCCACCTGCACTATCCACATGACCTCCTTCCGTGGTGAGATTCCCTAGATTAGCCAAAACAGTAAGGTGGGGAGAGCAAAGCCGCCAGGCAGCTGTGGTTCTCACTGACTAGGGTCAGGTTAAAAGTTGTTTCTGTGTACTCTGGGATGTGTGGGTTTAGGGGGAATCCTAACAAGTGATACAGCTGGTTTCTGATGTTCCAGGATGAGGCTAGATTATCTTTTTAATACATTTACGCATGCATGCTGTATATGTATTCATTTAACACCTGCTTCTTTGTACATAATAGGACCACTTGTAAAGATAGACCTTGCCCAATAAAGACATGCTGTGAGATAATTGTGATAATTCATAATTCAAGTCTGGGTATTTTCTCCTTGTGGAGCTGGGATTCACAGTGTGCAGGACTGTCTCTGTGCCTTTATAGCTTTGCAACGGTTTGTACCTCTTAATGTAACTAGAGGCTCCCTAGACAAGGCAAGTCCTTCCCGTACTGGGAGAACCCCAAGATAGCCAGTGTGAAGTGGCTTAGGGTAGTGGGTAGAGGTGGGCTAAATAAAGAATCTCCTCCAACTCCTCACATCTGGGAGAGAGATGATCCTATTTCAGTAATTACAGCTTAAGTCTTTTCATAGTACTGTATATGAATGTATTTTGTGGGGACTCAAGTAGCAGCATGAGGCCCCCTGGTGGCCAGAAATAATCACTGCGTTTGCTTTCCAAGCATTTCGAAGGGCCGATCTGGTTGAAGAGGTACAGAGGGAGTAAGTACTCACCTAGACAGGGTGCTTATAGTGCAGGCATGATCGGGTGGAATGACCCATATGGGAGAGGGTTGAGAACTAAACCATTTTTAAGGAGATTAGAATGAACTCTAATTTTGGATAAACCAGTTATTCTCTGATTTTTCATTCTATGGTTCATTTACCGCCCCAATTAGGTACTTACTGAGTACCTAATCTGTGCAAGACATTATATTAGGCATCACCTTGGAGTTAAAAAGAAGTTATATCACACACTTCCAAGAATATTTGGATAAAACATTTATACCACCAACACAATAAAACATAAGAGGTGCTAACAGAAAACAAATAATGACTTTCGAAAGGCCACTTTCAGATGAAAGAGAAGGCTTCCAGGAAGAGGTAGAGTTTGAGCTGGGGTGCTGAGGAGAAGCGGGATTTGGGGAGATTGAGATGGAGGAAACGATGGTATTATAAAAGAGAGAAAATGCAAGTTTGAACAGATATAGAGGCAAGAATACCAGGGCCCAGTGCAGGAATGGTGAATAGCCTCATCTGGCTAACTTGTAAGTCCCTTTGGGGGTTAGAATGAGAATGAAAGCTGGGTACATTTGTTTGGTTCAAACTGGAGGAACTTGAATCTTGCCTGAGAAATTTCTTCACAAAACAATGGGAGCCTTTGATTATCTTTGAGCAGAAAAAGCAGACTAACGTGCATTGAAATGAACGCAGTCCTATACACTTGCTTGCATTTGGTTGGGAGGAATGTTGATCTGCGCATGCCACTATCTGACCTCCAAATTCATTAAGGTGCTTCCACTTACCCAAACTACATGAACTCCAGGGAGTAGTCAGTGCCAGAAGGCTGCTGCCATGTTTAATTAAATTCCTGAATAAAAGGCCTGTCAATGAATGTGCTATGCTAGGCTTTTTTGGTTTTGTTTTTTCCAAGTTTTAAGAAATGCCACATGCCTATCTTCATGCTTTAGTTTAATGTGGTTTAAACTACATGGATGAGGAACATTTCTGGCTGGAGTCATGGGGTAGAGTCCTAGCTATGGAATAGCTCAATGTCCACAGAAGAATTCAAGCTGTAACCTTATTTGCGTTGCAACAGAACTAACTGAGTAAGCAGCCTGAGAATCTACATGATGTCTGGCATATAGTTCGTACTTAGAAACATGTTAAGCAAATAATTAATGACTGAGTCAATAAAAATGTAATGCACATTTAATGGGACATTATAAAATCCCTGACCCAGGTGTTGATTTCCTAATAATTATGTCAGGGAAATCCTTTAGAATATAGTAAACATAATTAATACTATTCTTCAGAAGTAATGAGAAAATATGATAAAAATAAAAATCTTGAGTAAAGTTAAGAAGAAGCAACATGCCCATTTGTGAGAAGTACAATTGAGAACTTGCAAATGAGACAAACAAAGATGGGCAATTTGGAACTGCAATAAAAATAACTACAACAGAAACAACCATTTAAGAAGTTTCAGCAGCAATGAGTATTTATTATTTTGAATTAAATGTACATTTACCTTTTATATAAAAATCATCAAAAGTGCTTGCTATACTGGATTATTTTAATATTAATTTAGCCCCCAACATCATCTATTAGCTATAACTTTGACTTTTTTTCCCTTCTGATACATCATTACAAACACCTAAAATGGTCTAATGTTAAAACATAAAAAATATTAGTTTATTCTTCAAGATAAAGTACCACCAGTGATGAGTTACTGAAAGTGAAAAATAAAAACAGATGCCAGAAAAATCAACTTATTGAAAAAAAATTATCACAGAATTTCATAGGAGTATGCAAAGTCCAGAGAAATTTAGACCCTTGGCAGAAACCTTTTTATGATACAACTTCTAAAGAGTAGGGGTTATTTCTTTTGGAGGCAGGTGTCTGGTGTGTCAGGACTAGCCTGTTATTTTTCTTATCTTTTCTCAGCAACTTTCCAGGGTGAACCAATTGCTGTCTAATGCTGTGCACCTCCTATGACCCCCAAAAATGTTTAACGTAAAGAGAAAGCTGATTTTTCAGTCTTAGAAATAGCCCTTAGGGTTAAGTTTGTCATTAAAGAAGTTACGAGTCATTTCTCTCAAAGGAGAAACCCCTCCACCCCCTCCCCACCCCCAGTTCTTCTCGTCTGCTCCGATACCAAGTCAGCTGTCTCCCTTGATGGTTCTGGGTGCCACGGCTGACAAAGTTAGAGCAGGTGTTTGGGGCCACGTAGCCCGCTGGGTCTCATTCAGTCTCAAGCAAACAAGCTTCTCTGATTTGCCACGAGAGCTGTCTGACTCTCCCGTCTCTTGGCCTTCTTGCTCCTTTGTCTCACCTTCCAGCACAGGGCGCTGGAGGCTAATAGAAAAAGTCCAGATGACAGAACAACCAGGCCAAAGATGGAGATGATGGAGCCGTGGGAATTGAAGCTGTACGCCACCGCGGTGACCACGACGCCGGCGATGAAGACGACCACGGCGAAGGGGATGATGCAGCGGTAGCAGGAGAGCTCCGCGCCCCCTGTCGCGGCCATCAGCTGAATCTCGCTGACCAGGGGCACTGTGGGGACCACTACTTCACTCTTGGGGTTCTTCTCCGGCGTCACGAGCATGGGTGCCTTTGGGGCTCCCAGGATCTCTTTTATGGGCTCTTCAGTCATTTTTATAATGGTGACTCTTCCTAGCTGGGTTTGCAGACTTAGATCTGGAGAATGTCTCGAGGGTAGAAGCTGCGGAGAAGACAGGAGACGTCAGCTAAACATATCAGAATAAGCCCTGCAAGCAGGAATGAAAAACCGGGGAGACAGATGCATTTAAAAATCACCTTGACTCTTTTCCCTAATTGGTTGCATTCTCTTTGCATTGAGCCAAAAATTAAGAAAGATGAAGCAGATGAGCATAAAGAAAGGGAAGACATAAAAAGCAGGAAGCACTTTACAGTGTTTAATATACCCTGGCAGTCTACAAAAATGTTTTACAAGCTTTTCCGCTTTGTCTATTGCTTCTCTTTCCCCTAAACACACAGAAAAGCCTGAATCCTAATCCAAAGACGGCCTCATTTCAAGAGGAGAATATGTTATAAACAATATTTCGCACAGTTACTTCCACAACTCATAGCAACTTAGACTCTGCCAGTCTTGCCGGGCATAACATGCATTCTTTCCAAACTATCGCCCATCCACTGCCCACAAAATCCATGTCAAGACAAGTAGCCAGCAACAAATTATGTTCTTCTCCATCAACTGACAGCCAACAAGTCCATTGTGTTACTATTAAACACCTGCGCCCTGGGACCTTTCTAGTCCACCATTGTGGGCGGGCAGTTCAGCAAAATATTCATTGACAATGAGGTGAGGATTTGTGATCTGAAATATGACCATGTACATTTGAAAAGAGAAAAATAAGAAAAAAGAATTCAACAACTTCATAGGATATAATTTTGTGCTTTGTCCTGTTAAAAATAAAATCAAGTGCTAGGACAATTAGTTGTCAATTCACAAATTTTCTATTAATCAACAAGGAATTTCAATATTATGTATACTATGGCATGCTTAAACAAATAAGCATGCTAGACTTTTGCAAAAGTTTACAAATTCATTTTTCTCCATGCCCTTGTGTATAAAACTTGTTGCTGTGCCTCTTCCTAAATATATATATTTTTTAAATTTTTAAAGTTTATAAAGTAAAAAAGTTACAGTAAGCTGAGGTCAATTTATCAGCTTTTTTTCTTATTTCAGCATATTGTGGGGGTACAAAAGTTTAAGTTACATATATTTCCCTTGCCTCCCCCCACCCCCCTGAGTCAGAGCTTCAAACGTGTCCATCCCCTAAATATTTTGAACCTGAAAATTTCAGGACAAAACGTGAAACGTTTGATCCAAAGCATCTGGTTGAAATGCTGTCTAGGAGAAATCAGTGACAATTCCTGTCTGCTGCTCAGACATATTAAGTCCCTGCCTTCCATTCTCAAGAAGCTGTCTAGTTGGTGAATAGTTAAGCAGTTGCAGTTACCGAGTTTAAAAGACGATACTTGAGACCATTTCAATGAGATTCATTCTTTGACTATATTAAGCATCTACTACAAACAAATTCAACCCCAAATCAAACCCCACTGGTTCTCCTCCCACCCTGGCAGATTAAAATATCACTCTCTGAGCAATGAAACTAAATATTAGGGCTGTCTACTTACGTGTCATTTTTAATAACCAAACAAATTAATCACTGTTGTCCAATGATACCCTAAATACTGGCTGAGCCAGTTAAAGGATATTTGAAACTATGTCTGAAAAAAAAACTTCACCCCAAAGCTGTGATTGAGCTAATCTGAAAATGAAGATCTACCCCCAGACAACTTGCACGTACCTCGGAGAGAGGCAGTCCATTACCAGGGAAACCACTTGACTTGGAAGGGAAGAAACAGCAACAGGAGCTTCTTCGTTCAACTTCTGGGAAAGAGCCTGGAACAACCCGGCTGTCAATGAAATGACAGGTCAGGGATCTCTTCTGGGGAAAAGAAAAGATGTAAAAATACTTTACTGCATGGGTTGGTTTGGGATCCGGAGCTCTTTGCTTCTCTCAGGCTACCTCTGTTCCTAAATGACGCTTGTCTTTCCCTCCCTCTCTCTTTTTATTCCCTCCCCCTCGGGTTTGCCCCTCCCTGACATTTTTTTTTTTTTTTCCTTTCGTTCTTTTCCTTGCCAGCAGATTTTGGCTTCCCCCAACTCTGCTCAGTGACATGATAAGTCAGAATCATTTCTACAGAGTCTCTAGAGACAGGAGCCAGCTTTTACTTTTATTTCTCTCGCAGCATTTACTAAGCAGACTGCTTTGTGAATTTGAATGACTCATTCTTTCCCCAGCCAACCTCCAGATCTTCCTCCCGTCCATCAGGCATTTTTATAAGAAAATCCCAGAGTCAGCGTTGCAGGCCCAGCTGAGGGGACAGAGCCGAGGGGGCAGACACGCTAGGGTGGCAGGAACAGCTGTGAAGTCACTGGGCAGCTGAACTCAGCCTCTAAGCCAGCAAAAATCCATATTCCTAGGTTTTCCCTGTCATGTGTGTGATGGTCATATGACGCTTACAATCCCACTTGTTTGATGTTAATTTATTTAGGAAGGAGGATGGGAGACACAGATGTTTTTGGTTAAGGGGGGAAACTAGTCATCTTGATTTAAACAGAATTGCTGACAGCTTATACGAGGAGGTTAGTAACTTGGGGAATGCTTGGTCATCATCATTGCTGCCATTTACAGAGTACCTATTACTACCGTGGGCATGGCACCATTTAACAAATGCCACCATTAACATTAATTCTCACTAGTTGACTACAAAATAAAGTAACAGAGGCTCAGAGAGGTTAAGTACTCTGACAAAGGTCACACAGTAGGAAAGAAACCCTTGGTTTGAACCCTAGTCTTTAATGGATACATAAATCACCTGTGGAGCTTGTTAAATGGAGATTCTGATTCAGTCAGTCTGTAACAAGCTCCCTACCTCCCCTGAGGCTGCTGTTCCTTGGCCCACTTTAAGGAGCGAGGTATTTTAAACATTCAAGCATCTATCACATTGACACATCGTACTCTCAAACAATAAAGTTACAAGTCTATTTCCCACCTCAATAAATGGCCTTATAGAGTTATGCTTTCTTACAGACAAGCTATTTGAAATTTTAAAGTATTTGAGATACATAAAGCCCCACATTGCCTTTTTGAGGAAAAAAAAATGAATACTGGGAGACTATCATAAGTTTGTTCTATAGTTTTGTAGCTGAAAGTTATCTACCCCTAATTTTTAATCTGTACAAGTGTTAATAACTCCTTTTAATTAATACAGTGAATCTACAAGTCCAAATGAAATCTTGGAAGAGATTTGTTTTCCTTGTTTCAGATTGTTAGATTTCGCTAACTGCCGGCAAAGGGCTTGGATGTTCTCAAACATTTTACTTCCATTTTATAATAGCACATTCTTTCCAGCCTCAGCTAGTAATGATACCATGGTGATTTTGTCCCAGAGGAGGAGGGATCAGAAGTCCTTTTCTTCTAGAAAGAAAGCCAGGGATAAGGCTTCATCATTTCAAAAACTAAAGTTGAAACGTCCCTAAAGCCTGGCTGAGTTAGGTGAGCCCAGCCTGTGGCAAGTACCTGGAGGATCTCGGTCACCATCCTCCCCCTCTTAAAATGTGGCACCTAAAGGGACAGAGCCATCATCCCCAAGGAGTCCTGTCACTTTGTCACTTGGTGTTGAAGATCAGGGATACTTAGAACCAGGGCATCTCAGAACCTGCTAAAATTGCCCCGGGAAGACAAGGAGATTGGGAGCCACTGGCTACAAAAACTGGAGGTTCTTGAGAAACTCCTTAAAAGAGCAATCTTCCCACCTGTGAACTCTGACCTTCGGGAGCAATTCTGCTCTGCTTCCTAATATGGGCCACTTTCCCCCCAAATTAGGTCAATTATTCCACCGAAGCTCTGAGTATCACCTGATTCTGTTGAAAATCATGATTCCCTGTTACCAAAGCTAAAGGTAAATGAACGGAACCTCTTGAGAGGAGCCCTTGGCTGAATCTACAGTGAGGCACAGTGAATGTATCTGTGCCTGGGGATCGTGGGCAGATCTGTCATTACTTCTAACAGCAAAGCTTGCTTCAGCCCTGGCAGGCTTCAGGTGACTCGCTCACCCTAATTCTCCTTCACCCTAAGTCTCCTGTGTCTGCCTCTGCCTACATATACATCTTCAGACTCTTAAGTACACAACCGATGATTTCTATTGATAAATTCAAAGAAGTATAAAAATTTGAGGTAAAGTGGCAATTGCATCAGAAAATACCTATTATTATAACCACTGACACAGGCTGGCTTTAACTAGCTTTACTTCTTCAAATTGAAATTCAAAGAGAATTCCTAGTGATGTATGCCTGATGCCTTTGAATGTTTATTCCCCCTTCCATTCTATGCCTATAAGCTAGTGGACACCCCTGGGAATCCCTTCAGGGACACCTGCCCCCAAATGCAAAATTTTATCCACATGCAACCAGTCTTATTTTTGCAAGTCTTTTCTTTTCAGGAGAGAGAGGAAATCTCTGTATTTCTTTGTAAAGTACATGGCTTTAGGAGACTCCTTTAAGTTTGGAGAACTTTTCTGAAAGTCTTCAATGTATGAATTATATCTATGCCCACCCCCCCAGCCCCGACCCTCATAGGCATTCAACATTTCCCTCCTGGATCTTTTCAAAGAACAAGGCAAAGATCTCTTACCTTCCCCAGCCAGAGTCGGACTGAGACAGCTGCCGGCCCCCACCAACAGCCACCCAGAGAGGGGGATGCAAATCACTGTACTAGGGACCGTAAACAAAGTACTCAGCAAGGCTTAAACACAATTAAGGGACCGGAGACAATTTGGTAGGAGGAAATCCCTTGAATGCTGTTGTGTTTGTGCGTTTTCCTCTATGAGAATGTAATCCATACGTTCCTTTTAAAGGGCATCATGTTTGCAAAGAATGTCTGTCTTTGTTTCTCTCTCTTTATATCTTTATTCCGTTTCAAGATTTTCTCTATCCAAAGCTCCATTCTGACACTATCCCTCTGTATAGCCTGAACCTGCTGAAAAGAATTTGTCTGTAATCTTTGTTCTATGCTTCTAAGAGGGTGTGAGGCTTGGGAAGTGTTTGTGTAGGGGAATGGGACTGTAAACTAATCTCTTTCACTATTACATGCAGGTAATAAAAGGGGTGCACGGAAGGTGTTAGTGGTGAAAAGGGCATTTGGTGCCTGTGTGGACGCTCTCCCTGAAGTCAGGGCAGTGATCTTATCAGCACTTTTCAACAGAGATCCCAAGGCGCCACGGACAGGGTGGTGTACTGGACAATCACATCTCTGTGGCGACCTTCCACCAACGGCATCATAAACAGCAGAGCTAGGAACACTTGCCCCCAAATTTGAAAAATCTCATTTTTCTTAGAAACAAGACAAGAGACAAAGTTACTTGGGGGAGGGCAGGGAACATGGTGGGTACCATGACAAAGAGGTCATTTTGTCCATCTCCCTAAAGTAGAAGCCAAAGGTTCTACTAGGTTGGAAAGGAGGATGTGCTACGTTTTGATTTTGCCTTTGAGTATACGCTGTTGACAACTTGGAACTTTCTCCCTTGGGAACTCATAAGCTTCGCATTTTGTGAAGGGTACCCCCATGTGCATTAGATTATTCACCCGTGTTTACTTGCCGTTTGCTTTTGCTTGGTGTGGTTGAGTTGGCCAATGTCCAGCAGCCCTGAAGATGCCAGTTCCTCCCGGCCTCTGTCCAATCACCGCGCGCCTTTGATCTCGGTCATCACCCAGTCCAGTTGGATTCAGTGAGATTCGGGAAGCTGGCCAGTTTTTCTCCTTCCTAATGCTTCTTTTAAGGGTGTGTCTGCATTTATGTTCTGAAATCATGGACATTTTGGAAAGTGATCTGGGCTTGTGTGTTCATTTTGGGCAACAGGTCATGTTATTGCCCTTTTTCTTTTTTTCTTCTCCAAGGCACTTTTCTTTGAGGTCTAGGACATTAAATAGAGAGATCTGATAGTACCGAGAGGAACAATGAGTGTGCCTTAGATATAAAAATCTATTTTACTGTTTGCTGGTCAATTTCCTGGTACTGGAACCTCATAAGATCCACATGGATACAGAAAGGAAAACATAAATGTCACAATCCCCATTCTCTTACCCCATTTTGTTCTAACTATGAAAGATGGCATAAACATGAAAAAACAGAATTGCTGAAATCAAATGACACAGTGGGACTTGAGGGAGGGCTGAATAAATCATCTCTCACTTCACCAAGAACTAATTGTCATACTGGCCTCAGATGAGAAGAATTTATTTCCTTGAATCAAAATCAGAATATATGCTGAAACTCCTATGATCCTGGTACATCCTCATGTATTTTGCGTGGTCCTTTATATTTACGTACATAATTCTTTGGAGGCTGAAGACAAGGAAGCCCAAAGCTAAAGATTTATAGCAAATTGGGCCAACACTTTCCTATGTGCACACTCGTAGGGCCAACCTGCCCTAGTGAGCTATGGGTCATGTATTTGGGGGCTTGCAGGAAACCCACCATACTTGCTTTTTCCAGGGAAGAGAAGAGAAGGAAACACAATGGCCTCACTCCTTTGCCATTCCTTCCTATACCTGATACTGCTGAGTCCTTCTATGCCTGTTTATAAAACCAATCCCCACCCCCCCAAAGGTTCTGGCAACAAATTTCACTTGTCCTGTCCACAAAATAATTTACATAAACATTGTGTGACCCCAATCCACTCCTACTCAGCACAAAATTCTAGGCTTCAGCATCAATCTAGTGCCGGAGATCTGAAACCACCCTGCAATACGTAAAGTTTCTTAAAAACTAATAATCTGTGACATTCCCTGTATGGGTCAGTTAGCTTTGCTCTGTTCCATATTCATAGAGCAGAATTACCTTCCCACCCGATTAGGCTTCTCCCAGTTGTGTAGCACTGGTCTTAAAATGACGGGCTCAGGGTGAGCCCATCAGTGCTGGCCCTCCCCCAAATGGTTAAAAATACAGTTCAGTAGACTTCAGGTTCTGTGCTTGGATAAGAGGAGCATCGAGCATATTTTCACAACAAGTGGTCTTTCTTATCTCTGTCTTGCAAAGGAAGAAATGGAGGTTTAAAGACTGGTGCTGGTGCCAGGTTTAACTCCAGAGCCTGGGCTCTTTCATTCTGGGCTGACCCACATGGTATGCTCAGTTTGAAGAGTAAAGGAGCATATGAATGCTCATGAAGTGTCTAATATGCACCACCCATAACACAGACCGTCTCTCAGGTATTTGTATTTTTACTTTGCTGAACAAGACACTGAAACTCAGCAGGGTTGAGTAATTGCCCAGGGTCTACCACTAGGGAAAGTGGCAGAGCCAGGTTTCAAATCTAGGTACCTCTTCTATGTTGTGCCCTGAGGACTCCTTTGTGTATTATTTTATTAGATTATGTACATATTCCTAAGGTCAGCTAAAGTCTCATTTTCTTGGGTTCAGGGTGCCATACTCTCACTAGGTTTAGTTTTGGAAGAGTGCTCTGAAAAGTGGTACCTATTTCTTCTAGAATGAATAAACCATGCATTTTGCCTTGTATACATTTGGGTATTGAAATAGAGCTGTGTTACTAAGTAGATTCAGGTAGGTTTGAGGCCAGGACAGACACAGGCCTGGTACCACCAGAGTCTATGGAAGATGCCATGGCAATAGGGGCGTTTTAGAGGTCACTGAGAACATCCCTGTGCTTCCATCGGAGCATTTTACTTCCACTAATGTTTACTATACTCCTTTTGGGTGTCAGGAACTTGTCAAATGCTCTCACTAAGTGGTATAAAACAGTGGATGAAACATGGTCTCTGTTTTCAGGGAGCTTATGGTACAGAACAAGAAATCCATTGGGATACAAATGCGGGTGATCTTTCTACTAGACAGAATTACAAACTGCTATGGTAGGCCCAGGGAATATGAAATTGGTTCTGATCTAAGTGTGAGTGTTGGGTGGGGAAGGGGGATTGGAATCTTCATGGACGACAGGCATTTGACATTATAAATAGAGGAGAGAGTGTGATTCTAGGTGAAAAGTGCAAGACTTCTACAGAGAGCGTTGATTAGTTTGTTTGACTGAATTTTAGAGAGTATAGGGTAGGCAGAAAGCAGTCAAAATAAGACTGGAAATAGTTTATGGTCATTTTTATGCCTCAGTGGTGAGTTTGGACTTTATTTCGAGAGCAATGTGGTTTTCAACAGGAAGGCAAAGTCAGCTTTGCGCATTATAAACAGTAGTCTAGCATTAGAGTGTTGGGGTGCCCTGGGGAAAGTCAGTATGGGGAAGAGGAAAAGTGGGGCTGAGACACCAGTTGGGAAGCCTCTGTGATCGTACAGGCAGAGGCACTGGGCACTTGATATTGGGAAATGCCGACAGGCAGGGAGTCACCACAATGGGTAGAATTAGCAAAACTTGGCAATGAATTTCAAGTGGGGAAAGTTATCAAGGGAGAAAAGTTTGCAAGGTTTTAAAGCCTAATTAATAGGTTGGAGATACTGTCAGCAGAAATAGAGATACCAGGACAAGGAGTAGGTGTGGGGTAAGGGATATGCACTAATGTTGTTAGCATAGCTATCACTTCTCCAGTGGAGAGGCAAATGCTAGAAAAAGTTAGCATTACTGTCTGACTATTAATTTATGATGCATTGTCTGAATTGTCAAATAACACTGTCATAGGCTCACAGATGAATTTTCCACTAAAATTATGAATAGTTTTATAATTCACTTCATTCCATACACACATGCACACACACACAACTGCTGGCACACATACAATACACACACATGATTTGAGCTTGCTAACATTTTACATACAAGAAAATACATATTTTAAGAATTCCAAGTTGAAACTTCACTTGTACTGACTACATACAAAGAATGTATTGATTATATGTTTAATTTTAAATTCCTTGAGAACAAGAACATAACTATCCAATTCTTCATGCGCAGTGTCAGGCATAAAAAAAAGCATTCTATAGATGTTTTCTCATAATAAAAATGTTTTCTCTATTGATCACTACTCCAAGTTTCTACTCATGTAGAAAGGTACATATAAAATGTTCCAATCTCCCCACTTCACATGTAGAGAAACAGCCTTTGCCTTACCAAGAACTAATTTTATGTTGATCTATGTATTAATGCTATTAAAAAAAATAGAGCAAATCCACTATGGCTTTCTTTAGAAATGTCATGTTTTGGGCTGGGCACGGTGGCTCACACCTGTAATCCTAGCACTCTGGGAGGCCAAGGCGGGAGGATCGCTCGAGGTCAGGAGTTCGAGACCAGCCTGAGCAAGAGCGAGACCCCGTCTCTACTAAAAAATAGAAAGAAATGATTTGGACAGCTAAAAATATATATAGAAAAAAATTAGCCAGGCATGGTGGGTGGCACATGCCTGTAGTCCCAGCTACTTGGGAGGCTGAGGCAGAAGGATTGCTTGAGCCCAGGAGTTTGAGGTTGCTGTGAGCTAGGCTGACACCACGGCACACTAGCCTGTGCAACAGAGTGAGACTCTGTCTCAAAAAAAAAAAAAAAAAAGAAATATCATGTTTTGGACCTCATGCAATGGAAGCTAACCTTTATATTGGGGTGATCATGTTGATTGGGAAATCTCCCATAAGTTCCTCAATGCTTAGAAAGTCGTTGCCAAATAAATATATGAATAAATAAAATGACTCCACATTGAAATCAAATGTAAATTTTAATTATTTAAATGGATTATTCCAAGGTGTCTAGATATTTAGTGCTAAGTACATTCATTATTCTTTATAATTATGTTGATAAATTATAATTCATAAGTGAATAATTATAATAATTATTCAAGTACATTTGGAAAATGGTGGTGCCTAGGACTAGAAACAAAGTCTGATTAACTCCAAAGGGTATCTTCCTAATCCCTGTGGAATATTGTTTCTGTGCTCAGATGATGTGCACATTTTCTGTAGCTCATAGGAGGATATACTTTCCCCCAAATAATCTCTTGGGTTTGGAAATGATTATTTTACCAGAAAAAAGCATGTCATCACCTTCCCACAGAACCTCTGTAGTGGAACATTGATTGAGAATACAACCAGCTCAAAAAGCCTTTATGGAAGCATTTTTATTCCCTTAAAAACTCTTTGATGTCCACGACATGTGTTGAGTAGTGGGAAACAGGACAATTTGCCCAGTTGAACTGAGTTCAAAATAGAACTGTTTATCTTATGAACTTATCTTACGGAACAATGCAGAGGACAGATTTTTTTGCTCTCTTTCTTTAGATAAAAATTTTAAAGTCTTGTTTCGCAAAGGAGACAGTATTTTTGCTGTCTCCTTCTTGTTTACTTAAATAAACTATACAGGAAACAGGCATTATTGTCTTTGTAAAAGCAATGTGAAACTTGGTAAAACCAACGATCCCCCGAGAGCGCATGGCCACAGAGTGAGAACTCGATGTTTCTTCCATCAGGGCACGTGAAGGGGCATGTTCACTTTGAACTCTCCTGGCCACTTGCACCTCGTCAGTAAATCTGCCATGGATGACTCTGGCTGACTTCCAATATGATGGACTCAGTAGCCTCAGGAGAACCTTGTTTCTCTGATTTATTTCTTGCTATTTATTTTCTAAGTTATACTTAGTTTGGAAAACTTTCTTTACAGTACCGATAGGACTTGCTCATTTTTTCTTGGGTCACAGTGTAAGGTTTCAGATCATTTCCACAATACCAGTTAATGTCTCTGACTCTCTACTCTTGTTGTGCAATGAAAATAACCATGAATTCAGTGTCAGGAAACTTGGATTTGAATCTTTCCTCTTTGTGACCTTGGGCAAGTCACTTAACTTCTGAGAGTCCCATCTGTCAGATCTCAGGGCTCCACCTGTAGATATTTTATTATTCTTTTCTTCTCTTTCTTAAACATCTGATTTGGGCTCAGCCTATCAGAGAATGGGGACAAGGCAACTTGGGGAAATAGCTAACACTGCTGCCCAAGCTACCAGGACAGCTGTAGGAAGCCTCTTAAAAAAAAAAACAAAAATTCTCTGGTGCAGCATCTGTCAGTAAAGCCACTGACCTCTTACTGAGGATATTCGTCTATTTCCATGTGCAGAGAGTCACAGGTGACTGGCTCAGGGACTGACTGCTGCACGGAAGGTTTTCTTCAGTTTCGACCAGAAATTCTAGGTTTGCAGTGTTTGCATACCAAGGTCCACTCTTGCTTACTAAAAACCAATGCAGTAAGGAGCACGGGGTGTCCCATAACACAATAAACTGCAAACTGAATTTGAAAGTAAAGCAGCAGGGGCCAGAATTCTCACTTGTGGAGCCTCGCCCTGCTGTGACTGACATGACGTAAGTCCGAGACCTCGGTTCACAGTTTTATGTGACAGGACACAGGAGCAGCCAACTTTAGGGAAAACTGATGGGAAAGCCCAAGGGTGACCCCCCTCTGGGAACAGGAAGCAAGTATTGCTGGACCAACAAGGCTTTTGGACAGAGGACTTTGACAGGTTTTGTAGGAGCAGTTGAGCTCCCCAGAGGCTGCCAAGAGGGTGTGCTCTTGTCACATGGAGCGTGCATTTCCTCAAAGCTTCTCCCCTCCCAGCCCACAGAGTCCAGAAAGGAACAGCTGTGCTACTGTGTGACTTCCATCAATGCAGTGGATGCCTCGTAAGCACGCGGTTCACATTCTCACATTATGGATTAGAGCAGAGAAAAGGATAACTCTCTATATTCCTCTCTTCCCAGAATTCTCTTATTTCCTTTCTGGTAGGATTACAATCTTATCGCTGTCAAATATGTGAGGATTTTGACTACCTGCATCAGCATCACAAGGGTGCTTGTAAAATATGTGGGTTTCTAGGCTCCACCCCAGCCCCACTGCATTACAATGTCAGCAGGGTATTTGGAGTATGTGTGTATATTGGAAGGAATCTGCATTTTTTATCTGCCTCACAGATGAAGTTTGAGGTAACCTGCTTGACACCAATACAGCAGGATACCAAGCTTGTGAACTGACTATACCCCTCTCCTGGTTAAAACCCATCAACAGTTCCTCTTCATCTAAGGTCTGGACTCTCAGCTTGACACACAAGTCTTCCCTTGCGCTGGCCTCACCCTTCCAAGGAGAGGATCAAATTACAAATTGCAAATCACAAACACAACACACAGTTTCATGTTCCTCAAGCTTTGTTGGTTCCTATTCTGAGATATTCAAGATGATATCTATTCATCTTTTTATGACTAACTCAAGCATCTCCTGCTTCTAGAAGCCTTCCCTGATAAGTCCTCCTCCATCTTCAGACTAAGAAGCTTGAGTGTCCTTCCCCTATGTTTCCATAATGTTTTATGCCAATATATCTCAACCTGGGCACTTCTGACATTTTGGGCTGGAGAATTGTTTGTTGTGGGGGGCTGTCATGTTCATGGCAGAATGTTTAGCAGCATCCTTAGCCTCTACCCACCACATGCCAGTAGCAACAGCCCCACCCCCAACTAATGGAGGCAACCAAAAATGTCTCAGGACATTGCCAAATCGCCCCTTGGGCGGAAAACTGTCTCCAGTTGAGAACACTGTTCTGTGCTTAAATATATCATAGCCCCCACCAAATAGTGTGGAAAGTAGCTGTTTGCTTATCTCCTCTAGCCGAAAAGACTGAGAACTTCTCAAAAGTAGGTAGTATACAAAAGTTATCTTTGTGTCCCTGTGCCAAAGCATAGCCCCTGACACATAGCTAGGCACATATTATACATCTCTTGAGAAAAACTGTATTGAAGTCTAGGTATCAAAACCCTAGCCCATCTTGGTTGGCTCTATTGCTTAAAATCTCTATGCCTCAATTTCTCTCATTTGGCAAAGGGGGATAATAACGCCAGCCGTGCTGCTTTGGGTTGTTACGTGGATGGAATGAGAGTGGGTATGGGGAAGTGTAATGTGCAGGAAGAAGCCTGGTGAAGGCAGCATGACCTTAAGGTTGCTGCTCTCATGTTTGCGTTCTCTGGGCACAAAGTCTGGATAACACTGAAAGTTCAGGGCCACTCAAATAATATAGTCCTCTATAACAGTATCTGGAGGATTTCTTTAATGCAGAACATTATTAATACAAGAACTTCCAATATGGAATGAAACTGGCAATTAGTAAACACTTATCTTAAGCATAATGCTATTTTTTTTACCCCAAAAGGCAATTAAATGTTTTCTGATACATACTGAAATGCTATGCACATCTGATATGCTATGCACATCCTAAAGGGCAAATGGTGACGCCTCCTGATGAAGACTCCGCCAGGCCTAAAGGAGCCTTCTCTGCTCTCGTCCTGTCTGATTTTCTGTGTTCTCGGGCTGCCAATCCCATTCTCCCACCTTCTTCTATTCTGGTTCCTTTCTGCTCTGTGCTGGGACAGCTGGCTACTTCCTTGCTTCCTGACCTTTACTGTCAGGTTAGGGAATTAGCAGGTTTTGCATCGGCAACTGCTCAGAACTCACAGTCTTAGTAGGGAGTCTCGTCCACTCTTTGTGAAGGAGGTCATTTCCTCCAATACAGTCTACGAGATGCCTCTCCTGTTATTTATTTAGCACCTTCAAGAAGAGTCTCTCTATCTCCCGCTCGCTCTCCCTCCCTCTCTCTCTGCCTATTTTATGACTTCCTTTTACACTCTGGGCATTCCATCACTGGTGCCTCTGTGTTAGCCCAGCACTGTGGAAGGCTGATTTATACACAGGATCTCCCTCCCTCCTTTAGTTTCCAGATTGAGTTCAGCTGAGAAGGACCCCTGTTGCATGGAAATGTAGACTCTGCTTCTCTGAGTATGCCACCCCTCCAGCTCCAGCTGGCCGGGGCTTTCTCATTAACCATTTCATGCCCCAAACATGTAGACTATAAAAAACACTTATAAATGGTAAAATTTGATACAAATGAGTCAAAATTCCAGACATATGCTTTTAGGGCTGCAAGAGGGCTTGGAAATCATCTAATCTAGCTCTCACATTTTACTCTTGGGAATACTGAAGATGGAAGAGGTTAAGTGACTCACTTATTACTATTTTCTTTGCAGTTTCTAACCATCTTAAAAAGCTAATCTGAATCTTTTTGTTTTTTAGTACATCGCTGCTAATCTTTATTTTTCAACCTTTCTTATACTTCATGATCCCCTCGTTAAGCTTAAAATATTAATAATAACTTCCCTTTAGTGCAGGGTTTGGGGATGTTTCATCTGAAAGTGGTGATAGATGTTGTTTTTAAAATATTGGATTCTGTGTGTCTATTTTTACAGTAGCACAGGTTTAGAGTGTTAAATAGGTTTTAATTTTTTGTACATTTTTAAAATTTTATTTTGTTTTTACCCCAAAAGGCAATTAAATGTTTTCTGATACATACTGAAATAGTTCTATTCTGTTCTAAGATTTTTTTCTTACATTAAATATATTTTTTTATTATGCAGATTGCCTGGACTTTTTTGTAAGAAGACTTCCAATTTGAAAATTTGTACCTCTCATTAACTACTAAAATTTTTCTATTACTATTTGAGAATTTTGGAGGTCTTGCGGCTTGGATGTACTTGTCTATTAGTTTACCTGAAGAGCTCATGAAGGGTTTCAGTGTGGATTATCTAGGGTATCTAATTTTATTATTTATGCCTTCTTATGTTTCACTTTGACCATGAAGTTATTAGGAAAGAACACTAAGTAAAACAAACCCTTTGAGTATTTCTGAGACATCTGCAAACAAATTAAGGGTTAGATACTCTAAATTCTTTACATATTTATCTATAGAAGAATATAGATCCATGTTTGTATTTACATCTATTCATGTATTTATTTTAAAATCTTATTGTGAAGAACACTTAACATGAATGAGAACTATTTAACAAATTTTCAGGTGTACACTACATTACTGTTGACTATAGCTATATCAGAATTGAATCAATTTGCCATATTATTCAGTAAAGTATATTCACTTAGAAAAAATTTTTAATGTGTATTTTGCTATATTTTTCTGAGAAGCATATACACTCTTGTTTGAATATTTTCTTTTTAGCCTGTTAAACTTTTCTTATCCATTTATTTTTTATTTGTATGTATTCATGAAATACAAGTGCAATTTGCTACCTTGATATATTGCACTGTGGTGAGGTCAGGACCTGCAGTGCCTCCATCACTGAAGCAATGAACATTGTACCCACCAAGTATTAACCTTAGTAAATCAGTTCTTATCCTTAAAAACAAAAAATCCTTCTCAAGGCTGTGTTAATCTATTTGCAAAGTCTGATTAAATGTACCAAAATAAACTTTACATACTACAGTATATAAAGACATGAAATATATGTCAGTGCCTGGCATAAAATAGGCACTCAATTATTTTTAGTTCCCTGTACCCACTGAAAGTACATGTTTTGACTCCCCATATAATGTAATGCCAAAAATTCTGCAATGTAAGTGATAGCCAAACTGCAATTATACTTCTATGATCTGTTAGAAATTTTCTTGGATAAATGAGCAAAAAGGAAATCAAAATAAACTTTAAGTGTTATGAAACCTTTCAACCCAGCTACACACCAGCTTTTCCTACTCACTTCTTTCTGTCTCTCTTCTGCGCCCTCTACCGACAGCAAGACTGTATTGAATTAGCAAATTTAACTGTTTTGAACAAACGATCACAATTCTTCCCAGCCTGTGACCGGAAAGTGATAAGTCACAAATTACCACTTTAAAAAAAATCATGGTGTCTTCTTTTTTTTCTCTTTTAACAGCGCCAGGAAAACCTAGTCATAATATAAAAAATGAGATAATATGGATAAATATAAGTAAAAAATAAAAATCACATGTTAACTCTACCTTCAATAGAACTATCAACATTTGCTGAATCATCCTTCTATTTTTGCTACATAATACGTACATTATTTTTCTTATAAAAATAGGATCATTTTGTATATAGTTTTTAGAAACTTGCTCTTTTACCACTAACCATACCTGGCAAACTCTTTCCATGTCAATAAATGAATCATCAGAAATGACTATGTGATGTTTCATTGCAAGGATGTCCCATAATGTCTTCATGCGTGCACACTAGGTCTGCTTCCAGCTTTTCTTGTTTTTTTTTTTTTTTTGAATTTCTTCTCGTGTCCCATCTTCTTTATGAATATATATTAGAAACTAGGGCCAACGCTGATAATATTCAATAACTAATATTGGGGGCTAAAATGATACACCAGCACTCAGATCTCAATATGCATACTGTATTGTCAAATATTCTTCCTGTCCCTTTCCAGTTCGTGCACTGCCTATATTCTTTTCTACTAAATTACATTAAAATAAGCAGTATTTATCATAAAGAATGAACATTTTTTAAAAATTTAAATTTCTTTCTCAATAAGATTCAAGATGATATTTCACTTCCAAAATGAGAGTTGATGGTCATGAAAAAGGAAAAATATGAATATATGAAAATAATAAGAGAAAAAGATAAGAAATGAATCCTAGTCCAAGTGATTAATCTATGCAAAGTAGGAGTCCAGAAAAGAAAATGGAATGAGAGAATATAAGCAAAAAGAAAAGCAACAGAAGAAGAAAATTTTGAGCTAAAGAAATATTTGAGTTTGATGCTTAAAAAGATTCACTGAAAAGAAATGAAAAAAAAAAAAACCCACATGTCTAGGTATATATACAGGCAAAATTCTTGAATATAAAAGACAAATAAAACTTCTCTAAGAATTGAGGCTTTTAAAAGAAAACAAGTCATGTATTCTAGAGAGGAACAGAAATCAAGCATTCTCCCCAAAGCCAAATGCCAAGCAGTCAATGTGTACAGAGTTTTGAGCATGGATCCAAATTAAGAACTCATGAATAATGAAGACATAGTTTAAAGGTATTCAAAGTGAGCAATAAAATGCTTTAAAAACATTTTACAAATGTAAAAACATAATTCTTTAAAGAGAAGATGCATGTTTTAAACTATAATAATAATAAAATAATCCAGATTTTGAGTCCAAAATCCAGTAGATGGTGAGAGGAAGTATAAACTCACTGTATTTATTTTACACAGGGAAAGTCAACAATATTTTTTTCTTGATTCTAATACACATGATGCGTGTATTCAAAAACCTAAAGGCAACCATTAATAAGATTTTCTCTTCTTTTACAATTTCATTTCTTCATTTATACTTTTCTTTATTTTGAAGGACAGATACATAGGATGTATGTTTTCTGTTTTACTTACCTATTGCTGTGTAATAAACCACCCCAAATCTTAGTGGCTTGAAAGAACAACAGTTATTTATTTTGCCTGTGAATCTGTAATTTAGCCTGGGCTCAGTAGGGACAGCTCATCTCTGCTCCAGGCAGTGTCAACTGGAGCAGCTCAGCAGGGTTTGGTTAGGGTGGGCTGGAGGATGCATTTTCAAAATGGCTGCATTTCAGTTAGTATTCCTTTAGGCTTCTGTGTGCCCCTCCTTGATCGCAAGGGTCTAAACTAATTCCATCCCTCTGAATGGGCCCTTACAATCTCACATGCCCTCCTCTTCCGCTATAGTCCCTGGGCCTAGAGGGAGGATATCTGAACAGGGCTTTGTCAGATTCCATGGTTCTAGGTTCCAGAAATTGGTAAACTTGCTATTTACTTAAAATTTGTCAGGAATCTGGAAAACAAAACAAAAGAATTAGTAATGTTTTAAATAGTCTTTTTGTGAAAATTTAGTTCTGTCTCATGAGGCTGAGTTAGCTATACTCATGGTCATAACAGTTTTCTAATTAAAGTCTTGGAAGTTTGTTTTGTTTTAGTTCAAAGGTATATAATCTCCAAAGTGATCAGAAATCAATATTCTATTCAAGTGGATTTGTCAGTCCTTTCCATGACTTTACTTGAAGAAGCCAACTTTGGACTTAGCCGGAAAGAACCACTTTCTGAGATTAATCAAAGTAAAATAATAATTTTCTGAAGATGATAAAACTTGGACTAGCCATGGTTAGAGACAATTGACAAACCAAATTGGTTATTTTTGTGGCATACAGCAATTTACATAATAACCATAATTATTACTGATAACACACACCAAGACATGTCAATATTTTACAATACTGGAACATGTATTAATAACATACTTATACAAGTATAGCCCAAAGAAAGTTAAATGCCATTTCATATTTGACAATGTTCCCTGGATGGTTTTGACACACCAAATAAATCTAATGTCTGTCTTAGACTTTCAGTGACCCTAATATATAAAAAGCTAGTTTAAGGTCAAAAGGCTGGATTTAGAATTTAAGTTTTGGAAAGTTTGTCAGATATCAAAGGCTTAAAACATTTGTTCAAATACAATCACAAACCACCATAAAATAAGGGTCATTTACTTAACCAAGAGAGAGAGAGTCATCAAAAGATTCTAAAGGCCATAAAGTTACATGGATGTAAACCTTAACCCTTTTAAAGTTTAGTTTCTTTAGTTAGTCGAAACCTAATAAAGAGAGTACAGGGATTATCTGATAAAGCATAAAATCTTTGCTTCTTTTAGGTCAGTTACCAAAATTAAAGAAAAACCTTCTGCAGTATGATATTTTTTAATTAAAAGGGAAACATGTTATAGAATCAAAATGAGTACATCATGTCATTTCCTTAAGAGTAAATTAATATCTATAGAAATCTTTGTTTTAGCAAAAAAAAATCTTTTTTAATTATAGCCAGCTGGACCACATACAAAATTCCTTAATAAATTCTCTTTTATAAACATTCTGCCAACCTGCACGTACCATACACTATCTACAAAATATACCTAAAAACTTTCTGTTTTGTCCTAACATTCCCTTTTCCTAAATAACCAATCGTTATTTAGGACAAAACAATTCCATGCAAGATCCTTTCTTTACATTATTCTTTCTGTTTAACCTTTCTTTTTCTTTTTTCTTTTCTTTTTTTTTTTTTTTTTTACCAAAAAACATATTTCTATATTCATTGCCTTTTTTACATCTTTCTCTTACTCACAAGGGGAATTTTGTTTTTATTTTCTTTCTTTTTTTTTTAATCTTTTTGACTTATTTCCTTCAGATATTTTTTCTAAATTTATTTTGATTCAACCTTTAAATAACCTCTGAATTAGATAAAGTTGAATATATTTTAATAAGAAAACATTCTGTTTCTTTTATAATTTTTCTTATTAAAAACATGTCTTATTCTTTGGTACACCTTATATATAGAATTACATGCATTGACTAGAATTCTTATTTTTAGTAACTTTAAATTTTAGTGAAAGCTTAAAGAGCAGGAAGTCATGAATTGTTCATCATAAGACACTTGTCATGAAGCAAGATTGCAGGTTACTATAAAATTATAGCCAAACTGATAATTCATTTTTTTTAAACTGCAAAAATCCTATTCTTTGAGAGACAAGACTCAGTTTCCCAAACAAGTATAAGACCTAATAGACAGACTGAAGGGAGGCTGAATCTGTGTCTTTCTTTCCTTCCCTTCCTTTTTGCAGTTTATTAAAAAGTGAATAAAAAATCTTTTGTTATTCCTGTTAATAGCATATGAAAATCTCATTCAAAAGAGAAAACCAAATTTCATTGTTTTAGTGTATTAAAGATAGTTAATTTTAATAAAATCTTATGAACAAATCCATCTAATTTTAACCAATTTGACTGTAAGTTAAACTTTTATAAACCTTTTATAACCTTTGACTTTTATATCCACTTAATTTTTAATGATCATTTACATATTGAATTTTAAAGTAGTTTCAAAAACCAATAAATTAGACAAAATTATCTTTTAACAAAACTAATACTTAGGTCCTATAACATTTTTATTAAAAATTTTTATATAGAATTGTTTCCCTTTCATCTAGAAGTTTCAATTACATATACTAATCATAATGTCAACTCTTAGAAAAACCTAGGAAGTTAAAGTAACTTTGAACTGTTAGTCACCAATTTTATTAGCATTCTTAAATATAAAAATAAGGTATCAAGGTATAAGCTTAAACTTACGTTTAAGAACTAATGTTCTAGTATTTCACCTTATAAATGACCCAGACATTTTATGATTATCTTTTTTTTTTTTTGTTGAGACAGAGTCTCACTTTGTTGCCCAGGCTAGAGTGAGTGCCGTGGCGTCAGCTTAGCTCACAGCAACCTCAAACTCCTGGGCTTAAGCGATCCTACTGCCTCAGCCTCCCGAGTAGCTGGGACTACAGGCATGCGCCACTATGCCCGGCTAATTTTTTCTATATAGATTTTTAGGTGTCCATATAATGTCTTTCTATTTTTAGTAGAGACGGGGTCTCGCTCAGGCTGGTCTCGAACTCTTGACCTTGAGCAATCCACCCGCCTCGGCCTCCCAGAGTGCTAGGATTACAGGCGTGAGCCACCGCGCCCGGCCTGATTATCTTTTTTAACTTAATGATTTTAAGATTTTAAATTATATGAAAATTTCATTTGTATTTATTTTATTTATGTTTACCTAATTTATCTATCTTAGCAGTTCACTTAGATTCCAGCTATTAGTTTAAGTTGCTTTTCTGTTAACTATTTTTATACCCTGCAAATTAGGTATATAACACAGAATAGGGATCAAAATACAGTTTTAATTGCTTTTTTTTTCCTTTTAAACTCATAAATCTTACCAAGAAAAACAAAAAAGTATTTCAATAAGGCCTATTATTTTAAACAAATATAACATCACGTCTAAACTTTATAAACTTCGTAGACATTTTAGAATATCCTGTTTTAAGGTATTAGTTAATTAGATCCTTCCAAAACATCACATCCCAAAACAAAATCTATTGACATCATGGGGATCAAAGTGTCTCTGGCCCCCAAAGTTTGGGAGCAAAGATCACTATTCCCATAAAGACCTGCCAAAAATTTACTGACATGAAGATTAATAGGAGAAAGAGTTAAAATTTGTACATGGACACCTTCAGAATGAACACTCAAAAGATGCAGGGGAAATTGTCCATTTTTATGTTTAAAGTATGGACAGCTGTGTAGAAATATGATTGGACAAAAAGGGTGTGAGCTAATTCTAACAGGCTGAGTAGCAGACTCCCACATGGCTTTTATATTTAGATTCTGTTTGGCCTCTCTGAGTGTGCATTCCTTCCTTGTGGGTTCAGGGCAAGGCCCTTTCTGGAATGGGGTTTTACAGTAAAACAAAGTAGGTCAGATAATTATTTTATGGCCATTTTACATAGAATAATTTTAGGTTTTATGGCTAGCTTTCAGAAAAGCATTGAGGCAGGCAGACAAGGAAAGGTCAGAAATTTTTTGCTTCTGAAGCCTTTATTTTAAGTTAGTTTTCCGAATCCCATCAACATAAGATCACCTGATTGTAGACTGAAGAAAAAGAAACTTCAGCGCCAATGCTTAGCGCCTCAAACAATGATACGAAGTGGTAACATGATTTTTACGTGAGGATCAAGATTAAGCTGTTTTAAAAACAATCTAAATAGTCTCAAAACAATTTTTTTCTTGGATGTAAACTTAAGTACATGCACTATTTATAAACAGTAAGACTGTTTTGAGATTCTCTTTGGATTTTAGCCATCATTCACTTTTTATCTTAAATTACTACACAAAAATTAATAATTTAGAAATTTTTTCCTAGGCAAAAACTTGGTTACAGCGACATAATGTATACGTAACCAGCTATCTTGTAAAGAGTGGGACAAAAATGGAAAAGACCAAGGGAAAACTAAACCTTCCAATTTAAGCTCTTCTAACTACAACTTCTAGGACAACTTTGAATCCCTAACAGTACTGGTAATATTAGTTGATATTGAGTTAGAAACACATTTTGTGTACCTCTCTACAGACATTGAATCAGTGGAAGTAAACTATATCTGCAGTTAGGATTAAAAGACCAAAACCAAAAATATTTTCATAAACCTTTGACCATAAGTTTGTTTTTAAGCTCTATCTACTTGGTGTTTCATTTATTCTAATTTGCTGACACTTAGGCATGTTTGCATTTTTACCTTAAAGTTAAACACATAGGTATTTTTTGTTGGTAACTCAGATTTAGTGATCATTAGACCAAATATTAAATTTATCTTATCAAAAATCACAGATTATTTTGTCTTTAGCTGAGTTTATATTTTCGTAACCTTTATGTCAAATCTTGACACCTCAAGAACATAAAAATGTCCAGTAAAACCCAGGCAAAAACAAATGTATGCTGACAATTTGAAAACATTTTTACTTTTACTTTACTAATAACATCTTTTTATTTTTTAATAATAACCCAGATTATTTACCAAAGATTACTAAATTCACATGAACCATTTGGGCTTAATTTATGAGTGCTCCCTTATTTTTAAGCCAGTCTGGAACCATGTAAACACAGACATGTAATACATGGACATACACAAAACATACCTAAACACATACACTCTCACACACATACACATGCACACAAAGTTCTAATAGATTTTACTCTAGAACTCTACCCATGAGATGGTAACACAAACTCACCATTCTGTAAAAGACAGCTGGACCCAAATTTCTTCTGACGAAACTGGAACTTGTTCACATGGCAAAGTTCAGTTGCTTCGCTAGGTAACCTAATTAGGCCTGAGGATCAAAGTTTTTGGGTACAGCAGTTTCCATGGCAGTTTGATTTTTCAACCCCCCCCCCCCCCCCCCCCGTTTACCCTTTTTTTTTTTTTCCTTCAGTTCAAAATGAGTTTTCAATGTTTGCATTTAGCTAGAACTGGCTGTAGGATCTCCAGGTAGCTTTTCAATTGTAAATGCCAGAAACAATGAGTTATCTTAACATCAGTAGAAAAAGTTAGCAGGTTTTACAGTAACCAGAAAAGAGAGAGAAATAGCTTGAGACATTTTAACTCTACAGTGGTAGGTCGACCATTTGAGCTCTGAGTTTTCCTTGATGTAATTCTCCCTGTTGTAAAAAACTTGCGCACAAGAATTAGCTATAACCAGCTGGAGCCCTAGAAAAACCTGGCATGCCTTTGAATCTTTTCATTTACAAAAATACTTGCAAGTAGAGGTGCCACAGATCAACTGGGGTGCCCAATGGGGTTCATTTTCCTTGTCTTTCCTTATTTTTAAAGGGTTTCCCATTTTTCTTTAAAAAAAGCAACTGAACTGTAATATAGGGTCTGGTGTTATGGATCAGAGTGTGCTAGTACCTCTGAGGGGGCTCAAAACACCAAATGATCAGCTTTTATATGCGTTTCTTGGATGAGCCTTCTTTTAATTAATTTGTTGGGGGGGGTTCCCTACAGGGCCACTCGCACCTTGGGGAATTGCCCCAGGCAACTCCCACTCAGGACCCCAGTCACCCAGGGCTGCCAAGACTGGGAGGAGATTAGGATGCCCCTTCTCTTCAGATCTGAGGAATTCAGTCTCTCATTTATCTACAAACAAGATAGTTCAGTTTCCTCTTTCAAAAATGCACAGCAAAGCCAATTGAGATTAATTTTAAGATAAAAAGACAATGGAGAAGACCTTTAGAATGCACCTCCAAATCTAAGTTAGAATCCCAAACAGCAATTCCTAGGAAAAGAACCAGCTCAGAGTAAACTAAGACAATCAACCAACAATGGGAGGTCCAGAGCTTAGGAGGACTTACCAGTTCCGTCAAAGGAGAAGCTCGGAGTCGGAGGGCCAAAAAAGGGCCATGGTGGAAACTGGTGCTGAGTTTGGGCTCCTCCTTTGGGGGTCCTGAGTCTTCTCTGAGCCCCATGTTGGATGCCAATCTTGTTAATGGAAAAAAAGCCAAACGCTGTAAAATAATTTTAAAAAGATTTATTCTGAGCCAAATTTGAGGATCATGACCCACAGCCACACCCAAGAAACTATGAGCAAGTGGACTCGCTGTGGCTAGGTTATAGTTTGGTTTTATACATTTCAGGGAGACAGGAGTTACAGGTAAAGTCATAAATCAATACCTGGGAGGCATACATTGGTTTGGCCTGAAAAGGTGGGCCATCTCAAAGTGAGGGGGCTTACAGGTTATAGGTGTGTTTAAATATTCTTTGACTTGTAATTGGTTAAAGACATGAAGCTTTGTCTAAAGGCTTGGAATGTTCTAACATAAGGAGCTGTTTATCAGAGATAAGCCATTGGACATACATTTGTTGTGTAAGATGAGGACATGCAGGTTTGTCTTGCATACCCTTAAGCCTGTTAATGGGTTACAAGGGATGTCTCCCAGAAGGGAGGGGGGCATGATGAGGCATGTCTGACCTCCCTCCTCCTGGCAGGCAATTTAGTTTTAGGATATTCCTTTGGCCACAAGGAGGTCCATTCAGTCAGCTGGTGGGGAGGATCGTGAGCCTTAAGATTTTATTTTAGTTCACATGTTTTATCTTTGTTTTCTTGCTGATATGCATTATACAAATGGAGCAGTAGCTCATTATTGGAATCTTTGGGCCTGTTCTGCCACTGACTTAGTGAGAGCATCTGTTTTGGCGTTGGCAGCATTCTTTGAATGAGTTGGGTTTTTTTTTCCTTTTAAAAAAATTCTATCTGCTCTGAAGTCCAATGTACTAATAAAATTAAATAAATAAATAAATAAATTCTAGCCAAAAATATGCCTATTTTGTTATTATGCATTTACACTATTTTAAAACCACATTTGCCTTAGGCAAGTTTATCAAGCAGTGAACAATATTTTTACAACGCAAAGCGAAACAATCTAGACAAGTCTAAGACTTTCTGAATGGAAAGCACTCTGTTCAGAACAGCCGGCACTGGCCAGTCAGTGATATGTAAGCTATAGAAGCTCTGAGAAACTGTATGTCATAACCCAACTAAATAGCAATTGAGTAATTTTTAAAAGAAATCCAAATGCATGCTTTTAGAAACAAAATTCAGATAAACAGAACAATTTTCTATAGCTTCTCCTTTTTAGCCATAATTGAAAGAATGTTTCAGTGCTAGGGCCTTGTAAGATCTAAAAGTTTTTGAGATTTCTCTAAATTTTCTTCTCTTCTATAAAAATCTGTGAAGCCTTCATTATGTGCTGGGCCTGCGGTTATATTGGCAGAAAAAGACATGGTTCCTGCTCCTGCCAGGGCTTCCAGCTTAGTGCGGAGAGATGTCGATGAAATAATCACATGACTAAACATAAACCTGCGACTTTAATGAAAGGGGGAAGAGCGCCTATGAGGTTGTCAGGTGCAGCACCAGAACAAATCCATTGCTTTAGAGAGGATCCTGCTAGAGCGTGAGTTGGGGTTGAGCAGTATACCAGGTGGAGAGCAGTTAGGGTGGCAGCGTTTCATCTGCCACTGACTATGGAAGCTTAGTGGGCTTCTTGGTATCTTTGAGGTGTAAAGAGAATTATTTCATTGTTCGGTTGGTTTTTTGTTTATTTGTTTGTTTTGGAGACAGGCTCTTGCTCTGTGGCCCGTACTGGTCTTGAACTTCTGGCCTCAAGCCATCCTCCCATCTCAGCTGCCCAAGGTGCTAGGATTACAGATGTGAGCCACTGTGCCCAGGTGAGGGTAGATTTTCACGTAAAAGATCTTTTCTTCCCCTTTCCTCTTTTAAAAGTAGAGACTAGGGGCTCTCACTGGACTGTGAGCTGCTTGAGACAGGAGCTGTGTCTGATTCATCTTTTTGTTTCCAGTTCTTAGCATGTTTGTGGCCCAGAGCAGGGACTCAGAGTGCCTTAAGTGAAGGAAAAAATGACCACACCCCCAGGCCCAGGTAGAGGCCTTTAGAGACCCTAACCACCATAGGGTGTGCCCACCACTCTTGTGTGTGACTCAGTAAGTATAAGGAAATCCACTTTTGTTTCTGAAATATTAGATGTCAAGAAGGTTGTTTAGGTGCCTGAATGTGCCCAGTATTGCCTATCCTGTGACCATTGTCCCTGTCATCACATGTCCTGCCATGCTGGTATGTTGTGGCGACAGCCTTAAACAAGGCAAGACTGTGCCTCTTCTTTTTATTTTGTTTAAGATGGGGGTCTCGCTATGTTGCCGAGGCTAATCTTGAACTCCTGACCTAAGTGATTCTCCCGCTTTAGCCTCCCCACTAGCTGGGACTACAGCTGTGTACCACTGCACCAGGCTTCTACCTCTTTTTATTTTAAGAAGAGGAGCTATTTTGTTTTGCCAAATTGAAAAATTATGAATATGTGATTTGAGGAAATATGCCTATGGTTGGCACAATAATTGTTATTTATTTATTTATTCTTTTTGCTTTTTAAACAGATAATAAATACATATTGTATATTATGAGGAAATCTGATGAAAAGCCCATATTAGGGCATATGATTTCCTCAGAAGTCAATATATATATAAAGTCAATGTGGATGTTGGCATTTGTGGGATTAAGAGGGAGTTGTAGGGGTCATTGTTAATATGTAATTTATTTTTAATTTGTAATTTATCATCCTAAGAGCAGCCTCAGATATTGGCACATCTCCTTGAAGTGCCAGAGATAAAGAATAGTTGCGTGTGTGTGTGTGTGTGTGTGTGTAAGTCAAGAGACCAAAAAAGAGTTGAAGAGAAGGAATTCCAATGTTCACTTGTTAATTTCTAGAAAAACCAAGTACAAAAGCCCTTTTTCAAAAACACAGCTTTTCATTTGAATTATAATACTTCCATCTGTCTTCAGGAGTTTTCTGAGTATGCCCCTGTTTAGACTGTAACCAGAAAACTTTGATAAGTAATTGGTAACAGAACCTTTTTTTTTTTTTTTTTGAAACAGAGTCTCACTCTGTTGCCTGGGCTAGAGTGCCGTGGCATCAGCCTCGCTTGCAGCAACCTCAAACTCCTGGGTTCAAGCAATCCTGCCTCAGCCTCCCGAGTAGCTGGGACTACAGGCATGTGCCACCATGCTTGGCTAATTTTTCCTATATATATTTTTAGTTGTCCAGCTAATTCTTTCTATTTTTTAGTAGAGACGGGGGTCTCGCTCTTGCTCAGGCTGGTCTCGAACTCCTGAGCTCAAACAATCCGCCTGCCTTGGCCTCCCAGAGTGCTAGGATTACAGGCGTGAGCCACCGCGCCCAGCCTCACAAACTTTTTAAACACAGGGTCTACCATCTGAAATGTTTACAGATGTGAGCCCAGAGCAGCCTTGGCATTATTTCCATTCCTTTTCTAAAGGAACTGCTGTCCTCTAACCTGCCCCTTCTCCCCCCCAACCCCCCAACTTGGTTCTCACTTTGGATAGGAATTTGCAGCTATCTTCCTACAGCTGTGAGCTGTGGCTTACAGTGTCCCTAGAGTCCTTTTTCACTGATAACTCTTCATTTTATCACTTTGGCCAGAAAGAATCTTTTTTTTTTTGAGACAGAGTCTGGTGGTAGACTGCTGAGATAAGCTGTACTTCATCCAGCCCTCTGGCTGTGCCTGGCTGATAGAGGAGGCCTCAGGGCTCTAGCACTCTTGCTAAGGTAAGGGCAGGGTCTTAGGAGTAGGCCCTTAAGGGTACTGTGAGACTAGAGCACAGCTACTGCCTGGAGGTTCTTTGTATGGTGGGCCTCAGCGGGCAGGGGCAGTATGCTTGCCCCATTCTTCCTGGACAGGTTCCTAGTTAGACTGTGGGCAGTACACACCTACCCCCTTCTCCCCAGCTTGTTCCGCTGTGGAGGCCTTGGGAGGGCTCCTCTCACTTCAAATACTGATAAGGGGTGGCATGGTTTGAGATGAGGACCACTCAGAACCTGAAGCCTGCCAGCAGCTTTTGCTGACTTTGTAGTTCTGCTTTATGATGGTGGACCATGAAGTGACCACAGTGAATACAGTGGTAACACCAGTGGGTGCAGGGCTCAAGAAGACTAGGAGTGCTTAGAGTGGCTGTTCCCCAGTCAGGACAAAGGCCTGCACTGTGGGACAGGGAGGATGAGCCTTTGAAATTGGGACTGTTCCAGAGCTATGGAAAGCTATGTTTGTGTGCTACAGAAGCACCTTGTTTCAGAGAAAACATTAACATTCTGTAGCTGTGCTGTGAAGTGTGGCTGATTGGAATTGACTGAAGTGTAAAATACACATCAGAATCTGAAAAGAGAGTGGGGAAAAAATGTAAAATATCTTACTAATTTTTATGTTGATTACATGCGAATTATATTTTGGATCGACTGGGTCAAATAAAATGTTATTAAAATTAAAAAAAAATATGCCATGGACCCTCAGTCTTTATGGATCTGTGACAACATGGTTTGACTAACTGAATAACAAAGTTATTATTCAAGGTATCCTTGAGCATCAATTCCCTCATCTGTAAAATAAAAAGGGTTGACTAGAAAACATATGACATGTACCGAAAATAATTTCTCTAATTAATTGTGTTCACATGTTCACGTGAAGTACTGGTTAAGGATGAGAATTTGCATCTGCTGCATAATGTACTGTATGATAGCTGTTTTGGCCATAAAACCATAAAATTTCATACTGAAAACGCATTCCAATACCACCTTTAATGCATTCTTTTATCTATTAATGTACTCATTCATTTGACAAATATTTATCATCACTAAATAATTGTCAAATGAGTATATAAATGAATAAATATGAGAATAAATTAAAGATGATATCCAAATGCTTTTTCAGTATGAAATTTTATAGTTTTAAGGCTACAAGGGTTCATAGAAAGTATTTTAGGAACAAAGATCTTTATAAATATAATCAGGTTAGAAGCTATGTTCACTGCTTCATGTCTGTAGATCCTACATCCTTAATAGGTGACCTAAACATGAGAAAGTGGTCTCTGGAGTCTCCAGAACTGATTTCAAACTCTAGCTCTGCCTTTGACCTACTTATGTGACTTTGGACAAGTTACTTCACTTCTCTAAAGCTCAGTTTCTTCTGTTAAATCTGGAGATTATAATAGAACTGATTTCACAGAGGCATTGCAGGAATTAAATGAAAAAACTTAGCATAGTTTCTGGTTCATAACTGAGTACTCAACAATATTAAACTGTTACTAATTGACTGTTACAAGTTATTTTATAAACTTTGGAGACCAGCAATAGCATCCTCACCCTCTTTTCTCCCTTGACGTAACACAATAACACTCTTGTGCATTTTACGTTCAAGGGTACAAGTTAAATAGACTAGAAATAAACTGATTTGGATGGCAATTGAAACATTAAAAGCAGTTCTGCTACAGAATTTAGAAATACCTATTAAAAGTGTTCACTTTCACTTTTCAGAGTGCTTTTGTTTGTATTATCTGCTTAATTGTCTCAGCAAATCCTTGAGATAGGTATTATTTTTATATCAGTTGTTGAGTAAACAGGTTTAGAAAATTAAAGTTAACTTGTGTGGTTCTTAAAGTGACTAGAACCCAGATCTCTTGACCATGCTAACTTTAGGAATCTACATACCAAATTAGTTCTGTATTGTGGAAAATATCCCTAGGGAAAGTGAGAAGTTCAGATCTTTACCCAGTTTTTTCTCTGATACTACGTATTTCATTCACTTCTCAGTTGCTTGGTGCATAGTAGCTTTTCCTAGTAAATAAGAACAGATATAGTAGTACCCCTTTATCATTGGTTTTGCTTTTGACAGTTTTAGTTATTTTTGTTCAACTGAGGTCTGAAAATATTCAGTGTAAATTTCCAGAAGTAAAAATTTGTAAGTTTTAAATTTTGTGCCATTCTGAGTAGCGTGATAAAATCTCATACTGTCCAGCTCCTTGCTGCGCTAGACATGACTCATCCCTCTGTCCAGTGACTCCAGGCTGTGTATGCGGTCGTCTCCCTTTAATTACTCAGGAGTCACCTGGGTTAGGAGATTGACTGTTGCCTGTTGTGGTATCGCAGTGCTTGTGTACAAATAACCCTTATTTTACTTAGTTGTTCTATTTTATTATTATTTTTTAAATCTCTTACTGTGCCTAATTTATAAATTAAACTTTATTGTAGGTATGTAGGTATAGAAAAAAACATACTATATATAGGGTTAGCTACTACCCATGGTTTCGGGTGTCTATTTGGAACGTATTGCCTGTGAATAAAGGATGACTACTGTATCCTTTTAGGCCTTCATTTTTTTTTTTTTTTTTTTTTGGAAAAACCAACTGATCAACAGGAAATCTATGTGTGTTCTCTGTGCAAAGTTAGGCATTTGTGAACATTCATTCATTCATTTTTCATAACATTCCAGAATGGTGTTTTTCTTTTTCTCCTGCTATTTTTAATGAAAATTATAAGATACCTTTCTAGCATTTTTATTTAAATTATGCACATTTTAAATATACTGAAAAGTGCGTAGAATAATAAAACATTCAGAAACCCCCCATCAGCATATACATTAATATTGTGCTGTATTTACTTTACAATTTTTTTAAAGAAATAAAATTGAACAGATGCTGTTGAACTTAACATGAATCCTTCCTATTCACATTTTAGCAACTTCAGGGCATATGTGTAGTCCACAAACATTACAAAGTATCTTACGCTATACATTCTTCTGCAGCTTATTCTTTTCATTCAACAGTGTTTTCAAGATTTATCCATAATATACAAGCAGATTTTTTTTAATCCCAAAAGCTCTGGAATAATATATCACAATCTATTTGTTTATTCTTTGATTGGTGGACATTTATGCTGTTTCCAATTTTTTTTGCCACTAAAACAGTATGTATCCTTATGCAGTATCATCAGTTCTCACAGAAGTGGAACTGTTGTGTCGGAGAGCATGTGTATCCTCAAATTTAACAGGTCTTGTCATATTGTTTTTCAAACTACTATTTACACCGTAATTGGAATGTTTTATGTTGTGGCTTTCATTTCCCTGAAAATGTACTAACACTCAATTTCAGATTTTTACATTTTTGACAATTTTATGTAAATGAAATGGTATAATTTATTTTGCATTTCTCCAATTACTATATAAGTAGAGCAACTTTTCATTGTTTGTGTACCAGTTGGGTTTTTTCACTGTTCGTATTTTCAATTGCATTATTTAGATTTTTCTTATTGATTTCTAAAAGCTCTTTGTATATTTTCAATATTGATTCTTTGTTGGCTATGTAAGTAACAAATGTCTTTTACCAATCTATGTGTTGGGTTTTAATTTATTTGTGGTGTATAGTTGAACAGGAGCTCTTGCTTTTTAATGTAACAATCTTTTATGGTGTGTGCTGTTTTGTGTTTTTTAAAAAAATTTTTTTTAAACTCAGGTCATAAAGGTTTACTCCTGTATTATCATATAAAAGTTTCAGTGCTTTGCCTGACACAGATAGTTCTTTTATACATCTGGAATTTACGTTTGTGTATGATATAATATAGGAATATCATTATAAGAATAACCAGTTGTTCCAACACCATTTTCTAAATTGTCTATCTTCTTTTACTTGCTATGTTTCAATATGTACATGGACATATTTCTGAGTAGAAATTTATTTCATTGTTTTATTATTATTTTTTTCCTAGCCCTGGATCAATATCACACCGTTGTCTTTAAGGTAAATCCTAATATCTTGTAGGGTAGGTTTTATTTTCCCCCCCTTCTTTTAAAAATTGCTTTTCCCCTTTTTCAAATTGCCTGTCCTTTAACTCTTCTCTATGAATTTTAGAATTGGTGTGTCAAGTTCCTTGAACACCTTTTATGGATTTTCATATAAATCTCATTGTATTTATAGTTTGAATTGATAGAAATGGTCTTTAAAATATTAAATGTCTTAAACCACGAATATAGTATCAGTCAGGGGTCAGGGCAGAAAACAAAAACTCTCTAGATACCAAAGCAGAAAAGAATTTGATGCAGGGAATTAATTGCTGGCTAGGCTACTGGAATAAATGTGTATTTGTTTTGTTTTTTAATTTTCAAATATATGGGGACAGGGATTGGCTATTTTTGTTTGCTCCTTATTTTTGCATTGTCATCAGAGAATGCTATCAATTCTTTGGTATTTGTTGGAATTATTCTTTGTGGCTTATAAGACTATCAATATTTTTTACAAGATTGTCAGTTATGAATGCTTTATGAGTATTTTCAATTAATATTTGTTTCTATTTATTGGGTATGGGGTTCTATATATGCCCTTTAAATCAAGGATATGAATTATTATATATACTCAAGTCATCCATATCTATAGAAATTTTTTGGTCTGCTTGATTAGTTCATTTCCTAGAAAAGGACCTTAAAAAGTTCCATGGTGATTGTGAATTTGCTGATTTCTTCTTGTACTGATGACAGTTTTTGCCTTATGTATTTGAGATTATGTTGTAAAATGAGTGAATACAAATGTAAGCATTCAGAATTCATGAAGAGTTGTCCCTTTGTCATTAACTCGTGAACTTCTATTTTTTTTCTTGACGTAAAGTCTATTTTATCTGATATTTTCAGAGCCATAACAGCTTTCTTTTGTTTAGGGTTTACTTGTGTATATTTTCCATATTTTTACTTTCACATTTCTGTCTAATTATGTTTTAGTTATGTCGCCTATAAACAAGTATAGGTAGGTTTTTTTCTAAATTTTTATTTTGAATAAGTTCAAATATGCAGAAAAGTTGAAAGAATAGAGCAATAAAACTGGCTCCCTTTTATCTAAATTAATCAGTTGCTTATATTTTTTCACTTTTTCCTCTCTGTCTATATATCAATCACACTTTTTAAAACAGAATGATTTGAATGAAAGTTGCAGGTACCAGCCTACTTCACCCTAAATAATTCAGCATGTATTTACGAAGAACAGTAACATTCTTCCACTCAACCACCATACCAGTTTTTATACCTAAAATATTAACAATAATTCTATAATATTAACTGAAGACAGGGTATATACAAATATCCCCAATTATCCCAGAAATGCCTTTTAATGGGTTTTTCCTAATCCATGATTCAATTAACATTAGTATTTATGCACCACATGTGCTTGTTATTTCTTTTGAATTGGAACAGTTTCTTTCATGTTGACTTTTTAAAAATTTCAGGTTAGTTATTTTGAGCAGTTTTCCAGTTTTTGAATTTGTCTGATTGATGTCTTATGATTAATTACAGGTTTGTAGGTTATGTGGGTGGGGAGGAGTATGGGATGCGCTACTGAGGAGGTGTTTCTGAGGTGACATCAATGTCTTCCTCCCTCTCCCTTTCCCTTTAATCTCCTCATTTCTCTAGCTTCTCCTTCCTTTCCCAGATCAAGTCCAATTTTTCTCCTTTTACCTCTTTTTCATTCTCGGCCCCGCCCACTCTTCTAGACCCGTCCCCTCCGGGGCCACGCCTCCCCATAGGCCACGCCTCTGGTCGAAGTCCCGCCTTCTCCTCGGTTCCCTGCTAATCACGCTGTGGCCGCCCCGTCGTCCTGTCCCGGAGCGCATACCTAGCGGGCCCGCGGCCCGCACTCCAGGCGGGGGATCCCGGGCCGAGGAGGTATGGCGGGGGCGGCGGGCGGCTTCTCGGAGGAGCATTTCCGGGAGGCCTACGCAGAGCTCCAGCAGCTCGTGGGGGCCGGGGCCGGCTGGCAGCTGCTGGTGGAGACCATGAACATCAGCGTCTACGGGCGGCGGGACAAGGTAGCGGCCGGCGCGCTGGAGGACCGCGGGGGCAGGAGCGCGCCGGGGCCACCTTCCCGCGGGGCGTGCGGGGCTGCCGCGGCGGAAGGGACTGGGGCGGGTCTTCTCGAGCGCGAGGAGGAGCTCCGCCCGGCCCGGCGCCGGCTCCGGAGCGAGCGCGGGGGCGGTGCCTCCGAGTGACTTTGCCTCTGTGCAGACCCAGGGGAGTGGTGAGGTCATCGGAGTTCAGCCTCAGGTCAGTCAGGACTGGGGAAGTAGTTTCTTAGACGTTAATGACAGCGTTAAAACCTGGGTCGGCTGATTCCTAGGCCCATGCAAGGGACAAGAGTCCCCTCTCCCTAATGGGCGCCTATGGTGCATGGGACTGGGGGAGGGGCGGTGTTCTAAGGCTTGATTATAATGGGAAAGAAACGAGACTCTTAGGGGACTGGATATGTAGGGTAGCGAGTGTGGGGGGTGCCGAGAAGGGACCTATTATTTTAGTGACTTGCTTCTTTTGGTGGCTGCCTCTTTCTTCTAAGTTGCACTTGACAGCTTGAGTCTGAAGCTTCAGGCAAAAAGATCAAAGATGTAGGAGGAATAGAGTTGGTTATTAAACAATTCTCAGGACCTTATTGGAGGCATTTGGAACCAGGTAGCCATCCAGGTGGAAGGCATTGCCCCTGAGACCTGTCATACAAAGCTCATAGTCATTTGCATTGTGTAACAGTGGCAGCCTGGCAAGTAGGTTAAAAGTCACCCGCAGGCAATGTAGGTGAAATCGAAGTGTTTTGGCATTGGACCAGAGTATTATAATGTTATTAATGTTATAGCTGGGAGGAGCCCTGATGCTCACCTGGTTCAACCCCAGGTTTCATAGATGGAAGAAACAGGCTTGGAGGGGTGAAACCAATCTCCAAACAGGCCCTGCTAAGTTAAGGGCAGTGGTGGGGTTGGAAGGTTCATGATCTTGTGAATGTTAAATGTGCGGTTGCTTTCTGAAGCAACTGCATTTTAGTTTATATCAAATATTGTATCTCTGTATTTTAAAACAGAAAAGAAACATTCACAATAGTTAGAATTTGTTCATCTGTAAAACAGGAATGAAAACTCTGTCCTGCCTCCTCACAGGATTACTAGGAGGTTTCAATCAAATTTTTCAGATGCGTGTGAAAATCTGAGAAAGCTGTATATAACTTTGCAATGCACAGGACAGACCTCTTGCTAGGAAGAATTATCCTGTCCCAAATTACAATATTGCCAAGATTGAGAAACCCTACCCTAAATAAATGGAGACTATTGGTATTATGAAGTAATTTCCTCTCTAAATATATACATATTTGCTGTGGAGACAGTCCACCCCTCTCCCAGTTACTGGAACTGTGGAATATGCTACTTTGAATATTTACAAATTAGTAGGGAAGGCCCTTTTATTATAATCTAGAACAGAGCAGATGCTGGAACCGCTGTATTTACTTTTTTCTGCATCAAGTTGTTATATTTTGGTGGCAATTACTCACTCAGCAAACCCTAAATGCCCACTACGTACCAGGACCATTGAGTATAACAAGATGACCAAGAAGCTCATAGTGTAGACCTGGGGCCCATAACTTTACCAGGTACCTTGGTTTCACACAAAATCCTTTTACCTTCTCTCTGACTATCCCATTTTCCTTACCAGCCACATCAAGGCATTGGCCAAGCTTTATTGATTTGACTACTCAAACATATCTGGCCTCTGGCCCATTTCCTTCCTTATCTTTCCTTGGCCACGTTGGGTGCCCAGCACCTCTCATCTAGAATTGCAGAGCCTTCTTGACTAGTTTCCTGAAGGGAGAAAAACAAAATTGTGATCATGATCTAAATGATGCTGTAACAAAGTTACCATGATGTGCTTTGAAAAAACAAGCACAGAGGCACTTGAAAGAGTTTTCAATGTAACAAATAAATTATACATTAAAATAAAAAATTAAATTGTGGCCTTCTTTTAGTAGACACAAATGATTCTGAATCCTGTTCTTGGACAAATGGGCACTTTTGATGTACAACATTTTGATCTATATATATTTTTTTCTATTAAATCACAAAAGTTTGGACTTAGAAAGTTCTTCTAAACCATTCTGTCCGACACCATCATCTTTTCCTTTCTCTTCTTTCTTTCTTCGCCTACTCTATTTCCTTCCTCTTACCTTCTTTTCCTCCTGATGTAATGATAACGTCTCATGCTGCAAATTACAAAATGCCATCTCATGTAAGTTTTCATTTATCTCTGTAAACAAATCTGGAAGATAGGCATAGATGGGCTTATTTTCTTATTTTACAGATAGAAATAAGACCCAGAGTTGCTAAGTGAGCCACATAAGACATTACAACTAGTGACTAGCACAACCAGTCTACTTTGATAAACTCAGTGCCAAATATACAGTTTGGCAGTATACCGTTCATAGCAAGAACTATATTCTCTTGCTGTAGGCTAAGCAAAACTAGTCAAGGGCTGCCATGTGATATGCATGAGAAGAGCATGGATTTTGGAGTTAGGTAGGCCTGGGTTAAAATCTCAGCTCTACTATCCATTTATTCATTCAGCAGACAGTCATCAACTTCCTCCCACCTGCTTCTGCCTTCACAGATACTGGGAATAAGTGGTGACCAAGGAGGAGGGAGCTGCTGCCTGAGTGAATGAGCTTTTTGAACAAGAGTCATACTCATTGATGAGAATAAGCCCATAGTACATAATGAAATGTTGGGAGAAGAATGCTATGGAGAAGATAAAGTGGGAAGACAAAGGGATAAAGAAATGGCATGGCAAGGGTAGCTGGAGTGATGTGGTTTTAGATAAAGGAGTCTGGAAAGCCCCTCCACAGGCCTAACATTTGAGTGGAGATACAAGTGAAGTGAGAGATTATTCTAGACTTGCAAATGTCTGGAGGAGAAATGTACCAGTGAGTGTGTCTCAAAGCTCAAACCCATTCCAATTACGTGGGAGCTTTAAAAGCAACACCAAGCCCTACAGATTCAGATTTAATTGGTCTGGGGTAGGGCTTAGGTGGTCCTTTTGAAAGGTTCCCCCTTCACACTGGGGTGGATTATTCTATTCTCTCTACTTTTGTGTATGGTCGAAATTCTTCATAATAAAATGCTTTTTTTTTTTTTTTTTTTTTTCTTTTACGTTAAAGCTCCCCAGGAGATTCTTATGAGCATGCTGGCTTTTAAGTCACTGAAGTAGAGAAACTGAGCACTAGTCCCTGAGCCAGGCTGAGCTGGTTTTCTGGGCAGAGCCAGAAGGTGGACAGGCCTGACTGGGGCGGAAGTGGGAGAGCCTGGCTGGGGCCAGGCCCCCTTATAAGCCAGGTGATGTCAGTCAGATACCTTCTCATTTAGAAATCTCAGCTTCCTTATTTGCAAAACAAGGATGATACTTAACCTTTCAGGGTTGTTGAGAGAATTGAAAGAAATGATACCTGGCAGAATGATTCTCAAACTTGAGTGTACATTGAGTGTGCATTAGAATATATATATATATATATATAATTTTTTTTTCCCTTTTGCTTTTCTTGCATTCTATTTCTAACCAGTTGCTGAGTGATGCCAAAGCTATTGATCCAGGGACCTTACTTTGAGAACCACTGGTACAAAGGGAGCATGTAGCCTGGTGCTCAGGGGGTCCTGACATTGACAGCTAAAGCCAGAGGCAGGATGCAGTGCAAACTGAAAGGTGGGAGTGAGACAAAGACTACCCTAAGACAAAAGCAACGTCCATTTGAAGACTCACTGTCCCTGATTTTGAAATTAGTGGCCACTTGAGAGTAAATGTGGTCCCTTGAGCAGTGCTGAGAAGTTCCTGTAGGGTGACTTAGAAAAGCTTTTCCAGTGATCTGCAGTCAGGCCTGGCAGGAGCTTTGGGCTGCCATACCATGCCAGGCCACCGAGACATGCCCTTAGACAGTGTGAAACCTCACACAGAACTTCACAGCTTCGATTTAAACAAAATAAATGTTCAACTGAAAAGCTCTGGCTGATGGCTTGACTTGTTAAGTTTTTAAATCTAAATGCCTGGCACTGTAAGAAGGGACTGCCTAAATAGCGTTTTTGTCCTTGAATAGGTTTTCTAATCAAAGAGTTTGGAGAGGAGCAGACGGTACTTTCCCAGGGACCGTTCTTCCCTGTGCTGTTGACCTACTAAAATACTCAAAGCCTGACGTCGCTGAGAAAACTCTGCCTTTGGTCAGGCTGGGCTGAGAGAGGTCTGGCCTTTAGAGAGAAGCACAGATTCAACTCACAGAACAGAGTTCCCTCTAAAGATGAGAAGATGCCACCACCGTTTCCCCCAGGTGGGATCATAATCCAATTTGCATCATGAGCTTCTCTCACTTTGTGGTTATAGAACTATTCTGCCCCTTTCTCCCACCCTTCTGGTTACCAGCATGATTGATAGGACAATTATTAAATCAAAGGTCACATGTTGAGCTGTATCTTCCTAGTGGACAGGGCCACCATATCTCAAGCTGGAGGGCACCCATGAGTGGCATTTCCTACTTCCTGGTGTGGCCTGAGGTCAGCAGCCTCTTCTTTTCCATCTGCCCTGAGCATGCAACTGGATAGATATACTAGAGCCTCAGTTCCGCCTTCCCTCACTTCTCTCTCAGGATGAGCCCATGGATGTGAGGCGATAGGAGAATGCTGCCCCAAGGTTCAGATTTGGTGGGAGGAGGGGAGAGGGGAGAATAGGGTGCCCCTTCTGTCTCCAGACCTAAGCCATGTTTCATGCTCTCATCCTGTCTGTCACCAGGTGCCTGCATGGGGATTACAGGAGGTGGCTATTAATAAAGTGGAACTCTGATTTTTCATTCAGCCTTAGGAACCCCTTTGAGAGCAGGGGTGACTTGCAGGGAAGGGTTTAGACATTCTGGATCCTTGAACATAATACCATGCTAACAGCTGAGGTGAACCAGGGGCAATGCCGAATGGAGGTCCTTGTCTCTATAAATTTCCCTTTTCTGGACATTTCTCAGAACATCTTTAAGCCTCAGTTTCCTTGCCTGAAAAATGGGTTTACTGATGGTCCAAACCTCATATTATCCTTATGTGGATTAAGTGAAATAATCCATGTAAAGCACTCAGTTCAGTGTCTGATATTCAGTACATAGTAAGAGTTAGCTATCATTATTATTTTACCCAGCTATCTACAGTCCTTAGGGATTAAACCCATCCAGTTTTCTTAGAGAGATCTCAAATATTAAATCAGATTTAGTCAACTGTCTTACGGTCTTGCTACATCCTTCCCAGTGGCAGCTGCAACTTTGACTTCTGACATTAGAATTGTTTTACAATGGTGAAAAATGCTCACTTTTCATAACATCTGAATCTGTTACTTGCTGCAAAGTGGCTGGAGTTGGCAGACATAGATTGGGGAGGCTTCCTGTCTCCCCGAGAAGTAGAAATGAGCTCTTCCGTGAGAGGCAATGCACACTCAAGGGTGCATTCCCAGGATTTGAGACTTGTGATTCAGCAAACCTGCTTTGTAGTTAGGGATGTAAATGCAGATAAACACTATAAATCAAAGGGAATGAGGTCTGGTTGGGGGGTGGAGGTGGCAACTACAGGAGGTTACTCCTATGTAGGGATTACAAATGTCAATTGCAAACATTATGACATTTCTCATAAATAAATGCAGATCAGCTCTTTCAGAATTTATTCTGCTTTGGACAAAGAAGTGTACTGTCCATGATAATATTTCTCAAAGTACTTTAACCCTGTGAATACAATTGAAAATAAATTGCACAGCTTTTTTTTTTTAATGCATTTGAATCACCATTGCTAAGAATAAAACAGCTTGACATTTAGACAAGTTAGCCAGGATAACACCATCTCAAAAATTAGTGATGTCAGTAGCAAATTTCCTAGTCATTTGTCCACCTCCCCCTTCCCCCAGCCTCCATCTCTCCATTTATAATGTGGTGCTAATGGTGCTTCCTTCACAGGATTATTGCAAGTATTCATCACAAGCACAGTGCCTGGTTTAAAGCAAGTACTTCATACATTTCCTGAAAGTGCACATTATTACAATTCTGAATCCTCAGTTCTTTAATCTGGAAAAAGCAGACTATAATACCTACCTTATTAATGAAAATGATAACTAATATTTACTAAGTACTTACTATGTGCACCACATAATAGAACTGTAGATGGGTTATCTAATTTAATCCCCATAATTGTTCCATGAAGGAGAGACTCTTATTAGACCCCATCTGCAGGTTACCAAGTGGAAGAGCTTTACCCCTCCCAGACTATGACTGTAAGTCTATATACTATAACCACCATGCTGTCTTTTCTGGCTACCTTTTCTGGTTTATGAGACAGCTCTTTGGAATTATATCTGGGAAAACTTGGTACAGTACCTAGTCTGTTGAAAGTGATGATAGTCATCTTTCCTCCATCCCTGCCTTTCCCCTGATTTTTGTCTGAACTCTTTAGAAGCAGCATCTGAAAAATGCTTTGGAGGCCTTGTGGGCAAACACACCAGGCTTAGGGTTGAAAGGGAGCATCTCTGTGGGAGGTCCATCCTGGGTGGCCTGGAGCAGGAGCACTGGGCTGAGAGAAGGAACTGGTTCCCATCCAGGCCTTTCCACCAACAGCCTCATGTGCTGCCTCTTGGCAAGTCACTGAAGTCTTTTACGCAAGTGATCTAAGGCCCCTTCCTGCTCTAAGATCCTGTGTGATGGGTCTTTACTTTGACCATTAGCTTGTGGTCTGGAACAATGATTTGGAGAAACCATGCAGAGAAGTAGAGCTAAATAAGGAGAGGTTGTGGGGAATCTCTGTCTGTCCCTTTACTAGCTGTTAGACTCCGACAAGTAAGTTAGCCTCTCTGAGCTTCATTTCCTCATATAAAGATGGAGATAACACCAAGTCCCTATGTACATCTCAGGGCTGTGTCAACTATTACATGAGATAATGAATATAAAACTGTTTGGAAATCAGACTGTTACTGAAAGAATTTTTATCAGGTCAGAGTGATTGGAAATCTCCTTCAGGTACAAATACATCACCGTTGCAGTGACTGTTAAATCGCCAAGGGAAACATATTCCAAGCTGCAAAATCAAGTAGAAGCCTGTGCCTGATTTCTTCTCAGGGTCAAGAATCCTAGCAAGTTTGTATCTATTTTTTTCGGAATTATTTAGTGGAAGGAGGCAGTACTTTCTATAATATGTAATGTGGAATTTTATGTCTCTGTGCAAAATTGAATGTTATACCCCAATTTAATATCCATTAAAGTGCCCATTATCTTTTACTCCTTGGCAATGCATTTTAGCAACATTTATGTACTTCTGTACTGGTTTAGTGAATTTATACATAATTATATTTCTTATATTCATAAGTCTTATCAGCACTATTCTGTCAGTCTACTGTTTTACTTTAGGGTAATGTCAAATAATAAAAAGTACAAATCTGGACTTACTTATGAAGAAACTTTTATTCAAAAAGATTATTTCAAGGAATGGGGGAAGGAAATATCACAATAGGAAAAGTCTTTGCCCATGAGATCTGCAAGCATCTTGAGAGTTAGGCAAAAGAGCTTTTCTAGGCCGGGCGCGGTGGCTCACGCCTGTAATCCTAGCACTCTGGGAGGCCGAGGTGGGCGGATCGTTTGAGCTCAGGAGTTCGAGACCAGCCTGAGCAAGAGCGAGACCCCATCTCTACTAAAAATAGAAAGAAATTATATGGACAGCTAAAAATATATATAGAAAAAATTAGCCGGGCATGGTGGTGCATGCCTGTAGTCCCAGCTACTTGGGAGGCAGAGGCAGGAGGATCGCTTGAGCCCGGGAGTTTGAGGTTGCTGTGAGCTAGGCTGATGCCACGGCACTCACTCTAGCCTGGGCAACAGAGTGAGACTCAAAAAAAAAAAAAGAGCTTTTCTTTTATAAGGAACATTAGAAAGAACCATATGTAGGGAAGTGGGATGGAAGGGTGGGATGACTGGATGGTAGATCAGAGAATATTTTACCCTGAGGCCAGCCTGTTTCCAGGAGGGGCTGTCTGTTGGCTCAGTCTTAGGGTGGGCCAAAGTTCAGGGGCCAAGAGGAAGGAGAAAAGTTCAACTATTTCAGTTAACAAGTACTTTGTTCCCATTGATCAGTGGAGACAGGCAGCTCAGCTAATCATTTGAGGCAAAGAAAGGGAATTTGCAGAGTCTATGTCTGGCCTTGTCATAGGTAAACGAGGGGGGCATCTGTGAGTCTTATCTAAATCATATGGGAAAGGCTGGTGGATCTTTGCAGTAAGCTGCACAAAGATTTTTTAACCTTTACCATTTTCCAGGATCACAGGGTTCAAGTAAAATTCAACATTGTTGATGAGGACCACTTATGTTAATTAGGATTGCTTTTAGCAGCAAAGAATAGAAAATTGGAAAATCAATCACTTAAAAAAGAGGAGGCATATCTTTCTTACCTAACAAATGGCTCAGAAGTCTACAGTTGCTGTCATTGGTGTAGCTGATTAATGATATCAGGAATTCTTTGAATCTTTCTACTCTGCCTTCTTTTGTTTGTTGTCTCTTGGTCACAGAATAGTTGTTGTAGCTCCAAACATCATGTCCACATTCAAAGTAGGGAGAAGTCACATGCCAACTCTACCTGCATAGGAGATCAGGAAAGTTATTAGCTGTGTACATGGCCACCGGGATTTTCTTAGTAAGAAGGTACGGAGGTGTATAACCACACCAAATCTTATGTTTTTTCTGGTAATTATACTCTATACATGATATTGACTAATTCTCTGTCACCAACATAATCATTTAACTATTTGAATTGTAGGAAACTAAATGTCTTATAAATGGAGCATTAGAAAAATATCCAGTATATTTTAGTCTAGATGAGGAAATTGAGCCACTGTTAGAGGTGGTTTTCTGGAGGAGCTTCAAGAAAAGTCAAGAATCTCTTGAGTAAACTTATTTGGAGGCTTTTATTCAAATGTTACTAAGCTTGGAAAATAAAAGAAATATTGCAAGAGATTTATATCTCTAATTTTAAAGAGCTCTTACACATCAGTAACACAAACTTTGCCCAAATAAAGCAAAGAATTATGCTTTTTCATATCATAATGTTTATATAAACAATGGTACCCAATCCTGGTGTGATGCTCCTTTGCTACTTCATACTTGTTATGCATTTTCTGAAAAGTTTTTAAAAAGTATAAAGAGCTTTAAAATGTTAATGCACTTAAACCCTAAAATTTATCTCTAATGAAACTTTCCTAATGAAACAAAATTAGAATTATGGACCAAGTATTCTATACAAGCATAATTACGCTGGAAATATTTATTTTCATAAACATATTTGGAAACAAATATCTCAGGAGAATGGCTAAGGTGTGAATTCTCCATAGCCTCAACTTAATCAATATTAAGTTAAAAATAAGAACACAAACTGTTTATACTCTTCTAGTTTTGTAACATGGAAGTATTTATTATATTTACTTAAAGGAAGTAGGTCAAACATTATCAGTGGGTGTTTGCGAATTTTGGGGTTCCATAAATAAAGAATATTTCTTTATTTTTAGCATTTTCAAATTTTCCTATAATGAATATGAATTATTTTTATAATTATAAAAAATTCACTTTATTTTTTAAAAGCCGAAATAAAAATGAGTATGTTTGCTGAGATCTTTTTTAAAAAGAAATAATTGGTGAGAAAATGCTTTGATGCAGAAATTTCAGCCGAGCTGTTCAGCACTTGAAAAGAACATTTTTTGGGGAGGTAAGGTGTTACTGAGCATTTTGTTCCTCTGGAGTTCTGGCATTTCTCAGTTCTGCCATGAAGGGAGTGTTTAAAGGAAGTTGCCACAATGGTTCATTCTTTCATATTCACGCAAATCATGGTCATTCTATTTTTCTCTTCCTAGAGAACTTTCTGTTCTTTTCTTTCTGTGATATATGATAGGACAAAAGTCACTAAGGGTTGTAGCTACATTCAGGAGAAGAAGAGAATCAGTTTAAGGAAAGTGTCTTGATTTACGCAGATATTCAAAGCTAAATCATGTAAGACTGGGGAGGTTGTTATCTTAACACGTAAGTATCCCTTTTGTTCCATATGTATAGAAAATGGGGCCTCATTATTCTCGAAAGAGTTGCCAATTGTCTCTTTTCCAAAGCTTGTTGATGAAAATGGGGGGGGGTGTAAATGAGTGAGGGTGTATACACCCTAGCTACGTTCTCTTAAGTGTGTGAGGACAGGGACAGGAGAGATGGGAGATGTTTCTCTTGATGTCTCTCATCAGACCCCAAGCTCTGCCCCTCTACTCGGGCATCCATGGCACGGCACATGAGGGGTTCAGATATGTCAGCTTGTCATTTGCTGGTTGGAAATTCTTGGTATGAAGCCACATGCTTTTAGAGCTGGAAGACGCTTATGGATTCAGTTTCAATTTTACTGTCCATTTCTTGCCAGGTACTTTCACGTACATCTGAGATTCCTAGACTGGGATGTGTTTATCCCTGGGTTATGCCACCTGAGCCAGGAGGCCCTGGAAGTTTCAGGATCTCTAGAAAGATTCACCATGTTTATTCCTCGACTTCACATAAGTCCCTGGCAGAGTGTTTAAGGAGATGGCTTTACAGATGAATGATTAGCCAATAATATGGCCATAGCACATGGAAGCAAGATTTCATCTAAAAGCTTCATTTTTGTTCATTTGTTTGTTTACTTTCATATTGAAATTAATCTACAAACTATTGCTTTGATCTTAATAATAGAGCAGCCTTTTGGCAAGATGAGGGTCAGGAATTGTAAGTTGCCATTGTGCAGTGAGTGAAATGTGTCGTGGGGCCCACTCTAGCCCAGAACCCTCCCAGACGAGGATGTGGCTTACCATGAAAACAAGGAAACTCTCCTGTACTTTGGAATCTAGAAAGGTCTTTTTCTGAACAAAAGGAACTAATGTGATTTGAAGCAGATGTTTCTTCCCCTTTTTCTGTCCTTTATACATGATGAAAAAGAAGCTGTTGTTGAAAAATTCTCTGGGATATATAATAGGATGGAAGTCACTAAGGGGTGTAACTACATTAAGGAGAAGAAGGGAACCAGTTTAAGGAAACGGTGTCTTAGAATTGATAAAATAATAAATTGAATTTCATTATGACACATGGATATTTAAAATATAACCTCTCCCCAGAATTCTAGCTGCCTACACGACATCCATACTTGGATGTCTAATTTGTATCTCAAACTCAGCTTTCCCAAAATGATGACCCCGTAGCCCACAAATCACTTCTTCTCTGAGTTTTCTCTATCTTAGAAAATGGAGCCCCAACTACCTGGTTGTTCCAGCAAAGGTTCCAAGAGTTATCCTTGATTTTTTGCTTTACCTTCCCCCACAGTCAATATATCATCAATTCCTGTTGACTTTACCTCCAAAATATATCCCCCAATCACTGACTTCTCCCCATCACTGTTGTTACCTCCCTGTTCAAGTCACCATTGTCTCTTACCTGGACTGTTGGACTGGTCTTCTAATCTGTCCCCTTGTTTGTTTTGATCTATTTTCTACCAAGCAGCAAGAATCATCTTTTAAAAAAGTGAATCAGATCTGGTCATTCCCAAACTGAATTCCTGATCAGATCTGGTCATTCCCCTACTTAAAGCCATCCAGTAGTTTTCCATAGCAATGAGAATAAAAGCTTTACCTCTTACCTCAGTTTACAGGTCCTTTGGGGTGCAGCACCCACAACCTCTATAACCTCAGCTCCTACCACTCTGTCTCTCATCCAGAACTCTCCAGACTCCAAGGTCTTGAAGCATGCCAATCCATCAATCTAGGGACCTTCCTCCTACCAGGAATGGGCTTTCCTCATCTTCCCATGGCCAACTTCTTCTAACATTTAGAACAAGATGTTCTGATAAATGTTATCCTTCATAGAAGCCTTTCCTGACAACTTGATTACATAACTCTCCCCCCGACTAAGCACCATTTATCACAGAACCCTTCTTATATCCTCTTTACGTTACCTGTATGGCACTCTTAGCTATCCCCACCACCAATGCGTGCCTGCATTTCAGATCCCTGAGAACCGGGGCCATGTCTGCTTTTTCACCATTGTGTCGCCAAGACCAACGTCAGAGTTTGGTGTGGTATGAAGCCCCTTCTCAGCTGCTTTTCGTGAATCCAGCTTTTTCTCAACTTGGGAACCAATAGATTGTTTCTATTTGTTCTGTTTCTACAGAGGACTGGCCTGTATGAGTATAAAGTCTTTGGTGTTCTGGAGGACTGCCCGCCAGATGTACTTGTAGCTGTCTATATGGACTTAGACTATAGAAAACAGTGGGACGAGTACATTGAAGGTAAATGGTGCCTAATTTTTTTTTTTTAATCATTAGAAAGTAGAATTTATTCTTATTTATTCTAGCCAGTAGAAAGAAATGTTTAATTTCTACTATATTGTGCTTCCTTTTAAATTGTGCACAAAAGTCTTTTAAATGTGGGGCTGAAATGCCCCTTTGTTATTCCTAGGACTTGCTCCTTGCATACTCTTAGATCCTCTCTCCAGTTTGCTCCTGGCGCTACTTTGATGTCACTGTTAAGTTGTGTTATCATCCTGTGTACCTAGGTGGTTGTGGGAGGCTTCTTGGAGGAGGTATAGTGTTTAAGCTTTGTTTTGGAAGTTGAATCACAGTTTTCTAAACAGACAAGAATGCCCATATGTGAGGAGGTGAGAGGGTGAGGGGAGGAGTAGTTAAGGGCATTCCACATCCAGGAAACAGCAGGAGTCAAGGCAGGAAAGCACAAAGCAGCATGTTCACAAACCGCCAGCAGTGTGGTGTCTGTCGCCGTGTTGGTTGGAATAGCAGAACCTATCCACGTTCTACTGCTAATGCTAGTACTAGTTCTACTACTGGTACTAAAACAAGGGCAGCAGTTGGGTCTGCATCCTCAAGGGCCCAGCATGGCCCCTGAGCTACAGATTTTAGACTTTACCTTGTCACTGATATTGAGTTACGAGGGACATTAAATGGGGGATCCCCCCGCCACTTAGAGCTGGGAGTGGCCTCTGGCAACTAAGTCGCAGTGGAATAGAACTTCACAACTAGCCAGAGGCACATAAAGTCTTTCGTCAGGACTCTGGGTTTCAAGTTACAAGTACCTAACTAAAGACTGTAAGAAAAGAAAAGAGAGTTTATTGGTTTCTGGCATTGGTAAGTCCAGGGGTTTCTGGCTTCTAGGACAGCTGCAATTTGGGAACTTAAATAAATTCTGTGGGGATGTTTCTTTCTCTATCTCTAGACTCTTTTTTCTGTGCTTTTTTCTAATTTCCAGAAAGATTCTTATGTTATAGCAAAAACATCCATCAAAAAACCCAGACTTATATTCTAACCGTATAAATAACCTCAGAGGAAAGAGAATTCCACTTTCCTAGGGATGGCAGGCAGACTGCCAGGACTGGCTCCCATCAGCTCAGCCGTAGCACGTGCTCATTTCCTGTGGACATTTGTCATGGTCTTGGGTAACTTAGTGTTTTCAGATGCCCTTCCTACTTAGGGGGTGTTGTGCCACTCACCTGTCCAAGGGAGCCGCCAGGCACTCTGCCTCAGTCTTCCTGGCAGCTGTAGTGCAGTCGTGTGATACAGACTCTGCCAATAAGACACAAGTATGGCTTCCCTTTGGAGAGCAACGTGAGAATGCAGGCAGCATGCAAAATCCATTTTTTGGTGATGGCTAAGGCATCTGACATTAGGGAAAACAATTGCAGAACCTCTGATGTTTGCTACCCAGCAAACATTTCACTCTGGGTTCTGATCCAGCAGAAACAACAATTTGGCTTTTCTGGAACAATCCTGAGGCTCTAAACCTCACTGTGGTCCTCCTGGATGTTATGTGAGTACCTGAGAGCCTTTGCTAAACCGCTTTTCAGCCTGAACTTGCTAGAGTGGCAAACTAAGCACCTGGCCAGATGTACCATCCTTGTACCATCACCATGGCCGTGTCTTGTTCATTTTCCCAGCCCTGAAATTACTGCAGAGTCAGTCTTGCTTAAAACACACCGTCAAGATGTAGGGAAAGGGTGGTGCCTTGAAGGAAAGCAATGTCTATCAATAGACGTTGATACAGAAGGGGGAATCAATGTCGGGCATGCGAAAGCAACAGATGTCCACTCCTCCCTTCCTTTAAGGGCTGTCATCAGCCTCCTGTAGCCCTAATGGGCTGGAAAACTCCCTAATTCACAGTCTGCGTCTAACAGATTTTCTTTCAAAAACTAAACTACTCCCCCCGCCCCCAACATCACCTCAAGGGACTGTGGGTTAGGAAGTCTCTAACTGGTTGGGAAGGGGCTTACCGCACAGCTTGGGGTCAGAGGGTGTGCCTGTCATTAAATTCCTTTGCTGTCTCCCCAGGAGAGTTGGCTGCTGTTTGCGCATAATAGCAAGGTGGAATGAGTGTAAAGGAAATTTGGTCATTCTGGCTATGGTATAGTGTGAATAAACATGGGAGGAAAGGAAGAAACAGCCAGAGTCCTACCACTTTCTAGCTATTTAGGAAGGACATTATCCTCTCTGGAACCTTTCATTTTCCACCTGAATGTGCTAGACTGGGTGACTCAGTTAGCTGTAATGTGTCGACAAATCTTAAAGGAAAAGAAAAAGGGTCTAAAAAGCAAAATTATTGGTACTCTGGTGACATCTAGTGGTTATCCTGATTTAAAGACCTCTGACTATTTTTTGATGCATGATTTTCTTACGTTGCATACTATACAGGAATCTTGTTTGTGCTATACAAAGGACAAGTTTGGTTAGGCTCTTTTATTTTTGCTGTGTTTTTTATCCACCAAACTCCATCCCTGGTCAACAACCTTTCAGTGGTAATTAATCTGCCTGACTTTTTCTAGAATTCTATGCCGTATGAGTTAGTGGTTTATCATACCCTACAAGGTCATCTTATTTATTAATTGAAGCCAAAGAAGTTTCTAGATGCATTAACTTCTTTTGTTCTCCTTTAGAACTCTATGAACAAGAATACAATGGACAGACTGTGATCTACTGCAAAGTGAAGTACCCTTTTCCCATGTCCAAGAGAGATGTATCCTTTCCGCAAGGCACACCGTTCCTCTGTGTCCCTCGGCCATTGCCCGATGCAGGTGCAGACAACACTGTCTCTGATTCTTGCAGCAGCATCTGCTAAAGCTGTTGCTTCTTGTGTGGTTTGTGGGGACCTCAGAGTGTGACTTCTGGGCCTGACCACATGGAGCGTCTGTAATTGTGGTTACTGGAGCGCAGCTCAGACTTTCCTGAGAAGTTTCTTAGGCCCAGAGACTGTCAGGCCACAGAATTGGAGACCTGAAAGGAACTTTTTATAAAGAGTGCTTAATACAGCTCCCTCAGCCTACAGAGGAGGAGGGGGCCGTCCAGAGAGATGACAGAGGCTGACAGGTGGCAGAGCAAGCATCAGAACCCAGGCCGCTGCATTCTCAGCTCTCTCCACGCCCTCCTGTCTCAGCTGACCCTGAACGATCCCTCCATGACTGTTGGCTCTGAATGAGTGTAAACTTCTTCCCCGCACTTTCCTTGGTTATGAAATGAAGCAGTTGAATGAAATGGGGGGAGGTTTGGCTGGCGCTCCTAAGTTCTCAGAAGCCTCTTCAGGACCAGCCTGGGGGTACAGGATAGAAATTTGTTGCATGGGCAGGATGGGGGTAGGATGACTCATAGGTGAGATTTTGATTCCTTCATTATTCTCTTCGATCATAGCAGCTGAGTGTTTTACATACTCACATATATGTAAATGACCATATATGATCCTTTTAACAAAGAGTCTGGGAAGTAAAAAAAAAAAAAAAAAAAAAAGATTGGAAGCCACTGAATTAGATGATCACTGGAACTTTTTCTAGCCCTGACATTGTATAAGTCTGGTTGTTCCTAAATAACTATTCTCTAGAAAGAGAGGCAGAGTGTGGGTGTGTTTGTATGTTTTTTGTGTCTGTGTGTGCACGTCTACCCTGGACTCCAACTAGATTGTGAATTATTTCTTGGCACAATATCTATGTACTGCTAGTTTGTATACACTTAGTTCGTATTTCAACAAATTGTTGATTATGTGACCCCTTAGATTTCATGTGTTTTTTTTTTTTTTTAATCCTGCCAACAACTAGGCAAGGGAGGTATCCCTGTCCCCATTTTGCAGTTGAGGAAACTGTGAAAGCTATCAGGTGATGTTCAGTTCTGCTCCAAAACTAATGTTCCTTTCTACTGCACTATTCTCTGTTCTCAAGAATTCAACAACCTTTACTGGGGAGACCTAGATACATATATAAAGACTAAGAAACTTGTTATAGGATTGTGTGACATTGGAAAGCCAAGGAAATAGGCCTTCAGGGAGCCCCGAGTGTCTACTCCTGAGAATACCTACCTAGCAGTGTCACGGTGGGATCAGCGAGATGGGATGATGCCCTGGTCAAGATCACAGTCTCTGGAGACAGCTGGACCGGAGCCCCAAACCTGCCTTTGCCACCCAGCATTGTGTGAATTTGAGCTAAGTTCTGAATTTCCCTGCCGAGCCAGCAGATTTGAAGTCTAAGTACATTCCCTGGTTTGCTGTGTGACCTTGGAAAAGGCCCTTCACTTCTCTGGGCCTCAGTGAACTGGTGGTTCTCCAATCATAGGCTGTATGGCACTCTGGAACTGCCAACCCTTCAAAGGCACTCTGCCAGATTATAATCAATATATCAAGGTCATTTTCCATCTATGGAATATAGGTGATGTCTATCACATGAGCTGAGTAAGCTGGGAGAGAGAGTGGGACAACATTTGCCGTGAGGAAAAATTAGAAGGCTTGGAGAGAGGAAAGACAGAGCCAAAGCAACATCATCTCTTCACTGAAACATTTAATAAATGTACTCCTCAGTAAGAGCATGGGGCAATAGACCGCCCAGTAGGAGGGGCGGGCATTGGTGAGGGCTGTCGAGACATTGAGGTGGACAGGGCTGAGGTGGTTGCTGTGATACAGCAGGTGTAATTGTGTCAGACTTAGTGACTTATTTTTTTTTTTTTTTTTTTTGAGACAGAGTCTCACTCTGTTGCCTGGGCTAGTGTGCCGTGGCATCAGCCTAGCTCACAGCAACCTCAAACTCCTGGGCTCAAGTGATCCTCCTGCCTCAGCCTCCCAAGTAGCTGGGACTACAGGCATGCACCACCATGCCCGGCTAATTTTTTCTATATATATTTTTAGCTGTCCATATAATTTCTTTCTATTTTTTTTAGTAGAGATGGGGTCTCGCTCTTGCTCAGGCTGGTCTCAAACTCCTGAGCTCAAACAATCTGCCTGCCTCGGCCTCCCAGAGTGCTAGGATTACAGGCGTGAGCCACCACGCCCCTCCGGCCCTTAGTGACTTTTTGATTGTTTTAGGCTTTTAATTCCCTCTAGCGTGAAACCCCAAATTCTATTATATGAGAGTATATTTAACACATTAAACATTTGAGTGCCATCTATCTGTGAAATTCTAGCTAGGTTTCAGAGCCAGATCTGAGTTCATAGTCAGTTTTCATGACTGCAGCTGGGCTGTGGGATTTTGGGCAAATTTCCTTACCTCTCTGGGCCTCACTTTTGTCATCTGTAAGATGGGGATGCTTATACCAAACTCACAGGATCTGGAGGATCAAAACTGACGTTGTACGTAAAGCTCATGATGTTACATGATGAGGGCTCAGTAAGTAATGATTTCTGTTGTTTCATAGGATTTAATGTCTTCCCTCGAATAGTGTCATAGACCTAGAGGTTGTTCTGTGAAGGTTTATGGAAATGAAATGACTTTGTTGTCCTTGGTGAACCAGTGTTAACACAGAGAGGACATCTGCCTACTATTCAGGTATTCACATGTCTTCCTGTGGTCACCAGCTGTAGCACTGCTTGACCGTCTTCTCTGCCCAGAGGTCAGTAATTAGAGCTCTGGGTGAGGACAAGACAAAGAGCAGTGACACCATTGTCTGTTGGGTGCTTATTCTGCCCTAGTCTTTCTCTAAAGCCCCCACCAAGCCTACCTGCTGGGCAGTCTTACTCGCTTTTTCTACATAGGGAAACTGAGTCTCAGAAAGGTTGAATAAGTTACCCAGGGTCACCTAGCTGGTAAGTGACCCTTCCCCTGCTATGTCCTAGTGCCTTCGTGGGGAAAGGAAAAGTGGTTTCCTCACATAATTAAAAGCATCAGGGAATCATTCACAGGTAGGTAATGAGGATAGTAGTTGGTGTGAGGGTGCCATCTTGCAGCACAGGTAGGGAGACGGGGCAGGTAAGTGGAGTAGCAGTTTAAGGGAGCACAGGCCAAGTGGGAGGCACAGAACCACCCCCCTTTGCCTCCAGCTTGTGGAGCTTTCCTTGTGTCATCTCACATGCTGTCATTGATGGCTTGCCTTGACCGGCAATACAGTATGTCTACATCCAGCAGCTGCAAGAGCTGGACACGACCAGGGGGAAGATCTACATGGTCGTGTCCCAGAGCACCTCAGTGCCTCAGCTTCCTGAGAAGCGGGGGGTGATCCGGGTGAAGCAGTACAAACAGAGCCTGGCGATTGAGCGTGATGGCAATGGGGGGAGCAAAGGTAAAGCCTGGGGTACATGCTGGCACACCAGCCAGGCTCCCCTCCAGAATGCTGTGCTGACGGATGGAGGGGCCATTGGGTGCATGAAGCTTCTCAGGGGAGGGGGGGGGGCAGAAAACGGGGACAGGTGCAAAACAGACCAGAGATCAACAACTGGGGAGAGACTTGATCCACCCCTACAGACTTGGCTTCAGCCTGAAGTGGATGTTGAAATCTGACCTGATCCATTCTTTCATTGTCCAGGTGAAATGAGAACATTAAAAGTAAACCAGCAGGCTTAGAAATCCATTCCTTCCTGGTCCTGTGGATGTATGTGCTGGGCCTGGGAGTGGGTAAGAGGACTGGCGGGTCTGTCTTGGAAGATGCAGCACCTGCTTAACACGAACCCAGAGACTCAGAACCTGCCCAGCTCGAGTTCTGGCCCCCAGGGAGGAAAGCTGAGGACAGAAAGTGAGGCATGAGACCACCTGCTCTACTGGAATGAGTACGACCTTATGTCACAGGCAAAATCAGAACCATAGTTAGATTGGTTACCTTGGATATGTCAGCTAACTTCTCTGAGTCTCCATTTCATCATTTATAAAATGGGGTTAGTTTTACCAGTTCCTTAGGGTTGCTGGGATAATTAAATGAGAGACTATATCCAAGTGTATCCAGGTATTTAATAAATAGTAGCAAAATATGCCTGTGACTGTTTTTCAAAAATGCATATGTGTAAATGTGCTATTATAAGGCAAGTCAGTGGAGGGAAGTCCGTCTGGATTATATGCTGCTTCCTTCTGCACTTTCTGGGCCTGAATATGAAGATATAAAATTTGCATGGTTTTATTGCTATATTTTCCCGGTGTTTTTCCTCTTTTTGAATTGTCCTTTCTTTCTTCCTCTAGTTTTCATGTATTACTTCTATAACCCAGGTGGCCTCATTCCGTCCTGGATCATTAACAGGGCTGTCCAGGTGAGATCCCAGGAGGCATGAGGGGGGAAAGCGTGTTTGACAAATGTTGACTTAGCTCTCGCTCGCGAGGCTGTCAGGCTGAAGAGACACATTGTCTCAGGAGTAATGAGGCTCTTTTATGAAGAGCTTGGTTGAGTGACTCCGGTTAGGTCTGGGATTGCCAACACCCAAGACAGTGGCTGGGACAAAAGACAAAGAATGATCAGCTTGGAATGCCAGCCTCTCCCTCTGCCCCGAGACCCTGCCAGAATCACTCTCTGGAACCTCCAGACAATAGTCTGTTCCTGGGAGGAACAATAGGGCCTGCAGACCCCGTACCCTTCTGCTAGTAGATGAGTGAGACAGACTGACCTGGCTTGGAGACAACCAGACGTGTCGAGGCCTGAGGGAAGCCCCCAGGCTTGTCATTGTTGCTTACTTTTTCTGTAAGGGGAGGGAACGGCAGTGGTGGTCCCCGTCCCTAGAGACTGCCCTAGGTGCCCGGCATCGTGGGAAGCATCTGCCAGCGCTGTACACATCCTGCCTACCAGAGAGTCCAACAGATTCCTCGGGAGGGTGAAAAAACACTAGGCTTTGGAGTCAGATGTAATTTTGAATCCTGGCTCTGTTACTGACTGTCTTGTTTTATTTAGGGAAGCCGTGCATTTCTGCCTTTTCAACAATGGAGCGGGTATTACCTGCCCCACAGAGGAGGAGTGAATAAGACAGTGTTTGCGAAAAGTCTTGCACAATGCTCAACATTAACTGAATAATAATCCTTCTCACCCTTGACACCCAGTCCTTACTGTTTTCTAATTCTGTAAAGCAAATCCTTTTTCTCATTTCTTTGGCAGAATCTAACAACCTAGTCCAATCCGATTTCCTGCATTTTCTTTTTCTTTTCAAGAAATGATGTCTCAGGAATGTCTTCACTTTTTCTTAGCGAAAGCTAAACTATACGGCAGTGTCTGTCGTCCCATCTTATCTGTGCTCTGGGTCTTATCTTTTGTTATTATCTGTGCCAAGGTTCTGTTGAAATCTTGCCAGGGACCCTATTCTCTTTCATTATCCTCAAAGGCATCTGCGTTTACCTTTTGCCACATACTGAAGATCAGGAGTGATCACTACCAGGATGTGAAAATGACAATCTTTTTTCCTTTGCGGAAGGGAATTCCTAACTTCTTATGTGACTTGGTGAAAGCATGTCAGAACTACCCCAACACAACATCTAAGCAAAAGAATTGGTAACGTTGCCTCCATGGGGCGATGTCTCTGGAAGGGCCACCACCCGCCGATGCCCAGCCGTCCTCTCTTTCCGTCTCCAGAGGCCTGCGCGCTCTAGCACGTCTGTCCCGAGCATGTTCGCCTGACGCCTGGCTCACTCGCCCGCTTCCTTTGTCACTCTCCCCACCCTGGGGCTGGCTGCGTCTTCCACGATTGAATACAGAGCAGATCAGGGAAACCTTCAACTGTTTATTTTTAAGAAGGGAAGTCTTCAATAAGGGAACACAATCATTCCATTGTGCCATTTTAGGGGGATGGGTGGGTGGAAGGCCAGACAACAAAACATAAGAGTGACCGTTCCCGCCACGCTGGCTCCTTCTCAGAATGTGATTTCTTCCCGCCCAGGAGGGGCTGCTGGCAGTGGCATTCCATTTGGGTGACTTTAAGTGCACCCAAACTGGAAGACGTGTGCCAATGACCATTTATTTGTCTGATGCTTTGTTGAGTTGATTAGGCTGAGATGTGAGGTGATGATCTAGTCCATCTTTCCTCTTCCTACTTTTGGATCAGTAGCTATCTCAAACTATTTGCAGAAGCATCGTGGGCCTGAGTGAGCACGTAATGTGATAACCATTTTTTTTTCCTCATTGCCTATGTTTGGTTTTTTTCTGTTTTCCATATGTCACTGAGAAAAGGCTGCCCATACCTCTTTAGCTCTGCATTTTACTGGAGATCGAGGCATCAGGATGGCTCTGGCAGCTAGAAAAAGCAAAGATACTTTGTGCATGACCTTGTGATAAAGTGTCCTTCTGTGCAATAAGATGAATTTCCCTTCTAGAATGTTTGGAGATATAGAAGGGATAATAGTTCACAGCTGAGTAAAATTTAATTAATGGCTTGGTTGATTCTGCACCTTTTTCTCAGGAATTCTACCCAACTTGTCTGGCTTTTCCACCACCAAAAGAACTTTCAGTTTCCTATGTTTTCTCCTGAATTTTGGTAGGGTAATGATATCCTTTAGCCAAAGGCACAGCCTTGATGATCTCAGGGAAAAATTTTAATCACTGTCTGTAATGGTACTGAACCTCGATGAATGAACATAGAAATTCAGGATGTAAAGGCAGAGGATGGGATTTATTAAAATGGGATACTTAAGACTGTGTGTTTTCTTTCTGGAAAAAAAAGTATATTCTATAATGAATAAATATAGAGTGGCTTTTACCTGTTCTGTTTGCAGCTTCCTTTCTGTCTTCTTTCTTTCGTGAGAATGAATTCCTTAGGTCTCCTTTGTTTGCAAGTGATATACAGCCTAACTCATGGACTTGAACATAAAAAAGAATTTTGGGTTCACTTACATGCAAGACCAGGTATAGGTGGCTTCAGGTAGGGATTGATACAGGTGCTCAAAGTGAGATTAGAATTCAGATCTGTTCTTCAAGTTATCTTTGACATTGGTTCACATTTGCTAGTAGGATTGCTGTTAACAACAATAGGTAGGCCTGCCTCTTCCCACGCTTATGCCAAGTGAAAAAAGAGACAGCATTTCTTTTCACCAGGTACTGCACTATTCCAAAATGTAGAGTCCCTCTAAACCATGTGCCTCTCCACACCCCAGTCATTGTAGTCATATGGACAGAATTATGGAAGTAAGCAAATATCCCATAAATTTATCATTAAAATGTCATTATCAGTAATGTAGCTGAAATTTAACTTTAGATAAACTAAATATAAATGCCTCCTATTATAGAGGCTAAGTTCAAATCTTACACATAGCTTCTTTGAAATGCAAGCACTGAGATTATAGTCGTTGAATGGAAAATCAACATGAAATGGTATCATGTAAACCATTTCTTTAAAAAGCTTTCAATCGTTTGCTAAGAACTCTGAAAATACCAAGCACTCAGAAAAAAGTCACAAAGTTCGCAATAATTAGTGGAGCTATGAATTTTTGGCATTTATGCTTGCTAATTTGGAGTAGAGGACAGTCCTAAACAGCATGGGAATATGAGCTTAGGTGAGAAACTGAGAACTCTTGAACTATAGTAGGTGCCAGAGGCACAAAAAAGGTAGAAAATGGAACATGTGCTTTAGGGCTTGCACCTGATCTTTCAAGGTATACCTTTCTGCAATGGCTGATGTATCATTTGGAATTTGAAAGTTATATTGTCATTCCTCTAACACTGTTTTGCTTATTTTCCCCATGTCTGTCTCTCCGAGTAGATGACAGACTTTTTCTGTACAGAAACAGTTATTTCACTTTGATTACTGTCCCCTGGTGTAGTATGTATTAATAGTGGGCCCTCAAATGGTAACTAAAGGAATGAATAAATGATTTAGAGAATATTGACCAAATGACACAAACCCAGAAGAACTAAATCTGTCCAGATATAGAGGTTCATTCCTCATGGACTCAAGCCACATTATTCCCCCAACTCAGTGTTTTGGGGGTTCTAGATTCCCGGGGTTCCCACTAGACCTTCCTTGAAAATATCAAGGTCTTCTCTCTGTTAAGCACCAGCTTTCCTTGTGTGGCCATGGATTATATTTTAATGTTACAGAAATGGCACAGTCTAGACTGGGTCTGGCTGAGATGAGTCAGGATTTCAGTTGCAATTTAATGGCAAAAGTAGCACTACTGTTGGTGCTAAATTTTTTCCACAGGCGGATTTTTCACACTGCTTAACAATTCAAAGTTAATGACCACCTTGAAACCGAGGAATTCCAGCAGAAGGTCACTTCCCTTGAAAATGTTCTCATTTCACAGCCAGAGTCCTGGCCTGACTTCCTGGCTGGGATTCCTCACCCCAGAGCCCCCATCTATAAAGCCTGACCTCCAAACCTCCTGCTTCCCAGCTGGATTTGGAAGAGACAAGGCAGGAAGAGCTCTGTTCACTTCTCACATTTCTAGTAGCACCACCCAGTCCGCTCAGAGAACTGTCTTTAAAAGCATCAAGACATTTATTGTTTTCATGACTATTTCTCCAGAGGCTGGAGATAGCATGGAGATAGGCGTGGCAGTTCCTGGGATGAAGGAGAGAGATGTGGTGCCTGCCGTCAAAGAGCTTATGATCTCATGAAGAAAACACAACGAACAAGCTATTGAAGGATGACAAGTGCTCAGAAAAGGCAAATAAAGGGTGCCGTAAAAAACAGGGCACTAACCAAATGAGCGGCAGGGAAGAACATGCTGGAGTTAGCTGGGCAAGGCTTGGAAAAGAAAACTCTTCATCATGGGAGAACCATTTGCATAAAGCCCCCAAGGAGGAGGGTCTCAGCAGTGTAGTCAGTCACATCTGAAGAACTACAAAAGTCCAGCGTGGCCAGAGCAATGACCTGAAGGAGAGGCATCTTGTATGTGGCTGAGGAAGTGAGCAGTTGAGCAACGGGGGATCCTGAGTGCCACGGCCAGGACTGTGGACTTTATACCAAGAGCATTCGTAAGCTTAGAAGATGTTAGGCTGAGGGGTGACCACTTCTAGCACCACGCATTTTTCTCCATGGTTCCCCACCATCTCTAATAGTCCCTCTAGTATGATCGAGGGGGGCGCTATCCAGAGTGCTTTAAGCCTTGTTACTTTGAATCCTCTCCACTGTTAGGCAGCACACAGAGTAGCCCATACGTAAATAGAGTTTCCAAAGTGAAACCTCAGCTCCTGAAATTTAATGGGAAAAGAAAAGGTGGGAGGGAGGACATCCACGCATATCCCCTCCGTGTCTCCTGGCCCGTGCTAGTGTACAGCACCCCCTCCCATGTGAATGCGTCCTGCAGCCCATCAGAGCCATTTCGGGGGCCAGAAGTAAGACAGAAAAAAGGAAGGCACAAGAAATGTTAAGCAGGTCCACTTTCTCCGGAGTTTATTTTTCTATACTCATCCCCAACTACGAGGAAGAATATTTTTTTCTTGAGAAGACAGAAACATAATTGTTTGTTTGGGGTTGCAGAGCTTAGAACTAACAAAATGGGAGGACTTCAGAAAAATTATTTATATTGCTAATCTATTTATATGTATGTATGTGCATGTGTCTACTTGGATACACATAATAGGTGCTTCATTTTATAAGATATGATAATGGGACAACAACTAAGCAGTGTGCTATGTGGGTGACTTTTCAAGTTTTCTACATGATAGGCCAGGTCTAATGCCAGGCAATGGCGTACATGAAGGTGGGATGGGTTCTTCCGTTTGGGAATTAGCATTCTATAGAAGACATGGAATATGTGCCCAAATGTTTATAGTAATGAGAAAGAAAGTGATCACCACTATGTGGAAGGAAAATGTAATTATTTCAGAATTGGTAGATCCTGTAGCACAGTGGTCCTCAACATTTCTGGCCAGGGACTTGTTTCATGGAAGACAATTTTTCCATGGATGGGGGGTCGGGTGGGGGTGGGGGTGATTTGGGAGGGGTGTCAGAGCTCTACAGCCTGGTCCCTAACAGGCCACAGACTGGTACCAGTCCGTGGCCCAGGGGTTGGGGACCGCAGCTGTAGCAAACTGCAGAATCTATGGTCTACTAATTCCAAAGTTGCTGTGTTTTATTAATAGCAGAGTGCATGGCCTCCCAGCCTCCCCTGTAGTGCAGTGTGGCCGCAGGACTAAATTTCGGCCAGTATCATATGAGCATAAATATGTGCCACTTCCAGCTCAGGATCTTAAAAGGGAAAGGTATGAATTCACGTGGTCCTTGTCCCTTTCGCTATGTCTGGGCAATAATGAGAACTAGAACAAATGCCCTGGATTCAATGATGAAAGCCTGAGATTAAGGATGCCAAAGCATCCCTACCACCCCTGGGCTGTTACAAGACAGAGAAATAGACTTCTTTCTACTTAAGCCACAGCATTTAAAAACAAAATCCTGGAAGTTTTGCCTATGCCAACTAATGAATAGCTCCAAGGAGAGTGTTCCTTTGGACCAAGATCACGAACCAGCTCAAATGCCTCCTCATCTATAGACCTCTGATCTCTTGGCCTGTGCCTAGCACTTAATAAGTGGTCAACAAATCTCTGATTTGTTCCAGTTCCATTTAATAAGTGGTCAATCAATCTTAGCTATTATGAGCTATAACCTCCAATTGTACATTTCTGTCTATGTCCTGCTCTCCTCCCACCACACCTAGCCTCAGGCTATTCCTTTTGCCTGTGAAGGAAATCTTCCCCAAATTTTGTCAAATTTCTGTCTGAATTCAAGGTTCACTATAAATTTGTTCTCTATAAATATTCACTGGATTTAGATAACCCTAATCTATGATAGTGCTGAATAAATGAAATCTAGCACCTTCAGATTGGAGCAGTTTCCACGTCTATAAGTCACTTTTGATAGACTTGCTGTATTAGTCCAGATTCTCAGAGAAATAAAACCAGCATCTCTGCACAGTGATGTTTTGGTCAGTGATGGACCACATATACCACAGTGGTCTCGTAAGATTATAATCCCAGGTCTTACTGTAGCTTTTCTATGTTTAGATACGTTTGGATACACAAATACTTACCACTGTGTTACAGTTGCCTACAATATTAAGTACAGTAACATGCTGTACAGGTTTGTAGCCGGGGAGCAAGAGGCCATAACATACAGCGTAGGTATGCAGTAGGCTATAGCATGTAGGTTTGTGTAAGTACACTCTATGATGTTTGCACACAATGAAATCATTTTTCAGAACGTATCTGTTAAACGACACAGACTGTGTGTATATATAAAATAAAGAATTGGCTTACGTGATTATGAAGGCTAAGAAGTCCCACGATGTCAGCTGCCAGGCTGGAGACCCAGGAGATCCCATGGTGTAGTTCTAGTCCCAAAGCTGGCAGGCTGGAGACTCAAAAAAAGGTAATGTTTCAGTTTGTGTGTGAAGACAAGAAAACACCGATGTCTCCGCTCAAAGCACCCAGGCAGGAGGCCTTCCCCCCTTACTCAGAAGAGGGTCAGCCTTTTTGCTCTATTCAGGCTTTCAAATAATTGGATGAGAACCTCCCACATTAGCAAGGGCAATCTGCTACTCAGTCTACTAACTCAAATGTTAATTTCATCCCAAAACACCCGTACAGGCACCTCCAGAATAATGTTTGACCAAAAAATCTGGGCACCCCATGGCCTAATCAAGTTGACACATAAAATTAACCATTACACTTGCTGAGAGCCTAGTGTTCTCACATAAGGAAAAAAATGTAACAAGCTCCTACTGTATGCTAGGCACTAGCCTGGGTGCTTTTCTTAGTCTTTGGTGAGATAGGGAATACTTTCTCCCACGTACTGATGAGGCATTATGTGACTCAGAGAGGCTAAATAATGTGCCTAAGCTAATGTGGCGAGTTAAGTGGTAGGCTGGGAACTCAAAGCTAGGCTTCTTTGATTGCAAATCCCTTGCTTCCACCTTCCTGCTCACATTCCGCCCCTTTTAATCTTCTTTCTGTTCCATCGATGTGCCAAGCTTGTTCCTGCATCAGTCCTCTTACCTGCTGTTCTCCCTGCCTGGGATGCCCTGCTCCCTGATCCATGCAAGCCTGAAAGCTTCAAGTCATGCCAGTCATTTAAATGTCACCCCTCTGAGAGGTTTTGCAGGAGAAGTAACCAGAGAACAGGGCAATAATCATTCCCTAAATTTCATGACCCTGTCTGCATAGCACATGATATTTTTATTCAATGTATTTATTGTTTGTTCATTTATATAGGCTCCAAGAGGGTGCAGAACTTGGTCTTATTCCTAAATTATATACTCAATATATAGAACACAAGAAATATGCTACAATATGCTAAACTACCTGCTGCGGGAATGCATGAATCAATGGAGGAAAAACAAGCCCAAAGCCTCGTGATCTCAATTTGACCAATAATGCCCAAAAGATGGGTCCAAAAAAAAAAAAAAAAATGTACTCTTAATCATATGTTCTACCTAATTCTTACCAAAGAGTAAACATTGAGAACAAATGGAATTTTAGAATTTTTAAAGCTAAAATTGCTTTGTTTTTCAGGATTTTTTAAAAATTTTGTTTCATTATTTTATTTATTTATTTTTGCCTTTGCATTCTGATTCAGCACCTTCGGAGGACTTATACTGGCCATCAAAAATTCTACACACCAGAATGGGATTATTGATTTAACTGGGGGAGGGGAGAGAGGCTGGAGGCAAAACAGGCCTAGAAGAGAAGACCTTTTCATTTGCAGGCCAGAATCCTGAAAGTTAAGAAAGCCTGTGTTCCCCCGGGGACAGATATGGGAAAGCAGGTTGGGGGACAGCACACCGAATGCATTTTCTCTTATCTGTTTTACCCAGTTCCTCTCAGGTGGTTCGTAAACTGAGAAAAAGTCCATGGAAACCAAGCAGGACAAAAACGGTACTTAGAGCTCAGCGCGGAACATACAGCCACTTTTGTTTTATGCCAAACAGCTTATGAGGGGCTGGATGTGTTTGTAAGCGGTCATGGATTCTGCTCCCCAATGAATGCGGTGTTTCATTTTCCAAGGGAGAGTGAATAATATTCTTCGTTAGGAGCCTATATTTCAGGCCTGGTATTGAATAATTACTGGACTGCTGAAAGCTTCCAAGTAGCAGTCTGCCCTCCACGACACGGCTTGGCTCATGTTTCCATCTGGGCTACTTTGAGCTCTTGTAAACAGCGTTCGTTTTCCATTACAAGCTAGGAAATGTGACTGTGCGGCGATGTGGCCGGGTCCCTGGAGAGTGCCTGCGAGGGAGGCCGTTTCCTCACCTCTCATTTTAGTTTGTAACTTGGTGGGGAGGTTGAGTAATCGCTGAAGTCCCCCGTCTTCCCATCCCATTCTGTTCCACTAACTTATAAAACAGCCAGTGACCCGCTCGAGGACTAGCGGATCCACCAGATGTTTCCTGAGCAAAGACAGCGTGCATTTCCCCTTGCACATCATCTTGCGAGAGGGGAGGGCTGGCGGGGGCGCTCACCCCCTCTGACATCATTGTGTGAGGCGGCCTGGGGGAGAGTTTCAAAGCAGAGCTGCTTGGCCCAGGATGAGTTCAGCTGGCAGCTGTAGGCTGGGATTAACTGACCCAGATAACTGGGGAGAAGGAATTGGCAATTTAAGTGTTTGTTCTTCAGCAGGAAGTAGACTGCCTCCCTTCCACTCCCCGAATATCCATGGGCTACGGGAGAGCTTCCCAGTGACTGCGCACTCACGGTCAGGATGGTGTCCACCTGTGCTCCTAACGCCTCATTTCCCCTGACTTTTGCCTGAGATCGAAGTGGGGCAAGCTCACTTGATTGCAATGAATAATGATAATCATAATAATATCAGCTAATCCTTCTTCCCTGAACAACATAGAGGAGCTCAAATCCTAAAAAAAAAAAAAATCTATGATTTCAAATCATCTCCTTATAGATTCTTAGACTGTCAGATTTGAGGTGTTAAGAACCAGTAAGATAAAGTAATTTTTTAAATAGAGGGAACAACTGACATGGAATTGCCAGCTTCCCCATAGAAAGGTCATTAAACATAATACAAATAAACAAGCAAGTTGAACATAGCATTTACCATCACTGTGATTTCATAAAGGAAAGGGTAGTTGAACCTCTTCTGCTCCAACCCATCCAAAGGATTTTCTTCATACTCATAATTAAATCCAAACTACGGAGACCTGGAAAGTTCCACATGACCTGGGATCTGGCCGCTGCCTACTCTTCAAGCTCCACCTGTTGTTAGTCTTACTCCTCTCCAGCCTTCTGTCTGTTCTTCAAACGCACGCACCATGGTCTTTGCGTTTGCTGTTCCCGACATCTGGAATGCTCTTCCCCCAGTCTGCATGTGGCGCCCTGTGTAGGGAAGGCAGCTTTCTGGCGTGGCTCCCAGTGATCCCCATGTCCTGGTGTCATACCCTTGTGTCATCCTCTCCTCTGTATGTTGGGTGGGCCCAGTGACTTGGTGCTAAAGAATAAGACAGAGCAAAAGTGATGGGCTGTCAGTCATATCCAAGATTAGGTTGTAAAAAACTGACTTCTGTTCTTACTCAGTTTCCCTCTCTGGCTCCTCTCACTTGCTTCTTTGAGGAAGCATCTTGCCATTTGTGAGTTGCCCTGTAGAGAGGCCAAGATGACGAGGAACTGAGGGTGGCTTCTGGTCAGTAGCCATTCAGGAGCTGAGACTCTCAGTCCAGTAGCCAGGGAGGAACTGAATCATGCCGGCAACCTGAGAGAGATGAGAGGCAGAACCTTTCTGGTCGAGCGTTGCAGTGACTGCAGCCTCTGAGGCCACCTTGATTGCTGCCACATGAGAGATGCTGAGCCAGGGGACCCGGCTAGAGCCAAGCCCAGGTTCTCGGTACACTGAAAATAAAGGTGGTTGCTTTAAGCCAATAAGATTTATGCACTAATAGATAATTAATACAATGCCTCACTTTATTTAGGTCTCTGCTCAAATGTCTTCCCCTCTAAAGTAGTCTCTCTCCTCCAAAACTAAGCAAACCAAACAAAAATAAGCACACATTATTTTCTATCATTTTTGCCATCTTCATTTTTCTTTGTAGAAATTATCACTACCTACTTCATATCATGTGTTTACTTATTAGCTGTATTCCCTACTAGAATAAAAATTCAGCTAACAACCTGTCTGTCCTTTTGCTAGTGAGCAAGATGAACATGTATTTGCCCCAATGCTCCTTAAGTTTATTTGACAAATCCTGATTGTAGGGCTACTATATGCCAGGTTCAGTTATTATAGGTTATTTGTTCCTGGTTCTCTAGCATCTCAGCTAATTAATTATAGCCTGTTGTCTCTATTGCCTCAGCTGGGTTTGTTATTGCTGTTGTTTGTTTGTTTGTTTTTTAGCTAAGCTGCTCTGTTTTGATAATGTACCTTTCTATATCTTTAACTATTCGATTAAAGTCCCATATAAGATAGAGTCAAGACTAGAGCTTGTATATAGTCTATTGAAGCCCGTTGTTGAATGAACATAATTATTTGAAAAGTTCTTACTTTGCACTATGCTGAAGTCTACCTTCCTGCTACTTTCCTCTATTGGCCTTAGATTTCCTCTCAGAAATAATATATTATAGAGTATGGCTATTCTTCTCCCCAACTCCTGCTAAACTTGTTCTATTAATTCTATTTCTTTGGGTATAAGTTCTCTTTGTTGAATTTATTGTCTTTTGTTTGTTTGTTTTGTTTTTTATTTTTTACTCTATAGACTTTTCCTGGATATTTGGTGTTTCTTCATTTTGTGCTCATCTTGCAAGTTTAACTTTCTGCTTATTTGAGAGCAGGTGTGAGAGCTATAGCAGTGGCTCACTCTCCACCATTCCCAATGGGAACAGTAGGGCTCGTGGCACCATCACCATCTCTCCAGGGTTGGCTCCAGCATCAGCAGCCACCTAGGAATTGCCCTATCTCTCTGTCTCAGCTCCCACATTCACTATTCTCATCTCAAGGCAGATTCCTCTTTATCTGGTATGTTCATGCATTTGTACACGTGCACGTGTGGGTGTGGTGGTAGATGGTGGTTGATCAACCTGGCCACGCTCTGCTCTCACCAGAGATACCAGAGGTATCTCTGAACATAGATTGTGCTTATTGCTGTTCCCATGTTTGACAGCTACACTTTTCCACAAGTGTCCTGACCTGCAGCCTTCTCTGCAATTTTCTCTCATCCATTTTCTCTTTATTCCTGGACCACAAAATGTAACAACTCTTATGCCCCAATCCTTGTATTTTAATTCTTATGTATATATGTGTACATGTATTTGTGTGTGCATAGTCATATTTTATATTTTTTAAATATGTAAAATGCGAATATGCCTTTATATTTTATATCTACATGCCCTTGTAGGTCAGCTTATCTACCATCTTGAAACTATTACCTCTACTTCCTTTTCTATTAGCCCTTCAAATATTTGAAGATAATTATCACATTGTCCCTTGTCTTTTCCTCCTTAGTCTAAACATTCTCAGTTCCTTTATAATTATAATCTATAATAATATTCTGACCCTCTTATCACCTAAAACTCCCTCCTCTATCCCTCTAGACATCTAGGGTTTATTCAATAGTGCTGTTATATATTAATCATATGGCCCCCAGAGTTAAGAGGAATACTCCAAGAACAATGGTACTATTAATGCTTGCAATCTCTCTATATGTTTTTTGTTAATGCTGTCTAAGTCTGGTTTATCTTTTTTAACCACTTGTTTATACTACTAGCTTGTAATAACCAATTTCCTTTCTACCTCTCTTCCTAATTTTAAATATACAAACTCTGCCAAGCAACAGCTCCCTCATTCTCTACTTGTGTAATTGATCACTAACCAAAATGAAGGACTTCACACCAATCTTCAGTGAGTTTTATCATGCCAGTTTTAAGTTCTCCATGTCCTTTGGTAGTATGTGTCAGGACATGCAGAAAGACTAGCTTCAGTTTATTCTTGCTTTAGCAAACTGACAGTCCTCTGATATATTGATCCCTGGTGAATTGTGTTTCCTTCCATCTATGGAACACTTTCTCCTCTATTATTAACTTATCAGAGAGCATACTATATTAGCTTCTTTAGCTGAACCCCATTTTTTCTTACTGGGATTATGTTATCTACTTATTCAACCAAGATTTATCAAGGGCCAACTCTGTGCCAGGAACCAAGCCGAGCATTGGCTATGCAGAGATAAACTAACAAACGTCACCCTTGACCTTATGGAACTTACGGTCTGGTATTTACATTTTCATAATTATGTATAGACTTATGATTATAATTGCGAGTGATTATGTAGTCAGGATTTTACTTTTTAAAAATAATTCCAATCTTGATAAACCAAATATAGCAAAATGTTCATTGTAGAATTTAGGTGATGGGCTGTGTGAGTGTTCACTGTACAATTCTGTCAACTCTTCTGTATATTTGAAAATTTTCCTAATGAAAGGTTGGGGGAAAATTTGCCTATCCCTCATAAGCTATATTTCTTATATAGTCATCAGCTGTGGAGTTGTATATATCCTTTTCTTAAAACTCTTTGGGTTGTTTTACTTGCTTTTTATAAACTTCAGGATACCCACAGCCTCTTTCTCCCAGGGTTCCTGGGAGAAATCGTCACATAATAGAAAGAACCCTGACATTGGAGGTGGATTAGGACTCAAACTCTGAGCCTGGCACCTACTGGCTTTGTGCCTCTGGAGAAGTCAGTATCTTTGAGCCTCGATTTTTCTCATCTCTAAAATGGGCATAATCATACTCACACCCAGGTTGTTGTGAACATTAAGTAAGATTATGTATGTAATCACTTAGCATATTTAAAGTTCATCCTGTCCCACTTCTGCAACTTTATCCGTCTGTCTACCTTGCACATAACTATTCTTTCCTTCCTTACAAATCTGAATTTAAGCGATTAGTACCCACTCATGCTTTTTTCTTTCCTTACCCTTTGAACAATTCTTAGAAACTCTGAGCCCTAATGTGTTATTGGATGCTTTTGTTTAGCAAACATGGTGTCAGAAGATATAAATTCTTCCATCACCTTCAAGTTTCCTTTTTGTTAGTGTATGGGATCAATGTTAGGGAGGGACCATTCATATTCTGACCAGATGGTCTGTAATTGCTGCTAAATTGTAAATGCTTTAGTGCCAATTCCCGTCTTGATTTAATATGTTTATATTATTGTCTGTGTATCCTGATTGCTGTGTCTGCAATATTACCTCCCCCCTTCTATTTTTGCAGAATCTCTGTGCATCTTTTGAGAACAAGTTCAATGCTATGTCCTCCTGTGAAGGCTTCCTGAATCTCTTCCTTCAGCTTCTACTCATAATGTTCCCACTGCACCGTGTCATATCTCAAAATATCTTACATAACTTATCATTAGATGAAAAGAACCATGGGGCCAGAGAAAAGAACTCTTCCATCTTTCTATCCCTACTATATAGGCCTGGGAACATCCAATAGGCACTTGTTCAAGATAATTAATAGATGCCTGAATGGATAAATGACTAGAGTTCATCATCCCTGGGCCTCAGCTTCCTCCTCCAGGAAATGAGATAGATTGGCAAGTGACTTTGAAAGCCTATTTGAGCACTGAAATTCTACAATTCTCAGCTTTTGTGTTATGTTACTCACTCACATGAAATGCACCTCTATATTTCAAGTATTTGTCTTAATGCCAGAGCTTTCTGTATGGGTCAGAAGCTTCTTTAGTTTTAAGCAACTGGGATTTGGATGCTTCTATGTTCCCTCTTTCTGACTCTTTGCTCTCATTTGCTCAGTGGCTTTGCACCAAGGGTATGGCTGAGTGGATGTGTCCAGTTCCCAACATGTCCACAGTCCAAACAAACAAAAGTGCATCTTCCCATCCCCTTCAACTCCCCACCACTAACCCCTCCATCTCCAATATCGTCTAATTTAGAACATTTCTTCTTTTCTGTGTCCTAAACCTCTGCAGGAGGCCAAGTGGATTCACGTATCCTGGAGTCTTCTGGGTCTCTGGATAAATATGAAGATGATGCTGGTTCTCTGAGTCCCAGATCCTTTTATCATTCAGCTTCTGCTGAGTTTGAGTTGCCAGAAGACATTTAAATTCTCACTTTCTATGACATTGTGAATTCCCACTGATCATTCTGGAGAGTCAGCAACACGTGGGAGGAAGACAAGGCACACCAGGGAGGGGCAAGACCTCATAATTTGCCCCTCTCTCCTCACCCTTGAAGTTCCAACCAGGGTGAACATGTTTACCGTTCTAAGTTCTCTATGCTCTCACTCATCCCTTTCCGTCTGTTTGACACATTCTTCAAATCCTCTCTGCCCCCTTGCTGGCTTATTCATCCCCTGAGGCTTGGTTGAGAATCACTTCCTACAAGAAAGAGTTTCCTGATTCCCTTGTTATAACTCTTACTACACCGTGTGGTGTGGGTCTGATTATCGTGTGATTGCTCCACTGCACCAGTGCTGTCTTTCTTGTTCATTATTGTCACCCCTAGAGCTAAGCACAGCGCCTGACACGTGATAGTTGCTCAACCTGTCTGTGTTGAATAAATTGATGAAGGTGGCAGTCCTGTTCTCAAGGAGATTAAAATACTACAGAATGCACAAGGTAAGTACACAGATAACCAGTATATTAATCCCTCTCATTTTACAACTCCCAAGGATCCTGTGGAGATAGCATTATTTCTCCCATTTTGCTGGAAAGAAAATGTGGCCTTAGATCATTTCTCAAGTTATTCTACAGCAAGAAAGTGGCAGAACTGGATTTGAACACCAGCCTTCTCAGTACAAATTAAGTGTTCTCCCCTACATGATATTGCAAGAATACACAACTGTTGCAAAATTGGTAAAAAAAAAAAAAAAAAAAAAAGTCTACTGCATTGTAGAAATGGGAAAATTCATTCCTAGATAAAATGACATTGGAACTTGGATGTAAAAGACCAATACCTTGTTTAAAAATTATTTTCAATTGTCAAAACAAAAACTCTTATGCATCATAATAAATTAAACCAATACAGCCATATTTAAGAGGTGAAAGTTAACCCCCTTCTTGCTTTAATTACATTCCCAAGACATAACTATCATAAACTATTAATATATCTATGTACACATACATGATATGGTGGTTTTGTTTTATTTTAAATGGAATCATACTCTACTCCCCTGCAGCCTACTTTGTTTTTTTAAGCTTAATACGACTTAGACAACTTTCTATCCTAGTGTATTTCTATCTGCCTCCTGATCTTTAACTGCTGCATTTTATTCCTTTGTCAGAATCTTCTATAATTTGTTTAACCAGTCTCCTAGTGTGGGCATTTAGGTGTTTTTCCATTTACTCCTTTATAAATAATTCTGTGATAATTCTCGTTGTATCTATGTCTCCGAGTCCTCATTAAAGATTTTCTGTCCATCAAGAAATCAAATAGTATTTCTTATGTCATGTCTTCTATGCTATTTAAATTACAAAAGAAGCTTACAGAAATTCACAGAATGTGAAAAAGTTGAAATCAGAGGGCCGAAAACATTCAAGGTGGAGAAAGTCACACAAATAAAGGTACCCAAGAGCATAAGTCACATTCCTTTATTTTTCCCAAGAAGTGTCAGCATTTTGACCCTTTGTGTGAGCTCTAATGACAAATTCCAGCTCCTGCCAAGAGACCACAAGCTATTTGTCAGTTTGTCTTTTCATCCTCCCTCTTGTCCCTCCAGTGATGAAGTCCCCAGAGGTTAAACACTCTCATTATTAATCTGACCACAAGAATCCCAGAAAACCAATGTTTGCTGCCCTTTGGTTCTTTATTTTAATGACTCCTCACCACACACAGACCCCTTATTGTGCTATTCACAACTTTCCAGATGAAACCAAAGGCTTGATTCAACTGTAGTCAAAGGGAAACGAGTCCTCCACAATTCCACACACATACACACACTAACCCTCCTCTTTCCACCAGCAGCTAAAACTTAAAATTGAATGAACATGACACGAGATGTGTCTAAAGAACTATCCCTCTGCCATCCGCTTTATTGAAGGCACAAACGTGCAGTCGCATTTAACGTTGTTTATTTTGAAACGTGCGATGTTTACCCTTGAAAGCCTATTATGCATCTTTCACCTTACGGTGAACAAAAGGGCATTGTAACTTCGTGTAGTCTGACTGCTTGCTTAAATTTAGGTCTGCACTCAAACGAGAAAAATACTTGAGTATCAGTCATCTTGGAATCCAAGGGACTTATTCATAGAGCATGTGGGGCTCTATTCATAAATGATTTATGTCTTTGCATAAAGGGGAGTGGGGGTTGTGTGTGTTGCCCAGAGAACCATCGTCTGCCTTTCCTGAGTAATTTATACAAGATCAATATTTATCAAGGTGAGCCAAGAATTGTGCCATAACTCTCTGCGAGCCAAATACTTCATTTACAGTTCCTTCACCCATGGAAGGGAACATGACAGATTGAAATGTTTGCGTAAAAGCTACTTAAAGAGCTTCTCGCTTGGTTCCTGTTGCTTCAGATGCAGTGTGATGCTTTGCAAGAAACTGCACATTTCTGTCATAGACGTTGCTCTATGTAGACAGTAAAAAAAAATTGTTAAATTAATGACCGAAGGGAAATAAGCAATCATTCCTGCTACTGTTCCCAAAGAGAAGTTAGGATTGCCCACTTTATTTATTCTGTTAGCATATATTAATTGAGCACCTGCTAGGCATTTTGCATTGAATAAAGACACAGTTATTATTTGCGGTGATCCTCCAGACATATGTGTGAACATTTAAAAACATGTTAATGGAAAGGACAATATGGTCTATTAAAGGTTCAAAAAAGTGTTCTAGTGATCCAGAGGAAGAATCACATAATTCTGCCCAAAGGATACATGTAAATAGGAGGTAAGCCGGCAGATAGCGAATGGGGAAGGTCATGTGGGGAAGAAGTAATAGCACGAACAAACGAAGCGCGAAAGACATTCAGACTGCAGGAATGGGATAAATGTGTTGCCACGAGAGAGTAGAGTACTTGTGTCAGTAATGGTAAATAAATCCGAAAAGTCCTATTAAACGGGATTGTGAAAGGCCTAATACCAATACTTTATTTTGTAAGCAAGAGGAGATTCTCATAGATTTAATAAACACAAAAGTGACAGAGTCAGATTTCCCTTTAGGGGCATATCTCTGGTGGCACAATCTATACTGTCTAGATACCATCTGGTAGAGAGGATAGAGAGATGACAAGTGGGTTTAAATTTGTTTATCAACTCTTGTAGTGTCTCTATGGAGTGCTGTTTTGAGAAGAATTTTAAAACTACATCTGGACTTATCATGAAAGTCTCCAATAATAGAGAAGTGATGGCTGTCATGAGTGTGAGAACAGAAAGAAGGGAAAACGGCAGCAGGCATGAGCTAAGCATTTGCTCTCCCTGAGTCAGCAAGATGGTTGGGAAGGTCTCGGTGAGAAATCAGTGTATGAGTGGGAAGTGATGGGGGCATGTTTACATATGAACATGTGTATATGATTATATATATGAGATTTTATATATAATCTGCACGTGTATGACTTGACAATTTACGTGAGGTTGAAGGTAGAAGACTAGAGGATGACTTTCTGAAGCTTGCAGTTTAGGATAGGATACAGGAAAAGCAACCATAATTAACTAAGACAGGGAAAAGAAGAAGAAAATCAAACTGATAGTGGTAAAGAGGAAAGAGAAAAGAAGATGATGATTTTTGTGTTGGGCATACTATGTTCTAGGAGCACAGAGGATATCTAGAGAGGTGTTCCATAGAGTATTTGAAGGACGGGTTTGAAGCCCAGAGGAACATTCTGAGATGAAGCTATAAACCTGGGAGTCACCAGAATATAGGCAACATGTCATGCAATGTGGGGATAATATTGCTCAGGGAGAAATCCTCAGGAACACCAGCATTCAAATAATAGATAGAAGAAAAGGAAGGTCCATGGTGATGATTTAAAACGTGCAAAAGGGTATTTTCAATTTGAGAAAAATGTGACATCGGCCCTCTACTTTACATCATCACACAGAAAAACAAAAGGGGTTTCCACTTTTGACGATGAAAGGGTAGCTAGCATCTGAACAACCATCTTGTGGAGGATAACTGGAAAATCTAGATTAAATTTTTAAAAATCTGTTTGAAAGCAAGGGAGAGCTACCAAGAAAATGACGACTTAAAAAAAATCCAAGGAGAAGTGCAGAGATGAGCCTAATGTTAAAGCTTTATATTTTCTCTTGATGTTTTTTGCCAATGTACAAGTGAAGGCAAAGAAGCTGAGACAACTCAGAGCTTATGCGATTTCATGGGGCTGTGAAGCAAAATATCAAATTCAGAGCCTGCCAAGAAGAGATGCCAGATAAATACCAGGCTTTCAGCTGGTACCAGAGCCAGAACCAGTGTGTGACAAATGAAGCACGTTTGGGGCAAAATTTTAAGAGTACTCATTCATTGAATCCTGTGCCCTTGGTGGCTCACTTGTCTCAATTTAACCCCGACTTTTATTGGGACACTTGGAGGGTTATCTACAAGTAGGACAGAAAACTAGAAATAGATCATCCTTCATAAAGACCAGTCTGAAAAAGATGGACTCAAAATTGTATTGAGAACTGCCCCTATGGTCACTGCCTGAGAGAAGCAAAATTGTTTCCTCTTTAGGGGAAGAGAATATCATCCAGAAACTCAAATTTTCATTGCAACAATGCCTTTCAACACAAATTTACCAGGCAAGGCTATGAGATCTAACGATAAAAAATAAGAATATAAAAAGGACAAAAGCAGACAAGAGTACTAGACTGGTAGGAGATCCAGATATTACATTTATAAGACATACATGTTTTAAAAACTGGGATTTGCATGTCTCAAATATTAAATGAAAACATGAAAAATTTTAGCTGAAAACTGCACTCTGTTAAAAAGTCAAATAAAATCATGGAACTGATAAAATAAAACTGAAATTAAGAACTCAATATGTGAACATAACAGATTAAACACAGGTGAAGTAAGAATTAATGAGTGTAAAAATGTCAGTTGGAAATGTACAGATAGAATCATGAAGAGAAAAGAAGGATAGAAAATACAGAAAAGAGTCTAAGAGATATATGGGACAAGATAAAAAGGTGTACACTTTGTGTAAACACAATCCTATAAGAGTGACAAAGGACAATATGGCAAAAGCAATATTTGAAGAGATAATGGCTGAAAAACTTCTAAGACTGCTGCAGAGTATCTATCTAAAGATTCAGGAAGTATTACAAATACCAAGCCAAAAAAAAAAAAAAAAAAACAAAGAAACACATTTAAATTCGTAACAGTAATAATTGATGAAATGAAACAAAATGTTAACAGTTATCAAAAGACAAAAAATACTTTAGCTGTAAAGAAATAACCCTAAAACTTACAGCTAACTTCTCATAAAAAAAATTATGGGAGCCAGGAGACAGTTGAATGGCTAAATACTAAATTGAATGGCAAAATACTAAAAGAAAAAAAAAAAAAAGAAAAGAAAGAAAAAAAAACTACCAGCCTAGAGTTCCATACCCAGAAAAATATTCTTCAAAAATGTTGGCATAATAAAAACATTTTAGAAAACATAAACTAAGGGAATTCATCACCAGAGTCATAGTAGATAAAATACTAAAAGGAGATCTTTGGGTAGAAGAAAAATGATTTCAGATGAAAAAAAGGAAAGTGCAGAAAAGAATGAAGAAAAACAGAAAGATTAAATTTGTATTTAAATATAAAAGAATGTTGACTGCATAAAACAACATGTAATGTTATGTGAAGTTTAAAATATCTGTATAATTAAAATCAATCGGCCGGGCGCGGTGGCTCACGCCTGTAATCCTAGCTCTCTGGGAGGCCGAGGTGGGCGGATCATTTGAGCTCAGGAGTTCGAGACCAGCCTGAGCAAGAGCGAGACCCCATCTCTACTAAAAATAGAAAGAAATTATACGGACAGCTAAAAATATATATAGAAAAAATTAGCCGGGCATGGTGGTGCATGCCTGTAGTCCCAACTACTCGGGAGGCTGAGACAGGAGGATCCCTTGAGCCCAGGAGTTTGAGGTTGCTGTGAGCTAGGCTGACGCCACGGCACTCACTCTAGCCTGGGCAACAAAGTGAGACTCTGTCTCAAAAAAAAATAAAAAAATAAAAATAAAAAAAAAAAAATAAAATCAATGAAAACCCCAGCACAAGAGACAGCAGGGGTAAATAGTTTTAAATTTCTTGCATTAAAAAGCATGTTATAGCATTTAAAGTGGTCAGTTCACCAGAAAGATAGCACAATTATAAATTTGTATGTATCCAATATTACTTCAAATTTTATAAAGCAAAAATAGATAGAACTAGAAGAAACAGACAAATGCAGAATTATATAATCGGAGACTTTAACATACCTTTGTCAGGAGGTGAAAAACAAGCAGGCTAATTTAGTAAGAATATAGATCTGCACAACACAATTGAAAATTTTGTATCCTTTTAGCACCAGATTTGACTCTCTTCACATTGCTGGAAATAGTTCCTTATATTGTACCTGTTAAATCTTTTGAAAGAGAATTTAGTTTTGTTTGGCTTTGCTTTGGAGGTAGCATAAGAGAACTCCAGTTGTGGTTTTTCTCCTTCCTCCACACTGTGCGTTAACACGTGTGTATGCATGCATGTGTGTATGTGATTTTAAAGACATCTCTTTGACACCATTTTAAGGGAGAGTGATAGATCCTGAAGAGTGAACAAAAAAATTATTCTCCTCCAAGTGAAGGGAAATAGGCTATTGTGTTTCTAAGGGATGGGTTTTCCTTACCTTCTTAGGAGGATAAATAAGTTACCAAGTGCTTGAACTCCTTTCCAAAAAGCCACTAAGTTCTTTAAAAATAGACCACTGAATTCTATTATTAGAAAACAGAAGCACAATGAGAGCTTTTGCATTCAAAAGGGCAAGCAAGGAAAGAAGAAAGAGAAGGTACCTAGACTCGAAGATGTGGACATTTGGGTTCCATACTTGAGAGTGATACCCAAAGGAGGGTGTCAGAGCCAGTAAACAAGGAGAAGGACCTTATGACAATGGTATGCTGGAGCTACTGGTTTATACTGGCTCACAAGAGCATTTTGTGTGCATCTCTTCCCAGCTCCAAGTTCAGTAACATCACATTGGTAGCTTAAATGCATCTGTGGTGGGAGTATTTACACTACAGAAATTGGCAAATGGTACAAACCAAGATTGTGTGTTGGCAAAACTAGTTGTTAAACATTTACTAATATACCGTTGCCTGGAAACTACCACCTGAATGCCCGGGAACTACACAAGACCAGGAAAAGAATTCCAGTCCTATGATCACATGACTATTTGCCAGGGCAGGTCACTTATTGGAGACACAACGCATTGGTGAAAGTGGCTCCACCATTGTATCTCTGCCACTATTTATTCAGTTACCATGTAATTAGAAACATCATTCTACTTGTGCCCAGAGTTTCATCAATTATCCCATTCTACAAAAGGTAGGAAACAACACCCTACCCTATGAAAATGACTCCCCCTAATACTAGAGAATTCTTTCATGTCTCAAGTGAAAGTCTATACACCTAATGAGGGCAGAGGGTGTGGATTAAGGAAAGAAGTTTCCAACTTAAACCTTCGGACTGGGCAGGAACATGTTGATACAGTCTGAGTTTTAGATGGGAGTGCAGACATCGCTGTTACAGTCTTTGTATTTGTGTAAGCATTTATATGACTGTCTCTTCCATTTCATACACTTTGAGGAATAGGAAAATGTCAGCTTCATCATGAAAAAGAGATTTGTAGAAGAGACAATTCTCCAACTGAAGCTTGAGAAGAGTTGACCTTTCCTATTATTAAGTTCCACAGAGGTCAGGGTTGATTGCTTCTCTGTTAATGACTCAGGATGCATTTGGTGCAATGTTCTCTGTATCAAAACTGAAATTTATATAGACGTACAGGAAAACTTAAAGTCTATCAGAACATGTGAAGAATGACTATGAAGGGGACAATGAGTGTGATGGTGGCAGTGTCTTCCTGATTTCCAGGATTCTCCTTTGATGCAAGCATTAGACCATAATGGAGTCTACAAAAATGGGCTATTAATGATGTCAAATCATGTCAATGGGTTATGGTAGTTTATCATCACTACGACTGCTACTTGGAAACCACTGAGTTGCAGCAGCAGTTGTGTTCATTAAGGACTGAATTCTTGGAAGTGTTTATGGAACCAATATAACCCACAGATTTCTACTGGCAGAAACTAGTCATCGGCAAGCTTCCATATGAAGTCAATGATTGACTGAGCAATCAATATATAGTTGGCCTTTATAAATACAAGCATCATGGGCTGGAGAGATTGGTGAAATGTTTGCTTTTTCACTTTAAGTCATCTTTTACCATTTTCAGGGTTAAGACTCTAGAGTTACTAGAGTCAAGACAACGGTGAAATGCACAATAATTACCTTGAATTTAACTTATTACATTGAAAATTATATTTTTATCTCTCCCAGATTTGAAATAAATTTCCCAATTTAAAAAATGCTTCTTTTTGGTACAAAGCATTTTAATACCCATTTTCTTGTTAAGACCTGCTAAAATGCTGAGAGTAAATAAAGTAGATATTAGTGATAATGATAATTACAGTGTTGGTGAGAGTAGTGGTTTTAATAATGATGATAATGATGATTGTGAGTATAATTTAAGTGCCTCCTATGTTCCAGGTCTTGTGATAACTTCTTTACGTATATTACATCATTTAATCTCCCCAACGACATTATGAGGTAAAGAACCCAAACTCAAATATGTAAAGCAATTTGTCCAAGATCATACATACAATAAACATTAGAATGATATTTGGAACCCAAGTTTTCAATCTTCTGGGCCAGGCTTTTCTATGTATTGCCAAATCTGATGCATAAAATGCCTTTCCTACTCCATAGGATAGCTGGTACACCTCACCTCCATCAGAAGTTGGATTAACCTCACTTCCTCTGAGAAGCATTCCCTGCCAGTTATTGGCCATGTGGTTTTAGACAGATTATTTAACACGAGTTTACTCATCCATAAAAAGGAAGTAACAATACTTGCCCCAGTATTTGTTGCAAAGATCAAACAGCTTAACCTAAAAGGCCTAGAAAAGTTTGGCAAGTAACAGGCACTCATTAGATTGTGATTCATTTTTCCACACTGGCCACTAGCCTTCTTAGATTTCATTCTAGTTATAAGGAGCAGAAGAGACAAAATGAGGGTCAGAGCAACCCAAGGCTCACAGAGTTCAGATGTCAGCACATTATTCCAAATCACTCAGGTTAGCCAACATTGCAGTGAACCTTAATCCTGCCACTGCTCATGGGCAATAAAGGAAGATACCTAGGAGATGGGAAAAATGAAGAACCCTGGGAAGTCCATCCTAGAATGAGCCAAAGCTTACACTTCCTCAAAGAGAACAAAGGAATTTACTGCTCCTGCCTCACCGGCACATTTTATGTATAGTTTCCAGAAGGTCAGCTAAGAATAATGGGTTTGAGCCAATCCAGTATTGGGCAATGACTTCAACTCATTTCCCTTCAATACCTGATGAGGCAGTGGTGTCCAAGAAACATCTAAGCAATGCAAAGTAAGCAAAAATCCAGCCAATCCTAAATCCTACATCACTACTCTTCTCCAACCTGGGGTAAAAAAGATATTTTTGGTAAAACATTATAAAATAATAGTCTACCTTTTTTCTTCTCTGTTTTCAAATGAGAAAATGGAATTCTGACATGAGAAAATATTATTTAGAATTTTTCCCTTGTAGTCTTCAAAACAGTGGTTGTCCTTATTTTCTCTCCTTCTCCCCTCCAAAAAATCACAACAAAAAATAAAATCTTTATAAATTAGGATTGAGTTCAGTCTTGTTTTTTTTATTTGAAAAGTTTCTCTATGTATGATTTCACGTCTATTATCTCTCTACACTATGATACCCCTTGGGATTAAGCAGGGTTAGTACCATAATCTCTATTTTATAGATGGAGAAAAAAAGCTTAGAAAATTTTATAACATACCAACATGCCTCAGCTAGTAAGTTGTGGAGCCAAGACTAGAACCCACAACTTCTGACTTGAGATTGTTTCTCAAAATCAGAGCACCCTCAGAGTGTTTTTGTTTTGCTTTTGCTGTTACTGTTTTTGTTGTATTGTATGTGTGTTTACTTCACATACACCAAGTACAGGGCTTACCTTTGTAAAAACATAAAAAATGAAACAAAACAGAAAACAATAAAGCTTCACTATCTAGAAACTTAGTTTCTAATGAGTAGATACATGATACTACCCAAAGCAGAAAACAAAGTCGTTATAGTTAAGAGCTGAGAACACCAGTAGAAGTCGGATGAGAGTCATTAGGGAAGGCTTCTGGAAACTGGTGAGTATCCACCCACATATAAAACCTAGAGCCCTGATTTTCCCATCTGCTGTGACACCAGGAGTAGGGGGACTGTCCCACTGAATGGTCTGTGCTTGTAGGAAATGTCTTCATTGTGTGAGACTCTAATGTGCTTTTATTATCTGCTACTGCCTTGATCACAAGAGTGAACTTGATCTACTCAATATTCCTAAAACATTTCAGGACCTGTGACTGCTTACCCAAAACCTGCTCAGGAGACTTGTAGGGGCTCCCTGTGGATGCAGTATTTAGAAGAGGGATTCTGGGGACCTGGATCAGCCTGTTGGGATGCTTCCTTGAGAGTCAACTAGAGGAAACCATGGTCAGGAGGGAAATTAGGGTGAAGAACTTAAAGACAGTAGCTAATGGGCAACACTAGCATAAAACTGTAGCTAGGCCACGACAGTTAGTGGCTGAAAGGTCAGGTCAGGAGAATGAAAACAAGGATTGATGTATGGAGCAGGGGGAATCAGGCAGTTTAAGCAAAGTCTGAAAACTCTGGATGTTTCTTTTTTGGTGGAGTTACACACAAGCCTCCAGAGTTCTTTAAAGACATCATGGCAGACTGGATAGTTTTTGCCAAACTATTCACCATCCGTAAAATGCCCTTCTCCTCCTATCCATTACTTAGATTCCTAAATTTCCTGCAAAGTCTAGCTCTAACGTTTTCTTCTGAATGGAATTATTCTCAGCCACCCAGACTACTAGAGGGATCTTGCTCAGTTGTCATGTATTTCAAACAGCTCTATGTTATCATTTTTTTCTTTGCTACATACAAAGTCTTTTCTCCAAAAGGAATACAAACTTATTAGAGCAGAGGTAAAAACATGATGCCTTTTGAAAGTCCCAAAGACCTTAGTACATTAATTATCATCATTATAGCAAATGCATATCTAGCATTTAGTATATTCTCTTCCAATCACTTTTCACACATCATCTCATTTAATACTGACACTCATTTATGCAGTACTTCCTATTATTATCCTATTTTATACATGAGTAAACTGAGTCCTAGGGAGTCTAAGTGATATTCTCAAGGTCACCCTGCATAAACCAGAGATCTCCTCAGGCCCAGAACAATTTCTTGTTGGCCCTTTGCCTTGCTTAGCTGCCAAAGGAGTAGATGTTGACGTGGAATCTGAATACAGCACCTGGATGGAGAGAGTCGCTTGTCTGGTGATTCACACTTTTAAATAAAAATAATAAATCCCTTGGCTGGACAGCTTCACTTCCCCAGTGCAGCTGGGATGTGGTCACTGTGGTTCCAAAACACACTTGGGTGATATTCCAGCTTGAATAAGCATAATTTGCACATTTCGGTCGTCGACGTTCTGCACGGAGGTCTGGTGATCACACTCCTTGTCAGGCTTCTGCCAAAAGTTTGCTAACGCTTTGGCTCCCTGTCCTGCTGGGCTTTGCTGAAAGTGGCATGGGGAGGATGAGATGCCTTCTCCTTTAGTTGCAAACCTAAGCTAAAAAAGGGACAAGCTGGGTGAGTGACCCAAACGTGTCTTGATTCAAACATTTATTTACTGAGCGCTTAGGATTTATCAAGCATTTTTCTGTATCTTATTACATGGGATCTTCCCAGTAGCCCTGTGGGATGAGTGTGTTACTATCTGTATTTTACAGATGGAGAAGTAGATTCAGCTGTGGAAGCAACTTGCCAAAAGTCATTCAGCTAACAGAATGGAAGAGTTCTAATTCTAGGTTCCCCATACCTTGCCTCTATATCAAGGTGCTTCTAGCTCACTTTGAGATGGATAAAGTGAAGAATGGAGGGGTAATATGATGAAGAAGATGATAATAATAATTACAAACATTATTGCTAACATTCATTGCATTCTCACTGTGTGCCAAGCACTGTGGGGACACTTCACAAGCATCACTTCATTTTACTCTCATAACAACCATAAGCACCAGTATTTCCCCCACTTTACAAAGAAGGAAAACGATGCTTAGAGATGTTAGGTCATGAGTCCAAGCCAGCTAATGGTAGCACCAAGATTTAAGCCCAGGCATTGTGTCTCTATAGCTTGCTACAACAACAATATACAAATATGCAACGTGGGAATCCTAGATTGGATTTTCCCCTGCCCTAGATCTTCAGAGAGGGAGCACCAAGAGAGTGTGAGGCCAACATTGAAAAAATGAGTCAGACTGCCAACATTGCCAATGGAACTTGTTCAGCCAAAGCCACCATTCTCAACGTTGACCGCCATGTTACAAGGCTGACCTAGGAACATTGTACCCAGACTCAGAAAGATGATGGATTACTGAGATGCAGCCTTGCCTGACCTGGAGCTCAGGTTGCCTGGGCTAGTCACCTGTGTCCTTTAGTCCTTCTCATTTCATCTTATTGGCAGTAAGCTGGGGAGGAAATTCAGGTGCTTTGCCAAGCCCTTCGGAATTCATAGCCCTGTCATTGAGATAAGAAAGACCCTTTGGTCAGTAAGTTCCCAGTGATGTGCCCTCCTGAAGCCATAGGTTATTCTTCCTCCCTGCTAGGGGAGGGGCAGCGCGAGAGAGTGATTGAGAACAGAGCTGAAATCAGATCATCCCTTCTCGGTGCCAAGAGGGTCAGGTTGTGCCTAGAGGGGGAAACGGGAGAAAGGAAAGAATGGTAGAGTGAGGATTAGTTTTATATCCAGTTATCAACATAGCAAATTAAAAATGAGCAGAGCTGTTTTGTGTGTGCTCATGATTTATTATACTGTTTTGTTTTCTCTCTTATTAAAAAAGGACATTCTTCTAATGTCATTATAATATAACATTATAATGACATTAGAAGAAATTTAATAAAGAAAATATTCACATTCTGCTTTCGGTTTTTATGATCCTTGCTAGTCTTTGCTCATGTATCATTCATTCTTATGTAACTGTAACCATAAAATAAAGTGAGCATTTTTCCATATTGTCCCATATTTCTTAAAAACATTTCTTTTTCTTTTTTTTTTTTTTTGAGATAGAGTCTCACTCTGTTGTCCAGGCTAGAGTACTGTGGCATCAGCCTAGCTCAGCGCAACCTCAAACTCCTGGGCTTAAGTGATCTTCCCACCTCAGCCTTCTGAGTAGCTGGGACTACAGTAAAAACATTTCTTAGGAAATAATTCAATGTGTGGGTTACAGAGCCTATTGATTCTTCTTTCCTGTCTTCTTTTCACTGATTCCCTAATATTTTAATCTCCATTCTAGAGTGTGAGTTTATTCATATCCATTCTAGGGGGTGGATAAGTCTTGGAAATGGAGGGAAATGTCAATTTGTCTACTCTAGCATGTGTTAATGGGTTCCATTAAGAATAAAATAGCCATTAGATACGAAGAGAAAGACAAGGCAAAAAAAGGTCAAAACCATTCGTTAAAATGAGTTTTTATTCTAGTTATTTTCAAGTTAGGAAAACCAAGGGCGAAGAAATGCATGAACAAGCTGACAAACAGCTCTGCCCTCCGGAGGCTTGGCAGACGCCCAGCAGCTTCTCCCAGGGTCAGGCACCTCTGGCTGTGCCAGCAGCTGTGCCAAGGCTGGGCGAGGTGGGGGGAAAAGAAATGCCTTACATACCTTTGCATCTGTTTAGTCATTGACACAGGAAAGAGGTCTGTGTCGCTCAGCTGGTAGCATCATTGCCTTTGCCTGGGAGGCCAAGGGTTCAAGGACCACACCAGAAATTTGGCAGCTTCCCAAAGCCAATGCTTGCATTGTCATGGAAGGCGGGTGGTGGCGTGCACTGGAAAAAGGAACTCTTTCTCTCTGGATCTCCCAGGGAAATGGGGTTCAGAGGGGCAGGAGAGACACCACATCATTTAGCTTGGTTAATGCGTAAGTTTCAAAGAACTCCAGTAAGGAACTGGCAAAGCTGTCAGCCAAGGGACAGGACTGTGTCGTAGGCATCTCTAGGAGGACAGCCAAGATTAAGGCTCCCTGCTCCATGCTCCACCATCCTTTTAACTCAACCCTCAGCTCAGCTTCTGTTCCAGCTTTAAGAAACTTGGAACTAGAGAACAGCACGGCATTGTGGCAGATCCTCAGAAAGCAGAGAGGCCCACAGTTACTGGGGAAAGGCAACCTGGAATTCAGATATTCAGTCCAGTAGAATAATCTCTTGACCAACTTCTTTAAAAGGCCTACGTGCAGCATTGCTTGAAAGTTCACTATTACCTACAAAAGCAATTTACCATTTAAAATATTTAAGTTTAAAAGTTCAAAAAGTATGATCATATTAATATTTGAAATTATTTGGAATTATTTATATGAAATACACTTCGTAATTTTGCTTTTGACTAACAAAAAATGGTGGTGGGGGTGTGCAGTGAAGGAAAGGTGGAGCTTTCTAAATAAAACAAGCCCACCTCCATAAATCACTTTAGCCTGAAATCTAATTTCTCCTTCTGCCTAAAGAATTTCTATGGCAGCCTGTGTGGCCTGAAAAATAGCTTTGTGATGTCTGTGTATGGGGTAATATTTTAGCTTACAAGTTGCTGCAGGACTAGTTCTTGCTGGTTTATTTGGTGGGCTGCCCTGATCCTAGAGCCCTTTGCTGCAGGGGTGTGGGCGCTCGAGTGGGGCTAGAGACGGTGCTCGCTGGCAAAACTGTCTTTAGAATGGAGAGGCTCCAGTAACAGGAGCTACCTGTTAGCCTAAAGGAAAAATTCCCCTCCCACCTTTCCCCTTTAACTAAAACACCTTACTTGCAATAGGCTACGAAAGAGGTTTGGGGCCCTCTTGCCTTGGGACGCTCCCCAGAGGCCCAGGTTTGGTGTTTCTGCTTCTAGGACATTTTTTGCCATCTTCCCATAAGTTTCATATTTATTTAGTTACTAGGAGCCCCCACCCTCAGAGACCTAGACAAACCCTCTTGTCATTTGAAAGCAGAGACACAGGGCAATATTTCCAAGAGAAAGGAAATCCCACAAAGCCTGAGGCAAGTTAAGCTATTTTGGATCTCCTTTGGGCTGCTGTGGCACCTGTCTCTAGTTCTCAATGTTTCCCACCTGAGATTAATAACATTTCCCCTGTACGTGAGGGGAAGGTCCTCCTCCTCCTCCTCCTCCTCTTCCTCCTCTTCTCCCTCCTCCTCCCCCCTCCTCCTCCCAGCTTTATTGCAATGTCATTCACATACCATACAATTTGCCCATTTAAAGGGTAAAGTTCAATGGCTTTTAGCACATTCACAGAGTTGGGCAGCCATCACCTTAACACACTGCCACACTAGAAAAAATTTTTTTTTTCCTTGGGGCCATAATGTTTTATTATGAAAATAGAATAAAAACTTCGAAAACAAAACGAGCCTTTCTAATTTAATGAAAAATGTGTTATTTTTCTATTGTTATCTGTGCGTGAGTCATATGCAACTTGAAAAATAGTTCACGTGGCTTCCAAGGTAAAGAGACACGAGTTACATGTGCTTCACGGGGCCCCAGGCTCAAAACCCGGCATGAGTTGAATACAACTCACACGGCGGTTAATGTGTTAATCAATTTTGGAACATTTTCGTGATCCCCGAAGAAATCTCAAATCATTTAGCCTACACTCTCCAATCCCCCTGTCCTCCCAGGTTTAGGAAAGAACTAATGTACTTTTTGTCTCTATGAATTTGTGTGTTTTGGACATTTCATATAAATGGAATCAAGGATATTTTTAAATATCCTACTATTCTTTCACAGAGCCTGGCCAAAGACCTTGTAGGTCTTCTAGTAAAGTTAAATTAGTTACTTGCATTAGGTGCATTAGATGACTCTTTTAGGATCCGTATAGCTCATAAGTGGGAAACTGGATCGTTCTGGATGAAAAAAGCCTCATATGCCATTAGCCAGGGTGTGCTAATGGTCTGGATATTATCAGAATGGAAGGACAACCTATGATTCATAGCTTCCCCTAGGTCAGGCCCCCTGACACAGCCCCCTGTCCTCTGAGACTGTTCAATGATACAACACGGACGCCATAAGCTCAACAAATCAGAAATCGATTCCCTGGAAGACTGGAATTCTCTCATGCTTTGGCACACCGCACTGCGTGTTAACAGGCAATAACACTAAAATGCACTAAAGACCATGTAATTTATTCCCAACATGCTGTTATTCTTTCCAAAACATTAGCTTTGGAGCCGAACGTTTGCTAAATGTTGTCTTTATTTCCAAAGCTTGGGGTAAAGATCATATGCAACCAATGACTGAGAGATAATTGGCCACTTTACAGTTTCAACCTCAAATGAACTCCCCCGTCTGAGTAAATTTCCTGGTAAAAGATCCTATTTTAATAGAATGTGAAAGCTGCGAGAAGGATGGAGCTTACAGATCACAGTATGGTCTGTTAGATAAATGACCAGGAGTAATATTTCTTAAAACCACATTTTGTAGACAGAGTTAACAGAAAATTCAGGGCAAAAAAAATACCTAGTGGTTCAGCATTCATGCTTAAATGAAAATAGCATGTGTGCTTGCACCCCAAGGTGTGCCAGGGCTTGGAGGGAAGTTGGCAAGGATTAATACCAAGAGTCTTGGGGGGGCTGCTGTGCATTGTCATCCTGGACCTGCCCTCACAGCCTTCTCTTGGAGGAGAAAGCAAGAGGTGGCTTCATTAAAGCTGTGCTCTAAGGGTTGCCACAAAGGGCCCAGAAAGGTCCTCTTCTTGCAGTTGGCTTATTTTTACTGAGCTGGCATTGAGCCTGCAGCTAAGTTATTTTGTTTATTAGCTAAACAAATGAATGTCTTTTGCTTTTAAACCTAAAGGTGGCCTCGACAGGAAATCCCTGGATGTGGGATAGTGCCTAAGGTTGGTTCTTCCAGGAGAAAGTCAGGGTGCTCCTGCCGTGCATTTAAAGTGAGGTTCTTGGTTTCCTCCTTTGGATCAATCAGCATCTTTCCTGAGGTCTGCCTCGTGGTGACCTGGTGACTGTAAGTTGTATTGTCCAGAGGAGAAAAGTGGTTTTATTGTCTTAAGCTCAAATTTCACAGGCTTGTGCCCCTTGGTTTAAGATTCAGATTCTCCAGAATGGAAGGGAATAAGAAAATGTCCCAGCTGTTAATCTGTTTGGTCAGAGAGGTCATTTAAATCTCCTAGCCAGAGAGGGAATCTGTCTACAGGAGCTCATTGCAAAGATTTCAATTAGTTATTCCAGAAACATTGGGTAAGAACCCAGTATGGGCCAGGGACTATCATGGGTCCTGGAATGGCAGAGGGGAACTAACCATGGCCCTACCTTGCAGGTGCTCATGATTTATTGGTCATTGGTTATAGGAGAGAGGTAGAGGGAGAAGGACATAGTGTGGTGAGTACTATGATACACATATGGATAGGATATGATGGAGCCACAGCTTGGGGTGAGTCAGAAAGACTTTCCAGGGGAAATGAAGTAAGAAAGGTGTTGGCCAGGCATCTAGAAGTCGGCAGTTGCATGGGAAAGAGAGTTTGGTTGAGCAGAGGGCCTAGCATACGAAAAAGTACAGAAATAGAGACATTATGATGTGGTTCAGTATGTCTTAGGTGGGTGGGCATGTGCTTTTTTGGAAGATCAGGCCAGACAAGTTGGCAGTGGCATGATCAAGCATAGCAGCCTTGCATTTTAAATGAGACATACCACTTTCCTAGCTCCACTTGGCTACTCAAACATGGAAGCCGGTGCCCTGAGTTCTGTCTCAGCATTTGTGACTGTATGAGTGTCACTCTCTTTTGCTCTAAATGAACAGATCTTCCAGACCTGTACTCAAAATCTGATTCTGCCACTTACTATGTACATAACCTTGGACAAATTGCTTAGCTCTATGGCGACTCTGTTTTCTCTTCTGCAAAATGGGCCCAAACAAGAACAACTTCATGGGGTTATTACGAGCATTATCAGCATCAAACAAGAACAATGACTGGCACAAAAAAAAAGTGCTCATAAAATATTTGTGGAATCAAACTGGGTACAGGAGTGAAACGGAAATTCAGCTGTCTGGAAAACAGCCTTCAGCTTTCCAAACACCAGTAGCTGCCAAAGCAGTCTAGGACACCTGGAAAGAGGTAGAAAAGGGATCTAAACCCTGAGGAAGAGTGACAGGAAGCCACAGACCCCAGAACCAGAAGACAGTAAGCCAGTAAAGCAGATCAAAGCGTTAGGGGCGCATCTTGTGCCAGAACAGCAAGGGCACTGCCAGGTCAGAAGGTGGGGCGGAGGGAGGAGGTGGCAGATGCTCATAGGGCATTTCAGAAAATGGATGCGCAGCGGCCTGTGGCTTCCTCTTTCCTGATGTTGTCCCGATGTCCTACCAGGCTCTGGAAAGAAATCAAAAATGGGAAAGAAGAGAGGAAAAAAGGGAAAAAGAAAAACAGCTGCATTCTTGCATAATAACAATAACACCCCTTCATGATAAAAACATTTAACCAATTAGGAATAGGAGGGAACTTCTTCAATCTGACAAAAGACATTTATGAACAAACCATAGCTAACATCATACTTAATTGTGGAAGACTAAAATCTTTCCTCCTAAGATCAGGAACAAGACAAATGTCTTTCCTCTTATCACTTCTATTCACATTGTACTGGAGGTTCAATGTTCAACTGAATTCTTCATACACTGTTGAAGGGAATGTAAAATGGTGCAGTCAGTTTGCAAAACATCTGCCAGTTCCTTAAAAGGTTCAACACAGAGTTAACATATGGCTTAAAAATTCTACTCTCATGTATATATCCAAGAGAAATAAAAACAGGTTAACACTCAAACCTGTACATCAGTGCTCACAGTAGCATTATTCGTAATAGCCAAATAATGGAAATAATTCAAATTTCCAATGACTGATGAATGAATAAATACAATGTGGTATATCCATACAATGGAATATTATTCCAACAATAAGAATAAATGAAGTACTGATACATGCTACAACATAGATAAGCCTTGAAAACATTATTTCAAATAAAGGAAGTCAGTCACAAAGGACCATTTCATTTATATAAAATGTTCAGAATAGGCAAATCCATGGAGACACAGGGTAAATTAGTGGCTACGTAGGATTGAGAGAAAATGGGGAATGACTGCTCATGAACATGAAGTTTCTTTTGCGGTGATAAAATGTTCTAAAATTTATTGTGGTGGTGGATGCACAACTCTGCGAATATACTAAACACCATTAAATTGTACACTTTGAGTGGGTTAATCGCATGGCCTGGGAATTATATCTCAATAAAGCTGTTATAAAAATAACAATACAAATAACTGTTGTTAATTTAGTGCTTTCTAAATGCTAGGCACTGGGCTAAGCTATAACATCTTACCTAAGTCTCACAGTAAATATGCCATGAAAGTTTTATCTTTATTTTCAAAGGAAAAATGTAAGTTCAGAGATAGTAGGGAACTTGCCCAAGGTCAGAGAACCAACAAGTACCATACTAGGTAGGAGTTAGGATTTTGGCCCATTTCTGTCTCACTTTTGAGTTTCAAAGTCTTATGAAAAGGTATTAGACGGATCTTATGAGCCTTCTTGGGTTCCAGGTCTGGGGTGTTCGCAATAGTGACCAACACCAAACAGGAGAAGTTCGTGAAATCTCTGCTTCCGACTTTGTCGCCATGGAACTGGGGTGTTGGCTCCCTGTCACCACTGGATGTGGGGTGGAGAGGAATCTATCCTCAGTGAACTGTGCTCTCCGGCCTTCTAAGGACAGCTTTGTTCATTTGTTCTAAAGGCTTCCTTAATTCGCCCTCAGGTACCACAGCTGTCATTCTGGGAGTGAGACTCTTGGCCCTCCACCCCCAGCACCTGATTTTACAGATTATGTCTTGTGTTTGAAACAGAGTCCTGTTGCCGTTGGCTCTGTCTGCTTCCTAGCTCCAAGAAACAAAACGTGAGAAGAGAGGCGTTAAGCCCATGAAGACAAAGACGTCAAACGGCCCTCACCAAGGAAAATTTGGATGAGTTTTGGGAAAATGACTCTGAAGCAGATGGATTACATTTTCTGTTTGGGCTCAGCAATTAAGGGAAAAGGAGACCAAAGCCAAATGTGCTTGGGATCTTGTCAAATGCAAAATGTTGGAAAACACTTCAGGATGTTTGACTGAGTTTGGCAGAAGCATTACCTTCACAGTGGCCCTCTCTTCTTGGACAAAGGTGACTAAACAGCCTGCAATCATCCGAGTCAGAAAGAAGCCACAGGCATGATGACCCTTTTGTGGGAAGTGGCACAATGCTACCCTTTGTCAGTTGGGACATTTCAATGGGGGTATTAACTACGTACTTGGTTATTCTCACAGGGTTTTAGAGAAAGAGGGTGAACATCAACTCAAGTAACTGAATTCAAGTCCCAAAGGGAAGCAACATGTCCTTCCATTCTGCTCCTTGTAAGCAGAGGCTAGAAGGGGAACTGTGTCCTTCTGTGACTGTTCAAATCCCTTATTCTGTGCACTCTAAAGCATCCCCAGGAATTCTCGTGGCCTCACTCTCATCCTTTGATATTTTCATTGGATTCTTCAGAATCAGAGCAGAACCAAATGGGATGCTCAGAATCAGAGATCTCCTCCCATTTCCAGAAAATCCAAGCACTCTGCAATGGATTGAGTGGAAGGAAGAGGAAGGCAATGATAAAGACATGGAAGAATAGCTGAGTCTTGTTGAAGCACCAAAATGGGTGCAAAGCTGCAGTTAAGCAGACGTTATTTCTTATCCCCTTGGTTCTTCTCATAAACCCTGAATTAATTCATTTATTCACAATATTTACATAGTGTTCACTATGGTCTGCCTACGGGAAATACAGCAGTTTGTAATAAAACAGACAAAATTCCCTGCCCTCCTAAAGTTCACCTTTTATTGGATAAAATACCATTGTCATTTTGGAGATACAATGTTAAATTAAGAAAGTTATTAGAGGTTAATTGTTTAGTTGGTCAAAGAGAGGTGAAATTTAAATTTTTCTCTAACAAGTAGATACCGTGCCCTGTCAGAATGTTTATCTTAGTACTACAAATATGTATTCTATTTTGCTGATAAATTTTAGCATTGACCTCTTCTGTCACTTTACCATTGACATGATGATGTCTTATGCCCAATGCTAGATTTTCTAAGAAGGAAAACCAACTAAATTCATCCTTTAAAATACTTTTTCCAAATGACTAAAAAATACAGATTGGGATAGAGATTAATAATAATATAATATCACAGAGCCAGAGCTTCCTCCTCGGAGCTCTCCTTGTCTTGTCTCTCCTTACCCTTGTCTTATCATCATCAGATCTCTTTTATTCACTGAAGAAGCAAAATTTGAAAGTAAAGATATAAATTAGAAGCTTGCAAGAGAAGTAACCAGCAGTCTTGGATTCCCCCTTCAAGGCAAAAAGATGGCTTTCAATCTCCCCTTTCTTTCGTTTCTGGGTGTTAACGTCATATATTAATTCTTTGTGGTAGTAAATGTTAATTTTAGTGGATTCTGGTTCAAACAATTATCAAGAGAGCTCCTATATGGTAACTATTGTGGACATGCCAAGAGACACAACTTTTTCAATGTTGCCTTGCTTTCACTGCTTCTGAGTCCCCAGCTGGTTACCCCTGGCTCTTTCGAGGCTCCCCAGCTGCACTCTCAGCTCCTCCTGAGCTACTCTTGATGGAGGTGGACCATGCTGCAGGACTCCTACTCTGGATTGGTATCATGCTAAGCCTACTGCCCAGACCCAAGGCTCAATAGCCCCAGATGACTGAGAGGCTTCCACACTGCTTGCTGCCAGTTAGATCTGAGATGACCACAGGGGACTAAGTTTGGGTTGCAGCTCCCTTCTCCTGCCTTCTTCCCCTACATTTTCTCCATCCACAGAATAAAGCTGCAGCCACGATGCCCTCTCTCCTTAATCCAACCAATGGACTTGTCTATTGCACTAGTCCCGATTCTGGAGATTCTAGTTCCAGTGACCCAGTTACTGATCTGGGTCTTCTTGCTTAAAATAAGACCTTGGAGAGTGTGCCCACTTGTCTATTAGACTGATCAATGCCCAGCAGTCTAAGTTTAGGCTCCACTTACTAGATGCAACTTGTTGGCATAACCATTTCCAAAACGAAGATGGAAACAGGTATAGTCCCAAGGACAGCAACCATGACCTGACCTTCAGCACCTCTGGACCTACCCCTTGTTCTACCTCAGTGTGCATGTCTCAAGCTAATTCCTGGTCCATTTCCAGCTCACCTGACAATACTGTAGGCAACAATGTAAAGTGTCTAAGGTCCAAGTCTCAAACAATGATAATCTGTAATTGGAATTATTTCATGGCAGGAGGAAGGTGTTTGGTGTCAACATTTATTAGGGCTATTAGATATTCATGAGGTTACTTGGCCCCTGACCATAGCGATAGGCTGACCTGGGTTTCATATTTACTCTCTAGTTTTCTGGAGAAGGCTAAGCCTTTGGAGCCAGGAGTGGCCTGGAAGTTCTCTGGGACTAATTCAAGGCTCCATTAAACTCCCTTTTAGAACATCCTGGGATCCATTGCCCCAGATTCCTTGGTGCACCCAGAGCATGGTATAAATTTCATGTTATTGACAGTCCTGTTCATTTTTCTTCCCTATTCTAATGATGCCTTGGAAAAAAATCCAACATTGAGTGTACGAATGGATTTGGGAGTGAGAGAGAGAGGTCTGGGAGAGAAAATAAAAGTGAAGTTAAAAAGAAAACTTGTTTAGAGAACAAAATAGCCCTTATGGCAAGGAAAGTGAGCGCTTCCCTACCAGGTGCAAATTATTTTTTAAAATGTCCTTTTTCTTCTTATTTAAGAAAAAGAGAAATTGGTCCAGGTTCATGACCTTTTGTGAAGTACAGAGGCTACTAGATACTTGATTTTTTCATCCATGCCCAGAGCAAGGTTGAAGTCTCTTAATTGGAGCTCTGAGATCTCAGTGAGAATTCTGCTGTCTGTAGTTTGAGAAATGGCTCATTCCTTTGCTTTTTCAGTTCTGTGAGTCTCCGAGTCAACTTCAAAATAAGCTCAAGGCTGTCTCAATTTTGTGTTGAATGAATGCTTCCTTGAAACAGAGAAGCAAAAGGAAAACAAAGGTGAAAATGGTTGATCAGGTCTTAGAGAATTAAGTGTTAGATGTTACTGCCATCTAGTGATGATTTAACACCTGGCTGCCAGGGGAAGGTAAAGAGTCTTCTTTTTACTCCAAAGGCAATGGCATCACCACATAGCCTATCACAGCCTCGCAGGATTAGGAAGGCAGGTGACATCTAGGTGAGCTTCTGAGCTCTAATTCCAGTCCCATCCCTCCTCATCCCCACTGCACTCACATGGTGGCTGGAGGAGGGAACGAGGAAGAAGGAGGGAAGGAGAGAAATAGTGTGATGGAGTGTCTACCTTGTACGGGTGCTTTACGGCATGGTTGCTGCCCCTATCACCCCAGAAGGCGGCATCATCCCAATGTGAAAGATGAGAAGACGGAGGATCAGAAAAGTTAAGTAATTAATAAGAGGTCATACAGTAAGTGGCAGAGCTGGAGTTTGAACCCAGTGTATCTGGTCTCATAGTCTGGGGACTTTTCCATGGCTTAGTAACACAGTGATCTGGTGCTGAGATGGAGCACTGAGTGTGTGACAGTGGAATATGCTCCCTCTGCTCACAAAGGAGCAGAGTTCAAGAACGTTTTCACTTGGCCTCCTCCAATGCATGTACAAATGCTGGGAAAGCACAGATGTCCTTGAGTGTAAAGGGTTGGCAGGTGTTAGATGTACAAACTCACATCCAGAGCAGAGATGCCAGAAAGGGATAATGACCCTCCATTCCCCTCGTCCAGAGAAACCCAGTGATTCATGCAGGTGTTCATCTCTAAAGAATTAAAAGGGCAAGAAAAAGAAGACGATCTAAGCACAGCATCAACAGTCGCTTTGGTATAGAGGAATATATATAGAGGAAAGAACATTGAAGTTGGTGGGCAGGATATAGAATGGAACTCCTGTTGCCATGGGATTTGGGCTGAACTATAAAGCCAAAGACAATGAGATGAACTTGTTTAGTTTTCTTCACTGACATCAGAAAAATTTTCCAGCGACCATTGCAGTTAGAGGGTCTATGAAATCTTAGCCAAGTTCAGGCCAATGGAAATGATGTAAAGTTACTCCAGGTCCAGCCTCTGAAACCTCCTGCATGAGTCTTCATGTGCTTTTCCTTCTTTCACTGGAGGGCTACATGTGCAGGACTCACAGGGTAACTGAGGTCTTAGAAGAAGGTGGAATCAAATCTGGAGCCTTGAAAAATTACCTGGAGCAGAGATTCTTCTCTCCTCAACACATACTAGATTTTGCTGTGTTGTTTGTTACAGCCACTGATGCAATTTAACCTGACTGATACACAACAACTGATGTTAAGGATCCCTACTGGTAGATTCCAAAAAATATGGCCAGGATTCTTTTCCTGTTCCTCATATCCAGACTCTTGGCAATTTGATTTTGTACTTTCTCTCCCTAAAGAGGCAAATCTATTTCCCTACATCTTGAATCTGAACTAACTTGTGAATTCTTTTCAGAATGCAAATAGTAACAATGTGCCACTTAGGGATCTAGGTCTCCGGAGGCTTCCCATGCTTCTCTAACTCTCTTAGAGTCCTGTTCAGCCATGACAACGAGCCTTGGCCTGCTAAATGATGACAGACATGAGATCAAGTCACCCCAACCCACCACCAGGTATGTGAATGGGGCCATCCCAGTTTAGTATTCATCCAGCTTTCTGCCCACCACAGAAGCATGAGTAAGTTCAGCTAGATTCTGCTAAACGTGGCCCAGAGCAGCAAAAATGCCCAGGTGATGGCATTGTGTCTATGAATACTTGTTATTTTAAGCTACTGAATTTCAGGGCAGCTTGTTACACAGCATTAGCTGACAGCCTATGTTAAAGACATTTCCCAGATGCATCCCCGTAGGACTTACTAAGGAGGTGGCGGAACCAGGTCTGCTGTTACCAACCTACCACAATCTCCAAAATTAGGACATTCTCCATTAGGGATATGTCAGTGGGATCAGGAGTTTGAGATTTAGAAAGAGCATGAAATGTTCTTGGTAAGAATTTACTTCATTCTGCCTCTCTGGGAGAAAGTCAGAGGATTTTCCACTAACACCCCAGGCTAATTAGGAGGAAACTCTGGTAAAGCCACTAGTAGAGATTGGGAGGGTAGGAGAGAGGATGTGCAGGAATCGGGGCTCCTAACATCACTCCCTGGCTAGATGCTCGTTAAGACGCCTGTCCATAAAACCACTCCGTTGCTTCCTGTAGACCCAAGCCTGATAGAGCAGTTTTTGACAGAGGCTGACTTTTATGCTGGGGAATTCGAAGGTGCATATGAACACACTGCCTTATATCTGCTTCTCACTTGGAAAATTTTGAAGGCAGGAAAATTTCTGGAACATTCTGTGATGGAAGGCAAAGGAATAGAAAATCAGTATGTTAGTCTCATCTATAACAAATTAGAGAAGCAAGCAGGTGTGAGTTTCCTATGGGAGAAGGGAATGGGTAGCCGGACTTGAACCGTTCAGCCAGCACAGTGTCTCTATTAGTTTCCTAGGGCTGTGGTAACAGATTGGATGATTTAAAAACAACAAAAATTTACTCTCTCACAGTTTTGCAGGCTGGAAGTCTGACATCAAGGTTTCAGCAGGCTACACTTCCTCCGAATCCTCTAGCAGAGCATCCTTGCTTTTCTCTCCCAGTGTTTGGAAGCCCTAGACGTTGCCTGGCTTGTGGCACCCTGACCCTAACTTCTGCTTCTATTTTCACATTCCTCTCTCTGTGTGTCTGTTTCCAGATTTCCCTCTTCTTATCAGGACACCAGTCATTGGATTAGGATCCACCCTAATGGCCTCCTCTTAACTTGATTACATCTAGAAAGACCCTATTTCTAGATAAAGTCACATTCACAGGTATGGGGGTTAGGACTTTAACATATCTTCTTGGGGGACACAATTCAACCCAAAATAGTGTCCAAAAGGGTTGGCTGGTGGGTGAAGGAACCCAGCCGTGGGAGCTGTAGAGGTATATGACCAGAGAGGGAGCTGAGGGGCCTGGCAAGATGGGGCTGTGCTGAGGAATGGGCACTAATTCACTTTAAGAAAACTTGGACTCTTGCTTCACAGCGGGCACTACAGCCGAGAAAGTACTACCATGGCCCCAGTCAAGAAAAAGAACTTCTTGCCCCTTTGCCTCAAGTCTTCCTCCCAGTCCCCTACATGTTGGAGGTGAAAGAGACACAGAAGGACGAGAAAGTGTCCCAGGGATGAAGGAGCAAACTACAGTGACACGTCTCAGGGAGGACCAGCACCATGGGACAAGCTCGCACTGGAGGGCAAGGAGGAGAAAGTGGGGGCCGAATCCAATATGGGATTGACATGTCAAACAGGATCGGATTGAACCACAACTCGTAACACCTGAGTCAGTGTATGGGTTGAGACTTGCCCAAGACCTGATCAAGAGGTGCAGAAGGAACTTCAAAGTTCAGCAAGCGAGAAAACACATCACACGCATGCACTTCACCTGGCAAGTCAGACAGTTTGGTAGAGGAGTTACAGGAGCTCAAGTCTAAACTATGTGACCTTGGTAGATCTCTTCCCACCTGTGAGCCTCAGCTGCCTCATCTCCACAGCTTGGATGATAATTTACAACACACCCCTCCACCAAGATTGCGAAAGAACTTTCTATGTGTTGGGGTGCTGTTGTTACTAACACCAGAAACGTATCTCATCCATGGATAGCATCTTGTTTTTCCACTTCTTAGTCCTGTGGTATCAGACACTGTGTTCAGCTTTCCTGAACTTCAACTTTCTCATCTACAAAGCAGGACCATGAGTCATGGGTCTAATGGGAAGATTAAATGAGATGTGAAATTGCTTTTAATTTGTAAAGTGTTTTATGCTTGTAAAGTATTTCAGGCATGTCTCCTACTGTCTGTGTTTTTATAATGCCAAATAGGTTTAGCATGTCAAATTAAGTGTAAGAATTTACATTACTTGAGCTGTTATTGATGAGGATTTGTGATGAGCAACCAGCCCTGTACATGTGAACCCCCCCGGAAAGCTTTCAAAACACTGATGTCTGGATCCCACCACCAGAGAGCCTCACTCAATCCATCTGGGTTACAACCTGGGCATCAGGGATTTTCAAAGCTCCCAGGGGATTCGATTGTGCAGTGGGGCTGGGGATGATTTGAAAGCTACGGTGTGGAAAGTTCTGCTGTGGGTGCATGGTTAGCTACTTTGTTGTTATCTCTTTTGTCTTTTCATTTACCTCTGACAGTTGTTAACTGCAATGCAATTTTTGTTGATAGACTAGGAACCTGTTGATTTGGGTCTGATTTTCTGGCTAGTTAGTGACCTTTTTTTTCAGCTTAGGTTTTGTCAGTTTCAATCAAATACTTCATCACTTTCACCTTGCTTCATAAAAGTGCACCTGTCACCTTAAAAATAAAACTTGGTTGATGAAATTCTGAATTCTAGCAGGAAAAATAACATCATTATTGTGCATCTGAAAGAGAGTTTCCTTTCTACCACTGAGACAATTGCTTTTACTTTTTAATAATCTCAGGTATCTTAGGAGGGCTAGCAATTATACTGGAGACTAACACGTGGTAGTAATAAATCAGAATAAATGAAGCAGTGCAGAATACATTTGTAAATGCTGAGCAGAGGAACACCAAAAAAAATTAATTTTTTCAGGGGAGGGCAGGGGTAGATGGAGGATGCCATGGTGACAGATTCCTAGGAGAGGGCTTCACCATGCCTAGGAACACACAAGTCAGCTCAAGGCTGGCTGCTGCAAGGTGGCGGTGGAATTGTCCTGCAGGAGAAAAATCAGGCATTGGGAAGGAGTTGTTGAAAACTTGAAGTCGAAACTGATAGTACAGGCTGTGCGCCGTGGCTCACGCCTGTAGTCCTAGCACTTTGGGAGGCCGAGGTGGAAGGATCTCTCAAGGTCAGGAGTTTGAGACCAGCCTGAGCAAGAGTGAGACCCCAGTCTCTACTCAAAAAAAAAAAAAAAAAAAAAAAAAAAAAAAAAAAAAGGAAAGAAATGATCTGGACAGCTAAAAATATATAGAGAAAAAAATTAGCCGGGCATGATGGTGCGTGCCTGTGGTCCCAGCTACTCGGGAGGCTGAGGCAGAAGGATCGCTTGAGCCCAGGAGTTTGAAGTTGCTGTGAGCTAGGCTGATGCCACAGCACTCTAGCCTGGGCAGCAGAGTGAGACTCTGTCTCAAAAAACAAAAACAAAACAACAACAACAAAAAAAAAAACTGGTAGTACAAAGGCAGATGTGTTCCCAACAGAAAACCTTGCCAGCTGTCAGTGCCTTCTCTTGCAGTCAGGTTTGTAGGGCAGCAGGCTTCTTCGCTTTAGCCAAAACAGGAGAAGAGTTTATTCAGTCATTTACAAGCTGTCCAAGGAGGGCTGAGACCAAGTAGTTTTCTTCTCCTCCTCCTCCTGTCCCTCCAAAACGAGCAAGAATGAAACGCTAGATTTAAAATGCGACTCAGTGGCTGACAGTTTCCTGTAATACTCCCAGTCTCAGCTGCTCTCCTAACTCCAGGGTATAATTATCCTCGTACTTAATTGGAGGTTCTGGAGAGCTTATTAGCCTGCTCTATTGTTACATAATTCAAGAGTTCAGTTCAAGCTTCCTTCAGAGCCTTTTCTTCGCTTTTGGTCCCAAAGGACCATTTTCCAAGTGGTCCTTTTTGGCAAGAACCGTCAGGATGGAGGGAACTGCAGAGGGCTGTGCAAGAAGCAAGGACAATTGGGAGGGACAGACCTGGCTCTGTCCCTGCTCCTCTGCCAATTCACTGGGTAGTGTCAGCCAAGCAGCAGACCTCTCTGGGCCTCGGCTCCCTTCCTCACCAGTGAGAAAGCAGACCTGGGCTAGCATTTGTGAAAAGGTGTTCCCTGGAACACTCGCCTCTCATGATGCTTCTTAAGAAAATGGCTCTGTGGTCTTAAATAACTTCAGGAAATGCTGCGTACCAGACCTGCCTGTGGTATATGCAATAGATTGCCTCACTCAACGTCTGTTCCAACATCTGCCAGGTTTATTACCTAAACACTGCATGTCCCAAACTCCTTTGCACTGGAGTTCCAGATATGATTAGACTACCGGTCAGATGTATTTGTACAAGACTCGAATTTGGAACCGGGGTAAGCAGACAGGGAGACATTCATTTAGCTAGCATGGAATTGTTCCTGTGACAGTTTCCTGACTGTGGCTGAGTTCTCTTAGCAAACCAGTTCTCTGCTGTGGCTCAGAAAAATTACTCCTGCGGGCCCAGCCTGGAGCTTGCTTTGCCAGTGCTCGAATAATTTTATAAGCTCCCAATTGCCTGTATTAAATCCCTTGTCTATTAAAATAAGAGTGGTTTTGTTATCTGCAGCTGAATTTGACTGATACACATCCTCTTGGGTATTCATAGTACACATAAACCTGTGAAAATGTTGTAAACTATCTGGCAGTAAAGAAACCTATTTTACCTAGCATGTTTCAAACTTACTGACTTTATAAACGGGGGGTTCATATCTTATGTTGACTCTTCCTGTACCTTTCAGAAAGCAGTATACATTTTATTTTTTCCTTATTGTCTTTCCGAAGGCAAAGAGGAGACAACATCTACAGCCTTTAAAAAGCTGCAAATTCTGATCCACACTTTGCATCTAGCCGTCTAGATAAAGATTATGCAGCTAAGGGCTGATGGAGATAGATGTTCACAATCTTTCTGCCTCTTACTTCTTTGTAAGGATTTATTCTCCTAGACCTTTTGTTTCTTTGCATCTGAGGAGAAGCCCAAGGGTCTGAGTTATTAATAAATGCCCCAGGTGAGAGGCCAGTGTCAGGGATGCATGGTTGATCTACTCTTTAGGAACAACGGCACAGGCCTCAGTATCTTCCTGGAAACCCTTCCCCACCTGCACAGAATTGCAGCCTGAGGCCAGCTATCTCATCAGTCCCCCCCTCTCCTGCAGCAGGGGTGGAGGAGACCTCGGTCACGAAAAATATTTTAAACTCTTTTAATCAGACATTTTGCCATTGCATCTGCAACACCCAGTGAGGTTGGGATGCCCCGCTCTCCTCTCTGCTTGTATAGCACACTGCAGTAGCTTTGTCCTCATGCCATTGTAGGTATGGTTTTAAAGTTCCCTCTAAAATGAGCATATGAGATTCCTAAGGGCAAGGCCTATGTGTCAATCATCTGTTTTCCCTTGAGTCTAGAATGCTGATTGCACAAGTAACATGCTATTATTGCTATTATATTAGTGTCCAGACTCATCCTTCTTCTAAAATGGTTACTACCTCAGGACATTTGAAGGGAGACAGAAGAGAAATTTCTGCTCCAGGAGGGCTTGGAATGAAGAACACAAATAGCAAATTGTTCTTCTCTTCTTTTGCCTCCAATCCAGGTTCTTAAAAGCCTCTTGCCTGCATGGCCATTTGTGGTGTTGTCTCTTCTGCCAAAGGCAAGAATGCCCTGTTGAAGGAGTGGCTATGGCTTCAACCTGAGTGTGTTTCCTACATTTATGCATTGCATCATGCTCCCAGGCCTTTGAGGACTGCTGTGTGTGCTACCTAAGAACATGGCTTATACATATGTGTCTGAGTCTGGATAGAGATGTCTGATGGGCTAACAGAGTTTTGCTAGATATCAAATACTGCTCGTGTGCTGCTGGGCCCAGGATGTTGGAGTATGATTTACAACAGCCTATGCGTTTTGATTGGGCCCACCTGCTAAGTTGAGGACTTTGGGGGGCTCTAAATGGCTGGAACACCTTCAGCATAATTCAATGTAAGTAGGTTAGCAGTTTGAAGAGACTAGCTTTCTCCTCTGGAGAAGTTTCCTCCTGGTTCTACTTTTCTGTCCTGTGTTCCCTGGGAACACTGCAGGGTGCTGCATGGTTCATGCTGACTGTCACCCTACTCTGCCTTCTAGTGGGGTGAGGGCTGAGGTGGTGAGATATGGTCTTTGAATGTGTTCACCCAGGAAATACCACTTACGGGAGTTTCAAGAGCAAAGACTGAGTGAAATCGTAGATCTGAGGATGTTAGAGCCAACAGGGGACCTAAGACATGAAATAATTCAGCTCCTTCACTGGACATATAAGAAACCTGAAAGCCAAAGACATCCTACAGAAAGTATGAGGCATAGAACTAACGTTCTCAAACTTGGAAGCCAGCACTCTTTCCTGAATACCACAAGTCACCGCCAGGGTTTTTATTTCTAAGAGAACAGTCTGAGAAGGAACTTAGATCATGCCTTCTACACACCTCCTCTAAAATTCTCCAAATGCTTTTCAAAAATGAACAATTGATCCACAGCACTGGTCTGAATAAGGAAAGTATCCTCCCATACTGAGAAAAAGTCTTTAAGTGCTTGGATATACCACCCAGCACTGTTTATCTTAAGCAATGCCAGACTTCAAAATTAGTGGTTTTCAAAGTATGTTCCCTCGACCAACAGCATGAAATCACCGGGGATATTGTTAGAAAGGCAAACTCTTGTGCTCAGACCTACCAATTCATAAACTCAGACGTGGTCCTAGCTCTCTGCATTTTAGAGTTTTTATAGGTGACTCTGATACATGCTCAAGTTTGAGAACTTCTGAATAATTTTAGATTCTCCTTGCACAATGTTATTCAGAAGTAATTGGAATATTCCCCGCCTCCCCCATCCCCCTAAATAAAACCCTTTCTCCTGCCTGCTGTTGCCTAGAACTTCCATTCTTAGATTCATGTCTTTGGATTATGACTTCTAGCTCTAGATTATCCTGGAAAATAAAACATTTTGAACCTTCAAATCCTTCACATTATCAGTGTGAAGTGTGACCTTATCAGAAACTTCCTTAAGAGTGGGTTTTGATGGAGTGTATTTACGATGTATTTATAACTTGCTTATGACAGAAGCCAATGGCCACAAAAAAAGGAGAATTCAGTATTAATGTAATGGAGTGGAACATGTGCACAGGAAGACAGCAGGTCTCAGGAGCCGACTCGGGTCAGGGACTAGAATGCCCACAGCACCCCAGCCCGTCCCGGTGTCTGCTGTGCTTTTGGAGTCAGTTTTGTTCTCTCTCTTTGTTGAGCACTGGCCGCCTTTGCCTCTCAGTCCATGTGGGAGAAAATGGCCACAGCCTGCAAATCCTAAATGGAACAGATTTAGCCACCAGGCAAGAGCCTGCATGTCTTTCCCAGTGTCAATTCCAAGTTGAGGAATTGTAGCCCAGGTAAGATCAGCTCTTCACCTAAAGTCAATTACCTGTGTGTAGGAACATGGTCTTTGGGAGCCCCACACCTATAATGGTGTGGATGGTGGATAGATGGAGTTTTCTGAGAAGGTGGGAGGACTGGAAAGTCATCCTGATAGAGAGCTTGGATCCTAGCGTGGAAGAAAATTAGAGAAAAACAACCTAAGTTCACAGATTTTGCTAAATATACTTTTCTTCCCAAAAAAAAAAAAAAAAGTTTTCTGAAACTTTTGGCAATGGATAATATTTATGTGTATTAGAAACTAAAAACAGTATCTGCTTTAGACAACCATTATGTAGTCAATTATTTTTTTAAATTAAACATATCAAGTGCCCCCAAATCAGGGAAAGCCCAAGGTCAAGGCTCGGTTGGGTCGGTGGGCTTCTGCCTGTTCATGAGATGGAGTGTCTGCTCTGTCCTGGCCTCATCTGTCCCTTGGAGGCCACCTAAGGCATGTTCTGTGCAGAGCTGGGGGGCTTCCTGGTGGTCTTTAGCAAAACAGGCTGTTTCTATTCACAGATACAGCATTCTTCTCCCTAAAGATCTTCTTGGGTCTAGGGCTGAATTATCAAAGATGTTTTTGTATATCTGTCTGGTTTCAACTCCATAGCTTTGTTCTACCATTGTGTCTTCCCAGGACACATTCAAAATTCAGCTATAATTTCATTGTCTCTTCTCATGAAGCTTTCATTGGTCACCTTAATGCTAGGACTGCATTAGTAAGAAATAAATACATGGCCCCTGCTCTAGTAATAGTACTAAAAATAAGCCAAAGGGAGACAAGTAATCCTATACTTAGAAGTGTGGTAGGTGCTGGGGGAGTGTATGTACATTGGGGACCTAACCTAGTTGGTGGTGGAGGGGGGGAACAGTGAAGGTGTCCCTGAGACTGGGGCGTCTAAGTTGAATCTTGGAGGAGTAGCAGGACTCCGCCTGCTGGTGATATGGGGTTGTATGGTGGTGGGGTGGGGTTTGGTCATAGTCACGATAGTGGGGACAGCAGGAAGGAGTTTGGCATGTTTGAGAAATGAGATGACAACAGTATGTAGCAGGTAGTGTGCGAAGGGAAAGTAGGAAGAGATTACACAAGGAAGGAGGTGGTGCCAGTGATGGGGGAGGTGGCTTATGAGTCCCATTAGGGACTTTAGACACAATGCTACAGGCAGTGGGTGGTAACAACAAGATGTTAGACAATAGCTACCCAAATGGGTTTGCATTGGTAAAGGCTATTCTGGAGTCTGTGTGCACAATGGATTGGGGGCAGTAGGAGTGGGTGCAGAAGACTCTCAGACTGTATTCATGTAATGTTGCATCTTGAGGGGGAAACTACATTGTTGGGTACTTATAACGGTAATTACCTTTGGTAAATGTGCCTCTGGAAAGATTAAGATGCACTTAAAACTCAACATGCTGAAACCTCATGATCTTCTTCAATGTCCCCTCCCCTGGTAAAATCCCAAACCTGGGTTGCATGTCTTGGTAAATGGCACCAACATTCCTCCGGATTTGCAATCCAGAATCCTCATATTTTCTCCTTTCTCTTTCTCTCCCTCATCACCTTCCATTCCAAATCCTTCTCCAAAGTTGTACATTTTGCCCCCTAAATATCGCTCAAATCCATCATATTGCTCCATCTCTGTGGCCAACCTCTGCCTGAGCCACCCTCGTCTCCTGCCCAGAGGACTACTGTCTTCACTCACTGCATTGCCCTCACTCTGCCCACTCCCTTCCAATCTGTCCTCATACCATAGCGACCTTTTCAAAATGCAAATTTAATAGTATCACTCTCTCATTTAATATCTTGTAATAATTTTCTTTGCTCTTGAAATTCAGGCCGTATTCCTTAGTGCAGCCTCCGAGCCCCTCCAGCACCTGGACTATAAGCACCTCTCAGCCTCATCATTCTGCTCCTGTCACAATGAAGAATTCTGCCCCAGAGGTTGTACCTGCTGTGCCCTCTGCCCTATTCTCCTCACTTCCTTAACTCATCTTCCTACTTCTCCTTTCAGTTCAAGGGTCACTTCTTCAGGGAGCCTCTTCTGGCTTCTCTGACCTGGTCAAATCCTCTTACTATAGCATCTCGTAGCTCCATATTGGTGCTTGTTGCTATTGCAATTTTGCATTTGTCTCAGTCAATTTTTCTCCCCCTTCTAGGTTGTAAGCTCCAAGAGGGAAGACTTAGCCCTAGTTATTTGCTCCTCATTGTAGCCCAGAGTCTTGTAGACTCTCAATAATGTTTGTTGAGTGAAAAGTGAATAAATAAACACATATCCAATGGTGCTTTCCATTGAATGTCTAATGTAAACCAAACACTTTATACATATTATCCCAGATCTTACCACAATCCAGAAAACAACAAGTTTGTTTTTTTTTTTTAATTTTAAAGATAAAGAAAAGCAGATCTCAGAGAGGTGTACTTGCCAGAGATTAGAGAGCTCATAAATGGTATCTATCCAGGATTAAAATCCAGGTCTGTTTCTGCAGGCTGTGCTGCTTCAACTATAGCATACAGGATGCTAAGGCTGGGGGGAACTGGAAACATTTGATCGAATCCTGTCATCTTGCTACAAAGGAAGCTGAGGCTCACGATTAAAAAACAAAACAAGAAAAACCCACAAAAATTCACGTGGAACATCCACAAGAAAGCACAGGTAGAAGCTAAATCTCTCTTGACTGTGTTTTGTCTATTATTATGTCATTTTAATCCTTTAAACTCAACACACTTTTTTAAAATTTTACATCACCCACAATTGCCAAAAGTGGCCACCTAGACCTGGGTCATAGTGGAATTATACTCGTAGCAAGGAATCCTGGCAAACTTCAGAGTATAGGGGATGCTGAGGGAGGGAGAGCACGAGGGAGGGAGCATGACTGAATGGTAAATAAAACCAGTTTTCTTGCTCTGATTTTCTTACTACTTAATGTAAAGCTTTAATTGTTACCATAGCAACACACTCATTGCACACAACATGAATATGTAGATTCCCCAAAGGGAAAATGGAATAAATTGTATCTTTGTGTACTTTTACTTGAAAAAGAAAAAGAAAGCTTGTATAATTCCAGTCTACAGTTGCATAAGCAGGGTTCTGCATCCATGTGGATAATTATTCCAAATTAATCCATCTCCACCAGAAATGAATGATGTACTCGCCAAGGCCATAGAAAAATAACCCATACAATAGTACCCCCTTATCCATGGTTTTGCTTTCCATGGTTTCAGTTACCAATGGTTAATAGTAGCCCAAAAATATTAAGATAGAAAGAGAGAGAAGGAGAAAGAGAGAGAGGGAGAGAGAGAATATTCATATAACTTTTATTACAGTATATTGTTATAATTGTTCTATTTTATTATTACTTATAATTGTTAACATTTTACTGTGCCTCATTTATAAATTAAACTGTATCATAGGTATGTATGTGTAGAACAAAACAGTACGGGGTTGAGCATCTCAAATTCAAAAATCCAAAATCTGAAATGCTCCAAAATCTGAAGCTTTTTGAATGCCAACATGATGCTCAAAGGAAATGCTTATTGGAGGATTTTGGATTTCAAGTTTTCAGATTTGGGATCCTCAATCAGTGAAAAAGTTCCAAAAAATTTTTTAAAAATCTGAAATTCAAATGACTTCTGAGCCCAAGCATTTCAGATAGGGGATGCTCAGTCTGGACTTGAGAGGCACAGCCCGTGGTTTCAGGCACCCACTGGGGGTCTTGGAATATATGTCCCTGCTGACAAGGGGAGGCTACTGTCATTGATATCATGTGTATTGTGTGTTTTGTGTGTGTGTGTGTGTGTGTGTGAGAGAGAGAGAGAGAGAGACACAGAGAGACAGAGAGACAGAGAAAAATGGAGAGAGAAGAGAAAGAGAGAACAAGGCAGAGAGAGATTTGAAATCATAGTACATGGAAATTTCTGGAGGAAAGTCTATTTAAATAGTGGCCTCCTTTCAGAGTTAAAGCTCCCATTGTGCTCTGATTACTGAAGCACTTGAGGCATTGGTGCTTCAGGGGCTCCCGGGGTAGTGCCTGGACTGTAGGTTGTGGGTCTCCCCAGGAAAGAAGGGAACTATCGTGCTAGTCACAACTTCCACAGAGGAGAGGCTGAGGGCAGCCATCTGGCGAGAAGGGTGGGGTGGAGTGAGGTGAGCATCCAGGTGTCTCAGAATACTCGGATTGAAGTCTCCCTATGGTTTTTACGCAGATTATATTTAAACTTAGAGATGGGGGTGTGATAAAAGTCCCTCAAGTCACCACTTGGTCCTGCCACTGAGAAGAGCTCTCCAGTTTTCTATTTCGCCTCTCCAAGTAAGACTGATGTCAAGGTCTGTGGTTTTAGAGCTGCTGTAAGGATAGACGGTTCTGGATCTCAGGCTGATATTTCAAAGGAGGAGGGGGCCACCCTATATTGGGTGAGGCCTAATGAATGAGCACAGAGACTATCCCGGGTTTTCTGGAAGAGAATCAATTCCAAACACTCCTCTGTGATGCCGTAAGTGATTGTTAGATTGGGTATGCTAGTTATTTGTACAGAAATCGTTGTGTCTAGAGACAGGATGTGGTGATTTTCATCTCAGCTGGCTGTGTTGAGCCTCTCTTTCTCCCTATATCTCTACCTATACACCCATATAGACACAAAAGCATCTCTGTCTACCTACTTACCTATCTCTTCACCTCTATTTACCTTTCCAGCTAGTTCTCTTTATTGAAATAGAGGTGCGAGTAGGCATGTATGTGTATACACAGAAAAGATGTACATACACTCCCCACAGACATATTCAGAAAACATTTATTGAATATGTATCACACACAAGGTACTTTTATATGCTCTTTAGATACTTTGATGAACAAATAAAGACAGAAGTCTTTGCCCTTGTAGAGCTTATATTTTTGTGTGTGGGGGGAAACAACAGAAAATAAACAATAACTATTATATATAAATTATGATAAAAGGTACACAACAATTAGTGTGGAGCAAGGGGAATGCAGTGTGGGGACAGGTTGCAGTTTTAAGTAAGGGGGTCAGAAAAGTCCTCAGTGAAGTGACACATGAATAAATACAAGCATGTATTATCCAGGACTGGCTCCTAAACCTCACAGCAAATGGGAACTGTTTGGTTTATGTTACATGGTTTTTCCATTGCCTTATTTTCATTGAGATGTTGGAAGTCCCAGGAAACCGTGCATTGTTAGATCAGTTCGTGAATGGGCAGAAGTTTGCCTGAGAAAAGCCAGATCGTAAGTTAATCAGAAAGAGGCTGCAAAGAGCCAGGCTTTAGTTGAAAAAAGTGAAGAACCAGACTGGAAAGATCAAGACCAGATCCCGATGACAGGTTGGCGTCAGCTTGGAGGCGTGAAGAAATTGGACAATTTATGGTCGCTAGTCAGGATGCCTCATAATTCCTGGTCTGCACAAGAGCTCAAGGGAAAGAACAAATAAGTTTGCTGGGTTCTATTTTCAGTTTATGTCGCTCTGCCTTTTATGGATTTCAGACTCTTCAAAGATAATTCTTTAGCGGCTTTTGTTTCCAAAGGAAAACCAGAAGAATGATGTTGGAATTTCACCGATGGGGCGGGGGAGAGAGGGCTCATCCTGTCTATAACCCTGGGAAGAATTGTTTTGATTGTAGACCAGCTAACTGGAAGGAGACGAGACGCATAAATAAGATGGGCCCTGGAGAGCACATGTGGGGTGACCACGTCCTGCCAAAGCTGAGAAGACACAAAGAAAATGGAATTATTTACTGTTTGTAGGATAGGGCTCTCAACCCAAGAAGCTGATTCATAGGTGCTATCATCGCCCTGTAAACACATTAAAAATCAAGCGCGGGTTATGTTAGATGTACCAATCCATCTAACAATGATAAAGCCCAGAAATTTCTAACAGTGTAAAAAATTCTAATTATATTAATGATATATAGTAATATATAATGTATTACATTATACATAATGTAATCTTTTTCCTTCTAATCTCAGTCTTTTTTTTTTTTTTCAGGTCTTGGGCATCAGGATCTTTAAAATGCTTTTGGATTGTATTTAAGGATGATTGCACTGCACGAAATCTTTCGGTGGCTTCTCGTTTCTTTAGGATAAAATTCACATGATTTATAAAGCACTACAAGGTCCTTTTGATCTGCCCACCCCCACCGTCCACCGTCTACCTCTCCGAACTTGTCCTGTGCTGCTCTCCCCTGGGCAGCCATCTGCTGCCAGAACAACTTAATGCAATTCTCTGAATAAATCACGCTGTTCCATGCAGCAGTGTCTTTGCTCATTATAGTTCCTCTGCCTAGAACATCCTTCCTACCCTGGCCCACTTGGCTGGATTTGTCACTTCCCCCGAAAGTCTTCCTAACCTTTCTTTCTCCTTCAGACTGAGTTGGGTAGTGAGCCCCACAGGACCCTGGGCACACCTCTCTCATGGCCCTTACCAGCTTGTAATATAAGAATCGCCCTTTTTGTTGTCTTATGACAAAGACTACAAATTTCTTGAGGGTAGAGTTGCCGTGATCTCTTACACCGCTTCTAGAAGAGGATCAGAGTGCTTAGCATATACAGCGGGACATACAATGTATATGTGTGTGTGAAATTGAACTGAAGCATTGCTGGTCTCAAATATTGCAGTATCCACAAGGTAAGGAAAGTTGACAACTTCGTGGCCATCAGTAAACTAATGTTAGTGACAGAGATGGGCTCAATAAGTCATAACTATTATTATAAGAAGCAATTTTCCAAGCTCAGCAGTTCACCATGAGCAGTTACTGGATCTTACTGACTCCTCTACAACCCTGCAGGGGACAGATAGCAGGATGAGATAAATGGCTTTCCAATTTCATTTACGTTCACAGTTTTTAAATGCTGCAATCCCTGCTGTCTTCATATAAACTCCAACCAGCATGGACATTGTTCTATAAATGGACTTAATCAAATTGTAGCGTGGCAGAATAGTTTGCCTTTGATCTGAGATGGAGCAGCTAACAACTCTATCTGTGCAAGGCTACTTTGTGTTCAAAAAAGAAAGGAGGTGGAATCTGTGTCATTACAGGACACATGTCTGGACCTGGTTCCTCTCTCTAGGCCTCCATTCCATCTTCCCAGGCTCTGGTTCCCCATCTACTGTGTCCTGTGCAAAGCTGACCTCCATTGCTGCATGACTGCCTATCAAAATCTTCCTACCTTGTGCATCCTTTTGATGTTTTTGACTTGCTGGTCTTTACTGAATTAATTCTTGTTAAGCCTCCAATGCCATAGATTCACAGAAGCTTTGAGTTTTAACTTTTGAGGTTTAATGCACTCATTTTGCAGAAGAGCAATGGAAGGTCTGGAGAAGGGGAAGGGAAACATTGCAAAGTCATAGAGCTGACGGAGGGAAGCAGAACTATTACCCGGGTTCTTCTGGACATCCCAGCATAGTCCCACAGACCAAGGCTCAAATCCCTGCTCAGCCATTTACTGATCATACAGTTAAGGAAAAGTTGCTTAAGTTTCCAGAGTCTCTGTCTTATCCTCCATTTGTTCCAGAAAATAGTAGCTACTACCTCACAGGGTTGTTATAAAGATCAAATAAGAAAATATATACCATGGACTTAGCACAGCTTCTGACATGTGGTAAACACATACATGCTGAGCAATTTTTCCCCCTCATGGCAGGCTGGGGTCTTGGAGCAAGATCCTAGTGGAGATGCTTTGGACCAAGGTGCCGTTTTAGCCCTCAGATCCACCAGCAGGTAGCTATCCTTTATTTGACCTCTTGTACTGCACTTTGCTCATAGGTCTTTCAAGTTGAGGTGAATGCTCCTAATAATTAATGTCTGGGTTATTTTCCCACTTGAGAAAAGAAGCCACTTCAGCCTCTCCCCTCTAGCTGGTCCTCCAGGTTATAACGCTGGTCTATCTGTATTCCCTTCTCTTCTCGGTAGACAGTTTCTTCCAGCCTTGCCTGCAGCCCGAGAGGCTCTGCGGAGGGTTTCTGCAGGATGCTCAAGAGGGCAGTGTGGTAATGCTGAAGAAGGCAGCCTCGCCTCGAGGAAAGCCTTGGCCATTTCTACATGAAAATGTTTACCCTGGAAATTAAATTATATTTGGGATTTTTGGTTTCCCTTCCCCCACCCCCGCCGTGGGAGGTTTCGGAAAGTTACTGTGGTGACCAGCACAGCCAGAAGGCTGTCAGCATTTCAGCTCAGCAGGCGGGCCCTGCAGGCTCCTTCAGCACCTGGGCCCCCAGGGACCCCGTGCACGTGAGGGCTGGGCCCCCAGCAGGGTCACTGGCTTGGCACCAGCCCAGCACCACCCCCTCCCCAAACACACACACATTCTCCCATCTTTAGCCACTTTGGGATCAACAGCTTAGGATGAATTTCCAACTTAAGCTGGATGGCTTGAGAGGGTTGTTTTTGTTTGTGTGTGTGTGTTTTCCAAAATATTTCAGAGAAAGTAGCTCTTAAAATGTACCCTGTGTATGCATAGATTCATGCATATTCATAACCTGTTCCTCTCAGTTGGTTCGATTTTGGTTTTTTTTTTTTTTTGTCCTGTCAAGTGAGACATTAGATGAGTTCTGAGGCCCCTTGCAGCTCTGACATTCCACAGTTCTAGGTGTACAAAAATAGAGAAGAATCTATGAAAAGTCCAAACCCTTGGGAAATCCTTACTTTCTCTGTAGCTTCACGCAACTAAACCAGTTACTCAATGTTCTTGATAACCTGAAGATGAACAATTCCTGTTCTCCAAGTATCTTGCTCAATTAATTCACCATTCACCACCAAATACAGATTCATTGTACTCTGTCATGTGTCAGGGGCAGAAGTGGGTCCTGCATATACAGTGAAGTGACAGATACAGTCCCTGCTCTCATGAGGTTTGCAGAGTAGTGGGGATATAGATATTATGCCAATAACCATGCACAGAGTGAGTGAAATTAAAAATTGAAGTGAATGCTGTGCAGGAAAAAGAAAGGGTAACTAAGATAAAGTATAAAGTATAAGAGGACCTAATTAAAAATTAAGGGTCAGGGAATGCGGAAGTGATTTTCTAGCTAAGACATACAGGATAGGTGGAAGGTGTCCAAGTGAAGTGTCTACGTGGTACACTATGTGTAAGAACCAGGGGTGGAGACTGAATTACCGACACAGAATGGCTGGTTGAAAGTAACAATGGTGACCTCATCTTCTGGCATCCAAGGAAGAAACTAATCCACTCTAATTCTGAGTGAAAGCTCATAGCAAAGGCCATGATAGTTCTTGTAGGTAACTTAAATTGTCAAATATTCAGAGCATCCCACAGTGCGAAGAAAACTCAGAGGTCATCTGAATCAACTCTCTTCTTATTTAGGTATCTCCTTGAAAATATGCTATACAATTCCCAAGATTCTGCCAGGAGACTCAGTCACACAGGAGTCACTTTTTCCATTCTTAACAGTACAATGTTTTCCTTTCTCTGACTTCTTAGGTTACCCCTTACTTAGATTTCCCACACTAGATTATAAATTCCACAGGGCAGAAATTTTGACTTCTTGGTTCGATGACATATCTCAAGTGTCAAGAACAGTGACTGCCATGTAGCAGTTTCTTGGGGCATATCTATTGAATGAACTAATTGAAACTAAAATAGATATCCCTAAATTTTTGTTCATTGGACTTGCTTCTTCTCTCTGGAATAAGAAGGAATAAACAGAATATATTTTTTGAGATATATGTATGAGATAGATAAAAATATAGATTATATTAATATACTGGAGATATTTATGTGTGTGTACCTATATACATATACAGAGAGAGAGAGAGAGAGAGAGAGAGATTTATTATAAGGAATTGGCTCACATCATTATGGAGGCTATGACATCCCCAGATCTGTGGTCAGCAAGTTGGAGACCCAGGAGAGCCAGTGTGTATTTCCAGTCTGAATCTGAAGGCCTGAGAACCAGGAAAGATGATGGGGTGAGTTCCAGTCTGAAAGCTGGCAGTCTCAAGTCCCAAGAAGAGCTGATGTTTCATTTTGAGTCCAAAGGCCAGAAAAGAGTGATTGCCTGTTTCTAAGCAGTCAGGCGGGAAGAGTTCCTTGTTACAGGAGGGTCAGCCTTTTTGTTCTATTCAGGCCTTCAACTGATTGGATGAGGCCCACCCATATTGGAGAAGACAATATACTACTCAGTCTACCAATTCAAATGCTAATCTCATCCCCCAAACACCCCCACAGCCATACCCAGAATAATGTTTGACCAAATGTCTGGCACCCTGTGGCGTAGTCAAGTTGATATATAAAATTAACCATCATATTACCTATCAGACTATCAAAGGGGAGTGTATATAATGAAGCCTTGAAGAACTAACTCACAGAGAGAGGGTATCTTATAGGTGGGTAGCAAGTTTTGGCATCTTCTGGGAGGAGGGTAAACTGTTGGATCTATGTACAGGCACAATCTACCTTTACTGGGTCCAGAAGAGCTCATGGAACTAATGGCAATGATGGGAGCAGATAGGACAGATTAGGTTCAAAGAAACTCCCCGCATGCACTTAATAATTTTCTTGAAATAATTATTCTTGCTAATATTTACCCCCCCCCCCCCAATATTACCACCAAAAAATGGCAGTAAAAGCAGGACCAAAACCAAGTTGGTCTTAAACCATTCAATCCAAAGGTTATGCTGCAGCCTAACCTCCCCTGGCTTTCAGATCAAGCATTGACAAAAGAGACACATCCTTAATCTCAGGGTCTATAGCAACAGAGCTGGAAGTTGGAAGTTGTGCTAACCAGACATGTGTTCAACTTGCTAATGCTTTTGACCAATCCTCGATTAATTTATCATATAATAAACTGTAAATGATCACTTTCTCAACTTAGCTATCACACATAGAAAAGACTTCATGCTTTCTGGGATAAACTGAACAAAATACCAGCATAACTCAGTCTCCATTGTAACACTATCCATGATTTAATAAAATAAAATAGTATGAGACATGTGAAGAAGCTAGAAATAATATGCATCTTCCAAAAAAAGAAAAAGAATTCAACAAAAACTGACCTATGGATGAACCAGATGTTGCAACAAGCAGATAAGGACTTTACATATTATTATAATCATGTTGAGAATGTACAGGAAAAAATAAAGAAAATAAATGTATAGGCGAAGACTCTCAAGAGAGATTTGGAAACTACAAAAATGAGCCGAAATAGAAATTCTAGAGCTAAAAAATACAGTAGTTAAAATTTTAAAAAATGCATATTAGATGCCTGAAAAGGCAATCTCCAAGTCTATATTGTTTTGCTGACAAATTCTACCAAAAATTTAAAGAAAAAAATAACACTAATTCTACACAATCTCTTTCAGACAACAAAGAAGAAAGAAGATTCAATTCATTTTCTGAGACCAGCATTACCCTAACACTAAGACCAGACGTAGATATAGACTAGTGCTAAAAAATACAACTACAGACTGGTATCTCCCATTATTATAGATTTAAAAATTCTAAAATAAAAGCAAGTTGATTTCTTCAATATAAAAATATGCCATAACCAAGAAGAGTTTATTCCAGGAAAACAAAGACTAGTTCCATATTCAAAAATTATTAATATAATCTGACATATTATAGTTGGATTTTAGCTTATATTACTTGAAGTTTATAATTATTAGTTTATACATAAGCAGTTTAAATAAGAAAGACTTCATGATCACATCAATTGGATGCAGAAAAACCATTCAAAATTCAATACTGAATATAATCTAGCTCAGATTATACTCATTTTTATACCAATGCAGTCATAAAATATAATCTTCAATATCTTTTGTTGAGAAAAGGGTCCACAAAAGCAAAAGTATCTAAGACCTACCAAAGTCAATGCAACCATGCTCTGGAATTATATAGGTCATAATTAGACAGTAATCTTGATCAAGTTACATCACTGTAATTTATCAGTCTGTGTTTCTGATAGTAAATAGTAATAGAGATAGTAAATAGTTTTTATCTCATAGGAGTATGGCTTTTTGAAAGATTAAACAACCACCTAAGTGCTTACCAAACTGCCTACTATATAAAAAATGCCCACTAAATGGTCGCTGCTTTTAAAATGCATATATGTGACATGCTATGTACTTCACTTAAATGTTCTGTTCTGTATTTTTAATTTATCAAATTGGGTTGTGACTTTTGTATCAAAACACATTGTATATTTTTGCAGTTTCTTTTCCAATTTTCTGAGATTTGTTCGAGAACCCCCAAAATTAAGGTTTAAAGACTGCGATTATACTTTGCATGCTGTTTCCTGTTCTAGCATTTCTGTAAAGATCTAACAAAGAGTAAGCCCTGGGGACTTCATGGGATGATGATTCCATCACATACCTGCAGTGCGACATAAGCCTTAGTCACCTTTTCAGGAGGAGAAAAATGAGCTATGCTCATATACTTTCACTTTATAGCTAGTCCTCTGTTTATTTTTTTCCTGCATGTAAAAAAGTATTTAATGGTAGAAAAGCTTTTAAGGATAGAATTTGTTGCCATCAGCTAGAGATTTTTCTCTGTATAAAATTCATTGACCCTAGTGGATCAAAAACATAAGCCGGTCTGATTAGCATCATGTTCTAATTCAGTGATTCTAAAACCCAGCTCGAGAAGTGGAGGGTTGTTGCTTTTTAATATGTATCACTGTTGCTCACCCTGCTGCTTCAGAATTTCTTAGAGACATTATTCTAAAAGCTCTCCAGGTGATTCCAGTGACTGAAAAGATCTGGAAACTCATGTCTTCTCAACTATCCAAACCTTTGCTCATGTAGAAAAGAATTATTATTTTATGAAAACAGACTAGGGCAAGGAGAAGGAACTGTGGATGTCCTATGCTAAAGAGAGAGAGAGAGAGAGAGAAAGAGAGAGACCTCTTAGGTACGGTTTTTTCTTTAAAATCTGCTTATGCCTAGAGTGACAAACAATTGTTTGGCATAGTCATCTTAATCATTACTGAGCCATAATGTCTTTGAGAATCTTACCAATGTCATTTCTCCAGGAAATTCAGAAGATTTCACACACAGTTTCAGTTTCAGAGAGTTGAGAAGTCTTTAGAATCTTTCTAAAACAGAGCTTTCAGGGCAATAGAAATGGATTACAGAGATCATCTGTAAAATGGCCCACCTACAGACTTGTAGGCTAAACAAATGGTTATTGTTTCAAACCATTGAGTTTTAGGGTTGTTTTCATACAACATTATTGTCTCAATATATATCTGATAGACTTGCATTCTTGGAATAAACTTCTACTTGGTTATAGTATATTATTCTTTTCTGTTTCACAGAATTCTAGTTAACATTTAGATTACTATTTTTGCATCTATGTGTATTAGAGATGTTGACCTTTAAATTTCCTGGTTTTTGTAATTTTCTTGTCAAATTTTAATATCAAGCTATGCTGCTCTCATAAATTGAGATCAGAGTTTTACTATCAACTCCAACCCCTGAACACTTTTCCCCCTCATCTCTGGAAGAGTGTGTGAGGAACTGTTGTTATTTCTTCCTTAAATGTTAGGGGAGAACTCACTGGGAAAGTCTTCTAGTTCTTGAAATTACTTAGTGGAAAGGATCTAAATTACAGATTTAATTTATTTAACAGATATGGAATTACTTATATTTATTTCTTCTTATTTCAGTTTTGAGGATTTCTAGAAATGTGTCAATTTGATTGAAATTCTCAAATTTATTCACATGACGTTGCTAATATCCTTTTATTATTTATTCATATCTACAACATCTATCAGTCATGAAGTCTATCAACTTGGATTAGTCTGTTCTAAGAACCATTTTATTTTTTAATTTTTGTATTAATAAATTTGTTTTCTATTTTATTAATTTGTTCACATCATTTTTATCCTTTCTGTTCTTTCACTTTCTTAGGGTTAATTCTTTTCTTCGGTTTCTTGGGTTGGATATTTAGGTAGTTGATTTTCAGCCTTTCATATTTTCTAATATTAATATATTCACCTTAAGGCTGTACATTTCACCCTTAGCACAGCTTTAGCTGTACTTCACACCATTTTATAACAGTATTTTTATCATTTTAAAGTTCAAATTGATTTATAATGTGCTGTGTTAATTCTTTCTTGACATTTGGATTATTTAGAACTATATTGACTATTTTTCAAAGATCAGAAATTTTCTAGTGGTCCATTTGTTTTCAATTTCTTGCTTCATTCTACTGTGGTCAGAAAACATACTCTGACTGATTTATCTGTCCTGTTCAGTGTTTCAAGCAGAGGACATATTCAGGGTATAAAATTATCATCCCATCTTGTTGGTCCCCAAATTGTGAGTCATAAAATCTTGTGGTTTTTTGAGTCACCTGGGAGTCAGAAAGAGAAAACTGGGCTGAATTCTATTCTCCCCTTCCCCTATTTCATTTTATTTCCAGGATATTCACTTTATCTGTTTTACTTAGTAGGTTTTAGTAAAAGAATTTTTTTTAAATTTGGCTACTTAAACAATATTTAAAAACCACTGTATGAATAGAATATCTTGCATTTTCTTCCAATTTTGAAATTCTATTATTCTATGTATTTTGCTATTAGTAAAACCCATATCACCCTGCTGGGTAAGAATGATCTAATCAGATTTACTTGGTATGGTGACCTTCATACACAGGCTCCATTAATTGGCATAATTTCATTATTATTATGTTAATTTACATATGTGTGAATGACCAGATGCATCTTAGCGAAGTTTTGTAAGAACCAATATAGTTAGTTATCATTTAATGAAGTAAAAGATGTTCAACCCCTCCTAGAGATTGAAGACATACGTGTTAAAGCAATCATGTCTTATAATTTTGCTTATCGGAATGGCAAAGGTTAAGTATTTTTATATATGGCTGGTGAGAATCTATATTGAAAATTACTCCGATTCTTCTTATTATTATTACTTTGTCTAAGGAAGGAATTGGAGTAGAGTCAAGTGTCACAAATTCAAATGCCTATAGGAGCCAAGAAGGGGAAATCAGATTGACATTTCCTTTTTCATGGAAGCATTCAGTGGCAAAAGTCTTCTATAGAGTTCTGAGAGTTTGACAAAGAAGAATGAATAGAGCCAAGCTGTATTTCAAGCACAAGACAACAATTAGATAGTCTCAAACATGAAGCACTTCAGCACTCAACAGCCCTTTTTATCACAGATACACACATATTCTTGACGACAAATTTGCTAATAAAAAGCATGAGAAAAAAAAAAAATTAAATGAGGACTGAAGGAGCCACAGTAAAAATATTAGTGATATGTAGTGAATCCTTCTAAATCTAAAACTAATACGAGCCAATTATGCAAATAATATTTACAGAACAGATTACTCATGTGACAAAATATAATAAAGATAATGAAATTATTATAAAATTAAAAATGCAGTTAGAGGAAGTAGGAGAAGGCATGAGATTGTTCTTTGATAGAGTCAATTGGTAAAGTCAAATCAAAATTTATTTTTAAAAATCAAAGACAAAATGACTTCAACTGCTAAATAGTCTTTTCAGTCTTAGAGGATATTTTTGGAAAATATGAAGTAAGGTCACTGTACTTTTCCCCTCTCTCCAAAAATCAAGTTAAAGTGAATGATTTTATTCAAAAGCACGGCATGATCCTTCTTAAATAAATTTTTGAATCTATTTATTATTCTGTGTATATATAAAAATGATATCTGAAATGATATGCCCCTAATCATGATGGCTATTTCTTGATGGAAGATTTAAGGTGACGTAGGAATTTTCTTCTTTGTACTGTTCTCCATGGCTAAAATTATTTGTAATGATTATGTAACAAGTTTACAAGGACGTTAGCCATTTTTCTCCTTTACAATAAAAATAAATATCAAACAAACACAAAAATAAAATTGCGTGGCTCATGCCACAAACTTGTGAACTAGAATAAAATCCTAAGGCCCCCTCCCTGCCCCCACTGCAGACCAAACAGATCCTCTGTCAGCCAAGGCAACCCCAGAGAAATCTTAAAACTGATCTCCCAGCCACGACGGGATGGGCAGTCAGAAGGGCCTGATTATACCCCCCCCCCCCCTTGCCCACGGCCATCAGGCTTTTTTCCCCAAGGGCAAAACAGAAACCAGTCTCCCTATCTGTGGCTTCAGCACGACAACTGACCAGTATTCTTTCCTGATAATAGACCACCAACCACGGAGTGGTTTTAACCGCTCTACAGAGTTTGTGCAGCAAGGGTTTTGTGTCCTTGCTTTACCTTTTGACATCAGAGGGCTGCCATGTTCTGAACATGGACCCCATAAAGGGGCATAAAACTCAATGACTCACACACATGGTTCTTCTTTCATAAATATTCACGACTCCTCCTATAGCTTGTTAAATATGTATATTTTGGCCACCCTGCTCAGCATAAATTTCTATTCCCCTTGTCACTCCCTCAAAGCACGTGTTTTTGGCTTCTGGCTGGAGACTCTGCTTCCCAGCCTGCTGGAATAGCCACCTACGGGCTGCAACCCTTTATGAGAAAGAAAGCTCTCCTTTCCAAATTTACAAACCTTGTCCTTTCTGCAGTTAACGAACTAATTGTGACTCAAATGATCGTTGAGATTTCTGTAATTCTAACTCCTGTCAGGCTGGTTCAGCTGATGAGCGATGAGAAAACTCGTGAGACATCTGTTCCTTCCCAGCCAAGGACATCTCATCTACTGTCTACTCCGGCCTTGCCACTGGGGCTGTCCTCCCGCCCTCCTCTACCCATTAGCTGCCTCTTTCCTCTTCTGTCTTGTGTACAGCTTCTCCCACTGTCCTATATGAATTGGAACTTAAATCCTATAGACTGTATTATAAGACTATTGGATCGGAAGAGATCTTTCCTCCTGCCTACTTCTCCCTGGAAGGGAACCATATTTATTACTTTAATTAGAGCACCAAGCTGTAGGAGTAAATGCGAGTCTTCAGCTCTTCTCCTGACAACTTCAAATTGGGGAGGCAACTTGGAAAACTGCTGCTGCAAAATGCCAGCTGGATAATTAGTACTATGTAGTTAATAGTTAAAAAAAAAAAAAAGTGGGAGGGGGAATGAGAATTAGTGTAAGCATCTTTGACAAACTTTAACATTCTAAAATGGGTTTCCAAAAATGTTGCTGATGAAATGTTTGGGAGATTTTTGTTAAATGTGACTTAGTGTATTAAGGTTCTCTTTGTGTGGAGGGAGGAGCGAGGTGTTGACATTCATCTAACCTGCAGCAAATGTCATTGAATTGCTGAGCTGGCTTTCCCTCTGTGTTGAAAGGAGAGACTAATTCCCTACAATTATTCCTCCAGGGAGAATTAAATTTGCCAACCGATTAAGGCAAGAAAAGACAAAGTTTCCCAAGGTATTTTGGGAATTCAGCAGGGTCTGAATAAGTCATACGTTTTTAAAATAAGAACCTTTAGTATGTCCAAGAGTGACTTCCAAAATTGTTTATATGACTAGTGAGGTATGGCCCAGGCCAGTGAGAATAGAAGCTAGGCATTATGCTACACAGGTTCACTACACCTCAACAGCAGCCCTGACTGAGTGTCTTGTTTGCATATGAGGCACCTCTGCTTTGTTTGGAAAGAAGGATAGAAGTTTTTGGTAGTCTCTAGAAGATGAAACTATTTACAGTCAGATTTAGTTACTTTTCATAAATTCTGAGCACCATGATCTTTCATTCATTTATTCATTCAACAACCACGACATTGAAGCCACTATGTGCCAAATATTTAAGCTACAAAGATAAACAACAAAGAGCACAATGCCAGCCCTTAGAGCATTTTAAAGCAGGGGTTGCAGACATTTTTCTGTAAAGGGCCAAATAATAAATATTTTCAGCTTTGCAGATATACAATACCTGTCGCAACCATTCAACTCTTCTGTTGTAACATGAGAGTAGCCATAGACGATATATGAACAAATAAATGACGTGGCTGTGCTCCGATACAACTTTATTTATGGATACTGGATGTTGAATTTCATATGATTTTTACATGTCACTCCAAAAATTCTTCTTTTGCATTTTTCTGACCATTTAAAAATGTAAAAACCATTCTTAGTAATCTGTACTAAGGTGACTGTATAGATTTGACCCATGCCCTGTGGGTCCCTGATAGTGCAGGAGACCAAGTTGCTAGGACCAATTGGCTGACGCTGAAAGTGGAGTGATAAAATACATACCTGTGTAGGTGATGATATGCCCACAGATGTGTGAATTATAGAACCTTAAGGTTGAAAGAAACCTCAGAAAGGCCTTGAATGACCTTTCTAGGGTATTTTCTTCCCCTTCAGGTCATTTCCAATCAGCAGGCTCAGCCACCTTCAGTGAACTTGACAACTTGCCAAGGCAGCCTATGTTATTGGTGGATAGAGACATTTTCATTAAATTTGTACTTTCATTAAAAACACATATACGTATATAAATAAATAAGGACTCTGAATCCCAGTAAGGCTCTCTTAGTATCCCAATTTTGCCTTCTTTGGCAGACCCCAGGGAATACATACAAGCAACTTTTCCACGTGACATAATTTACAGATCACTATCCCATCACTTGTAAGTCTTTAGGTGTTTAATATTGACTCTATTTTTTCTTTTTTTTTGCCAATTTTTGGGCACATAATGTGGTTCTTCTAATTGGAAGGTTGAAAAGGCCTGGTTTCTAGGTTTCCTATTCTTTCTGATTTCTTCATAGATTCAATATTAGCTCATTTATTTACAGCTTGGAGACAATTAAAAAGAAGCTTAAAGAAAAGAAAATTAGATTGTTTCCTTTTAAAGTAGTGATTCAAAACGGCTTTGCATAATAATAAAAATATGTGCTAGTGTGCCCTACTAAAATTAATATGCTTACATGATAAGGCTTTTGGAACATGGGACATAGGACAGTTTCGCCTTGAGAAAAAGTGCTAATCCCAAATGAGCATTATCTTCTTTGCAAAATGAATAATTCCCAAGCTATCTATTCTCTTAACCTTTTCCTGTGTTTTCTTATCTTTGTTAAAATATAAGGCAACTTGTTAAAGTCAGCTTGATAACAGAAGTTTCATTCAGCTGGGCCAAAGTACCAGGGCAAAAATGCACGCCGACAAGGGTGTGTGGGGGGAGGATTGGTGGATGGGGGGTGTATGTCTGTGTGTGTGTAATTGCACTTACAACACTATGTCATAACTGCTGGGACATTATGCTCTATAATAAAGATTACAGACTTTGGAGTTAGACTATATCAAATAAGTGCTCATATAATATTTGGATATTAGTATTCAAATATCATTCTATTCTTCCTTTCAGCCTCCACCAAATTGCTTCTAAGGCTAATAATTGGCAAAATGGGAGTGAGAGGGTAAAAAAAGTGACATCCTGGAAAATCTAACAGGAGAGATCTCAAGCTGGAGATAGAAATACATGATCCAAGAGATTCACTCTTTGATTTCTTTATACGAAATCCTTTCCGTAGCATAATTAAAATATAATTCAATATTTAGCTTAAAAATAAAATCTCTTTCTCATCTGGACGGGATTACAAGGAAGAAGGCTGGTGTGGTTCTTATTTAAAATGTAAATGTTGGTTTAAGCGTGCAAGATTGTTTCCAATTCTAATAAGACAGCAAAATATATTGTATTCCTGGAGGTCGAGATATTAAGAAGTTTTAACCTTTAGCACCAAGACATTTGTACAATAGCTAAGATGTTTAAAGTAGTTCTGTACCTTTGGATTATGCAGTTTATAAAAATCAGTTTATCTGATTTTTTCTTACGATTAGATTGAGGTTATGAGTTACTGGGAAGGATGCTTCAGAGATGAATTGTCCTTCTCAGTACATCATATCAAAGGTACATCATGTTGACATGTGATACTGGTGATGGTAAACTTGATCACTTAGTTAAGTGCTATCTGTCAAAAAATCTTCACTGTAAATTTACTATTCCCCCCTCTGAGTTACTATTTGGAGGGAGATACTTTGAGGCTATGCAAACTCCAAATTTACGGTTAAACTTTTGCCTACTAATTTTGCATTCATTGATGGATCTAGGCAAAACATTTTGAAACAGAGTATGATTTATGCATCAAGACTTGCCCTATCAGGCTGGGTGTGGTGGCTCACGCCTGTAATCCTAGCACTCTGGGAGGCTGAGGCGGGAGGATTGATTGAGCTCAGGAGTTCGAGACCAGCCTGAGCAAGTGCAAGACCTCATCTCTACTAAAAATAGAAACAAATTAGCCAAACAACTAAAAATAGAAAAAATTAGCCAGGCATGGTGGTGTGTGCCTGTAGTCACAGCTACCCGGGAGGCTGAGGCAGGAGGATCGCTTGAGCCCAGGAGTTTGAGGTTGCTGTGAGCTAGGCTGAAACCACCGTACTCTAGCCCAGGAAAGAGAGTGAGACTCTGTCTCAAAAAAAAGACTTGCCTTATCATATTTTAAGTGTATTACAAACATTCTGTAATTAAAGGAACATGAAGAATACACAAATAGATTAATGAATAAAAAGAGAGAACCCATTAAAACATCCAAGTGTATATGTAAATATGGACATCAGAAACAGTGGGGAAAGCATCAATTATTCAATAAATTAGGTAGGGATAATTGGTTATTTGGAAAAAAATTAAGTTAGATCTATATTTTATGTATGCATAAATATAAATTCCAAATATATGAATATAAAATTAAATCTACATGCTAGAAGATACTATAGGAGAATAATTATATAACATTGGAAAGGGGAAATCTTTGCTAAGCATGACTTAAAACAGAAAGCCTTTCAGAATTGCTTGAAATATCAAAAACTAGAAACATATGTCTACCTAGAAAAGCATGGTCAAATCAATTACAGTATATCCATACAAAGTGATAACAACATAGCTATTAAAAAGAACATGAATATTCTATGTGTTTTGACACCCAGAAACCATGTCTTAATTAAAGTAAAAGTAAAATTAGAAAGGGAAGGATATATCCAAAACCCATGAAAAAATGTCTGATTTCTTTAGTGATCATACAAACTAAAAATAAATAAGAATGCAATACAACTATAATTATAAGTTCAGACCCTTTTGCTAAAATATTCTACCTCTGTTATTTTTATCCTATAGAAATGATAAAGATGTGACCAAATTTATACACAGAGATTTTCATTAAAATGTAATAAAAAATGAAATGTCCAACATTTGGGGAAATTGTAAGTAAAACGAAAAGTATTGATGAAGTGTGAAATGGAAAAAGAAAAACAGGTGCATATATGTAGTATGATCTCAACTTAGTAAAATAAAGAAGAAAAAACGGACAGAGATTACGCTTTAAGAAGTTTATTTCCTTTAGAACAGAAATTCTATACCTCTATTTCAGACAGAAAAATCTATACTTTCCCATCCAAAATGTAGACATGGCTTCATGCATCAACATTTTTTCTGCAGCATTATTTGTAATATCCAAAACACTACAGATTAACTAAATGACCAGGAATTCAGGAATTCAATTTGACATATTCCTATGATGGATTATTTTGTGACTATTAAAAATGATGTTGAAAAAGAATTTTAAGTGACATGCAAAGATACAGTGCCATATAAAGTTAGAAAGCAGAAAATAAAAAGATAGCTGGTCTTAACTGTATAAATAAATGCATGGAAGAAATTCAGGAAGAAAATGCAATAGTTGTTTCTCTTTGTGGTGGGGTTATCTTGTTATCTTCCTTTATGCTTTTCTTCATTTTGCAAATTTTATCCTATGAGTATGTGTTGATTTTAGCATCAGAAAACAGTATTTGTTTTAGAAAGAAGAAAAATCACAAGGAGTCAGGTGCTTCTTAGAGTACATTCTGTAAATATTATTAGTAGGCTCCCAAAAATGAGATGGCAAATATTTTGCCTTTAAATTTAGAGCAACACATAGATCTGGGAGAATCTGAAGGGCAGACCTTTGACTGTTGATTTAACTCTAGCCCAGGGAGGATGAGATGAGCGGAGTAAAAATCATGCTCAGGATAAAAGGAAATTGGAGCCTTGAGGTCTGCACTATGCTACTTTGTAAGAAAGATGTATGATAATGATATTTTTGAGTCAGTAATACACAGACATCTGGGTATGAGTATAAACCTAAGAGAAACCTATGTTAAGAAGTTAAAGGATGAGGAAACAGCCTACAACTCTAAGAGGGTTAACGTAAGGATTTTGTTTTTGTGTGTGTGCTTGTTCATCTTAAGCCTGATTAAAACAGAATTTTACAAAATGGCTACAAAAGGGGATAATGACTCACTTTTCAAAAAGACAGGATTCTGGAGTTCCTTAACATCAAAATTTCTTGATACATATAAATGTTCACTTTTTAATTATTAAGATTATTGATAAGAACTAAATGGAAAAAGGAACAATTAGGGTGTGAAGAATCATTGCCAAATTGCAAATCCTCAGAAATGAAGATAAAAAGTAATGGAAGTCAATAGGACTAGATGTCTAAACACTTGAATTACAAACATGTCTTTAGGAATTTGATTTCAGGGACTCCCCAAATCATATTTATTTTGAATTTCTAGTCAAATAAGACCAGTGAGTAAGGCTGGGCCCGGTGGCTCACACCTGTAATCCTAGCACTCTGGGCGGCCGAGGTGGGTGGATTGTTTGAGCTCAGGAGTTTGAGACCAGCCTGAGCAAGGGCAAGACCCCGTCTCTACTAAAAATAGAAAGAAATTATATGGACGGCTAAAAATATATATATACAGAAAAAAATTAAGCCAGGCATGGTGGCACATGCCTGTAGTCCCAGCTACTCGGGAGGCTGAGGCAGGAGGATTGCTCAAGCCCAGGAGTTTGAGGTTGCTGTGAGCTAGGCTGACGCCATGGCACTCTAGCCTGGGCAACACAGTGAGACTCTGTCTCAAAAAAATAAATAAATAAATAAATAAATAAATAAAATTGTACAGGAAGTCCTAGCCAGCACAGAAAGATAAAATAAATAAATGAATAAATAAAATACATTATTATTTGTAATAGCATCAGAATCATCAAATATTAAAAGATAAACCTAACAAAAGATATGTAAGACCTCCATACTAACTAGAAAATTGCCAAAAGAAATTAAAGACACCTAAGTAATTGTAGAGATATACTGTGCTCAGAGATTGAAAAAAATCAATTGTTTTACGATTTCTGTTTTCTACACTGATTTATATTAAAAAATTCAATGTAATCCCAATAAAAATCCTAAAGGGTTTTTTGTGTGTGGACATTGAACAACTGATTCTAAAATCCATATGGAAATGCAAAGAGCCAAGAAAAGCCAAAACAATTTTGAAGAAGAATAAAATTGGAGCACCTATGACTGGATGTCAACAGTAACTATATATCTTCAGTGTCATCTGTGCCATCTGACCCACAAATTTAGACTCCATTGGCCTAAAACTTCTGGTTTCCAGGAAGGCGATGCTTCTAAAAGGGGACACAATAAGAGTTTCACTAATCCTAAAAACATTGCTTCTACTAGATTTTCTTGGGCTCCTTGTGCCAGTAGACCAATATGCAAAAAATGAGTTGCTATATTGGCAGACATAATTAATCCTGATTATCGTAAAAATACTGGGCTTCTGGTACTTAAGGGAACCAGGGAGGGTAATATCTGGAAGTCAAGGGATAATACACTGGGACACCCATTGGTGCTTCCATGTGCAGTGGGAACCACATGTGTCCCCTGCAACTAATGCGGCCGGGCAAAGGGATAACCAGGAGTTTGGTCATTTCAGAGAAGAAGGTCTGGTCACCCTAGCAGACAAACAACCGAAACTAGCAGAAGTTTCAGATCAGAGTAAGGGGAATCTAGAACAGTTGGTAAAATATAAGGATCATGAGTATCACTTGGCTATCAGGAGTGCAAGTGGAGGACTATATGAGATGCTGTTCGTGTCCAGTCCATAACTCCTCACCTTGATCCCTTTGGTCTATAGTAGCACATACCTGCCTTTCTCTTCTTGAAGGCTTTCTCCTGTTACCAAAGCTTGGTTTGCTGTCTGCAGTGCAGCACATGAGTGCCAGGGAATTAATGCCCCTTGGAAGAATTCCTCCACCAATAGCTGATCAAAGTCAGGGTATAAATACCTCACTTTCCTCACACTGTGGGTGGGATAACCAGGAGGCAAGTATTTTACACCGCCTCCCAGAGTTTGCCCAGCACAATTCTGCTTCAGTAGCCTTCAGAGGCAGCTGGCTTGACTCCATACATTTTATTTGCTGATTTCTTTCCATTGTTTCACATCCTTACTCCTCTACTTGTGTTTTTCTTCACCTCCAAAATAAAATACTTACATGAGAATCATTTTCTCGGGATCTTCCTTTGGAGAACCAAAGAAAATTGGGAAAAGAGAGATGAGTTATTATTGGCTGTCTTTCAGACATAATCACAGGTAACGCTGAGGAACGAACATGTTCGGTCTCCATGCACCGCATACATTAATCAACAAGAACTTCACAGAAACTGAAAGTATGACGTGTAGTTCTTCAAATCCATCCCAGCTTATTTTAACGCAAAAATTAATAATAACACTGGCTTAAAAATAAAAACTCCAAACAAACACTAAAGTGAATGGGACAATGGGTCAATAGGTATAAAATTGGATTGTCTCTGGCAAATTAGGATTTTAAACTATCATACATTATACATAGTCCATGACTATCCTTTGCAATTTGAACTGACCTCATCATTTGAATTTCATTTCTGATTGCACATTCCTGTGAGCTCCCAAACAGATTCCTGGATGTTCTTCTATGTTTTGACTCTTCACTTTTGCTCAATGCAGAAGATATCTCTTCATCTCCGTCCTCTGGGGCCCAGGATGTTCTGCCATGACCTGGACCTCAGGCACACAACTCAGCATCCAACTCTCAAAGCATTTTAAATATTTCAAGTCAGTAATTACAGTCTATCATTATTTTTGTGAATAATCTCAATACCTTTCATGTTTTCTATATAATTTTCATTGCTTTGATATCTTTCATACATCTCAATTCCCAGGCCTTCAAAAGACCTTGAATATTTTCAATGTTCTAGGGAACATCCTGTCCAATGAAGAAGCAACCTTCTGAATAACATATCTTTTATTTCAGTGTCAAGTCTGGACCTTTTCCAGACTTGATTAAGCACCCTTAGTCCTCAGGTTTATCCTCCTCTCTCCACAACTCTGGAAAACAGAGTGACACCCAACTCACACATCCCTAGCTTTTCGCAAGGGAAAGCATTTTAATTGAATTCCAAGGCAGTTAGTTTGGATTTTAGAAATTTGTCACTGCCTGTGTGTGGCCTCTTGAAAAGGGTATGCATGGTGTGTGGGGGTGTGTGTGTGTGTGTGTGTGTGTGTGTATTTCTTTTCTTCTTTTGGCTGGGCCCAGCTAAGACACATTCGGTGCACTGAGTCATTCAGACAAATACAGCTCTAGCCCCAGCCACGTTCCTGGATCATCAACTCTGCATAATGTCCCTTTCTTAGTTACCAAGGTGGCCAAGGTCTACTTTGCAAGAGGATACTCATTAGAACTAGAGTTGACTCCTTCTTGACGCCTGATGAATCTCAGAAAAGAAGGCTTGTCTGTCTTTTTCACTTGTGACCTCACCTCCATGTCCTTCCAGAATGGCACAGTTAACTAAGAAAGCATTTTAACTTGAGAAATTTAAAAATATCCCAGACAGCATAATTTAACAATCAAAATATTCACCTTCTGGGAAGAGTAATGACAGACCTTCTCTTGTATCCTCTATCTTTTGTGGAAAATCTGCGTGGCTATCTCTTCTTCTTTTATTAAATGAGGACAGTTCTGTGTCTCCAGGGACAGTCGTATCACTTTGGGAGCCTGGAGTCTTCTGTGGTTGACTCTGATTAGTGCCCCCTGAGGAGAGCAAATTAAATTATTTGCTTTATTGATCTAGAGATTCCCCCTTGAGGCTCATTTATTTTCTTGGGATAGAAACTGATCCAGACTGTGGGATTAGGAACAGTTTTCCTAAGAATGTGAAGCTTGAGCTAAGAGCAAAATTTTAGAAAGATCATTACAGCCTGGCTGGGACCCATGTCACCACTAACCAGCCCAGATCACAGCGGACTCTTTCCAGCGAGATTCCTCTCCTATCCTTAGAAGCACAGCTCACCCAGGGTGCCACCAGCCACCACGAAGCCCATCTCTTCCCTCCAGCTCTCCTAAGCCCCATGCTCCTTCTGCCAGCCTCTAGGAGATGTCTGAAAACTGCGCAGACCTTTCCTTTTTTCTGTCGCTTTTGACTGATAGGTAGGCCTAACATTTTCCATGATGCTCTTTGTAACCTTCATCACATGGTTCAAATTGATCCCATATCCTCAGCCTCTTCAGAGACTGTTGTCCTTAACAGATTCTCCCTCAAGGACCACAGTTTCCCATTGTAGCTCATCTGTGGTAGTGATGATAATAATGACACTGGAGTGAAGTGACAAATTTTCTCACACCGCAAGTTGGATGTGAATATGATATGTAGCTCCATTTTCCACCCAGAACTTGTCTGATCACTTTCATGAGTACACCCAACCCACCTGCTGTTCCTTGGGGGTGCACTGGCCAAGACCCATAACTGGGCATCCGGTGAGCACCCTCTCCTGATGGCCCTGTGATCCATTCATTTTGGGCCCAATGGCAAGTTCTTGTTGACTCAGCCTCCCCTGGGCCTTGCAGACATTGCAGATTCCTCTAATTCTCTGCCAAGTCCTTCATCCAAATGTCTAGCTCTGTGAGGCTGGCACATTTTGAAGATCTCATGATGCCCAGCTCCCGTCCTCTTCCTCTTCTCAGTCATTTCCATGCTGTGTGCTAGACCTGTATAATGCAGGTTTAGAAGGAATGCCAGATTTTTCCAGAAATCTGTTGTTCCCAGTATTAGGAGCCCCAGGTTATGATCTGCTTCTTCTCAGCAGTTGTCCTGCACTTGTCAGCCCTGGCCTCTGGCCCTGTCTGGTTTCACGCTCCTTCCTTTGACTTCAGCCTGTCTTGAACTGACTTACGTTCACCTCTTTCAACCTACTTGGCATTATCTGGGTCCAGGTCTTTTGTACTCACCTTGGTTCATATTTCAGGTCTATTTGCTTTGCAGGACACATTTCCACCAGTTTATTGAAAATGTTTATAGGTTATTGTTTAGCAATAACCCAGCAATATTTTATGAAAAGGGGGAAGAGGAAGGAATGGAAGCATTCATTAAGTGCCATCTATGCGCAGTTATTATGCCAGGTTCTCTATGTTCTCTACCTCCTGTAATCCTCATAACACCCCTGGGACATTTGCATTATCATCACTCTTTGAGAGATGAGGACACGAAGGCTCAGAGAGATTATGTTAAATGGATTGTCTGAGGTCACAGAACCAGCAAGAAGGCCGGGTAAGACAAAAACTCAGGTCTAAGTCTAAAGTGCATCCTCCTCCCATTGCTCCACCATGCCATCTCTGCCGTGCTTGGCTTTTTCACCAACTCTTCCGAGTTCTTCACTGGTGATAGGTCTCATCTGACCTCTATATGTGGCTGCTTCATGCTGGTCCTAAACTACAGCTAATCAAGGATTCCTGTTTCTTCCTGTTTTAGTTTCTGTGCCCAACTGGGCAATCCATCCAGTGTTTGTTTTCTATCTATGAAACACTTCATGTTTTCCCCCCATTTGTGGCAAACATTTCTGCTGTGTCTTGAAAGCAATGAATTGACCCACCATCTTTTTTTTTTTTTTTTGCCTGGGATTACCAGATTTGTCCTTTGTTAAAATAGAGAAAGGCTTCTAATGAAAAACTACAGTCTTCTGGTTTATTGTCCTCAGTCCTAGTTCTATTTCTCAGAAGCAACACTATCTCTTCAGGTTTTTTGGTTTGGTTTGTTTAGTGTTTTTAAATAATATGCTTATAAAATTATCTCTTGAATTATTAAATTTAGACTTTATTAAGTTCTTGCTATGAGAGATGAGAGCTCAGCTTGCTTATGGTGTCCCCAGTGCCATCTTATCTCTAAAATAGTTAGTGATTCTTTTTAATTCTTCTGTTAGCTAACTTTAAAGTTTTAATGTTATATCTACTTTTTTGTTCTACCAAGTATAGATATTTTTCTCTAGACCTTTCACTTTATAAGATTAGGATGTTAAATCCCTTTCTTTATACTCTCCTCTACACTCTCTTACACCTTACTTACACATCCCAGGTACTGTCTTCTCTAAATTTACATTAAAAATTTAATTTATATTACATAATTTATTTTACATTTAAAATGTCAGACTGATCATATTTACATTCTGTTCTATAGGTATAATGAGTTTTCCATGCTGTGTCTATAGATTAATTCTAAAATCTAAATACCATCAGTGTTCTCATTGTTGTGGCCATGTAAATATTATTCACTGCAGAACCAAGTAATGTGCTATGATCATGTTTATTTGCATAATCATTTGTCCTTCATCTTGTTTCCAATCTACTCCCCCTATAATATGAACCATTAAGATGTCCATAAGGTCTTTTGACCTTTATCTCAAGGATTCCATCAAATCTTTGAAGTCTTTATTTGTTACAGTTACATTCCACTTGGAAGTCCTCCTGCTTAATCTTAAAGTAATTGTTCTCTAGGCTTGATGAACAGCCATCATGTTGAGGCTTCCTCATTACTCTCCTGGGTTGGATTCACTATTCTGTGGATCTCATTTCTTCTTTTCACTTCATTTAAATCCTCCAGAAATTTCTTATGAACAAAATGCATTGGTGGCAATATCTTGAACCTTGCCTTTATTTCATCCTCACACTTAATTGGAGCTTGGTTGAACTTGGAATTCCCTCAGCACATTGGACAGAGTCCCATTGTCTTCTGACAGTATCAGAGAGGAGAAGTCTCAGAGCAAATGGATGAGGTTTTTTTTTGGTTTTTTTTTGCTTTTGCTCTCTCTAGACACTTGAGATCATCCTTTCATCCTAGGTGTTTTGGTTTTTCATAATGAAATACCAAAGTATTTCCTTCTTTAAAATGCACTAAGTTAGGCACTCCAGAGTGCCCTTTTAATTAGAAGATTTATGTCCTTTAACTTTTGAACATTTACCTCTATTTATTTGATAGTTTCTCCCCTTCTATGGTCTCCACTTTCCGTCTCTCAAAATCCCATTAGTCAAGTGGCAGACCTCCAGCCTCTCAAATTTCTGTCATTGCCTTTTGTTCTATAATCTGTGAGGTTTCCTTAATTTTTAAAGTCTTCCATTCTTTCTTTTTATTTTTAGGCATATTTTGAACATTCAAAAACTTATTCCTTTATTATTCCTTTTTCTTTTAATTTAATAGATGAAATTGTTTTTGAATGTCTTTAGGAATTGTAATTAGAGTTAATTTTCTTTTTCTTTTCAGTTTCCTGAATTATCTGTTTCCTTCAGGATCAGCTTTGGTAATGATTTCCGTCTTGCTTTTCCCAAGTGTCGATTGATCCTGGACTTTTCATTCATGTTTAAGAATTAAATGGTAGAAAAGCTGACAGTGTTTGGGAGTGAAGCTTTTTCACTAATAGGATGCATTTGAAGCTTAGTGGGCAGGGGTTCTGCTGTTACACAGAGGAACACATAGGTGCCAGAATATGAGGGCCACACCCTCACTGGATGGCCAATATTTTACATTGTATTTAATTTTTTCATTTGGGTAAAAAACCACTTTATTTTCCACCCATTATATACAAACCTGTTTTCCTGGTGGACATAGGAGCACAGAAAGGAACGGTAGTTAGCTTCTGAGTACATATTTTCATGCCTGTGTTTACCCCCATGCACCCACTCCCATTACGTCAGATATCTGAGTCAAGAGTCTGTCTGGAGTTCTGCTGAGGCTCAGCTGTCTCCTCCAATCTGCTATCCCAGCCAGTATTCCTCCATCCACTTTGAGTCTACAGATTTGTGTTGATATATCCTCTTCCTGATGACTTTATTCCCATTCTTTTTGTTCTTATGGAGGCAAATGAATTTTTACCTAATTTTTCACTGCAAAGAGGCCTTAGGAAGGTAAAAGGGTAAACATGTGTGTTCAATCCTCTATCTTGGACCAGAGTGCTAATTTTTATTCTTAGAATATCCCTTTGTGAAAAATAAAAAAGTTGAACTCATAGAATAGAGTTGTTGAACAGAAAGTAGAATAGTGGTTACTAGAGGTTGGGGCTGGGGAAAATAGGGAAATGGTGGTCAAAGGATACAAACTTGCAATTATAAGATAAATGAGTTCTGGAGACCTAAAGTATAGCATCATGGCTACAGTTAATAATAATGTATTGCATACTTGAAATTTGCTAAGAAAATAAATCTCAAGTATTTTCACCACCAAAAAAAAATATAACTCTTCAAGTGATTGATATGTAAATTAACTTGATTATGGTAATCATTTCACAATGTATATAATGTATAGGAAAAATCAAATTGTATACCTTGAATATATACAATTATTGTTTGTCAGTCATATCAATGAAACTGAGGAAAAAAGAAAATATCCCTAGTTGCTAGGGGGTAAAGGGATTGGATGGAGGCAGGAGTGAACACAGCGAGGTAAGGAGACTATGGCAGGGTTCTTGAGAAGGATGACACTGTCTTGAAACAAGATGGATAAAAATATTTTCCATAGCAGGTGTACCAATTTACATTCTCAACAGTGTACAGGGGTTTCAATTTCTCCACAACCTCACCAACACTTACTATCTTTTGTTTTTATGATAATCCCATCCTAGCAGGTAGGAAATAATATCTCATTGTGGTTTCGATTCGCATTTCCTTGCCAATTAGTGATGGTGAACAGCTTTCTGTGTACCTGTTGGCCATTTGTCTATCTTCTTTGGAGAAATGTCTGTTTAGGTCCTTTGCCCATTTTTCAATTGTATTGTTTATTTATTTGTTTATTTATTTATTTATGTTTTTGCTATTGAGTTTTAAAGGGTAATTTTAGAAATTACCCCTTAACAGATATACAGTTTGCAAACATATTCTCCCATTCTGCCTGTTGCCTTTTTACTTTATTAACTGTTTTCTTTCTTGTGAAGAAGCTTTTTAGTTTGATGTAATCCCACCTGTTTATTTTTGTTTTTCTTGCCTATGCTTTTGTTGTCATATCAAAAAAAAAAAAAAAATCATTGCCAACACCAATGTCAGAGAGCTTTTCCTCTATGTTTTTTTTTTCCCCTAGGCATTTTATGGTTTCAGGTTTTATGTTTAAGTTTTTAATCTATTTTGAGTTGATTTTTGTTTATGATGTAAGATGGGGTTCAATTTAATTATTTTACATGTAGATACCCAGCTTTCCCAACACCATTTATTGAAGAAACTGCTCTTCCTCCATTGTGTATTTTTGGTGCCCTTTTCAAAAATTAGTTGACTATATATGCATGGGTTTATTTCTGGGCTCCCTAGTTTGTTCCTTTAGTCAATGCATCTGTTTTTATGCCAATACCATACTTTTAGCGTATGTGCTAAAATCAAGCTAGGACGCCCCCTTATTTAGACCCGTATTTTCCCAATATGCCTCCAGGTACTCTCAGTTTTTCCTTCTATATCTCTTTTTGCCATCTCTCCTCTCCTCATGGAAATCAAGTAGGGGAAATATTATAGAATATAAGAACATGAATTTTGGATTCAAGCAGACCTAGGTGTTAATCCTTACTATGCCACTTATTATCTTTGAGACCTCGGACAATTAATTTCTCTGAGGCTGGAGCAATAACAGTGATATTGCCCTGCATTAGCTAGCTAAATTGCTATGGCAGAGACTCAAATGACAGTAACTCAAACAAGATAGAAGTTTGTTTATCTCTCCCCTTACAATTTTGGGAGTACAGGAAGCTCTATTCCTTCCATCTTGTTGCTCAACTGTTCTTTAGACCAAGGTTTCTCAACTTCTGCACCACTGACATTTGGGGTTGGATGATTCTTTGTTGGGGCAGTGGGGGTGGGAGGTGGCGCTGCCCTCTACAATTGTAGGATGCTTAGCAGCATCCCTGGTCCCTACTTATTAGATGCCAATAACATTATCTCTCTGGTTGTGACAATGAAAAATGTCTCTGGACATTGCCAATGTCTTCTGAAGTGATAAAATCACCCCTGGTTGAGACCCACTGCCGAAGGATGTGGTCTTTGCTCAGATGATCAAAGCTGGTTCACCAACACCATATCCACATTCCAGTTCATGTAGGAGGAAGGAAAAAAAGTGGAAGACAAGCAACTTGCTTTCAATAACGTGAGGTAAAAGTTTCAGGATTTTGTTTACTTCTTTGTCTTCAGTGGTCTTGATCCAACAGCCTCTCCCATGAGCACACACACCTATAGACGCTCTAGGGGATGCTTCCTGGAGGTCCTGCTTTCAAGTGAACAACATCTTGATATTGCAGACAAACTGAACTCAAGAACTTCCCAGGTATGTCACTTTTGGTAAATTGTTTATGTGGTCACTTCTGAGTCTCAGTTTCTTTAGCATTAATCACAAAGAAGAATGTTTTAAGCCCCATTGTTTGCCTGGTCCTTTAAATACTATTCCAAAAATTATTCATAATGTCCTATAGGTTCTGAAATAGTATCTCAGTTTTATAGAAAAGTAAATGTAGCTAGGGAAAGTAAATTTGTTTGCCCAAGGTTCCGTGTGCATACAACATGAGGAGGAAAACGAGATGAGATTTGAACTCAGGTCTCTCTGACAACAAAATCAGTGCCCTTGACAATAACAGTTTTTCTTCCATGTCTTTTTCTCGAGCACAGATTATGCAAGAGGCTTTAAACTACTTCTGTCATTTAAAGATGGACAACAGCTTCCCCAAGCAGGAGACTACAGCACAGAGCAGATAGTCTTTTCTTAGTCTTGGAGAGAGTAATGAGGTAGAGAATGACAGCTGAGGGGTCTGTGGCCACTCATTTCCCCTCTCCTTCCTGGGTCTTGCCAAGAGAACAGTCAGGCGATCCCTGTGGACTGAGCTTGTCACTGGGATCCTGGCACTCTCAAAGGGCCGGCCCAAGTCTGTCTTCCACCGCCTACAGCTAGTCGCCCAAGCTGCTAACCTAAATGGAAAACATTGCATTTCATGAGAATGAAATAAGGACATTGGACAAGAGCTCCACATTTTCTGCCACCAGAGTTACCTCATTTTCGGGAATGGCCCTACTAACCTATGATTTCAAAGGATTCCAAAGAATTTTGGAATCTAGCAATCAGGTTTACTGGTAATCTCTTCCCCCCACCCCCATGTGTCTCTGTATTGCATGTTCCTTCTGCGTGTATGTGTTCACAGGCATTCGCAGAGACAGCACTGGGAAATTCTCTGACCCACATACACCCAGGTGTCCTGTGATATGTCAGCAGCTCTGTTATAACAACAACAAAAAAAAAGCACAATACTTTGAGTCAGGAAACCTGGATTCGAATCCTAGGCTTCTTACTTGCCACGTGACCTGGGGTGCTTCTCTGGATCTTAGCTTTCCTAAATGGGAAATGAAACTAATAAACCCTGCTTTGTAGTGCTGCTGAAGGATTTAAGGACATTACATCCATACAGAATGGATGGCAATGTGTACAGTGTCCTGTCATGGAAAGAGACGGACTTCAAATCCACAATCTACCTGCTAAAAGCCATGAGAATTAAGACAATTTATTAAACTTCTCTGTTTCTCAATTTCTGCATCTTTAAAACAGGAGTCATAATGATGCCACCACCCAGGGTTTTGTGGGTCAGACGTGACAACAACTTGAATCCTCACAGCACACAGCAGTGACACAGCACGTACTAGCTGCTTTCTTTCTAGCCTTTCTTCAGCCATCATGTGAAAACTCATCGTACTCTTCCAAGTGGTGTTCAAATAAAAGATGATGCTGTAATGGTGGTAGTTGCCAAAGTACGCAACATGACTCATTTTAAGGAACTTAGTAAAAGATGAGGGGACACTTTGAGACAGAGCAGGCTGGACTGTGTGTCTCGGTGAGACTTCTTCAAGAATGTCCGTTTCTGCAGTTGGGCCCCTGGGGCCTCTTCTCTGCTGAGTTAATGGGCTGGTTAATGGAAGCCTTTGATTATAACTCAGTGGAGAACCCACTTGTCTTCCTCTTGTGACACAAAAGGCATCTTGACTGCTTTTATTCCTCTTTAGCATTTTCTGCTGCAGCCTAATTGGGTTATAACAGGATTGTCCTCCCCAAGGGCTGTCTCCAGAATTTGCAAGCTACATGACAGTTGCTGTCTTCGTAAAGATCTGTCTTGATGCTGGATCCTCCTTTTCGCCTTGTTTCACAGCTGGGTCCTTAGCTTCATGAGGGGCAACCAGCTTGCTCATGGGGTGAGGCCAAGCTTGGTCCTGGGAATGTATGTTGGGGGCACATTCATCCCAACTGTGACAGCCCTGTCTGGGGAAAGATCTCACCTTCATGAAAAGTCCAATGGGATCAAATTCTCATTTGAGCCCCTTCTCTCTCAAGCTCTAGAGAAGGCCTTGAGAAGAAGTTAAATTTTATCTTCCTGCCCAACCCTGACTACTTGTTCAGTACTTCCCTCCACCTCCACCAGCCACACACTCTCTCCCTTTCTGTCCACAAGGACATTCCCTGCCTCAGCCTCCAAAGTCACCCAGTACAGCATCCCACCTGTACAGTTCTTCCCCGTATGCTTGTCCTAGGAACTCAACGGCCTACAGGTGAAAGGAGATTATATACAGGACCAATTTATTCTTTATTGTTAAAGAATAATAATGAATTATTTCAGTTTGATTCAAATCAACTTTATAGTCATAAAACAGCAATGGTCCAAGTGCTGTCAGGCACTATACATACAGACTACACCATGCTAGGAAATGTACACTCATTATCTCATTGAACATTCAACAAGGCGGCATAACTATTCCTGCTGTGGAGGAGAAACTCGGACTCAGAAAAGTTTGCTGACTTGCCCAGGGTTACCAGGGCCTCTGTGTTGCACAATTGCAAGGGGCATTTGGTAGCCCATGCAAATGGCACTCCCTGGATTTGTGCTCCAGGACATAGAATATAAAGGGAACGGTACTCCTGGAACTGTATAAAGCAATAGATCTTATGGTCACCCGGCAGGTAGTGACAGAGTCAAGAATTGAACCCTCTTCTTCTAATTCTGAGTTCAGTGCTGCTTCTAGTCCATACAAAAATGATTAATCTCTAGCATGATGGCAACCCTCTTTGCTTCTTACAAAGTAAATAAGGAAAGGGGTAGTTGTAGGTTTGCATAAAATGATATGGACACTCAGATGAGAATGGCCAACCCAAACAATGTTTAGCATACTCATTTGAGCATAGGGCTTTAAGTTCATATGCAGTATTGAGACTAGCACTGCACAGGTGAGGCCTCACGGTTTTGAAAGGTAAATGAATACTCCATATGGGAATTAGCCTGGAAATTTGGAAACGGCTTAGGTCAGACAGAGCTAGGTCTAAATCCTCGATTTGCCATTTCTTGATGCAACCTTGGACACATAGTAAGTTCTTCTGAGCCTTGGTATTATCTTTTGCAGAAAATGGCCCTTTTGCTTGAACCAAGGTACCTTAAATTCCCCAGGTAAAGTTCACTGAAGTGTTTATAGCACCATAATTCAGTGCTTTTAAAAGTGAATAAAATTTTGATGCTAGCAGGACAGTTTTAAATTAAATAGGTAGTTTTAAAATCTCCATTATTCTGAATACATTTTAACAACTGCTTTGTTCAGTTGCAGATGCTGTTTTTAGTCAGTTGGTGGATCCTGCATTCTAATCGGTTTTTACTGATTTTAAAGCCAATGTTCTTTCTGCTTCCCTGCTCCTCAATTGTTTTTAACTCATTTCTTTTTTTAAAAAGCTTAGGATAATATGTATTTTTATATGCTTTAGTAATTTTAAATACTCAATCACGTTTTCCTGAAATCTGGTTCTCTCCTGTCTTCCACTTTGATGGTGGCATGGGCGTTTGCAAGTATGCCGGTTCCGTGAGGACCAGTGTCCACACACACACTCCTGTGTCTTCCCTTTAGCTGCCCAAAGACTCCCCATGCTGCTCTTGGGAGTTTTTGTGCTTGAAGAATCAATCAAAGAGTGAGGAGAGGTGCTGACAGCCACACGAGCTGATCTCCCAGACCTCTTAGTCCACAGTCCCAGAAAGGAAGCACAGCCCCTAGCAGACTCTCATTTGTAATTAAATGACAAGGATATTGTGGTGGGAAGAGTTGTCTCTTCCTACCTTGGGCCACTTGCTGGGCCTTTTTCTTCATTTTCGTGTGAGTTTAATTCTCACTGATGCAGATGATGACGGTTGGTCAAACACCACTGCTGCATCTGAGTCCAGCATTCTCCCCCAGTGTCCCCGTGGTAAACACAGAGGAATTGAAAGACAGAATGATTTCACCTCTGAAGTCCTATTTGGTGCACATTTTGAGCCCAGGGACCAACCACGCAGGAGGCCTGGGGTGTTTTCACTCGGGCACAACCATGAAAGTGTTGTGTATTTTTTTCCCCTTTGGTGGAAAAATGATGGCTTTGCTTTCTTGAAGCATTCCTGTAGGCTTATTCATGGAACCCAAAGAGGGCGACATCCAAGGAGGGCAGCCTTCTGTTTCCCAGCCAGAGTCAGGGTTTGGCAAAGAGGGAGCACTGGGGGGGCGGGGGGAGGCGGGACTGCCCAGTGCAGTAGGTGAGAGAAGAGTTGGCCAAAAGGTAGGAAAGACTTGAAACCAAAATCCACACTCTGATGTGCGGGGCCTCCCAGTGAGAAAAAACACTCACCAGACACCCACATACTTATTTGGGTTGGAATAGGGTATGCAGCGCCCAGGAGGCTGTTGAAACAGAGAACGGACCCCCTTCAATGGGCTGGGAGAGCTGTGGAGAGCTGGGGAGGGGGCTGGGAGGAGAGCAAAGGGGAAGGTACCCAAGGCAGGACTGTGGCTACCTTGCCCGAAGAATCTATTCTGCAGGTTTACTTGGGGTGGAACTATAGGCTATGCCCTGTGTGGGTGGTGGCTGGAGAGACTTATGAGAAGTAGGGAGCTGTCTTTTCTCTGGAGCCAGAGAGACTTAGGTTTGAATCCAGACTCCACCACTTATGAGCATTGGAACCTTGGGGGAAAGTCACTTAATGTGTCAGAAGCTCAGTTTCCTAACCAGTAAAATGGGAATAAAACTGTGGGTTTTAATAAGGATTCAATTTAGCATTGCATGTGCATAGTCAGCCTTGATGTGGCTGGCCTTCATGAATTTCCAGTCATTAGCTGCTAACTTTTCACATGTTAGATGACAGGTTGTATATATGTAGGGAGGGCAGCCTCATATGATGGTTTTAAAGCATCTCCTCCTGGGTGTGAGTTCTGGCTCTACTTGGTACCAGCTTTATGACTTAGAGTAAGTTTCTTAAACTTGCTAAACTGCAATTACTTACAACATAAACACATTATCATAGTGATACTTATCTCACTGTATTATCAAGAGGACCAGTTCAGATAATGCATGAGAAATACTTAGCACAGTGCCTTGCTAAGTAAGTGGAGTGAGGCACCAAGATGATAGTGATGGTGAAGCTGTGATTGTACAACAGCCTCTGAAGACAGAGTTTGCATAGTCTAGACCATGGTCCTCTACTGGGGACCCTCCAGGAGATATTTGACAATGTATGGAGACTGTTGGTTTTGCAACTTATGTGGGTGGGTTGCTATTGGCATCTAACAGGCAGAGACCAGAGATGCTGCTAAACTTCCTGTAGTACCCAGAGCAGTCCCCCTACAACAAAGAATTATCTGGCCCCAAATGTCAATAGTGCCAAGGCACTTTTGCAAGATTTAAACAACATAAAGTAGACATCAGAAGGCCTACCTGAATTAGTGTCAGGGATACCTAAGTTGTTCAGTTATTGATATACAAAGCCTGCGTCACCCTGTAGGTTGTACCTCCTGGGGACCTTGCCTTGGTTACCTTTATCCCCTGTAGCTTGGTATAAGTTATACACTCAAGAAATGTCTTTTAAGTCAACATATAAAGTTACCTGATGAAGGGCTCCAGGGTGAGGTTAAAGATATAACCAGTATTTGATAATCTATAAAGGATTTTCACCTTGAAACGAAATGGGAAAAATGGGTCAATTTTTGGACAGAGCATCATCTAGAGTGATCAAAGCTGGGACTGAGAAACTGAAGTAGCAGAAAACACAGGAAAGTTACTGCTTGGCATGTACCACCAATTTGAGACTGGGGAGGCTGGGAGTGGATTTGCCTTTCTAATTAGGTTTGACTTGGGCTAATATTGAAGTGAGCTTTTGTTCCCTGAGTAGACACCAGCTGGGAGGCCGTCCAGGAACGTGCTGGGTGGCAGGGTGAAGTCAGCCTGATATTACACATTTTCTCTGGGAGATCCATAAATAGACCGTTCACACACGGACATAGGAGACCGGTCTACAAACTTAGCTCTGATGCAGAATGTCCTGAGAGGTTAGACTCCTGAGTCACACTGGATGATGGTTCAAATCCAGGCTCTATTACTTGCTTGCTGTGTGGCCTTACACAAGATAATTTAGTTTTTCTGAGCCTCCTTTTTTTCCTCAATCTGGAAAACACAGATGAATAATATTTACATCAAGATGTCATTATAAAAGATAAAAAAAAAACAAGAGATAAGAGATTATATTGACTCCTACTATAGAAAACTAGGAATGAGCTAAAATTTATTACACAGTGTACTAATATAGGGAGAACTCCCCTAGGTAAACAACTTATTGTTTGCTTAATTTTGGTGTTACTTCTGTCTATCAACACTTATCCATCTCACTGGATGGTCTCCTGAATGTTCTTGCCACTAATCTCTTCCATCCCACCACGACAGTTATCCTTAGGACACACTCCAGAACACTCCTCCTGAAGCATAATGCTTGTCAAATCACTCCCACGTTTAGAAAAGCTTCCTGTGATCTACTGAAGGAAAGTCTAGATTAATTATTGGCCAGGCATTAAAGGTTTTCACCATCTGATCACCACCAATGCCTCACCCTTAATGGTTGCCAAGGCCTGCAGCCCCCCACACAGGTGAATTCCTGGACATGCCCTTCCCAGGTTATTTGCTATTTCCAAAACATTCCTATAATTTTCATTTCTATAAGTCTTTGTTCCTGCAGTTCTCTTAGCCTGAACCAATCCTTTCTAATGAAGTCATATCAAGTTTTCAAGGCCAAGGTCAGATCCTGTCTCCTTCCAGGAAACCTCCCTTAATTTCCCCTCTATTAGTTGGAATTATGTCTCTTATTCCTCGGGGCTCCAGAGCACCTGCTGGCCTTGTCTTAGGATCTCTGAGCTTTCTGTCCCTGCCATTAGAGCAAATCGGTACACGTCTTTACTCCTTTAGAGAAGTGAGGAACTGTAGACAAATATTAGGAATCTCTGTGATCCTTCCTCCCTTCACTTCCCCAGCACCTAGAATAGTATCTTGCACTGTGGAGGCACTCAGAGAATGTTGGATCAAACCTCAAAATCATCAAAGGGTTCATTCCTTGGGGAATCTCTGTGGTCAAAGGTATATCCTTCTATCCTACCAAAATATCCCTGTAAAAAAAGGAGTGCTGGAATCAATTTCATTTTCTCTACAGCTAAAACAAGTTTATGTCTGCCAGTGCGAGAAGCTGAGTAAACTATGGGATGCAATTTAAAGGTTTAGTGTGTCACACTACTTATCCATTAAGTAATCTTTATTGCAGTACAAGCAGATCGTGGGGTGTGTGGGGGGTATGTGTGAAAGAGAGAGAGAGAGAGAGAGAGAGAGAGGGACAGAGACAGAGACAGAGACAGAGACATAGACAGAGAGGGACAGAGAGAGAGGTATTTCCTTCCATCTAGACTAGAGATAACTTGAGGGTCTGTGTGTTATTTCTTCATATTTCCAACATCTCAATGCACAACTGAAAACCTCCAGAGGGTACAGTATGGAAAAGGGGTGGGGAGTGACAGGTAACTTTCTAGTGGAGAAATCTGACAAACACCACCTTGGCCAAGTGATCAGGACTCACACCAACAGTGATGAGTTGTGTTGACACCCTGGATATGACACAATGAGAATGGAGCTGTACTTCTATGATCTTCCTCCCTCAAACCTGTAACCCCTGTATGATCATGAGAAAAACATCAGAAAAACCCAAATTGAAGGACATTCTACAAAATACTTGATCAGTACTCCTCAAAACTCTCAAGATTATAAAAAAAAACAATAAAGTTTGAGAAATTATCACAGTCTAGAGGAGCCTAAGGACTCAAGACATCTAGATAAAATGATTCCTGGGTGAGGTTCTGAAACAGAAAAAGGACACTAGGTAAAAGCTAAAGAAATTTGAATAAAATGTGGATTTTATTATTAATAATCTGTCCAGAGTAGTTCCTCAGTTGTGAGGAATACTGATGTGAGATGTTAACAACAGGGAAAATTGGGTGTGGGGCAGAGGGGAACTCTCTGTAGCGCTTTTCAACTTTGTTGAATGCCCAGGAAGTGAATGAGAAAGGGTATTTGGATTCAAGCTCCCTGTGAAGTATTAGAAGGAAACTGAACAGTTTAAACCGTGTGCCTATGGCATGATGATGGGATAGCTCTGAGCAAGTTATTTGAACCTCTTTGTCTCCTCATTCATTTAATAATAATAATTTTATAAACTGTGCAACTCATAGGATAGAACAAATTAAATTAATCTATACTAAATGCCTAGAGCATTGGCAGGTACTCAATGAATGTTCCCTTCCCTTTGTTATATTAGGCTTGTGGGCAAGTCACTTAACCTGTCTGTGGACAACAAGGCATTTGTTATTGAATGGAACTGAAAAAAAGTTATTTAAAACAAAAAGCCACAGCTACTAGCATCTTCTAATTAAGTGGGATAGCGTAATTTTTGGAGGTGGGGGAACAAATCTCTATACTCTCTCCTTCCTGTTACAGAGACTGATGAAGAAAGAAGAGAGGAAAGATCAAAATTTCAAAGCTTCTTCCATTTCTTCTATGCTGATAAAGGGTGAGTCCGAGGGTGGATGAACCTTTGTTTTAGTAGTCACATTAATGAGATGATATCTTAAAAAAATAGGCCTAGCATCCAATAGAGGGTGGAGAGTTAAGAACAGCTGAGTGTTCTGCATAATTAAGTTAAGGAATTAAGATGAGAGGAGTATAAAAGTGTGTGTGTGTATCAGTGTGTGTGTGTGTGTGTCAGTGTGTGTGTGTGTCTGTGTGTGTGTGTGTTGGGAGTGAGGGAGGTTGTGCTGAGTTACAGAGCACGAGGCTGCAACCTTTGGAGAAATGTGACCAGCAAGAAATTCTCTGTGGAGGCATAGTCCAGGGACTTTTAAAGCAACAATGTCTAAAATTCTCCTTTTAATTTATTTGTTTTGCCATAATATAAATGCTCTTCATTATCCTAACGTTCAAAAAAAATTTGCTAAACATGCAAGTGAAAAGATTGTGGTAGAAACCCAAATCCTCATCATCTGCATTAATACCAATTGAAAGAAAGAGAACAAGGGGCAGGTGGGGTGAAATGAAAATGAGATTTCAGGTTCAGTAGAAAGAGAAATTTGGGTGTAGAAATGACAATGGAGTACACACATCCCTGGGAATTTGCAGATAGTTGGGGTCAGGCATGACATTTGGGCTGATTTCAATAAATGGGGCCATGTATGTGGTATGTGAGTGCACGAGTGTGTGTATGTGTGTGTGTGTGTGTGTGTGTCCACCTTCCCGGAATGGAGGCTGGGGGAGAAGGTACAGGCTGATGTTTCCAGGCACCCAGTGCCCTCAGAGATGTGCCCTCCCCATGGCTGAAAGGTCCTGATGCACAAACAGGGTACACCACGCCTTCCATACTGTTCAACCTCATTCCCTGCTATGCTCTCCCATGCTGGAATTGCTGTACCACCTCACTTACGTATCCTGGAACACAATGCCTTTTTTTTTTCCAGCTTTAATGGGGTATAATTGACAAATAAAAATTATATATATTCAAGGTATACAATATGACGTTTTGATGTATGTATACATATAGCAAATCTTAAGTATCAAATACTTAAGATCTACTTTTAGTGAATTTCAAGTATACAATACAGTATGATTGTCGCTCCCTGGTGGTCTAGTGGTTAGGATTTGGTGCTCTCAATGCAGTATGATTAGCTATAGTCACCATGCCATACGTTAGTTCTCCAGAAGTTATTCATCTTCTAACTGCAACTTTGTACCCCTTGTCTAACATCTCCCCATTTCAGAAGGGACTGCAGTTGTTTGCAGTGATCTTTTTATATACCACTCTCCATCACCACCCGCCACCAAAGATGGTGGGGGTACAAGGTGGACCTGAGGGCAAGTTCATCTCCAGGTCCCCTGAGCACTGAACACAGTGTCTTGTTCTAAGAAGGTGCTCAACAAATATTTGGTGAAAGGCTGACTCAAGATCTCTCTTCCTTGGTGGGTATAATTCCTGTTCCATACAAAATGTCAGATATGGATGCTTTGACTGGTTAGCTCCCTTTAGGGCAGAGATTCTCAAACTTGTCTGCATCTGGGAGTATTAACCATTACTGACACCTGGGTTTCACCCAGACGCCCTCCCGGCTGCAGCTGGTGCTGACGAGAAGCTGGTCTGGAACCCAGCATCTTGCTTGCCTGGGCTGATATTCTCCCTTTCATTGTCACTGCTGACTGTTGCTGGTTCCTCCTTTCCTCAAGGCCAATCTTGTAGAACTGTCTACAAATAAAGTCATAGATATAAAAGCATGTTGAGAAAGCAAAAAGTGTGTTGGGACTATTAGGCCAACTCAGAAACATCTCCCAGGTTGGATTGGGCTTCCCAAGCCCTAGTTGAGGTCAGTTAAGTTTCCTCTCCAGTAGAAACTGTAAGGAACAAACACAGAACAACAGCAGAGCTTTATGGTTTCTTGGGAGTCATGGGCTTTTGTTTCTCCTTCCACTGTCTATCTTTCGGGAGGGGGGGGCTGGGTAGGTGGAGTGTGACAAAAGAAGGGTGAGGACATTCAACTATGGCTCTCTACTGGCTTTTCCTCCATTGATGGACTTGGAATTAGCAAAAGACAACCCCCCTTCCCCCTGCCCCCCCCCCATAAGCATGGCAGAAGAAGGGCAAGCAGCTCTGAGACCAAGGGCAAGCAGCAGACAGCTGGGCCTTCCTCACAGGCCCAGCTCCAAGCTGTTCCATCTCGGATTGGACCCCTGGAAGCTCGTACCTGCTCCCTGTGGGTTGAGTCACGATACAGAAAGGCTCAGCAGCCTAGAGAGTCAGTTCACACAGGGTCGGTGTCTATGGTCCCCTGGAGACACTCTACTACTTTCTCTGTTCTCTTCTGCGCCTGCCTTGGCAGATGGTCCTTCCCTAGAAGTACCACAGGTCATTCTCTTTGGGTCATTTTCTCACCTCCTAACCTGTGGGTAATATTTTTAGTTAGCATATTTTTTGCCTTTTTTCTTAGGTGGACGTGACTGCAAACACACACACATGCAGACACACATCAACACATCAACACATACGTGAGCAGGAGCTCACATATACACCCTTATAAATGACAAAAATGGCTTTTTATACTCCTTATACACAATAATCTATACCCTAAATGGTATTTTCAAAGCATTTATGATCCCACTCTGGAGCTATTACCGACAACTGTGAGATCCCCAGACTGCTCAGGATCTTCCCAAACTGCCTCCTACCACAGCTCTGATTGCCGAGGCAGGAAGGTTGTGCCAGTGCTCCCTCTCCCCATGACTGGGTAACGGAGGAAATCATGTCACTTTTCTGAACTCTTAATTTTCTTATCTGCCATGTGAGCTGAATAAAGCCTGTATTATCTAACACACAGAGTTGCAACGGGGATCAACTAAGTAATGAATGAGAACATGCTTGGGGTGCCAAGAATACACAGTGGAGAAAGAATAGTCTCTTCCATAAAAGGTGTTGGGAAAACTGGCTATCTGCATGCAAAGGAATGAAATTGGACCCCTATTTTAAACCATACACAAAAATCAAGTCAAAGTAGACTAAAAACTTAAAGACCTAAAACTGTAAAACTACTGGAAGAAAATATCAGGAGTATGATCCAGCAATCCCACTTATGGGTACATATCCAAAATAATTGCAACCTGGATCTCAAAGAGATATCTGCACTCCCACGGTCACTGCAGCATTATCCGTAGTAGACAAGAAATGGAAACAACCCAAATGTCAATAGGGTGCGTATATCCAATAGAATATTATGCAGCCTTGTGAAAGGAAACTACCATTTGCAACAACATGGAAGGACCTGAAAGATATCATACCAAGTGAAATAAGTTAGTAAAAGAAGGACAAATACATGATTCCACTTGTATGAGGTATCTAAAATAGCCAAATGTTCAGAAGCAGAAAACAGAATGGCGGTTGCTAGGGAATAGAGGGAGAGGGAAATGGAGAGTTATTCCATGAGTATATCGTATTCAATGAGCGTAAAGTTACAGCTATACCTGATGAATAAGCTCAAGAGATCTGCTATACAATACAGTGTCTACAGTTAACAATACACTATTGTGCACTGAAAAATTAAAGAGCGTAGATCTCGTGTTAAGTGTCCTTACCACAAAAACAACGACTCTTTCCAAACACAGAGAGACACAAAGAAACTTTTAGAGGTGATGGGTGTATTTATTACCTTGATTGCAGTGATGGTATTATAGGTGTTTGCATGCGTCCACACTCATAAAATTGTATATATTAAATAAATGCGGGTTTTGTATATCAATTATACCTCAGTGAAGCTGTTTTTAAAGTGCCTCATTCAAAGAACAGTGGACACAGACAGTGACTCATCCATTTGTCCTCAGATCCCTCTTACTGGCTCCAGGTGCCCCTACACTGAGGCATGTGCACTTTGCTTCTGAAGGTCAGTCCCTCTTACTCTCTTTGGACGGCCACTCTCAGGACATTAAAGCTGCTTTGCTTGAGGCTTCAAGAATCAGAGTGCCTGGAAGTGTGTGTGTGTGTCCCCCTGGAGTGACCTTAGCCAATGGCTGAGGATGAGAGAGTATAAAACCTCATATCCTCGGTCCAGACTTGGGGCATCCTCTGAGATGTCACTGACACTGCGGTGTCCCCTTGCAGACTGAGGCTGAGACCTTGCTCGCAATCCTGTGCAGGTTTGGCTTCCTGCCCTTCCCTGTCCTGCCCCCCCAGGCCCTCACAGGCTCCCCTTGGGAGCACTTCCTCTATAACTTACTCGTACATGGATCTCGTCTCAGAGTCTGCTCCAGGGAACCTGACTTAAGTTACAAATATAACATGATACGATGGTGTAATTCCTCCTGGCACCGTAGCGATTACAGAAATATATACTTACTGAGCATCTTCTTAGACACTGTTCAGTGCTTTTTATTTGAAACGTGCATCATCTTATTTAATCCTTCATTCAACCCTTTGTAGATAAAGAAGCAGGGGTTAAGGGAGATTAAGTAATTTTGCCAAGATTATGTGCTAGCTTAGTGGTAATTAAAGCACAAGCCTGATCGAACCTAAAACTTCTGCTTGGGTTTATTTCATCAAAATAAAGGTTTTGGGGAATGTGTTTTTCCCCTACCTTTTTGTTAAATTTTCCTGCCTTTCATTTTTCCTTTCCTTTCACCCTCTTTTCAATCATGTTAGCCCAAAGGCAGGGAATCATGTTCTCCTGACAGGCAGATTGGAAATAAAAGCTCTGCTCACAGGTTGGCAAGAACAAGGGTAGTGATTGATCTTAGGTTGCTGCTCCAAATGGCAACCACTTTAAAACCTACGCTGCCTCTATCCTTGGTGGAGAAAGCATCACTCACCACATTCCCTATCCTCCCTGAGCCACTGCGTGCAGTTTACAACCCAGGTGTGAGAAATGAAGTGAGCTAGCGAAACAGGGTCTCATTGCTAGGTGAGGGTTCAGGAGAAGAAAGGGTTCAGGCAGCATTTCTGCAGGGAGCAAGAAGGCAGATGATTTGAAAATTATTTTTAGTGACCGCTGGTCATTTTATCTTTTTATTATTAATTCTATAATACATAGAACTTTTTTTCTACATGGACTATTAAGCATCTGCTAGATGGCAGGTGCAGAACAGGAAGATGGGTAGGGCTTGGTTCGTTCCTGCCCTGGAGGAACTTGGCAATCTGTGAATGAGACAGACACAGTCAGCCAATCAGAGCCTAGGAAAGAATTTGGGATCCGAGATTGCAGACAATCAGGTCTGCCTTGGAGAGTCATACAAGGGTTCACATGTAGAGCAGCACTTACGGGGAAGTGAGAGATGGTTGCAGCTTCTATAGCGAGAAGTGTAGTGTAGCATGAATGTATGCGGAGGGGGGTTGTGTGGGAGGGGGTTGAAGGTATTTCAGGCAAAGGAGAGAGAACCAGGAAAGGCACAGAGGTCTTGGGATGCAGAGCACATTCTAGGAATTGTTCAGGGTGGCTGGAGCTGCTGGGATGGAGAGCGTGAGAGTGCAGTCATGTTTCCCTTAAACTTTATTATGTGCCTACTATGTACCATGTAGGGTGCTGATCACTGTAAACGATAATAAACATGAGTAAGATGCAGCCTCTTGTCTTTTTGTTGCTCACACGTGGAGGAGACAGACAAGCAAAGAGATAGCTACAGCAAAATAAAATGTATTATGAGTGGGCATAAGGAAATAGATGTGATAGAGCCAGGAAGACTTCCTGGAGGAGGGGACACTTGAGATAAGTCTTACGGTTGACGAAAGAGTGATAAGATTGGAAGAGTGTGCTGTGGCCCAATTGCTGAGTGATTTACATCAAACTATGGAGTTTGTACTAAATCTGGTAGTGAAGATTGGAATCAATGCGTATTCGGATGCGGGGGTAGGGGGGACACTATTAGACCCGTGTCTCAGAAAGATTGTATGAATGACGGCCAAACAGGTGTTTGTCCCCAGGTCTCCTGACCCATTTACTGGTTGACTCATATGGCTATGTCATATGTTTTGAAATATCAATCCTATCATTGTAGCTAATTCATGGATTTATTTTTATCTGTGCAAATGTGTGGCTTTAAGATTCGAATAGAACAGGGGCCTGGGGCAAGGTTGAGAGTGGAGCAGAGAAAGGCTTTTAACTTACATGCCCTGCTGCATCCTCTCAGTCGGTGTTCTGTAACAGACGAGGAAATGGATGGAGACGCTGAGTGCTGATTTGGTAACTATGGTAATGTTCAGGCTCTTCTCATTTATGAGGGGCCTGCATGGATTAGATGCACCTTTTAAAATGCTTGCTTGTGAAGAGGTGGCTAAACACGTCTTGATTGTTTGCCTCTGACAAGCCTGTTTCCAAGTGTGCAGAGACAGGGGTTTAGAAAGCTGAGTTTCAAAGGCACACCCGGCCTTTGCAAATAGAGAAAGGAGACTTGAGGGACACTCAAGCCTGTCCTGGATATTTCCAACTAATGCCAGGCAGCTGCCCCTAAGCCCTCTCCAAGTAACCCACAAAGCAAGGGCTTTGCTTTGAAACTTAGACTCTGCCCCAAATATCGGTCTATTTATAACAGCAACCAAAAATGCTGCCCCTTTGTTTCTTATCCTTCCACCAGTCCCACCTTTGGAGTCTCTTTTGAACTCCCAGAATAATCCATCTCTCCCCCTTTTGTTGACTATCGTAAGCCATTTTGAGCTTCTATCAGAATTTCCCAGAAAATGAAGTTAGACAGACTTGGATTTCAATTCAATCTTTGTTGTTTGCTTCTTGCTGTGTGATCTTAGAAAAATCACATAGCCTCTCTGAACCTCAAGTTTTTGATATGTAGGATGGAGATGACAGTACCCATTTTAAAAGGCTATTGTGAGAGTTTCGCCAGGTCTGTAGTCTCATTCATGATACAGAGTGAATCCTCAAGTAAATGGTCTTTTCTTTAATTTTCCATCCTCCTTCCATTCTCCCAAGTCTGTGAGTTTTGTGAAGACAGACTCTGAGTCTTTTACATGTCCAGTTCAAGGTTTAGCTAGTGCATAATGTGAATGAGCTAGAGAAATGAGTCTAGATCAAAAGGTTCTGTTCAATCAGTTTATGTGGTCTGTTTAGTTAGCTTACATACTAGTCAGTAAGACTGCTGAGCGATTGAGGACAACATCCCAGTTTAGTCAGATAATAGCCCTGTTTCTGGGCCTCTGACTTCACTCAGACACTACAAGGGGGAGTTAATAAACAGATGAGTGCAACCCATGCAAGCTAGTTCCCACTTCCAGGAGAGCAAGCCCAAGTACCTGACTTACTGGAAAAGAATTGTGGTTTTGCAGAAATGGTGGAACATTGGAACGTGGAAGGAAGAAGAGAATGCCCAGTAAAAGTTGCCTTGTCCAATATCTTGAAATTTTTAGGCAGTCTCAGAATTTCTTTATAGCTCCAAGCCCTTCATTCCCACCTGGTCATGTTCCTGCATTTACCTGGAACATACTTTACTTCTCTCTGCTAAGTCAATCTTCCTCATCCTTCCAGGCCCCACCCTAGTTGCATCCTTCCCCCGAAGTTTTCTCCAATCCTATGGATACTTCATTTCAGATCAGGAAAAGTGCTCATGGTTTGTTTAGTTACCATTTGAGAATTGACGTCACTTTTAAAAATAACTTTTTTTGGCACTCTATTTTTAAATTATAGAGCAAAGTTACCACAATGCTAAAAATGAAAAATTTCAGAGTAGAAAAATCAATGAACCCTAATCCATATCCTCTAACAAAACTGGATTTGACATTGCAATATACTTTCTTCCTGTGTTTTAATTTTAACTTATGTGTAAGAAATAATTATGTAAGAATTCATCTATTGCAGTCTTATTTTTACATCAAAATGTTGGCCTTTTCTGATATTGCAACATAGTGTTCACAACCATCACTTTTCACGGGCAGATTACGTTATGAGTAGGTTTGTATTCTTCACTAAAATCCTCTTTGGTAGTCGGTCCTTACTAAATGGTTGCTTCTACAAAATGCTGCTATCTGCATCTTTTGCTTATACAATTGGATGGGTCAGCATAGACTAACATTTCAATGGGTTAAAAAATAAAAGTCTTTTTCTATTTCTCACTCACATCACAGCACAGTGTCATCATTCTTGATCTCCCCCATTGGTCAGTTAGGGACCATGCTTTTTCCATCTGGTGGCTCTGCCATCTTCTAGGACTTCAAAGGCATCAGAGGATTCTCAGCATCCAGCAGAGAGATAAAGGAAGGTTCTGCTTGGAAGTCGAGTACAAGATATATGGACATACATCATTGGCCAGAACTCAGTCACATGACTTCGCCTAATTGCAAGGGATGCTGGGAGTGGCCATCCTGACATGTATCTAGGGAAGAGAAAATGGCCTTGATGAACATCTAGCCAGTCTTTGCCCCAATTGTTTTCTTTATTTTATACTACTTGTGTGGGTTTGATTTCTGGAAGAGTTATTTTAGTTCAAAATTCAATAGTCTTTTATAGCTATTAACATAATAAAGTCAGCATTCCTTCATCCATTCATTTACTTCATAAATCTTTGAATGCCTGCTATAATACAGGTACTGTGCTGGATAGGCAACAGGGTGTAACACAGAAAAATACGTACAGTTTGAATTCTAGCAAGGAAAATGAGAAATTAGTCAAGCTGCCTACTAAATACACACTCTCATTTTGCTCCTGAATATTTTAATGTGTACAAGTTTCCATCAAAGTTTTATTGTCCTTGAGAGCCATATATTAATATTTGTTTTATAGTGTCAATAGTATCTAGATCAATTCTGGGCACACAGAATCCAAAATGTTATAGATTCAATGATTGATGTCATTAGTCATCAAATACACTTTATGAACAAAGCTCTGAGAGGTGAAATGTCTGGCTAAAGATCTACAGAGAAATCTTCAAAACACAATAACCAAAGGAAAGAAATGAATTGGACAAGACATAAAATAATGGCTGTATAAGGAAAGGAAAAAGATGCTTTCTGATCATGAGAAGGATTCTCCCAGCTCTGCTGTGTGCCTGAAATAAGCAAGCACAAACATTGCATTAACTCACAGCAGGAGGGACTTACAGCAAATGCAGAGCTTCCTGTCATGATGGTTTGCATTAACATCAAGGGAGATGGTAAACTTCCCATCCAAGACAATGCTAAGAATGAAGCAAGTTTCATATTAGTCTAAGGTGACTTGGAAAAGTTCGGCTCATAGGAGAGAAGGCAAATCTTTCGTTTTACCTCCATTTCTAAAGCATAACTTTCATTTTTAGGCGCAATGCTGCTTCCTTGATGTTACTTTGCCTCCTTTTTTTTTTTCTCAATAAAGCATTAAAAGAGAGTCTACTCCCTGCTGAGAATTATGATTTCCCCCTCAATTCTCATATTTCTCAACACCTGTTGGGCAGCTGCTATGTTCTGCCCAGGCAGTAGCTGCATTTGCAAGGACTCAATTCTAACAATATGGAAAGTTAGTGATATACTTAAGGGATTTGCAATATGAACTTAACTCTAGTAGATTGCTGGAACCACACTCTCATATTTCCCATGTACTTCTGTGGTCTCCATTAAGAAACAATAAAAATAACAGAGCTACTGAGTTCACTGGCTATGTGGAATCTTTTTCTGCCTCTGTGTATAACCACATAAATGCAATACTTCTATAGCTCTATATGTATTATTATAGTATGCATGGATATCTAGCTATATATCTATATCTGCTAGACAGAATAATTATTTCTTAATTATATTATGGTAGCAGATAACATTGAGCATTTACCAGGCATCTGTCATTGTTCTAAGCAGGTTATATACATTGATGTGTTAAAACCTCAGACATCCTTAGGAGGTAGCTATTATTATAATCCTATTTTACAGATGAGGAAACTAAACCTCAGAAACGTGATTAAGCAGTTTGCTGCAGGTCACACAGCTAGTAAGTGGCAGAACCAGAATTTTAAACTGGATAGTAGGGATTCATAGTCCACGATCTTAATTTGTATACAATACTTGTATTTAAAATTTTATATTAGATTTAGTAAACTACGTCTCATAGTGCAAAATAAGGATTATTACTATATTTTAAATTTTAAACAAACCATTGAGATAAGTAGGAAAATACTATGACAGTTGTTGTTAATATTATTTCTCCTATAATAAAAGTGAGGCTCAGAGAAATTAAGTGATTTTTTTAAAACGTATATAGTTGGTAAGTGAGGAAGCAAGAAAATTCTGCAACCTGTTTATATACATATTATAATATATATCACATAATATATATTTTATATATGTAGCATGGTGTGCAATGCCTGATGTGTACAGCACTTGGGTGTTTATAAAAATATATATCTAATTATATATTATATTAATGTGTAGACATATAATAATGAAAAGGATTTGGAAATGGCATTTAAAGACAAATGCATTGACTTAAAATACAACACCACTATCCAAGTGTGTTCAATATACATTTACTTTAGAACCTTTTACAAATTGAAGTTCCCTACCCTATGAAGAAAGGTAAGGGATGTTTTATGGTCTAGAAGAATCAATTCCCATATTTCTCGCGAACACAAAAGTCATTGCTTAGTGACAAAAAGGTTACAGGTTTCTTATAATAGTCCAATAAGCCAGGTTATTAAAATTTCGGATCCACTCAACATTCCATGAATACTTTATGTATCTGTGGAGGTTTGAGAGAAATAAGATGAAAGATCTCTTGAGCCTGAGGTCTGTTCTTAATTCTGCTGGAGATTGGTCTCTGGTGACCAGGAACTAGCTCTTTAGCCTCTCTGGGCTTCATGTTACTTATTTTAAAAATGAGTCTAGAGATATCGTTAGTAAATCCTCAAGGGGTCTTGGAGTTCTGATCAACAATTATTCAATGTTACTTAAAACAGTAACAAGGTGACAAGAAGGGTGGTAATTGCTAACTGGAACATTGAACCTGTAGGAATCCAACATTCAGGAAGACTCCAGCAGAAAACAGGTAAAGGAAAAGTATTTCCCTTGGTCATCTCTTTCTGTCTTTGGGGATCCATTCATTCCCCCATGAAATTAGCGAGCATCAGCATTGTTGTAGGTACTGCGGACAGAGCTGAGAACCAATGAAAAAGCTCCTGCTCTCATGAACCTTCCTGTGGGTGTGAGGGAGCCAGACTTCAAGCAAAAGAGCAGGACTCTATGATGTCAAGAGTTAATCAGTGCTGTAGAAGAAAATACAGCAGTATAGGGATGAAGAAAGAAAGTGGGGAGGTGGATTTTATTTCTGATTTGACAGAAAACTTAATTTGAATTGATATGAGGCAATTTATAACTAGCACTCCAAGATGTTCTTTTTCAGGGTACTTTTATTTATCGAACACTTAGGCACACAATGCTTAGGATCTACGTGCTTTTCAACACCACACAAAATGTTTTTGGCCTGGAGATAAAATAATTGCCTCTCAAATAAGAAAGATGAATAACAAAATTAAATGAGAAAAGATGAATAACAAAATTAAATCAGAAAAGATTTTGTACACAAAGCATATACCGACATATCAACCATTCAACTGCAGCTCAATTCAGGTAGTTCAATATTTTAGAAAAATAAAGTTTACATGAAAAGAATAAAGTTAATAATTTATTCTTTAGGCAACTTGGAATTATAGAAAATTATCAAAATCTTTTCAAACTTTTTGGGCAAAAATTGCAATTGCATTTAATGCCAATGTGGAGGTGTAGGTGGAGTTCTTTAGGAACTGTAACTATTCATTTGTTCTCTTGCCTTTCATCGTGGAAAATACATGCCATAATTTTGAGCTTTTATCATTCATTTTTACCCCTTTCTCCAAGGTATCAGAAGAGTGACGAAGGCAATGGCCAAAGATGCTTCCATATTCATACATTTGTCCTACTGTACATCATTACGTCCTTAGAACGTAGCATACCATAGGTGGTCAATAGTGTTTATTGGCTTAATCATGTGCTGAGGGGAAGACAGGAACAGCAGAGCTCAGGTGGCTGGAAGGGGTTTTGGTTGGTTAATCATAGGTTTATAAAGTCTTGGTTTGCTCATCATAGGCTACCTGTACCTTAATATTGTTCAGGGAAGCAGTATTCCCAGCATCCCTTGTTTCTCGTAGGGTATATGTGACACATTTGCTACCAAAGTGGCATAAGTATAAGTCTGCTCAGGTTTCTGGCAAAGCTTTTACTTTTCTGACTTGATGGGATAGATGCAGCCAACGTGGCATGCCCTCTTCCTACCTGGAGTCCAGGTATGATACCTGGAGGAGCAGATGACATTTTGACAATGTAAGTTGACAAGCCAGCATGCTGGGAACGGTGGTGTACAGGCTGAAGTACATTGGATCTTTGATGTCATTGATAAACTGCTGTACGAGCCCAGACCACACACTTCCATATTGCTTATTATGAGATAAAATTACATCCCATGTGTGTTAGTCACAGAAAGTCTGGGTTTTTGTTTTTTGTTTTGTGTAATTTCGGACAAAATGATGTTGGGTTGCTACACCATGGGAAGGGGTTGTTAAAATGGAGGGAAGGTGAAGGTCACTGACATTAGAGACATTCAGGAACTTTGAAGCTAGGACGCTGAAGGGATATTCCGGAAGGAAAGTGACTGTAGGTATACGGATCAAATAAGTAAAGCATTTAAGAAAACAATTATGGTTGGGCAAGCAGGGGACATATAACAGGTTTTTACACCCTGAAGTCTAAGGCACAGGTAGATGATGGAGCAGCCAGGTACTCAGTATGGACTAGCTCAGTGCAGGCACGTAGCTTCCTGGGATTAAAGATGATACAGGCATAGAACTTAGAAGACATGGAGAAATTGATGCCTAGTGTGCCCTTTACGATATTCGCCTATGCACCTCAATTATCTTGCCAGCAATTTTGGCACAAGTATGGATGGTAGACAATTCAAGCTAAACCTCTCACATTGTCATGGAATGTAGCTTTTCTTTGGTTGATTCAAAAAGCATCTCCTACTAGACTGTGAGGTACTTAAAGGGTAGGGACTAGAGAGAAAAGGGTTTGTGCACACTGGGCTTGAGTGACTGAGGGACATGGTTTGGAGATGACTCTAGGCAACTGTGTATAAGACTGGAAAGTTTTTAAGCTGCTTTGAAGTGGTTTTTGAAAAATTATTGATTTTGGATAGGCAATCAGGAAAGAAGCTATGTCTTGTGGCCATTTATAAATAACCATGCATCCAGAGATTTCTAAAACCTTGACGTCTTTAAGATACATTATTTACCAGAAGCCGGGAAGGATGTGTGGGGGGGAGGGGAGGGGTAGATAAAGAGAGGTTGGTTAATAGGTGCAAACATACAATTAGATAGAAGGAATAAGTTCTATTGTTCGATAGTAGAGTGACTATGGTTAACAACAATGCACTGTATCTTTCAAATAGCTAGAAGAGAGGACTTGAAATGATGCCAACACACAGAAACGATAAGTACTCGAGGTGATGGACACCCCAAATATCCTGACTGGATCATTACACAGTCTATGCATGTAACAAAATACCACATGTACCATGTAAATATATACAAATATTTGTATCAATAAACAATTTTAAAAATATTTTATTTAGAATTCTTTTCCAGTTCAATTTAGTTCTTTGGCATTAGAGAAGCCTCCTTTTTCAGCTGAGTGCTGAATCTCTGTTAATGGTGACATGGTGATAATAAACTAAAAGGTGTGCCTTTGATCATCATTCCTGTCATTGAATTCTGTCCCCTCTTTGGGGTATGGGATGATTCAGTTCCCCTCCATGAACCTCAGTTTCCGCACTTGAAGTGAGGCAGCAGGGCCAGGTGCTCACAAAGGCGCCTTACAGCTCTAACATTCGATGGTCCTGGAATTCTACAACATAGCTTCTTTTGCCCTCCAGCCCTGAGGTGGAATGAACAAGCTGACTTGACCCAACTCACTTTCCAGCAATGCGAAGTTGATCATCCTCTGAAAGTAGATGGCTTGCATCACTTTCCTAGGCAAAGAATAACTCATCAACATTAATTATGGTAAGCCTGGTATTTGAACTTGCCTTCTAGAGAATTTTAAAGCACAAAGATCTCTTCTTTCAAGGTCTGAGATAAAAGTAGCTTTACTAAGAGAAGTAGAGTGTAAAACCATCTGGAATTGCCCTAAAAATCTGATGTCTGGATTTTTGAATCAAACGAATGACCTCAAATGATGTTCCTAGTTTATAAAATCCTGACAAGAGATTATCTCATTCAGAAATATATAGCTCTAATCAAATATCTGCTGCATGCCATAATCTGTGCTAGGCCATTTCATATTTTCATTACCTGCTACACAATAAACAACTCCAGGACATGTCTGTTGTTATGCATTTGTGTATTTCCAGAGCTTAGTACAGTGCATGACACATATAAGAAACCCACAAATATTTGATGTATTTAAAGTAATAATTACTTCCCTAGAAATCATTTTTAAAGTTGTTAATTGACAAATAATGATTGTGTACACTTACTGAGTAGAGTATGTCAAAGAGATATCTGTACTCCTATGATCATTGTAGTATTATTCACAATAGCCAAAATATGCAATCAACCTAGGTATCCATCAATGGATGAATGGATAAAGAAAATGTGGCATATGGACACAATGGAATACTGTTCATCTTTTAAAAATATGGAAATTTTCTGTCATTTGCGACAATGTGGATGAACCTGGAGGGCATTATGGTAAATGAAGTAAGTCAGACACAAAAAGGCAAATACCACATGATCTCACTCATATGTGGAATCTAAAAAAGTTGAACTCCTATAGAAGCAGAGAGAATGGTGATTATCAGGGCCTGGGGCTGGGGGGGAAAGGATAGTGGAGAGATATTGGCCAAAGGGCACAAGTTTCAGGTAGATGGGAGCAATAGATTGCACTTTCTTGTCATGACGCCACCTATCTGGCTCTTCCTCAACACTCCAAGCCCATAACAAATAGATTTTCTATTAAAATATAGAAATGATCAGCTTCTGCTAGGGAAATTTTGTTATGTTGAAAACATTTCGCAAGAAAAGATATCCTTCCTTGAGGCTAGCCTGGGGCAATAAATATGGCCTGATGCCATCCCACAGAGAACGGGAAAGAATTAAAAGATTGACAAAGAAATGACCCAAGAAGAAGTAGGATTCTGAGAAAATAAGAAGTACAAAGAGCAAGAGAGTGAGCCCTGAGTCACTGGGAAAAAACAGGAAATGAAAGCTGGAGCAATAGGGTAAAGGAGCCAGTTCCCAAAGTCCGGTGTCCCTTGTGGACTAGAATGGAACAAGATCCAATTCTTAGGTTTAAAAAAAATTTTTTTGAACTCTACAGGTGCTTGACTGACTGACAATAAGATACTTAGATTGTGGTCAGTGCTTTTCACTCACAGTCTTGATAACTGTGAAGTTCTTAGGTTATAAAAGGATAACAGAGCTATGCCACTAATTAGTTAATAATCAGTTATATCAAGTAGTTTTTCATCAGCACTGTAGTACCAGTTGGATTTTATATTTCATATTCATGAAACTTCTCTGAAACTCAGATTTTTGAAATTTTGGATGAAGCTGGCTGGTTCAGCTCATGAGCCTTTATTTCTGCAAGTTTCCCATATATATGGAAAGTTCTTCCTTTTCTCTTTGAATTATTCACTAAGCTTCTAATGCCCGAAAGACTACCACGTATCTTCAAGGTTTCAATTGAATTATCCTTTTTCCAGGAATACCAGGAATCTGGGAATTGGCTTGGTTACACTTAACCATTCTTGCCATGAATGGAAGAATGTGGACTCATTAAGGCATTTTATCTTCAGTGGTATCCACCATACTAAGGGATTATACCAGTCTTCTTTATCTTTCTGATGCAGGACAAGAATAAGTAAATACACTTTAAAACATTGGGTAGAAAAATATCAAAGAAAAGTAGTCTTTCAGACTCAAGTTACTATATATTTTGCATAAGAATTTAGATGTCATCTTCCTGATTTGGTTTGGCTCGGGTTCTGCTGAAATATTAAATAAGAATTCCCAGTTTGAATCATGAATTCATTACATTGTTTACTACAGAGCCTTTGAGAAATTTACCTCCCAGTTTCTTCAAATATAAAATAATAATACCTAACTCGTATTGTTATTTTGTGTATTGAACTAGATGATATAAGTAAAATACCAAATATGGTACCTAATACATTGTGTTAAAAATATAAGCAATTATTATTAATGATAAGTTCACAAAGAAACTCACTCTCACTTCTTTTATTCAAAATTCTTCTGGATAGTTTAGCCAATGCTATAACACATGAATAGATAATGAGAATTTTAAATATTATAAAAGATTGCCAATTTTATAGATAATATTTATCTAAAATTCTAAGAGAGATTCTATTTAAAATCTATCAAAATATGTAAGATAGTTTAGCAAGCATCAAGGTTCCATATATATGTGTGCATGTGTATGCATATATTATATATGCACACACATATGTATACACTATCTAGCATCACTTGTATACTAAATTGTCATGCATAGTTATCTGGAATCTATATGTGTATACACATATACACATATATGAAATCCAGCTGCAGATTAAATTATCATGTATATTTATATACATTTGTATATTTTATATATATCTTATACCCAATAATAACTGGCTCGATAATGTAATAGACTATCAATCATTCACAATGGCAAAATGTGAACATAAGCCTCTGCATGCTTTTAGCCCAAGACTTTGATATGACTGATGGAAAAACATCAACAAACATGATTAAAGGATTTAACATTTCTTTAATGGCAAAAAATAAGAATCATATTTATTCGAGCTTTTCACACAAAGCATGAGACGACATAGCTGGTCCCCAGTTGAAGTCACAGGTTCCACAAGTGTCCTGCCGTTCCCCTTGAGACGTCCATTGGCTGATGATGCCACCTGCAGTGAGTGAGAACCCTGCCAGTTCTGAGAAAGAAAGCCTGCCTTTACTGAGAGAGTTTTAAATATCCCCTCCCTATCCTTGGTCTGTTCTAGTCACAGTACCCTGCCTAATCAGGAGCTACACGTAACTAGTACAAAACATGCCCAGAACATTCCTGTGTCCCTGTGAATAAAGAGCATGTAAAAACCTCAGGCCTGTGAGTAAAGACCATGTAAAAACCTCTATGGAAAGTAGATGCATGCCCCAAAAAGCAGAAAAACTACCTTTGTGTCAAAAGGTTATGGCTTCATTATATTCATTATCTTTTACTCATTTGACTATTTATGGAATTTCTTTTTACCTTATTCTATATAAGAGTATATAATTCCAGTGTTCATACTTTTTCCACTACATGTTAGTAATTGTGATAACAAATGTTGTATTCAAATTATAGTTGCCTCTAATCACCAAAAGATATTGTTAAGAAAATAAGTAGGCAAGCAACAGTCTGGGAGGACATATTTGTAAAACATATCCAACAAAATAAATCCAGCAATTCCAATCCTTGGATTTACCCCAAATTAATGAAAATATATGTCCACAAAAATACTTGTACAAGAAGGCCAATGGTAATTAGAGGTGCGATACTAAACAATAACCAATAATTAAATTAGTTAAATCAAATAAGAGTCCAGAAATAGATGCATTTTATATACACATACATACACACATATATTCACATGTATAAATAAGTGAAGAAAGAATGCATTATTCAAGAAATGTATTTAGAAAATTTGGTTAAGAAAATAATTAAATCCTTATTTCACACTTAGAGGTGGAAGTCCCTGATATATATATATTTTTAAATGATTCACTTCACGTTACTACGATGCTTAAAATTTCCCAATAAAATCTAAACTAAAGCGGTTGTAGCCAGCTTCTCTGATCTTGTCATTGACCTGCCCTTCATTCTCTGCTCTTCTGGCACTGCGGCTTCTTTCTGCCTCTTGAACGTGTGTAATTCACTTCTCCTTCAAGACCAGAGCAATGTCACCTCTGTCTGGGCCCCCCTCGCATAATATCATTATAAATCAGATTCTTCCCATGACTCGGGTCTCTTCAAATATCAGTTCCTCTGAGAGGCATTCCCTGTGCTTCCTTGCTAAGGTGCCCACACATTTTCCCCATTGCCCTGTTTTATTTCTTGCATGGAATTTATCACTTTCTGATACGACATGCATTTATTTAAGGGCATGTTGTCTGTCTTCTCAGTGAAATGAAAGCTCCTGACAGCTAAGAGTTTTTGCATTATTCATCACTGTTTCACCGTCCCTGGCACATACTAAGAGCTCATTAGACATTTGTTAAATGTTAAATAAGAGATCAAAACATACAAAATAACTGGAGAAGACAAAAGATCAGGAAAATATTATTAAGATCTTGTGATAGAGGTCGTTTTTCAAAGAATAACACTAAGCCCAGAAGCATGACAGAAAGATGTGTTTGTACATAAAGTTGTCAAACTTCTGTACAGTAAAATCCTCCACAAGCAAAGTTAAAAGAAGAAAATATTTACAGTAGTTAATATTGGTAAGGACTCAGTTCAGATTAACCCAACCACATGTTTTGAACCTATTTAGAGAAGAGTCATCATTCTGATTCAGTTTTGCCCAGACAACTTTTAAAATAAGTTGAACAATAATCATGATGGGAAATGATGCAATGCTAAGGACGGCCCAGCAGGGAGGAGGGCAAAAGTTAAGAATAGGCAATTTACACGTGCAAATGAATAGCAAAAAATATAAAGACATGCCCAAGCTTAATCGTTTTAAATACATATTTACACAATGAAATACAATTTTGTTCCCCATAAAATTGGTACAAATTTTAAAAAATTAGTAACTTGCTATGCAGTCATTTGTGTGGGGGAAAATAGGTTCTCTAGTATATAATTTGTGGAAATCTGAATTGTAATGACATTTCTGGATGCCCATTTGGCAATGTCTATCCAAATTTAAATGTACAGACCCTTTGACTCAGCAATTTCATTTCTAAGGATGTATCTTTCCTATTAATATGCCTAAGTACTTATACAAAGATGTCCAAACAAATTATTGCAACATTTCTGTAATAACACTATGGTAACAATCTAGATGTCTAAAAATAGGAAGGAGGATAAATAATGGTTGGTACGCCCATGATGGAAATCTGTGTGAGTACTAAAGAGAAAGGTAAATCTGAATGTACTAACTTACAATCATGCCTATGATACATTAAGAGATAAAACAAGTTAAAGGTCAATATGTGTAACATGAATCCTATATTAGAAAGAATATTCTAATCTGTAAATACAAGATTTCTCACTAATTATGGCTAAAACAGCAAAGGCATCTTATGATCTTCTATAACAAGAAGACTGGTGGAGCTGTTACAGGGTCATTTCAGTACTCAGTGATGTCATAGCACTGGATCAATGACTCCATGACTCCACGACTCCGTGAATCTCTTGACCTCATGGTCGCAAAATGATTGCAGCTGCTCCAAATAATAGGTCTCCACCTCAGCTTCCCAAGCTGAAGTGAGTAGAGAACAAGGCTTTCTTCTTGTGAATCTTTGTCTTTTTACTTAGCAAGATAATCCTTCATAGAAACCTCCCATAAGATTTGCCCTTATTTCATAGTCCAGAACTAAGGCACATGGTCACACCTTGCTATATAGAAGTCTGCAAAAGTATCATACAAAAGAGAATGGGAGTCTATGGCCAGCTTAGAGTTGTCATGATCTATCCCCAGAGATGGAGGAGGAGTTAGCTGCCCTAAAAAGTTTCTGACCTCAAAAGCACCAGCTTTTAAAAGAAAAGATTGATAATACGGACCACATTAAAATTAAAAATTTCTGCTTATCAAAAGATATCATTAAGAGTGTGAAAAGAGACTGGGAGGAAATGTTTATAATACATATATCTGATAAAGGACTTGGTTCTACAAGATATAAAGAGTTCCTACAAACTAAAAAGAAAAAGACAAATAACTCAATTAAAAATGGACAGAAACCTTTGACACCTTGGAAATGAGGTATCCAGATGGTTAATAAGCTTTTGCAAAAAGGTTACCAACATCATAATTCATGCAGAAAATACAAGCAAAAACCACAATGAAATTCATCCATAGCCACCAGAAAGTATAAAATCAAAAAGGTTGGCAATACCAAACGCTGGTAAGGATGTAGATCAAGAAGAATGCTCCTATGTTGTTGGTGGGAATGTAGACTGGTTCTACCACTTTTGAAAACTCTTTGTTGGTATCAACTGGTTAAACTTACAAATACTCCATGACCCAGCAATTTCACTCCTGGGTACCCACTGAAATGAGTGCGTCTACCCACCAACTATATATCATGGCACATTCTCAGCAGGTTTGTTCATGATATCACACAACAAAAAGCAGCCCAGTTGTTTAGTATATTCATAAGAGAATAGATAAATTGTGGCATATGCATGTAGTGAAAAATCACACAGCAATAAAAAAGAATAAACTACTGAATCATGCAAAAAAACATAAATTAATCTCATAGAAAGTGCGGGCAGAGGCCAGACACAAAATATTATATACAATATTATTTAATTTATATGAAGCTTAAGAACTGGAAAAACTAATCTACAGTGGCAGACATCAGAAGAGTGTATCTTTAGGAGATATTGACAGGGAAAAGGACATGAGGAGGTCTTCTAGGGTGATGGATATGATCTATCTCTTGATCTAGGTGGTGGTAAGATAACCGCGTATACATGTAAACATTCATTGTGCTTAAGATTTGCAAACTTTACAGTATGCATGTTATACCTCAATAAAAAAGAATAAAATAAACTTAAACCTCAAACTAACAAAAAGAGATTTATTCCCTCTACCTTAAAAAACAGGAGTTCTTTTAGCTTGTAAGTGGACGTTTGATGTTCATGATTGTTGGCTTGTCAAAAGAGATTGTCTGCCACAATTCTGCATATATATGCAAATATATGTATATGTAAATATGCAAATATATTCATATATTCATACATAAGCTTACAGACTCGTGTATGTGTTTCTATAAACATAGAAAATTTTTGAAAGATATATGTTTAACTGATAACAGAAATTACATTTAAAGATGGAATTGAATAGGAATTTTATAGTTCTTTTGTTTATACATTCCTGATTATTAAAATAAAAGAGAAAATTATAAAATGAGAGCAGGAATCTCAAGGATCTGTAGCCAACTGGGACTAGGTGTTAGGGGTTTTCCCTCTTTGGTAAATAAATGGAGAGAAACAGATGAAAGATGCCCAAACCTCTAGAACTTTGCAGGGTGATGGTAGGAAAAATTACACAGGGCTGAAATGCCCTTTCTGAGTTTATTTCATCAAAATGGAAAAATCTACTAGGAACAGGATTAATATGTCTGTGAATAATTGAGAGCTGCCTACAGTCTATTCTCCTGAAATGACATTTTCTCTCAGATGAATGATGAAAAGCGTAGCAAAGTAACCTTAGAGGTCATCTAATTTAATGCCCTTAGCCAATGTGCCAATCTTTTCCATAATTCTTACTTTTAAAGCATCTCAAAAGTTGTGTAACAAGTGGAAAATATGCCTTTACTACCAAGTAGGGGAGGTGTGCTGTATGGTCAACTGGCTAGAAAACAGGCGAGAAAATCTGCCCTGGTTTGTTTTCTTTGCCACCTGGGGTGGTGTCTAGAGAGTGTGTGTGTGTGTGTGTGTGTGTCTGGAACAGAGCTGGAGAGACTGAAAGAGAAAGATTGACATGGGAAGACTGCTGTTTTGGGGAAGCCATTTAGCAGCTTGGGTTAAGTATTGACATGTTTAACATGGACAGAAAAAAAAAATCTAGATTTTTAACATCAATCCTTTCCTTCCGGTTTTCTCTGAATCCCAAAGTGCATCGGGAAAAGGTTTTACCTCTCAGAACAAGAGAATAAGATATTTTCTGACAGGGCTTTCTGCAGGTCTCATTCTGAGTCCCTGAAGGCAGCTGAGTTTAAGCGTGGTGGTGTTAAGTTTGCTGATATTACTCAGTGAGTTTGGCATCGTTATTTACTGCTAAGCTTTGGTCCTTCTCTCATCAACTATTTTCCCTCACCTGCCCAACACACACACATTTCACTCATCTGTTTTTTCCCTGGCTTTTAGGTTTCCAAAGCCTTGATACCAAGGGAAATGGAAAGGACTCACACGTGTGAAGAGTGGGTTTTAAAGAGTATCTGAGGAATACAAGGCATGCTTTTTTATACCTCAGACGAACGGAGCCCTCAGAATGTGTAAGAGAAAAGTAAGGGAGGATGTTTTTAGCGCATAGACACTGGTTATTCCTGCAGTAAGAGGAGCTCTGTGCTGCGCTTCTTGAGCCAAACCTGGGGTGAGCAGAAGAGAATGACTTCAGGTAAGTTTGTTGAGGGTTCTTATGTTGCACGTCTGAGGCATACTTCTAGAGGTACAGTGGTACCCCAGAGAAAATGAGTGAGTCTAGGCGGGTAGGACTTTAGACAGCCTTCCAGAGTTTCTCAATGTGCAGTGTGATTTATATGCACCAACAAAACTCCCCCAAGAGGAACCCAGAAATAATAGAGAACCAGAATAGAAAGGGCCCTGTGGGCAGGAGTGGGTAATTGGTGCTGACAAATGGCAGAAGGGCAATGGGCATCTCCAAGGAGGGAGGCAGTGGCCACCACCCTGCAGTCGTAAGCCTCCGAGGAACTTAGATCACCTCTGTGAAAGTCAGGAGATGGAGACTGAATCCCTGAGTTGACTGAGATTGATTTTCTGCCATTTTATTAAAAGTTGGGTGTAACATTGAAATTGAATTACAAAAAAATTAAAGGTTACACATCTTCCCTATAAAAGTTTCATCGCCACTCCGTAACCACGGAGAAAGCAGGACTTTATCTGCTTTTTATTGTTACATAATGGATTCGCATTCAACCACATGTCTCTGAGGCAGAGATTTCTGTTCCCAAAACTCTAAGTGTTTAAGCATACTGATTCCTTAGAAAGTAAGTCTTTATCATTTCTTAGAACCTCACATTGGACATTCCATCAAGGTCCTTGTGGGGACTGGTTCAGAAGGAACAGAAAAGGAAGAACTTGTGGAAATCACCCCTGGGCTGGTATCCTCTAGTACGCTTGGCAAACAGAAAACATATACAGGCAAAGAAAATGCAGGGCCAGATAAACTTTTCTGCCCACATCTCTTTCAAACCGTGGGAAAGTCTGCTTTCTTGACACGCTTAAGGAGCCAACAAGAATGGGTGTGCTGGGATGATAGGCACATGGTGAATTCATTCGAAATTAATGGTGAGTCTAGAATCAGCCAAGCATTTCACTGTGGCCTGTGGACTCCACCGTAAACATCAGATTGACCGGGAGCGGACCGTCACATCAGAGCTGGGCAGAGAGCTCAGAGAGAGAACCCCACAACCATGCTCCGCCTCCAGAGCACTCCTGCCCTGCCCGTGCTGAAGGTACGCTGGAGAGCAGACAATTGAACCACACCCTTTTCTGGAATCTACCTCCTCCTCCTCCTCCTCTTGTTCCCCCTTTTTCTCCTTCCATTCTTCCTCCTTCCTCTTTTGATGGTTCCGATTTCAAAGACCCAATGGCTCAAGTTGGGAAGGCTTTTAATGTTAATGATGGAAAATGTAGCCTCTTCCGCTCAGCTTTCCCTCGTACCCTTCCACCCTCCTTCCCCACATGCTCTGTGATGTTGAATGGCACAGCTTCTGGTAGCCAGCTGTTTTGTTTTTCCTTTGGCATTTCAGGTGCCTTCTTGCATCTTATTACCTGACCCTTACTGCTCCAGGCACTTCGTGGACTTCCTCTTTTTCCACATTCTACTCTCAGTTTTTATTGACTGGGATCTCCACTGCACAAAACTGTTCTAAAAATGTACCCGGGAATTGCTTAAATCGAATATAGTGAGACATACATAGAAATGGTTGTCATAAAGGATGAAGTCTCTACTCATAGATCCCTGGAGACGGGAGACAGGACATGGCCAGCAGGTCAGCGAGGAGACAGAGCGGAAGGGGGCAGAGCATGGCCCAGAGCCTTTACTGGGGTTCTTTTGGGAAGGAATGGGCAAGGCAGGGTGGGTATGCTAACAAGTTTAGAATTAGAAATCCTGAATAATTTCAGTGGGCTCTAGGCTATAGGACTATAACACTAGCTGCCTGGCACCTGGCCCTGGGGTGATTTAGAACAGGGGGAATATTGGCTTGGTGCCTGGCTTTGATAAAGGAGATAGTTGGGGGTGTGGGATCTGCATTGGTTGGTTTGTATATCAAAGCTGTGCTCACAGGGGACTTGTTTTCTGTCTCTGGGAATTAGCTAGGTCTTGAAGGGACAGTCTTTCCACGATCAAGGTCCTAAATGCCAGAGCATCAAGAAAATAAGAAAATATAGTCAATACAAATTGAATAAATAATAATCATTGTTTCATGACACACTGTCACCAGTGGTTCATTCATAGCCCTTTTTACTTTATGTTTATTTCTAAAATAAAGAACAACCATGAATTAACCACAGAACCTAAGACTAAGACATTATCGATTATTGACATTTACTGAATAACTTCTACTATAATTTGTGGAGCCCAACAGCACTTCCTGCCATTCATCAATGGGCCTCACACCTCGTAAAGAGAAGAATATCCCATTTTGAGTGACTGCCAGTAGCCACTTACATTCCCTGTCCTCACATTATCTCATCGGCTTGAATTTCGAGCCTTTTGAATGTTTTCCAAACTGTAACTTAAACACTGGCAAACAGATGAACATTTCACTTGGCATCAGATGAAAAATACATGAATTCGTAGAGATGGATGGTAACATTTTTTAAAAAAGAGAAATTACTTTGTGCCTACCTAAGCTAACACCTCTGATCATGGCAAAATACACAGCTCTTGAATGGAAATATAAGGCCAAGAATTTAGGAAGGAAAGGGCCTCGGCAGAGGGCTTCTCAAGTCAGGCCTGAGGCTACGGTAACACCAGCAGGAGTCTTCTTACTGTCTAGATTTTCAGTAGCTCCACTATTCATTTTGCATGAGGGCTGCCCGACACTGTCAAACAGCAGCCAGCAGACATATGAAGGGACAAGGCTTTTCAAAGCCTTTGAGAATATTAATTACGATGTATTTGGTGTGAGACATTTGAGGGATGTTATGTTTAGGGAAACTGGTGGGACTGTTGTTGAAAAATCAGCGGAAATCAGATGCCTACAAGAAAGGACCCTGGAAAAGCCAGCGGTACATGGTCACAGGCAACAGGTATTCTGGTGGGGGCGGGGTGTTGGAATAATGCTCAGACTTGAGAATGCCTTTCTATTTCCTCATTACAACCCTGAAAGCTCTTGGGTATTTTTTTCCCCTGTGTGTTTAGAAACATGTTTAGGTGTTTAGAAACATGAATATGAGAAGACAGTTGTATGTGCTTTTGGCTGGATCACTTCTGCCTCATCGAGCCCTTTTATTTTCTGGTCTCTCCACAATTCTGTGCAAAAACATCCACATGTTCCTAGGCTATTGTAACAAAAAGAGAAATTGGTAAGACCAAGGTTTAATCAAAGTATCTTTTTTTCTGCTTTGTATCCTGTGGGAACTTTGGAAGTTGACTTTATTATACTTTATCCAATGCCTCATAATCAAAAGGCTTTCAGAAATCTCCTCGGGTCTCAAGTTCAAACCAAACAGTAGGTCTGGTTGTATTTTGTGCAGATAAAGTGTAAATCATTTTCTGTCAGATTTTAGACTTCTTAAATGAACTGTCTTGGGAAAAGAGTTACTTGGGTGTTCAGGGTTTACCAGAATTTGGGGACTTTGGCTGGATTCCAACAAATTTAGGAGACCCCATTTAAAAATATTTACCCATCCGAATGAAATGAAAGGGTGCTTGTCCTACAAATGGCCCCTGAAATAACTTTGCAAGTCCAACCCCTGCCACTGAACAGTGGCTATTACCCTTGGACACTGGTAAGCAGGGCTTATAATTCTGGAATAATTTTCCTTTGAATTTATGACTCTTCAACTTCAATTCACACATCAGCCTTCTGGTCTCCTCTCCCATGTTAAATTGGTCCATAAAACTCCACACACCATAAAATGAGATCCGGGCGGAGATGCGTCAAAGCATCCCCCAAGGTAAACATTTTGATAGACTTCCACCCCACCCCAAGCCCCGGCCCCACCCCGGGAGAACATGGAGACAAAAGGCATGCTAGTCCGGAGACAACCCCCAAACAGCTGTATGTTCTTGTTTAGCTGGGACAGCAGCTGCATCTATAAATGGAGGCCCCCTTCCCCTCTCCCCATGTCTCTTATCTGAGTAGTGGTCTACCCAGAGGATCATGAAAATGCTGAAGCCTTGCTAGGCTGTGCAGAGCCAACACTGAGCACTTCCTGTGGCCTGGCTCCAGCCACATGCAGAACAGCCTAGCTTGAAGCAGCCAGCCCTGATGGTGTCTGAAATATTTGGCTTCTGGCTCCGGCTGTGGGTTGGCTGTCTGGTTTGTTTGAACACAAACTAGCCTGGGAGTCTTTGTGTAGAATGCTCCTTGAAGCTTTTTCCGTGACATCTGCCAATTAAATGTATGAATTACTCTGTTTACTCCTGTGTAACAGGGCGTATATTTCAGTCAGGAGCAAAGGAGTTCTCTTTCTCCTTGCTTTGACTTCTAGCATTTCATGAGCTCCTACTATGTGCCAGTCACTGGACACAATGCTTGTACATTTGTGATGTCTTTTTATTCTCCATTGTAGCCCCATAAAATGGGCTTAGGGTTCCCATTTTGCAGTTGGAGAAACTGAGATACAGAGATAGGAAGTGATTAAGCTAAGGTCACACAAACTAATCACAGGCAGAGTAGGAACTAGAACCTGCATCTCTTCTCTACTAAGTTTGTTTCATTTTTTTTCTTTTCCATTAAAACTTCTTTAGAATTAATGTTTGACTGTTTTGAGCTGGTATTTGAGTCTTCTTCATGCATTTGTTCATTCATTCATTCATTCAACAACCATGTTTTGAGCATCTGCTATATACAAGATACTAGTTCCAAAAACTAAGCCCTGGGGTCTTCAAACTTTGTCTATACAGAGCCAGATAATAAATATTTTAAGGTTTGAGAGCCATATGGTCTCTATTTCACTCTGCCATTGTAGTGCAAAAATAGCTAAGAACAATAGGTTAGATGAGACTATATTCCCATAAAACCTTATTTATAAAAATAGACAAGAGATCAGATTTGGCCTTCAGGCCATAGTTTGCTATAGACTACCGTGCAGTGCACAACCTGCACACCCATCCATAGCATCCCTGGTGAGGCATCATGTAACTATGTATTGACTCTGAATCCTAAGCCTGCAGCGAGAATGAGCATCCCTGTGCTTGGACTGATCCCTTATACCATCAAAATAACCCTGAGGCTCGCCTGAATCATCATTGCTCTCTACGACAAGAAGCCATCTCTGCCCTATGGTACTTCTCTTGCAACACTCTTAGGAATGTTCCTGGAACTACCTAAACCCTTGTGTGGCTTGGGAAGACAAAGTGTTAAACAGGAGAAAGTCACAAGAAGGCAGGGCCTCAGAGAACACAGGACAGAGGAGGGGCCTGGGCTTGGGCATGGCCATCCACACACCTGATTATATTACAAAACCAGTAATTATAAGTATAATAATAATAACAGCCACCACTGATTGCCGGTTTCTGTGCTGAAGGCACCCATCTGTACTATCTTACTCGATCCTCACCACAGTCCAGTTAATGATTTCTATTTCCACTTTCCAAATGAGGAAACCTAGACTCAAAGAAATTGGAACACAAGGTCAGACACCCAGGAGGTGGCAGACTCAGGATTTGAGTGAAAGTCTGCATATTTCCAAAGTCCGTGTCCCTAACCACCAAAGTAGACTGCTTTTGGAAGAAGAAAGTGAAAGAAAGAACAATTAGCTTCTATCGGTGTCATTGTTGCCTCCATGGAATCATGGCAGCAAGATGGACCAAGGAGACCACTTGATAGGAAGGATGCACTTGCAGGGACAGCAACCGCACAGTACATTCCCATTAACTGTGGTCAGCTTCCTGAGGCACAAGAAGGCCTTCTGAGAGTGTGGGCCCACAGTGCCCTCTACCACCTGGGAGGAATACCACGGAAACCCCGTTAATTCCCTTAATGTAGATGGAGACCCTTAAATGCCAATTGTTGAAGATTGACATTTGAGTCAAGGTGTTTATTGAGATTCTTCTTTTGTTATTTCTGATAACTCTACGTTGGATTGCTAGATATTTACTCAAGGTGGTGGGGGAGAGTGAGAAGTGGGGGAGAGGAGAGAGAGAGGTCTCAATCCATACTGGGCACTTTGAGGCAGGAGGAAATGTGCCCCTCTGGTGTTTCGCTGGTTCTCATCTGAACAAGTATACACATCTTTTCTTTCCTAGGGTGGCCTACACCAGGCTGAATAGTGATGGCATCTGGGCCAGGAAGAAGTCAAGGAGGCTCCCCATGGTCCCTGGGGGCATTTATAGCTCCAAATCAGGTAGTGTTTATTTTATTACTGAAAAAAATAAGGTTTCAGGGAAGTGAGCAAACAAAACACTGACTTAATGGGTCCAAGGAAAGGAGACAAAGTCGAAACAAATGAGTACCAATCAACTAGTTGCTCAAGGAGCTAACATGGAGGGATTTTTTTTTTTAAAGGAGAGAAATTAAATAAATAAAATATCACCCTTCATGGTACAGTGGTACTGTGGCCTGGGGCTAGAACTGGAAACTTTGTGTGGTAAGTACTAGTGGGATTTGGTTGGGCCAAAATATATTTGTTTCCAAGAAATACATTTTTCAAAAGCCTTAATTTTTTTTTTAAGTAAACAGTCAGGAAAATGCCAGGCTTGATATTTTCTTGAATGGGGCCCTGGATACGCCTTATGGAAGTCCTTGTGAGGGGGAAACCCTTGTTAGCCTGACCCAAGCCATGCTGCAGTGTAGATCCATTCAGTTCCACTTTGATCCATCCTTTGAACCTCTGCCCTCATGGCCTCATGGCTACATCCAAATCCCCCCTTTCCGGCCAGCCGCCGCCACTGGTGGCACATGACGTACTTCCTTTTTTCAAAGGAGCTGCCATCTTGGAAGAAGTACAGGGTACCAAAAAACAATTTTGCTGGTCCAATAATCAAATCTCTGAGCCCACAGTTCTGTTTCTTTCCTGCCACATTTTCCTTGGCTCTTCCGGGCTCCATCCCTCTAAGCAAACATTCCTTCTCCATTTAGACGCCTTCTAACACTCAGCATAATGTCATGGAAAGAAACCCTGACAACCTGGGTTTTAGTGGTTTTGCTATTAACTTCCTGGTGTTTAACATCCCAGACTTCAGTTTTCTCATCTTTATTTAATGCTATCTGTCTCACAATGGATATTATTGTCAATGGAAAATGGAATGGGCTCATGTACGTGAAAGTATGTTAATAAATGTAACAGCCACACAAATATTTATTGAATGCCTGATATTGGCTTGGCATCAAGAAACTACAATGCTAAGACATAGCTTTATAATCTAGTCAAAGAGACAAACAAAGACATAGTAGTTTTGATGCAATGTGTGGCGATTAGGTTGTGTTTGTTTTGCTTTTTTCTTTTTGGCCATAGCAAACCAGCCTATGACCTATTCCAACTCCTATACCCACAGCTGCTAATTCCTCTTCCTTCTTTGGGCCTCAGCTTTCCAATTTGCCAAATGCATAGGTGAACAGATAATTTGTTATCCAAACCAGGACATTTCTGAAAGGGAGAAGGAGGTGCTGTTAATAATTATGCCAGAGCAACTGCTGTAAATGAGGACTGTCCCAGGCAAACAGGGATTACGGTCACACTACAAATGAAATGGGGAAAGGCATTCAGCAACATCTAAGACCTATTCTGAATTTTACAATTTAGGGCACTGCATTTATATCACAAGCCTTTCTTTCAGCCTTGGTAAGCAAGTTTCCTCTTTGGCTGCCCTTGTGGGTGTAGTTGCTGGCCAGGAGTATGTAGTGAGCTGAACCCTGGAAATCCCTGAAAATCCTAGTTGCTGCCCTCACAGGTCAAATCCTTTGTGAGTAAAACTGCACCATACTCCTTGTGATCACATCACCTGTTGGAGCTTAGCTACCTAGTGGGCCTGGGAAACTAAATGAAAATAAACGCTAGCAGCAGAGGTCATGCTCTTGGGGAATGTTGAGTTCCTGAATTGTCTCTTGTCCCATCTCAGATACTTTTCATACTTCAATCTCCTCTCCCAAAGCAGTAAGCTTTGTGTTCACATAAGTGGGCAAATTTCCAGACAACATAAATACATTTAATAATCTCCACCCACTGTGAGCTTTGGCAAGCTTAAGATCACAAGAAGAAAGGATTGATGAGCTGATTTTGTATATCTCTCTCCCTCCACCCTCCTCCTTCCTCCCATTTTGATCCCTTTTCTACTTCCTTTTTCAACATTTTTATGGAGAGGAATGTTGGGATGAGATCTTAAACTAAAAGTTTCTTTCTTTTTTTTTTTTTTTCTTTTCTATGCCATTCAATAAAAGTATGCCCAACTACAGTGGTAGGGAAGTTGAGGCATTGATGAAACACAGGGGCATTCTTGATAATCTTTTACACACAAGGAGTTCACACAATTCATGCTAGATGATCTGAGATGAGTGATGGAGTCTCGTATATATCCAGCCTGTGTGTTGCATATCTTCCCAGAATTAGAGACTTTAACATCATCTTAAATGTAAAACCAAGGTGATCTGGCCATGCGTCTTCCCAAACATACATGCATGGTCTATATAGGTACCTTTTTTCATGGAGAGCTCTAAGCACCTGGGATTCATGAGGCCTTGCAGTTTTCTTTTCCTGCGTGCTTTCCACTTTCTTTACCCCTGTGGAAAGCACTGAGGATGGCACTTTACAAAGATCCTGGAGGGGAGGTCTCATTATCTAGGCATCATAGGGTTTTGTCCTAATTGCTTTTGTTTACATCATAAAACAATTCATTTTGGTCACTCAGTTCTGAATAAGAATTTGTAAAAGAACCAGGTTGGGTGTTCAGAGAGGTGACTGTGGGTGGAAAGTTTGGGGAGAATATATTGATATATCAACTGCATTCCACCTGAATCTGAAAGAACTTTGAGAAGACCTGCAGAGATGATGGTTACAAAGCCAGCCCCACCCACCCAGGCACAATGGAATACAGGTTTTGTTTTTTTTATTTCCTTCTCATTCTGCGTAGCTAGCCTATGGTGTGCATCCTTCACTAGAACCTGGAATCACCTTGCTACAGCTTCATCACAGTTGGCTACCTATGCAGACGTGAGTAGACAGCCCTGGAAATCACAGATCCTGTTTCCACTAGGGCTGCTACTGTAATCATGTCATCCACCCCTTGCTTCATCAGGGAGCTGGGATGATCAATACTTAGAGATAGTGCAGGGAGTGAAATGGAAGTAGAAGTTAGTGCAGTTTGGCATGCTGAGGGCATGAGGCTGGGACTTTTGGCCTAATATTTGCCATTTTCTTCTGGGGTTAGTTTTATTCTGGTCCATGTTCCATGATCTGTATTCTTCCCTGTTGGGTCTCCAGAAGCCCGGCCGTCTTTATTTAGTAGATGAATCTTATGATTCTTAATCCAAGGGCCCCAGATTCCATATGGCATGTTTGAAAGGACAAGCACATTATCTCAAATTCTTTCCTCTTTATATTTTAAAATGCTATCTTAGATATCAAAAGTGAAAGCTCTCCTCTCATGTTGAGCCCAGCTGTCCTGTGGGGTCAAGGACACCCCTAGGGTGTGGAGACAGAGTCTCCTGAACCCACACACAGCAATTTTCCTCTTCTCTGTCCCCACCCGACTTTTCCTTCAAGTATAGACATGATGCTGTTGACTCATTACAACCAGGAAAGATGATCTGAGGTTGTCAGCATAACTTAGCAAACATTGAGTAAGTACCTGTCATGCCCCTAGGCTCTGATTTTGAGTTTGGGGTTAGTTTTAAGTTCAAGGAGAGGGTGGTTGGGCTAAGAAGATGAAGCAGCTCTAATTAAATATATTTTGAGAATATATCTAATATTTTACTGAGGGATATCTAAATAAGTGAAATGTAAATAATTGAGAAACAGCATGTAATCAACATGTAACAAGGCAAATTGAAATAAGAGGTATATGGAAGTATTAGCAGATCCCAGAGGAAGGAGCTGTTAATTCTTCTTGGGGAATCAGAGAGGGATTCCTAGATATATTAAAACTCATATAGTTTAAACTGAATTTTAAACGTCCATTTAAACAAATATGCATTCCTCTCTCGTTTACTCAATACCTAGTGAATGCCAGACAGTGCAGATTTTGACAGAGCTCTTGTCACCAGAGAACTCATGGCTGACCTGGCGAGCCACATAAATAAATGATTATTGTAAAAAAGGTGTGTTTGGACTGTTGATTATATGCATAGCCCTCTTTTTTAAAGCATTGCTAGGTGCCAGGCACCATTCATTAACTAACTTCCAACTTTTAATCTAATTTATAATTCATAATCACCCCATAGGTTAAAGTCTGACATATGTTTGTATCAAAGGAAACCCAGCTAGTCAGAGAGAGAACCACATTTGAACCCTTGAATCCATATCTATTAGATTCCAAAGTCCATGCCCTTAGGGCAGAAAAGACAATGGAAAGAAAGAGAATAGAAATCGAAAAAGCATAGGAAAATTGAATTACACTACAGGGTTAAAAAGGGGCACATTTTTTGTGTTTGGAATCTAGACAACCCTGAGAGATTTTATGTGATGTTGGCCAGGTAGGATTGGGTTTGATATTTAAGAACCTTAGATGACATACTGAGAAATCTAGTTTTTAATCCATAACCATGGATGCCCATGGCAGACATTTTAGATGGGTTGTGATATGAAAGAACCCAACCTAATGAAAGTATCTCTGGATAGGTAATGAGGATGAGGATGGGCTTCCTGGATCCCCCATACAATTTTCAAAGCATCTGGTGAAAGTTAAAACATCGGGCTGTGGACTTGAAATTATTTTCACTTCTTAATGGATATAAATGGTCCCCCTGGAATTGAACTTCACTTTCAGTAGCCATGAATCTAGGGGTGCAAAAACCAAGGTATCATCTTTATTTTTCTAAGATGCCACTTAATCCCTCCTTGACAGATGATACAGACTTAATCAAAAGTTTTTATAGACATTTTAGGCTTCATCTCATTCAAATCAGAATATACTCCCTTTTTCTTTTTGGGTGAATCAAACTTCAGAGAGGCTTTCAAATCAGGAAAGGAAGGGGGACGGGAGGTGGGGAGGTAGGCGTCTGAGCTCTGCTCATTGGTGTCTGTGTAGCACTCTAATATTCTCCACCCACTGGCCGTAAACTGCACCATTCTCAACCTGACTGGCTCCTTATAACCTCCCAGTAGCCCTTTGCTCTGTTCTCAGGAGAGTTTTTAATTGTTTTCCCGTACCATTCTGGGACCACACAACACTGAGAGCCTAGCTTAGGTTTTCCTAGACCTTGCTGATTTTTCCAGGCCCTAATCAGGAAGCAAACACAAATCCCTTCTCTTTTGGACCCCTCCCCTCTTTTGGATTCCCCTACAATCTAAAGGAATGAGGCACAGTACAGAGCCCCCCAGACCTGACTCCAGCTCTCTCTCTTCTCCCTCCACCCTACCTCCCTCCTGAGCTCAGACCTATACCTAGACTTCTGTAGTGATGGGGGTGTTTGTAGGAAAATGCATATTCCTCCAGATTCGTCTTGTCCTGGTGTAATCTGGACCAAGCCTTTGACCAAAGCCATGAATTTGATGAATGATGCCCATCTCCCTGAATAAAGAAAAGCCATGTGATACCTAGAGAGTACAGGTGAAAACACACGAGTTAGCATTTTACAACATTGTCTCCACACTATTTGGAACACGGTATGAACTTGAGCACCCTGAACAAACCAACTGCAGTTGACTTTTTATCCAGAGAGAAATTTGGTGTTAGTAGCCAGGCATTTTTTAAGAAGGCAAATTCCACTTTCTTATTTTCTTTGATTCCCCCAACAAGGGTCTCATCTATGATCAAAGTCTTTTTTTTTTTTTTTTAACAGCAACTAGCATATTCCTGAAGGTATAATTAGCTACCATAGTAACTATAAATTATAATCTTTCTCTGACTTTCCAGACAACCTAAATAAGATGCCATCACTTTCCCCCTACAATTAATACTCCCTGAAGAAATATCTAAGTGTCATGATCTTTTGCTAAATTTGGAGCATGCAGGCAAAACTTTGGCCATTTCTACCAGCAGTTGCAGTGTTAGTAAATTCACTGAGTTCAGCAAATTACAAAGTCACACAATCTGGCTTAGCAAAAGGAATTGACTAGGAACTTGTGAAAATGAAAGTTAAGTATCAATTTAAAAATGTCTTATTTATACTTTGCCAAAAAGATGTGGAGAGAAAAGGTGAGTATTATTTTTTAATTTTTATTGATATTTTTAACCCTAAATTGGGGGCAAATTTCAGAACAATTACCACCAACTTGCAGTCAAATATTGCAAAGATCAATTAGTTGTGAGGGGACAGGGAAATAAGCTCACAGCTCCTGAATATCTGAACGTGTTTTCTAGGCACTGTGCTAAGCACTCCACAGTGTTCTTCTCGTTCAATTCTAATAATAACAGTAAAAGTAGATGTAATCATTCCCATGTTACAGATGCAGACTCCCAAGTTCTACATGATGAAGAGAGTTGTCCAGGGTCAACCCTGATGGTAAAAGACAGAATCTATAGTTCCACTCGGATCTGTATCTAACCAAAGTAGAACAAAAGTTTTCCTCATTTTCTTTTCCTGAGCTTAACTCCATACATCGAATGAGTCTATAACTCAGGCTTATTGAGAGATGGCCCCATCCTGATGACTGGCGATTCTTCTCTCCTAGAATATCTGGATCACTCCCAAGACTGAGCTCACTTTGCTAACAGTGAAAGGGGAGACCATGGTAGACCCCCAGTTTCCATTTGGTTTTTCCCACCCCCTTATCTCTATAATTTTTATTTTATTTCTAAGAGAAGGTGAAGGAAATGAAAAAGCATTTGCACACATATTATGTTCCAAACACACCAATCTTGCAAGCTATATATTATCTTACACTTTATAGCTTGAAAAGCTAGAGCTCAGAGAGGGTTTTTAAAAGATATATCCAATTCTAACATTAAAATCTATATATTTAATGATGTCTAAAAGCACCGCAAAACCTTACCCAAGTTTTTTTATCCAAGGACACACTGTTAAGATGTAGAGTAGGGATTCAAACCCAGATTTCTTTCCCTTTAAAAAAAAAATATTCTCAGTCTACTGTTAATTCATTTGACAAATGACAAATATTTATTGAGGACCTGAGTATGCGCTCGAGCTGGATATAAATTAGTAATTTATATACTAGACATAGTATATAAATTACTAATTTATAGGCATAGAAGGCATAGTCTTGCCTTCACAGAACTTATCTAGTAGGGGAGACAGACAGTAAATAACAAATAAACAAGTAATGGTTATAATACATACTACTTTGCAAAAGAAAAACTGGGGCATCTCATTAGATGGGAAATAAATATAGTATGTGACTTATTATATTTAAATTTATATTAATTCAAAGAAGAAACTAGGGAATATCGGTGGTCTTTTTGTGAAATAGGTATATATAATTGGGGACTATATATATGTATGTATAGTATACTCTCTGTATAGTATACAGTTATATAGTAAATATATAGTAAATAGGTATGAAGGAAGAGGAGCCAGGACTTTCAGGCTCTGGCCTGGAGCCCAGGGAGAAATCAGGCCAATTTTACAGTTTCTGGTGTGAGCCATGGGTATATGGCAGTGCCATTATTGAGACAATGAAGACTGAGGAGAGAAACATATTTGGGGAGAAAAATCAAGAATTTACTTTTGGACATGCAAAATATCCAAAATATGCAATATGCAAAAGATATCAAGTAGACCACTTGTTATATGAATTTGGAGCTCAAAATAGAAAGTGGGAGATATAAATTCCTGAGTCAATAGCTTGTTGAAGACATTTAAAATAATAGGAATGGGTAAGTTTACCTAATGAGAATTTAGAGGTAGAACAGATAGGCTAAGATCTAGCCATGAGTTGTTCCAATATTTAAAAATAGATTAGAAGAGAAGAACCCTTGAGCCGAGCAAGGGAAGGAAAGTCTAGCAAGGAAGGAGTCAAACCACAAGAATATTAAATGCTGTGGAGGGATCCAGGGCGGGCTGCCCAATGGAACTCACTGTAACAATGGAAACGGTTGACATCTGTGCTGTCCAACATGGATCTGATTTTCTTATTGAAACACTATTTCATGCTGGACAGTGCAGGTCTAAGAGGAAAATAACTGGAAAGTGGCCATTGAATTGGCAACGAGAGGTTATTGTTGCCACTGACCAGGGAAGTGGTAAATCGGAAGTAGAAGCCAGAGTAGTGTAGGTTAAGAAGGCAAAGAAATGGAAATAGAAGCTTTGGGTGGCACTTGTGAAATATTGACTCTGAAGGGAGCAGAGAACTGGGATGAGAGTAACAGCAGTATGAGAGTTCAAGAGAAGGGTGTTCTCAAATAAATGACACCATTCATTTATTCATCAGATATTTACTGAGTACCACCAATTTTTAACACCATTCCACACTCTGAGGATGGAGCTTTGAATTAGATAAGCAATATCTCTACTCTCATGGGATTTATAGCCTATTGGGTGAGGGATATCATAAACAACAAACTAAATTAATTAAGTAAAGGGGTAAGGCTACAGAGTGGTAAGTACCATACAGAAAGTAAAACAAAGTCATCGGCGTGAACCGCAGTGACTGCAGAGGGAGCGAGGGCTATTTAAAGAAGAGGGTCAAGCAGAACATTTCCAAGCAGTTCAATGAGTCGAGACCTGAGTCACAAGAGAAGCTTGTCCCAGGAAACAAGTCTGCATGCTGATGGGGATGACCCAATAAAGAGGTAAAGACTGAGGAGGTGGGGAAAAGAAAGAGTGAAGGCACACAGTGGAGAGGCACAAGAAGGTAGGGATTAGAAAACACAGGATAGGAGGAAGGTACGTTTTCAGAAATAGAATTAGTGGCTTGGATGACATGGAGAGATGGGGGAATTATTGTTAGTGTGGGACTTGAAAAGGCAGGCTGAGAGCACAGGACATGATGATCAAACATGAGATGCTTATAGACAAGGTTGGGAGGTGCTGTCAAGCCCAAAGCATGATTTTGGAGGAGAAGTTGAGGAAGAGTGCTGTGAATGAACTTGTAGAGGTCTCCAGAGCTGAGTGTGAGAATCAGAAAGGCTGTGGGTATTGGAGGGAACACAGATGTGTTGAAATCAGCAAGAATGATGAATAAAATTGGAAGAAGACAAGGAATATGAAAAAGTAGCTAATTTTTTTTTGCAGTTTATGAGAAATGACCAGATAAATGATAGTAACAAGGAGAGTATCTCTGCATGAAGTAAACCTCAAATAAACATAGAGTGTTTTCCAGGAGTCAATAGAAGTAATAGTTTAAAAATTGGAATGAGGAACAGGGAGGGTATTGACTTTTCCTCCCTATCCTGGAGCGTATAGGAGTTGGGAAAAAGAAGTTTCTGCTTGAGAGGACCTTAGGCAGATGCTGCTGGTTCTGTAGCTAAGAGCCATTCCTCCATCTCTTCCTGTTGCTTACACACTCCAATCATGTATCCAGCACCAAAGAATGAATACTATTTGATTTAAGATAGCAAAATGAATACCAGCCCTCCTTCTTTACTGTTGGTCCTTGGACAGGATTATGTTTTTCTTTTTCTTGTCTTTTCTTTTTTAGATTTTAAAATACTTAATTGAGAAACAAAGATTGAATACATTCACAGTGTATAACATGATGATTTGATATACACATACATTGCATAATGGTTACCACACTCAAATTAATTAACACATCCATTGCCACTCATGCTGTACATTATTAGATCCCCAAAACCTGTTTATCTGATAACCAGAGATTTGTACCCTTTGGCCAACACTGTCCCATTTTTCTCCACTCCCAGCTTCTGGCAACCAACGGTCTGCTCCCTGCTTGTATGAGTTTGACTTTTCTAGATTCTACATATACATAAAATCATGCACATACTGTTTGTGTTTTTGTGTCTATCTTATTACACTTAGCAGGATGTCCTCCAGGTTCATCCATGTTATTGCAAATGACAGGATTTCCTCCTTTTTGTGGCTGAAAAATATTCCATTGTATATGTGTACCACAATTTCTTTATCCATTCACCCATCCATGGACACTTAAATTGTTTCCATGTCTTGGCTATTGTGAATAATGCTTCAATGAACATGAAGGTGTAGGTATCTCTTTGAGATACTAATTTCATTTCCTTTGGATATAAACCAGAAGTGGGATTGCTAGATTGTATGGTAGTTCTATTTTTAATTTTTTTAAATTTATTTTTATTATGGATACAGAATAGTTGTATATATTTATGGGTTACATGTGATGTTTTTGATATAGGCATACAATATGTGTTAATCAAATCAGGTTAATTGGAGCATCCATCACCTCAGGCAGTTATCATTTCTTTGAGTTAGGAACATTCCAATTCCATCCTTTTAGTTATTTTAAAGTATACCCTAACTTATTGTTGATTGCAGTTACTTTGTTGTGCTATCAAATATTGTTCATTCTATCTAACTATATTTTCATACCCATTAACCATCCCCGTTTTATCCTCCCACCTCCCTGCTACCCTTCCCAGCCTCTGGTAACCATCATTCTACTCTCTGTCTCCAGGAGATCAATTGTTTTTATTTATCTCCCACATATGAGTGAGAACATGCAAGATTTGCCTTTCTGTGCTTGGCTTATTTCACTTAACATAATGTTCTCCAGTTCCATCCATGTTGTTGCAAATGACTGGATTTCATTATTTTTAATGGCTGAATAATATTCATTGTGCATATGTACCACAATTTCGTTATCCATTCATCTGTTAATGGACACTTATGTTGATTCCAAATCTTGGCTATTGTGAATAGTGCTGCAATTAACATGAGATTGCAGATATCTCTTTGATATATTGCTTTCCCTCCTTTGGATATATACCTAACAGTGGAATTGTTGGATCATATGGTAGTTCTATTTTTAGTTTTTTGAGGAAACTGTATATTGTTTTCCATAATGATTGTACTAATTTACATTCCCACCAATAGTGTACAAGGGTTTCCTTTTCTTCGTACTCTTGCCAATACTTGTTATCTCTTTTCTTTTTCGTCGCATGACAGATGTGAGATGGTATCTAATTGTGGTTTTGATTTGCATTCACTTTATGACTAGTGATATTGAGCATTTTTTTCAAATACCTGTTGGCCATTTGTATGTCTTCTTTGGAAAAAATGTCTATTCAGGTCCTTTGCCCATTTTTTGACCTTTTCTTTTCTTATTCTTTTTTCTTTTTCTTCCTTTTCTTTTTTTTTTTTTTTTTTGTTTGCTATTAGGTGTGTTTAGGTGTGTGAGTTCTTTGTATATTTTAGATATTAACCCCTTATTAGTTATATGGTTTGCAAATATTTTTACCCATTCCATACGTTGTCTTTCCGTTTTGTTGATTGTTCCTGATCTCTTGGAGGAGATTGTCAAGCAGTTCCAGTTCTGTCATCCTGAATATGCCATTGGATTAAGTTTTTTAGGCAAATGTTCTAAGGAGGCTCTGGGAAATGAGGTCCCAATGATTGGCAGCTGCTTCCCAGGACATCACTGTGTAGTATGGCTGAGTGGAGAGTCTTAGGGTGCTATAATAGAGGAAGAACAGACTAAAACTTTAGTTTCTAATTCTGGCTGCTCCAACCTCTCTCACACTGGAAACTGGTGAGCCATTATTGATCTTAGTTCTTCCAACAACACCCCACCCCACCCACCCCATCTTCCTTTAATTCCACTTTAAAAGCCCATTCTTAAACTCTTACTTCTCTCTTGGCACAACTAGTGTGTTATTCTCCACCACAAAGGTTCTCTCTACTCAGTAATTTAAAGCAGTTTATGTCAGGATGACATTAATTATGTCAGGATCCATTGAAACCCCTATGAAAGATACTTTTTTTTTTTTTAAAGAATGAAATGCAAGGAAACTACTCTTTGTGCAGTGAACATGAAAGCCCACTGAGTTGAGGAATTCTATAAACACAGGCAGTTAGGGGATATTAAGGACAAGTCAAATTTTTTAAAAGGATAAAGTATATAGTTTCCAAAACACTCATTTCTGGGTATAGGCTGACGACCAATATCTTTTGCTTGTAACTTGTTTTAGCAAAATTCCAGCATTTAATTATTAGTTTGGTGGATGACCATACCGGACCATTTAGTGTAACATGACAGGCCCCAAAGGGAGTAGCCAGTAATTTGAAACACTAACCATGTGTTTTGTCTGAAAAATTAATACCTGTAGCATGATTGGAGTGGCATGGTTCCACCAATCAACATGTAGAAAAAACTCCACACCACTAATAAAGGCAGCTACTGTTCTGGCTTATGGCAAACATAATAGGTGCTATTTATTAACTGTTTACCATGTGCTGTTGCTATAGGTGCATTATCTCAATTCATCTTCTTGCTCACTCTACAAGCTAGATAATAACAAAAGGGGCTAATATTTATTGAACACACACTATGTTCCACAAATTTTTACATGCATTATTTATCTTACTCAACCCTCATAATAATATCCTTGTGTTAAATATGAAAAAAACTGAGGATTGAAAACTGTAACTAACATTGACAGGAAATGTTGGAAGCAAGATTTGAAATGAGAATTATCTAACTCTGGTGCTCATCTTCTTAATAGCTACATTATATAAAAAGGTTCGCAAGACCTACCTAATTCTGACTAAACTTGAGGAAGTAGAAGATTACGGACTGGATTTGGGCAAAGTCATAACTCCACAAATTTGAAAAATAATTAGTCCCATTCCATCATGTTTAATTACGAACAGCACCTCCTATTAGTCTAGTCAATAGAGATCCTTGAGGATTTATTTTAATGATTTTCAAAACGGATTCATAATTACACAGATAGATTTAAAGGTCTTGCAAAGAACTTGTTAGAAATAATAACAATAGCTACCATTTACTGCAGACATTATCACAAATACCAGAAAGAAGGACATTAAAGTATTAGACATTGTTAGGTTGCCTACTCACCAAATCACCCTTCCCTCTCCATTTTTATCAATTTTAATTGAAACATCCACTCTCCTCTTGTGGTCATTTGATGCCGGTGAAGAGGGCCCAAGCCCCAGCCTTAAGGGTGAATCATGACGAAACTAAGCCAGTTATATATATGCAATTGCCCTCGCAGGTGATTGGCCTGGGCAAGGTCACATGGCACAGATCTAGCCAATGAGACATGAAGAGCAGGCTGTGCAGGGATTCTGGGAAAGGATTTCCTCTCTGTTTTCTTAGAGACACATTTGAAGAACACATCCTCTTCCTCCAGTGGTCTTTGTCCAGTGGACAGACATCGTCATGTCTCTGCTTCATCTGGAACTGCGTCAGCACTCTGATGACAATGAGGGGTGTCTGACAAGCACTGAAGATGACAGACAGAAAATAAGGGGGAACAACCTGAGGGCACGATGATGTCAAGTTGTTAGTTCACCAACCCTGCTTGCCCTACCTCAGAACTTCCCGCTATGCGAGATAACACATTTTCTGTATCAATTCAAGTAAATCAGGGTTTTTTTTTTTTTTTTTTGGTTTTTTTTGTGATCTGCAGCTCAGAGCTTCCTAACTGACAGATTTATCATCCTTATTATGCTGAGAAGGAAAACAGAGCTCAATAAAACTGAGTGCTTCCTAAGTTCACATTCAGTGAATGATGGAGCAGGAGTTACATGCAGGTCTGTATGATCCCAGGGCCTGTGCTTTACAGTAACACACCTGAGCTCACTCTTCCTTCTGTGGGCTCCATTTGTGTCGCAAAACCCTTTTCTCACTGGGGCGGTGAAGGGCAATCAAAATGGGTGCTTTTGGCTGGGCACAGTGGCTCGGGCCTGTAATCCTAGCACTCTGGGAGGCTGAGGCGGGAAGATCATTTGAGGTCAGGAGTTCGAGACCAGCCTGAGCAAGAGCAAGACTCCTGTCTCTACTAAAAATAGAAAAAAATTAGCCGGGCATGGTGGCATGTGCCTGTAGTCCCACCTTCTTGGGAGGCTGAGGAAGGAGAATCACTTGAGCCCAGGAGTTTGAGGTTGCTGTGAGCTAGGCTGATGCCATGGCACTCTACCTAGGGTGACAGAGTAAGACTCTGTCTCAAAAAAAAAAAAAAAAAAAGAGCGCTTTCCTGCATGCTCAGTTTCTCCATCTGTATATGCAGATGGGGCTACAGTGATGAGTAAAGAGTCTTCCCAGGTCCCCTGTGACATTTTCCAGCACATGTACACAAAAAGCTTTCAATCCGCTTCTTCAATGCCAGAGATTAACATACTTTGATGGCTTGCCATTGCTCATAGTATAAACTCAACGCTCCTTATCAGGAACTCAGTAGAAAGAAAACAAATAATCCAATTAGAAAATGGGCAAAGGACTTGAATAGACATCTCTCAAATGGCCAAGAGGTATATGAGAAAACACTTAACATCACTAATCATCAGGGAAATGCAACTTAAAATCCAATGAGGTAGCACTTCACTCCTATTAAAATGGCTATTATCAAAAAGAGGAAAGAGTGTGTGCAGGCATCAGGGCATGCAAGCAGAATTTGAGGCAGTGAAAGTCCAGTGTGGCTGGAGCATAAAGAGCCAGGGGAAAGAAGTGTGGTGTAAGATGCAGCTTAAGAGGTGACATGAGACAGGGCTCCCCCCATTCCCATGGGGATACAAGTGGCTTCCTTCTTTTACAGGGGTCATTAAGCTGGGATAGTATTAAGCTAGAAAAGTCTGTGGTCATGCCATTCTGCCCCCACTTCTCTCACTTCCCCATTACAAAATAGGAAAAGAATTTGAGTAACAAAGAGAAAGAAGGAGAGAGGGAGAAGAGAGTACTAGAAATAGAGAGAGAGATCCATAGAAGAGGGCTGTCTGGAAAGTATCCAGCCATGTACTATATTCTTGTTATATTAACAATGGCTGGATACTTTCCGGACAGCCCTCGTATAGAGACAACATCTGGATTCCTAGAGGCCTTGGAGCCAGCTCCATTTCCTAGACATCCTGGTAAGGGACCAAGTTGAAGGTAGTAAAACCATCTTGTACTTCAGCAGAAGTCTATCGGCTTGCCTGTCTCTCCATAAGAAGTTCATTGCCCCAAATAATCAGCCCAAAGTCACAGGGAGAGGCTAAGACCCTAACCCAAGTCCAGACTCCTCCAAGCCAGTCCACCCTTCACTAAACTCCAACTGCCTCTCCACATTAAAAAAAAAAACCCAAACAACAGCAACAACAACAACAACAACAACAAACCCACAAAAAAAAAACAACAATGCCAACTTCAGGTGGAGATGCAGCAGGCCACTGTTAGGCAAGTTCTGAGCTGGAATAATCCTGACAGGTGTTCTTATCACTTAGCATCCCTCCCACGGAAAATCTCACACGGAACTCACAAATAGACGGCCCATTTGCTGTGTGATGTGGGGCATCTTCTCCCCCCTCCCTCCTCTCTCTCTCTCTCCCTGAAGGGAAGGACTCACAGGGTTTTTATAGTAAGTAATTTTAGCAGGTTTCAAGTCTTTCTTATTTTTTGCTCTCCAACTTTCTCAGCACATAAAAAGCAGTGTCAAGTTGATTTTCCAAGGGCTGCAATTCGGGGAGTTTGCTTCATTCGCCTGCAGCTCTGAAGATGTTCGAGTTGATGTACTGGAAATCTTGTCATTGGATTTGGCTTGGTCTTTCATGAGTTAAAATCAGTCTGATAAAAACTAGACGGAATTCTGAGGTGGGGGTGGGGGAGAAGAGGTGGCTTTTGCTATTGAGATATTTTATTTACATGAACTTTTAAAGTAAACGTCATCTTTGTCCTTTTCCCCTCTCTTGTGTAAAGAAAGATAGAGAAGGATAGCCCTGTCCTTCGAGGGCAGTGTTGACAGGAGGGGTAACCCAAGACCGTGTCTGCCCGGCCAAGTGAAGTGCTCTATTTATAAAATTCTAATAAGGCGGGGATGTGTCTTGAGGTCTGCCCACCAGCCTCCTAAACTTTTGTTTCTAGAAGTTGCAAGTTCCAAAACGGCTGTCCTCTAGAGACCTAAAACTTCACTACTCTCTTCCCCTGCCACCTGGTTTACTGGTTTTCTGCTCTAACTTCTCAATCAAATCCATGAATTCAGACATCGTTCCAGTAAGAATTCTGCACAATACATTTTTCTTTGGCAGAAAAACTCCTGAGAAACAGCTCTGATTCCTACACAAACAGACACCCCGTGAGAACATAAATTTTAAAATGGGGTAACATTTGGACTCGTATTTATTTATTCAAGCATTCAGCCGTGTGGGCCTGTGATGTAGCTAGCGCAGTACTTCAGAGCGGAGGGTTCTGATCCCGGATCTGTTAGTGATTAACTGTTTAACACCAGGAGAAGATACGGGACAGTTACATAAACTCTCCATTTCCTCCGTGCATGGTCTTGGGTGGTAAATGAGACAGTTCAAGTAAGAGATTAGCACCATGCCTGGCATAGCTCTCGCGACTTTGGCTGCACGGAAGGGGGGTTTATGCTCCGGGATACATTTTATTTCCTGCCATTTCATCATCTTCGTCAACTTTTATTTTTAGCCAACATTATTTGACCCCCTTGTGCTAAGCATACAGATTCTGGAATTTGCATGAGATGTGGGTCCCAGCCCTCGAGCTGCTCACAGCCAACCCGGGTGCACTGACAGGCCACGGAGGACCAGGAAGGCTGCGTGTCCTCCCGCCACAGCCTCACCCATCTCTCCCGGAGCCCTAAGGAGCACCTGCTCGCCCCCGAGCCTGCACCAGCCTCCTGCTCTGTGCGCGTCTTAGGCAGGTGATGAGCACAAGGCAAGGGTGAGGAGGGCTTCCAGTGTGAAGCCGCGAGCAGTTGGTACCAGGACAGTGACACCAAGTAGCTGAGTATCCCCCGTGGGCTGCTGTTTTCTCTCAAGCAGGACAGCGGAGGGGGCCACTTTGAAAGTCCCGGCCTTCCCCAGCTGTCTCCCGAGGGGACAGGGGAAAGGAAAGGGACAGACAGTGCAGTGCGGGCCTTCTGTCACCAGGTTATTTATAGTCCTTCTTCCCTCTGAAGGTCCTTGCCGTGCCCTCCTCGGCCTCAGCACCAGCTTGCCATCTGGAGAATGGCAAAGGAGCCCTGGGGGCGACAAACCGCTTCTGCTGTGCTCCGGGGAGATCGCTGGAGGAGCGGCTTCCGCAGCATCCCCGGGGGCTGCACGAAGCCCCTCCCCGGAGGCTGCCAGAACTCTCCAGTGGATTACCATTCCGGCCCTGCTCAGGGAAGCGGGTGCAGAGCCTCTTTCCTATAGGTCCCCTGTGCATTTTTTCTCCCTGTGCCTTTGATGTGGAGTATCTCTCTGTTCTCCTAGCTGCTCTGTGTTTTCTTTTGTTAGTAACTCCTCCTTCTACCATTAGCAAAGAAGGAATGACACACAATGCATAGATTGAAGGCCCGGTGGGTGCAGTGCTTCGGGCCACCTCCCCAAGAAGTCAGAACACGAGGGAGCCACGCTGTGTGGCCCCAGTCCTGCCGCAGACACTAGGTGGTACAGACGAATGCACGCTGATGCCGTCTCACACACACGCACAGCACGGGTTTCATGTGAGACAAAGTCTCGGTCACTTTCGTTTCATTTGCTGCCCCACCTTGAACCCCACACCTAAGTCTCCTTCATTCACCTTCCTCACTCAGTTTCAGCGCTTCTGCTTCTTACCTGTGGCTTCATCCTCCTCCAGCTTCATCTAGCCCCTGGGAGAGCATGCAGGCCTAGTTAAAGCAAAGCAAACAGGCCCCTCGTGTCATTGGGGTTAGACTCATCGGAGGTCGTAGTTAAAAGATACACATTCCTGGGCTCTACCTCCAAATTAAGGAATCAGTACTCACATTTTTAATAATCTCTTTATCTAAATTTCATGAAATTAAAATTTGAAGACCATGTATTATGCAAATATTAGCTACCAATAATGTTACTGAAAGTTTAGACATGCCCTCCTAGCAAATCACAAGTACTTGTAGGTAGACCTTATTTGATCAGCTAAGAAGCCACTCTGAGGCTGTGGGAGAATTACTTCACTCTTCTGGGCTTACCTGTTCTCACCTCTCTTAGGGAAGGGTTGGTTTAACCTGTCTCCCAAATTCTTCCTGCTTGATTTCCCTCTGGGGCTAGGATTCTGTCGGAATGGAGTGATTTCTAAGCAGTTCTGCAGTCAGGGAGGCCCAGAGAAAATAAAGGTGGGGCCGTGACACCATTAACTTGCAAAGGTTTGAAAACAGAGAATCCAGCTTTGTAACCTTAGATGGCATTGTTGAGAGATCCTTTCTGCACCTCAATTTTGCCTTTTGGAAAAAAGGGGCCAATGAAGCCTGTTGTCCAACATTCTTTATTAAGCACATAGTACAGAACCTAGCACATTGTAGGTTTTCCATAAATGGTGAATATTATCACACAGCATAATACTGAGAATTAATCATGTCTGCAAGATGCCCAGTATAAGATAAGGCATACAATAGATACTTAGAAAATGGTAGTTCCTTTTTCCTGTGCACTAGAAACACACTATATTGAACAATTTATTCATTCATTCAATAACTATTTATTGAGCTCCTAGTCTGGGGAAGGTAGAGGGGCGCAATGGTTACTGAGATGGCCACGATCTCAACCAACATCGTGTCCTGGGGGAGATATAGACTAGTGAAAGGATTGTTAATATACCATGTAGTTGATGCTGAGCCTGGGATAACCAAGGTATTGTAGATAGAAGAGGGTACCAGAGTATACCAGGCTCATAAAGAATGACAAGTGTGGAGATTCTGAGGAAAGAGGAGCATGGCACAGCCAAGGAAATAAAAAAAGTTGGGGAAATAGGAGGGACTAATTCACAACAGGCCACGTAAGTCATGCTGTTTACACTTCATTTATCCTGAGGGTTATGGGAACCACTGGTGTGTTTTAGGACACCCGCTCCAATAGCTGGGTGGAGGGAACTGAGTAAAAAACCAGAGTCAGGGCTCCAGGCAGGAGACTGATGCAGTAACCCTGGTAAAAGATGATGGTGTCTGTGGCATAGATAAAAACAGACAGATTCCAAGCATATTTGAGAAGCAGAACCTATAGAACCTATGACTGGATTTGGAGGTGGGATAGAGAAATAGTGTTTTAGGACCTGTCAATTTGTTTTCCTGATAATCACAGTGAAGCCTTGACATTTTCTCATTCACTATTGGTTAAGACCTATATTGAAAACTGCAGTTTGTATATTTAACAGATTTATTTTAACAAATCGATCATTTCACTAGCTTAGTTTCTTTGTAATCAGAATGAAATCTTCCAAATTTTGGAGGAATTACAGTGAGTGAGAATTTTTATTTTTGGTTGATGGAGATTGAATTTTCCATGAATTCCACATCAAGCTTCTCAGAGCAAACTTATTTACATTTTCAGATGCAATAATAGACTTTAACCACTTGATGGCCACATTTCAAAGTCCTTTATCTCGTTTCCCTCCTTCCGGCAATTTTTATCTATTCCAATCAATTGCCTCTGGGACTAGATAAATCTGCCCTTTTTCTTAGTGGATTGTCCATTCTTTCATCTGTAAGGTATGAGTCTGATACCGTAGTGGGCCCATGGTAGGTCTTCATTAAAAATTATTTAACAAACAAATGACCAAATGAATGAATATCAGTGAAAACCTAGTTTCCAAATACTTGAGACAATCTGTAGCTTCATTTGGTCTTATCCATTTGAAACTCAGAAAACCACTCTTTTACACCAAACAAAGAGGTGTTAGAGGGAAGTACAGATTTTAGAAAATGGTTTGGATACATAAATAGGTTACAAACCTATTAATAAGATTCTTAATAAAAGAAGAAAATCTTTTCATTTATTGTCCATATCCAACTTTAATTCTAAAGCTCACCTAATTGCTTTCAGTTGGTATGTGCAATTACACATTGTGCTTTTTGTTCACTCAGCATTTAACACAAGCATTCTCTTTTGGACAATTTAGTTTCCACCATATTGATTCTTATTAACTACATAACAGTATATTGAGGAGCTAAGCCAGAATGTTCTTGGTCATGACCTTATCATCATCCATGAAGCCATTTCTAGAATTTGGGACAATGAATAATGTTGTGAGTAACATTTCCTAGGGAGACAATCCCAACACATTAAGAGTACACTATGCTTTTCTGAATATGAAACATTAAGATGCATAATAGATTTGACTATAAATGTTTCATTATCTTATTGTGATCTTATCTTATCACACTTGTGATTGAAAAGGGCCAGCCATGGAAGCCTAGAGAAAAGGAAAACCATCTAAGCATTGTTGGTGGAAGAGGCATCCTCAACAATGAGACTCTGGGTAGTTCAGTCCCACCAACAGAGCTATCCCTAAAGTGGAAGTGGACACAGGGCTTTGCAGCCAAGTGGTCTTAAATACACAGATCCCATTGACAGAAACATTCAAAACAGAATTTTAGTCTGATATGATTAAATATGCAATTTATCTAGCTCTCTATTTTGATGTCATGCTCATCAAATAAATTTCTCATTAGAATTTGGTTTTCCAGGCAAGTATGCCTTCAGGGAAAGAACATGTCCTTCCTACAGTTTTAAGTATTTCTAGCCATTCTGTTAGCGATTTCTTATTACAAATGTATTGGCTTCCCATTCAGTTTTCTACAGAAAGAAAATGTACTGAACAGATGTACTTCAAATATTTCTGATCCCTATGGCAATAATTTCACCCTGTAAATAAATTAATTGCCATCCTAATTTTATACATCAGTCTCATGAACTCAGCTAATTGTGAGTCTGTCTCTGAGAGATGGATCTGTTCATGACGTATTAACAAAATCAAGTCTGAGACAGTAGAGCCAAGAATCAGATAGATGCTAGACTATAGTAAATTCACCAAGGTATTCATTCTATGTTGTCCAGTTTCTTGAGATACAACCTGCCAATTTTATCTCCTCATGGGCAAATGTTAATGTCACTACTGGTATTTGACATAAATGTATATACTTTCTACATAGGAACTATTGTGTTAGTCAGGGGTGAGTCCAAGCTTTGAAGAACCTAAATTTCATACAAATTGGGGGAGGAAGAGAGGATCTCTTTAAGAAAAATAATAGAAAACTATGAATGCAAAATTAAGTAGGCAGTTCAACATTTATCTGAAACTCACAACAAATTACAAACTTTGAAAATCTGACAAATACCACATGTATTATGATAGCATATTTGTATTAATCAACTGTCTGATATATCTCTATAATATTCTCTCCTACATTTTTGGTGGGTTATTCTTTGATAATCTGTTCATAGAACAATGATTTTGCCATTTTATTTTCCATAGAGAAAATAGCAAATATAATGCAGTGTTTCTTCTAGAATGGACGCATCATTGATTGTTTAGAAGAATTTCTTTTACCTCACTAGTCATCTTTGGAAATGTCTTCTTTTCTAATATATGCATTAAATGCTATAAATTTTCCTCTAGCACCATTTTTCCTGCATTCCACAAGTTTTGATAAGTTTATTTTCATTTTTATCCTATGTGTCCTTTTAATAGGTCCTCTATTTCTTTTGTTTTTCTGTCATTCCATTCCATTTTGTGAAGGTTATCCAACTTGGGATGTATTGCAATTCCTGGACCGGAAGCTTGTACCTTTAAAAATTTTGAAAAATTCTGACCCATTATTTTATCTATAAATATTGCCTCTACTGTATTTTCTCTGACCTTCCTTTCTGGAATTCTGATTAAAATATTTGTTAGATTTGCTTTATCTCTATGTCTCTTAATTTTAAGTTCACTTTTTCAAAATATTTGTTTCTCAGTGTTGCATTTTAGATAGTTTCTTTGTATCTATCTTTTTATTCACTAATTTTCTATTTGGCTATGTCTAATTTTCTCTTTAGGCTTTAATTTCAATTGCTATGGTGTGGTATTCATTTTTAAAAGTTCTGTTTGGCTCTTTTTAAATGTTGCTTGGTCATTTGTTAAGTCTTTTTATTTATTTTTTTGTTTATATTTCTAATGTCTCCTTTATCTCCTTAAATATAAAACTTGTATTCTATGCCTGATAATTCCAATGTCTAAAATATTCTTAAGTCTGAATCAGCTATCATCGTGTCTGCTAACATTTCACAGGATGCTTTGTTTCTATGTGTCTTTGTGATATTTGGCTACATATTGCTCATTTTCCTTGGAACTTATCTGAGAGTATTTAATTTTAAACACTAGTTTGAAGTCATGTTTCTCCAGAGATAATTTTTGTATATATATATTTTAGCTGCTTGCTTGGGAGAACTATCAAATTGTACCAACTTTAAATATAATTATATACTTGAAGATTTGTTTGTTTTTTAACATTTCACAAAGATAGCTTGAATTTGGGCCACAATGGTGCAAAATGGTATGGCTTATGGTTTCACATTTTAAGAGAAATATTTTCCTTTTTACTCAATGCTAAGGTAGAAACCAGCAAGTTTTCTTTCAGTTCCCTTCTGTTTAGCAGGCTTTTTCTCATTTACTTTAACAAAGAAGGTATAATCCTTACAGGTGCTAACTTTTTCTAGGAATATGCTATGTGATCCATCTGGAGTGGCCCCTGGGTACTATCTCCTGCCCCCTGCACTTTGCGTAGCTGTCAAAGTAGAAACTCACATTTTCCCAGGTTTGGGGCAAAAGTTGTCTTTGTTTCTTCCTTACCTACCAGGTTCCTTCTTTCATTTGACTTTTGGCCTCTGCATATTCTTTCTTTGAGTTTCAGATCCATGATGCATCTCTGAATTTTTATATTTTACCCAGCGTTTTTGTTGTTTTAATCATCTACCATTGTTCAGAAAAGAGTTAACATAGTAAGCCTGAGACTGCCATCCTTAAAAAGGCCTATTTGCAAGGTCAGCCGTTGGCTGGTATCTGGAGGCTTCCCACCACTCCCAGAGTTGGTCAGAGTGGTTCACTGTGCCTAAAACTGTATAAGCAATGTGGTTTACAAAGAACACCTGCTTTCCTTCTGGAAGTCTGGAATTTTGGCACATGCTAGGCAGAGAGAGTCTATGTGATCAGCCTCCAATGAAAACCCTGACCACTGAGTCTTTAATGAGCTTCTCTGGTAGACAACACTTCACAGGTGTTGTCATAACTCATAGGTGAGGGAGTAAGTTCTAGCTGTGAGTACAACCATACGCTGAGCCCTACGAATCCCTCTAGTGAATCATCACCAAACCTGGGAGTGGTCTTGGGCACCTCTAATATAAAACCCTACTGGCAGAAAATCTCCCAATGTACTTTCTTCAAGGAGAATATACTCCATCTAATGATTGTTAAATCACTCTAAGGTAGAGATATCAAGTTAGAGCTAGTAATCTGAGAGAGTTAGAGAGTGCCTCACTATTGTATCTTTTTAAAATTCACATGACCGTAGAATGCTGCAAGGTGGAAGCAAATGAAAAACAGTCACCAACTTTCTCCTCCCAGCCCTATTTTTTTGTTACCCGGAGGCAAGTTTCCACTTCTATTTGTCTAAATCAGTGTGCTCAACCCATATGCTGAAACACATTTAGTCCACATTTTGGTAGCAGTAATTTTATGAGAATAAGTCATTCCATGGTCAAATGTGTTTGGAAAGTGTTGATAAACAAAATTGAGTGCATTTCTTAACTACAGAAGTGCTCAGAACTATTAATGCTTTAGCCTTTAATAAACAGATATGGTAGGCAGTGTCTGGAAAACTTATTTGACTTTGAAATTCTTCTTTCACCAGGAATATCTATTAATGTTCATAGATGGTATTAATGAAAATTCGTGTTGGGACATTAATGTTCCTGAGGCATAGTTTAGAAAATGCTGGAATAAACACTCAACTTCTGTCTTTTGAAAAGCCTTAGTTTCTTAGGTGTTTTCGTCCCCTGCTTCGTTTGCTGGCTTGAGTCATTTAGTGGTCATCTTTCTAGCTACAGCAGAAGAAATCATTAGAGCCTTAAATCATTCTTAAACGTCCAGATTTACTTGCAGGACTAAAAGTGCACAGTGCCCTTAAACTCGACATGTCTCATGCTTAATAGGAAATAGTTGTGTGCCTACTTGAGGTAGCCAGCCACTTTGTTGCTGCAACTTCAATACTGGCATCTCCAGAATGGATCTGATAAAATTCACCTACCATGTGGCAGTAATTTCAAATAAAGCAGTTTATATGAACAGATTTTTTTAAATTAGTAAACCCTTGTAGGTAAGAAAATTGTGAAATCTACATATCTGCTCTTTCTTAAAATCTGTGAAAGAATGACATATAGATTAGAAATACCTTCATTGATTATTTAACCCTATTGCTTTGAGAGAAGGCTTTCCTGGTACCTTTTGGAGATAGAAAGAGAATTTTAGTGGATTTCTTACATGGTCACCCAAAATGCTGGTGGTAGAATTTACGAGATATTCAAATCTTGCATTGTGACTGCTGGATCAGAGGTTCTCCAAAGATTTCTTTAGCCACAGGTCACATAAAAGGCCAAAGTATTCTGCTAACTGCAGGTGACAGACCGGATAGCCCATATTGCTCTTGATCCTCAGGCAACAGCCTTTTCATTACAAAGGATGTCCCTAGTCCACTGCACCGTGATTGTCATAGTCTCATATTTTAAAAGATGTTTGGCTCACAAATAGTATTTGCTAAATATAAATCATACATTGTCCATTTTATCTATTATCCCTATAACTGATCACCAGCAATAACTAATATCTCTCCTAAAAATAGCAAACGAATTTGAGTTCCAATCTGCCTGGGCAGACTTATCTGGGATAAATATTCAATTCCTGTTAGGATTTTTGAAATCCTGAACATTGACATTTCCTGGAACTCTTCTGGTTCCTCTGAGGACCCAGGCTGGGAGTAGCTCTCCATGGTTTCTGAGTTGGTAAAGAGTAACTACAGGGTTGAATATGGATGAGATTGAAACTGTGGGCAAATGAGTGAATGGAACTCTGACTATCATAATTCTTGCTTAATAGATAACAATATGGCAGCATTCATCTTATGTCCTGGGTCCATTAATTTTGGCCTTCCATTAAATGATCCTGCAGGACTGAGACAGCCCTCTAGCAGCAATAGCAAAACAGGATAATGCCGTGGCCAGCTTCCAGGATAATGCCAGAGCTGGAAAGAATAAATGGCTGCAAGAAGAGTAGCAAGAACCAAAACCATCAGTGAAGCCAATCTGCCATCAAGTTCAAAGAGTGTGTGCAGAAATAAGGCAGACAGATGACCAATCCAAAAAAGGTCAAGAGCCAGACACAAACAGGAAAAAAGATGAGCAGCAGAAGCAGCAATGAGATGATACAATCCAGAACACTTTCAGCACATAGCCAAAATTCCATTTTATTGCAACGGCTCCAGTGACATGTTCGATGGAGAATCTGCCCAGTTTAAAGACCAGAGCCAGGGTCAAACAGCAAGCATTGTGTCTGCATGTCCATACCTTCCTCCCTGTGCAGCACCCGCTCAGGGAGTGATGCTAGAGTGGCTTAAAATGCAGTAACTCCCCCCAAATGCCAATCATCACCCTGCACTGGGCGCCTTACCCTGTGGGAACAGTCATACATAGAGTTAAACCAAAAGCCCAGGGAGTTGTGTTGCGCCCCCCGCCTTGCTTCCGAACACTAAATATGCGCTGGTTTCCATGCCTAAAATCAAAACACCGTTATTAAATTGTTCTCTTATTTGAAAGGAGGAATGATGTGAGATGGATCTGACAGGAGGAAGCTGAATGCGGGACTGTGGGAGGCCTCACTCACCGAAGGAGCTGATGTGAGATTCAGCTGAAAAGCCACGAATGCTGTGATTTTTCTGTTCTGCTATTTATCTGAGCCAAAGGATGAAAGCGGGCCTGCGGCGGAAACAGGATCAGGCCCGGCATCGCACGCATTATCGCACGCCTCGCGCCTGTGTGGGAGGATAATGCGTGCTCGCCTGAGTCATTGCATTCGGATTCACGTGGCGACTCTGAAAGAGACAGGACAGGGGTTGGTAACCACATTACAGGATGACCACAGCAGGAGTGGGGAGCTTGCCGCTTTCCCAGGTCTCTAAAGCAGGAACGTGAGTCTGCATTTCTCAGGAACGGAGCTCCACTTTCTGGCCTGGAGTGTCACAGGGAAGGGTTGACCTTGAGTCTCGGCCCTCTACTTCCCCCAGCCATCCTCACGCCCGCCTTAGCCCCATTGCAGCTGTTGCAATGCTCCTCTCCCGGAGCTGGAATTTGTTCAGCCCTTCCAGAGATTACAAGAGTCAGAACGGGCGGATGGCGTCAGGTTACACCCCTGGCCATAACAGAGGGACAACCCTATCTAAAAGCCCCGTGAGACAGCCCAGCTGCTGCCGCCTGAATCCATTCCTCTGGGGTCCAAGGCACCATGCGTTCTACCTCCACCCCGACCCCCACGCCCCGTGTCCCTTCCTGGGCATCGCCTCCTTCTCAAAGGGAGTCTCATCTAATATATTCAACCAGCTGACCAAGGTTGGCTGCACACTTGGCTGGTGACAGTCCCCAGGTCTCTGGGTGTAGAGTTCTGTCTCTCTGGTTCCTAACCACTGCAGAGCACAGGAAGCCACCCAGCTCAATGTCTGGCTCTAGGTCTGCATATTCCTGCTGGGACAGAGTCCCCACAGGATGGAGGTCTCTTTGGACTCTCAGCGCTCACTGGCCTAGAACAGTATCTCCTCTGCGACTACTCAGATTTGGTCTTGAACTGCCAGCCCCTGGGAAAGGGACTGGAGGGAGGGGGCTGCCTCCTGCTTGGCTCTTGTAAGCTCCCGCCTCATTCTGAACTTGTTCTTGCTTTTATTCTTTCATGTTTTTTCAAACTTGAGTATTATTTAGACTCATTTAAAAGGAAAAGGATTTTCACAGACCCTCAATATTGCCTTAAATTATTTTTATCATTAGAATGCATTTAAGGCTTTAAAATACTAATTTACTTTCCTTATCAGGAAACTAATCTCTCTCCTTTGAATGTCATCTGCCACTAATGCTTTCTTTCAAGGCTGCAATGGGGAAGAATGGATCTGATGTAGGAGGAAAAAGGAAAAAAAAAAAAAAAAAGGAAAACTCAAAACCAGTCTCTTCTGGTTTTAGTAATACTTAGAGAAGCCCTAGATAGATAAGAAAAGAAATAAACAAAACAAAACAAGCAGGACTATCAGCACTAACAAAAGCCCAGCCTATCCGGCCCCATGAGCTTATAGGAAAGGCCAGGAAGGAGCTGGGGGAGGAAGGGACATAGCCCCACTTAATATTTTGGAGTTTGGAAGAAAGCCACCTTGCAGGCTGCCCCACACCATCTGGGGGTGAGTAAATCAAAGGCCACTTGGTAGTTTAATGGGAGCAGTGTTTCTCAAAGTGGGGTCACCAGACCAGCAGCATCGCCACACACCTACCAAATCAGAAACTTGAGGTGGGGACCAACAAGCTATGTTTTAATGAAACTTCTGGGTAATTTTGCTGCATGCCAAAGTTTGAGAACCACAGATGCAGATGAAGGGCTGGTGTTTAGCACTCCCAAATTTCCATCCCCTTCTGCATGCCTGCAACAGGAAGAATACATAATATATCTGAGTGGAGAGCTGTTGGGGCTGCCATGTAGTCTTTGGTGTTGAGAGGTGGGGTAGAAAGCCTAAGCCAAGGGACAGATGTAGGATGGGGGGGTTGGTAGAGTTTTGGAGGCCTCTGCAGCACTAGACATGTCAAAGATAAAACTGAGTCATGTTGGAAAGACCTGCAGGCTCTGGCCAATGCAAAAGAGACAAGATCACAAGGCACACCAGAGGTGGGGTTTACAGCGGGCAAATTCAGGGTGCCCAGGGATGGAACCAGTGGCACCTGAAGAGAGTAAACCAGCCCAGCCACTATGCAGCAGGTGCCAGAGTCTGCTCTGCGAACTCCAAGATCTCTGTCACCCATTGCCATTGGCCACATACACTGCTCCATATACCCAGATGCCTTCAGGGAGACCTGGGAGAGGGAAAAGAAAGTTATAAGTCTGTATATGTTACCTAAAAATACCAAGAACTTACCTAAAGAGACTTTTGCTTCGGCATTGAATTGAGTTGAATGGATTGGATGTTATTTTATTTTTCCTTCCACAATTCAATGCATGGCAGATCAAGAGGAAGAAAGCAGCTATAGAGAAATGAGAGATATTATATTTCTTTGTATTTCTGAGTAAAGTTACAAAGGAATCTACAACCTTGCCTTTCTATAACATTTCTTAAATCTGTACTGCCATTAAGAAAATTAACAAATTATTTTGCTCATAGCTTATACATGCTCTTACAACCAAAATAAATTTTAAAAATTCAAATTGAAAACATTCATAGAATGTGGTAGATATTGTTTTGTTTGGCTTACCCAGGATTTTTCTCTGTTAACCGTGAAATCTCAGTAATACTCTTAGAATTCAGGTGAGTGGAAATACTACAAAGCTAGGTGATAAGCCTTTAAAAATATTCTTAAGTATATAACACACATACAGAAAAATGCACAAACCATAAGTATACATCTAAGTGATTGTTTTTTGATTTTTTTTTTTCAAATTGAACACACAATGCAACAACTATCCTGGTCAAAAATAGAACTTAATGAGAATTCTATCATCAGCCTCCCTCCATGCCAATTTTCAATCAGTATACTTCTTTCCAAAGGTGAGTTATCCTGTTGCCTAACACCATATAAAAGAGATGAAGTCCATAGGTTATGTAAATAGAAGCATCCAGTATGTACACTTTCAGGTCTGGGTTATCTCACTCAAAATTTTGTTTATTAAATTCATCCCTATTGTTTTGTGCAGCTATAGTTTGTTCATTTTCCTAGCCACATAATATTCCCTTTTGTGTATATGCCACATCGGTGAACACTTGGAGTTGTTTCCAAATTTTTAGTTCTTATGGAAAATGCTGCTATGCACATTCCCTTACTTGTCTTTGGTACACATGCTCCCACATTTTTATTGAGTAGAATAGGAGTGAAATTGTGAGGACATACGGTAGATGTGTATTTAATTTTGTGGATAATGCCACACCGTTTTCCAAAGGAGTTTTACCACTTTATGCTACCATCAGTATATGAGAATTCCCTTGGCACCACATCCTTGAAGACATTGGACAGTATTGTCAGAACTTTATTTTTGAATTATTTTTGTAGTATCTTATGGTTTTAATTTCCATCTCCATGAATACTGTGAAGTAGAATCTCCTTGTGGTTTTATTTCCCTGATTATTAGTGAAGATAAGCACCTTTTTAATATTTCTATTGCCTTTTGGATATCCTCTTCTGAGAGGTGCCTGTTCAAATCTCTTGCCCATTTTTATATTGTGTTGTCTTTTCTTATTGATTTGTAGACATCCTTTTCTGTATCTTGGATATCAATGCTTTGTCAATTATTTGTGCTGCAAGTATCTTCTCCCAGTTCATGACTTGCATTTTCACTGTCTTAGTTAAATATTTAGATGATCAGAAGTTCATAATTTTAACAAAATTCATTATCAATCTTTAGAAATCTACCCTATCCCAAGGTAATAAAAATATTCTATTTTATCTTCTTAGAAACTTTATTCTTTTATGTTACACAATTAAATCTGCAATTCTTCTGGAATTTATTTTTGTGTATAGTATGAAAAGGACTCAATTTCTTTTTGTTGTTGTTCTCTTATGGCTATCCAGTTGATGCAATGCCATTTATTGAAAACTCCATCTTTGTCCCCACTGTTCTGCTGTGTTAATTTTGTCATAAATCAAGTATTGATTTATGATTCTATTTGTGGAGTCTCTATATTGTTCCACTGGCTTCTTGGTCAGTCCTTGTACTAGTGTGCATGGTCCTAAGTGCTGTAGTTTTACAACAAATCTTGGTACCAGGTTTAATAAATTTTTCCTCCCCCTCCACCTCCTCCTGTTTAAGATTATCTTGGATATTCTTGTTTCTTTGGATTTCCAGATGAAAATTAAAGTCACCTTATCAATTGCCAACAAAAAAGATTGTCTTGAGCTTGGCTATTCTTGGGCTTTTTTTATTTCCATGAGAAATTTTAGGATCAGCTTATCAAAAACAAACAATAAAACTTCTTGTGATATCAATCAAAATTGCACTGAGTCTATACATCAATTTGTGGAGAATGTCATTGCAATATTAAATGTCCCAAGCCATGAGAATGGTATATTCCTCCCTCATTTATGTCTATTTTCTCTTAACAAAAATGCACTGTGTTCTGTGTAGAGTTATTACTCCTCTTTTGTTAGATTTATTTCTAGTATTTGATCTTATTAATATTATCATAAATAATGAAATTTATTATTTTCCTTTTTGTCTGTTGCTGTTGTATAGAAATACAATGCATTTTTGTATAGTCACAATGTATCTAAAAACCTTGCTAAATTTATTAATTCTTTCTAATAGTGATTCTTGTATATATTCTACATATATAATCAGGCCATCTGCTTTTTTGAGCAAGATAATAAATGAATCAGAGAATAACAAATGAAATGTTCATTGTTGTACTTCCAGTACAGTATTGAATAAAATAATTAACATCCTTTTCTTGATCAGCATCTCAGAGGAAAAGTTTTTATTATTATCTCCATTAAGTATACATATGTTGTTGTAGATATTATGTATCAGATTAAAGATGTTGCCTTTATTATTAGTCAGTTAAAATGTTTTTTTTTAATCATGAATGGATGTTGACTTTTATTGAATGCTTCTACATGTACTGAAATTACCATGTTTATTTTTTCTTTATTCTTTCATGTTGGTTTCTTTAATATGTTTTGGAGATTCATTCATTTTTTTGTTATATGTATCACTGATTTGTTGCTCTTTTTCACTGAATAGCATGTCATTATGCACGCATAGTTCTTTACCCATTCTCTTATTGATGAGGCTTTTGTGAATATGTTTTCACTTTGCTTAGAGAAATGCATAAGAGTGGAATTTTTCCTTTTACTTTCAACCTCCATTCTTGTATTAAAGTCTTTCTCTTATAAGCAGCAGAAAAGTGGTTTTTTTTTTTATCATTCAGTCTGATCATATTGGTCTTTTAATTGGAAAACTTAGTTCAAAATTAATGCAATTGCAGATATGTTTGAGTTTAAGTTTACTGATTTTCAATTTGTTCTACCTGCTCTTTTTCTTCTTTTCTCTCCTTCCTTGACTGCTCATGCATTTTTTGTTTGTTTGTTTTTATTTCATCTGGCCTCAACTTTGGTTTGGAAGTTATTCACTCTTTTACTATTCTTTTAGTGTTTACCTTAGACATCACAGCATATATCCTTGGTTTGTTAATATATAACATAAATTAATACCACTTTCCAGACAGTAGAGGAACTTCAACTATATCAGACCCATTTACCCTAGCCCTTCCCAATTTATGGCTTTTATTGCCATATGTTTTGATTCAATGTATGTCTAAAATTCTGAAATATGTGTTATTACTGTTTTATACAGTTAATGTTCTTCCTTCTTTTGGCATTTCTGTGCTTCTATTTGGAATCATATTCCTTCTCTCTGAAGAACTTTATTATTTCCTCTAGTGGGGTCTGCTGATGGCCAATTTCAGGCATTTATTTTCTTTTAACTCACAACACATATTGCTCTATGGTCTTGAGCCCCCTGTTTTTTGTTTTCTGTTGAGTCAGCTGCAAGTTTTATTTTTATTCCTTTAAAGGTAATATTTATTTTTTTTCTGTGTCTGGTTTTTAATATTTTCCTTCTGCTTTTAGTTTTCAACAGTTTTACTACGATAGGTCTAGATTTATTTTCTTTATATTTATGCTGCTTGGGAGTCATAGTATTTGAGTCTGTGGCTGGATGTTTTTTGTCAATTCCAGATATATCAGACACCATCTCTTCAAATATTACTCCTTCCCCTTCCTCTCACTTCCTTCTTTATAGGATCCCAGTTATATTATATTAGACCTTTACAGCAGGCCATATATCTCTTGCTCCTGTGTTTTTATGTATGGGTGTGTGTGTGTGTGTGTGTGTGAATTTTATCCTTTTCTCTGTCCTTGCTTTAATCTGCATCTTTTCTTCTGATCTATCTTATATTTCACTAATCCAGATTCATTTCTCACTACAAAACTCCCCTCACGCTACATGTGTGTAGCATCAAGCTATTTTAGTTTCCATATCATGCCCTCTGTGCCTCTTGTCACATGCCCTCCCTATCTAGAATGATCTTTTGACTCTCAGCCATCTAAAAACATCTTTTAATGTTGATCTCTGCCATTGTCTACTCCTCCATGATATTGTTCTTGACCCTCCCCAAACAGAACCAACCATTCGTATATCCCCACTTACCTCTCACAGACCAGCCTGGGACCTACGCAAGACTTCATGCATGCCATTGCCTCCACGACTGTCTCCCACTGCTAGCCTGGGAACTCCAGTGCCGTATTCATCTTTCCATCTCTAAGATCCAGCCCAATGCTCAGCATGCAAATAGATGCTAAGTAAATTGTTGCTGAATAAAGTAGTATAATCTGCTCAACTCAGGTACACATTAGAACCCCATGACAATCGGGGGAGGGATGCATTTTGAAAACTAATGATGTTTAGGAACCACATCATATCAAATGTAGAGGTGGGCCCTGGGCATCAGAACAGGGGTTTTTGGGGTTTCTTTTCTTTTTTTTTTTTTTTTAGGACTTTAGGAAGAAAAAAAAAAACCCACTGGAGATGATTCTAATGTGCCGCCTGGATTGAGGATTGCTTGCTTAATGAATCTGCTTTGGAAGGGTGATTTCATGATGAAATAATCTGGGGGCTGAAACAGTTTCCCTGTGAAGAACTGAGTGCATGCTGTGAAGGGCATCAGAAGATATGCGTCTTCAGGTGATGCATTTGGGTGCAGCTGTCCATAGATGCACAGTCCCAGGGAGCCTAGTGGACACTCACTCTGTGTGTGTGTGTGTGTGTGTGTCTGCACACACACGTGAGCTTGGGAGGTGAGAATGTGGAACCCCCTGTGTTACAGAAGCAACAGCCTGGGACTCTAATCCAGTTGCTTGTATTAGTAAAAAATCCAAAAAAAAAAAAAAACCCTCATATTTTCTACCTCCCTCTGAAATGGTAAAAGTTAAGTGATATTGGCAGGCACCATCCCTTTCTGTGGCCAGGAGGGTGCATAGTCCCCGCTCATTGCAAGACATTAGGAAGATAGAGGGCAACTGAAAAAGGGACATAGGTCAAGAGCAAACCTCATGACAGGCCTTAGGTGAAGCTGTCAGCACCACTGCCCCAGTTAAGACCTCTCGCTGTGCTGATGTGTGTGCTCCTCCAGTTGTCATAGAAACCAGATCGTTCCTCCTGACTCTTATCCCCTTTGCTGTGTGTTTGGTTTCACATATTTTGATAAAATCAGGTATGCAGTGAAGTGTGCACACTCCCTCCCACATAACCCTGCCCCTCCCAAATCAATGTAGTTCAAGAACTGCCTTGTGCCTCACGAGACGAGCAGGTGCTACGGGATGCCCTGATCTCCTCACTCCACCCTCCCACAGCTGCCCCCCACTTGGCTTCAGCAGTTATAGTTTGATACTAGCAATCTGTGAGTTTAAAGGTATCAGCTATTTTTGCATGTTCAGATCAGGCACTGAAGAGGAAAGTGGATTAGTAACGTATGAGAAAGTAGGGGGAATGTTCTCTTGACCCAAAGCAGATATTTCGGATGTGCTATAATAATTAGGAAGATGACCCTAATTGGAGAAAAAGAAAAGCAGCCCTCTGTTGATATCAAACTGAGTTTAATAGAGTGTTAACGAGGCCACCATATTTGCAAGATATCTCGATTTTTCTCTTGACAAGAATCTGTGTCTCCAGTTGCATTCGTGGGTAGTGTGCTGAATCCTATCCCTCTAGGTCTTCTGAAATGTTTATTAATGATTTTTTTTCATGAAGAGGAGTTTTTTTAGGACACAAGCTGGTTATTTGGTTCTCTGCTGCTTTCAGTTGTTGAGACCAAGATAAGACAGTGGTATTTTGTAAAAGTTTATTTAGTGAGCATTTTCTTATGTCTTCTAGGGCAGTGCTGGTAAATGAGAAGCAACTTCTCTCTTTAAAAACCAGTGGAGACTGGGAGGGAGGTTGTCTGTGGAGTTCCTGAACTTTGTTGTCCAAGATTTCTGTTACCACTGTCTCTACTGGTCAATAGCAACCCTTCCTCAGGATATAGGCAACACCAATTTTATTCTTCCTGTTGTCTGTGACTCCCCATGTAAACCTTCTCCAATATGTGTACTCATTTTCCCTCCCTCCACTTAACCATTCTGCACTTGTCCACACCAGAGGTTGATGGGACTGACCTCCAAGGAAAGACGATGGCTGAGAGTGTATGTTAGAGAAGGTAGATATTATGAATCCAGTAACTTGAACGTCCTGGGAGGGCCACTGTGAGGTATGTTGAACATGTATTTGTCTCACCCACCAAGTAACCCACACCTCTAGGACCCACAGTGTCCATTCTGCACTGTCACTGACCACAGCTCAAGTCTTTCATGGGTCACCCCTCATTCAAAATCTTAAGCCTAAGTCACCCTGCCCTTGGTTCTTTTGGTCCTTTCGGTCTAAGCATGTGACATGCAATAAGACAGAATGCATTATTTTCAAAATTATTCCTCCATCCAGGTGCTCTGTGTCCCTGGAAAATTGTTGAATTTGCCTCGAACTCTAGAGAAATTCATTTCTGATATCATGACAGAAATTCCTTTGAGGTGGGGATTTGCTGGACTTAGAAGTCAAAGAGATGCTTATTTCTTTGTTGAGTGCACCTTTTTATTCACTGACAAGAATTCTAAAACCACTGAAGCAGCCGTGATTTATTTTGCTGCACTGAGACCAAGAGTCACATGCAAATAACCAGCTAAACCTAGTACAGACGAGGCAGTTTCCCAGCAAAGATACATTAGCTTCAACAGCATCGGGGCTAACCTGTTGCTCAGTGTTGAGCATCGGCCACTATGAGGCTAAATAGTCAAGCCTAGGAAGCAGCCCATTTCTGCAGAGTGTTACCTTATATAACAGCTCAGAACGGGGAGCCCATTTTGTCTTTAACGCATCAGCTCACAAAATCTTTAGGCGGAAACTTGATTTACAGAACTTTTTAAGGAAACATGTCTATTTCTAAACAATGAGTTACCTGGAAATTCTCTTGACCTTAAGCCTTGTGGGCAGAGTTGTCAACGATGCAAACTTGCTCACAATCTCTAGCTCAGAACTTTCTATTTTAAAATCACAAGATGTGCCAGTCCCCAAAGCAAGAACACCCACCCACCCATACCATGTTCATTTCCATCACCCACTATCCAACTTTTTCAATACATCCTGACCCCAACAAACTCTACTCAGTGTATTTCTTTTCTCCTTAGCATTTACTAACTCAATTTGTGTATTAGTCAAGAGAGGCCAGATTATGCCATGCTTACAAAAGTTCAAAATTTTATTTTTTTTTTATTTTTTATTTTTTGAGACAGAGTCTCACTCTGTTGCCCGGGCTAGAGTGAGTGCCGTGGCGTCAGTCTAGCTCACAGCAACCTCAGACTCCTGGGCTCAGGCGATCCTACTGCCTCAGCCTCCCGAGTAGCTGGGACTACAGGCGTGCGCCACCATGCCCGGCTAATTCTTTTGTATATATGTATTTTAGTTTTCCATATAATTTCTTTCTATTTTTAGTAGAGACAGGGTCTCACTCTTGCTCAGGCTGGTCTCGAACTCCTGACCTCGAGCGATCCACCCGCCTTGGCCTCCCGGAGTGCTAGGATTACAGGCGTGAGCCACCGCGCCTGGCCAAAAGTTCAAAATTTTAGTTGCCTAACATAATAAAGACTTATTTTTCACTCATACTAAGTCCACAATGGGTCTGGGCGACTCTTTAGGGCAACTGCTCTCCATGCAAAAGCTAAGCGTTCCAGTTTGAAGGAGCCTCCACCATCTTATACCTCTGTCATGGGGACACTCAGACCCTTCAGGTGACCTGGCATGAAAAAACTGTCTAGAACAGGGATTGGTAAACTTTTTCTTAAGGAGCCAGATAGTAAATATTTTTGACTTTGCAAGTAGTGAGATCTCTGTCACAATTACTCAACTCTGCCAATATAGCATGAAAACAGTCATAGACAATACATAAACAAATGAGTATGGCCGTGTTCCCATAAAATTTAATTTATAAAAACAGGTAGTGGGCTGGATTTGACCAGCAGGTCACAGTTTTCTGGCTCCTTGTCTAGAATCCTTCAAAGGCAATTAAAGGCTTTTGCCTGAATGCAACCCATATCACTTTCTTCACACTTTATTTGCTAAAGCGAGTTCCACGGCCATGTCTTCAGGATCCAGAGAAGTACAATTTTCCCATATTTTCAGAGGAGACATAGGAAAATGTTCTTAAGTAGTAATGTCTGCCCATTTCCCACACTATTTTATGAAGTGGGGATACATGGAAATACTAGAAATAGGAATTAAGGTTAGCCATTTACTATGGTCTAAATGTTTGTGTTTCCCCCAACATTCATATGTTAAAATGCTCACCCCCAAGGTGATAGCACTAAGAGGTAGGGCCTTTTGGGTGGTGATTAGGACATGAGGGGGGAGCCCTCATGAATGGGATTAGTGCCCTTATAAAAGAGACCCCTGAGAGCTCCTTTGCCCCTTCCACCCTATGAGGACACAGTGAGAAGCCACCATCTATGAATCAGGAAATGGGCTCTCACCAGACGCCAAACCTGCCAGCATGTTGATTTTGGAGTTCCCAGCTGCCAGAACTGTGAGAAATACATTTCTGCTGTTTATAAACTACCCAGTTTATGATATTTTGTTATAGCAGCTTGTGATGGGTAATTTTATATGCCAACTTGACTGAGTTAAGAAACAGCCAGATAGCTAGTAAAACATTATTTCTGAGTGTGTCTATGAGGGTGTATCCAGAAGAGATTAGCATTTGAATCAGTGGACTAAATAAAGAAGATCCACCCTTATCAATGTGGGTAGGCTTTATCCAGTCCATTGAGGGCCTAAATAGAACAAAAAGATGGGGGAAGGGGAAATTCATTCTCTTTTCTGGAGCTGGGACGTCCATCTTCTCCTTCCCTGGGACAGCATAGCTCCAGTATCTCGGGACCTTGGACGCTGGGACTCTGCCCTCCCACCCGATTTGGACTCAGACTGGGAGTTACCCTATTGGCCCCCTGGGTCTCAGGCCTTTGGACTCAGACTGGATTACCTCACCAGCTTTCTTGGTTCTCTAGCTTGCAGACGGCATTTCGAGGGACTTCTCAGTTTCCATAAATGTCATATGAGCTAATTCCCACAATAAATTTTTCTTGTATATTTATATATATCCTATTGGTTCTTTTTCTCTAAAGAATTCTAATACATAGACTGAGCAGACTAGGATACCATCTTAGATGTGAATCTCAAGTCTTTGAGACAAGGTCTTGCTCTGTCACTCAGGCTGGAGTGCAGTGACATCATCATAGCTCATTGTAACCTCGAACTCTTGGGCTCAAGTGATCCTCCTGCTTCAGCCTCCTGAGTAGCTGGGACTACAGCTAATTTTTGTTTCATTGATCTTTAGAGCTGGGGTCTCACTGTATTGCTCATGCTGGCCTTGAACTCCTGGCCACAAGCAATCCTCCCACCTCAGCCTGGGATTACAGGCAGGAGCCACAGGGCTCAGCTGACTCTTAAATCTTAAGTGACTTAGTTGTTCTTCATGAGCCCAGGCAAATCAGTTTAACTTCTTAGAGTGTCAGCACCCCCCTCTGTAACGTGAAGATGGCAATCTCTGTCTTTCCAGAACTATTTGGGGATAGGATGGGATATTACAAGATAAACAATTTTAGAGACTAAACAGAGATTCATGCTGTTATCATTTGCTATTGTGCCTTGAGCTTCAACTGGACCCAGTTTGAGGCTGTCCTTCCATTGCAAATGTGCACATACCCACCAAGGCGTGGGCATTGGGGCATTGGCATACTGAGTTCCAAACACAGGTGGTAGGTAGCCTCTTCCATGCCTTTTTCTTAGGCTCCAGAGCAGAAGTCCAAAATCCTTCCTTTCTGTTGTCTCCAGAGTACAGCCCATAATATTGAAGAGTGGGCCCAGCTGGAAACTGATAGTGGAATTACTAGCTAAGCTAAACAAGAAAAAACAAACAAACAAAAAAGGCACACTACCTCTTTTTGTGAGGCAAAATTGCTTTTATGAGTTATGCAAATTTTTTCTCCCTGCCTCTTCCCTCTTGGTATCCAGGAGAGTCTCATTATCGCTTAAATAGTTCTCTTCAACCACTTCAATCCTCATGCATTTGTTAGTCCAACGTGATGTTCTTTAATCCCACTCTGTTTTCCAGCTTCTGGAGTGGCTGGGGGCAGGGAGGGGGCAGGGATGAAGGGGGAACCAGGGATGAGAGCAAGGCAGGGAACTTCCAAGGAGCATTTGAAAGAAGAGAACTAATGTTCATTGAGCATTTTCTCTGTGCCAAGAGCATTGCACACATTATCTAATTTTATCCCCACAATAACACTGCAGTTGCAGGCTGTCTTATTTCCATCAAAAAATTGAAACTCAAAGAGTTTAAGGAGCAGGCCCAAGGGCACACTGCTAGGAGGCTTCAGAGCTAGGGTGTAAAGCCTGGCTTGACTCCTGAGTTTATCTTCTTTCCCTGCTATCAGGCTACCTGTCCTCCACCAGGCAACTGCACCTGGGTGGATGTCAGTGACCCTTCTTCCTTCATGGCAGTTCACTGAGTCATCTGCCCCACTGAGGGACACTATCCAAGATAATCCAGTCCCCGAAGGACTTCTCTGCTCCTTCCTCCCCACCTGTGGAGACCATTTTGTGCTTGCTCCTCCTTCTGAGCCTCCACGTAGATTTAGGGCTGAGTTTGTAGACTTGGGGTTGTGTCTTGTCAACCAAGCACCAAAAATCAGTAAAAGCTTAAGGGAAGGAACATCCGTAAAGAAATAAGGAGATTTGAAATCTGACGATAGTAGTAATAATATTTACTATTTGCCAGCTACTTTTCCATATAATAGCTCACGTAATCCTCACAACAATCCTAGGAAGTAAATGCTATTAATTATATTTTAAAGCCAAGGCGTGGAGATAGGTTGCACCTTGCCCAGAGTTGCACAGCTAGTAAATGGTAGAACTGAGACTGGAGCCTAGAAAGGATGACTCTAACACCCAGCCATTTCAGTCACCTCGGATCTTTTTAAAAATGCAAATGACTAACCCTCACCTCTAGATGTTCTCCTGCATTTGGTGTGAGATAGGGTTAGCACATTCGTATTTTTAAAAAGTATTTCTTGGGGTGAATCTGAAATGCAGCCAGACTTGGAGCCGGGTGTGACTCAGTTATTCCACCTCCCGTGTTCCAGCTTCTTCATCTGAAGCTGAGAGAGGTGGGGTTTAGAACTGTGAAGCATATTTGGGGTGGCACAATAAATGAAGAGTTCTATTAGCTTTTGACGGGCACCTCTGAGGCATGTTAAGCAGTGTTCCTGGGGACTGTATTGTTCAAGGAAGAATTTTTGTACCCAAATTGCCAATAACATCCCACTAGTATAAGGTGCTCTTGGGCTCTCAAAATCTGTGCATGGCGGGATTCTAAGTTCTACTGAGTGTCAAAGGAGAGGGAATGCTTCCCCTCAATGCTGAATGGATTATTCTACAGTAAACTGTAGAGGAAACAGGCAAGTCTGTAGGTCGATTTCCTTCTGATACAATGACTCTGTGACCCAGGGAAAATGTGTCACCAGTCTGGGCCTAGGGCTCCTCATTTACAAAATGGGATTTTAAAATAATTCAATGGGCTCTTCTGATAAAACATCATATGCAAATCACCAGGCATAGAGACACTTGGCCCATAATAAATACTTATAAACAATGCACCATGCACATGATGAAATTAATCTCATTTTCCTTTTCAAGTTGATTAGAAAAGAATCTATGCTAATTTACATAAAGCATGATAAAAGTAACATAAATAATAATTACAGATGCCCGCCATGATGAAGCTTTCTTTTTTTTTGAGACAGAGTCTCACTCTGTTGCCCAGACTAGAGTGCTGTGGCGTCAGCCTGGCTCACAGCAACCTCAAACTCCTGGCTCAAGCGATCCTCCTGCCTCAGCCTCCCAAGTAGCTGGGACTACAGGCATGTGCCACCATGCCTGGCTAATGTTTTCTATATATATTTTTAGCTGTCCATATAATTTCTTTCTACTTTTTTTAGTAGAGACGGGTCTTGCTCTTGCTCAGGCTGGTCTTGAACTCCTGAGCTCAAACAATCCACCTGCCTCGGCCTCCCAGAGTGCTAGGATTACAGGTGTGAGCCACCACGCCCAGCTGAAGCTTTCTAATTGTGTGCTTAATGTATGCAGCACCCAGCTCTACAACAACCATCAGTTCCTATGTTCTTGTTCAAAGGGAAAATCTTTTATAAGGTACTGCGAATTCCCCCATAATAAATGTAGCAATTCTGGTGTGTTTCTATTGTTGCATTCAAGTAATCTAAAGAATAAAGCATGTAAAAATCATATAAATGGGTACTTATATGTGATAGACAGTTATAATTCCATGTGAAATCACACCCCCAGCACATGTGCCCTTTCTAAGAAGGAAACATGAAGCTAAGAGGATCCTGTACTTGCAGATAAGCATGAGAAAAGTAAGGATGTCTGAGAGCTAGAATACTTTATGGTTGAAAAGGGATATAAATGTTAGGGCTATGGGAGAGGGAGAAAACTGAGGCAGAGTTGCCATCACGGAACCTGGAGACAGGGTCAGGGGATAACTGGTTCATCCTCACCTTTGTCTTTCCGCAGAATCCTCAGTAAAGTGGTCATTTTGCCCTTAAGCCCTTGCAGACTTGAGCCTATTCTTTTAACTTGCTAAAGGAAAGTGCTGGGTTCTCTTCAAGTTGGTTTTGAGGCAGGAAAAATGACTATTCATGAGTTTCCACATTCAAAAAAATGTCAAATTCCTGAGTTGTTCATCACCACATTGCTGGTGGTGGCTTGGGATTGGCAACAGCCTAGTGTCCATCATGGCGGAATGGTCAGCCAACGTGGAAGATATCCATCTGGATGCTGTTTAGTAGGAAGAAACAACAAACTGGGTTGTTTACCAGCAACAGTTGGAGAATATAAAAACAGAATGAGGCCACTAGCACAGTGCCATTTAAGAAAATGTAAAACATGCAGACAGCAATAAAAATGCCACATATTTTACAAGGATATATAAAATTCAGAGATTCATATTCAACATATTTGAATGGTAAGATAAGAGTGTGCAATAGTAGTAGGATGGATGGATGGTTGGATAGATGGATAGATGGATGGATAGATACATTTTAAAAATCAAACAAAAATGAGAGACCTTGAATGGGCCAATGATTATGAAATTGGGGGAAATGATTAACTCAACCCCCTGTACTAAACCACCTCACCCTTCAAAACATCCCTGCAGCAACCCAGAAATTGGTAGCAGCAGTAAAATCTGCACTTTCCATGTTGTCTCATTCAGGGGGCTTGCAAAATGAGTGCAAATTGGTAGATCACCCCTAGCAAATCTGAGAGCTAGTTTCACTGATTTTTAAAAGTTAAAATACTATTTTAAAGCTAATCTGAAAAAGCTATATAATGTATGGTTTCAACTACATGGTATCTGGAAAAGGTAAAGCTATGCGGACAGTAAAAAGATCAGTGGTTGCCAGGGAACTGGGGACAGGTGGGGGAGGCAGGAAGGGATGATTAGGTGGCAGACAGAGGATTTTTTAGGGCAGTGAAACTATTCTGTAGAATACTGTAATAATGGATATATTTTATCATACAGCTGTCAAAACCCATAAAACAAAATGCACAAAAAAAAGTTCTAATGTAAACTCTGGACATCTATAATAATGTATCATTGTTGGCTCATTAATTATAACAAATGCACTCCACCAAAAAAATACTATTAATATTTCAACGCAAGACATGGTACATGAGAACACAAGAGCACAAGAGACAGGGAGTTACATCAAACTGAGGCTAAGATGACAGTCGTGCTGGGAGAAGTTGATGTCATGTGCCTCCAAGCAAACTAGAACCAGGCTCTAGACAGAACATGTTTTCTCTATTGAAAAATGGGATAAATAGATGCACTGCTCATGTAAGCTCGAACTGGTTATGTAAATACTCGTACAGGGAACGACACATCTATTTTACTTTGCATATAGTAAAGTAATCTTAGCAACTGCAGGAGTCTCGTATAGGAGCGGATGAAGCGTACCTTTTATTGACTTATTTACTGATTAAAACCTTCTGTGGATGTTCAAAGCCAGGGGAAGCACATCTCAAAGACCAAGGCAGTAGTGACTTAGCTCTTACGTTATAAACTACATCTCTTTAACTTTCCACGTGTGGATCTCTGTGTCCTCCTTTATAAGGGGAACTATAAGAGCTAGTTGATGGAGGGGTCATTTGAAAGCAGCGTGAAAATTGTGTGTGTGTGTGTGTGTGTGTGCATGTGTGTGTTTTGGTGGGGGCAAGGTGGAGGTGGAAATGGATCCTCCCATTAAGAAGAATACGATATGAACTACCTTGACAGCTGGTAAAGGAAGTGGGTATAGAACAATGGCCTAAAGTATTCCCCTGAAACCTTATCCAAGGTCACCAATTTCACCAGGGACTATCATAAAACACACTCATGTTGCAATCCTTTCCACAAGCTCTTTGACAGAACGGAGTGTGTAGGGGGCCACAGACGACGCTTGATAATTAGTCAAAGAGACAGAGCCATGTTTCAACACAACTCGGCAGGCTCTAAAATTCAGCACAGGACAAATGGCTTTTTCCAACTGACCCATACAGAAAGCACGTGTAATGGAGAAAGGCTAAGGAACAGAGGAGTTATGATGTGGTAGAAAAAGGCTAGCGTGGGAGTCAAAACGACCTGGGCTCTAACACCAACTCAGTCACTTACTAGTTCTGTGGCCTCAGGCCAGTTAGTAAACCTGATGCAGTCTCAGCTCCATCATCAATAAAACGGGAGTGGTAATATTGACCTTTCTGAGTTGTTATAAGTAGTCAAAACAGTAAATATAACTCACAACGCCTGGCACACCGTGAGTACACAATGAAAGTGGCCATTATAGTTGTAGTCAGTGTGTAAGAAAAGTGCTACCTCCCAACAGTAGTGCTATAAAAGGGTTTTATATAGACAGAATCTTCCGAAGTCCTCAAAGGAAGAACAATATCCCATATTATCGTTCCCCTCTCCTTCTCTCAAAATGTACAGGGCAGCAAATAAGCCTCAGTGGTTGTGGAGGAAAGTCAGTTTCATAGTCTTTGTCACCAAAACTCTCCACCATCGTCACCACTGCTACAAAAGCAATGACAAAAGTGCCTCTCATCTGTTTAGTGCTTTTTAAAAAAATCATCTCAGGCTCCCTGACCCTCTTATTTTCCTGCCTTTCCAAAGCATGGTACTGAATGGCTGATATTGCTACAGTTGGTGATTGAGCTCTTGCCTGAGCCTTCATGTCCCTGTCCCGCTATGTGGTATGAAGTGCATTTCCCCAGGGAAACAGAGGCTGAAAATCTGCCGTCAGTCCTGATGGTGGGTTTACTACTCTAGGACTGCCATTCCTCGGACTGTGTGAGAGCTGGCCTGGGATGCAGACCACCAGCTTGTTTCTATAGGGCTGGGTACATTCTAAATTCCAACGAAATGACCTGCAAGATGACTTTGGAACGTACCCTGCAGGTCAAGGTCTCTGTCGTTGGGCCAATTACTCCACCTCCAATAAAGGCTGCACCAGTCTACAGAAATCCCCCCTCTGTTCTGTCACGTCTGGGTAGGCTGCCTGCAGGCTCAGAGGCAAGGGACTTGGGTCTACAGCCTCTTCCGTATTTCCATCACTGGATAACCAATTTTGGGCTTTTTCACTCATTCTCCAGCTTGCTACAAATGCTATCTGCCCAGACTTTACGGCTGTGTACATTTTTAAACTGATGAAAGTGGATCACTCAATAGGATCCAGGGGAGTTAGTCTCCTAGAGTCTGCAAAAGTATTCATAGGACCACAGCTGTGGATGCATCTGAACAAGAAGAAAGAAGCCATCCAGCAGGAGGCAAGATTGTGACATGATCTCTGTCCGACATCTCTTTGAGCTATTGATTTTCCTATTGCAGTTATACTCCTGGAGTTCTTAATCCTGATTCTAATACCTCCAGATTCCTCATTGTGTCTAACCAATATAAAATCAGTATGGAATGATGTAGTTTTGGTATGTAAGTGGCAAGCTCAAACAGTATTTCATTTTACACTGACAACAACCTTGTGCAATAGGCATTATTATTCTACCCATTCTACAGATACAGGTGCTTAAGGCTGAAGAGAATTGGAAACTTGCCCAAGGTTATTCCACTGGAAAGTGGCAGGTTCTGAACCTGAATTTAGATTTATCAGACTCCAAAGCTTGGTCTATAATCTACAATTATTCAGTGCTTCCTCATTTTTAAAGCACATCGTTTTGAAAGTGTAGGATTATTATTTGAGATTTGAGCTCCCTACCAGTCCTGGGAAGTAGGCAGGACAGACACAGTTATCTCAACTTGGCAGCAGAGGACAGGGAGGTTTAGGAGGGTGAAGAACTTGGCCTTGGTCACCAGGTAGCAGCTGGCAGTGAATAGAATATGGACTTTGGTGTCAAACAGACTTGGATCTGGGGCTGCCCCTGGTGTCGTGTGCAGCTTCGGGAAAGTCACCTGCGTTCTCAGTGTTCTCATCTATAAAGTGGAGCTAGTTACACCTCTCTTATAGGAAGTTTTTTATGACATGATTTGGAAGCAATCTGACATAACGGTTAAAAGTGAGAACTGTTGAGTGAGACTGCCTGTTTTAAATGGCTTTGAGAAAGGCATTTAATCCAAGTCTCTGTATAAAGGATATAATAACAGTACTTAATCCATGGGGCTCCTGGGAGGTTTACATGAAATAACTTATGTAAAACAGTAAAGAAGAAGGACTCAATAAATATTAGCTGTTATCACTCTGGTAAAGCAGCTCACAGCAGGCCTTGCAGGTAATAGGCAACCGACAAATACTAACCCTCCACCGCTGCCTAGACCCCAGGTCTAGAGCGAGCGAGTTGGGAACGTGTCCTCCCTAGCTCCGTGGACAAGTAGTTCAAGGCCTTTGGGAACCAGGTAGATGAAGGCAAGAGATCCCATTTTCGAATTTAATAAACATACAGCCACTCACAAGAGCATCTCTCCTTCCCCCTGGCAGGTTATAGGCAGGCTTTTCTCAATTACCTGTGGCTAATTTTAATACCAGGCCAGCTCTTCTAACTGTGTTCTCCACATTCACCCATGGCCTCCTCCTGGGTCCCAGGTGGGATCTGCTCAGATAATGTAAGCCCATAGTAATATCATCTGCAGCAAAACATAATTAGAAAACTAAATCAGCGGCCGTAGATAGCATAATGCTTTCCAAAGCCATATATTGAGTGTGTGGAATGTTAGGGTTTATGTGTTGTTGTTGTTGTTTTTGTTTTTCATTTGTTTTGGCTTGTTCACATCACTGTTTCTCTTTACCAGCATAGAAAATCAAGAAGATGAGACATCTGTCTTGATTCCAGTGCAGAGGTTAGCAATGTAGGGCTGGCAGCCCAGTCTAGCCCACTGCCTTTCTGTAAGTCAAGATTTATTGAAATACACCCCTGCCCACTTCTTTCCATATTGTCTATGGCTGCTTTGGGCTACAATGGCAGAGCTGAGTAGTTGACAGATACCAGATGGCCCCCACAGCTGAAAATATTTACTATCCTGCCCTTCCCAGAAAAAGTTTGCTGACCCCTGTTCCAAGGTATCCGTAGAGAGGCAGCCTCCGGAATGGCCTATGATGAGCCCTCTCCCCACCCAACACTGATAACTGTCACCTGCCCCTAAGACCATCAGATGGCCTGGGCTGCCCAGGAACGGATGCTTGGCTTGTGGAATAACGTGGCAGATGAAGAGGACACCTGAGCCATCAGGGCTCCACGGAGACTTCCTGCATCACCCTGTGCTCATTGCTCCCAAGGGACAGGAGCCTAGGGAAGACTTGCAAGACCCTGCATGATCTGGAAGTTGCCTCAGAGACAATCTGATCCTTGTGGTGGTAAAACCTCTGTGTGCTGACTATGGCCTGAGTTTCATAACTCACAGCCTCTGGGGCCTGATTTTCAAAACGTATTTGGAGATTCACTTTTCATCAACTGTAATCAACAAAGATGGAGATTGGTTGACAATTATTAGCGTGCTTAAGAATTCCCTGGGGAACCTGCTAAAATGCAGATTGCTGGCTATGCCCAGAGAGTCCCAACTGAATAACTTGGGGTGAGGGCCAGGAAGCTCTGTTTTATTGGTTTTTATGATTTTTATTTTATTTTATTTTATTTTCAGGAAAGTATTATAACACTAGCTTTGTTGCTGTTGTTGTTCGCTGAGGATGCTGTTCCTGACAGCTGTCAGCCACCTTCTTCCCTTCTGGCGAGCTTACGGGAAGAGTAGTTTTTCCTCTGTGACACGGATGTGTGATGCTTGTCTTGATGAACTCACAGGGTGATGAGGATCACAGGACGCTATATGTATGAAAGTAAATTGCAAACTGTAAAGTGCTATGCACATGCAAGGGATGGTGATGATGCCGTGTCAGTCATAAGGGGCTGCTCTCCAGATACACATCATCCTCAGTCCTGTGATCATTATTGCCCTTTCCCACTTCTCTCAAGCCCAATCTTGATCAGACAGGCTACTTGTCCAGTTTTCCTTCATGCTGCAGTGATTCAAAGGATTTCCACTGCAGGAGACACCTCGTGGAATAACTGACCACTGGACATTCCCATCTGGGAGCTCTGACAGCACCCCATGCTCAGTGTGCCCAAAACCTATCGTGAAATTGGTTCCTCTCCCTCCTCATTTCCTGGCTTCTGCTGTGATTGGATAATGTTTTGTGATATGGATGTATATCCCTTCCCTTCTCTGTGTTTTTCTTCCTCCTTCTTTCCCTTCCCCTCTCTGCACTCACATTTGGTTCTTGCTACAGAGAAGGAAAACAGGAGTTGAGGTATTTTGCTGTGAGAGAGGGAAGACTATTTTATACAGAATGACCGAGGAAGGCTGCCCTGAGCAGGGGACACTGGAGGTTAAATCTGAAGGGAGCACAGGCAGGAGCCACGAATGCAAGCAGAGTGGAGTACTCCAAGCCAAGGGGCGAGCAGGTGCCCAGACCCAGGTGGGAGCCTGCTTTGCATTTCCAAGGAAGAGAAAGGAGGTCAGCATGGGTGAGGTGAGGAAGGAGAGGGCTGGCGGGCCATGGGGTCAGAGTCCAGATCCACCGTGACCTTGAAGCTGCACTGAGGACTTTGGCTTTTATTCTGAGTGATTTGGGAACTGGAGCTTACATTTTAAAAGGATCACTCTGGCTTTGTGTTACGAATCAGAATCACCTTTTTAAATCACTCTCTTGCTGTGTAAAGGCAAAGGCAGAAGCAGAGAGCCCAATTAGGAGGCTGGTTCACAGTCCAGACAAGAGAAGACTTGCTAGGACCCGGGCAGCAGTGCGGTAGGTGAGGACGGAGGGATGTATTTTGAAGGTAGAGTTAATCACTTTTTGAACGACGGGCTGGATGTGCGATACGAAAGAAAAAGACCACGATGCATTCAAGATCCAGAACCTGACAATTCTGAGATGGTGATGTCTTGGGAGGGAGTAGGCTCCAACAAGATACCTTGGCATAAGGATTCACGGGAATCGGTTCACACACTACCTTTCACACACCGCAGCCGCCTGTTTGCTTGCTTGAGAAAGGTGGAGTTTGTCTCAAAGAAACACCCCCAAAGAGGGCTGGGAGACAGCATGTTAAGCTTGGTATATTTTTTGCTTCTCCCAATGTATATGGTCCACTGATATAAAACACTGTGATGACCATACAGGAAATAAATAAGGCAGTATTTTAGTGGAGAGGAGTGTGTTAAACTCTGTGAATCCTGCAATATTCCCTGGGAGAAATAAGAAATTATTTCTCCTAGGTAGTTGAAGGGATATTTTTGGATGGAAACTAAGTTATTCAAAAACTGAAGCTAACTTGACGGATTCCCATCTGCTGACCAGGGTGCCTGCCCTTTTCTCACCTCCAGAGAAGTGATTTTTCATCAGAGGAGAAACCTGTCACACCTTTGAGCTGCCAAGCCATAAATCTTCTTTCCACCAACTTGCTAATAGTTTTCTTGCCACCTTCCCTGATAATCCGGAGTAATTGTTATGAAATATGGGTTTGTTCTGTCTCTCCCAGCTGCGGCCCCTCTGTCCTCTGCAGGTCCTGGGGAGAGGCAGAGGCTCCGCGTTTGTCACTGGGTGTTCCTTAGAAGCACAGCAGATGCTGTTACCAAGAACGTGACATCCTGATGAAACCGGAGGCGCCACACAGCAGCCCTGAAATATGAGAGCCAACAGCCCCGCCCGCCCAAAACCTATCACCAAGTGGCCTCCGGTTTATTTAGAGCATTCTCTTTCTTAGGGAGACAGAAAGAAAACCACCCCTATTTAATCACGGGGATGAAAACATGCTTTCATGCATGCTTTTACTTATTCCAGAGAAATGTATCGAGCGTCTGAAGTTGTTCAGCAGAGTTACGGGGTTAAAAGCTTGATGAAAATGAGCAACCTGATGTATCCTCATCCATCTTCTGGAAGTAATAATTAACTAAAATTAACTGAAAGCATATTTGCTCTGGGAATACTATTGGGAGACACTGGGCTGGGAGGAATTCAGTAAATGTGGCTTTAAGTCTCCCCTGTTCCTGATGAAGAATGCAGTCAGCTAAGTGGCCATGGGATTTTGCCTGCCCAATACAAGCTCCTGCCAGATCTTGGAAAGCCCTGAGTAAGACCTGCCAAGCCTCTTAAACTCCCTACATGAATCCTGAAAATTTAACATGGTTACCTGTGGTTGCAAAAATTGTCTGTTAAAGCCTCATTTCCATGATATACATCCGGGTGCAGGGTCCAATTTCTTGGTACGCATCTAAATGCTATATTGCCACATTGTCCACAAATTCTCTAATGGTGAGTTGGCATCACAGATGCACAATTACCGTGCAACTCTGCAATGATGGACAGGCAGTGGACACATGCAGTTAATTATTACAAGGCCTAAGTGGGGCCAATTGTGGCAGATGAATGTAAAACCTTCCAAAGTACCTACAAGGGCCACACAATGTGCTAATCATTGGGGATATAAAGTTGAGAACAAATCCATGTCCCAGAAGCTCAAATAAAAAAGGGTTTGTAAACTTCAACTGACTTTAAAAAAAGAAACATCCTTAGCAGATCCAGCCCTGGTCTTAGCTCATGGATCCTCTGGCTACACATGCATCTCGTTCTTGGCTGCCGATCACCCAGTAACTGAAAGCTGGCCAGTTAGGACCTGATAGGATTACTTTAACAATTGCTTGAAGAAAGATATCTGTATTATAGTTAAAAACCTAGCAATTTAATTCCAGATTTCATAGTTTACTATGGGGAGTATATTGAGTCACGTGGCCTGACACTAAATTAATTTTAAATTGCAGGTGCCCATTTCTGAGACAGTGCCAATGCTTAAATGAACCAACTAAAATTTACAGAGCTCCTCCCCTGTACCAGACATGGGCTAAGAGCTTTATGTGAATTATCATGTTTCATTCCTAAACCTCCGAAGTAAATACTATTATTATCTCCCATTTTATAGATGAAAAAAGTAAGTTCCAAGGCAGAACTCAAGCCCAGGACTTGTGGCATCAGCCTCCCACTCTAATCCTCATAATAAAATATTTCCTCATGCAAGATTTATTCGGCCACATTACATCTTTACTTGATGAATGCTAACATAGTCTGGATGGCTTTGGTACACGCACATAATTTACTCAGCAGAATAGAGGGTTGGGGTGGGAGACATAGATGGCAGGACATGAGGATGGCATTAGCAAAGAAATATAAGGATAATTCTCAGATCTTACTTTGGTCTTTGACATTTTTTGTATACAGTGCTGTTGAACAGAATTTGAAACCCAAATCTCCTGTCCTATCCTTGAGATGAAAAAAAGAGAAAGGCTTTTAAACTTGCAAAAAATAGTAGGAGAAATAAGATATAAAGTAGGAATTCTACCACCAAATTGCAGGTGGTTAAACACGTTCCCATTCTAGCAGCCTTCTTACCTTGACAGCTGATGTTTTCTCCATCCAGATCACCCATTTCATCACTTTCTGCCTTTCTCCTCCTGGAAAATTCCTGCTTATTCTTCAAGATTCAGCCTAAGGGTCACATACTCCAAAAAGCCATCCATAAATCCTAGACTTTATCAAATAGCCCTTCTTTTTTTCCCGTATCATAATAGCATTATAATTGCCTACGTGCTTTGCTACATTGCACATTGGGCTATGAATCCCTTTAATATGAAGACCGTTTTTTACTCCTGCTTATATATTTAACATGAAACGGAGTGGCAAATATATAGTAGATGCTCAAGGAGTGAATGAATGAATATATTCTGATGTTGACCAGGTGAGTTTGCCCTGTTCATAACCAGTGTAGTCTACCTGCTTAAACTTAGGTAGCAGTCACTTGGTTGTAGTATGAAACACATTTACCCTCTCAACTGGGAAGGGAATGCATCATTTAATGGAAACTTAAACCTAGAAGGGAAAACAAAGATAAGCTAGTTCAGTGTTCTCTTTATATAGTTAAAGAAGCAGAGGCCAAGTGGATTGAAGAGCTTTCCCCAAGGTCTCCCAGAGAAATGTAACCTAGAATTTCTGGCTACTGAGAGAGTTCTCTCCCAGTGGAGGGTTCTGAGTACACTGCCCTGTACGGATGACATGTTCTTCCCAGTGGACACTGAAGAGATCCTCAAAGTAATAAATGGAAAGTTACAGATGAAAAGCGAATTTATTTTCCCACACATTGTTGAAAACAACTCACAGAGTCTCTGATCCTTCATAGCTCTCAACCAGCAGTCCTGAAACGTGTTTCAAAAATTCAATCATTCCAGGGTATTGTTTGTTTTTTCTCAAATAATTTTGTGCACAAAAGACATTTAAAAAGTGTTAGAGACAGTTTCTCATCTCTAAATGGGCAGTCAAGGACATCTACCATAAAGAAAATTCTCATTTCAGCCAGAATGCTGACTTCCAATAAATCTACTGAAAGGAATAAAGTGGCTGTTCTTCCTTTTGGTAAAATACTCTCAAAGCTCACAAAGTATTTTGTTGATAGAAATGTTAGCAAGCAATCACAGCCAGGCAGCCTGAAGCCAATGAAACGTAGCATAAGACCAACCAGTCACTAAGAAATTAAGACATTGCTTAAGTAGGCACTAGTTAAGTCTAGTGTGGTCTGCCCAACATTTTGACAGAGACATGAATAAGGACTATGGAAGCACAAAGATCGGTTTAAGTCCAGCTCTATCCTGCGATAACTCTGTGACCTTTAGCAAGAGATTTAATCCTCTTAGCCCCATCCATTCATTCAAGAAATATTTAATGAGCATCCAGTTGGTACAGGCTTTCTTCTAGGCAGTGGGTAAGCAGCAGTAAGAAAAAAAGTTAAAGAAAAAAACTATTTTCATCAAGCTTACATTTTCATAGGGAGACACTTTGGAAGAAAAACACACACACACACACATAGGAAATACATGTTATTTGGTGATTAGTATTATATTATGGGGAAAAATACAGTTGGGGCAGTGAGAGTGATATGAAGAAAGCAATTTTAAATAGAGTGATCAAGGAAAGTATCACGGAGAAAGTAATATTGGAAAGAAGTTTGAAGCAGTGAAAAAATAAATTAGGTGGACATGTCTATGGGGGTAGAGTGCTCCGGGCAGAGAGAAAGGCAATTTCCCAGGTCCTGGGGTGTGTTGCATGGTGTGTTCAAAGATCAGCAAGAAGTCTGTGTGTCTAGGGCATTGGAAGTGATGGGAAGAGTAATAAGAGGTGAGCTTATAGGTGTACAGGAAGAGGGGAGGCAGAGGACTAGAACTTGTAAGATCTTGTAAGCCATTCGAGGTCATTGGCTTTTTTATCTGAGTGAATAGAAGCTGGTGGAGAGTTTTGAGCAAAGGAGTAGAATAGCCTGGCCCCAAGTTTTAAAAGATCGCACTGTATTGAGAATAGACTACAGGAGTGGAGGGATGGAAACGTACAGAACTGGTAAGAGGCTATTGAAATAACCCATGCAAAAGAGTATGGCAGCTTGGACCAGGTGGGAAGCCATAGATAAAGGTGGTCAAATTCTGGATATATTTAACGGCAGTGCCATTAGGATTTGCTGACAGAATGGATGTTGGGTGGGTGTAAAGGAAAGATACATTAAGAATAACTTCAAAGGTTTTTGTCCTGAGCAACTGGAAGGATGGACTTGTCGTTAATGAAGATGAAGAAAACTGCGAGAGGAACAAGTTAGTTGAGAAAAATAGGTGTTTGGTTTTGGATCTCTCAAGCTTGAGATGCCCACTAAACATCTAAGAAAAAGATTCTCATTAGGCCATTGGGTCCACCTTGCAGGGGAGAGGTCTAGACTCTAGATTTAAACCTCTCAGTAGATGTTTTTTTAAAGCTCTGAGAGAGAATGAGATCACTCATAGAGCAGAGGTCATGCAGGGACTGAGGCTTTAGGTGCTCAAGGTTAAGAGGTGGGTAATAAAAATAGACGATGCTCATGCAGTGCTCACTGTGTCCCAGGCCCTGTTCAAAGTGCTTTCATATGTTAATTCATTTAAAATCTTCACAGCAACCCCACAAGGTAAAAACTATTATTATCCTTATCATACAGATGAGGAAAGTGGGGGGGGGAGGGGGAGAGGGGAACAGGGAAATTAACTTTCCCAAGATCATTCACCTAGTGAGTTGCGTAGCCAAGATTCCAACCCAGGCTTTCTGGTGGGCAAGGGGGCTTCTAACCTCTTTCCACATAACTAGAAAGAGGTGCTTCCAACAGGGGAGACTGAGAGGGGACAGCCAGTGAGGTACAAGGAAATCCAGGGTGGCGTGGAGTCCTGAGAGCCAACCGAAGAAAGTATTTCAAACAGAAGGGGCATGATCACCTGTGTCAAATGATACTGGCAGGTCAAAAAAGATGAGGACTGGCTATAGTGGTGTAGAGGCCAGCAATGACTTTGAGAAGAGCAGTTTGGTTGTTCAGTGGCAATAAAAGCTGGATGAGAGTGAATTCCAGAGAGAAAGGGAGTTTAGTGCCTTGTCTAAACAACAATGAGTTTTGACCACTCTTGAGTGGATTTTTGATATGCAGGGAAATGTGTAAATGGGCAAGAGCTGTAGGTGGATCTGAAATCAGCTGAAGTTCCTTTTAAAGACAGGAGAACAAATTGCATAAAGCTGTTGAGAATGATCCGGTATATAAGGAAGTACTGCAGCAGTGGTGTGTGTCCTTGAGCAGTCAAGAGGTGGCCTTAGAGGAGGAAACGGACAATTCATCCACAGTGAGGGGAGGGAGGCAGAGTCTACGGCCACAGCTGCTGGTGGCTGGGCAAAGGTGGGTGGTAGAACTTTGCAAACATTCTCTTCAGTTGTTTCAGTTCCTATGTCTTAATTTTCTCATCCATACATTGGGGATTATGACATCTTTCTCCCATGGTGGTTGTGAGGATTGATAAGACAACATAGGTGAAAAGCTGATGTATTGCCTGGTACAACCCATGAGCTCAAATTATAGAGATTCCTTAATCTTCCTCCTTGTTGGTTATTATTATTCATTACTAACATTTATCAAGCACTTACAGTGTAGCAGACAATGGTGCCAAGTACTTGGCATACATTGCTCAGACAATGGTATTTTCATGTTTGTGGGATCTCATTGGGGCTCTCCAAGCTCTTAGAAAGAATCAGTGTGTCATTTGGTTGACTGATTACTTCTTTTCTTCTTCAGTCTGTGCTTCGTATCTTAAATTCCCTCCATAGATATGATATCCCTTCCTGTTAGCTGTGTGGGAGAAGGCTTTATCCGCAGCTTCTCTGGTCTAGGTTATCACCATGTGTTCATTCACCCTGATTCATTGAGAGGACAGTGGCTGGGACACAGAAGCATATTTTTTACCTGATGTGCTTTGCAGGTCATGACAGAGCTTGGTAGACCAGGCTCAGCCTTTTGCCAATCCTGGGTCTAGTTTATGTTGGCTCCACTGAAATGACCTTAACACAGTAAGAATCCTTCAAAACAGCAACAAGCACAGCACGAGCTTTCTTCCTCTACTCCTGAGGTAGAGGGAGGTAGGAAAGGAGTCAGTACGGACCAGCCCCTGAACACCGATGTTCTCAGTTGGGAAAAGAGAAGTTAGAATGAAAGTGCCTCAGAGGTCAGCAATTAATTCTGAATTTTCTCATCACTCGAACACACTCTCTTTTCCTTTTTGAAGTAAATACAGATTTCTCTACGGAGGGTCCCCTTCAAAAGCTGTTAGTCATGAGAACCCTGAATGAAGACTTTCAGTGACAATAGATTCCCATTCTGCTCTTACGAGTCTGTTGCTAAAGGAAAGAAGTCATTTTCTTCTTCTTGCTGAGCAATTTTGATCAATCTGTGTCTCTGTTTCCCATATGTGGGAACTGGACATCACAGAATTCTTACATTCTTGAGACTTGGAATGTAGGGCTTGCCCACCTATGTAAAGTACCCACATTCTGTTTCCTCTGAGGAAGCAATTAATTAAGGTTCACATGATGTACCGTTGGAACCATCCTGACATATTACAACTACAGGGTCTTTCATTAAGAGATGAAGAGTCTCCAAAGTGAACAAATACTGCTGCAGTATTGGAGGATCTTTAGATCTCATACAGGGTTCCTATTATATAAAATGCATTGAATGCAATCATTTATGTAAACCATCTCATTTACTTCTTGCAGCTCTCCTATGGAGTAAGTATTATCATCCCTAATATGCAAGTAAAGAAAGAGATTCAGAGAGGAGAAAGGCTTTGCCCAAACTCACACAAATAATAAGTGATGGAGTTCACATTTTAATCCATCTACTTAAATTTATATAAGTCTTAGCCTACCTAAAAGCCTTTAACTTTAACCACCAAATGATATTACCTCCTTATTGAATTCAACAATGTTGAACGTGTCCGAAGGTTGCAGACTCCTTCTGTGACACTATGCTTTGTAATCCCCATATGGTTTTACGTGGAGTCATTCTGGAAGCTATAAGTTCATAAATAATGTCTCTTCTACTTGGTTAGACTCACAGTACCCATGGTAGACAGATGATCTACGGCTTTGTATGGTATCATTGTAAGCTAATGTGTTGCTTCATAGTCTTGGGTTGCCATCCCCTGGAGTGTTTTGATGCGATCAGTTGTCAGTTTCAGGTCTGTTGTTTCTCTCACCAGAAGCCCAGCCCGTGGAAGCTAACAGCCCCAAAGCCCTGCCTGTGTTAGGGGAGCTATCGAAGTCGGATAATGACATAAACGAATCGGTGTTCATCTGGGGAATCTCAGACAAAGCAGCCCAGAGGAAAACCATCTCTGTCGATGAAGGTTTGTTTCATTTGCAACAGGAAAAGCAGCAGCAGCAGCAGCAGCAGCAGCGACTGGAGCCCGTGCACAAGCTGGGAAGAGGTAAAGGGAGGCTGAGACTGCCGCATGTGAGTAGCATTTTATGATTTCCCTGCAGCTGGGAAAGGAATGCTGGGGAGGGGGCTTGGCTGTGAGGTGGGCGTGCAAGTGGGTTGAGGCTGGGAGAGGTGATTTATACAATTAACAAGTGCATTTAAAAATCTACCCTCCTCTTCCAAAGGAGGTACAGGAGTGTGCCCACACGCACTTGCATTTTCTCCGCTGATGGTAAAAAATGTAAACAGCTGGTTGGGAATATTTTCTTTTTGTTTCTGTGCTTTTATTTCTTCTTTACCCTTACAAGTGGGCTGCGTGGCAGAAAGACACCTCAGCCCAGAAGAGCTTTTCCGAACGGAAGAACTCCCCGGAGGGTTTCTTTCCCAAGTTTCTTTTGCAGATGTGTGGCTCTGTGTTTCTTTCCCATCACGGTCCTTAATCTGGAGGGGCATTTACAGCCTTCTATCTGCAGAGGGGCAAGGGTGACTTTTGTATCTCCGGTTCTCAGCTCAAGTTGTCTGTAGTAAACAGCACCAAATCCAACCTGATTTAACCTCTCAGTTTTCATCAGTAAAAGAGTTCAATGAGCACAGTCTGGGCATGGGAAAGCATGGGTTGCGTTTTATCCACCCTCTCAGCCCGGGGGATAATAAGTAGGTATCTCAGCATTGACACTGTTTTTAACTTTGGGAAGTTTTCTTTTCCTTTGTTTGTTTGTTTATAAATCAAGCCCTGGAATTTGTAATCCGTGAACATTGGATAGGTTGAAGCTGGAAAGGGACAGGGAAAATGATTTTGCTTTAGAGCACTTTTGCAGCCAGCAGCAGGTTGTTGTGGCAAAGTGAGCTTGTATGTACCATTGGGTAATGGTTGTTACTGAGGCTAAATGACGTGCTGCCCAAAAATGTACCTGGTCACAAACCTGCTTACATTCTGGTTGTCTAAAGACTCAGGAATGCCCACCCCCTGCCCTCTCTTCCTTTCTTTCTTTCTTTAGAGGCTTTGATGTGGCTGGGCATGTCATGCTGAATGTTCAGATACTTGGGCATCCACAGGAAGTGCATCCTAGTTCATATTCTCCAGGAGGAGGGGGAAAGGAGGAGAAAGAGGGAACAAGGGCGGGGCGCTTCGCTAATCCTAAACGCTGGCTTTGAGCAGCTGTGCATAATGAGAGTGTAAGAGTCTGAGGCACTCTGCGCTGGGACTTGGCCAGGGGTGGCGCAGGCAGCCGGATGCTTGGGTGCATAAATGAATGCTGTTATGCAGGAGGGTCAGGGCTGCAGCTTCCAGGTTACTACGGGTCATGCAGTGAAATACTAACCGTGGGCTGGGAACTGGGGAGAGAAAAGAACCGTTTGTCTTCCACAAGGAATCCTTTCGTGGAGGCAATTCTCTGCCACCTTTCTCCTACCACAACACAACAGGGTAAACAGATAAGGCTGCTCACAGCGGGGAATGAGTGGAGAGAGGGCTCAAGTAGCCATTCAGTTGGACAGGGTTCAGTATTTGTGGCCATCACAGTATCTGGACCCATCCATGGCACAGTGGTGTGTCTTGGCACACAGGTTGAGAAATCTAATTTAAGCAACCCAGGGAAAGCCAAAGAAGTGGGGCAAGATGAATGATCTGTTGCCTGTGCTTTGCTATTATTTATTTCTTGCCATTACTAGTAGCAATGCATTGTAGAAACATTACAAAGTGTTTGTTTTATGCCTTCTCCTAATTTCACCTTCTTAGCACCTCGTTCTCCCTTTGCCCTCTCCCAGTCTCTGTCCATGTTTACATTTTTGACACAATTGTAACCACAGCCTAGATATACTTGTTTTGCTCTGTTCTTCAATATTATTCCATAATACTTGCCCATAGTTCAGTACAACTTCATATAGACTGTTAATAGTAGCTGGATTAAATGAATTAATCCCTGCTACGGATATGCCATAATCTCTTTAGCAATTGTTGGATATATTCAAATTGCTTCTAGTTTTTCCATAATCGTAAATGCCACTTGTGGATTTTTCTGTGCCCCAAGCTTTTTTACTTCCTTTTTTAAAAAAATTGGGGGAAGGAGATTAATTTTTCAGTATTGCTATTGCTGAGCTACAATATATGACTATTTTTGTGGCTTTTCATGCCTATTACCAGACTCTTCTCTGAAAAACATTTCCATCATCCCAAACTGTCAGCAATATGGTCTAGATTAACACCAATTTATCTAGAGCACTGTGCACATTAGATTCTTTAGGTTCCCCCCCCCCCAAATTAGAAGTCATAAAAAGGTGCTGGTCTTTTTTTAAAAAGCTTGCTGTGGAGTCCTAGTGAGCTAGGCAGTGTCAACCTTCACAGGATGGGGCTGCAGCTGCCCAGGTTCCCCCACTGTGTGCATGGCAGGCATGAGGACGCCAAGCACAGCAGCCTCGCATCTCTGTCTCTGTAAGGGGCGAAGAAAGGCAGGGCAGAAGATCTTCATCATGCACCAGGACACCTGAGAAATAAGAGCAGGGCTTTCAGTAGGGACAGGCAGACTAGAATTATTTCCAAGCCCTGAGGTTCAATCCCGGCAGACTCTTTGAGCCCATCTGTTTTCCTCCCCTCCCCGGACAGAGCCAGCCCAGACATAAACTCACTTCTTGGGCAAGATTTGAGGCCAAGTCCTGGCAGAGTGGGGCTTGGGTCCTTGGGAAGGTGAGGACTAGCAAAGCTTATTAAGAGGGGGAAAAAAAAAAAAGGACCCGTTTTATGGTCTCCACTGCCCTGTAGAGCTCTCCCAAGTGCATGCGCTTTAATGACGGAGGGCAGGCAGGGCGCAGGGGTTTCTGAATGCCAGCCTCTATCAATAAGAGTTGTAGAACACTTCTTTTTCAGTTTCTACCTCCTGTGAGGACAATTTTATCAGCCATTTATTCTTTCTTTTATTTCCTCTTCCCCTGTATCTCATCAGTTTGGAGATTAATCTGTGCTTTCTTGACCTCCTATGTAGCTCACTATAAATTGCTTCAGTGCTAATCTCTTTTGTTCATTCAATAATGATTTGTGCAAAGGCCAGGGGTGCCCAGTGGGAACCACGCGGCGGCTTGGCATGCATTTGCCCACCCTGACCTACGCAAGCGAGAAATAACAGTGTCTCAGGAGCAAGATTTTCTCACCGTATATAAGCGGGTCTGATAAATGTGGGTTTTTTTAGAAGCTTTATTGACATTTTTCAGTCTGCAAGGGCTTATTGGAAGAAGTACCACTGTGCAAAACTGGGGGCCCCTGGAAGCCGGACTCTGATCTGAGTCTGAATTCAAGTAGAGATGGAAGGGCAATGATTTGAGAAGGAAAGGAAGCCTGGATGCTCCTGCAAAGGCTGTGCAGCCCCGGAGAAATGGTGTGCTTGTATCCTGCCAAAAAGAATAAGCTTTGTCCACTAAGGAGAGGATAAGAGGCTTTTAAATTATAGTATTTAAGCAAGATGTTAGGAAGGACTTCCCACGTGATGACACTCCTCAATCTTTATTGTAGTTTTGGTTTGAGTTCTAGCTTTCCTACAAGATTATACTCTAGGAGGGCAAGTACGGTTTCTGCTTTATTCACGGCTATATCCCCAATCTTTCACCTAATCGTCACTTCTTCCTCTTACCCGGGGTTTGCTGAGTGCTAGGCCATGTTTTTAGTGTTCTATCTACACCAGCAGTCCCTAACTTTTTTGGTACCAGGGACCGGTTTCTTGGAAGACAATTTTTCCACGGACAGGGGGTTGAGGGTGTGTGGGTGGAGGTGGAGGTGGAGCTCAGGCGGTGATGCAAGCGATGGGGAGCAGCTGTAAATACAGATAAAGCTTTTTGCTGGCTCACCCCCTGCTCACCTCCTGCAGTGTGCACCCTCCCCGCCCCCAAGTTTCATGGAAGACAAAAGACAATTTTTCCACGGACAGAGTGGGTAGGGGCAGAGCTCCGTGGCCTGGTCCCTAACAGATCTACATTATTTCAGTGCATCCTCACAACAACCCTATGTGCTTTACACTGCTATTATTTCCCTTTTACAGATTTGAAAATTCAGAAACAAGGAGGTTATGCTGGAGAGTAGATGGGGTCTTATATATGCGAGCCAGGGGGTAAGGAGGAGGCATCGAGGTAGAGAAAGGCGTGCCGTGCCCTTTGATAGTGGCAGGACCACAGTTTGGGCCCAAGCAGTCTAGTGCCAGAGTCTGTGTTCTGGATCACTTGGTCACAGCTTATTTAGCATTGGAAGAGGGAATGGTCAAAAGTATAAAACAACACTGAAACACTACTGTGCAGCTAAAACTTACCAGTAGTCATAATAATAATGGCAATGATGGTGATATTTATCATGATAGTGAATAGCACTATTTACTCTGTGCCAGATACTTTTTACAGAAGCATTGTGCATGCATTTTGATTTAATCCTGACAATAGCTGTAAAAGATAGCCACCATCCTTATCTCTATTTCACCAACAAAATAACTCATGTTCTGAGACTTTATACAATGTGTCCCAGGTCCCAGAGCTAGTGAGTCTGACTCTGATGTCTATGGCAGGCGTACCTTGACGACATTGTGGGTTCAGTTTCAGACTACCACAATAAAGTGAATATTGCAATAAAGCAATTCATGTGAATTTCTTTGGTTTCCTGGTGCATATAAAAGTTATGTTTACACTATACTGCAGTCTATTAAGTGTGCGGTATCATTATGTCTAAAAAACAGTGTGCATACCTTAATTTAAAAATACTTCGTTTCTGAAAAATGCTAACAATCACTGAGCCCTCGGTGAGCCATAATCTTTTTGCTGGTGGAGGGTCTTGCCTTGATGTTGATAGCTGCTGACTCGTCAGGTTGCTGAAGGTTGGCGTGGCTGTGGCAATTTCTTAAAATAAGATAAAAGGACATTTTCTGCATCAATTGACTCTTCCTTTCACAAAAAATTTATGTGATGCTGTTTGATAGTATTTGGATCACAGAAGAACTTCTTTCAAAATTTGAATCAGCCTTTTCAAACTCTGATGCTGCTTTATCAAAATAATTTAGGTACTATTCTAAATCCTTTATTGTCATTTCAACAATGTTCACGGCATCTTCACCAGGAGTAGGTACCATCTCAAGAAACCACTTTCTTTTCTTATCCATAAGAAGCAACTCCTCATCCGTTCAATTTCCATCATGAGATTGCAGCAGTTCAGTCACATCTTCAGGCTTCATTTTTAATTCTAGTTCTCTTGCAAATCCCAGCACGTCTGAGGTTACTTCCTCCTCTGAAGGCTTGAATCCCTCAAAGTCATCCACGAGGGCTGGAATCAACTTCTTCCAAACTCCTATTAATATGGATATTTTGACTTCCTCCCATGAATCACGAATGTTTTTAATGACATCTGGAATGGTGACTCTTCCAGAAGATTTTCAATTTACTTTTCCCAGGTCCATCAGGAAAATAATTATTTATGGCAGCTATAGCTTTACAAAATGTATTTCTTAAATAAGAAGACTTGAAAGTTGAAATTACTCTTCAATCCATAAGCTGCAGAATAGGTATTGTTTTAGCAGTCATGAAAACAGTGTTAATCTCCTTGTACATCTCCATCAAAACTTTTGGGTCACTAAGTACATTGTCAATGAGCAGTAATATTTCAAAAGGAATCTATTTTTTCTGAGCAGTAGGTTTCAACAGTGGGCTTAAATATTCAGTAAACCATGCTGTAAACAAATATGTCATCATCCAGACTTTGTTGTTCCATTTATAGAGCACAGGCAGAGTAGATTTAGCATAATTTTCAAGGGATCTAGGATTTTCAGAATGGTAAATGAACACTGGCTTCAACTTAAAGTCACCAGTCTATAGTCTATAGAAAGAGAGTCATCCTGTCTTTTGAAGCTTTGAAGCCAGGCATTGACTTCTCTTCTCTAGCTATGAAAGTCCTAAATGGCGTCTTCTTCCAAGAGAAGTCTGTTTCATCTACATTGAAAATATGTTGTTTAGTGTGGCCACATTCGTCAATGATCTTAGCTAGATCTTCCGGATAACTTGCTGCAGCTTCTACGTCAGCACTTGGTGCTTGATCTTGCACTTTTATGTTATGGAGGCATATTCTTTCCTTAAACCTCATAAATCAACCTCTGCTGGCTTCCAACTTTTCTTCTGCAGCTTTCTCCCCGCTCTCAGCCTTCATAGAATTGAAGAGAGTTAGGGCCTTGCTCTGGATTAGGCTTTGGCTTATGAGGATGTTGTGGCTGGTTTGATCTTCTGTCCAGACCACTAAAATGCTCTCCATATCAGCAATGAGGCTGTTTTCCTTTCTTTATCATTTCTGTACTCACTAGAGTAGCACTTTTAAATTTCTTCAAGAAACTTTCCCTTTGCATTCACAACTTGGCTTACTGTTTGGCACAAAAGGCTTAGCCTTTGCCTATCTCAGCTTTCCACATGCCTTCCTCACTAAGCTTAATCATTTCTAGCTTTTGATTTAAAGTGAAAGACGCATGACTCTTCCTTTCACTTGAACACTTGGAGGCCATTGTAGGGTTATTCACTGGCTTGATTTCAATATTCTGGTGTCTCAGGGAATAGGGAGGCCAAAAGAGAGGGTGAGAGACCGGGGGATGGCTGGTCAGTGGTGCAGTCAGAACACACACAACATTTACCTATAAAGTTTTCTGTCTTATAGAGGTGAGGTTTGTGGTGCCCCAAGACAATTATAGCAGTGACATCAAAGATCACTGATCACAGGTCACCATAATAGATATAATAATAATAAAGTTTGAAATATTATGAGAATTATCAAAATGTAGCACAGACACATGAAGTGAACACTTGGCTGTTGGGAAAATGGCGTGAATAGACTTTCTGGATGCAAGGTTGCCACAAACCTTCAATTTGTAAATAACACAATATCTGCAAAGCGCAGTAAAATGCCACACAATAAAATGAGGTGTGCCTGTACCTGTGTCTGAACCTCACTGACATACCAGCAGGTTACAGCTAGAACAAAGGCCAGAACAGTAACAAGAAAGGATTTGCCTGGGACCATGGAGGTGGCTTAGTGGCCCCTTCTGATCTCTTTCAACTTAGAGTTTTGAGATGGCTTTTAAATCACCTTCTCATGGTGTTGCTCAAAATATGGAGATCTCAGCCCATTCCTGGTACTGCCTCAAAGGCAATTTCCTAAAGAAGGAAGACTCTAAAAAAAAAAAAAAAAAGTCACCATTGGGCAAGTCACTTGTGCACTTGTAAGAAAAAGAATAATCCCCGCTAAGCACCTGCCTCTGTTCAGAGCTCTGAGCTTGGGCTGTCCAGTGTAACAGACATTAGTAGCCACACGTGGCAGTCGAGCACTTGAATTGTGGCCAGTCAGAACTGAGATGTGCCAGAATGTGAAAATACCCACCAGATTTCAATAGCTTAGCATGAAAAGTGTAGGCTATCTCAATAGGCTTGTATCGACTGCATATTGAAACAGTAATCTTGTGGATATAATGATTAAATAAAATATATTATTAAAATTAATTTTACCTGATTTTTTTAATTAGAAAAAAATCATTGTAAAATACACATAACATGACATGTATCATCTTAACCATTATTAGGTGCACAGGTCAGTAGTGTCATGTACATTCACATTGCTGTACAACCAATCTCCGAACGCTTGTCATCTTGCAAAAGGAAACTCTATACCTGTTAAACAACAACGCCTCCCTCTCTCCAGCCCCTGGCAACCACCATTCTACTTTGTCTGTATGAATTTGACTATTCTAACTACCTCACAAGAGTGGAATCGTACAGTGTTTGTCTTTTTGTAATTGGCTTATTTCGCTTACCCTAATGTTGTCTAGGTTCATCCATTTGTAACAAGTGTCAAAATGTCCTACCTTTTTAAGGTTGAATGACATTCCATTATATGTATATGCCACATTTTTTTTATCCATTCATCCATCCATGGACATTTGAACTGTGTCTACCTTTTTCTACTTTTTTTAATGTGGCTACTGTAATATTTAAATTGCATTTGTGCCTCGTATTTGTGGTTTACATTATATCTTTACTGGACAGTACTGCTCTGAGCTTTTCTCTCGTCCTTGATGTTTTCTTTTCCTGATGCCCCTCCTCCTCACTCCCATACAGAAGGCCTTAACTACCCTTCACCAGATCTTAGTTTGCCCTCTCTCTTCCGACCAAGCCAAGAATCTTAGCTCTGATCAATCACTCCCTTTCCTAAGGATCTATGAAAGGCTGTCACATTGAGCTAAGTTTTCTGTAATTGAATGAAACTGTGACATTTCTCAAGAGGAACATTCCCTTTTTCCATAATACATAAGTAGAAGGCCCAATAAATTTAGACTGAGAAAGAAAAGCTTTTGAAGTAATTTGATTTTTTTTTATTTTTTTTTTTAAGTCAACAGTTTTTTCTAGCTCACTGGCTGTGAGTAAATTTTATTAACCAACAGGCAGGGAAGAGTGCAAAACCAATAAAGCATAAATTCAAAGCAGAGATCCGACACCAGCTTCTCATTTCTGAAATACAGTTTTCCTGGAAAGAGCTGGGGATCTAGAGATTAAAGGCATTGGAATGTGGTCAGCATCTTTGGAATGTTCTTATCACTTCCAGGATGAAACCACAAAGGCTTAGTGTGGCTTCCAAGGTCTTTCAGCCCTTCAGGTTCCTCTCCTGCCACTCCCTGCAGACATCGTAACAGGAAGATAAGTATTCCGTATTAGTCCCCATGTGGGCAGTGTGCTCCCAGGCCTCCCGGCCTTCTTAATTCAATTTACCTTAGTCTGGGAGGTCCCACCCCACCTGTCTGCACCTGGTGAAACCTTACTTGTTCCTGAGAACATAGTTCAAAGGTCATGCCCTTTACGAAGCATCACTTGACCTCAACATCCATTGGGGGCCCAGCAGGAAACAGATGTCACCCTCTATGAGTGGTTAAAGGAAGTTGAATGATGGGGCTATTTACAAAGGTATGAAGACATGGGCAGGGTTAAGGGAAACCAAGATGGAATGGCCCAAGGCGGCTGCTGGAAGCAGGAAGGAGAAAGAAGTTGCTGAGACGTGACCAGACTCACCAGAGAGAACTCCAGGCAGAGGGGCGGCCTCATTAGAGCGGTGCAGCCCCTGCCAACCTGCTGTGTGACAAGAAGGGAGCTCTCTCTTCCACCTTCTCGTGTCCTGCCATGGTCTCCCATGGACTGAAGCCATCTGGAAGCCAGAAAACATGAGTGTTCTCAAAGGATGCAGTTAGTAGAGGTCACCACCTGGAGCACAGAGCACAGACCCACAGAGCAGGTGGAAGAGAACAGAGGGTAGATCCAGAGCAGGAAGCAGAGACTGCTTAGCACAAGCCTCTACCCTATCTCCAGAAACACTCCCTCCCCAAGACTCCTGAGCAGTATCGTTTATACTGCAAGACAATCCTTATCATATTGTATTCTCATCATTCCATGAAATGCCTTTCTCCAGCTACACATGAGACACTGAGCTTTCTGAAGCTCACACTCCTTCCTCTTATCCATACATATATTTATAACACCTAGCAAAATGCCTGGTAGGTAGTAGGTATTAAATAAATATGGAGTGAATGAATGTGCTCCTCTATCACACATTTCTTTCTAAAGCCCTCTTTGGAATTGAGATGACCTATTGCAGTGATTCTAGAATGGGAATTTTTCAATGAATTGGACATGTAGAATTAAAATCCCCCTTCTCTGAATCCCAGCTAAGGAGCTAAAATGAATCAAATGGGTGATTCTTAGTGTCTCATTATGCTGTACTTGGTAGCACATTAAGTCATGAGGAACTGAAGAACTTGAACTTAACTGGTAGGAATCAGAAATAAATTAGACCAAATGTGAAAATAAGTGTGTAGGTGCTCAAGAGAAATTATGCAATTGTTTGAATAAAAATCAGGCAGCAGAAGTCATATATATATGTCTCATATATGTATGATATCTTGTGCCTTTTCTTCATGGCCTCTTTAATTAACCTTTTCATGTAAACTTACATGGTTTGGAGAGAGAGACTAGGGGATTTAATGCTTTCGCTCTACAGGGTCTGGGATGGAGAGTCAGGGGCACAATGGGAAATGCCAGCTTGGGCAATGGAAGGCAAAGGCTGCAGGACACTGGACTGTGACTATCAAGGTGCGTTTAAGGCCGAAGTTGACAGCCATGGTTGTTCCAGGGACAAGGTTTTGTTGTGCTGACTAGACTGGCCTCCTAATCAAACCAATGAGTGAGGACACATCTCTGAATGTGTCAGTGGGTGTTGGGTTTGCTCACTCTACTGAGTCAATTTTTGCCCTGGAGTTTGGAGGGTCTATTAGTTTCCTAGGGCTGCCATAACATTACTACAAACTGGGTGGCTTAAGAAGCAGAAATTTATTATTTCACGATTCTGGAGGCCAGAATCCGGAAATGAAGGTGTGGGCAGGACTGTGCTTCCTCTAGGGCAGAAGGCTCTAGAGGAGATTGGCCCCATGCTTCCTCCAGCTTCTGGTGGCCCTGGTGTTCCTTGGCTTGGGGCTGCGTGACTCTAGGCTCTGCCTCTATCTTCCTGTGGCCCCTCCTGCTACATGTCTACTCTGTGTCTGTGTGTCTCAAATCTCCTTCTCCTTTATCTTATAGGGACACCAGTTATTAGATTTAGGGCCCACCCTAAATCCAGAATGACCTCATCTGGCAATCCTTAATTATTTCTGCAGAGATCTTGTTTCCAAATAAAGTCACATTCACAAGTACTAGGGGTTAAGAAAGGGACATGCATTTTGGGGGCCACTGTTTACCCCACTACAGAGGTTATGGTGATTCTATTAGTCTGCCTCCTCTCCAAAGCCAAACGCTCTCCTAGAGTCCATGTTATCTCATTGTCCTGAATCTAGGATCTTGTGTCTTTGATTATTTTGATTTTCTCTTTTGTATTTTGAACGTCTCTGACTTGACCCCTTTCTTCAGCCTACAAATGTGCTTTAACCTTAAACAAACCAGATGCTCTCCTACTGACTCTATAATTGAAATGGAAATTCCTCTATAACACCAGCACAGCCCGCCACCACCACTCCAAGGAAGGATCCCTTCTTTCCACGTCACACCCACTTCCAGGCTGACTTGGGCTCTCATTGCAGAAACTGCCTTTTCGAAGTTATCAATGAAGTTCAGGTTGCTCATCCCCATGAACTTTCGTTCTCTTTGGTCCTTCTGATTCGCTTTGCAATGTTTAATTCTCTTGGCCATCCCTTCCTGCTTGAAGTTTCTCTCTTACGTTGAGTATAAAGTTAGGGCTTTCAGGGAGACTCCAGCTAAAAGAAAAAGGTCCCTCAACAATATTCTGCCCAGCTCCTAATGGATTATGTCCCAAACTTTATGTTTGTTTTATTCCTTCCTTTCCATGTCAATTAGATTGACTTTTCTTTAAAAATCTATTAATACCTAAAGCAAAAATAGCATTTCCAACCACCTGTAAAGTAAACAAAAGGTGGCTTCTCATTTTTAAATAGAAGGATACCTGTTACAACAAAGATACTATACTCATCCTCCAACGTAACACCTGTTCAATAGGTTTGAGCCATCCTGGTCTTACCTAGTCATCACCTGGCCTCAGGAAGGCAACCAAGATGAGAATATGTCCCAGTGCTCTGCAGTTTCATAAGAAATGAGTTTAGACTCCAAGTCACATAGCACATAGTGACTTCCACCACCTTCTTTCTATGCAGGGGGGGTTTATAGTTTCTGCCTACCACTCACAGTGACCCCTAGCCATTTGCTAAGTGGTCAGTCTAAGTGCAAGGTGCTGGGCCCTGCAGACGCTAGCAAGAGAGGAACTTGTGAATTTCCTATTGTTCAGCCTCTAGACAGCAGCAGCATCTACCACTGCCTGCTGCTCTGTTGCAATCTTAGTTTTAGTAATTTTCTGAGAAAAGCAGCCATTTCATCAAGATTTTAGAAGCCATTGGGATACATCTGTATACAGTATCCTGCTATAAAATTTTAACTCTGTCTATATTGCTAGTTAAGTCTCTTCTCATTCCTAGTATTACTCACTTGTGTTTTTTCCATCTTTCTTTTTATTTTTTAATTAATCTTTTCAACAAACTAACTTTTGGTTTTACTGATTAATTTTACTTAACTGTCTATTTCATTGATTTATTATTTTTAACTTTTGTTGATATGTAGTATACATATAAAAAGATGTACATAGTACAGCTTGACAGATTTTTACAAAGTAAACACACTTGTGTAGTCAACATTAGATCAAGAAACAAAATAGCACCAGCACAGCACCCCAGAACCCTCCTCACGAGCCCTTCCAATCGGCTACCCCACAAAGGTAGCATTAACGTCTCTTTTATACAGCATTGATTCATTTTGTCTGTCTCTTTTTCTACTTTTATATGCCATGTACTTATATAAAACCTATGTAGTCTATCTTGCCTGGTTTTACTCATCCTTACAGCAGGCTTCTCATTTGTAACCTACTTCGAGTGTTTCCAGGATTGTAGACAAGGAATGTAAATCAACTGGTACACGGTCTGGCCTGTAGCAGAGATGTGTAAGTCACAGTTATTGTCATGAAAATATGGCATTATCTTCAGATGGGTGAAGTATGGAAGAGAAGAGGAGGTGAGGAATGCATGCAGTGGACAAAGCCCGGCAAATTTATCCTGATAAGTTCCCAAATGTGTCCTGGCTGGGACCAGGACCAGAAGACCTATTTTGGAGACCAGGAATTTGGCACCTCCTTTGCAACTGCTTGCTGAGACACTACTCGGTTTTATTATTTTCTTAACATCCTAATATTTTACTGTGAAAATTTTCAAACCCCCTGAAACATTGACTTTTATGCAGTGAATACCCATTTATCCATCACCTGTACTCTACAATTAACATTTTGCTTTTTGTGTTTTATCACATATTTATATCTGTCCATTCATCAATTCATCTTTATTTTTTATGCATTTCAGAAGAAGTCATAGACTTTAGTAATGGGTTTTAAAAATTAATATAAAATTGCTATTACATATTCTATTATATTACAATTTTATAATTGACCATTTTAAGATTAATTCAGTGGCATTTAGTACATTCATAATGTTGTACAACCACGACTTCTATCTAGTTCCAGAACATTTTCATCTCTCCAAAATAACACCCTTTACCAATTAAACAGTTACTCCTCCTTCTCCCTTTCCTCCAGCTCCTAGGGGCCACCCATTTGCTTTCTGTTTTTATGGATTTACCTATTCTGGATATTTCATGTAAATAGAATCATGTAATGTGTGATCTCTTGTGTCTGGCTTCTTTCATTTAACGTAATGTTTGCAAGGTTCATCCACTTTGTAGCCCGTATCCGTACTTTATTCCTTTTATGGCTAAATGAGATTTCATTGTGTAGGCATAACCACAATTTGTATATCCATGCATCTGTCGATGGATATTTGGGTTCTTCTTTTGGCTATTGTATATTTGAACATTTGTGTGTAAGGATTTGTTTAAGAATCTCTTTTTAATTCATTTCAGTATATACCTAGGAGTAGAATTCCTGGGTCATATGGTAAGTCTATGTTTAACTTTTTGAGGAACTACCAAACTGTTTTTCCAGTAGGAGGTTTTTGAACCCTGGGAAATCTCTTGCTCAATGTGGGCATTCCTTTCATAAGATTAGATGTTGGCCCTCCATGGCCAGCTATTAGCAATGGTTTAGTCCCAGCGTGATACCCTCAATTAGCTTCCTTTCTGGATAAAACACGCAGGGATTTTATTGGCACATGAGAGGAGTTGCTGATCAGACAGGCTACAGTTTCCTCTTGTCTCCTGTAGGCATATCAGCTCACCTGGTGTTGGAAGGGCCAGGTGTCTAATCTGTTGGGAACACCTAGAGCTCAGTTAACGGTTCCTGTTGCATGGTCAGTGAGTCTCCAGTCCAGGAAACTGCCACATGCTATAGGACTCCTCTGATACTGCATGAGCCCTTGATGGCTGAAGCAGCACCAGTCCCCCTTATGGTTCCCTGGGTTCTGCTAGGAGTTAAGTACAACAGGTTTGGGTTGGAGAGAGGAATTTGCCAAAGAAACGCATGGGAGTGGCAGCTTCTAGAACAGGCGCTGACAGCTGGCATGAGATTTCAGAGGGCAGCCCCTGCTCCACAAGCGTGAGAAAACAGGAGAAATTCCAACTATTGCATGATATCATCTGTGCCTTAGTAGCATTTGTTTTTAAACTATGGATTTAATTGCTGTTCCATTGGCTCCTATTTCTTCTTTCCCCTAGAAAAATGGAATCTTTGAAATTCCCATGAAAGCATGTTCAATTGCCATTTATGCTCCAACTTCAAGACAGAATCATCCCTAATATTGAAAACAAATCTGTTATTGGCAGAGCAAACCCAAGTGTTGGTTTTGCAGAGTCAGGGAAGGGAAGCAAGAGTGTCAGAGTAGAGCAGAGACAGCCTCAAGGGCTGCTTATAAGCATGCCAATAATCTTCCATAGTTTGTTGAGCACATTATCATGTGCAAATCCGGTTTACAACAACCTTGTCAAATAAGCAAAGGTGCTGGTAGATCTTGATTTTGCAGATGAAGAACTCCAGATTGAGAGGGATATGGAACTTACTCAAGGCCATAGAGCTAGCAGGAAACAGACCGAGAGTTCAAACCCAGTACTATTTCTAGTATATGAGAAAGAGATTGTGATCACCCAAGGTGTTGGGGAAATAAAACTTTGGGGTCATGTAGAATCTGGAATTGGGCTATTTGAATTATGACTCAGTCACTGACAAGCCACATAACCACAAGTAGGTCATTTAGCCCCCAGCTTCATTTTCCTCCTCTGTACAATGGAGTTAATGATACTTAATTCACAAGATTAATGTGCAGATAAAATGAAATAATGTACATGAAGTACATTACATATTGGCAATTGCAGGTGTTCAGAAATTATATTAAATAGTTTTCTTGCCCACACTAGAGTGTGCTAACAGATTCTAGAAAATCTACTCTTGCCATTTCTTCAATTCTTGCTCTTTTTCTCCAGTGTCCTAAATTGCACATCCTCTAACCCCTAAACAGAGTTCTTTTAAATGAGAAATATTACTCATGGCATTAGAACAATGGGGATGCTTCAAGATAAGGGGACCCTTTGCAGTCAGAAGGCAGGAAGAATCGATGTTTATTACTTAATTGGGATACACCCTCATTTATATGTACAGCTATCAGAAAGCAAAACCTGATCAAAGGCCCATTAGTCACAAGGACGGCTTTGCAAAGGGCCACTTAGTTAAAGCGGCGAATTTAACATAAAAGGGAAGAGGGGCTGGAACACTGCGGCCTGGTACATCGTGCATTAGTGATTATTTTGGTCCTAGTTCTGCAAGCTTTCTGTAATAGAAATTAACTCGGATCCTGAAGGCTGACCATATCACGCATTGATGGCAAGCATGGGCAAGCGGTGCCTTTTAATCCTTTTGTCATATTTCTAGGTTGGGCAAACTTGCAAACAAAACTGAGATGCGGAAATGTCTTGACACATTTTATAGAAAATGCTGGTGCTCAAAGGCAGAGTAAACCTTTTGGACCATGATAGGTCAAAACAGAACTAATTACCTATCTCTGCTGCAGAATTTGGAATTTGCTAGACTTTGCAAAGGTCATTCAGTCTACACCTCTGTGAGGTCCATTCCGTACACTGACATTCTGATCGCATTTGTTCTTTGCTATGGAATTCTCATCTGTGACAATTGTAGTATTATTGGTAATATTTCTATCATTATCTTCTACGATCAATGTGAACCACAAATTAATAAGCATTTGCTCAACACCCACAGAGCACCAGGTGCTGCTGCTACAATGGGAAGAGGTATTACAGAAGTGCATTGAGAGATAAAAGATTTCGTTTATTTTTCACATTTTGTAAGCACATTTGCATTGTTCCAGCTCTCAGCACATTTGCATAATCTGCTAATAGAATGAATAAATTGACAATTGCCTTCAATAGGTAGTGAAGATGTAATTGCCATCATTGTTTTAAATGCCCTCGTTTAGTGAGTACCTACTATGAGGGCACCTCCAAGGGACAGCAGAGGACAAGGGTTAAGAGCACCAACTCTGGATCCACATGGCTGATTTAGGACCCTGACTCCCCTGCTTACTAACTGTGCAACCTTGAAATGCAACTTAAATTCTTTATGCTTCAATTTCTCAATCTGTAGAATGGGCTTGATGACAATGGTACCTGCCTTATAGTATTGTTACAAACTCTAAATGAAATGATATGTGTAATATAATCAGGACACTATTTGGTACAATGTAATAATAATGATTATTATTATAAATAGGTAACTTGATGGGAGAAAACAGGAAGACAAGAAAAAACTAAAATCCTTTTGAGTAAACACCTCATCAGGTAGCATGTTTCTTCTGTTTGTCACCAACCTACCATTAAAAAAATAAGACTTTCATTAGTCCCAAGGGAGAGATTTGATGTCTGGGATACTCTTGGATTGTGATGTTACAGTCAATAGAAAAAAAAAAATGATCTTTGTTATCTTTCTCTGCATTCTTGTGGTATCTTTTTGTTTTTTAGCATGGAAGTAAAATTTTGACCTAACACTGATCAGGAGAAATAACCAGGCAAGGAGACTCATCCAGCCACACCAAATTTTATCAATGGCTTTTTTGTGTGAAACAGGTAGATAAATTAAATTTTGCCATATGCTGGCCTTGGTACTGAATTGGGAAGGTGACGTTGCTTCACTTAGAACGGGTGGACATCCTCACTTTACTGGTCATTCAACCGTTGTATCTTTTCGTTTTACCCATTGAGGATAATGGTAATGAATTAGGCTCTGAAGTGTTTTCTTCTTGAGAGGATAAAGGGATAAAGACCCTAGGGCTACAGAGCTGGGAAGCCTGTCATAAACAGGCAACACATGCCCCACCATCACGGGGGAAATTCAGCTGCAACCTGTAGACCTGATCCAAACCTATCTTCCAGAACTCTCAAATCTTTGGCCTTAGCCAGCTTTACCATAAGTGGCCCTGCCCTTGTCTTTATTCTAGCCCTGACATGTACCTATCTGTATGTGGTTTTGGGCATTCTGGGTATTTTATTTATTTATTTTGAGACAGCATCTTGCTCTGTCACCTGGGCTAGCATGCAGTGGCATCATCAGAACTCACTGCAACCTCCAACTTCTGGGCTCAAGAGATATTCCTGCCTCAGCCTCCTGAGCAGCTGGGACTACAGGCATGCACCACCACACCTGGCTAAATTTTCTTTTCTTTTCTTTTCTTTTTTCTTTTTCTTTTCTTTTTTTTTTTTTTTTCTGTAGAAATGGGTTCTTGCTTAAGGCTGGTCTTGAACTCCTGACCTCAAGTGATCCTCCTGCCTTGGCCTCCCATGGTACTAGGATTACAGGCCTGAGCCACTGTGCATGCCTGGCTTCCTGGTACTTTTTGAACTGGCCTCCTGGCTCCCGTGCTTTCCATATTTGGCTTATTTTTTGCACTTTCTTAAAAACTCTTTTCTCTCCTTCTCTGGCTAACTCACTGGCAACCTGGACAAGTAACTTGAGTGCTGATCTCCCTTTCAATTTATGTCCCTCCTCTGCTTTTAGGGTTCTGGATCCTAAGTGTTCTGGTAATACCAGATGTGGTTTTTCTTCCAACTTAGAGTGTTTACTGAATTTAGCAGCATCTGGTGGGTGTTTTCTGTGATACCTCCTGCTGAACCAAGGAGATACAGGTTGTGACTCATCCATTAGCTGTATGCCAGGCACTTTGCAAACACTATACTAGAAACATCATCTTGTTTAAGTCTCACAACCACCCTCAAGAAGTAGTTATTGTTATCTCTATTTTATAGAGAAATTTTGGATTGTGTTCTAGTCATTGTGTAGGTATGATATGGAGGTTCTAGATTCCGTTATATTCTTCCAAAGAGTGCTAATGTTTTCATCTTTGCATGCTGTAAACTTGCTTAGACTCAAATTGCATACTCTATTCTGATAAGATACCCTTAGTAGGTAGTAGCTTAAATCTCAGTTCAACTCTTTTTTTTCCCCTTAGTTTGGCTATTTTCAATTTGTCTCTCACATGTGTGGTTCGGGGGTCAGCTAGAGATTTAGTGAGAGTTGCCTTATAGAGCTGGGGCTCCTGTGCTCTGTTCTTCTCCTTCACTTTCCGGATTCTCTCTTCACTTTCTGGAAGCTGTGACCACCTTGGGTTCTGTCTTCAATTCCTCAGGCCACAAAGATAGTAAGTCTTCTCTTCTTCCTTCAGCCAGCCTGTGTCACACCATGACTATGGCCCATCCCCAGGATAAGGTTGCAATAAAATGGGGAACTCACCCTCTGTTGGTCTCTTCTGTCAAGTTTTAGCCCACATTTAAAATCCATCTGCTTTGTTGGCTGTCCATAGTCTTTGGGTATGTTTTGTCTTTTAATATATTGCCCCAAGTTTATAGCCGTATTTTGTGCAGGTCAGTGTGCTGGGTGCTTACTCCACCATACTGAATGCAGAACTCCAGAAATGCTCAAGAAGGGAATGCTATTTTTATGATTATTTTCATAATCAGTCCTTTCGATGACAGTCACAGAATCACAGATACCCTGGGCAGGCACTGTGGAGCTGACAGACAAAAGGAGGCAAAATGCATCTCTGGAATGTTTGCAAACCTCTGCAATGATTCTCTCCAGAAGCTGCATGGAACATCACCCTTTCCGAGTCCCTGTGTATATGTGGGGAGAAGGAGGAAGAGGCATTTTCTTGAGTAAAGCAGTTGGTGAGGTGTTAATTCTCCCCTACCCACATCTCCCACACAGGACACATAGCAAACAGCTCTCACTTTGGAGACGGGAGGCTTGTTAAAGTACACCACACCAGCAGGATGGGAAGGGACAGCATTTTAGAGTGACCAAGAGGGCAGAAGCACCTCTGTTCAAGTTCCTGGTGGCTCTTGGTGGGGGTTGAGGGGTGTCACAGAAGAGAACCAGCTCATTTTTATAAGCCCTACAGACAGAGCTTGAAGTCGATCTGTGGGAAGGAGCCACAAGATGTTTCTCACAAGGAGTGTAGCAAGGGCCAAAAGGAAAGGTAATTGTCTCTGAGGAGGTCCTTCAGGCCAGAGAGCAGCAGATGCGGGTGCTCTTGAGAACCATGCACTCCTCAGATGCCTCCATACCAGCAGAAAGCTCTCCCAATTCACTATACCAGCTTGAGAATACAGACACTTCCTTTCTGCCTCCACACTGGACTGTTCTCAGCAGCACACACAGCACCCAGTCAGGGGCAGAGCCAGCATCAACAGTGCCAGGACCCAATGGGGGATGAAACCGGCCGTGGGACCTAGCAGAGAAGTGACCACAAGCCAGACGATGGCACAAGCTCCTGGACACTCATCCTCCCAAGCCAGGCACAGCCAAGAGAAGTGAAAGAAGAAATAAAATCAGAAAGAAGAGGAGGGGGATAGACCCGTGTGAAAGTTGCTGTGAGAATGAGGCTGTAGACTAGACGTTGTCTACGATTTTAACAATCGAGATTGGGTTGACAAAAGGAAAAGAGAAATGACACAAAAAGAAGCTGCCTGCTCTAGGCAGATGGAGAGTTCAGGGCCGATAAAGAAACTTGCGGTTCTGAGGATAAAGTGGGCTTTGTGCTGGAAAGCGACAGAGTGGTGACTCCTCTTTGGCACCGCCTGCATGCACAGAACTCTGCTTCTAGGTGCTGGACAGGATGCTGGCACTGCTGTGAGGGGTGAGGCACCCTCAACAGGCTAAAGACACACAACAGAGCAGTAGAACCTAGTTACAATATATAAACTTAAAAATATGACAATAAGGTAACCCAGAGGAAAAGGATAGTTGGGCAAGTCACAGAAGCAGACACGTGAATGGCTAAGAAACAAGAAAAAAGGCTCAGTTTCTCAAGGATTGATTGAAATTCAAAATAAAACCAAAAAAAAGAAAAACACCACTTTTTTTTGTTTTTTTTTGTTTTTTTTTTTTTTTTACCTATCAGACTGGCAAAAGTGTAAAAGGTTTTTAATATTCGGTGTTGATTTGGGAGTGGAGGAGAGGATATTTTTATCTCATAATGCTGGAGTCCAAATTAGAACTATACAGTCTTTTCAGAGAACAATTATTAATAACAGCACCTGTCACAATTTTAAATGTTAGTGTCCTTTGACCAACAATTCTACTTTCAGGAATCTCTTATAGACATTCTTCCAAATGTATAAAGATATTCATACAAGGGCTTCCTCATTGTTACATGACTTGTAATTGGAGAAACCAGAAACAACCTAAATGCCCAACAGGAAGGGAATTACTCAAGGAGTTATGGCTCATCCACACCTTTCAGGGTTCAAGAATATTATTCAGGCCGGGCGTGGTGGCTAATGCCTGTAATCCTAGCACTCTGGGAGGCCAAGGCGGGAGGATTGCTTGAGCTCAGGAGTTCAAGACCAGCCTGAGCAAGAGCAAGACCCCGTCTCTACTAAAAAAATAGAAAGAAATTATATGGACAGCTAAAAATATATATATAGAAAAATTAGCCGGGCATGGTGGCACATGCCTGTAGTCCCAGCTACTCAGGAGGCTGAGGCAGAAGGATTGCTTAAGCCCAGGACTTTGAGGTTGCTGTGAGCTAGGCTGACGCCACGGCACTCTAGCCCAGGCAACAGAGCGAGACTCTGTCTCAAAAAAAAAAAAAAAGAATATTATTCAGCAACTAAAAAGAATGAGGTACATCTGGTCCAAGATAACGGAGCACAAGCAAGTCACTATGCCTTTTTAAGTGCCAGGTTCCATTCTCAGAATTTTATGTCAATTCACTCACTGAATCCTCCTAGCACCCCTATAGTTGACGCTGTTGTCATCACCCCTCATTTTAACCAGTGAGACAACTGAGGCCCAGAGAACTTAAGTAAATTTTCAAGTTTGGCTCCAGAGTATGTGTCCTTAACTATTATGCTCTACTGCCCATCGTGTGTGTGTGTGTGTGTGTGTGTGTGTGTGTGTGTGTTTTATGTGTTCATAGAGACATAGAAAGTGTGTGTGTTTGGGGAAATACACATAATACAGCGTATGTCTCTAGCATGCCACCCAGTCCCACCTTGAATAACAAGGCACATATTCACCCCCATACTCGAGCCACCAGCTGTGGATGGCTGGTAGCTGGTTCCCTCCCCAGGAACTGCCCTCTGCCAAAGGGAGCTGCCCCCTCCAAGTTTAAACCTCCTTCTGCAAGGGTTGAGGGGCACCTCACATCCAGTGGATGGTGGGAGAGGGTGGCATGCAAAGATCTGGCTCCTTGCCTCCTTTTAGGACAATCCTGAGGCTCCACCCAGCTTCCAGGCTCCCCCTGTGAATCAGCTAGAGCCTTTATAGAAACCACGTCACAGTCCAACTCCTCCCTCTGCCCAGTCTGCTTCCTTCACTCCTTCACAGGTCTGGTGACCAAGGTCACTTCTTAGTGACTGTCATGCATGCTGATCTCCACCTCAGAGTCTATTCCTCAGGAGAAATAAGGTGAAGAGTGTACGGGAGAGGTGAAAAAGGGACTTCCATTTAATATATATTTCTATTTTGTATAAATTTTGTTCAATGAATGTGTACTACGTGTATTCATTTCCAAAAGACCAACATGAAGCTTGAAAACATAATGTGAGCTTGAAAACATAGAGTGCTACTGTTACTCTACAATCAACATAGAACAAAACTGGGACCCCAGACTTGGGCTGAGGATTCGGGTCCCATAAAGGAAATATCATGGTTCTCATTTATTTTCCAGGGCTCTTACCTGAAAAGTAAAATGCCTTTCCACTCTGCCCAGGTTTTCTTCTCTCCCGATACAACCAAAAAATATTTTTCCTCTTGTTTTTCTAAGTTTTATCTGCAAGAGTTTATATTTTTGAGTCTCTGTGGACTTTGTTGTCAGAAGGTGAAGGAAGGCTGCTACATTTTCTCTCAGATCCCTACCACGAAAAAAGAGCGAGGCCCTAAGCCTTGACAGAGTCCTGAATTTACTGTATAAAATCAAAACAAAAGAGCTGCACATTTAGGTCATTGAAAGAGTGAGATTTGCTGATGGAAAGGAGATGATTGATTTAGTGTTTAGAACAGAAGCCCAGGAATTTTCAGGTCTCCATTTGAGTAGAAAACTTGGTTCCCAGTCTGTTCATTCATCCTTTGTGCATTCATTCATTCATTCATTCATCAGGAGTGTGTTGGGTGCCTGTTCCCTGTCAAGTACTATGCTTTGGGGAGGTGTCTTGGCTTGATCATAAGCTGATGACACAGCACAGCGACTTACTGGCTGGTGAGTTAGTCTCTAGATGTTAGCAAGGTACCGTTCCGTGAACTTAGTCCAGAGGAGCCACCTATTGCCCTTGTCACAGAGAGCTCTCCAGGGTTTGGGTAAATTGAAGAGGAGGTGAGGCACTCTAACCTATAGAAAAATCTACTGGAGATTTTTCTTTCCTAGGTGATTGCAGAGATTCCATATTATACCATGTGGAACAGATATAGGAGATTTTCTGTCAAAATTTAGGTAGCAAATGCACTGTGATGACTGCTAACGATAAGAACAGCACGTTGCTCTTGAAGAATATTTGGGTGAATGATGAGATCCTGGGCTAATAACCGGAGAACAGAAATCACACATGCAAATGGAAACTGCAGGAAAGCCAAGCAGACACTTGGGGAATAGATAAATAAATAAATGAATGAGTGGAACTCAAGTGTGCCCAGGAGAATGCTTTACACATTGTAGGTGCTCAATAAAAGCCACTAGAACAAAATGGAGACACTGAAGCCTATACTCTGGGTAACTTGCTTCCTCTCCAGTGTTCCGCCAATGTACTTTGAGCACCTGCTACATAGTCAGACACCCTGCCAGACACTGACGCCTTTGCACATGGTAAGTCAAACCTTGCTTTACTACCGCCGGCAGAATTGTTGTCCACACTCTCTCCTACTATTTTGCCATAAACAAACAGATCTTTTAAAAAGAGCCTCTTCCAGAGGGGAGCAGGGGGAAATGAAAGGTCAAAGTTATTTTACATGTAGCTATTGATCTTAAACTTGGCTCTTGAAACCATCCTTTTGATGGAGAATCTGCTCTTAGAACAACAGAAGCATTATGTCAGTGCAGTGATGCCTGAGATATTTTTAGATGCCCGTATTCTGACTGTAAGCAGAATATAAAAGTGGAGCTGTCCAGGCCTCAGGAGAAACAGGCATCCACGGAGCAGGAACCTTGGCATTGCAGAAATGCAGAGCAGTGGGTTGTTAAAAGAAAATCTATTTGAATGTTCAAGCTCGAACTGTTGTTAGAGATTAGGTAGGACCTTAGTCTGTGGAAGTCACCTTCGACGGTTTAAAGGTAGTTAGGTATGAATACCACCTGCCTATTCTTGACTAGTCCCCTTATAACAATGTGAATGACATAGTTAGCCTAAACTTACTGAATCTATATCAGTTGACAAAAAGACAGGATTCAAATTCAAATGGCCTCGGGCAGGTACCATGAAGGAAGCAGCCAGGTGGGAAGAATGGCAACCTAGACAGCCTGTGCTCCCAGGAAGGAGTCAACAAACACTAAATTCAAGCCCATTATGTAGCCTTGTGGGAATTCAGGCTCTGTGGTACCAGAGCCTATGAAGTTTCAAGACAAGCAGGATGTCTTGACTTGTATTGAAATTTCTCACTATTTTGTGGGGGAAAAAAATAGGCACCATCCAGAGACAAATTTTGATTAGGTTTTACTGATGGTAGATCCCAGAAGGCAAATGGTCATCACAGCCCGTGGGAAAACAGGAACCAAGAGGATGAATAGAATGTGCAACGGTTGGATGTTGTCATGGCAACCAAGTGAGGGGTACAGGGAGATGACACTCAGGGAATATAACTTACTTCCTTCCTTCCTTCTTTTTTTTTTTCCTTTTTAGGTTTGGCATTTAGAGCAAAACCAGGAAAGAATCTGTGTGAATAAAGACCTGATTTTACCCGTAAGACATTTGGTTTTTTTCTCTTATGCTATTCTCCTGGCTTTGCAGCCACTTGGGGAAGTCGAGGGAGACCCTCGTAGTTCTGAGGAGACATAGCTTCTCATCTCGTGGGCTGGCTGTGTGTCTGAGCATGTCACGCTGTGCTCAGAAGTTTTTCCACTGGGCAAGAGCTTAGTTCTTCCTAACCTGTCACTAGTGTGTATTTGAGGGATTTACAGGAAAAGGTAGAAAAATAAAATATGATTCTGTCACCAACCTTCTTTAGCCCTGGCAGAATACACCACATGCTACGCTCTGTCTTCTCTTTTGATTTTCTGGGTCTTTGTTTTACTTCCAGAGACTTCTTTTCCAGGCCTGGGTAATAGAAAGCTTCAGGGGTAGAGGATAAAACATCTCTGGCCTGGGGGTCTTGAGATGTAGGCCAGTGGATACAAGCGAATTGAATGAGTTCGGAGAAGCCTCTCAGAACCTTAGTTATTCTCACTCGTAATGGTAATACGGTGACCGCCTACTGTGGATTCAGGAGCCTCAGACCAAGGGCAGAGGACCTGGGCTCAGTTCAAGTTTTGTATGATCTGGATGTGTTATTAAATGCCTTGGCTGGACCACTTCTCCCAGTGTCAGTTTCCCAATTGGCAAAATAAAAGTGCTGATTTTTTCATTCATCCAACAAACATTTGTTGAGCTTTTAACATGTGCCAGGCTGTTTAGGGGTTAGACTGATGTTAAATACTTCCTAGTGATGTCTTAGCTTTCACTGGTACAGTGGGTTAAATGTTCCAAGAGATATGCCCACATTCTACTCCTGGGAGCCTGTGAATGTAACCTTATTTGAAAAAGGGTCTGCAGATATAACTAAGTTAAAGAGAGGAAGTCAGCCTGAATTATCTGGGTGGGTCCTAAATCCTAGAACAAGCGTCCTTGGAAGAGACATGCAGAGGAGAGGCCCCCGTAGGAGGCCATGTGAAGATGAAGGTGGAAATTGGAGTGATGCAGCCACAAGCCAAGGAGCATCTGGAGGTCCCAGAAGCTGGAAGTGGCAGGGAAGGATTCTCCTCTAGAGCCTTCAACCAGAGTAGGACCCTGCCAATACCTTGATTTCAGATTCTGGCTTCCAGAACTGTGGGAGAATAAATTTCCATTGTTTTAAGCCACCAAGTTTGTGGCAATTTGTTATGGCAGCTTTAGGAAATGAATACAATTAGGTTCAGGCTAACCACATGGCAACTTACTCTTTGTGGGACAACCATCTGTAGATACTCAAAGGACTTTCATGAAGCAACACCATTTGGTTTGACTCAAAGCTTCCTGCTGAGGGTATAATCCAAGGTGGTTCTTTCTGCTCAGGTTACCACTGTTTCTGCCACATGACAATGTCATTCTTGGGGCAGCTGGTTTACCAAGAGAAAACATCTGACTCAAGCTTGTAAGCAGGCTGAGAGTGAAAAAATTGGACTTATTATTAATAGATCTTTCTCTTTGAAGAGTTTGATTTGGAGACACAAAAAGAGAGATATTAGTTGTTAGAAGATGCAAGAGAAGGCAATGTGAAGAAACTACAAGGCAGTGGGAAGCATAAGCATATAGAATTATGAGCCACAAAGGCTTTGGGTAAGCTGAAGCTATACAGTACAGAAAGTATGTTTTAAAAAATCAATTTATTATGAGTGAAAGTGGATTGGCCTCCATTGGTGAAAGTGTTACCATTTCCAAGTTCGTGTTTCAATATCTTCTTGCCACTCTCCCCGTTTTTTTCAGTACGTTTTTAGGTTTCTCCATTTAATATTTTTATCAGGCTTGCCAGGGACTTTACCTAGATTCTCCTCCTTGGGCTTCTTACCTGAACCAGGTGTTGGTGATGTTCCTGTCCTGGGCAGCAGGCTTGCCTCACTGAAACAGTGACAAACACTGGCCCAGCCCACAATGTCTTCTCCTTTTCCCCAACTGGGATATGTGTGCATTGCCCTGGAGATGCTTCCTAAAGAGTCACAGAGACCTGCAGGATGTGGCTATCCATTCTGGCTCCAGGAAAGGGTGATAATATACTAACTATCATTTCTTGAACTCCAGCAACATATCAAGTGCCATACTAGGAATTTAGCTTGAATTCTCTTTGATTCTCATTATCATTCTCTGAAGGGATATTATTATTTTAGGCATTTATTATTAACAATATTTATCTGGCAGGGGGTTTTTGAAGCCTGTAGAGAACGTGTCTAGAATGGCACATAGAAAAAACTTCTGCTGGTTGTTGCTGCTGCTACCACCACTACTATGGAGAGTAGCTCAGGAGGTTAAGTAATTTTTCCAGGGGTCACAGAGATGGCACTGATGGAGCCAGGATTTGACCCCCGATCTGTTTGATCATGTGTCTGTGCTACTTTTGACCACTTCCTGGGTCTACAATGGGAACACCCAGGTGGTGGCAGTCACCCTGCCTCTCTCGGATATGTCGTTCCTTGCCTCCCTGCCCCCTGTCCTGCATAGGTCCTGTCTCCAGCCTCCACTCTCATCCACTCTCCCCAGCCACCTCTGGGGCATGACTCCCTCTGTCCGTCTTTCTCCCATTCTCCTTTCCCCTGGCTGGCATCCAACCAGGTACAATTACTGCCATTCTCCCTTATGGCACACACTGCCCACCTTAAGATGAGACTCACTGAAGCTGTGTCTTCCCCTGTGCTCCCCTCCTCCTCTGGGAGAGGAGCAATGACCTCTCACTTCAACCCCTGTCTACTTTACAAGGCTAATAATTTCTTTGGCAACCCTTCTAAATCTGCCCAGAGGAGGGGGGTAGAGAGGTAAATGGCTGATGGTATAGGAGGGTCAATTCTGACTGCTCTCTAATGACTTAGAAGTGGCCATAGCCAGTGACTAGTGGCTGTCTTTAGAATGTAGGGTGTTTAGCATCATTTGTCCTCCTCTTTGGATCATAACCACTATTCTGAGAGGAAAAAAATTCCACTGGACAATTTGAGAAGTTTGTGCTTGTATGTGTGTAATTTTGAAAAAAAAATAGGGCAATATTCATTATATTGAAACTTGCTTTTATCTATTCAGCTTTTATCTATTCTTGCTTTCAATCTATTCTATATTGTGAACACACTCTGTCTTTGCACCTACAAATCTGCATTACCCTTTTTAATCTCTACATAATAGTTCATCATACTACTTCCCCTGTGTGTTTATCCATTTTCCTATTAATGGACACTTAGACTGCATACATTTTTGCTACTATAAATGATGCTGTGATGAATATACTCATATACATATCCTTGCACTTGATTGTAATTATTTTCCTGAAAGAGAATTCTAAAAGCAGAATTGCATGTCAGGATATGCACATAATTTTATTCTGATAAAGAGTTCTTAAGTGCTACTTTAGAACATTCCCATTAACAATGAATTAAAGAGTTTATTTTTCTTCCACCTATTCACCAATACTGAATAGTATCAGTCATTTCAAGCTTTACCGGTAGGAACTGGGGAAAGTGATATCATCTTCTTTTCCCCTAATGTAAATTCAATTCAATTCCATTCAAGGGGTGTATTTTGCCCATCTGCTGGGTATAAGGCACAAAATCAGGAAGAAGACACATCTCTGCCTATGTCCCCCTGAAGATGAGACATGGGAGGGAGGATCTGGGGTGTAGTGGAAGCAGCACTGTTTTGGAAGCAGAGAGACTGGGATTCCAACTGTGGCTTTGCCAGGGCACCCCCAGCAGCACCTCCCTGAGCCCCTGTTTCCTCATCTGAATATGTGTATGAGAATAGAGCTGTGCTTGGCACATATTGGCTAGTAAATTGCATCTCCTGCCACTGTGGCAAGACAGACTTTGCTCAGTGTAAACCACAGAGTGGAAGGAGAGGAAAGAAAGGATGCACCCCCATTGTTGAAAGGGGAGGGATATCAGGAGAAGATTCATGGCTTTGAGCTGGGCTTGGTTTTAGAAAGATGGGGCTGCCAGTGAAGAACTGTTGTGGGAAAAGGTATGGAGGGGGTGCTGGGCAGGTGGGAGGGGGGCACAGGATGTGGTTCAGAGCAGCTGGAGCAGAGAATGCAGGGGAGTGAGATGGGACCCTGTGCAGGGTGTGGGCCAGAATGTGAGGACTGAATAGCAGGTGAGAGTCAGTCATTTAGTTTCCAACCTTTCTGCCATAGAGAAGAACTGAAAATTCAGGAGAATAAAAGCACAGAAAAAGAGCAAGCAGTGTTGTTTCACCTGAAAGGTAAACTTTGTAAGGACTTCTAATGTGCTGTATTCAATTTGCTTACGGACTGACCTCTCCTAATAGAACAGTGACCCCAAACCATGATAAACTACAATTGCAATGGCCCTTTCCCAATCTACAGGAAAAAAATTCAGTATAGAATTATCCTTGTGCTTAGGTTTTTCTCCTATTCTTTTTTTCTTTCCTAAATCTTTGGCACCTACAAACAATGATCTACACTAGATTTTGATATAAAATCGAGTCTGGTTTATCATAATATTGTAAGGTGTTTGCTTTAATTTGAATATTTTATACCAACATATCATGGTGTTTGCAAAGAATATGAGGAATTCAGGGTCTCCATGCCTGGGACACATGTAAGAGCCGTTGTTATAAACTACAAGCATCTTCAGGCCAGAGACTGTGCACTATTCATTCTTGTCTCCCTCCCAGCTGGTCTAGGGCACAGAGTATAGCAGCTCTTCAAAATATTTTTGTTGAAGTAAATTAAATACTCTGAATTCTGTAGATAATGGTAGCTCCCAAACAAGACATATAATAATTAAAGTCTTTTACCAACCCAGCAAAGAAATTGGTTCAACAAAAATGACAGATACATGATAAAAATGTATTAATCAAAATCGTAACACAAAATGAAACCGTAGTCATGATACAGCAAAGTCACCGAACATAAGTGTGCAATTGATGTTGCAATATATATTTTAAATAGTTTACTTATCAATTAAAATTTATTTTTTAAATATCTCATTTTTCTTCCCAAGAAGCACACAACATGGACACACGCACACACACACACCCCGTTCACTTCTCAACATTCTTTTCACCCCAACATTTGATGCAGAAATGGAAACATTGTTAAACCAGTTTTTTAACAAATCTGGAGCAGCAGGTTCTTTGTTGAAAAAATGTTTCCACTTATCAAGAGATGTTTCCCCCGAAGGAAAGTGAACATTGTGTTCAAAGCATTGACTTCTTTATAAAGCAAGTGGGGAGCGAGCTCGCTTTGCCATGTTGGTAACATCCAGATTTGAATCATTTCAACCAAAGAGAGAGATGCTCAGGACGGACCTAACTTAAAACAGCTGGAGGATATGTGGTTAATTTTCAAAAGAAAACTACTTTGCTTGAAAAGATTGTCCACGCAGCCAGTGCTTCAGAGGTAAATGGATTGACTACTTCAATTGATATACGATCTGCTGCAAAGTATATGTAACCTTCACGGGGGTATAAGAAGGTGGGGGCAGTGAGAGTATCATTTCCCCCACCCCCAGATAATTTCTGGAACTATATGGTTAAATATGTCACTTGTAGAAACCAACTTAGTCTGATGACATTGCCAAATAGTACTTAATCTTGAAAGCTTGCAGCAAGATACGTAGAAGAAAAGAAGAAAAAAGAAAAATTATCATAAAGCATACGCTTACTAAAAAAAAATTAATGAAACCTGCTGTACAAGTGCCCCCAGCCTGGGTAGGAGAAGGGCTGAGATGCAATTTTGAAATGTTCTGTGCTGCGTAGAGACCCACCTGCCCAGAGCAACCAGTAAGGAATTGGCTCTATCTTTTCCTTTTCTTTGTCTGCATCACAGTGTAGGCACAGGAAGTGAGGTAGTGCGTTTATTTTCTAAACTGTGCAACAAATTACCATGAATTTAGCAGTTAAAAGAACACCCATTTATTGGCTCACAGAACTATAGGTCAGCAGCCCTGTAGGCTTGGCTGGGTTCTCTACATAGGGTCTCACATGGCCGGAGTCAAGGTTTTGGCCATCTGGAGTCTTGTCTCAGGGTCTGGGGAAGAATCTGCTTCCAGGCTCACTGGGGTTGTTGGTAGATTCAGTTCCATGTGGTTGTGGGACTGAAAACCTGTTTCCTTGCTGGCTGTTGGTGTGGGGCCCATCTCTACTCTGAGAGGCTGTTCTCCGTGGGGCCTCCATTGTCCATCCTGCAAAGGTGCTTGGAATCTTCTCGTGCTTTGATTCACTCTGACTATAGCCAGAGAAAACGCTGTGCTCTTCAAGGGCTCCTGTGATTAGATTAGGTTCACCTGGATGACATCTTTTTTGATTAACTCAAAATTATCCAGTTGGTAACCTGAATCACATCTGCAAAATCCCTCTTGCCAGATAACCTGACATGATCTCAGGCAGCTCATCTCATCGTGTTCACAGTCCCAGGAGTCAGGGCGGGCAATCCTGGCAGAGGCAGGAGGGACATCCTAAGGTTCTGCCTTCCACAGGTAGCGTGACATAGCCCTGTCACCGTGGCATGATATGAAATCGTTTATTTCTCTCAATTTGCTTCCAGCACAAAGAGTTCAACAGCTTAGTAATTTAGGATTTGGGCCTGGGAGTCAGTCTGCTTGGGCTTAAAACCCAGCTCCTCAACTCTGGCTACATGACCTTGAGCAAGTTCAAGTCCCTTCTGCTAAAAGGCTTGTTTTGAATACAGCAATTGTTCCAAAGACATTGATATGTAGGGAACAATTTGAGCATAACACGAGTTTCCCATTTGCTTACGTGCAATTTTCTCCTCATGAAATACTCGGTGAACACAGAAACCTATGCCCAGGAATAAAGATTGCCATGCAGGAACACACACAATGCACACATCTCAAACAACCATCTCAGTCCCCCATGTTAGGAGCCACACCCATCCAAGAGGAGCTACAGCTTGCCTTCTGATTCCAGGTAACCCTCCTTCCACCACTTCCTAAGCTGCAAGTCTTTTCCAAGGTGAAGTGCCGTATTTACTGTAGTATTTATGTGTTTCTTCACCATTTAATGTGCAGAAAGCTATACAACTGTTTTTATTCATTTTCTTCCTTTATGCGTCACTGATGTTTTTGAGTGTTCCACCTATTAAGGGTGAAATTGTGTCCCCCTAAAAAGGTAGGTTGAAGTCCTAACCCTAGTACCTCAGAGTGTGACCTTATTTGGAAATTAGGTCTTTTCAGAGGTAATGAAGTTAAAATGAGGTCATTAAAAGGGCACTAATCCAATACGGCTGGTGTCCTTATAAAAAGGAGAAATTTGCACACAGGCAGGCACAGAAGAAGACTATGTGAAGACATGCAGGAAGAACATCATGTGAACATGAAGGTAGAGATCACAGGTGATGCATCTACAAGCCAAGAAATGCCAAAGATCACCAGGAAGCCGCCAGAGCTAGGAGAGAGGCATGGAACAGATTCAACATTACAGCTCTCGGAAGGAGCCAACTCTGCCAACACTTTGATTTCAGACTTTTAGCTTCCAGAATTGTGAGATCGGTGTGTGGTACTTCATTATGGCAGCCCTAGGAAACTAATACAGGCTCCAATCCAAATTTTCTTGTAAGCTCCGTAGATATTATTTTATGATTTTGCATAGCGAAATTTAGCATAATTTTTAGCATAGTAGTATAGTGATTTTAGAAGTCGATATGTTGCATTATAGCAGAAATGACTGCACTTAAATGCTATCTCAGTATTTTCTCCTATTAAATGGGTCCTCACGTAATTATTGTGAGATCTAAATGAGACAGTGCATACAGAGTATTCAGAATGAAATTAACACCAGTGAATGCCCGCTATCGTTGCTATCTTCATTACACTGCTTAGCTCAAAAGGAAATTTTGGATTAACTCTAAACAGCAGTGAAGATTAAATGGCACTCCAAGTTCCAAATAACACACAGCCTAAAATCTTTACATGTTGGCTTACCGTAAGTATAGATTTGTGGAAATTGCCCCTTTAGGGAGACCCGTAGACTAGGAGAGCAAGAGAATACAGATGCTAGGTAGAAGGGTCTCTTCAACATTTGCTCAAACTGGGTATTGATAAGGAATGATGCTAATTTGGAGAAATAGGCTTTTAAAGAGCAGCATAACAGCTTTTAACTCTTTGACTAACACCAGGACATGTTCAGAGGAAATCTGCCCAGCTGTTAAATGCCTTACTTTGGATGGGGTGTCCTGGAGAGCTAGCAGGGCCAGAGGGAAAGACGGTGGGCTTTGCGTCTGGGGAAAGTACCAGTGCCCTGAATGTGAAGGTGCTGAGCTGCTTGTGAGAGCCGGGGCAGGGCACCAGGTTGGCAGCATCTGAAGATGGTCCATGAGCCACAGGAGTGCCCATGTCAAAGGCAGAAATCCAAAATGCTGGCTCTGTGCAATGTCTGACATACTTAAGTCACTAAATGCCCAGAGAAGTAAGAAGTCCTTAGATCACAGTGTCCTAACTAAGCCCCAGAATTTTAGTCGGATGGAAATGCAAGGACGTGGCTCTTTGGAATCAAAGAGGCCAAATGCAAATCACAACCCTGCTGTTTATTATCCATATGACCTGGAGCAACTTCACCCTATTTCCCCCAGCCTCAGTTTTCTTGCCTGTAAAGTGGCCATAATAATAGTTTACTTCTGAGGTTGTAGTTATCACTAAATTAGAGAGAATTTACGGAAAGGGGCCTGGCATTTGCTAAGTGCCCAATAAAAGATAGATTCACATTTTTTTTCTTCTTCACAGCTACCATGAACTAGTTTTCCACAGGGCATAGCTCTTCCCATGCCAGCGCCAGAGAACAGTGTGCTTGTCCGATAGGGGAGGGACGTGAAGACCTGACCGATAGTTGGAACTTTATTGTTCTGTGCCCTATAATGCTTAGTTGCTGCCCTTATAGTCTCTCATTCTCAGTAGTTTCTGCCTGCCTTTGCCCATCCCAAATGGTCCTGGAACTGAAATTTCAGTTAAAATCTACCTGACTTTGGTTTAGATTCCAAACAATGGTCCCAAAGTGCTTTGGAACAGTCAGGATCGCTTTTGTCCAAAGGAACTGTCACCCAAGGTTGGGATGTTTGCTGAAGGTTGGGGATAATCGAAGGGGAATATAGGAATGGTATAGGCAAAAACTTAAAAATGAAGATGAGATAACCAGCTGTAAAAATCCCTGGCTCCGCAACCCCCATTCTGCCCTAGATTCCAGCTTGCCTTTCCCATACTGCACCTCTCTCTGTAGTTGCCCCCTCCTCCCTTCTCCCTCCCCTGAGGTTTGTAACCCCCAAAATGCTGATTTCCTGCTTACTAGAGAATTTTAGTTCTTCACACTCCAGGCCCACCGAAAGCTTGTTCTAGACCTATGCGCACATCTTTAAGTGTCTGTTAAGAGATTGTGCTCTACCCCCCATGTGAAACACAGGCCAGTTCACACCACTCTTCTGTTCAGAACCGCCCAGTGACTTCTCATATCGACCAAAAGGCTAAAGCCCTTTCTAGCCCTGCACGATCTTCATGGCTACACCCCCGCCCTCGTCTCCATCCTTCTCACCCTCGCTCTCTCCAATCCAGGTACACTGGCTTTCTGCAGCCGAAGCCTGCTCTGGGCTCGGACACCTGGCACTTGCTCTTCTCACAGCCTGAAGCACCACTTTCAGATTCTCTGTCTTTTTTTTATTATTATTATTTCAGTACATTACAGGGGTACACAGATTTTGGTTACATAATTTGCTTTTGTAAAGTTTGAATCAAAGTTATAAGTGTGCCTTTACCCAGTTCGTGTGCATCATACCTGTTAAATGTGAATTTACCCATCCTCTCCTCTCTCTGACCTACTGGATTTCCCTTGAGTTTTACTACCGTATGTGCACGTAAGTGTTGATCAATTAGTTCCAATTTAGCATTGAGTACATGTGATGTTTATCATAGTATTTGGATAATATTATTCTTTGTATTTTAGGGGCTGAATGCTGGCCCTCCAAAAATATACCCATGGTCTGATCCCCCAAATCTGTGAATGTTCTATGTGATTGAGTTAAGGATCTGGGAAAGAGGAGTTTATCCTGGATTAGCCGGGTGGCCCGAATGGCATCACCAGCATCCTTATATGAGGGATGCTGAGGGAGATTAGACACACACAGAGAAAGAGGCTGGAGTGATGCGATCACACGTCAAAGGATCGCTGACAGCCCCCAGAAGACAGGAAGGAATGGCTTCTCCCCAGAGCCTGGAGGGAAGGACGGCCCTGTTGAAATCTTGATTTCACACTTCTGGTCTCCAAAACTATGACAGAATAATTTTTTGTTGTTTTAAGCCACCCGGTGTGTGGCAATCTATTACGGCAGTCACAGGAAACTAATATAGTCTCTACTTGCATGATTTCATCTCAGGGAGATGTCCTCTGACCACCCCATACAAAATAGCCCCCTCTACACACCCCCGACACACACCCCCTGCCCCCCACACCCCACCACCCTATCCCCATCACATCAGCCAGCTTTATGTTCTTCGTAGCATTTATCACTTTCTGACATGTGACACACTTAGGACTTTGTTTATTTATTGTCTGTCTCCTACTCTATAGCCTAAGCTCCATAAGGGCGTGCACTTTGTTTTATTAACTGAGGTATCTCCAGAGCCTAGAAAAGCACCTGGCCCAAAGTGAGAGTTCTCTAAATATTTATCGAATAAATGAACGAAAGCTTTCACCTTTAACTGCATAAAGAACCTCAGAAACTTTGAAATTATCATTTGTATTTTAACACCTCATGGCAACTGCCAACCTCACCTTCATATCTGTGATCAGAAAAGTAACAATAAATACATTTATTCTACTGCTGCCCAGAGTAAATCTCTAGGGGTCAGAAAGTGTGTATGTGTGTGTGTGTGTGTGTGTGTGTGTATGCTGGGTGGTAGATGCAGAGAAGGACAAAATGTCTTTCCAGTTACATCCACCAAGCTCACATGCCCCTGAGGTTAAGAGGAAAAATGGCTGCGACTCGCCAGCCTGTCTCCACCTGCTAAGATGTTCTTTACCATTTTACAATTTGCCCAGCAGGTTTAGAGCAGGAGCAGTAATGGATGGATAGTCTTACCTTGTCACAACTCAGAAGTGACATGCTATTTTTCTGCGTACCAATTTTCTTCCCCAGGAGCCTTTACGAGCAGTGGATTAAGCGGGGAGAAAGTGGTTCCTATGCAAGGGCTGAGACTTCTTAGCCAAACTGAGCACCCCTGAGACTTTCACTTAATGAACACAGGAAGGGGGTGATGGGCCACATCGCAAGTTACTTAAGTGCATAATTTTCTGGCTTTCTTCCTTAAATGATGTTTCATTTAGCACATTTGGACAATCTCAGTTGAATAGAATGGTGATTTTTGATTGGAAAGAGTTGGTCATATTTGGAATTCCAAGCCTGCCACATTCTCCTTCTTCTTGTTACAGCCTGACTCATAATTCTCCCATGATTGTTTTAGGATGTGCAGCACGTGTGGATTAAGTGCCTACTGGCATTGTGCCATCTGGTGTTGTAGTCTGGGGGTACAAAGGTTGATTAAGCCCAGTCACCATTTGCCAAAAGGCTCTTGGTCTCCTGGAGAAGCCAGGAATTTAGACATTGGAGGTCAGCCTCAAAGGGTGAGTAGAAATTCTCCAGACAGAATCTAGGGAAAAGGGGGTCCTGGTAGAGGATCAGCAAGACTAAGGAAAGTCTCTTCTCCGTTTGAGAGACTGTAGATAGTTGTGCATGGCTGGAGGGACAGTGTGATGAGAAGGGGAGGAGGCTGCTGCTCAGGAGGCAACAGGAAGCTGGGTCAGGAGGGACCTACCACGCCTAAGATGTTGGGACCCCAGCCTGTGGGTGATTTCACAGAAAGGCACTCAGTGGAGAGTGACTTGGTCACTTTACCTTTCTGGGGGGGGGGGTATATGGATATACATGCATATATATATATATATATATATATATATAAAGAGAGAGAGAGAGAGTGATGGGGGAAACGAGAACAGAAGACGCAGGCTAGTTTGGTGGCTACAGCCATATTTCAGAGAGAAGAGCTGAAACTCTAATGAAGAAAGTAGCCATAAACAGAAAAGATGGGGGCCAGGTACAGTGGCTCCTACCTGTAATCCTAGCACTCTTGGCAGCCAAGGCAGGAGGATTGCTCGAGGTCAGAAGTTCGAGACCAGCCTGAGCAAGAGTGAGACCCCATCTCTAATAAAAATAGAAAGAAATTAGCCAGACAACTAAAAATATATAGGAAAAATTATCCAGGCATGGTGGCACATGCCTACTCAGGAGGCTGAGGCAGGAGGATCACTAGAGCCCAGGAGTCTGAGGTTGCTGTGACACCACTGCACTCTAGCCTGGGCAACAGAGCCAGACTCTGTCTCAAAAAAAAAAAAAAAAAAAGATTAAAGAAAAGATTGGGCAAATTAGATGCAGGAAAACCCCACAAGCACTAATGATTTACTTGAAATAATTATTTACTCCAATATTTGACCCCCAATTTTGCTGCAAAATATCAGTAAAGAGCAAGATCAAAGCCTAGAAAGAACTCGTCCACTCCCAAGTGTTCTTCTCTATCTGTCCCATCTTCTCTGGAAGGAAGTTGTGCAAGGAGTTGGAGACCAATTAAACGTGAAAAGTGAGATTGTGGAAGGAAGGAGTCTACGATGGGACTTAGGATTCTGAGATTAGGTGACTATGTCATTCAGCTTTTCTGGTGATTGTTATGGTGAATAAAATGGAGCAGAAATCTCTCAGAGCCAGCCAGTGCGCATCACCTATGGAACCTTGCTGTGTTTGGAGATGATACTAGTATTTTCCCTCAGGCTGTGGACAGATAATTGTATTACATGTGCAAAATGCAGCATAGAGATACTTCAGTGCTGTAATCAAAGTTACCCTGCCATGCTTCTAGTGAACCACGTGATAATTATTTTATGACATGTTGATTAAGTAGTAATAGTAAACAGTTGCTGTAATGATAGCTCTTGCTATTCTATTTCTAAAGTTGATGCTAATATTTTTGCAATCACCGAGTGAGAGAGGAGCTCTGGGGAGGCAGTAGTGTACAGAGATAGCCCTGTCCTCAGATAGCCCTTTCCTCACCAAGATAGCCCTTTCCTCACCAAGCCACACTTTCCAGCAGAAGCGTGGGCCCTGGGAGCCCTTAGTCTCATCTTAAGGAAAAAGTCTGTTCCATCCCAATTCCCAAATTTAGGATTTAGCCAACCTGTGAACTGGGGTTCCCCCAACTCCACCTGTGATTTGGGTCCTCTCAGGGTTTTCCTGGATGAAAAGCACAGAACTCCTGAGAGAGGGTTCTGTACCATTGTTGTTATGGCTGAATGTTTGTGTCTCCCCAAAATTCATATGCAGAAGTTCGAACCCTCCATGTGACGGTATTTGGAGGTGGGGCCTTTGGGAGGTGATTAGATTAGGTCATGAGAGTTGAGGAGGAGACACGTGTGGATACAATGAGAAGATGGCTCTCTGAAAACCAGAAAGCAGACCTCAGGCCCTCACCAGATGTCGGATCTGCCAGCACCTCCATCTTAGACTTCCCAGCCTCCAGAACTGTGAGAAATAAAGGTATATTGTTTAAACCATCAGTCTATGGGATTCTGTTATAGCAGCCAGAAATGACTAAGACAATTGTCATCTCATCATAACTCCTTTCCTTCCACTCCTTCTTCACTCTACAGGAGACAAGTTAGTGTCACAAGTGAATTATTCTATTCTCTTCTCCTAGAGCTAGATCACATGCTCCAAAACTTGCCTCATCTTCAACATACACTTTAACGAATTAGATGTTCGTTTCTGTCAGAGCCATTATTATTAGGATTCCTAGGATTACTAGGGTTTAGGGACTTCTCAGCAGTTCATCCTTTAATGAAATATTTCTTACCATGTGTTATATGATGCTGCTACACAATGTGTGCTCTGTGGACCAGTGCCAGTCCTCAAGAGTAAGTGTTCAGAAACTTTTGCAGCAAATTGTCACTGCCACAACCTCCAAAGTATATGTCCTATAGAATAAGACATAGACCAATGTATATATAGGCAAATTCACGTGGTGAGTTCCGTGAATGAGCTAAGAGACTAGATATTGGTCAGCAGAACATTGAGATGCAAAAATAAAATAGGTCACACACCAGAGATAGTTTAAGAAGCACTGGTTGACTGGCCCCTTGCAGAGTACCTGGGGCCCTTATTTAAAATGTAGATTCTGGGCCCTATGCTGGACCTAATGAGTCAGAATCTCTGGAGGTGAGGCTATATGATCTGGGTTTTAAATAAGCAACCTAGTTGTTCCTTTATACCAAAGTTTGAGAATTAGTTAATGTTGATTAAACACAGTTTTAAAAGATTCTATTCCCATGTCAGCCATTTAAAATTGTTGTCCTTAAGGACACAGATTGCATTTATTACCAAGCAGTACCCCTGGAAACCCACCTCCAACACTTCAGAAATGTTTCAAACGCCATATTCTACTGAAATCGCATCCTGGTTATGTACAAAAAAAGAAGCCGTTGTAGAGAGTTTGTACATATTAACACGCAGCGATGCGCCCCCCACCTCTGCCACCATTTGAAGATCCTCCTTCTTTTAACATCATTTTATCTGGAGCCACTCATCAAAGGGGACAACTATGCCCCTTATGCTATACAGTCAATTATACATGAGCACATCATTAGACTATAGTGCAGCACTTAATATTCAAGGTAACATTCATCATACATATAAAGGCTAATTACATTCACTACCTTCTATTTCTATTTAACAAATTAAAATTCACAACAATAAGACATAAATGGCTAAATTGCTTAGATTCTTGAATTTGTAAATTATATTTATCGGGGAGTTCATGAATAGGGAGCATCTCATTCCTGATGGTGTCACGTCCAACAGTGGCTCTCCAGCACAGCCATGCGTTAGAATCCACTGGGGAGCTCCTGAAAATTACACATGCCTGAGCCCATTCCAGCCGTCTTTGACCCAGGAAGTGGGGTCCCAAGAATCTGTATTGTCAGGTTCTCCACTTGACAACTAGAGAGTGCAGGCAGGTTTTAGAAATCACTGAGTTCATAACACTATGGCTATAATATTATAACCTGAGCATTGACGTCCTAAGAAGAGAATTTTGTCTGGTGAGGGGAAAATCAAAGCTCAGGGAAACATATATGTTTGAGAATTAAATATTACATAAAAGTGCACAGCAAAATATGTAAATGAGCATCTGCTACTTGGCAGTTAACAACTCGAGCCCTTTAATGGGGATGCATTGATGACCCTGGAGACCGCGTGCATCTGGATGTCTGTAAAATGAGCAAAAATGCCAATTGCAGTAGCTTTTGAAGAGTCAATCAGTGCTGAAGGAGAGGGTGAGGCAATTCAGGTAATGAGTCACATGAAAAAGAATCTGCCTGGAACTGTCCACCGCAAGTTCTGCAGGGAGCATCCTGGCCGAGCGGGAAGAGCAGAGCGGAACAGGATCAAAGACACAGGCCCCCGTGGATGGCAGCCTCCGGTTATCACGTCTGGAAAGGGCCGAGCCAAAGGCACCGCAGGAAAGTGGAACACGGCAGTTTCTTGTGCAGAACAGCTGCCGGCAGAGGAACAGACAGCAGCACATATCAGGAGGGAGCGCGGGCAGTGGCTTGTCCTTGGCGGGGACGGCTCAGGGGCTTGCTGAGGGTTGGGCGACAGGGCTCTGCCCAGTCCCATTGGGGGGCTGGTCCTTCCAGGAGATGAAGGCGATTTCTTTTCCTGAACGGCACAGCAGATGTAGGATCTGCTGAAAAGAGAATTCAGTTTAAACAACGAGCATAAGCAAGTGTCTGCTCTGTTTCAAACCCCGTGTCTCAGGCTGATGATAGGGAAATGAAATAAACAGCTCCTGGTTCCCAAAGAGTTTCCCGTCTACAGGGGTGGCAGACATAGAAACAGCTGCCTAAAATAAAACAAGAAGCACCGGTGGAGGGGTACGCGCAGAGTTGAGGGGCACACCCAGGAAACCACACTTCATTCTGCCTGGGTCCATGGGGAGGTTGGCAAAGAGAAAGTGATATTTGAACTGGGCCTTCAGGGATCTGTGGGACTTCGCCAGCTACACAGCAGGGGCAGAGAGAGATGGGGGAGAAAGGAGGGACATTCTTGGTGGAGGAAATAGATTAGCTGTTTGTTGCATGGTCAGCAATTATAAATTTTCTCTGATGTGGCTGCAATATGGAGCAGAGCTATGCACAGAACAAGCCCCCGAAATCCTCACATGGGAGCCTGCCCGGTCCTGAGGATGTCCCTCTGTCTTCTTCCTGGCTCACCAATGACATATAAGGGCTAGAGTTGAAAGGAAATTTAGAAATCATATAACCTGATATCATTTAAACCTTATTGTAACCCATAGCGAGATAAAGATTTTATACACACACACACACACACACACACACACTGACCCGGAAAACATCATTTCTTGAATATATATTTGCCTTTACAAAGTGCCAGGCAGTTCATTATTTTCTTTTCTGGTCTGTTTCCTTTTTAAAATAATGATTTTAGACCTCTGAAAGGGTCACAACTCCCAATTTGTGAAACACTCGTCAAATCCAAGCTTCTCGTCGGTGACTGTGCTGAGATGCAGAGCAGGGAACTGGCTGGAGCAAGGCCGCAGGGAAACCAGGATCCCTTCGGAGTTCTCTGACACCCAGTTCAGCGCACTTAGCACCCTGCTGCCCTTTTAGTCAACTTGAGGAATAAAGAAGCACAGTCCTCCGTGGTGGGTGTCATAGCGGGCAGGGGCTGCAGGTGCCCAGAACTAGCCATTCCCCTAGTCCCTGCCCCAGTGGCCACAATAGTCCTGGAGACTCAGGTGATTTGCATGACAAATACCAGTCCAGGGGTCAGCAGACAAATGTCTTGTCCGGGGTGCCCCTTGGCGGAGCTCTATGCTTCTGCCCTGCTTCCTGGCAACAGACACTGCCTGCCATTCCACTGCGTGGCAAGTACTGTTTGAGAAGCAAAGCAGGGGATGAAAGAATCGAGGGATGGGGTGTTGCAAATCTTCTCGAAACGGTGCCTGAGAAGCCACCTCAGCCCTCAAAGAGAAGGGTCACAGGACAGCTACCTTCTTTCCAAGCCTCGCTCATTCATTCAGGAGCGCTTTGCAAATGTCTACTTCATCCAGCCAGACGATGGACCAGGTGCTGAGGATCAAAGACGAGTGAGAGGTGAACCTTGCTCCCGAGTATCGTCTCCTGGGGCAGAGAATTACGGAAACTGGTCATTTTAATGTAGAGTGACAGCGTAAGACTAGAGGATGCACTGTGTGTACAGAAGGAAAACAGCAGTGACTTTGCCTGGTTGGGAACTGGTGAGAAGGTCCCACAGAGGGAGGTGACCCCGGTCAGCACCATTAAGAAGGAACAGAGTTTGCCAGGAGCACAAAATGTGGAAACCCATCCCAGGCAGAAGAAACTACAGCCAAGGAGCATAAGTTTGGAGGGGAAGAGTGGGTGGTTCTGTGTGGAACACAATCTGCGTGGGCTGGGCAGACCGTCAGAGGACAAGACGGAACATACAGTGATGCGGAAAGACAAAGACACATACTTGAGGAGTGTCTGAGCCGCCCCAGCACCTCCCAAGGCACCTGCGAAATTGCCTTTGTGTGGAATGGCCCCTCTCTCCCTCCCTCCCTCTCCTCCTGCCTCCTTCCTTCTCCCCTCTTCTCTTTCTTAGTTTCTTTTTCCTCCTTTCCTTTCTTTCTTGCTTGCTTTCTCTTTCTTTCCTTCTGATATAATGGACTGAAACACCTTCCTTCTTCCCTTCCTTCTCCCTCTCTTTCTTCCTTCTATTCATTCTTTCCTTCTCTTTCTGCCTATCTGTCTTTTCTTCTTGGGGTTTATTTGCATTTTTTCAGTTAATTTGTGTGTGTGTGTGTGTGTGTGTGTGTGTGTGCAACAGAGAGTAACATTACAGCAGAGTGAGTCAGAAAGCCTTAGACCAGCGGTTCTAAATTAGCCAGGCATAATTTTGTCCCCAGGGGACATTTGGAAATCTCTGGAGACATTTCTGGTTGTCACAACAAGGAGGGGAGGAGGAAGTGGGGGTGCTACTGGCACCTAAGGCTAGAGGCCAGCGATGCTGCTAAACATCTTACAATGCACAGGGCAGCCCCTGCGACAAAGAAAGGTCCGGCCCAAAATGTCAGTAGTGCTGAGGCTGAGAAATCTTGCTTTAGACTTTAGTAATAATATCTGTCATCCACTGAGTATTTACTCTGTGCTCAACATAAGAACTTTATACATATTATCGTGTGTAACCATCAAAGCAGCCCTACAAGGAAAATAATATTGTCCCATTTTATGGATGACCTCTGACACCTTGCCCAGGGTCACACAGCCAGGACTCTAGCCAGGTATGACTCCAAAACCTGTGCTCTAACAAGCTCTGCTCCACCAATACCTTTGTAAAATGATGGCCAATGACGCCAGTTCTGCCCTTTCCAGAGTTGCTGTGACGATAACATTAAGTGACAACAATGTCTGAGCTGAAATACAGTTTACCGAACATGAACACGGAGGTCAGCCTTGGACCTCAGGTCCCCTCACCTATGAAACGGAGACCTTAGAACTGGCTGATTGGCAAGATCTCACCCAGCTCTCAAATACCAGGGCTGGTAGACTGATTTCCCAGCCAGATGACAATGACACCAAATTAATCAGTGGGTTCATTTTCTATCACCAGATTAATCAGTGGGTTCATTTTCTATCAGCAGCTTAGATAGATGGTTTGAACCTGAAATTCCAATTTCTGATGACAGAACTGTCATAACTTCATCATGAGACATTGGCAAGTATTTCCCTTTCCTGCGCCTCAGTGTTCCCATCTTCTCACTTAGGAATAGTAATATTTGCTTTCCCCAAAAAATCTCATCTTGAAGGCCACCCTGTCCTTCCAACCCCTCCCTCTGGATTTTGCTGAGGAGCAAATAGAAAATTCAAGGGGGAACACTTGGAGATGTATAAAGTGAAATATAAACGTTTATGTTTTAGCTTAACAACGGTTATCATTGCGAGCCTGCTTGGGAAATCGAAGCAGTGGGCATTTTCCTGGGAGTCCGCTGCAGAGAGACATGCTGAGAGATTTTTACAGTCCAAACACCACTTCCCTCTCGGGCTGTCCCCCTAGGGCATCACGGAAACTTCAATTTTGCATGCACCTCAGGCCCTGCTCCAAGGAAAATAATAAAATCCAGGGGGCAGAGTTCTCCGTTTCTTTAATGTCAGGGATCAAGTACCTGGATTTCTGGGTGAAATTTGTGAGGTGCTGGCTTCCTCCCACCTCAGAGCCTTGGCAGAGGCAGGTCAGTGGCTGAGAGGACCTGGGGGCCTGGGCGCTGGCCGGGCAGGGGCTGCAGAGCATGGGGGCCGGGCCTGGGTTACCTGAAGTCCCTGCGAGGACAATGGATGCCCAAAAACGTGGAAAACAAATAGAGACTGGGGATTCTGCCCCTCTAGCTCAGTGGTTTCAGATCTTGTCAGGACAGCTCCGTCTATATATACTTCCCCCAAAAGGAAAATGTCTAAGTCACCATTTGTTTTGACTCTCGCTGGTTTTCAGAGGGTCACAACAATGAATTTTGCAAGGACAGGTCACAGAGCTCAGAGCAATTCTTAATTGTCTGCCCCCATTCCCACAGCTTCAGGCCCTGACTCTGTTTTCTCTATTTTTAGGGGGCTGCATTTAAGGAGTTTGTCAGGAAACTTCTAAGCTGCAGTCAAAATTCTTCATTATCTGGCCCCAAAAGAGCTTACAAGTGTGGCCTCCTATCACACCCCTGCAAGAATCTCCCCGGGGAAATTGCTCCACATTCTCCAAGGGCCTTTACCCTGTTCCCACATTACCCACCTTCTGGAAGGCTCACGCCCAGCCCCACTGCTATGTTCACCTGGTAACTCCTACTCTTTCTCTAAGAGCTGGTCCAAGCAGTAGTTCCTTTGAACAGCTTTCTCTGAACTTCCCACCCTCAAATTCATTAAGAGCCACTGTATTCCCACAGCACTTTGATTCTGTGTCAGGACGTAGAGTCATCGTAGATGGCACCTACAGCTTCTTCTTTCCTCATTGCATTCCTTCACCCAGAACTTCGTGTGTTTAATAAATGCTTATCACACACTTACTCTGTGATAACCACTGCAAATACTAGATCTTTAAATCCCTCTGACAGCCCTATGAAAACTGTACTATTGCCACTCCAATCTTATTTTACAAATGACGAAAAATGAGTCATGAAGGGGTTAAGTAACTTAACCCATACAACACAGCTAGCAAAAGGCAGAATTGACCTTTCAACCCAAACTCCAGAGTCCTGTCAAGAGAATAGTATAGTGTCTAACAATCCTAATTTTTCTCAAGGTAAAAGGATGTCTCCAAAGTATCAGAATTAGGACTAGGCTAAAGTTTATGTATGTATCAGGAAGTATGGGGGACAAAAGTAAAATATTACAATGTTGAGATATTATCGTGCTTTATACGCCAAACCTGTTTCTCAACATCTTTCTGAATTCTCTCAACAAATAGCTTTCAGACAAACAGCAGTAATTTTGTATGCCGCCTTCTTCCGTTGGGAAGGGTTCAGTGGCTCTCAGTTAAGGCCATTCTTCCTTGAGTGCTGTGAACAGGATCCTGAATGACTAAGATTTGGTTAATCATTAACAGAGTGGTTAATATATAGGCTTTAGAGTCCAGAAGATCTGGGTAAAAGTCCCAGCTCTGCGTAGCTGTGTGGTCTTGGGCAACTTACTTGACATCTCTGAGTCTCAGATTCCTGATTTATGAAATGGGAATAATCATTGCATCTACCTCTGGGTATTAGTCAGGATGGATGAGCTTTTGCTAGAGTAACAAGCATCTCATTTATCAGTGGCTCAGTACAACAAAGGTTTGTTTTTCACTCAAGCTCATGTGCAGTGCAGACCAGCAGAGGAGATTTGTTCATTGTTCTTATTCAGGGACAAAAGGTATTGGAGCCTCCGTCTAGACCAAGGGTTCTCCACCTAAGCACTATTGACATTTTGGGACCAGATCATTCTTTGTCACGAGGGGCTGTCTTGTGCCTCCTGGGATGTTTAATGACATCTCTGGCCTCCACCAACTAGATGCCAGTAGCGCCACCGCCCCCCAGTTGTGACAACTCAAACTATCAGCAGACATTTCCAACATACCATGGGAGGCAAAAGTCACCCGAGGTAGAGAATCACTGATCCAGACATGCACTTCTATAATCAAAATGGCTGAAAAAAAGGAAAGGTTAAACTAGAACACTGGCAATTAAATGCTTCTGTGTGAAAATGGCATACTTATTTTTCTCCACTCGGATTGACTAAAGGTACCCAACTTCGAGGAAGTAGGAAGTACAATCCTATCATAAACCAAGAAGGGAGACACCTGGAATATTTGTCAACATCTCTAATAATGCATGTAAAGTGTTGAACACAGTGCCTGGCTAATAAGAAGCGTTCACTACCTGGGGACAGGTGATATTAGAATACAGTGCAGGGCTGGCCACCTGGGAAGGAGGAAGAGGTACGGGTTAAACTGGCTCCACTAACAGCTGCTTTGCAGGAATATAGAAAGCCCACCAGTTTGTTAGAGCTTTCCTTTATCTAAAGGCAAGCAGAGGTTTGTTAGTTCGTGGTGCTTGATTGCAAGGGGTGCCTTATTAACACTGCTGTTGGCCAATGGAAGCTTCCTGTTATTTAATAACAGCAATAAAAAGAGCCTTGCTGACCGCTGCCTTAAAGCACTTTGACATTTCTTTAAGCTAGTCTTCCTCTTACTGTCTTGTTCAAACCACTCAAGCCTTCTCTAAACATACCATACATCCATAGCATCCTTCCTACCTCAGAGTCTTGGCACAGCTGTTATTCCTTCTGTCTAGAATGCTGCCCCCGCATTCATCCGGTTCATTCTTACCAATGTCTTCACTTTCCAGGAAAGTATTCCTGGCTTTTCAGATGAGGTATTCCCTCCTCCACCCTCACTCGAGTAAATGATCAGAGCCCTGAGGTCTTTCCTTGATTACGCATCACAAGTTGTAATTATACATTTACTTGTGGGAGTAGCTGATTAAAGTCTGTCTCCTCTATGGGTTTGCAAATTCAGTCATCACTTTCTCTCCTTTGCTCACCCTCCAAAACCCAGGGCCTTGTGCCTGGTATATAATAGGCACTCAGTAAATATAGGTTGAATGAATGAATGAAGGCCAAGTGAATGAATGAATGAAGACCAAGACTAAAATCTGGGTCTACTGATACCTGCTCTGAATTTTTTCCTTTAAACCATGCTGCAAGCAATGAAGTACTGGCCCCGATACATTTTCCAGGAAAGGAAAGGGAGAAAAATCCCTAACCTAAAATGTCAGGTGTCTCACCTCCTGTGAGGACACTGTAGCAGAAGGTACGCCACCTGCACACACAGCGACCAAGTGCCTCACCCCGGCATGCCACTGCAGCAGGCGTGTTTGCAGAGAGAGCACAGAGCTCCCAGTTCCTGGTTGGGAACCATGGTGAGGAGTCTCTAAACAGAGCTGGCTGGCGGGGCAGCCTCAAGCTGGAGCCTCGGGGAACAGTCCTGGGGGCGCTGACAGGCCATCCCTGAGCCCCTGGTGGTAAGTCTGCCCTTCTTTCTCAGGATGTGGAGGTAGCTCTTGGTCTCACTCGTCTGGCCCACCCTCCCTGCTCCTTAGCACCCTGGCTGCTGGACTTTCAACTTGAATGGGAGTCCGTTTTCTTCCTTCCTTTCACCTGGAGAGAATCCAAATCTCTGCCCCCTGGCCTGTTGCCCATTCCCACCCACATTCTCACCTCCACCTCCCAGTGAGGGGTAATCACTTTCTCCCCGGGGAACTGAACTCTGGTCTACAAAAGAATCAGCGGGCTGCTCACCGCCTCTCCCCCAGGCATGCATCCATGGGACCTGCTCACAGGCCACTTAATCTCTGCCTCTCCTTGTGTGCCTGTGAGTCTCTGTCTCTCTTTGAAATATGATCATACTGCTTTGGACTGAGGCCATGCGTGACATATCTAAAATTAATACAAGTCAATATTTAAGACAAAACGTCTCATAAATGGCAGAAAAAAAGATTTGCTGCAGAAAAGCTGGATTACTATGAACAAATCCCTTGGTACAAATGTATGTCGGAGAAAAAAAAACAGACAAGCAATCCAAAAATAGTAGCATTTTAACTGACATCTTCAATGGCTCTAATCTGTTAAATTACCTGTTTTTTGTATGTAAAGATGAAAATTGATTGGTGTTAGCCAGGAAGAAAAAAAAAAGTCTGATAATTAATGCTAAAGTTATTAGGTACAAGCTAACATAATTATAAAGTACATCTGAAAAAAAAAAAAGGATGGCAAAGCCCTGATGGCATAACTCATTGAGTTTATTTCATTAAATTAGAAGAGCACTTGAAATCATTACTAGCAGACTGGGCTACTGCAGCGGCACAGCCGGCTGAACCGAGGATAAAAATGGTAATCGGAGGGAGAAATCTGTGATCTGAGTCAAGAGTCTACTGTCTGGGCTATGTATTAACATTTTTACCTAAGTGCATGGCAAAACTCTCATGTGGCTAACTACAGATGAAATCATTTGCCTTATAGATTAAATTCGTTCATGCAAGGTTTTATTGACAAAAAATGGTTATGTGATATATAAATTATTCCGACATTGAAGACCATCGCTATTATGATACCATCTTTTATTAGAGCAAGAAGGCATTTTTAACAATCCGGGAGGAGTTATGTATTATATAATTCTAGAGCTTGCTCATGGCTAAAAACCATTGTAAGATCATTCCTGAGGGAGTGACTGACGGAGAGATGGCCTCTCTCCAGAATGGGGAAGACAGAAATTTAGCTGTGGTTGCTACTTTAAGCTGATTTACTGTTTATGAGTCATTAATATGAGGATCTAGTCTGGTTGCCACTAAAATCAACTTGCTTCAGCCTCTGGTCCTTTCTTTGTTCTCTCGTTTTTGTTTTTTAATTACTAAAGTAATCCTTGATTGTAAAATAGCCAAGCAGAACAGATATATACGGAGTAAAAAGTGAAATTCTCTTTTTAACCAATATATCCAAGCCAAATCTCTTCCCTTACCTTTCCAGAAATAACTACCATTGACTGGTATATTGCCTGCAGGTAATGTTTTTCTAAAAAATGTATGGAAATATACACATGGAGATGATATATAAAAATAAATGCACATAGTGGTTATTTTAAACTTGTAAGTAGAATCACTCTATATATTTTGGTCTGCAACTAGCTTTTTTCCACTTAAGAATATGTCATGAAGGCCGGGCGCGGTGGCTCACGCCTGTAATCCTAGCACTCTGGGAGGCCGAGGCGGGTGGATCGCTCGAGGTCAGGAGTTCAAGACCAGCCTGAGCAATGAGCGAGACCTCGTCTCTACTAAAAATAGAAAGAAATTATCTGGCCAACTAAAATATATATAGAAAAAAAAAATTAGCCGGGCATGGTGGCGCATGCCTGTAGTCCCAGCTACTCGGGAGGCTGAGGCAGTAGGATTGCTTAAGCCCAGGCGTTTGAGGTTGCTGTGAGCTAGGCTGACGCCACGGCACTCACTCTAGCCTGGGCAACAAAGCGACACTCTGTCTCAAAAAAAAAAAAAAAAAGAATATGTCATGAAGATCTTTTGTACCAATGTGTATAGATAATACCTAATTCTTTTCAACTATTGCATAGTGCTCCGTTCTATTGATTACCATGGTTTATTTCACTTCTCTCCTATTGCTAGTATTTAAGTAATTCCCAATTCTTCACTGTCACAAACATGTATCAGATGTATAAACATATGTGCACATACATGCAGGGTGTGGGTATATAATTTTTATATATACATGCGTGTAGGTGTGTGTGTGTATGTATGCATTTCTGTAGCATTTCTATAGGATGTAATATTTCTGTAGGATGAATTCCCCAGAGAGAAATTAACTGAGCTAAACTGTATGTGCCTATTTGGTACTGTCAAAGTTATGGTCCCATGACCTCTGAAAATGTTCTGCTAGATTATACTGTGTGATGGTGTGTGTGATGGTGCCCTTCTGTCCATTCCTTTGCTACCACTGGGTATTATACATCATTTCAGTTTTGCCAACCTGGAAGGTAGAAAATTACATGCCATCATTGATTTTCAGTCTCATTTTCCTGGTTGTGAGTGAGGTGGACCTAGCCTTATCTTTAGGTGTTTTGCATAATGAATCTTCAGCTGAAGCAAAATGCAGTCGTTGAGAACTGTACTGAACCCACAAAATGAAAGAAAACAAGGCCACTGAAGCTCAGAACTACATACACAATGAAAAGGAGCCCCAGGTTGGCTTCTTTAATGAGGCAGTGCTAATTATGTTAAAAGTTAGCAAGATATAAACATGGAAAGGACTCTATTTAGCTTGTCGTATGTAACGTAGAAAAAAAGCTGGGGGACCAGACTGTACAAACTTTGATGCATGTCTAGACTGTACTGTGTGACCACGGACAAGTTACACACCCTCCTTGTGTCTCAACATGTTCTTCTGTAAAATGGGAATTCTAAAGTTGCCTTCCTCATAGGACGGTTGCACCGAGACAGTGCACATCTAGTCTTTGGCACAGTGCCTGGAAAAGAAACGATGGGCTCTAAAAATGTTACTCATAGTAATAACAATGGCAGTGGTTACTGTTACCATTGTTATCGTAAGTCAAAGAGACAGTCACATACCCGCAAGGAGAAAGAGTCTCTGAGCAGATCAGATGGATACAAGCCTGGGGGAGATGTGGGTGGGAGGCTCACTGATCCTTTGTACAGCAGAGTGCAGTTTTAGCCGGAGGGAAATGATTAATTATGTCCTAATTGCAAACTAATTGCATATCAGAACAGGAAGGGGTCTTAGAAGCCATGGAGTACAAAAATCTCATTGTGTGGATGGGAAACCAAGACCCAGGGAGAAGTGACCTTGCCTAAAATCACACAGCTGCCCGAGCAGCAAAACTAAACCCGGGATCTGTGCCTCCACTCCAAGTTCGTGTTTCCTCCATATTCATATTTTCTCCATTATTCTTCACCTGTTAGTTGAACAGAGAAAAATATTTATGAAGAATGAGTCTGCAAACACAGCTTTTTCTTTTTGATTTCTGTTTAGGTGATGGCTTTAAAAAAAAAAAAAGTAACCAAATTAAGAACTTCTGCACATCAATAAAGAAATGGCACCTCAGGAAAAAAAAAGGTACAATGAAGTTCAGGTAATGCATAGAAAAGGAAGTACAAATAGCCAAACACATATGTGAAAAGAGGTTCAACGTTGCTGGCAATCAGGGAAATACAAGTTAAAACAACAGTCATTCATTTATTCAGTCAAAAAAGAATTTTTGCATGTCTACTATGGGCCAGGAGTAGTTTGTTTTTCATCTACCAGATTGGCAAAAATTTTAAAGCATGGTAACACCAGGTGTTGGTGAGAGTGTAAAGAAATTGATACTCTCAGATGTTGTGTGAGGGGTGGGGATTATTTACACGCACATTTGGAAAGCAATTTGGACAGCTCTTGGCAGAATAATGTCCCCACCCTGAGGATGTCCATGTCCTAATGATACCTGTGAACACCTGTTGAAAGTCCACTTTCCCAAGTCAGGTGGCAAAGGGGAATTGAAATTGCAGATGGAATTAAAATTGCTAATCAGCTGACTCTAAAATAGGGAGATTATCCTGGATTTTCCAGGTAGAGCCAATTTAATCTGAATGGTCCTTAAAAGGGGAAGAGGGAGGCAGAAGAATCAGAGTCAGAGAGGGAGAAATAATGACACGGACAGGTCAGAGCTCCTGGAGGACTCAACCTGCCACTGCTGGCTGTGAAGATGGAGAAAGGAGCCACGAGCCAAGGAATAGGGACAGTCCCCAGAGCTGAAAAAGGCAAAGAAACAGAAAGGAATGCAGTCGTCACAGCACCGTGATTGTAGCCCAGGGAGATCCATGGCAGACTTCTAAGATAATCAATTTGTATTGTTTTTAAGCCACTACATTGGTGGGAATTTATTACAACAGTAAAAGAAAACTAATAATTGTTCTATTAAAATTTAAAATGTTGTGCCTTTTGCCTAAGCAATTCCTCTTCTCATTGTCACCTTGGGGAATCACTGCCCTGTGGACACCAGGAGCCCGAGATAAGGCTTCTGCGGTGGCATCACGTGCAGTGAGGAACAAGTTACAGGACTGTGAGCGTGTTTTCCATAAAATGAAATAGTCAGCAGAAGTTAAAGCAAATGAGGCAGATCTGTAAGTGCTGACATTCAAAATTCTTCAAAACAAAATGTGAAAAAAGGAAGCTGGAGAAGATCACACAGAGCATATACCAATCATGTAAAACACCCCTCTCTCACACAACAAAATTATATATTTTTAATAATCCATACATGTGAATTCAAGGAGGTATGCCAAACAAAACAATTATAACCATGCAGAAGATTGTTCCACCTGAAAAGCTTATTTCTCATATAATTTTTAAGTAAAATTTAGTTGGAAAATAATGAATGGGATCATCTGAAGACTCATCCCTCCTCAAGTCACATACACCTCTTCTTTGGTTTGGTCCATTTTATGGAGAAAGGACCTACTATTAAAATTCACAGATTCAACATCTAGGCGTGCTCCAACATACAGGAGGAAAGGATCATTTTGACTGACGTAATTATCATTGGGAGTAGAAGTCATAGGACTCCCAGTTTTCCTAGTTCTGGTAAGGAGAGTCCTGGTTCCTTGGTTACCCTAAATCCACCCTAATTCCCTTGGGCCTGAGAGGGAATAGCTAGGCAAAGCATTTGTAAAATCTAGTTATCTTCTAGAAAAGTTTTTACTGAGCAAGAAGTTTGTCTAGAGAGGGTTTCAAATGTTGATATAATTTTAATAAGTTAGACTACCTGTTCTTTCTTGTGATCTACTAATCGCACTGGAGGTGGCCAAGATGGGAATTGGAAAAGGAATAGCCCAAGACAAATGGTATTCCAGGAGAGCAGTTTTCTCAAACTCTTCCCTCTCCTTGTAGTTCAACTTCTTTTTTGAGGTATATTGCCCATACCACACAATTCACACATTTAAAGTGTACCAGTCAATGGTTTTTAGTATATCTATGAAGTTATGTAACCAACACCACAATCCATTTTAGAATATTTTCATCACCCCAAAAAGAAACCCTATGACACTTAGCTGTTACTCTCCATTTCTGCCAATTCCTCAGACCTGGCTACCCAACTAATTGACTTTCTAGTTCTTTAGATTTGCCTATTCTGTGCATTTCCTATAAATGGAATCATACGATATGTGGTCTTTTGTGACTGGCTTCTTTCATTTGGTATAATGTTTTCAGGGTTCATTTACGTCATTGCATGTTTCAGTACCTCATTCCTTTTTGTTGTCAAATAATATTCCATTATCTGGATACACTGTATTTTTTATCCCTTTATCAATTAATGGACATTTGGATTGTTTCTACTTTTTGGCAATTATGCATAATGTACAGTGAACATTCATGTACACATTTGTGAGGCCCTGTGTTTTCATTTCTCCTGGATATATACCCATGAGTGGAATTGCTGGATCAGATGGTAACTCTATATTTAACTCCTTGAGGAATTGTCTTCCAAATTCTCTCAAAAGAGGTCACACCATTTTACATTCTCATCAGCAATGTATGAAGGTTTTAATTTGTCCACCTTGTCCTTTAACTTTCAAATACTCTTATAATACCTGATTTGCATGGAAATATCTCTGTCATAAAATCAAATAGATGCATTTATACCTTGGAATCTAACGGACATTCCTGCTGCAACTACTACCATTAGTGATGATATACTTAGCATTTATTGAGGTGTTACAATATTTTAGTTCTGTCCAACTGTTTTAAATGTATTAACATATTAATACATTTAATCTTCCAGGCAACCCTCTGAGATAGGTAGCCTAGCTGAGAAATGACATGATGGTAGCTTATACTGGAGGAGCAATAATGGAATGGTAGGAAGTGAATAGATTACATCATTTATTCATCTGTTTATTTAGTCCCTGATATTTGCTGAGCATTCACTCTCTGCTAGGCGAACCATGTGGTATACTGAGTTTACTGTTGTCGGCAAATGAGATTTGGTCTCTGTTCTCAACAGTGCATTCATAATCTATTGATTTGAGAAATATTCAAGAAATGAAATCAAGATGCATTGTTGATTAACTTGGCATGGAAAGCAATGCACGAAAAGCTCTTGAGCTTTGGCAATTGGAAGACAGATATGTCATTTTCTGAGATAAGGAGCACGGAGGTTTGGGGAGGTGGGAAAGGTGGGTATATGGCAGAAAAATAAGATTTTAGTTTTTAGTTTAGGGATCTGTGAGACATGCAATAACCAGGCAGAAGTAAGGATTTGGAGTTTAGAACAGAGATCTGCTCAATATATAAATTTTGGAGTCACACAGATAATTGAAATCATGAGTGCAATTGCCTGGAGGAAGAGTAAAAAATGATGCGAGAAGACCTTCTAGGACTAGACTTTGAGGAACTTTGACATTTAAAGGCAAGATAAAGAAAGATGGGGCAATAAAGAAACAACCAAGTACGTAGAGGAAAACCAAGAGTTTGTAATGTTCCCGAAGCCAAAAGAAAAGTGCATTTCATGGAAAAGAGCTGTCAACAGCTTTGAATGCCACTCAGAGGCCAAGGAAGATGAAGGTGCTTTGGATTGAGAGGCTTGGCAGTCATCGGTGACCTTCTGGACAGCTGTGTGGTAGAGTGGTGTGGGAGAGGGCACCAGGCAGGTAGAATCTGATGGAATGGAGGCAGAAAAGGTTACCACTCTTTTAAGAACCTCGGTAGACAAGAATCCAGAATAGGTCAGTAACTAGCAGGGAAAGAACATCGTTTGTTTTTGCCTTTTTTTTTTTTTTAAACAAGCTAAATGCATATTTAAGGGCTATTGGTAAGAAGTCAGTGCAGTATGAGAGTGATGACTTATGCTCAAAGTTCAATTATACTTTCATAATTTTGCCTGTACCTTTTGTGTATAGATTGAGGAAATGTTAAAGTTTTTGTTAAGCATGGAGTAGCAGAAAAACATGAACTGCATCCTGGACCTGTCATGTATAGATCAAGTTATTTAATTGCTTTAAGCCTCGTTTTCCTCATCTTACTCTTCAGGATTATTGCAACGATGAGAAATAGTGTATGAAAAGCCATTATCATCACGCCTGGCACGTAGACAGCTCCCAATAAATGGTAGCACTTATTATTTCACTCCTCACAGCTGTGCGATTTGTGTTAGTCAAATCCTTTCTTGGGTTTTGGGGGCTGGCAGGGATGTTGTACCCATTAATCTAAGCTTCAAATAGCTGCCTAGGTTTCCTGTTCCTAAGCCTAATTCTCAAATGATGCTTCATTCTTCCATCATCAACGTGTATTCATTTTTTCAACACAGGTTTACCATTTCTATCACATTACTCAGCCATATTTTTAATCACTCACTGTTGTCATCATTGTCATTATCATTCCATAGAAGGGAGTTCCCTAGCATCAACCTGCCATTCACAGCCTTGGGCTCACACTGCTTGACTTCATCTAATTCTATATCCCACTCCATTCTGCCCTTCCACAAGCCAAAGTTTCCACTGTTCTCATATCCCCATCCTCTCGTCACCCTTTGGACTCGACCCAGGGCATTTTCTCCCTGGTGTCGACCTTGATTCCTTTTGGAATGATTCTAATGGTCCTTGGCAATCTTGGGATATGCCATTCCCAACTGAATCCAGCCCTTGGGACTCTCCTACGTCAGGAAATACCCCCACCTGATTACTGCAGCCCTATAGAGACAAAACTTGTACTGGCATGAAAATAAGAAAAACATCATGATGCCAGTTGATAACAATGAGTAATTTACCCTCATAGAGAATTTCCTAGAATGTACTACTTGTTTTGCAACTTCAGCTGTCTTTTTGACAGTGCAAATGACGGTTGTACCATAACCTTGACTTCAGGAAGTGTGCATTATCTTGCCATTCCCAGCTCCCTTTCTAAGATGTTCTCTTCCTGTCAGTGTGCTATTTGTTCTTCCAGCCCCCTGCACTCAAAATTGTAATATCATCTTGATTCCCATAATCCCTGCTGCATTCCACCCACTCTACTATCATCCATTCTATTATCACTATGCCGATTCTTTAATGCCTTTTGAATTTATCTATTTTTCCCCATTACCTTTACATTTTAACCTATACCCCAGATTTCCTAGTTCCTCTGTCATAGCCCTTAGTGATTAATCTTCTCAGAACTACACTTTGGTCATATCACTGCCCAGCTAAAAATCTCTGTAACTCCATAATACTTGAAAAATAGTATCCAGATGCCACCTACTCATCCCTTCATGTTTTCTCTCTCTCCCTGCTTCCTCTAAGAAAATATTATTCCAAATAGTGTATTTTATTCTGTTTTTCCCTCCATTGTCACCCTGTGGTTGTTCTTGCTTTCTCTCCCTTGCTCAAATAGTTTCACCCACCTACAATCATCTTCTTCCTCTGTTCTTTCTCGAGACTCTCTCAAGTCGAACGTGTTTCAGAGAATCAGCACCTTAGCTGTTAACGATTTCCACTCCTACGAACTAAGAGCACTCAGCTAGGTTAATCACATCCTGGACTTTTGTCATGTAATGCCTTGCATTTGCCTGTCTATCATTTCTTAGAATTTCATATCTGGTAAGTCTCTTAAAGATGACATTATCTTTGGCTATGATGCTGGAGGTAAAGTATCCATTATAAGGGGACTTCTTCTCTGTTCTGTGTGATTCAACCTCCAGCAGGAACATCATACCAAAAGGGGATAATGATGAAATGAAACACATTCAGAGGGAGACTGCTAGAGAGAAAGAGAGAGATCTGAAAATGGGAATATTCATGGTTACTAGATTGGACAGTTATCTCCAAATACTTATAGAAAAATCTTTAAACTTAGCCCATGTGACCCAGAGAATAAAAGAACCATATAGGGGGGTTATAAGAAAATATATTAGCAACCAGTATAGCAGGAGCGAGGATCAGTTAGAAGGGATATTTGCTGTAGGTCTAGTATAGAGCCCTAGAGGGCCTCCTTGCTGTGCTGTACACCCAGCCTTTGGTTTCTGGGTCACAGAAAGATTAGGGAGATTCCTCAGGAAGGTGTAGGGATGTTGGGGTGTCAATGGGGACCCTGGAGGAGGTGGGTTGGGCAGTGGTTACCTAACACTGATACAGAGGTGCTTTAACAACCAACATAGACTTGCTAGTACCTGCTAGTTGAAGATCAAGCCTGGCCATTTAACAGATTTGCTTTCTGCAAATTGGCATAGAAAGAATTTACCCACTAGAATTGGACATTCTGAGTACTGGCATTCTGAGAATTGGACAGCTTTCGGAAATATAATAATACTAACATGAGGAAGTTACAGGGAGACATATTTTCAGTAAAATATCTGAATAAACGTTTTTAACCATTGGAGCTAATAGAAAATAATGTTGTCATAGAAGACCTCCAGGTTCCTTTCAACCTTGAAAGACTGTAATTTTACCATAGTCTAATTCCTTCATTGTGTAGATGAGGAAACTGAAACTCAAGGAGGAAACGTGGCTGAAATCTGCTTTGTCATTGCTGTTTTGCTTCCATATCATGGATTTGCTTTTCCATGTATATCTGTTCTTTCCCTCAACTGTGCTTTGCTTCTTCTAGCCTCTACAATGATGTGACGCATGGCACATAGACACAGGGTCTTAAATAATAAACACGTGATGTACGACTTGATAAAACGCTCATCCCTGTCCACATCTCAAGCTCAGAAACCCAGGGAGAAAACTTAATGCATCCTCTACTCCCTCCTCCTGCTTGGGAAGATTGGAACTTACCACTGCTTCTTCCTTCCCTGCCCAAATGCTAATGGAGGTGCTAATGAGCCCTCTGGCCATCAGAAAGAAAGAGAAAGAAAAATCAAATAGCCTAATTAATCCACAAATTACAGCCACTGAAAAGAAAAAGTGGTCATATTTCCTATAGAAAGCCAGACGGAGACTAATGGGCACTACAGCATTGGTCTTGGCTCTTTGGGGTGTGTAGCTTGGGGCCACCTGTTGTTTTTTCAGGGATTATGAGGCATCACTTGGCTTCCATTTGGGTGGAGCTCACCAACACTCCCTTCCAAGTCTGAGCTGTCTGTTTGCTTATTAAATGGGAAAAGGAGGGCAGAGAGTAACCTCTTTGTATAAGGTGAGCCTCATATTAATAGCAAACATTTATTGAGTACTTATGTGCCGGGAATATACTGAGTGTTTTACTTGGAATTTTTCAATGAATCCTATACCATTATTTCCCCCACTTTCTACACAGGGAAACTGAGGCTTGGATAGGATAGGTAACATGCTCAGGGACACACAGTACATGGCTAAATATGCAGTTGAAGACATACTAGCTGGTACTGAACCCACCAGCTGCGCAGCCCATGCTCTTGACTCTTTCTGTCTACACTAGAGCAGCTAGAGGACTAGAGGACTAGAGGACTAGAGCGGCTGCATCTTCCATCAGTGAACTCTGGGAATGCAGCATAGCTCCTGCTTTGAGCATCCCAGGGGGATTGGGGCTGATCCCCTACAAAATGGGACTTAAATGGATTGGCTTGAGGATGACTGGGAGGGTGGGCGTGGTGATAGGTCAGAACCGTCTGGGGCGCAGTGCAGAAAGGGAGGGCGGGAGCTCCGTGGCCTGTGCTCTGCTGGTTTACAGAGCAGTCTCTCCCAGGCTTTCCAAAAGCACACAGAGGATTTTCATTGCAGCAGGGAGCATGGGCCTTTATCCAGTGAGAATCTAGACAACCGTGTTTAACAGCTACCAGTATACTTAGTGGAAAGCAAATTTAAAAGTGTGAAATCACAAGGTGTGGTAGGTTGGAAATCAAAGAAATGAGTGAAGAAGTTAGGAGTAATTAGGTATAAAGACTTTGCTGCTCATGGATTAACAAATTCAGCTTTGGCTTTTCCTGAAAGCCCAGTGTACATTGTCTGTGTGTGTGTGTGTGTGTGTGTGAGAGAGAGAGAGACCGTGCAAGTCACTGAAGTCTCCAAGCCCTTATAGGAGGCATTTCCTGGCAGGATCAGTCCCACCCAGTCCTTGAATCAGTAAGAACCCCCAAAAGCATCCCTTCTGTTCTGAATCTGGAATGGCAATTAGTCCCACCTGCTGATCAGTAAGCCAAGGGTCCACAGAGCAACAAAAACAGTAGCAGGTGCACCAGCTTCTCGTCTAGTCCTGTGTTTAGCAAACCCTAAGGTGCCTGAGAATCACCTGGGGTGTCCAGTTAAAATTCAGATTCTGATTCAGTAAGTTGGAGGAAGAGGGCGTCCAAGACTGCATTTCTAACAGGTTCTCAAGACATTTTGCTGGTCGGTGAACCACGCTCTGGACCCTCTACATAATTATCTCTTTTGAGCTTAAGATAATGGGTATGAATTTCCACATTTGATGAATAAAAGCACTGGGGCTTAGAGTACTGAATAATTTGCTCAGTCACAGAGCTAATGAGCTCTGTCCAGGTCCCATGACTGCAAAATCCATGCTGCTTCCGTTACATGCCACTGTAGCACACACGCACATTCAAGCCACGGCTTCCATGAGACTCAATATGGTGACATGTACAATAGAGGCCTAAGCATCCCTGTTCTCCAGGACCTGATTTACGCAGCCCACTGTCTTCCAAGGTCTCTGGGGCTGGTGCTTGCTTGGACTGGAGTCTGGCTTTAAACCCATCCTAACCCTCTTGTCCAGGACACCAGCCATCTCCTGACTCAGGGCTGAGCCCATTTCCTATTGCCTCAATCAGAAAAACTCCTGTTACTTTTGTTGCACTAGCCACTGGGCCCAAGTATATGACCCCACTTTGCTCCTTGGGTGGAGCTATTGGATTAGAATACCACCTGGAATGTTCTAGAGTAAGAAGCTCTCCTTCAGGATTAATGGTAGTCTTTACCAGTCCCACCCTCACGGGGCCAGCCCTTTTCTCCCCACATTATCAGTCTCCCCAGTCTTTACCCCATGCAACTCTGGTTCCTTTTCCTGCTCTCATTGTGACCTTCTGGTATGCCTAATGACAAGGTGACACAGTTTCTTAAATGGTCTCTAGCTTCCTGGGGCTAACAGTTTAGTTAGGGTGATAGATGCAAATAACCAGTCACTTGTCTCTGTACTTTGCTCTTCCCTTCCCTCTTCTCCATGTTTAAATGCTCAAAGCCTGAAGGATCCACTATAAATAGCATGTTTTCCATAAAGCCTTTCCTGATCACCTTAACTGACACTGACCTCTCCTTCCTCCATACTCCCCTAGCCCAGTGGCATCTTCCTTGTGTATGTCTCATAGCATCTAACACTTTGGACTGTGCACTGTGGTCAGCCTTAGCCACGGCTGCCCTTGTATCTGTTGCTCCCCAGAGGGTGCTCCTCTACCTGGTCCATTCTTATATCTCCAGCCATGTGCTTTGCACATTGTATGTGCTTAATAAATGACCACTAAATGAATGAAATTATTTCAAGTATTACGTGGCATAATAAAGGACCAGAGCACAATTGGTGGAAGAATAAGTGAATAAAAAGGAGGCTGGAAAAAGAGGAGACTACCTAGAGGTCTTATGGAGGAAATGAGGTCGATCTGTCTCTTAAAGGGTGAATAGGATGTCCATAGTGGGATTACTAATAACTATAATAACTAAAAATTATTGAGTATCCATCTTGTGTCAGATAGTGGCTAAACCATGTGCTCATTTCATTCCACGATAGTTTCCATTTTACAGATGAGGAAACACACAGAAAGTTCAGAGAGGCAAGTTCATTTTCTCCAGAGCATGTGCATTGTAAGTAATGAAGCCATGATTTGATTCCATCCCCAGCACACGTTTTAACACCCAGTGCTCCAGGTATAGATGAGGACGGCTCAGGCACAGGCAACGGCCCAAGCAGAGGCAGGACCGGAGTGGGAGCCGCAATTAATCCCACGTGACAGTGTAGGCTGGCCCCTGGGGCTGCGATAGTGTCAGACAAGGCTGGGGAGGTGGTCTGGGGACAGCCCAGGGTCATGTTTTCCCTTCGTGAGAATGAAGAGTACGAGTCACAAAGAAGAAACACCGAGTCAAACTTGCACTGAGAAGCGTTATTTATGTGCTGTCTCTGGCCCAGCCTGGGGCTGCTGCCGTGTGGGGAACGCGGATCCCGGCCAGTGCCCCCGGACAGCTCTGAGGCCCGAGGAGCTCTCTGCAAAGTCACACTTTGGAGAATAAAGCTGCTGGTGATGCCCAGAGTGGCCCAAATAAAAGTCAAATACCACATTCAGTCCTCCAGGGGTGTTTTTGCTATTAAATTAAGTCTGGAAAATAAATAATTGTCTTTGGATTTGATTTGAGAGATTTTTGGTAGTTGAACACTCAGTCAGGGGGAATTTAAAAAAAAAAAAAAAAAAAAGGCTGTTTCTTGAAAGATTGTTTGACTGCCTCCCCCTGCCAGATGACAGTGGATGGCAATGAAGCCATGCTGTCTGCAAAGAGATGATTTTTTCCCCCTCCTTGACACAATTATCCCAGCAAAATAGAGGGGGGAGGGGAGGCTCCGTCATATGTTCCAATTTTTATTGCTACATTCCTTGGATGGCTCCATATGTTTACCTTTAGCTGACTTTAGACTTGGTGTTCTCTGTGGCTGCTGGCACCAACCACAGAATTCTTTCATGTCTATTACTTTATTAAGGAATGTAAAAGCCACATACAGACCGACCAGGGGACACAACAGTAGGAGACACAAATAACCCTGAATGCGCTCGCTAAGAGCCTAAGGGAGGCTTCACACCTAATTCTCCCAGATGGGCTGTAAGGCTCCCAAGAACCAAAAGGGGGCACTCTTAGCACTCGCTCCCGAGCCCAATTGCTAATACCGTTTTTGATAAATAAGTAGTGCAGAAACAGCACAGGGCTTTGAGATGGGTCCTGATGGAAGCAGAATGGGGTGAAGGAAACCACTCTCATTATCGGGGAATTTTTGAAAAAAAAAATTTGACTTTTCATTGACTAGAAATGGAATTCTGAAATCATAGGGAAGTTGTTAAGATTAAATGGGATAAATGCACAAAAAATGGCTTCACACAATGCCTTGGCACGTCTATCAGAAATGCACAAAAAGAGTAGCTATTATTTAAGCACATAGTCTGGCGTTTTCTTCCTGTTACAAGGGTCACTGAAGCCAGGTCCAGCCTGGCTCCTAGCACAGGGTATAATTGTGGAATGAGTCTTTGTGTTGGACAGCATTAGGCAGGGCTGGGGGATAACCAGGAACTACTCGATCCCTACTGTGCGCCAGGAACTTCGCATAAGTTGTCTTGTTCTCACGATTGTGTAGATGAGGAAATTGTGTCTCAGGATGGCTGAATACATTGCCCTGGTATGTGATGGAGGCAGCATTTGAACCCAGGGCCTGTCTCACTGATTCCAAACCTGAGCTTTTTGTAGCAGACAAGAGAACACAATTCAGGACCTACTTCTCATAATGCGTTATTTTCTCACTTTCGTCTCAGATTCCCACGATCACTTTACTGCTTGAAGCCAGCACTGAAAACTTCCGGTCCCCGATAGATAGAATTCCAAACTAACATCCTTAAGTTTCTCAGCAAAGCATGTTTGCAGCGAGATGGAGAAAGGAAGAACTGAGGGACGAGGTCATGGAGGTAGATCCTGTGCCACCAGCCTCCAAGGATGCTTGTCGGTGCCTGGAGGATCCTTACTAGTTCTCCTCTCTCTCTGTCTCTCCAGACACCTACATAAAACTGACTGCCATGAAACACAAAAGCCAAGCCCCCAAACTTCACAGAACAAGGCCTGGGTTTTGTTCTAGCACCAGAACTCTTCCCTTCTCCTTCCCAGGAGTTTATAGTCTGCACTGTAACTACCCAGTACATTGGGAGGTTAAAAAAGAGAGCTCTTGCTCAGAAAGAGCTGGAAAGACTGTCTGGAGCAAGAGGGTGTGTTTTTGCCTCCCTCACGGAGGCTAATGGACACCTGTTCCTTACCAGTAGGTGTCAGTGATTAAAAGTGGACATGCTTTGACGTAGCATGCAATAGAAAGAAGAGATTCTTTGCTGAGATGACAAAACATGTTTGGCTTGTGAATTTCGTTGCGATCCTAGAATGGGTGAATGGCTTGCAACTGAAGGATGTTTTGATTATCAAGAGGGTCACCCCTCAGCCTCACTTAGGATTAGATTTTCTCTCACTGAGTATAGGGCTTTCAGTCCTGTAACAATTTACTGGGTTTTTTTTTTTTTTCCCCATCAGCTCCTTCAAGATCTTCAGAATCAACAACTCTTTCATCTCCGTATCATTGGTAAAACTTTTTATAAAACTAGATGCTCTTCCCAATGAGAACTGGCTATGTGTATCTAATGTTTACACTGGGGCAATATTTCCCAAGGCGGTAGTAAAGGCTCTGAGAAGTCCTGTAGTAAAAGAAACCTATGTCACTTTACTTAATCCAGGGATTCTCATATATATCTGACCACAGAACGCTTTTAGCTAATGTCTATTAATATCTCATGGAAATAGTTTAGGTGTAAACATATAAACTCTTAGAACTGCTTAGAAGGGATAACCTCAACTTATTGATGGATTCGGATAGACTATTTAAAGCAGAACTATTGGTCACATATTTGGGATAAAAACTGAAGCTGCCTTAGTGGTCTGTCTAGATTATTTTTAGGTTTGTGTAAGTATGTGTGCATGTGTTTATATATACTACATATAAATATGCGTTTTGGCTGTGAGGTTGGAAGACGAGGGAAAAAGAGAAGAAGATATTCCTGTCTGTAAAGAAGCAGTAAGTGTCCTGTGGGACAAGGGAAATGTCTATAAATTTTAAGGCATCATCCCCACCTTCTACTGCTGGCAGACTCTGGTCACAAAAATAAGCATCCTGTGGCTTCCTATAATGATGGAAACACCTGGATTCATGCTCCCCATGAATGCCTTGACAATTGGAGATGACACCCCTTCCCATAAACCTCCCAGAATTCTGTGTCCTCAGCCCAGAGACCAGCCCCCACCTCACCCCCAGCCCAGCACCCAAAATACCTCTTCCAAAATCATCGATACCCATATAACGCACTCATCGGTAGGCTTTTGGATGGTAAATGCAGAACATAGTATTGTTTTATTCGATGTTTTGATCTAGTTTTTATTTTCAGAGCATGTTTGAAACCTTCTAAAGAAAATTCTTAGAAACCCACTCTGTAAAAAAAATATATACAATTACATATATTTTTTAATTGTTGAAAAGTTATGGGAGTTGTTTTTAAATTATTTTAAATGAAATATAAGGTTGTTTTCTGAAATAGAACTTTGCCCGTGTATTTTTTTTTAATTGTCACATAGAGGGTGATTTTAAAGTAAATAAGAACACAAGGTTCATATTATTTTAAATGTATATTGTATTTGTCTTCTCAATGCTGCGGTTTTTAGGTCTGTGAATAGCATCATAGTATGGAGCCAGCCTATTAAGCAGCCTGTTTGGGTAAGGAAACCCTGAGACCAGCACAATGTTGTATTGCTCACTGTGTCCTTCCAATATGGTTAGAATTCCACAACCTAAATGATCATTTGTTGAACAAATTCATGCTTTTATTAGTCAAAATACAGAGAAAACAGAGCCTCCCTGTTTCAAGATATTTGCTAATGCATGGTTAATTATCACATATAGCTTACTATAATTCATTTTACAGGGGAGACCTCCTGCAGGTAACATACTAGCAGTTTATGAACCAAAATAACCTCACTATAGATTAGAGCTGTTCCAGGGCCGCTCAGACAGTTGGTGCTTCTAGACCTTCTCACTTCACATTGCTAATTCGAACAAGGCTTTATTTTTATATTTGTCAGCAGCAAGACTGTAGGATGGTTGTTAAACCTCTCCCAGGCCTAATTAGAGCAGCAATGCTCGCATTCATAATGAAGCTCGTGTCTTGCTCGGGAGGCAGTGAGCTGGGCTGTTACAGTAGCTTCCTGGCAGGCCGCGGCTGGCAGTTTTAAGGTAGCTAGTGGCTGCGATATTAAGTGACTGTTGAAATTCATTGACTCCACTACGGCTAATGTGTCTAGATGACAACAAGTTTACACGGTTCTTTTATAGTTACAGCAAATGGGTCCATTTAAATATTTATTAGGTGATTATGGTGATGTGAAATGGAAAAAAAAATGCTAAAAGCAATATCTCAAGTATGGCTGTTTTTAACTGTTTATGTGGGGTCTGAATCATGGTATCACTCAAAATTGCTGCATCTTTCCCTTATAAATATTTATACTAGATCAGCAGTGATGAGTGCTAATTTATTTGCATTTTGTTTCTTTATTGACTTCTCCCTGGGCAGAAGTTAGCTGTGAGGAGTCATGCAGGCTTATTGGGTTGGAGGCTATTTCCATCTGCCAACCGGGAGGGGCATTTTGATTAGCTGGGGGGGGGGGGGTTCACTTTGCTGAAACTGAAGAGCCCTTTTTGCTCTTGGAGATGCAGCCTGAGAGAGTATTCAGGCAGCTGGTGTTTTGCCCTCTGTCGGAGTTGATGTGCATGCTGGCAAGCCGTTTGGCCTCCAAAAGACTGCTTTTCTGTATAGCAACTTGTCAGACCTCCTAGGATTGAATTAGGTGAGGCTGTCTGATCTGGGCTGACTTCTAACTCAATTTTTTTTTTTTTCTTATTCTGTGAGCCACTTAAAAGACTACATTTTCACAAACACAAAAAGGTATTTATCTCAAATGGAATGGGACATCTGAAACAAAGAGAAGTTAAAACAAACCCATCTCTGTCCTGTAAAGGTTAAACCTACATGATACCAAACAACTCAAAAAGTCTGCCGGGGGAACTGTCAAAAAATTTTAGGAAGATATGGGGCAGATGGAAGTTTGTCACTTTGCAACTGAATATTCTGACTGTCTGGGTAGCTAGAACATAAGATAGTGATTCACAATTCACTGTCCACAATGCAATTTATTATTTTCTTTCCTATGTCTTAAAACAAACTGTATCATTGTATAGCCTTGATATGGGTAAATGTAGAATCTTCAGGTTTTTATTTTTTTATTTATTTATTTATTTTTTTTTTTTTTGAGACAGAGTCTCACTCTGTTGCCCGGGCTAGAGTGAGTGCCGTGGCGTCAGTCTAGCTCACAGCAACCTCAAACTCCTGGGCTTAAGCGATCCTACTGCCTCAGCCTCCCCAGTAGCTGGGACTACAGACATGCGCCACCATGCCCGGCTAATTTTTTGTATATATATATTTTAGTTGTCCATATAATTTCTTTCTATTTTTTTTAGTAGAGACGGGGTCTCGCTCAGGCTGGTCTCGAACTCCTGACCTCGAGCGATCCACCCGCCTCGGCCTCCCAGAGTGCTAGGATTACAGGCGTGAGCCACCGCGCCCGGCCTGAATCTTCAGGTTTTTAGAAGGAGCTTTTTGAAATAGCCCATTACTGCAATTAGGATGCCCTGGAGATCTGAGGACTGTCCAGATGAAAGTTTGCATAGAACACACAAGGCTGTTGAATCAGAAACCTCTGAAGGTACCATAGTTATTTCTGGCTCTAGCTGTGTATCTCTTTTTTACAAAATGCACTAGTTTCTCATTAGAGCTTGATCTGTTACTGTGAACTCCAATCTTGGACCTGTTCAAGGGCATTAATTACCAGAGTGTCTAAAACTACTTCATGTTATGATTGATGGTATATCCCTCTAGGCAAGGATGTAGCAAGAGTTCACCCCAGTGAGGTTCTACAAAGTCAGACAATTTAAAGAGATTTACAATTATGTGGGACTTTCACTATGAAGATAACGTTATGGTGAATCTTTGGTCATGTGAAGACTTCTCTGATGATTAGAATTATTCTTAAGTCTACACATGTGTATTCTAATTTTAAGACTCTAACCATATGAACCTTCTGATTAAAAATCATAATCTTGGGTTCCTTTTGATGCAGGAATTCGCAGCTTCGTTTACTACCCATGGCAGTAGTGATTTGCAAGTGACCCATAGTAGGTAGTCGGTTACTTTATTTTAGTTTGAATTTTCTGAGCTATGAAGATGGTGTGCACAGGCGGATCATTCGGTGCTGATGGAAATCCACATCTTGGTCCAGTTTTATTGTTCTCAATTGATATAAACTAATATCTTTCAATCCTATGAACTCAGTAAGGACATTTACTCTCCCCACTTGATAAATGAAGAAATATGGAATTAAAGCAACTTTGGGGTTTTCTGGAGGTTTCAGGTGGGCTGCCATTCTGCCCTCCTCCAAGTAGGGGTCTCAGTGGGGGTGTGCCTTCAATGCTCTTCTGCACAGCCCTGTGTGGCCACCCGCTGTCAGGGTATACACCTCTTGCAACTGTGAAGACCCCACTGTTATAAGTTTTCTAGTATATTTCATAGACATACAACAGATTCACTCTACCAATATCTTCCTTATTCACAATTTTTCAATTTTATAAAGTAAAGCCCTCTCTAATAAGTTTTCTTAGAATTGGAATCTAGCAATATATCATAGCCAGAGTAGGTCATTGGGAAAAGTAGGATTTTAGTGCATTCGGGCTGCTATAACTAAATACACTAAGCTGAGTGACTTATAAACAACAGAAATTTATTTTTCACAGTTCTGTAGGCCAAGAAGTCCAAGATCAAGGTGCTGGCAGATTCAGCGTCTGATGAGGGCCCTGTTCCAAGTTGCCGACTGCTGACTTTTCTCTGTGTCCTCACATGGTGGAAGCGGTACTTAGCTCTCTGGAGTCTCTTTTATAAAGGCACTAATCCCTTTAGTGCAGAGCCCTCATATCCTAATCATCTCCCAAAGGCCCCACCTCCTAATACCATCGCCCTGGCGATTAGTTGTTAACACATGAATTTTGGAGGGAAACAAACATTCAGACCATAGAGTGTGGTGAGGATTCTAGTCCAGAATTCTTTTCTTTAAAATCACTATGTTAGGGTGAGGGCCAAGAACCAAATAGGGAAGTAAATTCTATTTACATGTGGGAGACTATTATAAAAGAATCGTTTAGGCTTGCCTTTCAAGATATCAGCCCAGGAAAGGCAACTCTCCAGTACCTTGGCTGGGGGAAACAGGTAAAGAAAATATCAGCTCATTTTTGCCACTGTCATTAAGTCTGTGTATCCTTGAGTTGGCTGGTTCATTTATTTCCGGTGGAAAAATAACAAATGGCCTTTCTTCAAGTGCACAGGCTCATAGATTTCCACATGGTGAAAGATAATCGCTGAGTATCCTAGCTTGCATGTGTGCTATGACCCCCAAAGTAAACTAACCTCACATTTAAATTAAAATCAACTTCAGCATGGAGGACTTCAAACAAAAGCAATAAAACCCTCAATGCCCTTTCTTCTTCTCATGTGTTTTCCTTTGTTCTGCTCTGTTGAAAAATGACAGTCTTAAAAATGGAATAGCAAAGTGTATTTGTTCTCGGCTCTGATGCCATTTGGGGTGTGTATACTTGTGTGTGTGTGTGTGTGTGTGTGTACGTATCTACACGCCCTCCGATGTGCTCACAGATTTCGGCTCGCTGGGCTACATTGCATTGCTCTGCGTTCCCATATCATGCACCTGAGTCGGTACCCACCCACGTCCTTTTCCCTCTGATGCTCAAGCCTTGTCAGTGTGCACCATCATTGAATCTATAGTTCTGGCTGAACTTTACTATTAGAGATGGGGGGTGGGGAACAAACTGTATGTGTCACATACCAGTGACTCAATACAACACTTGTGACACCAGATCTATGGGGGTATTTCCCCACACACTGAGCAATTCTCCAGCAGGCACTCACTGGGTGTCCTATAATTCAATTCAATTCTGACAGTATCTTCCTGGAGATAGCGTCAGATTCCACAGGTTAAAGGCTCAGTCCACCAAGACTGCCCCCCACTTCAGACGACAATCACAAGGCGTAGGTAATTCCCTATACTTCTGATCCCTGGGCTATAAATCAGGGTTTCCACTATCTTCTCTTTGGGTTAGATTAATTTGCTAAAGTGGCTTAGGGAACTCAAGAAAACACTTTACCTGTGCTTACCATTTTATTAATACAGGCTATAATAAAGGATACAGATGAACAGCCAGATGGAAGAGATGCATAGGGTGAGATCTGGAAGGGTCCCAAGCACAGGAGCTCTGAACCTGCAGAATTGGGGTGCACCATGCTGCTGGGACATGGATGTGTTTGCCAGACCCAAAGCTCTTAAAATCCCATAGTTTAAAGATTTTTATGAAGGCTTCATCACATAGGCATGATTGATTATTAACTCAATTTCCAGCTACTCTCTCCTCTCCAGAGAACAGGGAGTGGGGCGGAAAGCTCCAGGCATATAATGATGGCTTGGTGTTTTTGATGACCACCTCCCGTTCAGAAGACCACCAAGAGCTGCCTCATTAGAATAAAAGATGCTCTTGTCACCCAGAAAATTTCAAGGGATTAGGAGCTCTGTGTCAGGAGCCGGGGTCAAAGACAATATTAGAACAAAAGATTCTCTTAGCACCGCTACCACTCAGGAAATTACAAGGGCTTTAGGAGTTCTGTGCCAGGGACTGGGGGCAATATGTATATTTTTTATTATTTCACAATATAATAAAAGAATTGTAGGTAGTAAATCAATTAATTAATTAAAGATGGTATGGCTGTCCAAAGCTACAAGCTGAGAGAATATTAGGTGCTACTTCAAGCTATTTTATACCCTAGTCTAAAATACTCTTGTGTAAGGAAATGTCAATTCTTTCTACTCCCATCTCAACCAACTATTATTCAAGGCATGTCTTGCATAGATATTGGTTTTATTATTTTGTCTTCTTATGCATTGTCCTGATGGAATCTCAGGGTAAAGTTTGAGAGGTAAGTAAGGTGCCTTTTTTCCTGACGGGTGAATCTTCCTGGTGTCATTCGTTAGGGGAAGACGTAGAGCCTCAGGCCAGAAAGCAGAACACGGAATGTCAGGGATTATCATCATCTCCACTTCACACAAAGGAGAACTTCTCAAACGAGATGAATGACCTGCCCAAATGTCACAGCTAGCTCTGCTAAAAAAAAAAAAAAAAAAAAAAAAAAATCACAGAATCTAGGATTGTTCATTCTAGCTTGTCCCTGTGATGAGGGCTCTCTAGGATATCAAACTGGCTTTAAAATGTAGTAATAATTGCCTTAAAAGTAGTATTTTTGTGGCACTATTCAGATTATAAAATATGTGTGTGTTTATATTAATGCATATATCTATGTATGTGTGCACGTGTGTCTGATCCTCACAACCGTTCAGTGAGAAACAGGGAACATTTTCTGCCCCAATGCAATAGATCAGGAAATGAGATTCGGAGTTCAAATAAACAGCCCCAAATCCAGTTTGGGTTAGAACCCAGTTCTCCAGATTCCCTACCTGGTGTTCTTTCTACAGCATCATGATTATGAAGTGCTTTCTCGTAGCTCACTATCAGCTGTTAAGAAACCACATGAAGGTTCTCAAAAATACAGATTACTTTGAAGAGAAAATGAATGAAAAGGCAATTAACTTGTTTCAGTCAGCAAGGCTTGAAAACAATTGCTCCTGGAAGCCTCAGGATGATTTCTTGTTCTTGAGACCGGGAAGTGATTCACACTGATTAGAAATTTCTGACCTTCAGAATCTATTTTGTATTTCCTTTTCTCCCGAAGTTATTGATTTAGAGTGCTATTTACTCTATGTTCAAGCTTCAGTGGCTGTTAAAAATGAGAGAAAAAGTTTGAGGATCACCTTGTTATATTCTACTTTATTAGAAGTAGAAAAATCATCCCAGAAGAAAGTAACCAAATAGAAAAATATGCTGGAGTTGTGAACAGAAATAGACATCAAAAGTGATTAATATATGAACAAGAAGACAAGGGAAACTCCATCCACAGAGAGTCTTGTGGTGGAGCATGTTATGGGATATTTTGATAGAAAAGCCCCATTGTGCACTCTAAGAACAATAAAATAGATTTTTAGGAGTCATCACCTTGGTTGCACTCTCAGAGGAAATGATTTGTCAGGTAGCTTGACCTGTGCTGTTCAGAGACACCTGTGCGTTGGACAGTCAAGAGACCACAGTAGGAGATATATGGCAATCTGCCAGCTGAAACCCCTGAATCTCACCATCCACTGCCTCCCAGGGGGATGAATGGTGGGATGCTTCCCCGGAGACTTAAAGTTCTAGATGAAAGTTATAGAGGACCTCTCAGGACACACACAGGCGATGTTTTCATCTCTTCTTCCAGTAGAAGGTCATGTCTTTGGAAAAGAAAGGAGGATGGGGTGGGGGGTGAACAGCTGGAGAGAGTGTTGAAAAGATGTTAGTCTCCTGGACTGTGGCCTATGATATGAGAACAAAGCGTCCTGGCTACAATATGGGTACACGTCACAGAGACTGAGGCGAATGTATTTGGCAGATAATTCTACCCTGATTAACAGAGTGGAAACAGGATTTGTGTCAGAGAGAGGGAGCAAAAAGTCCAAATATACCACAAAACAGAATTATAGGAAAGACGCCAAATCTGACACTGCAAGATGCAACAGAGAGAGAAGGCAGAGCTTCCTACTATTTCTTAGGTGATGACAAATGGCATTTACCAAACCTACAACGTAGAAAGGGCAGGCCGGGCGCGGTGGCTCACGCCTGTAATCCTAGCACTCTGGGAGGCCGAGGTGGGCGGATCGTTTGAGCTCAGGAGTTCGAGACCAGCCTGAGCAAGAGCGAGACCCCACCTCTACTAAAAATAGAAAGAAATTATATGGACAGCTAAAAATATATATAGAAAAAATTAGCCGGGCATGGTGGCGCATGCCTGTAGTCCCAGCTACTCGGGAGGCTGAGACAGGAGGATCGCTTGAGCTCAGGAGTTTGAGGTTGCTGTGAGCTAGGCTGACGCCACGGCACTCACTCTAGCCTGGGCAACAGAGTGAGACTCTGTCTCAAAAAAAAAAAAAAAAAAAAAAAGAAAGGGCAAATGGCTGCACTTGAGATGCTAAGATACAAAGATATATGCGATCCCATAGATTTTCTCTACTTGCCTGGTGAAGCAGGTATGTACATTCTATGGTTAGAATGTACAATAAATGAACCTTTAGAAAAAAAGGCAAAAGAAGAATATTAAACCCATCCAAAGAAAGATATTTAAATGGCAAATACTTGTGACCGGAATTCTTGCCCTGGCTAAGTCAAGAAAGATATGGATTCTGTTGCTCTGAAAGAGTAGGGTCACTCCTGATAAATCCAGACACACTTACCTGGGACCCGCCATAACTGTGCCCACAAAGGAAATCAGACCGTTTGTTCGAGAAACATCACCTATGTGTTGAGTGGTGGAAATGCACAGGTGAACCAGAGATTCTGTGCCCTCCAAGAGGTGACAATCTGGGAGGGAAGAGAGATGTGAAAATGAAATATTTCAAATCCAGCAGGCTTGATGTATTTGGAGGGATAAAGGAGGTATAGGTAAAAATCCTGGTGGTTGCAAGGGAGTGAGTTTTCCAGCAGAAAATGTGTCTCTTCTTTGAACACAGACTGTGGAGGTTTGTGGCTGAATGAAAATACTTTATTCCCTTGGAGACCTCGCTTTGTAAGACACAAACCTTTAAAAAATATTGGAGGTTGCATGCTTGGGCAAGGCCAACCTCAGCACTGCAAAAGAAGTTTCTCAGGAGGCAAATGCCTTTTGAGAGCTTCTCTTATTTGCTACTAACCTTGATGAACCCTTATAGAAACTTCCAATCTACCAGAGTAGATTGCCTTTCTTGTTTGACACCGGTTTTGTGGCTAGCCCGAGTGACTTGTTGTAAATCTCTTTTCATCTCCGCTGAAGAAACAGGGTGGCATGTTGCCCATCAAAGACAGAAAAAGGAGAGGAATTTGGATCTGTACATAATGGAGTCATCTATATGTGCAAAACCTACAGATCTGAGAGAGGAAGTAAAGTGAAAAGCATTTTAATTTCAACAAAGGGAAACAGAATCAAAAGTTCTATTTTGATGGAATTATACCATAGGCTACCTAGCCAGACAGTGTTTGGGATGATATTTTCCTAATATAGATTATTTTTTAAAATTATTTCCTACTTCAGATTATACTAAAACATATAGAAGTAATCTTATTAGGATGGGGGACTTTACATACATTCACCAGAAGTGTGATTCCATTAAAACTAGAATATCTCACAAACATTTACCTCCCTGGCAATTTTATCTTTTAGAAAATAGAGGAAAAATATAGAAGAATCGCCCTTTGACTTGGAATTGGACTTCAAAGCAATATTGAATTAACAGGAATTTTGTAAGAACCATCTCAGAGACGTTAAAGAGATAATGAGGATAGCTGGACATATACGCACGGCTTCCAGAAATTCAGAGGATAGATAGAGGCAAGCCCATAGCTAGAAGACTTCTAAAATGAGCAATGATTTCTAAGTCTGAGGAATGCCAATAGTTAACACTTTGGTTATTCAGTTGAAAAGAACTCCATTGAGAACAAAAAGAGGAAGGGCAACTTATGAAACCTATTGGGTACATAAGGGGGCTTTCTGCATTTAAATCTCAAGAGAATCCATTCAGAAATTGGATTTGAACCAGAAGATGCAATATGGGTGCCATGCTTTTGTTGACTGCGAAGAACTCTGAAAACCAAAATGAAATAAATCTTAGGTAAGGTCCTCATGTCCCCCAAAGACTGACATATTAATAGTACCTGCACATAGTGGGCACTTAATGAACAGTTGTCAAACTGAACTGCTTTGCTGAATAACAGAGAGAAAGGACACTCCACTTCTATTAGGTTTTTAGATTTTCTAGCAAGAATGACCTTCACATTCAAAAGAACAAAATAAACAATATAAAGATGAAAATTCAAATCAAGATTGAGGGAGAACAATTGCACACCCAGGAGTTCAAGAGTTTAGGCCTTGAAAAGTTTTATCTGAGGCCACTAAAAACAAATACATGTATATCCTCTTAGCAATCTTATTATTTATCATTGAGATGATACAATGAATGGGAGAGTTCGTAGAGGACTAGTAATCAGAAAGTATCCAAACTTATTAAAATGCAATTCCTTAAACTTATATTTTCATTAAAATTTATTTTATTTTATTTTTAACAGTTTTCAATAATTGATAAAAGTCTAGAAAAGATGATTAAATTATAGCTTCAAAAAAAAAAAAAAGGACCCACAGTAAAATGATCGCTTAGAACCCACATTTGCTCACTAAGAACAAATCATGGCACAGTCACTTTATTTGCCTTTGAGCTGAGATTTTCTGTGTTGATACATTAAGAGAATACCCCCAAACAGAGTACTTATTAATTTCAACCGGACATTCAACAAAATCTCCCAAACGGATTCACACCTGGTTAATAACTACGCTCAAAAACTAGAACAGCCTGGAGGAAATGTACCGTGAGCACGTAGGGTTCTGCCATTGTCTGTGACCTCCTCAATTGGTTGCCAAATCTGTTTTTATCAGCAGAGGCTTTGAATTTGAGCCCATGTGATTTTCTTCTCATTATGCTGCGGTGCCTACAGACAGAGGAGAGTGATGGCACGTTGAAAGGTTTAAAGCCATTCTATATCAGGAAATGTTAGCAGAACAGGCAACACTCATTCTGGAGGATCAAAAAGGGGCCGTCCGACTCATTTTGGCTGCTCAGAGGCCAATGCATTTTTTTTTTCTGGCTCCTAAATGCTGTGTAAGACATTCCTTCCCATTTTCCTTAGCCTCATCGCAGCATTACACATTACTGACCACCTAACTGACTTTTTGTATCATCTTCCCTTGGTTTCCACAGTGTTACACTCTCCTAGTTTTATACCTTTCTTCTTTATTTCCTTTCTCGGGTTTATTATTAGTTAATTCACTTCCTCTGGCAACTGGATGGAGACAAAGTTCGGTCCTTAACTTCTGCTCTTCTATTCCTTTTCCCTTGGTGCAGTCGTATCCACTCACCTCTGCATTAACGGTTCCTAAATCTATAAACCCAAGTTTGACCACTTTCCTAAGCTCAAGTCCCACTTAAACAATTGCCTGATGGACATATGTATTTAGAATTCCTACAAACATCCAAACTCAAAATGTCTAAAGCATCACTGATCTTTCTAAAACCCATGCTTCATTTTGGCTTCCCTAATTCCATCAACAGCACCACCATTTATAAGGTCAAAATTGGAGAGATGTCTTTGTCTTTCCACATTGTTTTCTCTCATATCTAATTTGTCAACAATTGGTGTCAGTTCCTTATTAATGGATTCTTTTGAATTTGTCCATTCATTCCCATTTCTGCAGCTGGGACCTAAGTCAGGTGTTGGCTAAGTCACTGCACCGTCTTTCAGTTTGTTTCTTTGCCTCCCTTCGAATACCTCCCACATAGTTCTATAAGATCAACCAGCCACAAGGGAGGAGCACGACTCTTTCATTGGGTCACTTCCTTCCTCACCAGTGGCCTGCCATGCCCCAGCTGAAAGACCTTCTCACCTTTGTGACATTCAAATCCTAATCTACTTTCAAAGTCCAACCAAAGTTCTTCTTGCTCTCATGAGGTTTTGAATCCCGGCTCTGCCACTTTCTAGCTGGGTAACCTTGCACAAGCTACCTAACCTCTCTGTTTCAGTTTGTTCATCCAAAAAAAAAAAAAGATTATGCTAACAGTACCTACATCACAGGATTGTGAGGAGAATGAAATGAGTTTGCATCTAGTTAGAGCACTCAGAGCTAGTAAATGATATATAACACATTAAATAAAATAAATAAAAATGTGTATGTTCTCCAAGTATTCCACATTGGAATTTATCTCTTCCCCTGTGCTCACTATTAATATGTCCCAGGTATAACCTTAATCTCCTCCATTTATTAAATCATGTTGTCACTTATGCTCCCAAGTGGGATGTCTATTAGCCACTCCATAGACTGAAACTTAGTGGAGGCAAAGTCCACATCATGTGTTTTTTTTGTGTGTGTCTCCACAATCACTACTATAGACCCCACTTATTAGGGAAATGCAAGTAATGATTAAGCACTAATATGTTTCTGGTTTTCTAGAAGTGCCCCTGGATTCTCTCAATATCACCATTTTCCCTTTATTTCTAGACCTGGCCTCATAGATCTCTGCCAGAGGGTTGGTTTGTGTGCTACAATCTCCCTCTCTTGTTAGCCATCTCTGAGCGCTACATTTATCAGGGACAGTGGGTCTTGGCAGGCAGACAAGAAACACAATCTGTAGACAGAGCCACCACAAGCCAATCTTGCCAGTATAATTCCTGCAGTTTGCTGACAGCCGTGTGGTTATTTTCCAAGCCTCTAATATGGAATACCATGGGGCCTTTAAGGAGAAGTAGTTGAAGATCAGGGTAGCTGGCTGATTTCCCTCCATTTTTTATCTTGGGGAGGTCATGTGCCTGACATTCAACTCTTAAATGATCTGGGATGCCACAGCTGTCACATAAAGAATAATCCAGCAAAAGAGTGAAGTTTTGGATTGAATTGGTGTGAATGCTTCAGCAAATCTTCTGAAGAACATCCAAAGCCACACATAAATAATGAGTTTGGAAGAGCAACAAGAATGCATGGGATGCGGCCTTCTGAATCAGCCATATAGTGTTCTTGGAGTGGTGGGCTATGTAGGACAAAGGGCCATTTGAACACACTCATCAGGGTGTGGTGGGGTGGGGGAAGCTTTCTTTGAGCAAATGGTCCCAGTGCAGTTTGATTTCCATGCAAAATCCCACCCCTGCGCTGTGACCTCAGCTTAAGCAGGGCACTCAGCATGGAGGTGTTTCATCACCAAAAATTCATGAACTATTTCACCCCAAACCAGGCTCTGATATCCCTACCCAAAAAGCATTGCCAACCCTGTATCGTGCATATAAGATCTACCCTCTTTGTTACAACTAGGGCGTGGCTGGAGCTGACTTTATGGTCTAGGCAGTTTCATGAGCATCAAAGAAACAGCTTCCCTGATAATTCCATCAACTGGATGGAAATGACAAGTTGAAAATCTCCTTATTGTTTCCCTGCCCCAACACCCAGTGCTTATGTCAAGGTTAGCTCTTGGCCACGTTCACTCCACAAAGAGTCAATCATTCCTCTGGACCAACAGCAGATGCTTTTGGAAGCACATAACTTTTATAATCTAGTAATATGCTCAAAGGACACTGCCCAAGAACCTTACTCCTCTATACCTTATGCCTAATGGGTTAACTCACCTCAAACAGGCTTCTGCAATGAAATTCAGACCCTGGAAAATTCTGGTTCCAAAGACAGGCAGATAGTCCTCTGGAAAGTTCTCCGTACTTTAGGTTTTTCACTTGTCCATCCATCCTGTCCTGGACTTCCTGAGGCTGAAGCCTTAATTCCTTGAGAGCCAGGGTGGTCCCCAAGCAGCAGCACCTGGTTTTTACGGGTGTGCAGGGGTTATTTGGCTCCGACACAGCTTTTCAAGTTAGTGTCCTGCTGTCGGGCTTCTGCCTTATAGCATTCTCCATAATCTGTCTTCTCTCTACCTCTCTAGTGTGAACTCCCCTCTCCTCTTCCCTACTCATACTCCCCACACCACATTCACACAAATGCCCTGTGATTTCCCACTCCCACCATTTTTTCTGTTTGACCACCCCACCCAGAGGCAGGCTCTGATCACACACCCAGGAATGCATCTGGGTCTTGAGACAGGTGACTCTTGCCTATGGATGTGAATGAGTGTGTAGCTGGGATTCACAGCCAGCTGGGATTCCCAGGAAGGGAAACAGCACACAGAACTCCAATGATGAGAAGGAGAAAAAGTAGGGGTGAGGTTAGGCTTTATTTGTGGTTAGATGCGAGGCCAAGGTAGGGGGCTCCATGCATGGTGGGTTAGAGGCTGCACTATGTGAAACTCCAGCCAGCTCACAGAGGTCTTTCTTGTCGGGCTGCACAGGTGGTCGTGGAGAGGAGGCAAAAGCAGGGATGGGATCCAAGGAGACTGCCAACATTCAAATGCCGAACAGTGTTATTCCCCTTCATGACACTTTCTGCCCTCACACAAGCAGACCTTCTATGAGGCAGACTCCACCTTGTCCCCCAGAACCCCCTTCATGAGCCACCTCCTCCAGAGCCCTCCCCGACTCTTGCCCCTGCAGCAGGTGGGCCATCCTCTTCTCTGTTGCAATAGTGTCCTGGGCTTGCCTCTATTCTCATAGTATGTATCACATTTGATCTTTGCAGTGGATTGAATTGCATCCTCCTAAAAGACATGTCCAAGTCCTAACCCCCAATACCTATGAACATGACCTTGTTTGGAAACAGGGTCTTTGCAGATATATCAATAATTAAGCCAAGGATCTTGGGATGAGGGTATCCTGGATTTAGTGGGAGCCCAAGTCCAGTTATGGGTGTGTTTACAAGAGAAAGGAAAGAGAAATGTGGCACAGAGACACAGGGGAGGCCAAGTGAAGACGATGGCAGAGACTAGAATTAGGCAGCCACAAGCCAATGAACGACACAGATGGCCAGCAGCCGTCGGAAGCTAGGAGAGAAGTACAGAATGGGTTCTCCCTCAGAGTCTCCAGAAAGAACCAACTTTGCCAACACCTGGATTTCAGACTTCTGTCCTCCAGAACTTTGAGAGAATAAATTTCTGTTTTTTTCAAGCCACCAAATTTGTAACAACCTGCCACAGTGAACCTAGAAAACTGAGAGTTTTATAATTGTAGATCTGAATTTTCATCTTCATCGCAAGAACTGTGAGGTTCTGGAGGGCAGAGGTTGGATTTTGTTCATCTTTGGATCCCTCCAGCCTAGCACAGTGCCTGGCACAAATGGAGGAGCATCTAAAATGTTTTATGAAAAAACTACTCAGCCCAAACCAATTGAATGCAGAGGCAAAAGAGCCTCTGAAGACATCTCTGTAGCAGGAGTATTTCTACTGAATCTGCTGCCTGTGGCAAAATCATGAAGGACTCAGTCTCCGTATTAAAACTCAAGGGTGCAACACAGTGTGCACTTAGCTTAGTTAGGCTGTTTCTTTAATTTTTTGCCTGCAGGTGGATTTCTAGAACTCTTGGGTTGTGAGGAGAGTCCCTGTGCCAATCTGCACAGGCACTGAAGTGCTTTGGCATGTGTCCAGACTTTCTCTGTGGGTCCATGGTAAGCAGATTTGTCTAGAAAATGGACAAGTAGCCTGGACACTCTGATTTAAACCACACGCCCTCCCGGGAGTCCCTGGAACGAGGGTTCCAATGATGCAAATAATCTGTTGTTTGGTTTGGGTGCTTTCTTCCCTAACTGAGCAAAGAGATGATTTTTTTTTTCCTGGGGAGGAGGTGAGTGAGTGAGGATAAAAATATTTACTTAGGGACCACCTAGGCCAGGTCTGAAAACTCCTGAGCCAGGTGGGAAACTTCAGCCCAGCGAGGGTTCTCTGTTTTCGTTAAAGAAAAAGCAATTGCAGATGGACAGCCCCGGAGCGTGGCGGCAGACGTGGGAGGCGCGAAGCCCTGAAGCAGGCCCAGGGACCACTGCCCTTTCGTGCTTTTCCATTGCCTCACTTTGCAGATGACAAACAGCCCGGCCACTTGTTTAAAGCTCAGGGTTTTCTTTTCCCTCCTTCTCCTCTCTTACCTTTTTTTTTTTTTTTCCCCTAAAAGCCACAAGAGTGTTAGGTGATTTTTCCCTCCCTGCCTGGGGAACATTTATTACAGATGCTTAATCTTTCCCCTCTTCTTGGTGCAGCTCAGGCTCTCGTGGCAAGAGCTGACTCTTTGCCTTGGCAGGAACGCTGCCCACACGTAAGGGGTAGGTGCGTTTCGATTTCGCCTGGTCTATAAGGTAGGCATGGCTGAGACGTAAACACTGTGCTCATAAAGGATTCCTTCATGCCTTTGAGGAGCTTCCAGACAAATGGACATACACAAAAGGAAAAAACAATTTTTTTTTTTTTGCCAGCAGATGTGTAAAACTGTGTTTTTCCTTTTTCAAGGACTCTTCATATCCATGATATTATTTCATCTTCACAAGATTCGTGGGATCTAAGGCAGCTGGTGTGACTTTCAGTTTCCAGCTGTGGAAGCAGAGCTTATGGGAATGGACCAAGGTCCCACAGCGTATCTGTGTCAAGGTGGGATCCAAATCTCAACCTGCTATGGTAGCTACAACTGCCACTATTCTCCACCTTAAGAAGAGCAGCTACCCTTTGTTGGATGCTTTCTCTCTGCCAGGCCCTGTTCTAAGCAGTTTGCCTGCATTGTTTAACTGGATCCTCATAAGGGCCCTGTGAAAGAAGGATGGTTATTACTCCTGTCTTACAGAGAAAGAAACTGGGACTTAACCAGATAACACAGCTAGTTAGTGTTGAAACCAGAATTCAAAACTGGTCTGTCTAACTCAAAAACTCTTCTTTGTAACTCTAAGTTAGATTTGCAGATTCCATTTTGCTGAGAGGATGCAGGATAAAGCAGTGGTTAGTGTCTACAGGACTTGATCAAGGACATTTCTTAGAGGACGTGAACTTTGCAGTCCACTTAGGAATGGGAAGATAATGACAGGTAGCATGTATTGCACAGTTCAAAGACTTGAGGGCTCTCAGAAGAGACATTAATCTAATGTTTCCTACGTGGAGGGGATGATTCTCCTAATTTTACGGGAAAGGGACTGAGGCTTGCTCATGGTCCCACAGCTAGGACTTTGATAGTGTCAGGATTCACATTCACTATCAAGTTTGTTTGCCTCAGACAACCCATGTGTCTCCACTCCACCATGCTTAATGGCACTAGGAAAGTAGAAGGTGATGCAGTTCATATTGTTTATGAAATCCACAAGGTTGGGCAGGATCCAGTTGTTTACAGGGGACGTGCAGGAACTTTTTTTGATTGGATCCATGTATCTTTGTTGGAGAACACAGATGGGACACAGCTAAAATGTTTAAAGGGAAAAATTGCTAGAATTTAATAGCAATAGGGTTACATGCTTGCTCTCTCTCTCTCTCTCTATATATATATATATTTTTTTTAAATTTTCTTTTGCACTTTAGCAGAACATACAACTGTACAAATTTCCATTGTTTAGTTTGCTTCAAATTCCTTTGACATTTCTGTCATGTTGCTAACAATGCCAACACTCTCTTATTTTGTCCCTCTAAGGCTACATTTGTGGAGAGTCATGTTATGACTGCTAGCATTTTTCAAGTACTTATAGTGAGGTAGCCTACGTTGGCCTACATCATTCTCCCAACAGCCATGCAAGATAGATATTATTTATTCCAATTTTAGGATGAGGTAACTGAAGCCAGGAGAGGTTATAGAATTTTTTCAGGTCACACAGGGCGCAAATGGCAGAACTAAGATGTAAACCTGGGTCTGTGTGATTCCGAAATTCATTCTCTGTTGCCTGACGGTAACTGGATAGTCTCTACATGGAGGGAGTGGGGTGGTGGGGGGAGTCTTTTAAGGTCATGTTTGTGTATTTGAATGTGAGATAACAAATAATAGGCAAGCAGATGACATGATGGAAATGGTGCCTGGGGCATGTGGGGAGAGACTGGAGGTCCAGAGGCCACGGACAGTAGTGGGATTTGGAAGGCTGATCACCTGGATAAGGACGGTGGCTATAGAAAGAGGAAACGGTGTCTAAGGACCAGTAGACTTTGTAGAAACATAATTGGTGAGGTTTGAATCATAACTAAAGGGAAAGGAAGAGCTGAAATGGACACGGAAGGCAAGTGCTCAGGCATGACAGTCACAGTGTTATAACTGGGAGAAAGAAAGGGATTGGTGATGACAAAAGGGGGTTTGAAAGTTGGGGGTGGTTTTCTGCTCAGGGGCAAGCACAGAGGGCTACGGACAGGGGCAGTTGCTGTGAAAAGTCGCACCACGTGCAGTTGTGCCAATGCCTCTACAGGTGGCCGTGGGTGATGAGAGATCTTCCTGGGGAAGAGAGATTTTGCCATTGCCAGCCCCCGCCCAGATGTGAAGCCTTGAGTTTATGCTGGCTAAGAGCCGGGGGGAGGATACTTGAGGCCAGTGAGAAAAGGAATGTATGCTGAGCTGTGTGTGTGTCTGCACACCTGGCATAGCAATGCTTTCTCCATGGTGACATCCCTTCCCCACCCCCCAAGAGCCCAGCTTCCCTGCACTGCAGGGGAAGTTGACAAGACCACCTCTGGAGCTGTCCAGCTCCCCCGGTTGGAAGGAAGGCTTTCTCAACCCCATCACCTCCTGAGAAGGATTTAGCACTTACATTGTTTTGTTTACCTTTCTTTTACATCTGCTCACTGTAGCACCTTCTCTTTCACTGACTAGCATGTTGAGATCGTTCATGGCTCTGCCCTGTTCCCCCCTGGATATTTTTACATAAGTTTTCTTGTCTGAATTATTGACAAGAGCTATATCTACACCTGCCTGCGGATGCCTATGCATGCACTCTGGAAACTTCCACATAGAGCAGAGGTCACAAAATGCCCACATATGAACTGGATATGGCCCAGTGATATATATATATATTTTTGACCTACATAATCTTTGTTAACATTTGGAATCCACATTTTTAAATTGGGAAATTTCACCCATTTCCACATTTCCAGTTTCTCTTAAAAAGGTGAAAAGCTCTGGCAATCTTGGCTTACAACTCCACGTGTCAGGAAGCAGCTGGGGCTGGGTTACAGCTTCTCCCTTTATACTTTGCATTTTGTCTCTATTTTACCACAGTCTCCACCGCTCCCTATTGACTGACACAAAGCCTACCGCCTGCATTTATCTCACTTAGCTGGCCCCTGCAGGCATTTAACTATGAGATCCCAACACATGGTAATGATATTGGTTTAAATAGAAGTTAGGTGGTGCCCAGAAGGTACGAATGCATTTAGGTGATAGGTACGGCTGAATTCTAGTTCCTTCTCTCTTCCTATTTGTGTTCTTCTCCTAATTACATTCTCTTCCCAAAATGTTCAGCACCTCGTGAGGAATGCTGAGCACCAAGACATTGTCCCTTGCCACCACTGCAGCATAACGGAATGCCAGGTTAGCCTCCTTCCACCGTCACCCTCATTCCCCAGTGCTTCTCTCATGGCTCCCTGGCACAAGTAGAGGGATCTCACCAGCTGACTCAGGAAGATATCAGTGACACTGCCATCACTCACGGCACATTTTGGCAGAGGAAAATGCAAGAGAAAGAATGTGGTGAAGCGAAGTAACAGCTCTGGTTATGTTGGAAAGAATGTGAGGCATCGTGGGAGTGAGCGGAGTAGAGGCTGATTCAGGAAGGGCGAACCATGGGAACCCTGAAGGACTGGACTTGCTCTTAGGGTGATGGAAAGCAGTGGTGGCATTTAGGAGTGACATGATCAGACGGAGTGATCAGCCTGGAGAGATCACTTGGGAGCAGAGTAGGAGGCAGGCTGGAGATGACAGGGCTCTGAGGGTGGGAGCCCACTCAGGAAGCTGTGGCTGGGTGTTTCCAGGCTAAGAGGCTAGTGCCATCTCTGCTCGCTCAGCATGCAGCCACCTCTCTGGACCTCGTTCTTCATCTGTGACCCTCAGACGTCCTAAAGCAGTTAGTCCTCTATTACTCTTTTTGGCACCTACATTCTCCACCTGCTGTTTCCATCGTGAAGGTGCAGAGAACACAGGGCCCTACTCCCTTTGGTTGGAATCTTCCCCTGGTTAGTACTGTCAGCCACATGAGGAATGTCGTGTCGGCTTCCCCTGTAGAGAATAGGAGGAAAACCTGGGCCCGGATATCCGCAGTGATAAGACTGTCTCAAGTGCTGGTTTTGTGATCATGTGCCAGTTGTGCATTGTGATGGTGGGTTTAGATTAGTTGTTTTTAAAAAACAGAAGCAGCATGGTAGAGTGGGGAAGTTGCTGGGATGCAGCCACTTCCAGCCCTTCTACCGCTACGTAATGTGCCCTTAACTGGGGCCTCTTTAGATGCGACAGTCTAAAAATGCCAAAGGTATTGACAAGCATGAATAAGCATGTACCCTGAAAACCTAACTGGGCCTGTGTGCAGCTCTGGGTTCCTGGGATTTCAGAGCTACAATCTGAAAGACACCCCCACCGCGAGAGCTGGTTTTCATCCATTAAATAAATGCATGACTTCTATTACTCTCAGCTACACTTACTGCAATAAGCTTAATATTAAAGACCAAGTCCTTTATCTTACATAGATTTTAAACTTTTTGAAGCAGGCAGATACTATACCTTCAACTTTTCTTGAATCCTCCCTTGAGCTTAATGTAGTTGACACTCAACAAAACACTCACGAATGGACTCACTGCTGCTCAATTCTTGAGTATACATATCATGTACCTACTGTGTAACAGGTATTTTACCAAGCATTAAAGAGATTTAAAAAAACAAATGAAGCATGGTGCCTTCCATCAAGGAGATTATATTCTGGTGGAAGGCCTTCCATATCATGTACCGATGACTAAATCAGTGTGGTAAGTATTTAGGAAGATCTGTCAAAAGTGGTATGGAAGCTGAGCTTAGGGAGTAACAGAAAGTTCCTGGAGCAATCTATACCAGAGCTGAAACTTGGAAGATGAGTACTACAAGAAGCTCACCATCTGCAGGGAAATGTGCATGTGTGTGTGTGTGCGTGTGTGTATTTTTCTTGGCCCATCACTGTAACTCTGTGTGAATAGCCTTACCACATGCTTAGCCCAGATCACCTGCAGAGGTACCTGTCACTATTTCTTTTTATTTACATGCCATTTTTTTCCTATTATACAGCAGCAACATTTGGATAAAGAGTTCCCTTGAGTTCTCTATTTTCAAAACAAGCATCAAGAGTAATGGACTCTGGGCTCAATTCTCTCCTCCATTCCCATTAGTCTGTGGATCAAATAGGTAAGCCGCATCCTCTGAGCTCTACCTTCTCCATCTGTCAGGTGCTCATCCTGATGCCTTGCTGGACAGGCAAGATGCTGGAAGCAAGCACTCCTTCAACAACCATCCAGGCAGAAAACGTTTTAATGAGCACCTATACTACACCAGGCACTAAGCTAGGCACTGGTGCCCATGCACATTCTCCAAACCTACTGTTCCAGCCTGGTCTACCCTTGACAGATGGGCTTCAAACTAAGCATGCACACAATGTGCCTCCTTTGGCATGTTCCCTAAGAGATTTTATTCTAAAAAGAAAGCCAACCCCAGCCCTTAAAGTGCAGGCTGAACAAAGCTTGCTGGACTATCAAAATGATATCATCATCTCCCCTCCAGTCCCCGCCAGCTGTCCAGGAAACAGCCAGGCAGCTCCTCCAACCAATCCAGGCACCCAAGTAATCCAGTCCGAAGCTTCAACTAGGCATCTTAACTAAATAATTGCTTACCTGATTAATATTCAGCGTCTGCAGGGCCCCAAACACACCCATTTCATCCTTCCTCTCTCGGTCTCACTCTCTCTCCTTCCCACCCTGTCTCCTTTCAGACGCACACTCGATCGAATCCCGCCCCTTTCAGGGGCACAAAGGCCAACTCAAATCTGATCACAGCAACATCAACAAACTTATTTCCCCACTCACCCGGCACCTCCTAAGACATTTTTCGCCATTTCTTTCATTCCTTGAAAGTGATTTCTTTGTGGGCAAGCGTGTGTGGCACTTCCCCTGCCTCTGTCCCTCGACCCCGCGCGGCGATCTGGACACTCCTGGATCCTGCCGTGGGAGAGGCAGCCATGCTCGGCCTCCCTGGATAAAGCCAGGGTTCCCTTGGCAACGGGACTGTGTGGACACTGGCAAAGGGGTTTCCCTCCACCCGCCGGGTCCTCTTTCAACTCAGGAGCTCAGACCCGTGTCTCTCATGGAGGCGTCTCCAACCAGGGTAGGAAAACGACAGTTCTGAGTATCAGTAATTGGCATTTGAAGACAACTGTTTTGCATTCGGCAGGCGGGAAAATGTGAGTTGAGGGGGTGAGTGAACTCGGGGCAAGCTGGTGAGCATCCCGGGTCAGGCAGGGGGAAGCTGGTTTTGTCTCTGTGAGCCGGCAAGTCTGGATCCAAAGTAGTTTGTGGCTGTAATAAAGTGTGTCTTTTTCTTTTGGGAGGCAGGAAAATAGGGAAGGATGGAAGGAGAGAGGCTTCTAAAGGCAAGTTTTTGCCTTGTTTTCTGGTTTCTCTCTTATCCTTGGCTTTTTATTTATATAAATATGAAACCAGCAGTTGCTTATTTCTATGTTAATGACCATTCTTGCTCATTATTTCTGCCAATTTGCTCGCGTGCGTGCTCTCACTCTCTCTCCCCTCTCTCACTCCTTTTGAACTTTATTGTCATTATGAGGGGAAGAAAGATTCGTTGTAAAGTTGGGAGTGAACTTTTCTTGTAGGAGGTCATGTCTGAACCGCTGAGCCAGGGCTAGGCAGGATGGGACTGCCTGACCTATGTCTCCCCCCAAACCCTGCACAGTCGTAGGTGGTATTTGAATCCTGGTCACTGGCCCAGGGTGGACCTCAAAGGTGCCTTTGGTTGATGGAAGAAATGTCCATTATTGACTTGAATAATAGTAATCAAATGTTTCTACAATAATCCAGAGGTTATCATTGAAAGCCTGGCTGAGGGCCTGGCAGAGGATACCGAGGGGAGGAAATAATCCAGCTCCTTCACTTCACCCCGGCTTCCGAGTAGGTGAGAACCACGTTGGAAAGATCCTGCAGTCAGTGTGACCCTCCAGTTTAAGGTCTTGGAAAGAAGCAGAGACACGTGCAAGTAAGGAATGGGGATGAAAGGAAGAGGCCAGAACACCAATTTCCCTTTTCTTTTCTCCCTTTCTCTTCCGCTGTTCCTTCCTTTTTTTCTTTTTTTAAATGACATCCAGAGCGAGGCCTAAGCATAGCTGCTTATGGAGGCTCTGAGACAGGTGCTTTGAGTTACTCTGTGAGTTTACACTGGTCACTGCATTAACCTGGTAACCAGCATTCCAATAAAAGAATCTTATTTCTTTCATTCTGTGTTCAAATGTCCAGTGAACTCTTTGGAGACAGGAACTGTACGGTTTCCATTATCGTACCCCCAATTCCAGCCAATCACAGGGCCAAGTGCATGCGAAGTGCTCACGCAATGTTAGAATTGGATTTACTCTTGATTGAGCAGCATGGGGTGTTATTAGTTGCTTACCGTGACCATGTGTTGCGTGGAGTGTGGGTCTGGGACCAACCTTGTGATCAGGAGACTCAGATCTGACATTAATTAGCAGTGGGACGTGGCCAAACTATTTGAGTTCTCCGACCCTGGGTTTCTCCATCCATCAAGTGACGGGGTTTGGAAGAAAATAGTGTTTCCCTACCAAAAGTACTTATCTGAAGTCTCCAGGCTGCCCTCAAGCCTGAGGAAGAGGAGGACTTGGGAGAGGGAGGACAGTCTGGTTTGAAATGGTTGCTGCAAAGAAGGATGCTGCAGAAAGAGGAGGACGTAGAGTAAGAAGTGGCTCAGGGACTGGAGGCTGGAAAATGCTGGACCCTGGATGACCTTTCAGGTCCCTTATAACTCAGACATTTAGAGTCAGGAAACTAATCTTTCCCAGTTGTGTACCACCTCTCCTATACTGAGTACTTTTGAAGAATGAGATAAAGTAATACCCTCATTTGTTCTGACAGGCAAGCCAGCTACCCTTCCCACTACAGGCAGGGGAACTAGGCTTCTTACTGCTGATGGATCTGAATCTCTGCCCTCGGGGTGCTGAGCAGCTGGTCCTAAACCAGCCATGCTCTGTCGCCGTATTCCAATATACGCTTTCATCTATTCAGCAATCAACAGGCAATTATTGAAAGCCAAGAACTTGCTTTTTTTTCTGGGTAGAGTGGTCAGGAAAGTTCTCCCTGAGGAGGTGACATTTAAGCTGAGATATCAACTAAGTGAAGGAATGAGCCCTGCTGACACAGGGTTAAGAGCACCGGCTCCAGGCCAGGGACCCACAAGTGCCACACTTGGGACATGCAAGTCGCATTGGTGTATTTAAGGCAAAGCAAGGTGCCTGGGGCTGAAACAAAGTGAGTGAAGCAGAGAAGAGAGGTCGTAACGTTGGGGTGAGACAGCACTGATCACAGGGGCCTCATAGAACATGGTAGGGACCGATGGGAAGTCACTGGACAGACTGTCACACAGAAGTGGTAATATCTGATCACTCCAGCAATTGTGCAGAGAACAGTGTTCCAGAGACCGAGACCCTACCTGCAAAGTGGTTGGTTAACAGGAAGGGCCTGGGAACCAAGCAGCCTGTGTGGGAAGTCGCATGGGTGTGGGTGTCTGGGAAACTTGGATGTGGTCAGATGGGCCTAGACTGGAGTTCTGATCTTCAGACTTACCCACTCTGTAACTTGGGCAAGTTATTTAACTTCTCTGATCTCTGCTTCCTCATCTATTTCAGAGGGATCATATAACCTACCTCAGTGAGCTATGAAGATGAAAGCAGAGAGATAACTTATGACATCTCATAGCAGATGCTTGAAATGATAGCCATGATTTTCAGAACAAATCCCATAACCTTTGCCCTATTGGCCACAGGTGAGCAAGACAACTGGCAAAGTCAGATGCATGGCAGCTCTCATGCATGACCCTCTTTATACCTAATCTCTTTGGAGGGAGTGAGAGGTGGGAAAGGATGAGGTGAGGTGACTTGCACCAAGTCATGTAGCTGGTTAAGGTCAGGGCTGTGGTTGGGGGCCTGGGTTCTTTCCTCCTGCCTAGTATCCTTTCTTCTACACCAGGAGTCAGCAAACTGTGGCTACACAGGCCAATCCCAACCTGTCCTCTGCTTTTATAAATGATATTCTATTGGAACAAAGCCATGCTTTTTAATGTATGTACTGTCTGTGGCTGTTTTAGCACTAGGACAACAGAGTCGAGTAGCTGCAAACATATGGCCTACAAAAACTAAAATATTCACTCACCAGCCCTTTACAGACAAAGTGTGCCAGCCCCTGGTCTGCACCATCCTGCTCCCTTAACTGGTGTGGCTTTATCATCTTTAGCTTGAGTATTGACAACTAGGAAGGGCTGGCGCTCTCCAGGTCTCCAAAGCAGCAGGACTCGGAGGTTCTCTTGGGGAGGGTGCGGTCCTGGTAGAACATCACAGTGAGAGACCTCAGGCTTCTGGGAGCCAACAGCACACTGGTCACCTGGAGAGGACAGAAAGGGGAGAGGAGGGGGACTCTGGACATAAGTGCCAGGGTGGGGAGGAAAGGAATCTTGAATTCTTGCCCTCAGCTATTTCAGACCCCAGAGACAGCTAGCTAAAACCGGCGAGGAGGAAGGTGGGAGGGCTCAGGAAACGACAAGGCAGCAGCTTTATTTGATCACCTCAACTTGAATGTGCACTGAGGAGCGCGGGTGTCTGGGACAGACCTAGCAGGGAGCATTAGAGCCCAGGGCTCCTCATCACCTCCTACCCCCAGATGACCATCGCCCTCACGCCGAGAAATGAGGCTTGCTCTTCCTCAGAGACCACAGCTCAAATGCTACGGGCCTTCCTGAAGGCTCCTCCTTCCTCTCTCAAGCCTTCAGGAGTGTGTGGGGACCAGAGTGTCTTACTAGGAACTGTTTCTCTGCCTGGCCCTCAAGAAGCTTATATGTTGGCTTCAGTCTCTTTGATCTCCAAGTTCCCACTGATGCCCTTTAATAGACCCTTCTCCAAGGACTCTACTGTCTTTGAACCTACTGATGCCTTTGGTCCTACCAAGTGATTATTAACCTACTTAAAGGGTTTCATCTAGTGTTTGAGAGTACATTTATGGGTGTAACCCTATAGGTTGAAAAGCAATGGGGGCTTCCCTTGATTGGATATATGGAATCCAAACTTCAGCTTAACCCTTACGTGCTAGTATCGACTATGGTTTCAGACTTCAGCTTGTTGCCTTAAGCAGTGGAAACTGGGTTACACAGTTCTTCAACTCCAGGTAATATAAATACTGTACCATGTATTTCTTGGCACTCTTAACTTTCCAACCAGCCTACATGAAGAACACCCCAGCTTTTTGGAATGCTAAATAATCCACCAGACCCATTGGCCATGGCATTTCAGGGCTCAGTAGGCTCCTTCCACTGATCCAATGAACAGATGTGCTAATTTTTGGCTTGCTGGGAATGTGTCAGCCACTTGAATACCATGGATTCAGGGTTGGATGCAGTGCCCTAACATCCTAGCTAATTCACAAATAGAGCGACTCTTCCCACATACATCCCAAGGGTTATCTTGCTTAATTCTTAGAAGTAGTTCAGTTCTTGTGAGTTCAAGTGGCATGAGAGCCCAATTCCAGCATGGGCTGGTCCTCCTCACCTAAGACCTTTCTAAAAGAAAAAGAAAAAAAAATGGAGGAAGTTCTTAGACTCAATGGACAATCCCCTTCCCTATCCCTTCTTCCATGCTGGTGCTGAGATGAGGTTATCGCCATAGCAGAACTGGTTAATGAAACCGTAAGGAAAGCCAGCAACTCTGAAACACTGGTGGCTGGCACCAGAGCTAGTAGCCTTCATTAAGCCACCAGGTACTCTCGGCAAAACGATGAAGCTAGAACAGCTCCTACCTTCTTGGAGTGTTTCATCAAAATAAGAAATCACCGAAATGAATTGAGCAAGCAGATTCAAGGGGGTAAAGACAGACAACTGAACAGCAGGCAGAGAGGAAGGGGACCTTACAGAAGGAGCCACGCTAAAAATAAATAAATTTTTACGAGTGTGGTTAACTTTACTGAGACTTAACATTATGAAACACAGCATGCATTCTCCCCCTAAAATAAAGGCTTTGAGAAAGTTTGATCTGCCTCACGTGAAAAGCTACAGAAAAGGAAGGTATCTGTGAAAGCTTTTAAAATGATGACCATATTTCAAGTATGATAATCATCAAGAATATTTAATGCCATCAGAAATAAACTGATATGGAATTGCTTTATTTAAAACAATTTAGTCATTTTTGTTGCCCATTAAAAAGATTCCCTAGCGCTCTTACAGAAAATATCTATCACCATCTAGGAGTGGTCTAGGCAAAGGAGAAGGAGAAGGAGAAATGGGCCAATTTTCTTGAATTCTGTCTACTGTGACAATTTCCCCTCTCAAGTGAAAGAAGTCATCATTCATTTTGTATTTAATCTGTAGCCAGAAAATGATGGTCAATACAAAGTGTGACATTTGTTTTGTGTTTAGTTGGGATTGGAACCAGCTGATCGACTGAACCAGCTAAGGTGGTACCTTTATAAGGTCTCATGAGTCTGTAATGACCTATTATTCATAATTTAGAATTGGACATCTATCACACAGCCCTGGCCCTGTCTCTAGTTTGTTTTTTATTTCAGCATATCATAGTTAGCCTGAGCAGATGGTACTTCTAAGTTCCTCACATTTCTTCAGCAACTCTTAAATGAATATGAGATATATAACATTATCTTTGTCCAGCCAGCATATATTTCCCCAGGTATAATTTTGTTCCCATTTTATATGAAGTTGACAAGTAGTAACTGCTGGGTGTTTCTGTGCAATGTAATTAAAGGTAGGAGCACATGAGAGTGTCCATTGGAGACACACTCTAACCCCTACCCTCTGTCTTTCCAAGACACACATTTATAACACTTTAGCATCAGTAGTTAGTGTTTTTCTTGAACACTGTCAGTCCTGTAGTCTGCTTAAATGCTTTTGCCTTTGGGGGTTTAGGTTGTATTTTTGTTTGTTGGACAGAAAGGTGGAGGGACAGAGAGAAATGGGGGACTGTCAATTTTCCTGCGTGTTGTCAGAGCAGGGATAGTAATGGAAATAGAATTTCAAAATTATAGAATATAAACTAGGGGGTGGGGGGTGCGAGTAATGAGAGGGTTTGGCCAGGGGAGGTGGGGGCGGGAAGATGGGAGGGGTGGGCCATCTGGTGTTACTCTCCTGCTGTGTGTTTGCAGGACAAAATAGTCAGGGTATTTTGTCAAGGTACAGTCTGCTTTTGCAGACACAGATGGAGCAAAAGGGAGATTAATACATGTGGTTCTAACCACCTTTCATATCTTCACAGCTAAACATTATTTATAGAAATCAATTAGTCTTCTGTCTCTGCAATTTTATTATGAGGCGCTGTCCAAGTTTCTGGCAAGCTCTTTAAGAGGATGATTGATGGTAAACTTTCAGAATGAATAAAAAATGAACCTTCCCCTAGGAATTGGTGTAGTGGAGAGAAAGGTAAATGATAAAAATTACAAACTCTGTAAGTTACTAGGAAACTAATGTAGGATCAGTGTGGTCCTTGTTATACTATGTTTCCTTATAGCTAGCTAGCTTTCTTTCTTTCTTTCTTTCTCTCTCTCTCACTCTCTCTCTCTCTCTTTCTTTCCCGCACAACACTCAACTGTCTGTTTGCTATGGAAACTTTAGGAGAGCTTGATGCCTACAACTGAACTTGTGGGAAAGTAAAGGTTTATTCATTTGCCAAGCTAGTAAATGCCACTTTGATTACTGATGCTCATAAGAGATAAAGAGTTCCAGGAAAAAATGGAACAGAGCTCTCATGTTTTGTCTTATGGAAACTTTTATAAGAGATGGGAGCTGCCGATTGCCTCCACTAAATGAGCCTAGGAGCCAAGTAATGATAAGTATAAAATCTCATTGCAATGAATTCAATGGAAGATGCCTTATTGATTTATTCTGAAATTCTAGTCTTGGCAGTCTGCTGCCAAAGATCACAACCCCAGGCTTAGAAATGAAACAGGGATGATGCCCTGAAGGCGAAAGAAGAATGATCAAGTAAAACAAAATTCTAAACCCAGGAGAGGGCAGGAGACAGTGGCACAGGGTGTGCACTAACTCCACTGAATCTTGGGGTGTGACATTGTTGTATTTTGTTACCTATTTTAAAAGGATAAGGGGATTCTTTTGGCCTCTAATACTTGAGTTGGTGGTGGCAAAGGGCAAATAAAATGAGAGGGGATTTGTGTGCCACTTTAAAAACTATAAAGGAAGCTGGAAAGTTTCCTAACCTCATTCTACTTCAGTTTCCTCCTCTGTAAAATAAACATTATAATGGTATTCATCTCAGAGATTTGCTCTGAGGATTAAATGAGATCTGGCATTACAGTCTTTAGCATACTATAAACACAACAAATTCTACTGAGGTAGCATCGTTAGGGGTAAGAGGATTCAAAATAAATTTTGTCATTTTCTTAAGATTTGGTGTTTAGTGTAGAACTTGTTCCTATTTGTTATTTGTTAAATTTATCTGAGAAGGTTCTAGATAAATTTAACAAGGAAGGTAATCTTTATTTCTCTATTGCATCCCACTCTCTATTATTTTCCTATGAACCTTGTACACAGTGGATGCTCAATAAACACTTTCTGATTTAAAATTCTCTAAGTTTAAATGGAATCTTCCACGTGCTTAACTGGAGCTGCTGATGTAAATTTATACAGGCTCTACATAATACAATTTAATAATATATGAATAATTGATTCCTAAGGCTTCAGTAACTCCCCACATTACACAGAACATCTTTTCAGCATCTAGTTTAATAAAATCACCTAACACAATATCTGACACATCATATGTGCTTAGTAAACATTTATTGAAGGATGAATGAATGCATAAAACCTACATACGAGAATAAAAGAGATCTATGCAAGGGAAAGATTTTAAACAAAAATTGTATTAGCTTTTCTCTTAGGTTTCAGTGAAAAAAAAATTGCATGAATTGAATTAGAAATATAATTTCTTGCAAGCTATAGGAAATGTGCCCTCCTAAGTTAAGATAAAACAGTTTGTAAAAGATTTGAGACAGCTCTCAGAATGTATGAGAAGGCTAGACAATCATGCTTGTAAAAAGGCAGGATGCAGGCAGAAGCACAGAGTGCATAGCAGAAACTATTTCCCAGCCTTGTGGGTCAGCACCATGAATAAGTTTCTATCATCTTAGTTCCGCTTTAAGGTCAAAGTCCCAGGAAAGAGTCTGATTGGCCTAGCTTGGGTCACATGTCCAGTCCACTGCCAAGTGTAGGCAGGACAGAGGGTCTTATTTAGAGTTTCACTAAAAGTACATAAAACCGAGGAGAGGTAGTTCTCCTAAAAAATCAGGATTCTGCAACCAAATTAAAAATATTCACATTATAAACTTAATAATATCTCTATGTAATAAGTATGCATGTGTGCTAATTTCCTAGGGCTGCCTAACAAACTGACACAGACTGGGTAGCTTCCCCAACAGAAATTTATTGTCTCACACTTCTGGAGTCTGGGAGTCCAAGATTAGAGCATAAACAGGGTTGGTTTGTTCTGAGAATTGGGAGGGAAGGGCCTGTTGCAGGCCTCTCTTCTTGGCTTTTAGGTGGCTATTTTCTCCCTGTGTCTTCACATGGTCTTTCTTTCATATGTATCTGTGCCCAGATTTCCTCTTGCTATAAGGACACAGTCATATTGGATTAGGATTCACCCTGGTGACCTCATTTTAACTTAATTACTTCTTTTACTTCTTTAAAGATTTTTTTTTCTCCAAATACAATTATATTTTGAAGTTCAGAGGTTAGGAATTCAACATATGAATGTTGAGTGAAGGAACACAAGTCAGCCCATAACTACATGCTATAAACTCAAATGAGCAGGTACATCAACCAACAAACACCCATTGCATCTGTGACACTTAGAGTAAAAATGGGGTAATTGTTCAGCAGAGTCTGCAGACATACTTAACGTTCCTAATTTGCTGATCGAGCTAGTCAGAACAGGGATAAACAGGTTTTCTCCTTTCCATTGTTTCTCTTTTAAAAACATATTTGAACCTTGACAAATGAGAATTGGTAACCACTTTATATTTGAGGTGCCAATTTTGCCTATAAAATTTTTCAGGGAGATTTTTCTAAGAGCAGAGCCAAGCAGAAATGACTCATTATTACCTCCACTACACATACAGATTTTCTCTTGGACTCTGGCCACCATTCAGACTTGACGCTGTCCAGCCTTGAGCAATACACGAAGCAAATAATAGGCATGTAGTGATGCAGAAAGCCCTGGCTGGCTCCTGGGCTATCTAACTTACTTCCTAAAACTTCCAGTTTATGGCTCTATGACTCACATTTTCTGGACACACACACTTGTGGTCTTCTTCCATGAGCCATGCCTACTTTCACCAGCTCTCATCCTCCATACCTATGTTTCCTTGGAAAGATGTGCTCTTGGCAAGAAGTCTCCACTGACCAAGGAACTGAGGGGTAGCTTGATCCCAAAAGGTTATAGTTTGTGCTGTTGACGTCTTTGTAGGTAGGGAGAGAGCCTCTTCTTCCAATGCCTGCAAATATTAATCCACCAGGCTTAGATGGCAAGCCAAACAAATGCATAAGCAACACGATTGAAAGCACCAACTCCCATCTACAAAGAAGAAAGCATGTAGACGTGCAAAACCATTTTTGTTTATTATTCTTGACTCAGTATATAGGCATAACATGTTGTGTTTTCTGTGGTGTGGGTGTTTTGGTGTTTGTACATATAATTACAGTATTTGGTTGAGTCTTTATCATCAGTAGTGGGCATGACTTTGGTATAAAAAGTATTCCCCCACGTGAAGCAAACAGTAAAAATTTGGACTCCAGGGCCTTGCATGATCTGTCTTCCATCCACATTTCTAGCCTTGTCTTTTTATTCCCCTTTGCTCTGGCCGCACACTCTGCTTACCATGGTTTTCACCCTCTGCTCCCTTGGCCCAGAAGGACTGGCATTGCACCCTGCCCTCTTCTACATCCAGATAACTTTGAATCATGCTTTGCATCTCAGCCTGGGCAGCAGATGCTCTGGGAGTGCTTCTCTGCCCATCTCCTCGATCCTCAGTCTCCGTCAGATGCCCTCACCGACACCCCATATTACCTTAGCCACCTCTACTGTACCTGCTCTCATACCGTATCATAATTCATTGTTAGTTTGTCTGCTTCCATCCACCCTGTGAGCTCCTTGAGATGGGGGACTGTCTATCTCGCCTCTTATTCTCCAGGCCTTGGCATGGTACCTGGCACATGATTAATGTTTAATGGATAGATGAAGGATTGAATGAACAAATGAATGAATTAAAATTTAAAAAAAGAACAATTGGAGACACAGCTTTCTTAATATCAACAATCTGGAAGTTCTGAAAGTCTCTTTATTTGAAAACAGGAAAATCCTGTTAATATAGTTAAATGCTCCCTAGATTCCAAGTTGAAAATAGTCTGTAATCCCCAGGTCGTTCTTGGGGGCTCATCTCATAAATTTCAGCCCATTTCTCAGGATGATGCATCAATTTGTTTCTCTGTAGAAATCTGTTCTGTCAGTTAAAAATACTTGGTGGTGATAACTATTGCACAAGCCACAGTGGAAAATAAAATCCAGCACAGACTGCCAAAATTATAGCCTACTAAGAAGAAATCGCACTATACATAATATGCTCATTATTATGGTACAGTGAAAAGTATGCTGGACTTAGAGCCAAAAGGCATCAAATCTGGTCCCCATCATTTGCTAGTTGGGTGGCACTGGACAACTAATGTTTTAGAGCCCACCTAACTTGATTTCATCAGATGAAATGGAGTTCACTCAAGTTGTCTTACAAACTTTAAGTTCTGTGTGAATATCACGAAATGAAATTGATATTACTTGAGTACCTGCTATGTGCTGGTCATTCTGTTAAACATTTTAAAGATAAGCAAACCCAAATGCAGATTCCTTCAAGGTCATACAGGATCTGTTTCTTTCTATTCCATCACATGTCATCATTCTCCATCTCGTGAGTTAACCATTACAAATATTTTTTGAAACTTTCAAAATGATCCAGAGAGTCAGTGTTCCATGCCATTATAGTTGTTATAACAACTATGGATTGCTATTCTATATTACACAAGACCATTATTCCATAGACCACTCACTATTCTAAGCAGGATTTTATTTGAATGAGATAGGGCTTTTTGTGTGTCTCATCCACTTGTCAAGTGAAGTAGATTTGCCAAAAGGATTCAAGTCAGTGTTGTCTGGGTAACGTGTTGTGCAGACTCAAACGTTTCAGAGTCCTAGTGGAATCTATAAAATGCCTGCACCAGCCATCAGCACCACGTGCCCCCTCGTCTCCTCTGAATGCGCTGTGTGGGATGCTTGGCGTCATATAGACCAAACATTCAGATGTTAGACTCATTATTTTTTTAGTTTTCATATGGGTGTTTGGCACTTAGAGGAAAAGCCAACTTCAGCTTGGAATACAGCATCCAAGGATTGTTTAAACATGGGATTAGTCTGGGCTTTCTGGAGGGAAATGTTCTTTTCAACATCAGTTTCCAGAACAGTGACGTGATCCTGTTTATGAACACCATTGTCAGTATTGTTACTAACAACAAGAATTCTTCCTCCTCTGTCGTAATCATACTCATCCATCTTTTACCTCCACTGCCCTAAGCCAAGTCCTATTACGTGATTCCTAATTCTGCTTTGGAATTGACCTGACCCTTTCCTCCCTCTGCTTTGCACAGGTCATTCTGCCCAGCACACTCTCACCGTCATTTCAGCGCGGTCTCCCTGCGGAAAAACACGCAGAGCGTCCCTCTCACCTACATGACAGTTCAAATGTACTAGGTCTTCCAGAACTGGATGTCTAGTATGGAGAAAAAAAGCACACACGGACACACAAAGAAATTAGGTCGTCTTTGTCCTCTAATAGTTTCAGTTGTACCACAGTCTAGCTATGTGGCCTTGGCAGACTGCTTTCTCTCTCTAGATTGTAGTTAACTTTGAAGAGCTGCTTTTCCTCTCCAGATCTCAGTTCCTTTGAATGTGAAATGAAGCGACTGGACAAGATCAGAGATGCCAGATGAGTGACATTCAGGCACCACTACTTTCCCATAGTGCCCTTGGAATTCATCATTAGCTGATCTTTGGCTTTTTCCCACTGAGCTTAATGAGCTTCACAATCATCCATGTAGTCACTTCCAATAGGCCAGCGTTAACCCTTGAGATCAAAGGCTTTGACCTCCCTGGATGGGATGATCTCTGAGGTTGCTTCCTGCTCTACCCGTCTACAATTCTACAGTCTCTTTCCACCCTAACTGCCTACTACTCCCAACACAAAGCCCACACTGCAGCCAGCAGCATTTTTGAACATTTCCTTCAAATGCATTTTAAACACTTTAGGATGGTGAAATGCCCTTTCATTTCACTGTCTTCAGTCAAAATCCTACCCACCCTACAAAGCTCAGGGACGCTCCACTCTCCGTGAAGCCTTTGCGAGTAACCCCAGGTGGAAGCGATCACGCCCTCCATTCCTGAATCCCCATAGTATTTTCTCATTCAGTTATAAGTATATGCTGAGGACAAACTCTATACCAATCTCTGACCTTTTGACTGCTATATTTAATATTTGTGTAGCTTTCTTAGCCCTCTACTAGATTATAAACTCCTGACATTTAAAATCAGACAACCTATGTTCAAATTCCAGTTCTTCCTTACTAAGACCCCCCTCATAAACTTAGTGTAGAAGTTAAATTAATATACACACACATTATATGTTATTAATAGATATGTTATGTATGCATATATAATATATATGTACATGTTATATATGTCATATATACATGCATAAGAGTATATATACATATATGTAAAACTGAAAACTTTGGATCAAATGTTAAAAACATCTAAGTTATTATCAATAGTAATAATAAGGGCTAAAATATTTTTTGAGTGCCAATTTTGTGCCAAGGACTTCACATAATTACAGAAGCCGGCATGATGTGCTAAAGCAGTGCAAGCTTTACAGCCTAATGAAACCTGGGTTCATAGTCCCACGCTTCCACTTCGGGTGCTTTGGGTGAATTACCTGACTCTTCAGTTCCTTCATTTCAGATACTCAGATCACTACACTACGGTGCAATAACAACTCCAAAATTCTCATTCATATTACATATTCATTACAGGTGAGATCCACACAGCCACTCAGGGACGCAGGCTGATGGAGGCCTCACCATCTTGCCGCTATGTCATCTAGAACACATGCATCTCCCAGTTCTACCGCAGGGGAAGAGAGAGAGAGAGAGAGAGAGAGTGGAGGTTCTCGCACAAGCAATTAATTCCCAACACAGAAGTGACTTACGTCACCTCTAGTCACAGACCCAACCTAAGGAGGCCTGGAAAGTGCAGGCCGTGTACTCAGAGGGAGAGGTGAACCAGATATTGGTGACCATTGGAAATGTCTGATGAGGATGATCACGACTACTTTGTAGGACTCTTAAGAGAATGAAATTAGCAACTAATAACCTCATCAGGTATATAGGACAGGCCTTCAGCAACTGTTGGTGTCTCTCCTCTTTTTCTCCTGATGAACTGGGACAAGTTGTCTATATTTTTGTTATTCTTTTTCCATTTCAAACTTAAGTCTTTGCACATAGTGCTCAAGAAATCGTCACTAAACAATTTTACTAAGAAATTTGCAAAAATTTTTCATAAGCTATTTTAGATTCACAGGAAGTGTATTTTTGTGGTTGTGGGGTGATTGTCAATTGCAAGAATAATTTAACATTTTGGATAATTGTCATACCTAGAACATCCATAGGTATCAAAAGCGCTTGCTTTTGTTTTTTCTTATTTTGGTTTGGTTTAATTTGGTTTTGGTTTGTTTTTTTTTTCCACAAATACTTTCAGAGTTTACACAACTGGTTGATAAGCCTATATTTCATTATTATTACAAGGCTTCTTGTCGGCATGATGGTGTTGGTTTCACACAGGTGCCAATTTCCCTATTCCTCCTTCCAATAGAATCCAGTCCTCTTCAGATATTCTCCCCACCCCCTTGCAGCCAGATGTCTGGAGCAAGCTGGCCCCACCCCAGCTCCAGAGGAGAGCCTGAGAGGTTTAAATACACTGCACTGCCTTTGCCCTGATTGGCTCAGGAAGGAGTTTGTGCCTCAGTTTGCTCCATGAGATAAGCAGGGAAGTGTGCTAGGTGGCTTTTGGGGAAAGTTTGCTCACTTTTGAGGGCGGGGGGGAGATAGAAAGAGAGGGTGAAAGAGAGAGACAGACAGACAGAGAGATGCTGCCTCCTTTTCCTGTGGATGTGACTTCTGGAACTGCTGCACGCCAGTCTAAAAATGAGTCTGATGCTGAGGTCAACACAACAGAGAGATGCAAAGATGAATGAAGCCCTGGAGCTTATCCTCTGTTTCATAAAATTATAAACTGCTTAGTTTTAGCTAATTTAAGGGAAGGTTTCTATTACTTCCACCTGAAAATATCCTAACTGAAAGTAACACAGTTATAAATTCGGCATTTACTCATTGATTCAATAAATAATTGCTGGGAGCCCAACGGGGTGGATGTTTGGGCAACAGTGGTGAACTTGTGAAAAGCAGCCACCACCCTCCTGGCTGATAGTGCAGAAGGGGACACAGTCATTCTCCAAGTGCCTGTCCTCTGGAGTCGCCCTTCTTTCAGAAAATGGTGATGCCACCTTTCCAGTTGAGTTGCCTAAAAACCCTGGGGTCACCTTTGACGCCTATTTGTTTTACATTCTTTTCCCAATCTTACAGCAAATGGATTTAGCCATACCTTCAAAACCTTTCCCAAATCAGCCCACTTCTCACCAACTGCCACCAACCTGGTCCAAGCTACCACAATTTCTCGAATGGCAAACAACTGACTGCCTCTCGGTTTGGGTGTACATCCCATCGTCACCCTGGCCAGAGCGCTTCCTTTAGAGGCATGGAGGCTGTTAGGAGAGGCTGAAGTGTGAATGAGTACATGGAGCTCACAAGCTTAGACCGTCGTTTCTAGAATTTTGACCGTGAAGAAAAATAGGGGTGGCTGCCTTGTGGAGATGTGGTCTCAGAGGAATTTCGTTTTGTTTTTGTTTCAATATGGTGATGACAGAGCCTGCGTGAGGACGGTGGGAAATGATCCAGGAGGAGGGGGAGTTTGGAGGTGCAAGGGAACGTGGGGAAAACAATGGTCTCTGAAGAGCACAAAGGACAGACAGGGAGAATCCATCCAAAGCCTGGCCCTGGGCGAGAGGAGGGGTGAGCTGTGCCTTGTACAAAAGGAAAGGAGCAGAGGAGGGGCGGGAGGCAGGGAGGTTTGTGGCCCTGGCCGGAGAAATGGAGCTTCCATTCAGGAGCTTCTAATTTCTTTGTGAAGTATGAAGTAGCGCATCCACCAAGAGTGAGGAAGGAAGGGATGGAGGCTAGCGGGATGAGGGGGCTATCCGAGGAGAGCTGAACAGGCTTTCTGAAGATCCCTGGGGCTGGGGCCAAGCCATCCAGAGGGTTCAGCCTGGGGGCAATGATAACAAATCCGTGGCAAGAGGAGCTTCCCTGTCGTGCGTTCTGGCAGAGAAGGTGTGCCCGGCGGGCAGCCTCAGTGGAAAGCGCCAATGGCACTTGCACTGGGAAGGCAGCAGGTGAGAGCAGGCTGACCCCTGAGACTGCCCTCCAGAATTCTCACGGAGTGGGCACATGACTGTGGCCTATCTGATGATCTGAGATGGCAGGGGTTGGGTTAACAGAAGAAGCCCTGATACGGCTGATCTGGCAAATCTGTGTGGATCCGGGGCAGCCGTGCTGAAAAGAAGACACCTTGGGGGTCCCATTCCAGATCCTGAGAGTTTGCTCCTGTCCCGAGACTCAGAGATCTGTGCCCCTTCCTTGCTCCATCTTGAAAAACAAAAATGGAAGTGTCTTCAAAAAATGATCTTGGGGTAAAATGATCTTAGTGAAGGCACCCATTCATTCATTCTACCAATATTTATTGAGCTCCTACTGTATTCAAGATGTTGCCAAGGACTCCAAGAGTAATAAGGCCCCTCCCTGCCCTTTCAGGGTTACCTGCCCAGAGGGGGAGGTAGACACTAAGCAAATAACTACCAAGGCAGGAACAGTTGTGAGAACTCGGAGGAACAGCGATGGAGTCCGTGGGAGGCAGACAGGATGTTGGAGCTAGGTGGGTCACGATGATGTCTCCAGTCTTTGAGAAATGTGTTAACATATCATAACGTCCCCATATCTATCTATCTAGTTTCTGGCCCCTACCACCACCACCAAGACACACACGTCCCTATTTCCTCAAGTTGACAGAAGTCCCTGGAAGTAAGAACGTCTTTTAAACTTATCTTCTGGGGTTGGAAAGGGATGGAGAGCAGGAGGCTTCCTTGGGACCAAGTGTGGTGGGAACTGAACTCCAAGGAAGATGAGTAAGAAACTCAAGGGCAGGGACTGGCATCAGGAAATGCACTAGATGGGAAATGGCCTTGGGACATCCCTTGGACGCCTCCCTTTGAAAGTAGAAGGACCCAGAAGCACCATCTTATTTTCATCTCCTCTGGCCTTTGTACTCATTCTCTCCTTTGGAGGAGTGAGGGACTAGCTGGGGAGATTGGAGGGAGTGGTTTGATTCATGGCAGGGAAGGAAGAATGTGCAGATGGGAATCCTGTCTCCGGCATTAATTAGCCCAGTGGACGGGCCAGGAGCCTGTTTTCCTCTCTGACTAAGCAGCACCTTCTATACCCCAGCATGCTCTCTGCAAACCAGCGGTCTACAGCAATGGTTCTAACAGCAGTGCAGCGAGCAGCCAGGGGCATTCCAGGAAGTTGTGTTGTTTATCCCCAAACTACCTCTCCATTTGTGTGTGAATGAGTTGCATGATTCATTTTCCATAAACAGCGTGGGTGAACAGAAGGGGAAAAAATCCAAAGGCTAGAGACTGACATTTCACTCTGTGGAAACTGCCAAGGAAAAGTTTTCTACATCTTGGCATTCCTCTGAGAAGAGGCAAATTCTCTGAAACAAGAGGTTGTCCACAGCTGGGTCACATCACTCGAGTCTGAGTCTTCACACGGGCCCATTGAGACTGTCCAGGCACAGATGTCTGCACAGATGAGAAGATAGGAAACAGCAGGGGACATGTGATTGAAATGCAAACTCTACCCAGACATACACTGAGGTCTTAGGAGAAAACAGCCAGGTAGCAGGGCTAGCAAAGGATCTAAGGAGGATCTCTATCTTCTTTGCTACTTATCACTCTGACATTTAACCTCCTTGATCAAGACTTTCCAGAATGTGACCCCCAGCATCCTTTTGTACTTGTTATTACCAGGAATAATAATAATAGCAAAACACAGAAACAACTCTATGTTTATGCAGGCCTACAATGTTCTTGTCACACATATATGATGATTTATATAGATTATCTATTTTGTACTCTCCACTGTTCTGAAAGGTAAGTATTATTATCCTTATTTTACCAGTGAGAAAAATAGATCTTAAGGTAATTAAGTAACTCTTAGCCTCTGATCAGACACTTACATGTGACAAAACTTAATTTCAAATCCATGCCTGTCTGATTTGAAACAATGCTCTTTTGGACAGGCCACAACACACAATCACTTTTTTTTTTTTTTTTTTTTTTTTTGCCTTTTAACTTTAGGGAGAATGGTGTACTCCTCCTTCTCTCAAAAACTCCTGTGGCTTTCTTCCTCTGCATCTTGGATAGTAAGCAGTGTCTTCTTCTTATCCTTTCACTTATCTGATTCTTAATTATCACCCCAAATGAAATGCCAAGACATGGGGCTGAGAGGAACTGTATCCAGCAGACTCAGGACTGGGACCCAGCAAACAGGTGACAAGCTCAGAGCAATACAAAAGGCAGAGCTGTGAAAGCCACCAAGGTCAGTGCTAGGAGATGGCAGTGAGGACCCGAGAGTAGGGCATGGAGGATGCCAACTCGGAGTCTAGAGGCTGAGCCCAGGATCAGGAAGCAGGGATGCCACCAAGTCACTGGAGACAGGAGCATGGAGTGCCCTTGCTGAAATGAGCTGTTTGGCCAGGGGAGCCCATGTGGCACGTCCAGAGAGTGCCTAAGTGGGAACACTTTCTCAGCTGCTTCCTGTCCCATGCTGTCTTAAAGACACTACCTGATACCTGATATTACCGGTCAGGCAAGGCCCATTTCAGGAAGTTGTCTGTAACTGACCAGCAGAGAGGGACAGACAGATCCTTCCCAGAGTGCTTGTAGCATCTGTTGTCGGCACCACACATTTAGCTCTTGGCAAACACCGAGCTGTGTGGCTGGTTAGTTTTTAGTACCCACCACTGTGATACAAGGTCCTAGAGGGCAATCCAAGACCAAGAGCGCCAATTATAGATACAGATCAGCTTCCTTCACCCATTCCCTGGGCTTGAATAAAATCAGTGAAAGTGGATTCTTCACCTGGCCGAGTTGGGATCTTGCCCATATTTTATCAGTTAGCTCTAAGAAATCAGTTTCAGAACAGGGTCCTCAAATGTGAGTGTGCCTGCGAATCAGACCCCCACCTTTAGCCTTTGCCCTACCTGTTCCTCTGAACAGATGTATTTCCCCATATACTGGTGTGGCTCCTTTTGTCACCATTTCAAGTCTTTGCTTAAATAGCACCAGTCGAGGAGGCTGTCCTTGACCTTCCTACCACCCTGTTTTATACTATACAGACGCCTGTGCTTCCTGCTCCTGTGTATTTCCCTGTAGACCCCAGCACATTCAACTTGCCGTATACCTCACTGTCTCCCAGTGTAAGTTCCTGGAATGCAAGGATTTTTGTCTGTTTTGCTTACTACTATACCGTCTCCCCAGCTCCTAGAACAATGCCTGGCACAGAGAAGGTACTCAGTAAATATCTGATGAATGAATGAATAAGAATTACCTGGAGAAATGTAGAAACTCAAATTTCTGGGACCCACTGATCCCAAATATTAATTACTTGGCTGACATTTTCCACAAGCTGCCCTGAGTCCTCTTTCTCTGTCAGGGTGGACTCCTGCCTCCTTTCCCTGACACACCTGAGTCCTGAGGACCAGCAGGTCCCTGCCACCTGTCAGTTAGTTCCCCTGTGCTTGCTGTGCTATCAGGTGCTTCAGGTGTCTTCCAAGAATCCCTGGATCAGCCTGACATTGTGGGTGGCGCAGTCGGGAGGGGAGCGACTACATTCCCTTCCTGGGGCCTGTCCTCTCTTTGCCCTCCCTCGGCCATTTCCTGGGCTGGCCACAGAGCCAGGTGCCCATAGGGTTCTCTCTTTGCCAGCAGCCCTTCCAAAGCTTGTGAGCCCACTCAACCCTCCAGAGACACTCTTCTCTGCAGAGGCTCTGGCAGCCTAGCCAGGAGACACTGGAGCTGATGCCACTTGGAATCCCCAGCAAGTGTACAGGGCAGTCACGTTCTGGGACAGCTGGAGTGGAGGAGGGGGCAGGGGTTGAGGTTGGTTTCCAAATCTCCCCAGCAGTGATCTTTGTAGTAAATCGCCTGAGGGCTCCTTGGCTGGCCGGATGCAATTATCTGCCTGGCCTCTCCCTGGGAGCCTGTGCCCTTGGGATGGCCTCTCCTGCTCTCACCATCCTCTTTGGTGATTCATGGCCGCTTTCTGCCATATGGATCAGCTGTTCATTCCTGTTAAGGATCCTATAATTAGAGCTCAAAAGCCGCAGCTCCCCGTTTGGATTTTGCCCAAAGAAGCCTCCAGGGACACTCAGGTCCCTGCCTGTGCCCTCTCCAATCTATTCATTGGCTCCCAAGTCAGAAAAGACAGATCAGCAAAGATTGATCTTCCCACGGGACCCCCCACCCACCTTTCTCCTTCCCAGTCTTGCCCCTCCCCCAGGCCTGACTGTCAGTGTTGGAAAGCCAAGTTCAACCCTGGGGAATCTGGCAGGGGGTGGCAGGGATTGGGTTTTACTCAGGTCAAAATGAGTCTATAAGGCACATAAGCTTAAGTGAGCCTTCTTGGCTTATTCTTTATAATGAAGTCAGGGGGAGTTAATTACCTCTCTCTGCACCGTAATTTCTTTTCCTGTTTCCTAACTACCCCCACCCACCTTTTTAGGTGAAGAGTAATAAAAGAAAAAACCTCTAACCATGTTTGACTTAAACAAGTATTTTTTCCCACGTTTAGACCTAGACTATTTTCTACCATTATTCTCTAAGAAAAACTGGAATCTCGTGATGTCTGAAGGATTTTGGCTACACACACTAAGATATCAAAATATATGTTTCATATACTGTGGTCCACTTTATGTTGTCGTTTTTTAGTTTAGAAAAGGTTGCTCAAGATATGATAGGGTAGGAATTTTGAGCTCCAGCTGATTAAGGTGGTTTTTTTGTTTTGTTTTGTTTTGTTTTTTACAAGGGGAGAGATAAAAAAAAACAAAAAAAAAAACACCTGGATATAGCCAGTTGGAAATGAAGACATTACTACTCTCAGCCACTTGCACCTTTAAATCTTCTGCCAAAACTTTATGGTGTCGCAAAGATAATGCCTCTCTAACCGGAGCTGGGAGGCGGTGAGCTGAGCTATTTGGGAAATTTGCTGTACACACTGCAGGGCCCTTGCAGGTCATTACCAGGGACCAGCCACTCAGCCACTCGGCTCATGAAGTCAGATCAGCATGGCCGGTGGGGCAGGAGACAGTGATGTCCAGATACCCACCTACTTTCACTGGATAAAACACCCTGTCACTGTCCATTTCCACCTTCCCCAACTCCCTGCCCGCTCTAATCACTCAGCCAGGCCTGCTTTTACTGTCCCAGCTGTAGAAGTTTCCAGCCCTTTGCATTCAGTTATCAATCAATGGCGATCTCAGCTGCAGTTGGGCTGGAGCGGACAAACCAGCCTTTCTTTATGCCAACAGGGAATGCTTGAAATAACTAGACACACAACTCTGATTGATGCAGCCACGGTTTACACACCACACTTCAGACGGTCTGAAATGGCTGGAATTAATAGCCTATTATTAGATAGCGTGGGGGTGGGGTGGGGGGAGGCAGGAGAAGGAGAGACAAGCAAATACCTTTTTATGATCTTCTAATTTAAATCTATTTATTTGATTTTTGCAGAGTGTGACGTAAAGGGGGGTAGTGGGAAGGGGGAATTGTTCTTACCACCCTGCTGCGAGACCTGGGGAGGGGGCGGGGGCTCCAGCCAGCTTGGCACCAACTCACTGCAATTTTTTGGTAAATGATGCAAATCCATGTGGTTGGGCAAGGATGGGTTAAAGAGGCTGGGGAGTCCAGGAAGACTGAGGGAGGGAAGAATGGGAATTGCTTGGTTCACTTGCTTTCATGCCAGGCTCTGCTAGCCAGCTGGAGAGAGGGGAAATGGAGTTTAAAACCCCCCTGGTAAGGAATTTTTTCCTTCGTCTGAACATTGTTTAAATTCCTAAAGTGGGTGATCCCTGTAATAAATACCTTGGACTCTGTAAGACAGAGATATTTATTCAAGTTTAAAGTTTGGATTTGATGGATATGCACTTGGGAATGCATGGGATCGGAGTGTTTGTTATATGTTGGAACCCATTCAATGCGCACAAGGAGTTAAGAGAACTCCATTTATAGCAAAGCAGGCCGCCTTAACTATTGCTTGTGGTCACTGTGTCGAAGTCTGTGCTTCATCCCATATTTTGAACATCGTTGGCCCTTAAACGACATTAAATGGGGGGGGGGGATTTGGCCCAAGGTACTCAAAACACTTTCTCAAGACTTGTGTGCAAACAAAGCCTTGAACTAGGTCACCTGTCTTATATGTAGGAAAATATTCTCGGAGGAGAGAGTAGATGATTTGAATCAAAGTACAGAGAGAGGGGTAGAGCCTGAAAAATCTGAGCAATCGAGCCCAGGTTCTAGTCTCCTATAATGTTACTGGCTCAGCTGTGACTATATATTGTAAGAGAAAAAATTCATCCTATCATTTGAAGTGTGAATTCCCTCAGGACACAATGCCTCTTGTCCAGGTCAGAACACTTGACATTCCCCTAAATAACACCATCCCAACCCTATGACTGTTTGAGCAGAACAAGCAAGCCAGGTAATTCCAAGAAGGTCGGATCGGAGTTTCCAGGAACTTACACCACCATTGCCCTCTTTGACTGTAGAACGACATGCATTTTCCCAGAGCCTTCAGGTGAAACAACCCACATGCCCATCTCTCCTTGGTGAATGACAACATCGTTTTGGGCTGACTGATCATCATGGATTTTGCTCAACATTTTGGTTCGGTTTCCCCAAAGGGGTCCCCAACTAACCACAGACCCATCCTGGGGCTGCATGACCTTGCCAAGCTTGACAGGGCCCGAAATCAAGGGGGCACAGCCACAGACCACTGTGTGCACGCCCTTCTGCCACTGCCTGACAACACAGATGGAATGTTGGTTTCCCAGCGCGGGAATCAATTCCCATTTTCCATGATGGATATGTGTGGTGTGGAAAAGCCTCTCACCTTGGGCTCGAATGGGTCTCTCGGGAGCAAGAGCCAAGAACAAGCTGGAGATTCCTGGCCCATCTGCCCTGTCAAAAGATGTGACAAGAGAGTATTTTTCATAATCCACCTACAATTAATTTTTCTCTGTTGGCTAACGCACAAGCCCACGCGTCGGTGACTCCAGTGCTCTGGCTGCACTGACTGACTGGAATCAGGAAGTGCCTCACAAGATAAAAGACCAATATATTAAAAGACCAATAACATTTGTTTGAGAAAACACATTCCTCTTATAGGCTGAAGTACATGATGTCTACAACAGCAGGAAGAAAGACCCAAAAATATTATTTTCTATAATATGGATATTTTCACCACCTAAGCTCATAATTTTACTGCAGCTGCCAGCATAGGTTTTGTTTTGTTTTGTTTGCTTTAGTTTTTTTTTTTTTTTTTGAGATCCTGGGATTTTTTTCGTACATTTGTAATATTTATTTAATTTACTTCCTAGGCAACATATTCCAGTTAGGGTCATGATTAAGTTGAGATTTCATTGTTATTTAAGCAAAGTCACAATGGAATTGATTATAAATGCAGAATAACTGTTAAAGAAATTCCTGTCTACAAATCTTTTCTGTATGATGATGTAACCGACCCTCAAAATTGTTTCATTGTGGGTGGCAGGATGTCATTCACTCCTGCCCTGAAGTCCTCACCTACTCTATCTTAACCAAGTTAAAAGAGTAGAAATCTTTAAAGGGAAGGATGCAGACATAGGTGAACTGGGCCTGGGTTAAATTCTGATGAGCACCCAGAACTTTCTAACCCAGCAGATTGACTGTTGAGGGTGCTGAGAGAATTAGTAGAACTTCTTTAAACATTTAAAATAAAGTTATTATTTGGAGGACATTCACTTAAACATATGTCACTATAAACTCTATCATTATATACAAAAACTTATCAATATCAATCATTGCTAACATAAGCCAATTTTGCTGGTGTGAACACATTTTAGCCTGTGGATTACTGAATACATAGAGTGCTAACTTAGATTCAGATTGAGGCTTCACGTGCAAAATCTCAAAAGTAGAGGCTGTTAATTCAGCCATTGGTTATTGGAATTACTTAGAAGTTACTTAAAATATGTACTTAAGAAGGTGCTTAAAATTCTCTGGGCTTCGTCCAGATCAGACTCTCTGGGGGTGGGTCTGGGGAAATCTATATATTTTTAAAACTCAACCTAGAAAAATGAGTAGGATTTTTATCCTCAGATTAAATGAGAATGGCATTCCGGGAGGCATAATGGTTTAGTTGAAAGGCAAGAGTCAAAGAAAGATAATGTGTTTTATTTGTTTGGTTTTTGCTGCAGACCTTCTCAGATCCTTTTATATGCTGGTGGGCATCATGAATCATTATTGGGAGGTGCAACATTTAGCATTTCTCAAAACTATTTGAACATAAGTTTCTTGATCATAGAATAAATGTTCCTTAAAACATAATACCTTGGGAAATTCTGGGCTTAAGAAATGAGAAGACAAAATGGAGAGACACCCTGTTAACACTTTCTGAGCTCTTAGTGACACAGGGGAGTGGAAAGCCAACCCGCTTGTGCTTCCTCAACCAGAAGCAACAGGCCTGACTTCAGCCAGTCACTCTTGCTCTCTTGGTGCTGATGGAGGCATCCCTGGCCTTGTTTGAAATGCGTCACCTTGACAACTTGAAGAAGAGAATACATTTTCCAAAGTGCCAGGGGAAAAAAAAAATTGGGATAAGAACCATTTGTAGGGACAGTGGAATGAGTTTTGGCTCTTTTGCCACTAGACCAGCCTGGGGGAATGCAGAGACTCGAAGACTCGCGAAGGAACAGGTTAGGAAGAAAGGCCATCTGAGACATGGGTTTGAATCCCTGCTGTGCTTCCTGCAAGCTGTGTGAACTTGGGCAAGTCACTTAACCCATTTAAATCTTGGTCGCTTCCTCTGTAAAACTGAGTTGTCTACCTACACGGGGATTCTCTAAGGAATCAATGCAATCATATTTGTAAGATATCCAATACAAAGCCCGGTGTTTAGCAGAGACTTACTAAACCTGAGAAAGGATTCCTTACTTCCTTCCCCAAATCTGGAAGCAACTTTCCTTCATTTGACTTCAATTCAAGGAGCATTCATGGCATACTGTATCGTATGAAAACCAGTAGATTGAATTTATGCCATTAACGTGGTGCCTGACCAAAGGAAGTGTTTGATAAATATTTTTGCATGACTGAATACTTCTATAGGAATAAATAAGCAAACAAAGAGAATCATAGAGTCATAGAAGAAGAAGTGATTAATGGAGAGGACTCATGTCAGCTTCTATTCCTCTTGTCCTATGTAGAGTTTTGGTGGGAACCATTTTGGGCTCTCTTTCTACCCTTGAGTTGACCCTCCCCAAGAGAAGAAGGGTGGTTACTCCAATAGTTTACTGGACCACATTTTTCTAGGAGGCAGGGTCACCTTCTGTCTCTGAGATATAAGTAGACTAGAGCCAAATTTAGTAGGTCTGCCATTCTTTGTAATGCCTGTGTCTAGGTGTGTGCTCTTGTCTGTGGTCTTCGTCCACGCTTATGGTTGGGTCAGCGATTCAGAGTGTCCTCTGTAAGCCCATTCGTATCTCTTCACATCACCCAGGTGTGTACACCCCAAGATTCAGGGTGGAAGCCCCCATCTGAGCCCCAGGCCTGCCCATGCAACTAAGCACCGAAAAGGAACTTTATTATAGAGATGACACTATTGACAATAGCCAGAGAAAAGTATTTAGCATCTAATTTATCAAATGAAATCATAGGTTTTCCCAGCATAGGGTGTTTTAGTTGGTAAAACAATTATACTGTTTTCCATTCTTATTAACCTTCCTGCAGGCAACAGTTATTGGTATCCCCCATGACAGTATAATGAGTATTCTAAGGATATTTTTCACCAGCTGCTTATGTCTTCAAGTTAAAAGTCAACTGCTAAATATATAGCATGGTGAGAGCATAAACAGTAAAATTGATTTTAGTACTCAAAACGACTTGATTATCTATATTTATAGCCGTAATTAGAGAAAGGCTTAATGCCTTATATAATCGGTGCTTTCTTGAGAGTTTCACGATGGAGGACGTGATGCTAATTTACCTTGCAGCATCGAGGAAGGAGTGCTGCTCTCTAAGCCACACCGTCGGCTTCAGTTTCTAGGTTCATTAACTACAAAACACGTTGCCCTGCATTATGTGTAGTACATTAAGGGCTCTTTATTGAGCAGCTTTCAAAGGGAGTTTCTATTCCAAGTTGCTAACATAATATATGCCTCTCCCCAGAGTCTGGTTGACTATTTGAGTCTAGGGAATGAGTGATGCTATTTGTTATTAGAAAAATAATGTTAATTCTGTATAACGTCGATATATCTGTAACGTAACATAGCAAAGAAATTTCATCTTTCCTACGTGAATGCCCTTTTTATCTGGAAAGTGTTAGAGTCATTCCTACATATTTTTAGTATTCTTTCTTGTAGTCTGGTCTCAGAAATTGGATGATTTTCCCCAAAGTTCCTAAAAAATTTTTCCATGATAATTGAAATAACTACTAATTATTGAGTACTTACTGCATGCCAGACCCTTTGCAAAGCACTTCGTGTGTGTGTGTGTGTGTGTGTGTGTGTAAAATGTCATTTCATCTTTGCAACAACCTGATGAAGCAGGCACAGTTATGTCTCTATTTCACAGATGATGAAAGTGAGGCTTAGAGAGATGAAGTGACTTACATAAGGCGACACAGCAGTAAGTGGTAGTGCTTACTACTAGCTAAGCTCAGGCAGTCTGGCTCCCCAGGATGAATTCCTAACCATCCATTTAGAGCTGTAGACCTGTCACGAAACTGCCAGTGCTCAGGCCACTGCTTGCTATTTTTCTATTGTTTTCTTTTCTCTTCTTAAGGTAAATAAACATTATATACGCATGTGTATATATATATGCATACTCACACATATGTCACACGTATATGTATACATATTTATATGCATACATTTTACAGGCACACTTGTTTTATCATGCTTGGCTTTACTGTGCTTCACAAATATTGCATTTTTTACAAATTGATGGTTTGTAGCAACCCTGCAGTGAGCAAGTGTGTCGTTGCCATTTTTCCAACACCATGTGCTCACTTCGTGTCTCTGTGTCACATTCAGGTAATTCTCACACAATTTCAGACTTTTTCGTTGTTGTTATATCTGTTATGGTGATCTGTGATCAGTGATCCATGATGGTACTATTGCCATTGTTTTAGGGTGTCACAAACCACACACCTATAAGAGAAAATTTAATAAATGTGTGTTCTGACTGCTCCATAGACCAGCTGTTCCCCCAGCTCTTTCCCTCTCTTCAAGCCTCCCTAGTCCCTGAGACACAACAGTGAAATTAGGTCATCAAACACTATAGGAGCCTCTAAGTGTTCAAGGGAAAGGGAAAGTTTCTTGTCTCTCACTTTAAATCAAAAACTAGAAGTGATTAAGCTTAGTGAGGAAGACATGTCAAAAGCTGAGATAAGCTGAAAGCTAGGCCTCTTGTGCCAAACAGTTAGCCACGTTGTGAATGCCAAGGAAAAGTTCTTGAAGGAAATTAATAGTGCTACTCTAGTGAACGTACAAATGATAAGAAAGCCTTATTGCTGATATGAAGAGAATGTTCGTGGTCTGAACAGATGATCAAACCAGCCACAACATTCTCATAAGCCAAAGCCTAATATAGAGCAAAGCCCTAACTCTCTTCAATTCTATGAAGGCTGAGAGAGGTGAGGAAGGTGCAGAAGAAAAGATAGAAGCTAGCAGAGGTTGCTTCATGAGGTTTAAGGAAAGATGCCATCTTAATAACACAGAAGTGTAAGGTGAAGCAGCAAGTGCAGATGGAGAAGCTGCAGCAAGTTATCCAGAAGATCTAGCGAAGATCATTGATGAAGGTGGCTACAGTAAATAGCAGATTTTCAATGGAGACAAAACAGCCTTCTCTTGGAAGATGACATCATCTAGGACTTTCATAGCTAGAGAGGAGAAGTAATGCCTGGCTTCAAAGCTTCAAAGAACAGCCTGACTCTCTTGTTAGAGACTATTGCAGCTGACGACTTTAAGTTGAAGCCAGTGGCTCATTCATCATTCTAAAAATCCTAGGGCCCTTAAGAATTATGCTAAATCTACTCTGCCTGTGCTCTATAAATGGAACAACAAAGCCTAGATGATGGCACATGTGTTTACATCATGGTTTACTGAATATTTTAAGCCTACTGTTGAGAACACTGCTCGGAAAAATAGATTCCTTTCAAAATATTACTGCTCATTGACAATGTACCTGGTCACCCAAGAGCTCTGATGGAGATGTGCAAGAAGATCAATGCTGTTTTCGTGCCTATTAACACAACATCCATTCTGCAGCCCATGGATCAAGCAGTAATTTCAACTTTTAAGTCTTATTTAAGAAATATATTTTGTAAGACTATCTGCCCTAGACAGACAGATCCCTCTAATGGATCATGTCAAAGCAAACTGAAAACCTTCTGGAAAGAATTCATCATTCTAGATGTCATTAAGAACACTTGTGGGTCTTGGAAGGATGTCAAAATATTGACATTAACAGGAGTTTGGAGAAGTTGATTCCAGCTCTCATGTATGACTTTGAGAGTCTTCAGTGCAGGAAGTAGCTAGAGATGTGGTGGAAGGAGCAAGAGAAATAGAATTAGAAGTCGAGCCTGAAGATGTGAATGAATTGCTGTAATCTCATGATGGAACTTGAACAGATGAGGAGTTCCTTCTTAAGGATGAGCAAAGAAAATGATATCTTGACACAGAATCTACTCCTGGTGAAGATGCTGTGAACATTGTTGAAATGACAATAAAGGATTTAGAATATTTTGTAAACTTAGTTGATACAGCAGTGACAGGGTTTGAGGGTACTGACTCTAATTTTGAAATAAGTTCTACTGTGGGTAAAATATTATGAAACAGCATCACATGCTACAGAGAAATTTTTCATGAAAGGAAGAGCCAATTGATGCAGAAAACCTTATTGCTGTCTTATTTTAAGAAATTGCCACAGCCACCCCAACCTTCAGCAGCCACCACCCTGATCAGTCAGCAGCCATCAACATCAAGGCAAGACCCTCCACCAGCAAAAAGGGTGTGACTCATTGAAGGCTCAGATGATCATTAGCATTTTTAGCAATAAAGTACTTTTAAATTAAAGTATGCACATTTTTTTGTAGACATAATGCTATTGGACACTTAATAGACTACAATATAGTGTAAAAATAACTTTTATATTCACTGGAAGACTAAAAAACTCTTACAACTCATGTTATGATATTCATTTTATTGCAATGGTCTAGAATTGAACCTACAATATCTCCAAGGTATGGCTATTTACTACATGAAAAAAACATAAATGTTAACTTGATTTTAATATTCAAAACAATTTCTTTATATCTGTAGCTACAATAACTCAAGGGATATACATGTATACATATACACATATATTTGTGCTTTGATGTAATTCTAGAAATTTTTGAGACATTTCATATAAAGCATAGTTTTCATGATTTTGTTTGATTCTCAGATTAGCTCTGAGGGGTTGGCAGATCCTGTTTTATTTGTCTCATTTTAAAAATGAAGTGACGTGTCCAAGGTCGATTCACCACTGTGGTAGAACTCAAACCAGAACCCTGCTTTTGCCGTTATGCCAGAATATGCAAATATTGTGCTGGCTTCCATGGGTCATCAGGCAAAGAATAACATTCTGGGCTGTGCACAGCTAAGGGATGGAAATAAAATAGCCATGTAACATGAACCTCAGGCACTGTGTTTGTGCAGGAGTTTCATGGGGGAGTTTGTCCTTTCCTGGGGAATCAGCCATCTTTGTCTTTCATAGTGTCTGTTTACAGAGTTAACTGTGTCTTCCTTGCACTGCCTTGGGACTCGACCTAAATTCTAATCCCGAACGTCATCCCACTGTGTTATATGGTGCATGTATACTGATGTGATTTCCCCTACTAACTTGTGAGTTCATTTCTATGATTCAGCTTTTAGCACAGAGCCTGGCAGTGGAAGGTATTCAAATATTTATCCATTCATTTATTTGTTCTACATAAATGTTTGCTGAATTTATTGGCAATTGGAAAAGAAATGGACAAATAGAAAAGGAAAAAGATTTAGAGACATAAATTCCAGTTTTAATTATTTTGCCATAGGACAGGGTCTCCATAACCTTTACAATCCGCACCCACCCCCTTGCCCAAAATACTAAACTTTGTCTGGAAAAACATCCCTAAGAGCTCCACCTTCCAAGAATGGGTCAGAGTAAAGCTGGTAGTGCCAGAAATGGCCTACAAAGACGTTCTTTGGGGACTTAATGTGCCCTCCAGGACAGTGGAACCTATAAAACTTGTAGGAGGGAATTCTAGGGAGGAGACCAGCATGGCAAAGCAAACTGCTCCCTCCCACCACAGAGTTAAAAAACAATGTCCAGCCTTTAAGTTGTGGGAAAGAGAATGGTGAAATCATTCTCTGTCTGGCACAAGTTGCAGACTATTAAGTCGTTTGGGAAATGTGGACTTGTACCAATCTATGAGATTGGCCATGGCCATTTTAATATGTTTTTGAAAATCAGCGAGTGCTTAAAAACTTGTAGTAAAAGCCCTAATAAACTAAATTAGACCGGGACTCTGCCAGAATTGTATTTACCTCCTGAAGTGGAGGGCTAGGAAACCACGTTGAAAATTAAAGCAAAAAAGAGAAGAAAGAGCAATAGATCTGTGTGGCTGAGGAGTTGTTCGGTCAAAAGAATTAATTGTCCACTATCAGAGGCAGCTTATTTGCAAAGTGACAGGGGAGTCCTTTTGATGACACACTGATATGAATAATGCCACTCCCCATTTTTTTAACTTACGTTTTGTTTTACAAGTCTTATTTGTTTTTACAAGGTTAAGTTTGAAGGGAGGGGGGTAGCTACTGTAGCCAGAAGAAGAATAAATGCTTTGTGCATTGTGCATACCCATGTAGTATACTGAACAAGTACTAATAAGAATAAAATTATTGGAGCAAATAAAATCACATATGCTTTTTAGTCACCTGGGAGAAGGGCTGTACCAGCCTTCTTGTGCATATAAAAATAATAATTCTTCACATCTGAATACCATTATAGAACTTATATAGCCCTTTCACGTATATTATTACATTTGATCTTCCATAACCTTGTGAATCAGGAATGATCTGTGTTATCATCCCATTGTACAGTTCAGGAGGGGTTAAGTGCTTGTTCAATGTCGTGAGCTACTAGGAGTCAGGTCTTCCAACAATGTTCTGGCCCCAGGGCATTCCATGTTGTCCACTGGGACACACAGGAGCTGTAATGTGTGTTAGAGCCAAAATCTCTAAAGTCATTTGACATAGGAAATAATATCACAGAAATGGTCTACACCAGGAGAATAGCACAGGGCTAAGGGTCTCACACGGCACAGTGCAGACACAGGCTAGCTGTGTGGCCTTTAGGACACAGATGGAAAATGAGGAACGACTTCCTGAAGGTGTTGTTAAAGATTGCATGAAGCTAATGCAAGTGATTGTGCGTTTTGAGAATTTCTAGGAACTCACTGGCTTTGAGACCACTTTTTCTGTCTGTATTAATGAGGAGCTGGTATGTTAGTTTCCTATTGCTGCTGTAACCGATTACCAAAAGCTTAGTGGCTTAAAACAAACTTATTCTCACAGTTGTGGAGGACCAAAGTCTAAAATCAAGGTATCTCATTCCTCCGGGGACTTCAAGAGAGTTTCCCCTTCCTTGCCTTTTTCAGCTTCTCAAGGCTGTCTGTGAAATAATAAGAAATATATTATATATATACACACACACACACACACACACACACACACTGGTCCCTGTCCCCAATTCTTGACACAGAGCTCCTAAACACTCATAATCTCCTGGGTGATAGGGGTGCTCGGAGAATCTTTTGTGCTTACATTTGGTCTTTGACTTGGTCCCTGAAGCAGAGTTCCTAACTCCCTCAGAATACCCTGAATGATGGAAATGTCTTTTGCTCTAATGAGGCAACTCTTTGTGGGCTCCTGGGTAGCTTCAGGATGGGGATTGGTCACCAGAAAGACCACATTTCGATTAGAAACTCAGAATCTTCAGTCCCACCCCCATCCTCTGGGGAGGGGAGACAGGCTGGAGATTGAGTTAATGGACCATGCCTATGTGATGAAGCCTCCATAAAAATCCCTGAACTACAGGATTCACAGAGCTTCTGGGCTGGTGAACACACAGAGGTGCTGAGAGGGTGGTGTGCCCAGAGAGGGTACAGAAACTCCATGCCCCTTTCTCATTCCTTGCCCTACGCATCTTCCATCTGGCTGTTCCTGAGTTGTACCCTTTATAGCAAACTGGTAAACATAAATAAATGTTTCCCTGAGTTTTGTGAGCCATTATGGAAAATTATCAAACATGGGGGGATCCCTAATTTATAGCCAGTTGGTTAGAAGCACAGGTGACAACCTGGGACTTTTGATTGGCATCTGACATGGGAAGCACTCTTGTTGGACTGAACTCTGGGATCTGATGCTAAGTCTAGGGGGATAGTGTCTGAATCAAATTAAATTGTAGGACATTTAGGTAGTATCAGAAAGTTGGTCAGTGTCAGAAAACTCACACATATCTTCAGACCAGAAGTGAAGTGTTTTGAGTACAGAGGGGGAAAAAGGAGTTTTTCCCTTTAGTTGGTGTAGCAAAGAAAACAGTTGCTTTCTCCTATACACTGCCTATATTCCTTGGCTTGTGGCTCCTCCCTTGCATAACTCCACTCTCTTGCTTTCATTATCACATCTGCTAATACATCCTCCTGTCTCCTCTTATAAGAACTCCTGTGATTACACTGGACCCACCTGGATAATGCAGGATAATCTCCCCACCTCAAGATCCTTAAGGTAATCACATCTGCAAAGTCTTTCTTGCCATATAAGGAAACGTATTCACAGGTTCCAGGGATTAGGATATACACATTTTTGGGGGGCTATTACTCAGCCTACCAAAACTGAGATAAATAAAACTTCAGAATGAACTTTTAATTCTGCTCTATCATTCGTAGAGTGATAAAATTCATGGTTTCAATGGAACAGAATAGAGAGCCTAAAAATAGACCCACGTGAGTATAATCAGCTGATCTTTGACAAAGGAGCAAAGTGGATGCAATCGAGAAAAGATACAACAGTTGGTGCCGGGACAACTAGACACCTACATTAAAAAAAAAAAAAAAAAAAAAAGAATGTAGACACAAACCTTACATACCTTACAAAAATTAATTCAAAATGGATCACAGACCTAAATGTAAAACATAAAGCTATAAAACTTCTAGAAGAAAACATAGGCAAAAATTTGGATGACCTTGGGTTTGGCGATGACTTTTTAAATACAAGACCAAAGGCACAGTGCACGAAAGAAAGTATTGATAAACTAGATTTCATTAAAATTAAAAATTTCTGCTCTGTGAAAGACATTGCCAAGAGAATGAAAAGACAAGCCACAGACTGGGAGAAAATATTTGCAAAAGACATATCTGGCAAAGGATTGTTATCCAAAATATACAAAAACTCTTAAAACTCAACAGTAAGAAAACAAATAACCCAATTAAAAAAATGGGCCAAAGACCTTAACAGGTACCTCACCAAAGAAGATACACAGATAGGAAATACGCATATGCAGAGATACTGTACCTCATCTGTCACTAGGGCAATGCAAATCAAGACAACAATGAGATGCCACTACACACCCATTAGAATGGCCGAAATCCAGAACACTGTCAACACCAAATGCTGGTGAGGATGTGGAGTGACAGGAATTCTCATTCATGGCTGATGGCAATGCAAAGTGGTCTAGCCACTTTGGAAGACAGATTGGTGGTTTCTTACAAAACTAAACACACTTTTACCACACTATCCGGCAATCACACTTCTTGGTATTTATCCTAAGGAGTTGAAAGCTTATGTCCACACAGAAACTTGCATAGCAATTTTTGTAACATCTTTATTCATAATTGCCAAAACTTGGAAGAAACCAAGACATTCTTCAGGAGGCGAATGGATAAATAAACTGTGGTACATCCAGACAGTGGAATATTATTCAGCAATAATATTCATGAAGCCATGAAAAGACCTGGGAGAAACTTAGATGCGTATTACTAAGTAAAAAAAAAAAAAGAAGAAGAAGAAGAAGGCTACATACTATGTGAGTCCAACATAGGACATTCTGGGAAAAGCAAAACTATGGAGACAGTAAAAAGATCAGTGGTTTCCAGGGATCAGTGGGGAAAGAGGGGTAAGTAGGCAGAGCACAGAGCAGTAAAATTTAGGGCAGTAAAATTACTCTGTGTGATACTATAATGGTGAATGCATGTCATTATACATTTGTCCATAATTATGCACAACACCAAGAGTGAGCCCTACTGTAAACCATGGACTTTGGGTGATAATGATGTGTCAATGTGAGTTCATCAATTGTAACACAGGTACCACTCTGGTGGGGGAGGCTATGCATGTGTGGGAGCAGGGCATATATGGGAAATCTCTGTACTTTCTATCCATTTTGCTGTGAACCTAAAACTACTCTAAAAAATAAAGTTTATTTTTTGAAAAACCAACTGAGCAGGTAAGCACATCATCCTTCATCTCTTTCCCGCTGTTCATCTCTGTTCTGTACTAATAAGCATCACATAGACAGCTGCAGAAATTTCATGAGAGACAGAGAGGGGGAGAGAGAGAGAGAGAGAGAAGACACACATATTAGGAGCAAGCACATGAGTTGCATCTCTTAGCCACTTTTTTCATGTAAGAAAGAACATTTGGTCCCCTATTTGAACAGCTCACCCTGAGAGCATTCAGTTCCTTTGGCCTTCAAACTCCTCCATCTAGACTGGCATCTTCCTTGGCTCTCCCAGGATGTTGGGTGCCGTCTTTGGTGCTCCTGTGCACTTTGCACACAACACAAATAGAACACTTATCATTTTGAATGTTAAAAACTGACTTATAATCTGGAAATCATGTTTTCTTCCTCACTATACTCCGTGTTCCTTGAAGGCTGTGTCCATGTCATCTCTGTATATTCAAGGGTCTACTTGGCCCCTGCAGATGAACGCTTCATACATGTTTGTGAGATAAGTGTGTTACAGGGGATTTCATTTTGCAAACTCAGTTACTCCTGGTTCCCCTATCTTGGCCACCATCTCTGGTTCCCTCATTTCTACTATGTCATTATAGGTAACATTTTGCCTCCTTTGAGACATCTCACTCCGTTGCTGGGGCTAGAGTGCCATGGCATCAGCCTAGCTCACAGCAACCTCAAACTCCTGGGCTCAAGCAATCCTCCCACTTCAGCCTCCCAAGTAGCTGGGACTACAGGCACATGCCACCACCAGGGCTGGCTAATTTTTCTATTTTTAGGAGAGACGGGGTCTCGCTCTTGCTCAGGCTGGTCTCGAACTCCTGACCTCCAGTGATCCTCTCACCTCAGCCTCCCAGAGTGCTAGGAATACAGGCGTGAGCCATCACTCCTGGCCTGCTTTGCCTCCTTTTAAGTGTCCAGTCTTTACTTACACAACTGGCTCAGTAGGCAAACCCAGAACCCAGAAGGAGGCAGATACTTATGCACTCAAAGTAAAAAGAATAATTCTGAGCCTATTTTCTTCTCCCCATCGAGTAAACTCCAGTGTCTGCATCAGTAGCCAGACTCAGAGAAATTGCCTTAAAGTATCACTCAGCATATTATTCTCTTTGTGAATGTCTACAGCGTTCCAGCTTCCCCCCAATAGCACGGCATGTATCTCTGTTGATGGATGTTTACCCACGAATAGCTTACTAAAATAAAGAGAAGACATAAAAATCCTTAGGCATTGCCTGAAAATAGTATGTATATATGTCACATTAGAGACTAATTAGTTTTTTCCTCAAATATTTTAATACTACTTATTAAAATATGAATAAAAGGGGATACTCAATAAGAATTCCATTTAAGTATTGAGTAGGGCATTCAAAATTTGAAGTTATGACTTCATTTTGGGGATATGTAAAGCGAAAGAATTATTATTCCCTCCCTACACACAAAGAATTCCACTAGGGAGTTCAGTGTGAGAATTTAAGGTTTAATCAGAGTAATATCCAGTTAGTCTGGATCAAATGCCATTAAATTCTGAGAAGGAAGATTCCTGGTGCCCTTTTTTTTTTTTTTTAATTCTGAGCCACTGTAGCTGCTCTGGTGCCTGATGAAAGATCAATATTAAGGACTAGAAGAAATGGTGGCCAATCGGAAGGGTCACATACATTGTGTCATACGAATGGATCCTTTCTAACCTGACTGTTGGACATGCTACTGCGAGCGGGTCTGAGTGTGGCTTGATGACGACTGTGTCGGTGCTTACTTCACTGACACGCCTCTCCTGCTGGGTATTTCCTCGTACTTCATAAAAAACACTTTCGTGTGTTTGCTCAAATGAAAGAAGATTTGTCTCCCAGGAAAACCATTAAAACATGTAGAGCCTGCAATCTCATTTTCAAATATTGGGTTTCGTTTTATGACATATCATGCTGTTTAGTACAGCATATCTATATTAAAAAGCAGGAACAAGTCAGCCTTGTTCTGTTCCATTCTCGTCCCTCTCTAATGCACATTTACAAAAACACAGACCTATCTGATTCCGCACACCCTGTACGATATTTTATCGATTGCAGTGGAACTTAGTGATATCGTGTTTCCAGAGACTGAGAAAAGAAAACATAGAAAGTGGGAAACACTGAATTTGATTATGCTAGGCATGGAGTTTAAAAGACCAGAATTGTGGGGAGGTCTTGTATGTGGGAATAAAAAAAATAGGTCTTACTAAAAAACACTACCCTTTTACAAACCACTGGGCAGAGATATCCCTGGCGGATTCCTTTGTGTCTAGGCACGTGGTGCACACAGAAAATTCCTAGGGAGGCTGCCCTTAGTTTCCATATCCTTCTCTTGCCCTTTCCCCACTGCTAAACTTGAGTTAGGCTCCTGACGTCTCTGGCCGATTATTCCAATGGCCTTCTAACTGGCCTGCCACCTCCTCAGCCAGCACACACCCTGCCAAGGACAAACCTGCTTAAAACCCTTCAGGTCTTCTGATTATCTAGATTGACATCACTCAAAATCCTTTATACTAGGCAGAAAACAATTTAAATCCAAAGATCTAATGAATATTTGCCCTTATGTTCTTCTTCTTGGTTTAATTTTCACATTTAATTCCTTCGTGCATCTGGAAATGAGTGTTTGCTAGGAGGTGAAAATTACTATTTTTTTTTTCCAATTAGATATCCAACTATTTCTAGCACCTTTTCTTGAGTGATCTTCCCCTTCCCTGCCAATCTGTGTTTTCTCTCATGTCGTGTGAGGAGAGGTTTCAGACACCAGCGGCTGTTTCTGGGCTGTCACCTCCATTCTGTTGTCTTCCCTGCCTATTACATCCCAAACACAACTGTGATGGAAGAAGTGTACTTTCGGGGATGTTTTAAGGTCAGATAGGGACAGCTACCCCCTTTAATCCTTTTTCTTGAATTTGTCTAGCTGTTCTTATTGTCTGTTCTTCCAGATAAACGTTAGAATTGTTTTGAAGTTCCAGATATATCCTACCGAGATCTTGGTTACAATCTCATTAATCCTAAAAAAAAAAAAAATTGAGAAAATTTGCACTTTAACCATATTTGCTCTCTTCATACGGAACTATGACATGCCCCCACCCCACGTATACTTTTTCATCTTCTTTTATGTCTCTCTCTGATACACTTGTTTTTTTCTTTATATGGCTTTGTAGTTTATTTATAGTTGCTTTATATTTTTGTTGATAATCTAAAAACAATCTTTCCCCACTATATTTTCTAGAGGGCTACTATTGCTGTTACAAAAGAAAGATACTGACTTTTTAACAATTATTTCATACTTACTGACCTTACCGAACTCTCTCATCTATTTCAACATTTTCTCAGCTGATTCTTACGGGATTTTGAAGAAGATATTTTCTGAAAATAATAATTTGTTTTTCCAACAGCCAAAGATCATCCTCTTCCTTTCTGTTCCAGTTCTCATCACATTACCCTGAACTTTCAGAACAATGTGAAATCACAAACTCAATTTTCATTCCTCAACTTTGGTGTACCTCTCTCCCCACCCTCAAATATCCTCACTTTTCCCGGCATGTGGGCCTGACTCTCCTTGGTGCAGTCCGACATCTCTCTGTGTCTTGGATAAGAGCTCCCCTTTCCAACAACGGCCCCATGGAACTTCATCCTCTAGTCAGTCCAGGTGCACCTGCTGGGATGGCTCGATAAAATTCAGGACACCCAGCTGAATCTGAATTCCAGGTACACAATAGGTACACTTTTAGTATAAATATGCCCCCATGCAATATTTGAAACACATTTACACTACAAGACTATTGGTCGTTTGTCTGAAATTTACATTTAACTGGGCATCTTATGTTTTTGCTTGGTGAATCTGGCAATCCTAGTTCCTGTTCCAATGCCTAAGCCAAGTTCGCTGCTGTGATTGCTCATCTTTATGTGCATATGTCTATTACCATTTCAGTAACATTCTGCTATAATGATGTATTCACGTGGTCATTCACATCTCCAGAACCTAGTGGTAGCTGACATATCCTAGGCATTTAATGTATGTTTGTTAAATGAATTTTAAAAATGCATGAATGATGGCAAGCAGATCCTCGAGTATTTACCGAGTGTTGCTGGAACACATGGACCATAAAAAGTGCTGAAGCCTAAATAGAGGAACAAACAGGTGTCACTGGGTCTGTGCCAAAGCATCCAGAAAAAAGAGAAAAGTACAGCTAGTTTTCCATATTTTCAAAACTCGATTTTTTTCTAATTCAAAAGATAAGTGAACATGCCATGTTTTGTTTTGTTGTTAGAAAGAGCCAAAAGCACTGAAGTGAAGTCAGGAGACCTGGAATCTAATTCTGACTCCACCATCAGTTGGCTATTTGACCACGAACAAGTCACTTCACTTTCCTGGCCTCAGTGGCTTCATCTGTGAAATGAGACCATTGGGGTAGGAGTGGTTGTCAAACACTTTTTAATGGCGGGGTGCTTCACAAATGAAATATTATATGGAACCTCAGTATCTAATGCACATAAAGGTAGAACAATTCTGGTTGAAGAAGATGTAATGGGCCCAGGGGCCCCAATTCATCTCCCCCTTGCCCTTCTGAGTGGCCCCTTAAGGAACTCTGTACAGCACTGAACCCCACTGGGCTGGACAGTCTTCAAGGCCAATGCCCCAATCTGCTGTAACATATGTACATGTTGCTGTAGTATAATATCCAGGTACAGGTTACCTGAGATTATTTATATATACACATGCAGGCTAGCTTGATGCCAGTGATACTGGTTTATTTAATATCTCCTGAAAACATACTTTCTCACTAACTAACTGTCATGAAGTAGACACTTCAAAGCCAATGTCCAAAGAGCCAAGAGCAGGCATAGTCTGAAAATGTCTTACCCATTTCTTGCCTCTCTCCCTCCCAATTTATAACCCACTCCAGCTTCCTTTGCTAATTATGTATTTTTACTATAACAACAGGTATCCTTGGCTAGATTATGCCTGGGATTATGCCTATGACTTGTACTCTAAACCATTATCTAAATTTATTGAGCTTCTCCTCACATTTGCTACTGCCTGGTCCTCATTTCCTTAAAGTCATATCTGACTTTGTAACATCTTTTCTACTATTAACCTGAACTATTTGCTACCTGAAGATAACTCCTCTTATATAACTTTTGCTCTTTTATATCTTTTCACTGCAACTATATTGAACATTCCTTGAGAACAAGGACTATGTCATGATTTCTGTGTCAGTAGTTGGCACAGTGCTTGGTGTAAAGTGGCTTAATCACCCCACATGCGTATCACAGCCACTGGGGTCTCTACTCATCACAGTCACTTGGGGACCCCGGCTAAAGGAACAGCCGCCATCTTGAACCCTACTGGTTGCCATGCCAGTGGACACAGAAAGCCCTAAAGGGACTTGTCTTGGCAATTAAATGAGCTGGTGAGGAAGTGACTTCCTGTTCTTCGTTTGTGCTCCACACTCACTGGCCAGAACTAGTGGTGTGGTTTTATTCAACCACTAAGGAGTCAGGAAGGTGGTCTTCCATGTGCCTAGAACATGAAGAGTCAGAAAAAGTTGGCAAAGGGCATGAGTGACTATTATGAGGCTCAATAAATTTGGATAATGGTTTAGAGTACAGGTCATAGGCATAATCCCAGGCATAATCTAGCCAGGGATATCTGTTGTTATGATAAAAATGTATAATTAGAAAAGGAAGCTGGTAGTGGGATATAAATTGGCAGGGAGAGAGGCAAGAAATGGGCAAGATGTTTTCATACTATGCCTGCTTTTTTTCTCTGAAATCATATCTTAGTTGTCCCTCTTGGGAAACTAGGCATTATTTAGGATCACGTATTACTGATTGGAAACCACTGTCATGAAGTAGACATTTCAAAGCCAATGTCCAACACTTCCTGTGAGCTTTGGCCCTTTCTCTCCTCCTTACTCAAAATCTTAATACCACCGGTTTTAACAATTTTGTATTATACTCTTCTTGGCTCCATTCTCCTGGACTAAGATTTCCTTGGCTGCAGAAGGAGCCTTGCAAACCACCATGTTTTCATGACTGAATGAAGGGTTTATTTCTCTATGGTAATAAGGGGTGACTACCCAGAGACTTGTCTCCCCAAAGTACTCTTAAGATCAAAGACCTTAGCTGAGCTACTGAAGTGTTAATTGGCCAAGTACAATTGTCAAAAATTAGTTTCTATGTGAATCAATTAAAACAAAATAATTGGGAGTTGTCAGCACTTCTAAATATTTATACCAGTTGATGCAAATATTTATTTACATATCATCTGTTTGCAATTTTTATCTCCTCTCCTCTCGCAAAGCTGCTCATAAACCATTAGACCCTTTCTCTTGATGCTTAAATTAAAATCTAAACTTATTCTACTCAACTGACAGAAAGTTAAAATATTTTTGTTCAAATTCATTTGACAATGTGTTTATATTCCTCATTTATAATGGAAAGCAATACTATAGCCATCCTTTCAAGGGAAATTTCTGATTTTTTTTTCCATAGCCAATTCATTCTATTTTCCCATGTGGTATTCATTAAAGCAATTTCTAACTTTGTTGATTTTCATTTTATCTATAGAGTGTTAAAACTTTCTTTCACACTTCTTGCAATTGGTTAGCAATATTAGTCTGGCTTTGCCTGACATCTGTTCTGTTACTGTGCATCAAATCTACGCTAGTACTGAAATATCAAGGAATGGCAGGATCTTTGGGTTAATAATCCCTCCCCTATTGGAGCAGTAATCATCATTTCCTCTTTGTAAATCCTCCCTAGGGTCACAAGTTTCTCAGCCTCCCCAAAGCATGCCTTCACCCACATCTTCCTTACCATTTTAAAATTTGTTTACCTATCTGCTTTTCCTGTCTTCAAGAAATAAAAGGCCAGGCACAGTGGCTCATGCCTATAATCCCAGCACTTTGGGAAGATCACTAGAGACCAGGAGTTTAAGACCAATCTGAGCAACATAGAGAGAACCCATCTCTACAAAAAAATGAAATAAAATAGAAAAATTATCTAGGTGTAGTGGCATGTGCCCATAGTCCCAGCTACTCTGGAGGCGGAGGCAGGAAGATCCTCGAACCCAGGAGTTTGAGGTTGCAGTGAGCTATGATAACACCCCTGCACTCTAGCCCAGGGAACAGAGGGAGCCTAGAAGAAAGGAAGAAACAAACTAACAAACAAAGGATCCCCATGATTTTCTAATACTAACACTTGCATTACCATACTTCAAGTTGATAAAGTTTATTTTTCCCTTTATATATGAAATTCAAGTTCATAATGAAAAACTTTGGAGAAAATTCCCACCACTTACTGATAACTCAGCATACATTCCAATGTGTTTCCATCTGTGGTTTCATCTGTAGATAGCATTTTATTTGCTTCTATGTGTTCATGCAATTGTTGTCAGGTCTGGCCTCTTGGTGGACCGTTGTCCTGCTTCTTTGGCTCCTTGCTTGGAAAATTCTCAGGCAGGGCTGGTGCAATGGAGTGACCACAGACAGGAAGCAATTCCACACAAATAGATGTTATTACAGAAAAGAAGACAGCTATACAAAGCAAGACTACGTTCCAGAGAGGAATGGGTCAGTCTCCACGAGTGGAGAAAGATGTTGAGGACTCCTAGGTGGTTTCCTTTTATTGGCCTAGTCTGGGGGCGGGCTTACAGGAAGTGTGGGATGTTACCAGATGATGATGATTGATATACATAATTGACAGCTGTTCTTATAACAAAGTTGCAGCTCCGCAGGTGAGTGTGCTTCAAATCTCAAGTTCCTGCTCTTTGTGGTTGTGAGCTGCGTTTTCCTGAAGTCCCTTCCCCGGCTTCTCCACCCCTAGGAAGCACCCTCCTGGCCTGTATCTGCCACCTGCAGATTTGGTCCCTGCCTAACATTGTGATATTAGTATATATTCAATTTTATTCTGTTTTATTTTCACTTGCCATCATAAGCATTTCCTACAAGTAATTACAGCTGTTCACAAAGGACTTTTCCCCCAGTGGTTACATAATAGTCCCTTAGTAGACGGGACAGTTTAGTTGAACAGTCTCTTAGTGGACTTGAGAAACAGAGGACAGAGTTTGGTGCTTGAAGCTAACTACTCAACCCCCCTTCATATGCACAGAAAATAGCTAAGAAGTAGATGGTGTGGAAAGTACCAGACCGGCATGGTGGTTATCAGCTATGGATCACAGCAGAATCCTCAGTGTTATCCAGAAAAGAAGGGTTGACAGAAAAATCTGGAGAAAAGAGAAAAGGTTCTTGGTTTCGGCTCTGTAAGAATGCCTATCTAGAATCCGTGACCTGGGAGCATAAACAGTTGAGCATAGAAATTTTGTTCCAGGAGACATGAAGTTAGTTACAACCCTGAACTTCCCATGTCCTTGGGAGCAAAGAAGGGGGAGGGCCCCATATCCTGTTGCCTCTCTCAGAGACGCTCCTGTTAACCTGACAAAATCAAGAAATTTCCGTGGTGACCTTCATCTCCAGGTCTTCCTGTGGCTCAGTTCTGCGCTATATATTTTGATCCTTTTAATTTCCATTGCAGCTTTGAGCCCCATATTCTGCCCCTCTCCCCAGTGCTGAACCAAGGCCAGGTTCTTTACCGTGGCCCAGCTTCCTCCCCTCCTGGAGCAGAGTGCTGGGAGGGAGAGGCCCCTGTCCAAGCAAGGTTCATGATGTGCCTTCTTCAGAAGCTCAATCTTCTGCTTACTTGTTGTATTTCTCCATCTGCAGCAGGATCCCAGGAGGCAGTGTCTTTGTTTCCTACACTGGAATTCTGTGGACTGGTCCTTCTCTAAATGTGGCCCCTGAACAAGCAACATCAGCATCACCTGGTTGCTTGCTCAAAATGCAGATTCTCAAGCTCCATGCAGACCTGTTGTATCACATACTCTGGGGATGGGGCCCCTCAGCGTGGACATTGGCAAGCTCTGCAGTTGATGCTGATTGCACGCTGAGTTTGAGAAACACTGCTGTAGACCCATCTCGGAGTGACGCAGTACCTCTGCACATCCTAAGACTGCAGCTCTTCTCGACACAGCCACAGCTGGCCTGCTCAGGTGGCCATGGCATCCTCTACCACGGCTCTTCCCACAAACAGTGCCTTTCCTCTGTCTTTAAATCTCCAGGACTCAAGGAGTGAACTATGTATCTTTATTGGTAGCAAGAACCTTCATCTCTGCCACCTTCATCCCTGCTGCAGTGGCAACTACCTCCCGTGTTTCATCTGTCTCTCTCATGCTCCACTCTTTTCAAACAAACTCCACTGTTTTTTTTTTTTTGAAAGTGTAATATGCTTCCTAAATTGGCTTTCTCCCTTTTCCATATGTGGTACTAATACCTTTGGTGGGATCCACAGCACCTCCCTCCTTTCTGTTTCTCTTTGCCTTCAGCCCATTCATTTGTTTTCTTCATGATGCTATTCCAGATTTTGTTCTTTGAGATCCTCTTTAATAATAGATGTGAAGACAGTGACTTCAGAAGCTGCCAAAATCTCCATAGTTCAAACAAATCTCGTCCATGTCTTGCTCTCCAAGTAAGATAATTCTACCCGTCAGCCAATGTCTGACTCTATCTGGACTCAAATGTTGCAGCCCTGACTGGTTTTCCTTAGACAGGGCTCTCAATCCCAGCACTACTGACATTTTGGACTGGATAGTTCTTTGTTTTGTGTGCACTGTAGGATGTTCAGCCACCAGTAGCTCCTCCCCACCCCCCAAATCCTGATAATCAAAAAAGTGTCTCCAGACATTGCCAGCTGTCCCCCAGGAATGGGGTGCAGACTGTCCCAGGGGAGAGCCACTGCCATAAGGCTGGCCATGTCATTCTCCCCGAGCATTGTGAGAGGACTAACCGCCCGCAGTTCTTCACAACATCCACCGAACCTGCCTTGTTGCCGCAGTAACTGTGTCATGTCGACACTAGTGAAATAATCCCTGAAGGATTCCACTCGGATCTTCCTGGTCATCCTAATAGTCCCGTACAAATGTCATGTACCCCCTCAGTGTGACTCTCCCATCCCTCAATTGAACAGCTTTAAGAGGACAACTCCTTATAGTCCCCCATATCCGCACACTCCCTAGGGACAGCAATCTCCTTTCTTTGCTTTCTTTAATTTTTTGTTGGATGTTTAGGCCCCAGTCATGCCTCTTTTCTAATCCTGACTTTAAGAGCATTTAAAACATTTCAGGTTTATATCATCCAACCTAGTCTCTAAAATATCATCATTTCTCCTAAAGAAGTAACCTCTTTCCTTCCACTCACTCAGAGTATCTTCCTTCATTTTTCTCTCATTCCCAGCAGCTTGTGTTCTAAACTCAAGATCAAAGCCTGTGTTTTAAACAATTCCATTCTTCCTTAACTCTCCAGGCAAATTTATCCTAGAAACAGATCGTCAAGGAAACGGCCTTTTAAATATACTTCCTAGCTGAAGGCATGAAGATAACGAACCAAGGGCCCCAATCCTCTCTAGCCATTATGTGGGTCAGGGTCTTTTATATCCATGTCATAATCAGATGTGGATTTAAGAAATCATGTCTTACATAAGAAATCAGGTTTATGAACAAAGCCAATCTGAGCCCATTTGGCAGCAAGCCCTGATAGCCTGTGGGCAAGCCACATGAATGAGGAGGTCAGTCCTTCCACAGTCCCCCTTTGGCCTGTGCAACTCCAGTCAAGATAAAAAGAAACCCAAGTTGGATCATCTGAGCTAGAGTTCCCTGGTGCCTAGCACTAAACCTGAAGGCCAAAACCACTCACTCTACATCTCTCTTCCCTAGATGAAATTTAGTTGTTTTGTTTTTTGCTACTTAAAGTCCAGATAACCCAATGTTGGCCTCAGCAGCACATTAACGATAAGCCATTGCCCGAAAGCAAGTCAGAAAAAAAGGTTGACACTGCCCATTCATGCTAACACCGATCACAATAGCTGTACCAAGATCGGCGGTCTCACATCTGAGTTCTTCGTGTTTATTCTTAAGATTTCCAGGCAGTGCCCTAACTTATTGGGGATCAAGATGCTAATCCTTCACCCACTCTCCTTCACTAAATTGGTATCAAAGTATCAACTTTATTGATAGCTAGGGAGTATACCATAACTTTAAAACACAGAGTAGCTGGGAAACATCAAAAAAGCCAAACCAGGGCTTCTTACTACGGTCCTCTGAATTGAAGAGAGTTGGTGCCAGACTGGCGTGACTCATTCATCCAGCTCAGAAGCTGGCCCTGAGAGAGCAGGCACCTGACTTTCAGCATCAACACAGGAACCCAGGACTCTGCACACAAGAGCAGTGTTTGTTGAAACCAGCAAGCCTATTCAGTATGGAAACATAGCCCAGTGGCCATCTGGTTTCCCACGGTTGTAAGACAACCTCCTCCTGGGCAGAGGAGAAAGTCAGGGAGTGAGGAGAGAAGCCACACATTCTCACTCCAGCATCCCTCACTTGTGGGTGGGGAGGGCGGACGCTTCCTCCTCCAGGAGAACAAGGGGAGGCAGGAGAGACGCTTCTCCCTGTCCACTTGGACTATTTCGGCTATCTACGCCTTTCCCGTTTCAGGAAAGCTTTTCCATGGTCCAAGTGCTGTCCTAAGTGCTGCTCATATAGTAACGCATTTCACCCTTCCAACAAGCCCAGGGGAAGGCTAACATGATCTCCAGTTTACAGAGGAATTGAGGCTGAAGTAAATAATTTGGGATTTCAACCCATGTAACTCTAACTCCAAAAACTGTTCTTAAGGCAATAAGCACATGGCTATTTAGTATCTGCTGAAATTCCTTTGAGTTCACTTCAATTCAGCCAAACATTTCATATGCCAGGGGTTTTACTGTGCCCAGGGATACAAAGAGTGGAAGAACAGTCATGTAGACTCTATGTTATATACCCACACACCCCAAATGGGGGTTCCCACACCCCAGGATGCAAGACAGTGGTGTGGCAGAAGGTGTAAGAATTAGAGCATGTTTTACTCCTCATGTAAGATGGATTGAGTAACCTCAGTGGTAACTAATTTAAATCATTTTCATATCAGGACAAACCAGAATGTTACCTGGGAGGAGGCACATAATTGGCCTGCATTTATTAAGGGAATGCATCAGACTCCACAGAAATGTGCAGAGGTCTCCTTAGCCTGTATCCTCTAACCTCCCCGGCCATACTCTGCACCTCACCTCTGCTGTAGAGCTATTTTAGTAGAAAATTTTTAGAGGCGCCAAATATGCATTAATAAAAATATGTCCCAGGTGTAGAGGGTGACGATCTCTGTCTGGGATGGTGAAGGTCAGGGACGGAGACCACCAAGGAAAGCCCCACAGAGGGGTTGTTGCCTTTCTAAGCCAAAATTTGTCCAAGAGTCAGAAGGGAAAGTTCTGCAAATAGATGGGCCAGAAGTGTGGCCTGAGAGGGTTACGTCTGAGATTCCACTCTCACACGTATAAAAATATTCCTGATGTGCCCCGTCGCACAGGTGATCATGAGATTTAAATTAGATAACCTATATGCCTCATACACATACAGTTAGCAAAAAAAAAAAAAAAAAAAAAAAAAAATGCTAGTGTCTTCCCCTCACCCTTGTCTCTGCAGCTCCCATTAACTCCTCATTCTCTCTAATCTGGTTTCCACTCCTAAAACTCTGCAAGATATCTTTCTCTAAGGTTTCCTCCGAGCTGCTCATCACCAAACCCAAAGGCCACTGTTCAGCCCTCATTCTCTTTGACCTCTGTGATATTTAACCCATCTGTCTTCGCAGCGCTTTAGAGTCTCTCTCCTAACAGTTTCCGTTACCTGGTACTGCTGTCCTCCGTGTGAAATAGACTAACATGCAAATCGATAATAGACAGCTATTAAAAACAATGATGTAGAGCAATGTATACTGATGCCCATAACCCAAGTGTCCCAAGGCCTTACTTTTGGGATAATATCCTTTTAAAAAAAAAAAAAAATACCCAAGTCAAATGAACAGAGCCCCCATCCCTCACAACTGGAGGGAGTCCACCAACTTTCCCAGTATCTCTGAGGAGTTCCCGAGTGATGCTTATGTTCATTTATTGTTATCTGTCATCCCTGTCCTCTAGACTCCTGCCCCTAGTATAGGGTCACCTTATAGGGCTGAGTAAGTTGGGTTCTGCACAATTCCAGGAAGCTGCACCCTTTGGCCCGGATGGTGGTGGACACCTTCAGTGGCAGAGTGTAGTGGTTAGGAGTGAGGGCGCCACGCTGCCTGGGTCCAGCTGTCAAACCTGCCACTTACCAGCTGTGACTCTGGGCAGTGTAATTCACCTCTCTGTCTGCACCCTCAGTTTCCTCATCTGTAAACCGGGATGATAACAACACCTACTTTACAGGGCTGTTGTGTAGGGAAGCCCATGTCCATTAAGGTGAGCAGACCCACTGCGAAGGCTGAGACAGAGGTGAGTTTTCTCATGTTAGAATAGGGCTCCAGAAAGCGCAGGGAGAGGGGAAAGACACAGAGGGAGGAGGAGCACGGACCCGAGGAGAAAGGGTCTGATTGACACAGGAAAGGAGGAGCTAAGGACAGTCCAAGCTTAGGTTTGCACTTGGCACAGGAGGTGCGATTCGCATGGATGAAGGAATCCGGAGGCTGGGCAGCTGGTTGAGCACAGACGGGGCCAGGTGCATGGACACACTCCCGATGCAGTCACACAGGGCCCTCTGCTTAGTCTAATGCTCTGCTGTCACTGTCTTGAAACTCTTAATTTTAGAACAAGGAGTGCACCCCCCCCCCTTTCATTTTTGTACTGAGCCTCACAAATTATATAGCTGGTCCTGGGCACAGGTCTTGGTGCCAGAGGCAGTGCGAGTGTGGGAGGCGCTGGGCAGACAGAGTCCTGTCGAGGGAGAAGCCTAGAGGTTCATTCACCCGACTGCTCTCTACTGAACAGCCACTGTGTGCCGACTCCTCTGCTGGACACTGCAGAAGATAAAGAGAGGAATACGAATTTGCCTGGGTTCATGTTCTGATTCATAAGGCATCCAAGCCATTTGCTCTCCCTGTTCAAAGGGTTTTACAATAACATCCACTCAGGTCACCTTTTGTGAGAAAGAACTTCAGTGTGGTTTTTTTTTTTCCTTCAGATTTTATAAATGCAGAGTTCATAATATTTTGTCAGTGACTTCCAAGGAAAGGTTCCATCAAAGTTGCTAGTTAGATCTGTAAACACTGACCACTGATCAGCTTCCATATTATCTACAGCAGATCTGAAAACAGATACTCCATTCCCTGCCAAAAACCACCCCTTTGATATTGGAATAATTAATCCTTAGAAATGCATTATTTAATCATAAGGTTTGGACAGTAGCCTATGAGACAGAAAAGATTTCTATGAATTTGCATTGTCAGCTGACAGAAGATAGAAATTTGAAAAATGTTTGAAAGTTAAAAATATTCTGGGCCGGGCGCGGTGGCTCACGCCTGTAATCCTAGCACTCTGGGAGGCCGAGGTGGGCGGATCGTTTGAGCTCAGGAGTTCGAGACCAGCCTGAGCAAGAGCGAGACCCCATCTCTACTAAAAATAGAAAGAAATTATATGGACAGCTAAAAATATATATAGAAAAAATTAGCCGGGCATGGTGGTGCATGCCGGTAGTCCCAGCTACTCGGGAGGCTGAGACAGGAGGATCGCTCGAGCTCAGGAGTTTGAGGTTGCTGTGAGCTAGGCTGACGCCACGGCACTCACTCTAGCCTGGGCAACAGAGTGAGACTCTGTCTCCAAAAAAAAAAAAAAAAAAATATTCTGAGACGGATCATATTTTACTGATGTCACAGGGAAAAGACTTGAATATAAATGAAACTTCCAGCCATCCTTGAAGTGAAGTTTTAGTCAAATAGCTCCTATTCAGCTTTTTTTATTCTATCAGGGTTATGATCTTGAAGTGGCCAGTGCAGAAATCAGAGGCCTTTCTAAGTGATGATGCCAGCTAATCAGAGAGATGTGATTTCTGCAGATAGTGTGTTCTACTAGCAAAAGCACAGAACTGGAAGCCAAAGCACTTAAGTTCTGTTCCTAAAAACAAAGCACTGTGGCCCTCTGAACCTCTGTTTACCGATCTGTCCAGGGAGACATCAGGTGAGAGGACCTCACATTGTTAATGATGTCACTCACTAAGCTGAACTCTGCCCAGGGCAGCCTAAAGGGCCTCCCTGGCCTCCTACACTTGATAGATTCAGCATCGCACAGGGTAATGAAGCTTACTGGGGATTCAATTCAAAGAAATTATCCTCAAAGAAGGAAAGTTTTTATTGCAGGATGTGAAAGAAGAGGAAGAAAAAGATAAGAAGAAAGAGTATTTGCAAAAGCAAATACACTCTGCTAAACAAGGCCATCTCCTCAGGGTTTCACCCTTCAGTGGCACAAAGGAATTAGCAGAGTTCTTCAAAATTCCACCACGGGATGTTGAAGGGAAAGTACAGAGCAAAGCTTCTCTACTGGAGGGGGAAGGCCCAGCAATTGTGCCCCTCCGGTGACATTTGACAATGTTAGGAGAGATTTTTGTTGGTTGACACAACTGGGAGAGGGGATCATAGTGGCATGTGGTGGGTAGAGGCCAGGAGCACTGCTGAACACCCCACAGTGCACAGAGCAGCCCCCACGACAAAGAATCCATCAGGCCCCAAATGCCAATAGTACCAACCAAGGTCAAGAAATTGATATAGAGATTTATTTTCCCACTGATTTGAATAAGTTCATCTCCCCTTAGAGAGCAAAAGAAGCTATTGAGTTAGATTTTAAATAATAATTTTTCTTCTCCATACCATGTTTATTTAAAACTAATTTGTACCTGTATTTCCTCAGTTGAGGGGTTTGGAGTATAGAACTTAACGAGGTCTGTGCTTCCCAAGGAATAATTACATGACCTCCAGATTTCTAGCACTGCTGTGATCTCTACCAGATTTACTTGTTAAGATCTTAACAGTGACATGTCCCAATGGCTCCTCAAATTCAACATGTCTAAAACCACTTTGGCTATAGCTTGAGCTCAGAACTTCATCCTGCGTTACTTGAATCCTACCTCCTAGAGAGTCAATGGGTTCTATCCAAATCTGCTCCTTCTCCTGTATTGCTCATTTCTGTGGGTGACTGTATCACTCACCCGCTTCCTGAGGAGTTATCTAACTCCCTCCTCTCTCCTCTCTCCCTCCTCTCTCTCTTTTCTGTCTCTCTCATCTCTTTCTCCTCTCTTTCTTATATTTCTCCTCTAGTTCAGTCCCTCAACACAGACATCTGAGTTAGTTCAATAACTCCTCCCGACTACTCTTCCTTTCTCCAGCCTGACCTCACTGCAATCCACAGCTGTACAAATCCATTCACACCTTGTTCGTATTTTAGAAACTTAAATACCTCCCTTGGCTTTCAGCATAATCTTCAACACTTTACCTGGCTAGGATAATCTAACTCTTGCTTACCCCTGTCCTCATCTCTTCTCACTCTTCCAGGTGGGATTCTTTGATCTAGCCATTTTGAGCTAGTGTTACCTCTGCACTGGCCCTGTCTCGGTGCCGTCCTCAGCAGAGAGGGCCCTTCCCACCGCTTCTCCCAGCCCCCGCCTACTCACCTTGAAATCTCAGCTCCAACACCATTGCTCTGGGAGAGCTTCCTGGATCACCTGGCCATCGTTCACCGTGTGTGTCCCTCAAAATGTTTGGCACGAAGGGTCCTTTGGTCACATAAATTTGGGACTTTCCCCCTCCCTGGAATTTATAATAAATATTAGAATATTAAAGTTCTCAAAAAGATTGTTGTGCAAAGACCTATTTATCTTTAATCCAATGTTTCCCAAACTTACTTGAGCATTTAACTTATTTTTTTTCCCCACAAACCCATTATCATCCTTCTTTGGAAAATTTTGCCTTAGTATAATTAGGAAGAACTTCCTTTGCTCCTGTAATACTCCAGGTGTAGCTCTATCATGGTACTTATCACCTGGCACCATAATCGTGGAATTATTTTCTAATGGGTCTCTCATGCAATAGACTGACTGCAAATGCCTTGGTGATGAAATAATCACCTCGTTTTCATCAGTATTATATGTCTAACAGCTAGAACACATTTTAAATATCTGATATATATTTTATAAATAAAGACATTATTGGCCAAAAAAGAACCATCTACTTTATTGCTATTGATAATTAACAGATATCATTTAAAGAGTGTATAAAATTGTTTTGCCAAAATATCTTACTATCCAACACAATACAATTTATAATATTGGCATGCTTTCTGAGAGTGCCATGTTTAAGTGAATTTCTTAATGTCTTTATCCTGAAGATGAGAGTCTATGGTCTGGCATGCCAACCTGGCATTGGTATGTAAACTTTATTGTTTTGGGAGTCAGTTCTGGATTTGTTCCTGTTGCTTTGTGTTTTGTTTTTGAGAAGCCAAAACTAAAGAATACATCAATTGTAAGTTATTTGAGAGTCATTCTATGCCCCAATGGTGGCTACTGAAAGCCAATACAAATTGTCAGAGCAGTTTCAGTAATGGTCTTAGGAGGCTCTTCTTAAATATTAAGCTCAAATCCAAAATGACCTTAAGAGGCATTAATGTTGAATCAGAAAATCTATATTCTAGTTCAAATCACTTGTAATGTGATTTTTGGGATGACCAATTAATCTCACTGAGCCGTGTTTCTTCCCCTGTTAACTGAGGGGGCTGGTAGACCTATTCTCTGTCTTTGGTCCAGGCCCCTCACATGAGAGCACAGAAAGAAACAGATCCCCAGTGTTCATCAGAGCCCTTGTAAGAGTGGATTCCAACAAAGGGACTAAAGAAGGTATCCCAGGGCTTTGAACAAGGTCTGTCCATGTGGGCTTTGCTACTGAATCGGGCACACATGCTACCATAATCCAAGGATGATAACCTGTTGGTTCTGCAGATCTTCTGAAGAGGGGTCCCAAGGTGCTGGGTGGGCATGATGCAGGGCAGAGAGCCAAGATGTACCATGCATCCCCCTGAGGTGATGAGAGGCTAGGCTTCCCTAACTAAAATGATGTAGAATGGATGTAAGAAGAGCCCTAGCCATGAACTCTCAAAGACTCTTATATGGTAGAAGAATGGACTCTGCCAAAGTATGTGCAAAATAATGCAAATGGTGGTTTTGGTCTCTCAGTCCCTCAAAGGAGCCAGTTCCTCCTGCCCAGAGCCCATGCCCTCAATACTATCCCTTTGCTTGGTCTGCTCCACACTCCCCAGTTGCCTTCTCAAGTCCTACTCTGGGGTAAAAATAGTATCTCCCTAGGGTTGTTATGAGGAATTACTAAAGGTACATTAGGACATTCCTGGTGCATTAAGCACTCAGCATTATTAGTTGCTATTATTATTAAATATGAATTTTTGGTCAGATATTATTTCAATGCTTTCCCAAATTACACTTCCTTGACCTCTCTATCTGGATCAATCACCAAATTCCAACTTCCCTCCCCACTGACCACCACTGTAATTTTGTGTTATATTGTGATGTGATCACCCCAAACTGTCTTGTTCTCTCCAACCAGATAGACGTGCCCATGGATCATGAGAGCAGGGGATGTATTGTCAGGGCCTAGCACAGTGTTGTGCACACAGTAGGCACTCATTTAGCATTCAGTAAATAAGTTAGTTAATTTTAAATCCTCTATCTTTTTCCTTTAAGAATTCAGGTTTTTCTTTTTCTATCGTGGAAATAAGCTTTAAAAAAGCAAAGGTGAGTTTTTAAGTAGCTCTATGGTCTGTGAAACCCCACAACCGCAGTGTGCTTAACTGCTTTCTTTATTTTGTACCCCAAGAAAAATGATCAGAACGTTGCATTAAATAGCTACATAATGCAGTCTCAAGAACATCTTTGAATAGTTTTCAAAGTAATCAATAGTATTGCTGTGAAACTGTTGCCCAAATGAAGAGCTCTTGTCCGGTGAATCCATGGAGTAATAGGTAGACAATTTTCCTTGCTAACACTTTTGTGGCTAAAGAAGAACCCGTTATCAGAGGCAGCAGTAAAAACTTTTCTCAGTAGGCAAGAACGGTCTAAATTTGTTTCCTAGCAACAAGGTCTTCAAAGGAGCTGAAGGGTACACAATTTCAGAAGAATTTTCAGTGCACTTTTTTTGTTTGAAGGGACAAGAGGTAGGGAGGGGGAAATAAAAGTCAGGGTATGATCAGAGCAGTGCTCCTAGCTTCCTCCAGTTAGAGACACAGGTGAGATCTTTTGAATCACAGTACAGGATCCATTTAAGAAATTCAGTCCAATAAACATGGATGAGGCAACTACCTGTGCAAAAAGAAATTATCCCTATTCTTTATGGGCCCAGCAATTTAAGAATTTAACAATTTGTCAATCTATGAGCCCCAGTCCCAACCATCTTCATGGATAGTAGATGAGGAATTAGGTGGCTTGCTACAACATTTAGGGATTTCCCAGTGTGGATGTCCATTGAATTATACTCAGCAGTCGGAAGAATGAAGATTGGAGAAAGGCAATCCAGGAGAGGAATTGGGGAAAATGACGCAGCTTTGACTGCCATGAATAGAAATATCTTACATGAGCAAGACCCTCTCCATAGCTACCTTCCTAGCTCCCATTTCATGGATTTATCATATGTTCTTAATTTGATTTTCCAATTTTGCCTTCTGATAATAATAATGATAATAACAACAACAACAACAGGTAGATTTATCGAGTCTCCATTATGGGGACTACTTTATGCAACTATTTTACATATATTATCTTACTTAACCCTTACAATAAGTCTTTGAAATAGCCAATATTATTATTTCTGTCAATCTCAGACCATTGAATCAATTTGTACAAATCACACTATTATTAGAAAATGGCAGAGCTTGGAGAAATATTGCTCACTGAAGTAACTCATCTGACCTATCCGGATCAATGTGGGTGGCATGGCAAGGTCTTTTTGTGCATCTGAGGAAACTGTAACCTGAGTGCTCAATCTCAGAGATGACCTGGAACCACGTGAATCTCAGAAAGCAAACAGTTTATATCAATCATGGGGACTTCCTTGCCATCCCCTATTAAACCTACTACCCTGAAAATTACCCCTTTGGATACAACCATAATAGATCCAATAAATTATGGCTTGGGAAGCAAGCTAAATTGTCGGGTGGGCAGCCACACTGAAAATTTTGCCTGCACAATTGGCAAATTCCTTCCAAGCACAGGCACAGTCTACTTACTCCTCCCCTTTCACTGCCATCTTGAATAAAGAGAAAACTGGCATTGGCTCCAATCCCATTCCTTGCATGCCCCACAAAGGCTTTTATTTCTTGGGAAAGAAAACTGTCCATTTATCCTAATAAGCACGAATTAAGAAAATCACAATTTTTAGGAGTAGTTTCATGTAATGGAACAATGTGTCCAAACAGGGCCTTCAAGAACAAGGTATGATGTTAGTGTGAACCAGAAGCAAGAGACTGATGTGGGTCTAAGCCATTGAACTAGGCTACCAGACTCATCATATTTCCTCTCTCTAAGATTAAACCTGGGAGACAAAGTGAGCATCAAGGGATCTTGAAATTCTAGGATATTTAGGACCAGGGAGCTGAGCATGCAATGAGATATGGCAATTAACTTCAATGTTCTCTTTGTGGGCTACAGCTCCCTGTATCTCCAAGAAAAGTCTTCCAATAAGTATAATTTCATCTTTAGGCATCTCATTTTTTTAGTCAGTGGCTGTGCCTTCAAAGGCAATTCAGTGTCTTTTTCATTTTGAATTGATTACTGTACAATTTTTTTTTACATATTTTTTTTGTCTTTGTTTCAGAGGCTACTCTTTAAAGACAGGCACTTCACTTGCAGCAAAATGTAAGTATATTTCCTCCTTGAAATGGTATCTACTTCTCAGCTGTAATTCCTAAAACCTCCTAATCTTTAAGGCTCCCATCTCACATTGCTGCATTTTTAAAGTCTGGCTCAACAAATACTGTCACAGTTTGAATATAACATTTCAAACTATTGATGTGTATAACATCGTGGAACGTTTTAGAAATCGTTTTGGAAGCAGATTGAAACTGATTGTGGCTGTGACGATATTGCATCTAAAAAGCTAGCTCAAAGTGAGAATTGCAAAATTAGGCAGTATTCTTTTAGACATTATAATCATATGACACCAAACTTTTGAATATTCAGGTTCTCTCAAATGGCTAATTTACATCTCTTTGCCCGTGTGCTCCTCACCTGATAGTCACAGAGCGTTTCTTGTTTACGAGCACGGTAGTTACCTTAATAATTCCTTCCTGTGTGTACTGTGTTACAGCCACTCAGTAAACCAGTGTTCTTTCTAGAACTAATCTCCTGTGTATTATGTTTCTTTATTCTTGGTACTCCCCGTGTCTATACCCAAGTTACAAACCCCTTCTATTCTGAAAGACCAAATAAAATTACAGTAGGTCTGAACAGGGAGTTCCGAGTATTTTCGAGTTTTGCCTTGGGAATTAGGATGTGAATGGTTTTCTTTTTTCTTTTTTTTCCTTTTTATTTTTTTTATTTATTTATTTTTTTTTTGAGACAGAGTCTCACTCTGTTGCCCAGGCTAGAGTGAGTGCCGTGGCGTCAGCCTAGCTCACAGCAACCTCAAACTCCTGAGCTCAAGCGATCCTCCTGTCTCAGCCTCCCGAGTAGCTGGGACTACAGGCATGCACCACCATGCCCGGCTAATTTTTTTTTTCTATATATATTTTTAGCTGTCCATATAATTTCTTTCTATTTTTAGTAGAGATGGGGTCTCGCTCTTGCTCAGGCTGGTCTCGAACTCCTGAGCTCAAACGATCCGCCCACCTCGGCCTCCCAGAGTGCTAGGATTACAGGCGTGAGCCACCGCGCCCGGCCTTTTTTTCCCTTTTTCAATAAAATAAAGGTGAGAATAATTTTAACCAAAAATAAAAAAAGAAAGTTCCATCTGTCTCTGAAATAATTTGATAATTCCAAAAGCAGGGAATAGATTTATATTCAATATAAAGATCCCAGCTGTTCAAAAACAGCTCAAAATGTAGTGAGTTGCTTATCACACTAAACAAGAGATCGACGACTACAAGGTAGGTAATAAATTCTCTTTTGAACCATTCAGTCACTGAGAAAATTATGTGTTCAGTTGAACGGCCAGAAAAACTTAGTTTTTACTGATTTCCCTGGGTATTTTTTGTTTGCTCTCTAGAATACATTGATCCCACTGCTGTAGACCAAATATTCAAACATCAGCACAAGAGACACTCACCTTCCAAATCATTCAGATTTAATGTCAAGGTATTATGCATTCACTGGAATGTTTTCAAATGTCAATCTCTGTATTATATTGCTTTGGTCTTTATTGCATTATTAAGATTCCTGCATGTTATGAAGGTTTTAAGCAGCTTTTACCAATGAAGTCATATTAGATTTTAGGAGCAGTCTTCCTTTTCATGTGCTGTAATCAGGATATTGTTTGTACAAATGTAAACTTTTGACTGTAATTCTTTCTTTTGAACACGGAGGGCTGTTCAGGGGAAATTGCCTATGTTTACTTTCCTGCATGTTCATATTGGTGGCTCTTTATCATACTGTTACTGCCAATTTAGGTTTGCCACTATTTTATATGATGATGTCAAATACTAAAAGATAGCTGGTACATGTTCATGGTGAAAATTAGATGAAATGGCAATTTAAGAAAGCATTTTAAGTCATTATATGTAAATTTAAACACATGTATATTATTCCGTCAATCTCTCTATCAAAATTTCAGTTGAAAGCACCGTTCACCTCCCACATTGGGGAAGAAAAGGAAGGAAGTTTGCTATCTTACCTTAGAGGGCTCAATTTGTGATGGCTATATTTTCATATTTTTTTTTTCTCAAGGACATACCGAGTGCTTGGTGACCTATTTCATTACTATATATTCTGAGAAGTAAACTTGCATTGGGATTTTACATCATCCAGAGAAAATGAGTCTGCCTGACTCCCCAAACCATCTCTGAGCAACTGGGGAAGGTTGGTCTGACCCTCGGAGTCATGGAAATACATTAAAATCACCAGGCAATTGTGCCTTGGGCTCCTTTTGGCAGCCACACTGGATTGGCCCCTCTGCGGTTGGCATTATGTCCTAAAGCAACTGATGATTGTATTATATTATTCAACCAATACAAATGGAAAACGACCTAATCAGCTCTCCATTCAGACAAGACTTAGATGTATAGTGAATGGCAGGAGGCCATTACAGGGAAGGTGCTGGAAAGGTGTATGGGACACATGCAATCCCAACCTCACTGACAGAGGACAGACTTAGCGAGGTCAGGAAAATGTACTCCCAAAGAGAAACAGGGTTGAGCGACAAAAGGAACTCAGGAGTACACATCACAGGCTTGTGGCTAAGTCCCAGTTCACTTCCTCAGAAGTGGTATGGTTTCGAGAATGTTAGTTAACGTCTCAGTCTCTAAGCATGTTTATGCAGGGGGAGGATGGGGAGGAGGACATGTTTCGTGCCTCCTTCACAGGGCTGTTGTGATGATCACATAAGGTAATGTTTGGGGAAAATTTTACCATCTGAAATTGTTTTGCGTCTTCAAGAGATTCTTAACAGATTATTGGAGAACCTCCCTGTTTTAATGGAAGTCCCTGGGATCCTGATGGCAAACTTTGGTCCTTAAAATTAATACTATACAACAAAAGAAAATAGAACTCTATTGGGCCAAATCAGTTCTCTGGAAAGACTTGCACCCACATTTTTATGTTTCTTTTCAACTACACATATTTTTTCGGACCCCTGCCTCTGGTGGAAGAGAATTGTCTTCTGGGTGGTATGGGTGAGAAAGTTGCCAAACAAACCTGAATTATCCAGGGGCCTGTAAAATGCGCAATTGCTTTTTAAGAGGCATGGAGATATTGTGTGTTCCTTTCGATTTTTGGCAGTAACCATTTTCTGCAATTTGTGGTTTTGCAATTTCTCTTTACACAGACAACACCCTGGCTCTCATTCAATGCCCCATTGGTGGGGGTGAGGTGGGGAGAAGAGAGAGATTCCCTGGGGCTCTGACTGATCCAGAAAAAGAAGGAAATGTTAATGAAATAAGTCAGAAAGAACAGCTAGAGACTAGTGGAAGCTAGTTGGTTAGAAGGGAAGAAACAACTTTTAAAAATTGCGTGGTGGGGCTAGGATTTTATCTGGGGCTTTCGATGTCCTGGCAAAGGTCTGTTCCCCTAAACTCTTCTTGCCTCTCCACTGAGCTTTGTCTGGGTTACAAGGTCAATCTCTTTTCTTCTTTCTTCTGTGTTCAACCAGCCCAGAGCAGCAGTCTCTTCCACTGGCAGCCCCGGCCTCTTTTGGTGGGATTTGCTTTAAATATTCCATTTCTAAGTGTCCACTTGCCAATTATATGAACTTGGTTTGTGTGAGTTAGCTCAAGATCCATCGGCCAGAATTTTTTGCTCTGTTCTGGTTGCCTTTTCTTCCCCTTCCCCAAGGCTGAAATGCCCTTTGCAGAGGAGGTCTGTGGCCCACAGGCGGTGCATGGATATAAGCATTTATCTAGGAAAGAGTGATTTGTTCTGTTTCTATTCATCACCTCTGGAAAGGCTTTGCAGACTTTTGTTTGCTTTTTTTTTTATGGCTGCTAGGCACTGTGCTGAAGGATTTAAAGTTGCATCCAGTGTTAACCTTGTATTCCTCCTCTGTTCACTTCTTTATATCAAAACAGGCCCCTGTTCTCCACGGAGTGGATTCCCAGGGCTTATGCCCATAGTTCATGGGCTTTCTTTGCACAAAGCTCACATATTTCTTCTCTTGTCATGACCTAAATGTCACTGCTTCTTTTGTTTCTAAGAGGAATATAAAGATAATTGATACTCATCTGTTAATTATAATCTCCCCAATTCCAAATATTTAGGAAAAATATGATCTGACTGTGTGTGTGTTCTAAAGGTCTAGGGAATTGTGTCTGTTGTGAAATCATAAATCAAGGGATTTTTATTTTAGAAGACGCTTTCAGCATGATGCAGTTCAGTGTCCCAACCCAAGCCATTGTCCTTCTCACAGCGCCCTCCCTAGAAGCCCTTCCCCTGTCTCACATGGTAACCCCATCCATTTTTTAATAACTCCATACTCAAACTTTCTTTTGCTAACCTGAGATAACCTCCCTATGACTTCAGGTCATTTTTGGTGGTTTTGCCTTCTTCCACATGACAACCCTCCAAATATTTTGGAATCCGATCCCATATACTCTCGGAGTCTTCCTTGTCCAGGCTAAACATCCCCAATTCCTTCAGCCATCCTTCATATGAATTGGTTTAGTTATCCTTTTCCAGTTATCCCAGTCGCATTTTTCCACATCTCTCTTAAAATGTTACAGCCTGAACTGAAAAGAATGCTGCTGAGATGACTGACCATTATAGAGCTCTAAGAAAAAAAAAACCAAAAAACTCTCATCCTGGACATGTCAGTTCTATTACTAGAATCTAAGATCACATCAAAAAATGTAACAGCTCTTCAGTCCCATGGTTAATCCTAAAATCTCTAGATATGTTACATAAAAGCTACTGCAAAAGCAGATTTTTCCAGTCCTATATTTATGCACTTGGTTTTGAATACTATGCAAACCCTTACATTTATCCCTGTATCACTGATTAGTTTCAGAATATTAGCAGAAACTATTAGAAGCTTTTTCAATTTGAATTATTTTAAATCCTGTCCCAGTTTGACCTGCCTCTTGACTTCACTCAAGAGATTGATAAAAATACTGAATATCTGGATTTTAAGCTCCTCAAAGGTGGAATCGTGTTTTAATCATCTTAATCTCTCCTGAAATGTCTGTGACATTCTCTTAAACAACCAGATGCTCAGTAAATGCTTTTATTAAATCAGTCAATAGACGCAAATACAGGCAGCTTCCAACACCCTGACAGGGACCTATCTTTAGATTGATATCAGTACCCTTTAGAAACTAAGCAAAGTATTAATTTTACACTATATTGCTAATGCTTGGCAATTTTTTAGCATTAGAGTGTTGACTAATAGTGTGACCTCAAGGGCTAGATTGCCTGGAATTTAACTTTGTTAGACTTTCTAGGCCATGTGCTTTAGAGCAAGTTAAACCATCTCTCTGGATTTGTTCCTGATGTGTAAAATGTGATAAGTTATTTGTATCTGCCTCCTAAAGTTGTTGTGATGATTAATCCATATAAAGAATATGGAAAAACTACTGATAATATAAAACAATAATTAATAATGGTAATAGTTGTATTGTTGTTGCTTTTGTTGTTATGCTTAAGATACACTAGTGTAACTATCCAATCCTAAGAGGAACGAAAGCCAGTTTGGCATACCTTATTCATAGTAAACCCATATTAACTCCAAACAATAATTGTATTATCAGATGTTAGTATAATCTGGCTACAACTGACTGCTTCATAGGCCATCTAAGTTCAGATATGCATTTAAAAAAATACAAACATCTAAAAAGATGAAAATAATGTAAATTTTTACTAAAGTCCTTCAAGGGGGAATTATATCACATTCCACAGCAAAATGTTCTAAAGAACTTCTTTACCCAAATTCCTTATAGTAACTACTCAAAATTTTATCTTTCTCTCTCTCTCTCTAACTGCTCTATATAACAAAATCTCACCTTGTGCTGCTTTTTTCCTCACCTACCTCTTCTCTCCTAATCATGCCCAATTCTCTAGAATTACTAAGTTACTAGTCTATTCTTTTTATGTCTACAAAAACTCCATTTCCTGTGTAATTTCAATGTGGCCCCTCCAGGCTGCATGTGAAAAAGAAAAGTTTAAGTGTCTCCATATTTCTTTCCACAGAGGTTGCACTAGTTTGCAGTCCCACCAGCAGTGTATGAGTGTTCCTATCTCTCCACATCCACACCAACATTTATTGTTTTGGGACTTTTTGATAAAGGCCATTCTCACTGGAGATAAGTGGTATCTTATTGTGGTTTTGATTTGCATTTTCCTGATGATTAGAGATGTTGAGCATTTTTTCATATGTTTGTTGGCCATTAGTCTGTCTTCTTTTGAAAAGTTTCTGTTCATGTCCTTTGCCCACTGTTTGATTTTTCTTGCTGACTTTCCTGAGTTCTATATATTCTAATTATCAGCCCTTTATCAGATGTGTAGCATGTGAATATTTTCTCCCATTCTGTAGGTTGTCTATGTGCTTTCATGATAGTTTCCTTGGCTGTGCAGAAGCTTTTTAATTTGATCAGGTCCCATTTATTTATTTTTGTTGGTGGTGTGATTGCCTTTGGGGTCTTCTTCATAAATTCTTTGCCTAGGCCAATGTCTATAAGATTTTCAACATTTTCTTCTAGAATTCTTATAGTTTCGTGCCTTAAGTTTAAGTCTGTTATCCACTGTGAGTTGATTTTTGTGAGAAGTGAAAGGTGCAGATCCTGTTTTAGTCTTGTACATGTGGCTATCCAGTTTTCCCAGGACCATTTATTGAATAAGGATTCTTTTCCCCAGTGTATGTTTTTGTCTGCTTTGTCAAATATTAGGTGGCTATATGAGGGTGGTTTTTATATCTGGGTTCTCAGTTCTGTTCCATTGATCTATCTCTCTGTTTTTGTACCAATATCATGCTTTTTTGGTACCGCCTTGTAGTATATCTTGAAGTCTGGTATTGTGATACCTCCAGATTTGTTCTTTTTTGCTTAAGATTGCTCTGGCTATTTGGGCTCTTTTCTGGTTCCAAATGAAGCGTAGAATTATTTTTTCTAGATCTGTTGAAGTATGACTTTGGTAATTGGATGGTGATTGCATTGAATTTGTAAATCACTTTGGGTAATGTGAACATTTTAACAATGATGATTCTACCAATCTGTGAGCATGATATGTTTTTCCATTTGTATCCTCTGCGATTTCTTTCCTCAGAGTTTTGTAGTTCTCCTTGTAAAGATCTTTCACCTCCTTGGCTAAAGTATATTCCTAGATATTTTATTTTCTTTGTAGCTGTTGAGAATGGTATTGAGTCTTTGATTTGACTCTCACCTTGACTGTTATTAGTATATAGAAATGCTACTGATTTATGTACTGAGAATGTTTACGAGTTGCTTTTTTCTCAAGTTAATTTTTAAAAAACCTTTAGAGTTTTGCCAAAGATCAGAGGCAATTTCCTAAGCCTTCAGAAGCTACTTTCTACCACCCTCACCATGAAAATGTTTTCATCTTTAGTTTTGATTATTGACTCAAAGATTCTTTCATTATATCTTAACAATTTTTTAAGACTGCAAGGATCAGAAACTCAAGTTAAAAGTGAATGAGGAGGAGAGAATTATTAGAATGTTGAAATTTGCTGGGATAGCTTTACAAAACACTATTTGTATTTAAAATTCTAATACTCAATGGTCCATTTTTGCAATAGACAAATTTACCTATATAACATTCAGTGAAAAAAGAAAAGAAAAATAACAGTTAAATGATGTGAGAAATGTTACCTGTCTTCCCACTCAATGATCTTTTGCCAGACGCAAGGGGCAGTGGACAGTCTGAAACTGTTGGTTTCTTTAGGTAATTCATTTTCTGCCCTTTCAGATCTTCATAGAGAGAAGGGCTTGTCAAGTGGACAGTGATTCTAGTATTTAGCAGGGGTTTTGGTTTGTTTTTATTTTGTTATGTTTTGTTTTCTAACCTCATGGCACCTAAACACAAGATAACGACTTCATCTGTGCTCAACAATGATCATTCCTGCCATACTTGTGCTGGACTTCATGGAAAGATGGTTCCATCGTGTACTTTATGGGTGATTGAATGAATTTTTACTGCTAATTTTGAGGATTGATGATTTTTACCTTACATGCTGACTTTAAAGCCAAAAGTCCCATATGAGCAGTGACTTCATTGTAATTCTAAAATTTCATCAGTAACATTTTAAAGCTAATAGCAGACACTGAAAGTAATACTGTTTCATCTTTGTACAAAAGAAGATCATTTCATTTACAATGTTTTAAAAGAGAAACCATTCTAGTCCTTTTTAATTATGTCATTAAAATGAAGATGAAATAGAAGTGGGAGCTATGAGGCACTATCAAGAGAAAAGCACTTCTCTAAGGAAACTGGAGGATCCTACTTTTATTCTGACATTTTAACACAGACCTGCAGGAGCTGTGCTGGTAATTGGTTTTTGTAGTTTTGCTACAGCACTAAGTCATGTTTTACGGATTTGGATTCTTTTAATAGGAGAGCTTTGTTGAAAGTTATTAAAAGAGAAGATAGGTAGCCTCAACCTACTAAGAGGTCAAAGAGAAAAAAGCAGATGGGTCCCTTCCCTTGAATCAAGTTATTAATAAAATGGTCCTACCTGTCAAGATAGCATCTCTCTGTAGATATATGTATTTGTCCAGAAATAGGCATTTGCAATAAAAGTCACACCTTTCTATTGTTCTACACCACCACTGCCCCTAATCATATGAGAAGAAAGTGATTCCAAATTGCATAAGAAATATAACTTGGGACATATGCTACTCAGGAGTCTTCTTTCAATTTGCTTGTTTGGAGCAAACCTACTTCATATACAGCATCATGGGCAGAGGCTTCAGTGAGGATTGAACTGAGATCTTTTACCTGTTCTTCTCCCAAGAAATTAATTTCCTCAAAGAGATCAAGTCCCTAACAAATACATTATAATGTCATCCACTAATCCATTTTTTTGTAGCTCAAGTTAGTGACGTATAGCTTAAGTTACAAAGTTGCCCTGATATGTTTGTTGGACTCATTTACTTCCCAGCCTTTTCTCAGTATTTTCTTTATAACTCCTTTTGCTATTTTTCTCTCTAGTGGAGTTCATCCTTTGAAGGGTTTAGCCCACTATAAAAATTGTTAATAATAAACGTTACCTTTTTTATTAATCAAAATGAGAAATTGCCAATCAGAACTTTGATTTAAGCTGATTTGATTAGTATTATCATGTGCATCATGATAATTACATAAAGAAACAAAGAAACTTCCATTTTCAATTAGACTTTTTAAAAATATAGGCAATTTCCTTTGCTGTGTATAAGATATAACTAATAATGCTGAAATCTGATACACAAATGTTAAAGGGTAGTCATGCATGTTATCAGAGAGTTTCCATTCAGAATTGAAATAGTATTATAAAGTTCCTCATTACATCTTGCCTTTTATGCACAAGCTTCAAGCTTATCCCACAGTTCTGTTTAATTTTTCTTCAACTGAAAAGACACAGTAAGCCAGCCTATGTCAAAAAAAAAAAAATATCAAACCAAGGCTAAAGATCTGCTGCTTTCAGCATGTAGAATGGTTTCTTTCTTAAATCTGTGCTTGTCAGTAGAATTATATCTAACAGTTTTTCATTTCCCATTCATTTTTATAAAATAACAAGATAAAATACAATAAACTACTCAGATAATTGACAATAAATGCTGCTTTGCAGACAACAGTGGCATGGCTTCAAAGCCTGATTGGCAAGCAGCACCACATAAAGAAAACTTGAAATGGTTACTTGGTTAGCTAAGGTACAAACCTGAACTCGATACAGGAAAGGAAATTTAAGAATTTTAATAAATAATATGCAAAATTTTAGGTCATTTGAAAGTTAGACTTTTAAAAGTTGAGCATCACATATACTAGAAGTAACAAAGATTTCTCACAGATATTTCAGAACTTAGACTAACAACCCAAGCTAAAAATAAACAAACAAACAACAACAACAAAAAACCCACTAGGAAAATTTTTCAGTTATACAATAGCTATATAGCAGCAATTGTTACCATTTATTGTTATTGAATATTCATTATGTGCCAGGCATTAAACTGGGCATTTTCTACCCATGATTTTTCCTGATTACCTGATTTGATCTTATTAATAACACTGCAAAATAAGGATTACATTTCACAGAAGAAACTGAAGGTCAGAGAGGAATCACTTTGCCCAGGATCACACATAACTAGAAAATAGAAGAACTAGAATTAACATCAAGTCTGAGTCTAAAACTCATACTCTTTTTTCCACCCATTCTCTTCTTAATACTGTCTATTAAAACTGAATAAAATTGTTACATTTTTTCAGATTTCTAACTTGACCTTAGTTATGTTTTCTCTCAAGCTACATTCTAGAAAATTTCTCAGGTAATGGATAGCAGGGTCCTGTTTGTTGCCTATATTAAATGTATAAAAAGCAATATTGTTTTAACTACTGTTGATTTTGGAGAATTGGACAGAGCAATGTCCTCCAATCAAACTTGTCTAAATACCTTTGAATGTGGCACACTATCATTTCAGAAGAATATGATGCAATGTAGTCAGCAGTCAGCAACCACGAGAGCCACAGGAAGGGAGGTTAAAATAAGTAACATTGCTGGGAGCCTGGCCCTTATGTCCATTATTTCATTGACTCCTCACCACATCCTTTTGGTAGGTATCATGATCACCATACCACAGACAGACTCAGAGAAGTTAACAAGGTCATGCAACTAATACACTGGGTACTTGAACCCAGGTCTGTCGATCTTCAAAGGCTCACCCCCTGATACAGAGTATGAGAAGCCTGGTGCCCAACACCCATAGGCAGAAAGAGAGGTGATGGACACTTCTCTAGCAGATGTGTGTCCTTATACTACCAAATATCACAGTTGTCACAAGCTCTCCAAATTTTGTTCTGCCCCTCGTGTGTCAGCGTACAGCAATGATCATAGTATCCATTTATTGTACACCAGTTTATGCCAGTTAGTTAGCTATGTTCTTTATGTATGTTATGCCTAGAGAAATAAATATTTGTTGAATGAATGCAAGATTTAACACATCATTTAATAATCATAACAATATTGTGAGGTTTCAATTCCCATTTTCATGTAAGTAGAAGGCAGAGAGGTTGATTGAGGCCATACAGTGTAGATAGAGGAGCTGGAATTCAAGCATCTCTCAGACCCCAAAGCCCATGCTCTTCCCAAGAATAACTCTACCTGGAGGTTACCACCACTGGTGGGGTTTTATTGCTTTTAGGTACTGAGAATTAGATTTTATTACATTTTATTTGGAAATCTATTTGACACTAGTCATGGTTTCTCCAGGAGCAGTCCCTGAGGGCAGGATGAAAGTGCATATGGTTTATTAGGAGTTGATTCTGGGAAATATAAGGAAGAGAGTGAGGAAGTGAGCCACAGAAGGGAAGGCAGCCAAAAAGTTGTGTTATTAAGTTCGTTAACACTATGACCAATTGAACTTAATCCCAGTGGACAGACTAGGACCAAAAGAGACAGGGGAGACAATGAGGAGAATACTCACACGTGGGAACGACATGGAATAGAGCCGACAACTCCCAGGTCACCTACGGTCTGGCTAGAACAACTTGGGGTATCATTCAGCAAATAGCTTCCTGTAGCTAATATCATCCTAACCTTTGCCACTTTTACAAGAAAAGGTTGTTGAAAGACATAAAAGTAGCGCTGAATGAATAGTCACATAATAAGTCTCTAAATTATTAAAATATCAACTAACTTCTCATCTGTAAATATAAAGGAAATCTAATCAAAATCCAAGCAGGATTATTTGTAGAACTTGACAGACTGATTCTAAACTCCATATGGAAGAATAAAAGCCTCAAAAGAGCCAAGACAATTCTGAAAAGGAATGAAGTTTGGGCAAATTTGCCATGAATAGAGAGCTAGACTTACAAAATCATGCTCATTAAAGTAGTATGTATCATCACAGGGCTGCTGGGATAGGATAGGGGTCCCAGCAATAGATCCATAGAGGGCCCTATAAATAAAAGTGGAGATCGTGAGACATCAGTGAGGAGGGGTGGATTGTCCAGTGCTCTGGGTCTGTTGGTTTTTCATATGGAGATGAATTAGAAGAGGATTTTACTTTTTCCACATGGAAAGCCAACTGTCCCACAGCACTTATTGAGATTTAATCATCAGGGCAGTTTCCAGTGCTTTTGGATTTTCTGCTACAACATTGTTGCATTTTTTCCAAGAAAAAAACAAACTTCTGTGGAATTTTTGAAAAATTATTTTTGTTTTTTGTTGAGGTAAGATATACATATATAATTTACCATCTTTACCATATTCAAATGTATAGTACAGTGGTAATAAATACATGGGTATTTTTTTTTTCTCTTCAGTCATCCCAAACCTCTCCCCTTCCTGGCCTCTGGCAACTGCCAATCTACTCTCTATCTTCATGAGCTATAGTTTTTTAGCTCCCACTTCTGAGTGAGGACATGCAATATTTGTCTTTCTATGCTTGGCTTGTTTCACTGAACATAATGGCCTCCAATTCCATCCATATTGTTGCAAATAACAGGACTTCATTCTTTTTTATGGCTGAGTAATATCCCAGTGTCTATATATACCACATTTTCTTTATCCATTCCTCCACTGATGGACACTTAGGTTGAGTCCATGTCTTGGCTATTATGAATAGTGCTGCGATAAACATAGGAGTGCAGATTTCCTTTCTTTTGGATACATACCCAGTAGTGAAATTGCTGGACATATGGTAGTTCTATTTTTAGTTTTCTTGAGGAAGCTCCATACTGCTCTCCATAGCAGCTGTACTAATTTACATTCCCACCAACAGTGTATGAGGGTTTCCCTTTCTCTACATTCTTGCCAGCATCTGTTATTGCCTGTCTTTTTTTGATAAAAGCCACTTTAACTGGAGTGAGATGATCTCTCATTGTGGTTTTGACTTGCATTTCTCTGGTGATTAATGATGTTGAGTATTTTTTCATATACCTGTTGGCCATTTGTATGTCTTCTTTTGAAAAATGTCTGTTCAGATCTTTTGCCCATTTTTTAATTGGATTATTTGGATTTTTGCTATTGAGTTGTTTGAGCTCCTTATAATTTCTAGTTATTAATCCCTTGTCAGATGGATAGGTTGCAAATATTTTCTCTCATTCTGTGAGCTGTCTCTTCACTCTGTTGATTGTTTCCTTTACTGTGCAGGAACTTTATAGCTTGATGTAATTCCATTTGTCTATTTTGTGCTTTGGTTGCCTGTACTTTTGAAGTCTTACATAAAAAAATCTTTGATAGAACACTTTCCAAGAATTTATCATTCTTTAATTGATATATGCCTATCCAGAAATAAAAACATAATTATTATGTCATTAATCTAGGGAGCTTGGGATTATAATTGAAGGTAATGAATCAATACCAATTTCTGCTCACAGAGTATTTTTTTCTTAAAGCACTTAATTGCAACATGTCACACAAACAAGGTCTACACATCATAACACAGCTCTTCTCCACCGAAAGGGGAAGGCATACCCTTAAGAGTTAACTATTTGCTGCCAGTAAGCCAACAATTGACACAGGAAATATGGTACATAGCCCAAGGTTTCCCTTCTCAGTACAATAGATAATTACGTATGATCATGTATTTAAAACAGTATCATTATCATTGATTATCACCTGAGGCTTTATGACTTGCAAACAATTTAGGCAATGTTTCCCATGCAGGCAAGTTGGAGGGCAAGCTAAATCTGTCACATCGTTTTATCTATTGAATGTATTTATACTTGACCTCTTTCCAAAAATGAGTTCAAACTGCTTACAACAGAGCCACATACAATCTTTCTATAAAAAAGATAGCTTTGTTTATAATAATAATAATAAAAATATCGGTCATCCTTTTCCAAAAAAAGCTCAGTTGTATTTACTTAGTATTTCTTTAATTGGTCTCCTTTAACACTGGAGCTTTGGATAGCCTTGCCATGGTGTAAAATAATCTTTCAACTGTAGCTTATAAGAAATGCTTCTGAAAACACAATCTCTGATGCAGGGAGTAAAGTGATAAATGAAATCTTATTTAAGTGTATGTAGTTGATTTTTCAAAACTGAAGCCTCTGTTTTGGGGCAGGTTTTATTCTAGGTAAGCCAACATTTAATTGCATATAGATCAGCAAAAACTTTGGCTAAGCAATTAGCAGAGAATGTAAATCTCTCACTGTCCAAAAGGTTTTCTCCCCATTTTCTAAATTTCCAGATTAGGCATCCATATCAGAACTGCACCATTTTCTTTTCCACTTACTATTTTGATGCTAATGACAAACCAGTTGACCTTCTCTCACTTGTTTCAACTCCCACCCCAGATGAAGCTTGAAAACTAACATGGAAATGTGAGTTCTATTAGGAGAGTTAAAAGAATTTTAAAAAGCCACCAGTACTCCTAGTTTCTTTAGGAAGAGATCTGTGGGTCCCTGCAAAAGAATCCTAAATTTGAAAAGCTGTTCAAGAATATATCCATCTATTCATTCATCCTTCCACTTACTTACTAAATAGATATTTGGTAAATGCTTACTACATGCCCACTCTCCTTAGGATATTGATAAGAATGGATTTCAGGATATCCATTGATGATAAACTCCTTGGAAGGTACCAAGTTGTCTCAAGGCAATTAGCAGTCAGGTATTTTATTGTGAATTATAGACTCTGGTTTAACTACAGAACACAGACTCACAAGCCGGCTTCCAGCTGCCATTCAGAACCTTTGCAGGTTGATGGCACATGGCCACGGAATTCCTTTATAATCTAAGGTCATTACCCCTGAAAGAGACTTTAAAAATCACGTATTTCCCTTCTTCATTCTATAGATAAAGAAACAGAAGGCCTGAGGATAATAAAGTGGTTTGTCCAAAGTTACACAGCTCACCAATGACAGAACCACAACTAAAATTCTTGGTAATAGGATCTTTTCACTAAAGAAAAAACGAGGGCATTAAATCTGCAACAGAATTATTTGAATTATTTAAATCTGCAACAGAATTATTTGAACGTATTTCTAAACCAGCTGCATTTATTTGTTTGCTGGTTTGCTTTCCTCTCTCTTCTTACAAGTTATTCTTTTTAATCTGAAATATATACACTATAATAAGAAAACATAACAATTGAGGGACTCTGAAGTGAGAAAGAGTGAGGGAAATTCGGTGAAGCTAGAAGTGGCAGCAATAGACTAAATGCACCCATAAAGTTCTACACCATTGCTAAAAATGGGTCACCAATTAATGCTGTACTTCCTAGCAGCAGAACACGGAAGGAAACATGATTCATGGTAGGCCTCAGATCAAAACAGTCTAGATTCTCAGGAGAAAAACAACTGCTCCTGGCCCTAAAGCCTCAATGAAATTTCTCCTGTGGGTCCTCCAAAAAGGCATTGCTTCTATCAATTCATCTGTAAATTTTGACAGTAAATGGTTCTTGAACCATTCTTAAGGCCAGTGGGAATACAATGCCCAGGATAGCAAAAACATTTGGACAAGAGGCCAGAACACTATAGTTCAGGTATACAGCTCACTGAGCATCAGGCTTCATTCAGGGACAACATTACACCATCTAGAGGAATATCAAAGGATTTGCTTTGGTTGGGCTCTTACAGTGTGCCTGAACATTGTGCTCTGAGCATTTACATACGTGTCTTCACATCTTCTGTGCAAGCCCTATGAAATATTATCTCTTAAAACTGCATTTTTATAAGGACTGAGCAATGGAACATTCAAGGTTATAAAGGTCATATATTCTGTCAAGAATTTGGAGAAAAGATATTCAGTGTTGCTGGAAATTTTTCTAATGCTGACCCCAATAGTCTTTTATGAAAATTAAAGTGTTGCACCAGAGCCTGTACCAGAAAATGCTTAGAAGAGCAAAGGCAAATAGAACAATTTAGCATATTGGGTTCCTAAACCACTATCTCATCCTCACCATTATTACAGGTAATTAGTAATTTACAGTATTCTGGAGAACTCCAGTACCTATGAGAGTGCAAGCTGTAATGTTTTTGCTGACTTTAAAAGTTATGATAATCAGGCAGTGCTACATGGCCAATAGGAGTCTGAGGGTAGGTGAATCAATGCTAGTGTTTTTATCCAATGGAAGTTACAACAAAGCTGCTCTGATGACATTGCCTGAGTGTGACGTTATGTGCGGGTGGTTAACTGTCCGTGTTCACCAGCTGATATTAATGACTGGGTTCCTTTTCCGCAGCCAGAGCTGCCCAGTATTCCCCTTCCCTTGTTATGTCTCCAGGATGTTTTCCTCTGGCACGGCATGTAGTCTAATTTCCCCAGCAATCATGCTGGCCCTCAGAGAGAAACAAGCCTCCTCCTTCTGCTTCGTCCAAGCAGGCTTCTCAACCCCTGCTGCACATCAGATTCACCAGGGGAGCTTGGAAAAAGCCCCCTCCAGGCTGCACTGCAGACCACTAACGTTGGTCCCTCTGCGATGGAACCCTCACAAGACAGAGCTAGGGATCAAGAGAGGACCTCTTGAGCATGGGCCCCGGATCTCTGGTATCTGGATGTAGGGAGAAGGGATGGTGAGGAAGGAGACTGATACAGGAATAGTGGACCTGTGCTCTCGCAGGGAGGAATCCAATCCCATGGCCCTGGCTGCAAATACATGGCAACCCTCAGACGCAAAGGACCCTGCTCTTTCACCACTTCTGTACCTCCTGCCTCTAGCCACCGGACAGTCCAGCCTCTGAAATCCATTAACACTAAGGCTTGGCTTAAATGACTGTGGTCAGAGAGGGTCGGAGAGAGGAAGAGTGAGCAATTAAAGGGGTGATGAACACTCACAGGAGGGTCTGAGATTGGGGAAAAGGACAGTGTGTAAGGACTTCCTCCACTCCTTCCTGCCCTTGACCATGACCATTTAACTCTCAGATGATGCTCTTTTGAGCGAGCCCTGTGTTGATGGTGTTTGAGGAGATAACACTGGTGGTGGTGTCTCCACAATCCTTGAGCCAGAGGCTATAGAATACACTGGAAAGAACACTGGTGCCTTGGGGTACAGAGGGGATAGAGGAGGTGGGAAGCACACTCCAGCTTTTCTCAGGCGTCCTGCCTATTTTGAGGCACAGCCCAGCTCCAAACACTTGTGATGTAGGATTCATCTCTCTGCCAACACAATCCACCAAACACAGAAATTTGCCCCCCAAAAGGACACTCATTACTCTCTTTAGGCTCAGGCAACATAGAAGGGGATGGTCATTGTTAGAAACAGACTTATAAAAAGAAAAGAGCACATTTCTGTCTTTTCCTTGGTATCCCAAAGAAGTCAGAATTAATGGCATAAATTTAGAAGTGGTTAATTTTTAATGGAAATTTAATATGTATGTTACCCCAGTGAAAAAGTAGCCTGTTTACAAAGCAAGAAGATCAGTGTGGCAGTGTAACCCAATCATGCTTTGTAAATGAGTTAAATTTTCACTGGACTATTTTATATCATGTGGCTTTTACACATGCTTGTTAAATTTTAGACATTCGAGACCATCAAGTCTAAAACGTTTGGATACCTTGGTTATATTTTCTCATTACTGGTTAAGCATCATTAATCTAATATTAGATATTTATGTAGGAACTGAAAAATTGCTGTTGAGAAAAATTAGTAGATAGTAATTTAGCCTGAAGAAAGAATGTATCATGAGCTGAGCCCCTGCTCGAAGAGTGTCCATTTCCATTCTGAACTCCTTCATTGTCCCACATTGTACCTCACTAGTGCTAGAGTTAGTCTGCGAACAGCCTGATGGGAGTTAGAAAAGATTAATGAAAATATTTTCCAAAACTCAAGTCAAGCCATTTTATTGGGAAGTAGGGAAGTACTGACTTTAATCCCTTATTTGTAAGCTTAGAAGGAAATAATTATTTGCAAATTGCAAAATAAGAAAAATGTACTATTTCTTTTAGTCTCTCAAAACCCAGGAGCTTCCCTCTTGGCAGACACAAGCCAACTCTCTTCTAGTTCTCTAGCCCTGTGAGAGGAGGCTGGAATTCATAGAGTTTGCTTTTTCATGGCGGAGAATTATTGGAGGCTGTGAAACTAGGAGTAAAGAGTAGAAGGAGGGGAGTGTCACATTTTGAAGGCATAAGAATTATAGGAGGTGACAGGGCAGAAAATGAGACTGTCACCTGCTCATAGTTTTCTTGAATGATAGCTTCAGGCCACAGGCAATTATCAATTAAAAGAATCATTTAAAATTTTAAAAATAGGTAACGTGTATTAAGGACCCACTATGGAACAGTCACTTTTTATATTATACATAATAATGTTTATAAAAAAATCTATGGAGGGGTTAACATACCCATTTTATAGATAGAAAATTAAGTTCAGTGATATAATTACAGCCTACAGCCATGTATCTAGAAAGTGGCATATCTGGAATTCAAACCCAAGTCTAGCTCTTTTGCCAAATGCTACTATCTCCCAGGATTTTCAAGAGTCACTGCAGTGAATCATTGGAACAGGCCTTTATAATTATTTGCTTATTCATTCATTCATTCATTCATATTAGGCCTGGATTACCTAACTGCATATTGATCAACATTATAGGCTTTGAAGTCAAGTTCTAGATCTGTCACTTGCTATCTTAATAACTTTGGTCAACTCACTTAACATTTGGTACCTAATTTGTAAATAGGATTTTGTGATGGGGCCAACTTCAAGGGGGTTATTGTAGACTAAGTGAAATGATCACTTAAAATCCTTGGTTTCATGCCTGGGTATAGTAAGCACTTAATAGTTTTATGTTGACGGTGGTGGTGCTGATGATGAAGATGATAATGCAATGGTATTGGGGATAAAGATGTTATTTCTCTACTAAGAAAAGCTGAGACTAGAAGGCTAAGACTATGGCCAGAGATCCTTGAATCCTGGAGCTCTTAAAGACCTCTGGGATTCCTCTGCTCCTTGCCTCTGGCTGCAAACAGAACTGCATACAATAGGGCTGCATTAACAGGGCGTGCCACACACCTGGTTATTCACTGGCCCTTAAACATTAAGGGTGTCTGTCTTTCTCATGCATCTGGGAAAAGAGGGTAAATCCCACAGGCCTAGGCCTGTAGACACCCGAATTATATGGGGGGAGCATTTTCAACAGTGTGTCAAACCCTCCACTCTACGCTCAGCTTCGCTCCTTACAAGTTTACCCACAGTCATCCACGCTCCAGGCAGCAAGCGAGGACATGGGGCCTACTCAGGGGACCCCCTCGCACCACCCTTCATCCAGACATTTGGCACCGTGGAAACAGCAATAGCCATAGTTTCCCTTGGACAATTTAAGAAATTAGTATTAAGAGCTGTGTCACCCTGGATCTGGAAGACAGGTTGCCATGGGTTTTCTCAAGCAATATCCAGAGCTCCAGGAGAGGATTTTGGAATCAAAGAGGAAGCATGTGCTGATTGCCTTACCTGGAGAAGGCTTCTCTTCTCCTTGCCTCCCACCAACCCCTTCCCCTTCCAAGAGCACTTTGTCAGCTGCTTCCCATCCCTTGTCATATGCTACCCTGGGAGCCTCATGATCATTCCTCCACTAGGATACAAGAAAGATCTAGGCATTTCCACCAGCTTCTGTAGCAGATTGAGGACGAGGCTGCTAACAGGCTCTTCTCGTGGAGGTTTAGAATTTCAGCCAGAGTGAGAGTTGCTGTGTAAGGACTTAAACATTCAGCTCCTTCTTTCCTCCACGTTCACTTGCACATGATGATTTTATTAAAATGATATAGTATTTTGATTTGTCATGAAATATCCATTCCACATTTCTAATGGGGCTCAGATGGTTCTGAGGTGAACTTGTAGGAACTTTGATGACCCATGGTCCAAACTAGAAATGTTTACTAGGCTCCAGAAGTAAAAATAATAACAACATTAGTAAATGGTTGCTGTAATGCTATTTTTTCCCTCTAAATTGTCTCCATTTTGCTTTCGTATTCCCACAGGTGTGAGGGTTTTATTCAGGGTTCCGTGTTGGGAAGATGCTAACGCCACATGCTTTCTGCTGCAGAACTGTGGGCACACAGAGCCTGCCCACCTCTGGGTGGGACTTGGAATAAGAGGCCAGCAGAGAGACAGGACTTCAGGACGTATACAGATTATCTAACCCATAGCAACTACTCCTGGCCTCTTTATTCATAAAATGGTAGAGATGTTCCTTTGCCCTGATGAAATTTCCAAAGTATAATATTAAAGATATGGAGTGTCTAAATAGAAAAGTAGAAAGAAAGAATATGAGCTATGATTTGTTGAGTGCTTATGATAGCTAGACACTGTGACATGGAGTATCTTAAGTAATCTTCAGAACAGCTCCATCATATAGGTACTATTATTATCCCCATTTTTGAGGGAAGGAAGACACAGAAACGTTAAGTAATAGGCCTAAAATCACCGACTATTAAATGGTGAAGCCAGTACTGTGCTCAAATGCACGTCACAGTCCTCATTTTCAACCTCCGTTCCACACTGCTTCCGTGTGAGACCATGTCAGGGCTCATCCTGGCTCTTCTATTTATGAACTCCGTGATTTTGCTCATGATCACCATTTCCGCATCTAAAAAATGAGCAGTAGTGCCTGCTACATTGGGGATGTTTTAAGGATTGGAAGAGATTAATGTACGTGATGTGCCAAATCTCTTTGTACAGGCATTTGATTTTTAATAACTACTATTAGGGCAAAGTGGTGAAAGTGCCCAATGTGGGGAGGGCAAGTTTTTGTGTCCTAGTCCCTGTTTTGTCATTGACTCTTAGACTTCTGTTTCCTCCTCTGTAAAATGAAAGGTTTAGGGCAGGGAGGTGTTCCCAGTAGAATTTATACCATGAGCTACTGTGAGATTCAGGAAAGGGAAACAAAAAGGATAAAAAAGAGAGTGAAGTTCATCAGCATCTGTCATCACAGGGGACAGACAAAAAGGAGACAGAAACAACTTACCCTTCCAGTTTATCAGTGAGCATGATGGCACTAGTTCAATGACCTTAACTAGCCCTTAACTAGTGCTAGTTAAAGGAAACTATAGCCCATGTGTTTCCCATTAATGCTTGTGACAAATATATAAACAGTTTCAAGTCAGTTCTCTCCTGTTTCTCAGCATGCAATTTCTTTTTCAGTCCCATTGTACTGGGTACATTTAGGGTCCAAAAGATTTGGTATTTCCCCCCCAAACACACGCACATGCACACACACACACACACTCCATTCAAATTAACTCAAAGGAAGTAACTTACTCACAGATGCAATTTAGCTGATTACATGAAATTATGAGCATACATCTGCCAACCCAGCAGAGAGCTGCACTGGGTTCCATGTGAGGATAGGCAAAAATAGATTCGTCTAAGCCATGGTGGCCTCAGAATTATCATACCAAATTTAAACTTTTGGATATTCGACTTTTCCGATGTGACTTCCTGTTTTGCAGAAAAGAGCTTGAAGAAATAATAATAAAAGAAGTCTCATACTCATTTCTGCTCACCAAGTGGCTTGTTCAAAACAACATTCTAATGATTTAAGTGTAAATGAATCAGAAGCATATGGATTAGATTTCCCTTAAAATACACAAGATTTTTAAATGAGGGAGAGTGGAATGAAGAATTTCCCCAAATTTAGGGCTCCTTGGAATTGCCTTTTCTAATGTTATTAAAAATTGGTGGGGCAGGGTGGGGAGGCTGATTCACTTTGAACTGCATTTGGCAAAGAGGGATGGGACGAAGAAAAGGTTTCTAACATCTCCTTTATAAAAGGACTATACTTCTCCCTGGGCATCAACTAATTCATCCCAACCAGCATTTTTGATGAGTTAAGTGTAAATGAATCAGTAACATACGGATTGCATTTGAAATACACATGGGATTTAAAAATGAAGGGAAAAAGCACTTGGTCAAGTATGCCTGGGGTTTTGCCAAACCCATAATGTTAAAAAAAATTGTTTGAAACAATTGATGAATCCCTCCCAGACCCTGCCAGCCACAACAGGCACAGTAAAAGCACCACTGTTTGTGCGACTGCTCCAGCCGGTCCCCTCTCAAACAACACTAGCGAACAGCCAGGTCCAAGCAGTGTCACCTGCCTGGTGCTGGTTGGCTTCCTAATTTTAACATAAGCCTATTCTGCAGAGAAGAGGACCACTTCCTGAATAAGAGAGAAGGCAAACTTATTCCTCTTTTGAGATCATGCAAATACAGTGCAGTGGCTCTTCGGCCCTTTGTTCTCCTAGATAAACATAAAAGGTGATTGAGCAGACATTGGAATCTGTCCCTTAATGGAATCTGCATCTTGTGTTTACAGTTTTCTCATCAGGCACCTGAATAAAAAAGTGGTGACCTGGTGCTTGGTAGCCTGCACACAGCTCCACCCCTAAACCGGGGGGCGCCCTGCTTTTCACCTGCATAGACCTTGCCATTTTCCTTTCCTCCCAGATGCCACATTATCGTCTATACACCAGATGCAGTTGTTGAGAAATAATTTCCTCATTTTGTTATTAATCAAAAACTGCCAAGGTAAGAAAACCATCATGAACACATTGAGTTGACAGCATTTAAGTTAAAAGAACAAAATATATATTTTAGTTCTCCGTCACAATTTGAACCCAGTTAGCGTGATAACGCCAGTGAATGTTTCTGACATGTTGGGAATATGTCAGAGAAGCCCATTTCTCCCTGCTTGGGTCCCCAAGGGTCAGGATCCTAGGTGGGGAGTCATTAGCCTAAGGGATCTGATAGGCATTTCAAGGGGGGGAGATTTCCACAACAGCTCCAGTGGAATTCGCTAGATCCAAGCCCTCCAGGAATCCTAACATCATTTTAACAAGACTTTCCCAAATACTAGGCAGATCAGAAGACTTGGTAACTCTGAGAATCATCTCAGAGACGGAAGAGGATTGAATGGGCCACCACTGTCCCCCCAGCAGAGTTTCTGATTCCTCAGGACGGTCACCAGCCTCTCTCCTTCTTCTGGGGGCATTCTGCTCCTCATCTGGGGCCCGAAGCCAGTCAGCCTGTTCCATTTAGATCTCTGCGGTGACTTCAATGGTTTCAATCCGTCGCAGCCACCCAAACACCTATTTTATTTTCGAGAAAATTAAGTGTGTGTCGTCAGGGCTCATTAAAGGGCTTAAGGGAAAATTGATTTTATTATTTCCCTGCTCTGTTTGTGAGGGTGGGATGGAGGAGTGGAGTGGCAGGGATTGACTATTTAGGGATTTATATAGAAATTCAAAAGTTATTCTTTTCACGTCAAGACTTTCGGCAACCACATCCCCGCGTGTTTTTATCGGAGTAGGTGGCAGGGCAGTTCCTTTCGTAGCATTTGAAAATAAGCTTGCTCTATAAATTCCTATGAGGCAGACAGAGCTCTGGCAAATGCCCCAGGAGAGCGATCATCTTGAGACAGCCATGGAAACAGTTAGACGTTAATGAGAATGTGCAAATGAAATAATAAACTAGGATGGAAGAACCATTTCAAAACAACGTGTGACCTTTTTTCATTTTCTTCCTGCCATACCCCCTTGCGGAACAGTAACACAGCAAGATAGTTCAGAGAAAAGATCGACAGGAACTGTAACAATGACAGGAGAAAGGAGATGTCCCCTCCCCTTTGTCTGAGGTCCTTGCCCATTGTCAAGCACCATGGTTAAGGTGCTGTCGTAACATTAAGCAGCTCTTTGAAATGAATTATGTCTGCAGCTTATGTACATTGGTGCTGGAACGATCAAACCTCAGCTCAGGGGCAGAGTCAGGGGAGCATGCATATATGCTTAATTTTATTTCCGGAAAGCAATCAAACAAGGGGCACTTAGGCCCTACAGTGGGGCCAACTCAGAAACAAGATGGACAAGTTCACAGGCGGTTGCTGACATAAGATCGATTGGCCATCCCGGGCCATTTAGCAAACAGTTTACATAGGCAGCCTGGGTACTGGATTTAAACTAAATGAAAACTATCGGGAGAATTCTCTATAAAGTGGACTTGATCTATATTAGGGAGCAGGCTAATTATAGGGATTGGCATATATGGAATCAAAGTGAAACACTATATGGGACTAGAGAGTGGTGGTCTTTTATACCAGGGTGGTCTGAAACTGGGGTTTAATGTATGTACAATATACAAACATTTTTGACAGACCATTAACACCTATAATCTTGTAAATATTTGCAATTTTCTAGATCATAAATATAGCTGCATAAGCAGTTCTTTCAGAACATCATTTATACACCATTAAAGGTTAATTTACAAGTTAGTACCTTATAGAAAGAAGATATGTGGGCTTTCTGCTAACTTTCTGTAAAGGGAGACTGGTGTCTCCAAAAGCAATTTGTAGCTCTCCTGTGTGTCTGACTAGAGTCCTATTCAAAGCACTATTTGAATTCTTTTCATCAGCTCATGTTCACAGCAAACTTGATCTTCTGTTTGGGGGAGGGAAAAAAAAACAGAGGGGAAAGAAAGATCTGAGGTCTTCAGGCTGTACTTCCAAGCATCCAGCTGTTTATTTGGACAGTCTCTCTTGACACCATTCTCATTTGTCATAGTTCCTCTGATACCTGCAGTTGTACCTTAACCTTCATCCCAAGGTCTTCCAACAGCTCGAGACTTACAGACCCCTTGGAAGGGCCAGCTAACAATGGAAGTCTGACCTCTGAGACGGCCATTGCCTCTGTGGGACATTATGTTTTGTAAAAGTCAAAAAGGGCAAGGAAAAGACGAGAGAAAGAGTCTTAGGAGGGACTTTTCCCCCCCTCCAGCCAGGTAATACAGTACCATAGTCCCACTAAGGATGGTGGTAGAGACCCGGGTTCCTGTAGGAGCTGTCCACCAGTCATGGTGGCAGAAAGATGCTGGGGCCCTCTGGGAAAAAAATTGCTAGATGTGGGTAAAATCCATGATGGGAAAGCCACAGAATGAGGTCAAGTGACCACAGTGGATTTATGTTGTCTCTAAAGAAGCCGAGCTGTGTAACTTATTCAATATGCTGGAGCCTCTTTTCCTCTGCAGAAGGATTCCATCGATATCATTGCCTTTTTTCTGAAATATGAACAGCCAGGCCTTCTGGCTGCATGCCTGCCCCGCCTGGCACCGGCATCTGTCATGCATCCTAAGCCTTCTCTGCCTCTTAGATCTCCCAAACTTAGAGGATTCTCAGTATTTTCCAGCAGCTCTGGTTTTCAGGAGCTCATTAAGACACCAGAAGCAAATTTCAAAAAGATTGCAGTCTACGTACACTCTCCTTCCCTCCTTTTCTGTTGATTTGGGGAAATGTCCCAAGCATATCTAATCTTCCCTGCACTTTTCAGCTCCCTCAAAGTCAACAAGTTCTCAGGATAGCAAGACAGTTCTCCCACGCTCACAGATCTTCAGCACAGTGGCACAGAGCACTGAACTTGGAGTCTGCCGGTTTGAATTCTAACCTTAGCTCTGCCACTGTCTTACCTTAGAAAAATGACAGTCTACATTAGGCTGTTAATGGTGGCCTCAGAATTCCCATGCATGACTCATAGCCCATTTTCTGTGGTTTCTCTTGTTAGGAACCCAGGAAACCTATTAGTACTCTCCTTTCCCTCTATAAGTACTTTGGGTTTTTTCAGAGTAAACAGCACTACCCTTCCCCTAAGCCTCCCCCAGTGCTCCAGCTCCAGCCCTGTCTTCACAGACCATTCACTCAGAACCCTATTCTCAGCTTTCTCTAGTAGCAGTTAACTAAGGTGATAACTATTCTGTGCACATCAGTGGTTTCCACTGGGTTAACTTGCTAGCTGTCCCTCCCAGAGTACCCAGGCCCTGTCCACCCCTGTATGAGTTGAGATCACCTAAGTGATGTGTCAGGCTGCGTGACTTTAGTTCACTGTAGACATTCGCAAAAAGAGCTCTGATTTCATACCGTCCTTGGTTTTTGTTGGGTGTCAATAGATGAAACAGCCATATGAAGAAAGTTTCTGCATCTTTTGTAAATTTGCTGTTGACGACTACCCATTACATTATTTATTATTCAATGTCCCTTACATAAGGACCAATTTTTTTCTTACTGTCTAGCACTAAAAAGAAAAAGAAATTCCTTGTCTCTCCCAATTAACCATTTTTCTTGTGTTTAGTAGGTAAGAGCCACAAAACTCAAGAGTGTTAGAGGGATGTGTTCTTAATTTAGGAGAGGGACTCATCCTGACCTTTTCTGCCTTCTGCTTTGGTTACCAAGTTCTGTGCCTGGTCTTTCACTCAGTTGTCGTCGCTTCCCTCATCCTAGTTTCTGAACTGGTCCAACACTCTTCTTTCCTCCTCTCTTCTCATGCTTGGTCTCTTCACTTTGCATTCCCACTCTTCTCACCTCTGTATCTCCAGTGCTTTCTGGAAGGAAGAGAGATGACAATAATGCAGTACTTTCCCCAAGTAATATGCTACTTCGCAGGAGTCTTCTGGGGAAAGAATGCCTTCCCCCAAGGCCTATCGAGGAATGTTCTGATGAACATCTCCTCCAAACAAAGTAAAACAAAATAAAGGGTCTTTGAGCAAAGATGTTTAGGAAATACTATACATTATACACTCCAGTTCCTTCTTTGAGATTCTCAAGAGAGTATAGAAGAGTTCAGTCTAAAAAGTGCCAAAGTAAAGAAAATAAATGTATTCATATTTGCATGCACCGTCCTTTTATGTGTGGTACTCAGAGGAGCTGGTGGTCCACTGAGAACTGACTTCATCCCAGTAGTGGACTGCAGTGGCGGCTCTGTCAGGCACTGAGGTCAGCAAGCAGAGGACATACCGGGTAAGCAAGGAGATGGGAGGGTGGCCTTTCCAGCTTTCCAGGCAAGACCAGAAGTAACCACCCACTCTCCTTCGTGATCCGGCACTCAAACCTAAACCCCCAACATTGCTGGCTTGCACAGATGACCCGTTCACCTTCCTCAGCTCACACAGCTTCACCACCCAATACTAAAAGATCAAGCTCCTTACCAATCGTATTCAATGTTTTTGAATAAAAGTGACAGAAACTCTTTCAGAGAAAAAAAACTTTATTGGCTCATGCGATTGGATGTCCAGGGATGGACTTAAAGCATGACTGAATCCAAGGACTTAAAATACATCATTATATCTGCTCCTTACTCCTTCTCTTGAATCTACTTTTGACTGTCCATTGGCATCATTCCCAGTATCTCTCTGCATGTTGGGAAAGAAGGCCACTGACTGTTCCAAGTCTACGTGCTTTGGGCTAATAATCCAAATGGAAAAAAGACTCTCTTTTTCTCCACTGTGCGTATACCAAATAACATGGAAGAGCTAGGCTGGCCCTGTTTACAAGGTTACATGCTCATCCTGTATCAAGAGCTGAAATCAGAATGTTGCCCTGGAGTGACTGTCCTGGCGTGAGTCATAGCCCACTTACTCAAGGCGGGGTTAATGACTGAGAACAACTGCAGATCTACCACATCAGTATCAAGGAGTGTCTTCAATTGTCCCATTTTCTTTAAAAGTCCATCTTCCTTTAGAAAGAAAGCCTTATTTCTCCCCACTTACACTTACGTGCATGGCATCCCTTTGCTCTCACTTGCAATGCACCCAGGGCTTTTTCAGATACATCTTGTTTCCACAGCTGGACTGTAAGCTCTTCCAGAATAGGAATCATGCTTTCCCTTTATTTTATTCCTGCTTCTCCTACCTGGCATTCTTCACTCATTTTCTCAGTCTGAAAATTTTTATTAAATATCTATTGCAAACTTTTATTAAATATCTACAAACTATTTTATTAAATATCTTTGCTAAGCCCTGGAGATTTTTTGAAAATAATAAAAAGTACATGATAATCAGAAAATGCTTTAAAAATAACTGGCCCCCCTTTCTTGTGACATTCCCACCATTAAGAATGTACTTTATTCTCTCAGCTGCAGGTATCATGGCAGTTTTAGTAGGTAGTCATACAACCTGGCCAGTAGTTTCCTTCTCTGACCCTCATATTTCATATTTCTCAAATATGAAATGTGAAATAAAGAGATTAATGAGATGCTCTCCAAGCCCTAAAATTCTAGGCTTCTAAGTCATACCAGCCATGTAATATGGACAGGAAGCAATGCTTTCTTTCAATTCTTCTCTAATCATCTCATTCCAACTTAGATTCCAACCTGACCCTCCCTCAGCATAAAAGATAAGAGGAGAACACAAATTCATTTCACTGTTCTCTCTACCACATTTCACTTCCAGATAAGTTGAAAGCCACTCATAACCTTTCATTCATTATCATTGTTCATAACCTTTCTGGTACATTCACTGTAATTACTCATTTTATTTATATCTGTTCTGCAATTTATACAGCCCTCCCAAACAACTTCTTGGAAGCAGATAAGGAAGGAGTTGTCCCCTGTTTTGCAGATAAAAAATCTGAGATTGAGATATTAGAGGTACTGACTTGCCCCAGTTCATGGAGCTCACATAAGTTCGTGAATGGTGCCATGACTGTGCCCTTTCTCAACTACATAAGACTGCTTGCTGCACAGCCTAAAACATAGAGTCAGTTCTTGCCTTCAAAAGCCTGGATTCTGTGAGAAAAAACGTCTGTGAACTTCTTGGGATGTTTAAGTCAAAATGGTTTTGGTGAAGCATAGTTTTAACCCACAGTATAACAAGGCCTTTGGCAAGGAAATGAGGAATACCAGGAACATAGTGTTTGCAAGAAAAATGTAGCAGATTGCCACATATATCGAGCAGCTCTCACAATATGGGGATGAAAGAAATTAAAGGAATACTGCACACCATGTTTGGGGCCCTCCATTCTGTGAAGTTCTCATTCAGGTCTTTGCAAAACCCAGCCAGCCATGCTGTCCCTCCTTCCCCTAACCCTTGTGTTTCATTTTTAAACCCAAGTGCCTGCAACGAGAAAGCCAATGCACATGTTTCTGATTCATTTGCACTTAACTCATCAAGCTGTGTTTAAGAAGAGCGATCTGTTGTCCAAAAATCTTTGGAAATCTTTTTATTTTCCTTTTAATAAGCCATTGAAAGTTGTTTTGTGGTGGTTGTTGCTGTTGTTGTTTTCTACCAGCATGTTCATGCTAGAGTTGAACACATGTAACAAAATGGGGCACTTAAAGAGCCTAGTGGGCATGCAAACCCTAATCTGTTTAGGGATCAAGAGGGACATTCTGGTTAGCAGGGTCTCCTGGACTTCACAGCCATGAGGCTCCACAAGGGGGACATGAAGAAGCTTGATACAGGGCATCTTGCTCAGAGCTGGGCTCATTTGGACCACCACGAGGCACAGCAAGGAGACAGGGCTGCAGACTTGAGGTAGAGGGTTTGCCCCATCCTGCCCAGATCTAGGGGTATAGAAGGGAGAAAAAGGCTACAGAATTGCTGGCTCAGAAGGAGACGGTCACCCCAGGGAAAGAGATTCCTCCTCCCAAGGCAAGCTGTCCCGGCCACCATTATCCCACCCCTGGACCTTGGCAACAGCCTCCTAGCTGGTAGCTCTGTTCCACTCTTGACATAAATCAGAGACAGCCCCTCCTTGGCTTAGAAACTTCCAATGGCCTCCTGGAGCACTTTGAATAAAACCCAAATTCCTTGCTGTGGGTAAAATACTCATAATTAACCAAGCTTCACCTGCCCCCTCAACCTCAGCGCTTACTGGTTGTCCTCATTCACTCTACTCCAGCCAAACAGCTCTGTCCTCTAACGAACATGCCAAGCTCATTTCAACCTCAGGGTCTTTGCATGTGCTGTTCCCTCAGCCTGGAATGTTCTTCCTTCCAGTAGTCATATAACTGGCTCCGTGTCATTATTCATTTCTTCTTTCAGATACCCTTCTTCCCTTATCAGTCCAGTTACAGTAGCACCCCTGTCCTAACTTGCTCTTTAATGTTTACTTTTCTTCTTAGTGCTTACCACCATCTGAAATTATTTTAACTGTGTCTTTGTTTATATGACTATTTCTGTTGATCACACCAGAGTGTAAGCTCTAGAAGGTCAGGGACCATTCTTCCTTAGTCTTCCTTAGTCAACTCTGAATCTTCAGTGCATAGAACAGTACCTGACACAGGGTAGTAGCTCAACGTTTACATGAGTGAATGACTGAATGACTGTCCTTGACAATTGTTTTAACCCATGGTCATAACATGAGCTGAAGAGGCCAGGGAAATGCCTCTCTGTCCCTGAGCAGCAGGAGCAAGTGGACCTAGAAGAGCCCCTCCTCTGTCTTGGATAAGGTGGCATCAATGCATTGCTCTCAAGCAACTGGCCCTTGGGCTGCCATGATAGTGACCAGGAAGGGCAGGGAATCCTAAGACAGATGACTATTGGAGTAACCCCCGGACCAAACCTCTGGAGTATTAGGAGGCTTGATACTGTAGAGGCAAACTGGGACCTGGAACCCACAAGAGAACAGAGTAGCTCAGGAAGATGCAGCCAGAGTCAGATAAACCAGGGTCCACAGCTCACCTCCGACAGTCACTGGCCATGTGCATTTGGGAAAGCCATTTACCCCTCCTAAGCCTTTTTCCTTTTTTTGCAAAACAGGATGATACTATCTAACTCACAGTATGTTATATTATATGAAATATATAAAATACCAAGCACTAGATCTGATATAAAAAGAGTACTCAATGAATGGTAACTATTGTTATTGAAGGGAGTAGAGTTGCAAAAATTCTAATGATAATGAACTAGAAAACAAGAGTGGTTTTTTTTTTTTTAACATTAGGATAGATAGTTCCTCTGGGGAGTACCTGGCCTAATATTGACCTGGAGAATTAAACAATCCCACAGTTACATTTATTTTTTATTACGGTAAAATACATATAATATAAAATTTACTATCTTAACCATTTTCAAGAATACAGTCAATGGCATTAAGTACATTGATATTGTTGTGCAACCATCACCACTATCCTTCTCCAGAACCTTTTTCATCTTGTAAAACTGACAGTCTATACCCGTTGATCAACAACTGTATATTCCTCCTACTCCACACACTGGCAACCACCACTCCATTTTCTGTCTCTATGAATTTGACTACTCTAGGAATCTCAGATAAGTGGAATTATACGATATTTGTCCTTTTTCTGGCTGGCTTATTTCACTTGGCATAATGTCCTCAAGATTATCCATGTTGTAGCATGTGTCAGAATTTCCTTCCTTTTTAAAGCTGAATAATATTCCACTGTATGTATATACCACATTTTGTTTATCCATTAATCCATCCATGGACACTTGGGTTGCTTCTGCATTTTGGTTATTGTGAATAACGCTGCTGTGAACACAGGAGTACAAATATCTCATGAAGGACCTGCTTTCAATTCTTCTGAGTGTATACCCAGAAGTGGACCTGTTTGATCATATGGTAATTCTATTTTTAATTTTCTGAAGAAGCACCATACTATTTTCCACTATGCAGTGGCTGCACCATTTTACATTCCCATCGACAGTGCATCAACAGTTCCATTTTTAAGTGGAGGCTGATAGAGGGAAATGCAATGGGTAAGTGGAATACCATATAGCAGGGATCCTAGTTCTACACTTCCTCTGCTGTCTGGGAAAATGTTCTTTAGTTTGTTTCCTTTAAATCTCTGCCAGAGAAAACTGATAGATGATGCCTGTATTGGGCCCCTGGTTCAACAACTCAAATATTTTTCCTAGATATAGCTGTTAATACATCTTAACAGCCTAAGTCATCACTTTGACACAAAAGACAGCAAATTTTAGCTTTTACAGGACATGTTGCACATGCCTGGCACTCCAAATCTCTGAAAAATACTTTTGGTGTTTTCTTTCATTTTTATGTGTATGTATAATACAATATATATATAAAATATCTCACATGACTAAATTCATAATATGTGTACCTCCAGTATCTCTTTTTATTTAACAGTATAGCATGTTCATTTTCCTTGTTATAAACAACTCTTTGTAAATATCTTTATTTCATAAGTATACAATATTCAGTTATATCAATGGCTTATAAATTTTTGAGCCATTCCTCTGTTGTTCAACTATTGAGGGGATTTTTTTCAATTTTTCATATTATGAATAATGTTGTGATACACAAATCTTTGTTTGAATTTTATGCAGCTTTTATAAAGGAGAGTATCACAAGTGAATTTCTGAATCAAAAACAATGGAAATTTTTTAAAGATTTTGATAATATTGTCCAGTTGATTTCAGGAATACAATACAATTATAAGACTCTAACCAGATAATCTTATTTTTATTTACATATGTCATTACTGCATCTTTTATGTTTGTTAGCTGTAACACCAGTTGTTGAATAAAGAATATTACTAAAACCTAAAGAAAATCAGAAAATGTATAAAAGAAAAAACTAAAAGTATAAAATTGGTTAAGTTCCCAAAGTATAAGCGTAGACTGAGAAAAATTAAAATAAGTAATATTATTGTGCATTTGATGTGTGTCAGAAACTTTGCTAAGTGTTTATGTACAAAACCATCTTTTATCCCCACAGCAACTATATAGCACAGTTAGGACATTTTCAGTTGCAATTCTTCAAGTGACTACTTACTTAATTGAAAAAACCTGGGATAAGTTTGGCTTCAGATATAGTTTGATTCAGGGTCCCAAAATGGTATTGTTTCTCCCTTTATGTCTCAAATGTGCCTTCCTCTGTGTTTGCTTCATTCTCAGTAATGAATGCTTTCCCGAGGGCCTGGGCCAAAATCTCATGCATCTCATTGACTCTCACCGGGTCACATTTCTGTGGCCACAGTAATATGACATTCTTAATGACTAGATTTGAGTCACATACAAGGGCACTCAGAGCATGGGAACTGAGAATGGGGTAGAGAGCAGAACGCTAATAGAAATGTGGGACCCTTTGACAGGAGAAGCGTTGACGGATGCTGAGCAGCAAAACTAACTCTACTACAGGCAAGGGCTCTTAGCCACCACATTATTGCAAATAAGAAACTGAGGCTCAGAGAGCTCATTTGACTTCTCCAAGACCACACAGCTAGTAAGTGGCAAAGAGCAATCCACACAGTCTCCCATCTGTCTGACCTTAGTAGAAGCACTGAAGAGCTTGGCCAAGCCCCCAAACCTCTGATCCTAAGGTAACCTCACTCTAGTCCCTTTGGGGCTGGCAGTTTGTCCGGGTTCTTCCCACATAGCTCTGGATCTCCACATAGTTGTATTTGTTCAAGCTGAATGTATTCATTCATTCAGCCAAAGGATGAGACTCCCACTCATGCTGACTTATAGTTTAAGGGACCAAAGTTAAAGCCAGTAGATTTGGACGGCAGGCGGGTTGGGGTCTAATCTCATCTCTGAAAAAGGTACCTTGAAGTTATCGCTTAAACTCGCTTAGCTTTAGTTTCCTCATCCATAAAATGGAATAAATAGTAGTCCCTTCTTCCTAAGGCTGTTGTGAGAATTAGTGAGCGAATGCATGCCACCTGTGCAGGGCCATACCTGCCTCCTCGTTGGTAGCCAGAGGTGGCCAGCCATCACTGAGCATGAAAGGACATCATCACCACCTCCTCACGTGCTATTATCACCCATCCTCAGCCCTCACAATTTCAGATCAGATATCTAAAGTTGAACATGATGCATGACAGTGGAACAGCTAAATTAAAAAAGGTCATTCTTTCATAGCAGAGGATTTAACCTCTACTACAAATGGGAGTTTCTGCTGATCACCAAGGAGATGAACATCCTGAAAGGCAGCTTATTCTTCTTCCCTCTAACATTCATTCCCTGTATTCTTAATAATTGATCTCCCCCCAAATTCCTTCTTATTCATGATCTATTTTGGCTCATAATAAGCTGTATTTACATGCTTCATATAAGATAGAGTTTTTCCTGAATGAGCTCCAGTTTTACTAAAAAAAAAAGTGTACCTAATGCACCATGGTAGTAATGTTCATGGGTTACCCCTCGCTAACCCCTAAAATCCCACCCAAAGAAATGATCTAGAATATAGAAGCCATCCATGCCAAGTGCCCACTGCCACAGAAGGGAATGACCATCAATTTGTGGCTATTTGGTATGTCCAACTTCGGTTTAAAATTTATTTATTTTTAAACAACTCTCAGTTCTCTTCTTGAATTTCTCCAGAAAGAAATCTAAATTCAGGAGTCAATTCCAGGGGACTTATTATTCCTAAGCAGCAAAAAGTTATATATATATATTTTACTTAATCCTAGTTTTTCCTACAATATTCAATGGAACTCAGTAACAAAATACCTATTTGAATCAATATAAAAAAATTAAAATACATTTCATCTCATTAAAGAGTACTAAGTACATCCTAGACAAACTTTGATAATGAGAAGTATAAGAATTTACAATTCCAAATTCTACAAATTCAACTTGTAGGGCATTAACTTATAAGCTCTTTTTTAAAAATTTAAGACCATTATTGTTCATTTACTAACCTGAATAGTTATTCTGTGGTAGTAGATTAGTAATAATAATAGCTCTTACGTACGGAGTACCTACAATGTGACAGGCACTGTCCTGGGTGCTATCTGTACATTTTCTTATATAATCCTCACAGTAACCCTGAGAAGTACATATTCGTATCCCCATTTTACAGAGGATGACATTAAATTTCGTCCCAAGTCTCATGATGATAAGTAGTAGGACCAAAACCAAACCCAGATATGGTGAATTCCAAAGTCTACACTGCTTTAGAACTGAGTTTGCAACCCTTCTGAATTCGAGTTTTAAAAATCTAGCTGACTGCCATAGAATCATATTTTTAGCCCAAATCGTACATCCAAAAGGGGATTCGACCAAAGTCTGAAAGCTAGCAGTGTAGGTAAATTTTGATGTAAGAGGATATTGAGTCGTATGATCTATAGTGTTTCTGATGATGAGACAATAGTATCACCGTCAGTGGCATCATCATTGGTGACCTTTTCAATATGTGACTCTATGAATATGATCAAGGGATGATATGCACTTTGTGTGTCAGCACATCTGACAAGCGGGATTTAAAAACCCTTGCTTCCTTAAGAAAGCAAATGATAATCTAGTGACTATCAAGAGATAGACTGGCTCTTTATTATCAATTGATAACTTTGTAAAAGCAATTCCCAATACAAGCCCCTTTGAATTAGCTACCCACAGCAATATCAAAATGATCAAAGCAGCTTGTATCTCACACTGAAGGCTTATCTCGTCTAAATGCTTTTTTGCCAACCTCTCTAGCATTCTTAATGATAACCGCCAGGCAGTACTATTCAAGTTCTGGCAAAAAACGAAAGGGAAGGATTCCTTTTCTGCTGCCCCACCCCCACCTCCAGGCATCCCCTCCCTTAGCCATCCCCTTGGATCTAAGTTTTCCAAAATCCCCAAATTAGGTATTAAGTATATGTTTATTCCAACATGATTTTCTCCTCTAATCTGGGAGATAAAAATAACAGAAAGAAATATCTGTTTTCAGGCTCATTTTATCCTCCACCGTCCCCAAAGTAAACTTCAAAATGTTGCTGATCTTCTGCCTCCTCTTTCTTCATTTGACCCCCGTCCAAACAGTACAGCTTTGAGGGTGGACCCCACATACAGCTCCAGTTCAAAAAAATTACTGTTGCTTTAGGAATATGCAGACTGATTCTGAATATGCTTTTGGCACATCACCAGTATTTTTTTTTCAAACCGGTGCTATTTCAAAAACAAGAGAATGGGTCTTTTATTGGCAACAGTAATTTTGACAGTGGATGACCAATAGACAGCTTGAAAGATGCCTTATGACAAAACCCAAATAATCATAAACAAATCCTCAAAGCTCACACATCTGATCTGAACAGGTACATTGGAACAGTCTTCTTTTGTCTTGAACTGCCTTGAAATGAGAAAAATTGTGAAACTATGACATTTATTTTGAAAGATGTTCAACATGAAGCTTAAAGGTGAAAGATCTATTCAGTGTGGATTTCTTTTTTTGAAGCTTTGAAATGAACAGTCTGATTCTTAAAAGTAAAAGCTGTGGGACTTTTGCTAGAAACATTTTAATGCTGCCTTTAATTTTTCTTCTTTGGTGAGATACTTCGATTTAACACTCCCTGCTCATGCCAGGCACTGTGCTAATGAGAGTACATCAAGTAAGGAAAATGTTGCCTTTTCCTTCGAGGAGCTTAAAAAATCTTATGCTGGAAAAAAGGCACTACAAATTCTAGTATCCCCAATTTAAAGAACTAAAAATTATGTAACATTCGTTGTTCTACCTATTGTCCTATCATTTCCATTTTCCAAACAAAAGAAAATTGAATCCCACAGAGAGAGAAAATAAATGTGCATGCTGAGCAATGTTCTTTTTTCTTGTGATATTTAAAAGCAGTTTTCTTTAAATGAAATTTAAATAGAAATTGCTAATATTGAAGTTAGTAATATTATCAGATATTCTGTGTTTCTACCCAATGAGCATAAGGCCTCAGGCTTCATAGTGTTTTTCCAAATAGTCTTTTGTTTTCATAGCTTGAAAATTGACAACACAAAGACAGCTATTGACTTGGCATCCAGGGGTGGAATAACACACCTGGTCCTAATGCTTCTGTTTTTTTCTTCCAATCTTCCCCCTCTCTCTGTTCTTTCTCTTTGTTACTTCCCTGAGGAAATTCATATATAGAACTTTGTTCAGTACAACACAAAAGAGATTAGATAACATTCTCTGCTGGTGAGAAAGCGGCAGCTACTTAGTTCTGGTTGAGAGCTTTGGTGGTGGTTGAATTTTAAGGTCTACACAAATTTTTTCAGCAAATATTCATATGACATTGTGTAGAAAACAGTGGGTTTAGAGTCAGTCTATTTGTAAGTTTTGTACATCTAGGCAACTCATTCATTATTTCTGGGCCTCAGTTTGCACATCTATAAATTCATGCACTAAACCAGCAGTTCCCAAAGTTTTCTGCACATTATATCACCTTTTAAAGGGGCAGCTTTTAAAAATTCTGACACTCAGGTTGCATGCCAGACCAATTCATCAGAATATCTCAGCGCGGGAGCCACATACGCGTTGTTTAAAGATCCCCAGTTGATTCCAATGTGCAACAAAGTTAGGGAACCACTATGGAAAATTAGTTTATCCAATGTCTTTTCCAGTTCTAGTATTCTAACTTCCCTGGCTCTCTGAGCTCCAGTTTGTTCATCTCTGTAATGAGGCTCAAGCTATTAACAACTTACCTATACCTTTAATTCAACCCTAGTCAAAATCTGTCATGGTTAATTTCATGCGTCAACTTGCCTGGGTTAAGAAATGCCCAGATAGCTGGTGAAACATTATTTCTAGGCATGTCTGTGAGGGTGTTTCCAGAAGAGACTAGCATTTGAATCAGTAGCATGAGTAAAGATCCACCCTCACAGATGTGGATGGGCATTATCCAATCCATTGAGGACCCAGACAGAAGAAACAGGCAAAGGAAAGAGGAACTTGCTCTCTCTCTTCTTGAGCTGAGACAGCCATCTTCTCCTGCCCTCTGACATTGGAGCTTCTAGTTCTCAGGCCTTCCAACTCCAGGACTTATACCAGCATGTTCACCTCCCTCCCCCACTTCTCAGGCCTTTGGATTCAAATTAAATTACACCACCAGCTTTCCTGCTTCTCCAGCTGGCAGATGGCATACTGCAAGACTTCTCAGACTCCATAATTGCATGAGCCCCCTCTTGTACTAATATTTCTCTCTCGCTCTCTCTCTTTCTCTTTCTCTCTCTCTATATATACATATGTATATTATTTGTTCTATTTTTTTGGAAAACCTTGGCTAATACAAAATCACAAGGTTTTTTGTTGAAGATGACAAGCTGATTCTAAAATTTTTGTGGAAATGCAAGGGATCTAGGCTAGTCAGAGCAATCCTGCAAAAAAAAAATAAATAAATAAAATAACAAAGTTGGAGGCCTCAAAATTATCAAACTATAGTAATCAGACATATGGTATTAGTGTAAGCATAGACAATAGACCAATAGAAGAGAATAGATAGTTCAACATTTGACCATCATTTATACAATCAATTGATTTTTTTGACAAAGGTGTCCAAATCATTTGATCAGGAAAAGAAAATATTTTCAAAGATTGGTTTTGGAACAATTAGATAATAATTTGAATTTAAAAAAAGAATTTCAACCCCATTACAAAAATCATTTTATTTATTTATTTTTTGAGGTGGGGTCTCACACTGTCACTTAGGTGACAGTAGCCTCATCATAGCTCACTGCAACCTCAAACTCCTGGCCTCAAGCAATCCGCCTGCCTCAGCCTCTTAGTAGCTGGGACTACAGGCGCATATCACCATGTCCAGCTAATTTTTCTTTCTTCTTTTTTTTTTGTAGAGACAGGGTCTCACTCTTGCTCAGGCTATTCTCAAACTTCTGGCCTCAAGCAATCCTTCCACCTCAGCCTCCCAAAGTGCTAGGATTACAGGCGTGAGCCACCACACTCAGCCCAAAATTAATTTTATATAGATCACAAACTTAAATGTATAAGCTAAAACTATAAAGTTTCTCAAAATTACTAGAAGAAACTCTAAGATAAACTATTTCCAAAGACTTTCTAAAGAGGACACAAAAATTATTAACCATTAAAAAAGATAAACTGTATGTCATCTAAATTAAAAATTTTAAAGACTCCATTAAAAAAAGATATGAATAGGCAAGCCACAGACTGGCTAAAAATATTCTTGTTACATAGGACTTGTATTCAGACTATATATAAAGAGTTGGTTTTAAAAAAAAAAAAACTTATTTCAAAATATTAAGGGCATAAAAATATTTTTGTTTCATGGAAGTCAGGGCTTCTGGTGTGTCCATCACCAGAATAGTGTTCATGTACCCAGCAGGTGAGTTTTTATACCACATCTCCCCTCCCACCCTCCCCCCTTCTTGGTTTCTGAGCTCCTTTGTATCTCTTTGTGCCCATGTGTACACATCATTTAGCTCCCACTTATTAGTGAGAACATATGATATTTGGTTTCCCATTCCTGAGATACTTTACTTAGGATAATGGTCTCCAGTTCCATCCAAGCTGCTGCAAACATTATTTCATTCCTTTTTTATGGCTGAGTAGTACTCTCTATATATACACCACATTTTCTTTATCCATTCATGATTTGATGGGTACTTAAGTTGGTTCCACATCCTTGCAATTGTGAATTGTGCTGAAGTAAACATTCAAGTGCTGGTGTCTTTTTGATAAAATTACTTCATTTCCTTTGAGTAGATACCCAGCAGTGGGGTTGCTGGGTTGAATGGTAGGTCTGCATTTATTTCTTTGAGGAAACTCCATACTGTTTTCCATAGAGGTTATACTTATTTGCAGTTCCACCAACAATGTATAAGCATTTCTTTCTCTCTGCATTCATACCAGTATCTATTTTGACTTGTTAATAATGGCCATTCTGATAGGGCTAAGGTGGCTGAGAGCACAGATTGGGATCTGTTGCAGTGACCTGGGACCAGAAGCTGTGGGATCCCACTCTGCCTACTCTCCAGTCTAACGCTTCTGCACAGTCTCCAAGCTGCTCCCTGATAAGTTCAGAGGCCTGCTGTGGTGCAGGGGTGGGGGGGGGGGTGGATAGCAGCTCAGGTTGCAGTGTCCCCTGGGGGACTGTGGAGCCCTGGGGATCTCTCCCCTAACCCTTCCCCATATGTAGATGCTTCCCCCAGGTACCTTCTGATCTTGCCAAGTGGATCACCCTCCCTCTTTCTCCCCGACTTTGGGTGTCTCAGGTAGCTTCTCTGATGATACACAATAATCTCCGAGATCATCCCTCCATAGGTGAACATCTACCCTCAAACTTTGATCCTGTCCTTGAGAGCGGTGAGTGCAGGCTGCTTCTAATATGCCATCTTGGCCCCATTGAATCCACCATATAAAGAGTTACTAAAACTCAATAATCAAAGGACAAATAACCCAATTTAAAAATGAGTAAAAGACTTGAACAGACACTTCACAAAAGATATAAAAATAATCAGTAAGCACATTTCTTAAAAAGTGCTCAAGCTCATTAGTCATCAAGAACATGCAAATTAAAATCACAGTGAAATACCCCTCATACAATTTTAATGGTTAAAATTAAAAAGACTGACAACACCTAATGTCGGCAAGGATTTAGAGCAACTAGAATTCACATACATTGCTTGTAGGAATCATTACATTGAAAATCTATTTGGTAACTGCTTATAAAATTAAACATATACCTACCCTATGACCCAGCAATTCTACTCCTTATTGTTTACCTAAGATAAATGAAAACACATGTCTATACAAAGACTTGTACATCTATGTTTATAGGAGTCTTATTCATAATAGCCCAAAACTGGAAACAACTCAAATATTTATCAACAGATGCAAGGAAAAATAAATCTTTGTTTATTTATACTTAGCAATATAAAGGAATAAACTACTAATACTAATATGGCATGAATGAATCTCAAAAACATGTTGAGTGAAAGAAGCCAGACACAAAAGTATACAGACAGCATGACTGCATTTATACAATAAAAAAAAAATCAAAAGAATGGTAGCCTTTGTATGTGTGTATGTGCACGTGTGTGTGCGTGGGAGGAGGAGGGTGTACAATAGATTGGAACTTTCTGGGGTGCTGTAAATGTTCTATTAATATCTTGATTGGGGTATGGATTACATAGACATATACATTTACCAAAACATTTGTTAAAACTCATTGGACTACATACTTAAGATCTGTATATAAATTATATTAAAAATACCTCAACATTAAAATTTAAAAAAACACTTTTTTAAACTATACAGGATCATATAGGCACTATGAAGTGTTTTATTTTTAAAGTCTTTCAAGGAAAAGATGAATTTGAGATGGTCACAGTGTTGAACTGATGCTAAATAATCACATGGCACTGAGCATCCAGTTTCCATCTGGTCATTTGAAGTGATTGGATCCAATATAACAAGTTTATTTTATAACTTAGAAAATGAACATGGCACCCTCTAACCCACTTTAGCAATTTTCTTAGAGGCTTGATACCAAGAATGATCTATACATAAATATATAGAACCTTGAACCTTGACAGAGTATTGGCACATTCACTTTATGTCTTGCAACTGTGGGCAATTTTAGTGAAGTACCTTTAGTTGAAGTAGAAGAAAAATAAAAGTCTAAGACATGTCATGCTAGAAATCACATTCTAGACCAAATTCTGTTAATAAACATACAACAGTATGAAAATATACTTATGAAGCTAAAAAGGTGAAAACTGATTTAAACATATTATGATACAACAAAATGTCAATTAAGAGACTCTCCAGGAATAGTCTTCTTCCCAACATTTTTAACACACACCTCCCCTACGCATCCTCCGTCAAGCACCGGGAGAAGCATTTGTTAGTATGACAGGTCCCAACATCAGTTCCTGCAGAGCCCTAAGTACTGATACACAGGAGAAAACTCCTCTTCACACCTCATCTTTTAACCACACCCAGCTTCAGGTATGAAGGGCCATTCTGGACAAAGTTGTAGAGCCAGCGTGGCAGGCTTACTTGACAACACTGGCCTTTAGAAGCTTTGCCCATCCTAGGTAATCAGCCTCTAGGACTCTCCAGATACCCCTCCCTGTCCCCAAAATCATTTTGTCAGGGAAGCCCCATCCCAGGTTCAGGTCCTGTAATAAGATAGTCTCATACATAACACAGGAGCCTCTCTCCTGCAAAGCACATAACTCAGCATAAAGGAACATCTGTTTATATACGGTAAGCTCACTGAGGGCTTTGCTTACCATTAATCCCAGTACCTAAAACATAGCAAGTAGGTGCCACATACATTTTGTAGACCGTGTGGCTTAATGACCTGGCACTATCACTGTGACCATTAAATAAAGTAATATATTAATATTCAAAGTGTTAGCAGAGCATCCAACACCTAAGTTGAATACCTGTCCCTTTTCCTCTCTCTTTACAAAGATTTTTTCCTCCTTCAGGAAACTATTTCCTCTTATTAGATAAGTAGATCTTATTCATTTTGACCATCACAATCCAACCCCTTTCAAAATAGAAAATAATCTGATCTTATTATAGCTTTCGAAAGACTGATGACACTTTAATGTAACTGCTTTACGGTTTATGGGTTTTCCCACCCAGCAATAGACTTTTAGACACTTCTAATTGGGAAATTAAATGCTCTATGCCCCAGTATTTGATAAGAGTTCCAGAGAGATTTGGAAACTGTGTGTGTGCACTCACGTGTTTGTTTGTGTCTGTGTGTGTGTGTGTGTGTGTGTGTGCTCATGTTTATGTATTAGGCGGGGAGGGAGAGAGAGATTTTGCTTAAATCCTGCTACAGGCACTGTCCTACTTTTATATTATACATACTCAAAATCTATGGGAGAATTTCAGTAATGGATGTAAATGTTATCAATTCCATTCCTAGAATACTAAAAAGGTATTACAAAATTTCCAAATTTAATTCAACTTGTATATAGTTGTTTTCAAAAGTATGAGTTAAAAATACTCATGAGATCTTTAATTTTTCTTCTTTTCCTTCACAAGTAAACACATAATTAAACTTCTTAAGTCTAAAGAGTATCTAATCGGGGCTAATGATTTTTAATTTATAGTGATTGATTGTCACTTAATCCAAAAGAATAGCCCAGCATAGGAAAGCACAGCTCATAATAGAATGTGATGGAAGCCGTTAGAATACGAAGCAGGGTGCTTTGTGAGCATTAATAACATTTGGTGAAATTTGAAATGTATGCATTTACTGAGTCATAATGTAAAAAGTGTTTTGTAATTTAAGTCATGATCAAAGAAGTTTGAAGGTCACTGCTCCATGCAATAGCACTAAACGTCCACTGACCAACAGAGGTGAGAAAATCCAAATCCGGTATAAAAACAGGGGTTTAGGAGTATCAATGTATAGGAGTGCAAGGGGCCCAGAAACAAACAGGAAATTCTCAGGCAGCCCTAAAGAGAGGCTTGATTAGTTCATTGAGCACAAGCTGAGATGAGAGAAGAGGGGCAGGCAAATTCCCCTCCACTCTCCAGAGGAGCAGCAATTGCCATAATTGTCAGACACACGTCAGAAAGAACCCAAATTACCTGGAGTGAGCTATGTAAAATATAGAGTGCAAGTCAAGATTTTATTTATTCTGTGACTATATAAATATTGCACTATTTTTTGATAGAAAGGAATCTTTGAGTACTTCAGCAAGTCATCTCATGGAGAAATCTACAACTACGATGTCCTTGTAATCTGTTCCCCTCTCGCAAAATTTTAATTGAACCACACCAATGTCATTTAGGGTGACAGCAAGGGTGTGGTTGGGGACTGTGTGTGGTCTTTCCCTTGCAGACAAATTCCTATTCTCTGAAGAGTATGAGGCAGAGACTGGACAAAATGCTAAAGGCTTATTCCCTGGAGCTGCTTGACTGGAGGTGGCCTCCCATCCTCATGGTTTTAGGATCTGGAGCTACCAGTACCCCAGCTCAAGTCTGCCCCAAATATCTTCCCTCTAGAACTACCTTCTCCCCCCATCTTTCTTATTTGCCTGCCTCTTCTCCCTAAACACACATATACTCCAGATCAGCAGTCCCCAACCTTTTTGGCACCAGGGACAGGTTTCACGGAAGACAATTTTTCCACGAACTAGGAGTTGGGGGTCAGAGGATGGTTTCAGGATGATTCAAGGATGTTACACTTGTTGTGAGGTTAAACCTCTCTGCTAATGATAATCTGTATTTGCAGCCACTCCCCAGAGCTAGCATCGCCACCTCAGCTCCACCACAGATCATCAAGCATTACATTCTCATAAGGAGTGCACAACCCAGACCCCTCACACACACAGTTTACCGTACAGTTCACACTCCTGTGAGACTCTAATGCCACTGCTGATCTGACAGGAGGCGGAGCTTATGCAGTGATGCAAGCAATGGGGAGCTTTCAGGCCACTCACCTCCTGCTGTAAGGCCTGGTTCCTAACAGGTCATGGACCGATACTGGTCCCAGGCCCCAGGGGTTGGGGGCTGCAGCTCCAGATGATTCCTTATGCCTCTCTCCCACTTCATCCCACTTCTAGTTAAGGAGTTTCTCACAAGAAAATAGAGTTGAAATCCGCCCTCTTGGTTACAAGAAATCTCAGCATTGGAGCAGTATAATGCTTATGCATTTTCCTTCTTACTTTTCTGCCATTAAAACTGGGCTTACCTCTCCCGATCCAGAACTCGAGTCCTGCCTCTGCACCCCAGTCCTGCAACTTCATAACTGCTGCAAACACAGACTTCCCTGTCCAGATCTCTCGATTTCTCCCTGCTGCGGTTGGCCAGCCTGTTAGACCCTTATCACCTCTTACTATCTCCCCAGGGTTAACCTAGTTCCTATGTCGCTAAATCCCAGTTTACTGAGGATATCCCTGTCTACACCTTTTGTCCCATAGTAAATCTATTTTAAAAACACCCGTTTCACTTTTTAAAAAATTGAAAAGCATTCCAGTGTAAAAAGTCACCCTATCCAGTACCCTGCTCTGCCTGCTTGGTTAGCTATTCTCCATGGACTGCAGCTGGTCCATCTCTTAGGTCTATAGTTCCAGATTGGCCTAGACTCAACATCTCTTTCTTCTAGCACCATATTAAACTTCCTGAATGGAGAGTTTCCCTGGCAGGATGAACTTTAGAGAAAACTGTGATCTTTCTTGGGAATTTATATAACCCTGTTTTAATGTTTCCCTACATTAGGTATCTATTGCTACGTAACAAGCCACCCCAAACTTGGTGACCTAAAACAACAATCATTTATTATCCCTCATGGTTTCTGTGGTTCAGGAAATCAGATCAGACAAGTTGGGGACAGCTTGTCTCTGCTCCATGATGTCTGGAGCCTCAGCTGGAAGATGAAAAGGTTGAGGGCAGGAATAATCTGAAATCATTTGCTCACATGTCTGCAGGTTGATGCTGGCTGCCACTTGTTGTCTGGAACACCCACACATGTCCTCTCTCCACGACCGGGGCTTCCTCACAATATGGTGGCAGGGTTCCAAGGGTTCCCAGGGCAAGCATCCTGGGCCAGGTGGAAGCTGTATCCTTTGTATGACCTAGGCTTCCTTAACACTCAAGTCACATAGCATGACTTCCACCCTGTGCCACTGATCAAGGAAGTTGCAAGCCACTGCCAAGATTCGAGGGCAAAGAACATTAGACCCCCACCCTCACACCCTTCTTAAAAGAAGATCATGTACTATGGGATATATATATATATATATATATATAGAAAATACAAGTATCCATCCCTTCCAAACACCCCACCAACCATAGACAAAATGTCACCATTCTTATGACTTTCTTCTGTCAATCAAACTTTTCCTAGGATGAGTCTTTTGATACTGTGACATGGAGTGAGATTTCTCTAATCAGGAACACTACTATTAATCCCATGCAGTTGTGAGGCTTGTTACAGTTTCAAGAATCTTTGCCTTTGATCCTCACAACTCTGTAAGGCAGGCAAGCAAGACGAGTCTCACTCTCCCCATTTACAAGTGAGGAGAGAAGCACAGACAGGTAAGTAATTTACTCCAAGTCAGGGCTGGGACTCAGTGCAGTCATTCTGATGTGGAATCAGATTTCTTTCCACTACCAGCTAACCTCTACCAACGGAAAAGCAGCCCAGCACTGTGGGCTGAGCCCAGACTTTGGATCAGACAAGCCTGGCTTTGAGTCCTGGTTCTACAGCTTAGTGGCTTTGGACAAAGAGCTTAACCTCCCTGAGTTTCAGTTTTCTCACCCTTGGAATGACGGCAATAAAACCCACCTCATGTGTTTAGCTCCTTCCATGAAATTAAATGGTATTCAGAAAGTGCCTACCACCCTGCCTAAGAAGTTAATTTTAATAACGGTGTGTGATCTAACAGCCCATGCAACCTATTTAGAGTCAGGTTTCCTTACGAAGACTTTTACAAAGTAAATGCTGATCTGGACCACAACAAACAGGGGAGATGCTCTGAATCTAGGTGGAGATGGGGAACCGTCCTCAAATCACACTGCGAGCCAGTCATCTTAGCTCTTTTCTCACAGTGAAATATTGTTTGGCAGTTTGAAGAAGAAACCTTAAAAAGGGCAACCGATTTTCAAGCTCTTCTAAACAGACACGATTTAAAGGGATACAGGCTAATCATTAAATTTCCACCTCCAAGGGCTGAATATAGAGGCTGGGGATAGGGAGGTTTGCTTGATTATGCAGAGCAGGGATTGGTGTTGCGTGGATGATCTTTCAGTTGGCCAACCTTGGGTGGCTGGGCAGACAGAGTACAAGGTTAACACAACCAAGAGGCTTTCAGCAAGTTACCTTGGGATGCCAGTTAAATGCCACTTTGCAATGTATCCGTTTCTGTGAAGGTGGACCCTGAGTCATTGAAAGGCCCTGTATGTTGCTCTCATTGTTTCAAGAAAACAGAGTGTTCTCCTGGTAAAGGCAGCCGGATATTTGTCATTAATGAGAAGCAAGTGAAGGAGCTAAATTAATCAGCGTGCATAGTATTTGAGAATTACACCAATGAGGGCAGAAGAGAGTCTCATGTTAGAGTTCTCAAAGTTGCCTCAGAGACTCCGAGAAAGAGCCATTTTGTTAGAGCTCAGAAATAGTTTTCCTATTTCTTCTGTCCCATCACTTGGGCCTGGCTATAAGGCCTCTCTAATTCTGTTTCCAGGGCCAAAAGGACAGCAGATTCGCTCACAAGAAAGCCCAAGGGATACTTAAAATTTACGAGCCAGTCCTCAGCTCCTTACCAGTGTGAAGTTCTCATTCACGTCAGCAGGAAGCCTGCCTACAGGGCAGGGCATCTCAATTGAGTTCTTTCTCTGCTTTGCTGGTTCTGAATCAAACTTGCCCTGTGGCTGCTTTAAGTGTTGATGTCTTGGCATCCAAAAGCAGGGCGACAGCTCCATTTCTTCTGGCGCCTGGAGCCCACGCTTCAGGGCAGCTCACCCTCCTCCCTTCGGGATTGCTTTTGGAATCCTCACTGTTTGTAAAGGAAGCCCACATTGGCCCCGTTGTAACGTGTGGCACTCTTCACTCAATAGCAACAGGGAGTTCAAACGTCTTAAGTGACCCTCCAGGGTAACCAAAACCCCAAATCCCTAATACGGAGTAACTGTTTCTACCATAGTGCTGCCTTAGAGCTGAACAGCACTTTGTGTTTTCCAAAGCTCTTTCATATGCTCGGTCTCCTGTGGTCTGGCAAACCCAGTAAGGAAGGCAGGGCAGATGTAGCGAGTCCCATTTCACAGATGAGAAAACTGAGACTCAGACAGTTTAATCATGCAGCTAGTTAGTTGTAGGGCTGGGACCTAAACTCCCATTTTGTTGCATCTTCCCCTGCCATGGTTGAGAACTTTATTTTTTCTTCCTTTCTACCCTTCTAATAGCCCCCTTTTCCTTTTCTTTAATCTTTCTCTTTCTCTGCCCACTCTCCCCGTTCCTTTTCTTTCCTATTCCTCCCAATCCATTTTTCTCCACTCTCCTCAACTCTCTTGTTCCAACAAGGATTTCAGGCAGGACCATGAACCCTCTAGAATTACAGCATCAACTTTACCGTTCACCCAGCCACTTGTTTAAGGGACTTAACTCTCGTAGAAAATCTCTTTGCTTCTCTGTACTGCTTTTTCTCCGGCTATGAAATAAGAATGTCATGTGCATGACTATAAGATAAAAGAGTTGAAAGTGTTCTTAAAAGCCAGAAGTGTCCAAGGAAATATTGCTATAGGACCTACACATAACCTATCTCTTTAGATCAAATTTAGGTATGCTTTGGTATAGCAATTTGTACCTTCTCTTTTTAAAATTTGGAACTATGTTAGGCTGGCACATTTGAGTTGCAGCCAAACCCACAGCTTTCTTCTTATGCCACCCCTTCTACATGGGAAAACATGCAAACTAAACATTCCAAGGGCCCAGTGAAGAATTGAGTCTATCTGGTATTGTAAATAAGGATATGTCAGCAATTCAAAGCAAAATTACTAAATTCTCCATTTTCGGTCCAGCTTAGGCAGAGAGATAACTAGTCTCATTACCCGCTGCACTATGCCTCTTAATAAACCCTCTCACCTCAATTTCTATTGATTTGTAGATGTTCGAAAGAATATCTGGTATCGAAATTACTCTTTGAACAGTGTCTGATCTCATTTCCTCCCCTCCTGTGAAAATTAACGACATGAAGACAAGCTTTCACGAGTGCCTGTCTCCAGCCTCTAGGCGGTGAGGGGGGCTGTCATGCTTAGAGAACACTGACTTATTATATGAAGATTTAAATACTTCCATCCTAATTTAGAGAGGGAAAGAAAGGCATTATCTCAAAATTGTGTGCTTTGACTCTTAAATGCATTATTTCTAGTTTGTAGATGAAAGTGTGGATCATTTCTGCCTTCCATTCTGAGACATTACCAGAATTAAGAGAACCCTGTGGAAGGTATCGATCATTCCTGAGGGGCAAAACACCCACAGGAGAATGTCACTGGGTCATTTCAAACATCTGTGTATATTTGATTCCAGGACCACATCTCTTCAGAATCTTTTCTAGATCTCCCGCAACTCCTTGTCTTGGATGGTGTTTTAACTCATTAATTGACTGAACATATGGAATTGTCCATTTTGAGTGGATTCATTCTCATAACAGAAGAAACTCATATAATTGGGAGGTACCTGCTTAAAAGGACCAGTCGTGTCTAAGTAGGGCAGATTAATCCAGGTCACTGGGCATGTGCTATCCTACTGCATAGAACTGAACTTCTGATGCCCAGATGCGTAATAGCCACATATTTAGGGGACTAATTGTACAGTTCCTGATTTTATTCCAGCTAACTTAACTGACTTCATCTATCTGGGCTGGCCTGAATGCTGGACAGTTGCCTGTAACAGTGGCCTTGGGTAGCCTTCACTGCTTGCTCAACTTGGCCTATAGTCCTTTGCTACAGGGCTTGGAACTTAATAGGAGGGCCAGCAGATGGCCTGGCCACCCAGCCTGCTACTGGCTCTTCCCATGGGCCATCCAGAAATTCGTCAGGGTTCCTTTTCAAGCAAGGAAGGGTGATGGCTTCTGACACTTGGTCCAGAGGCATCTGTTGAACTTCCCTAGTCTGTTCACCTATTTCGCTAAAGTATCCTTTTAGTACCAAATACTTGCCTTGAAAATTAATTGGCAAAGGACCTTAAAAAGGACAAAGAACCAGGAACTAATTAGCTTAGAGAGGAGGGCACTTAATCCACCAGGCTATATATAATTCTCCTAAAGTTTGTGACAAATTCTTTATCACCTATAGATCTGCTGCCAGTATTTTGTTCATTTCAGTAGAGCACAGGAAAGCCAATCAGGTGGCATCTCAGAAGGAGCATGTTGCTGAGAGTGTTCATTGCTAAGTAGTTGGGCAACCTTTGTACCTCCCTGGTTTTCCTTTTCATCACTGGCATGGAAATCACAGTGCCTTCCAAAGAGGCATAGGCTGAGTCAGATTTCTGCTAGGACAAAGTAAAACTTGGTTTCCTGGGGAGTGCAGCCGAACTGACTCAGAGGTTGAGGAGCTAACAATTGCAGGAGGAAAAACAAACCAGATTTTAGTACTCTTGATCCACACCATCTCAGTGCTGCCTTCCAGGGGCCAGAAGTGATGTTATAAAAGAAAAATGGGAACTCCTGTTCAATGAGCATAGCTCTGAGAAGCTAAGGACCATGCCTGGAGGAAACAGGCTTGCTCTATCAGGAGTGTGCCAGATCCAAGAAGAAGCCTCTTAGGAGGAATGGAGCATCCACTCCTCTTGTGTGTCAGTGATGGGTCTCTAGGTGGTCCTAGGAAGACAAGGGTGCAGACATCAGCAGGCGTTGCTCATTTCCTGCAGATCTCTCTTTTCTCTGTTACCAACCCAGGCAGCTTCTCTGTTGGCATCTATAACCGTTTCCTTTGTTCCCTTAAGCAACTGGAAAGAAGACCAGACAAATGTAGAATTTCTAAGCACAGTAGAGTTTGATTAAAAAAATTGCCATCACACCTAGCTAACCCTAGCATGTTATAAAAGACCGCAGGAGGAAGGCAGACTGCCTGGGATGCTGAGTCAACAATAGGAAAGAGCTTCTCATGCTGAAAAGGCAACCAACAGCCCTATTAAACAGAGTCATACTTTTCTCACCTACCCATTATAATTATTATGTCTCTCCAGCTGAGGTAGAATAACTTTCCTCAATGAAGCATCTCTCCTCGCCTTGTTCATTCATTTGTTCAGATAAGAAACTTCTATTTAACATCCTCTTGTATGCCAGTCAGTTTCAATTTCATACATCCACCCATTCGTTCATAAATTGCTTATTTTTGAACACCTACATATATGGGCCAAGTACTGTCTTAGGTACTGAGTACACAAAAATGTACAAGACAAAGTCCATAACACTAAAAATTTACGGTCTGGTTAGTGATTCATACTCTAATTCATTCATCTAGTCATTCATCCATTCATTTATTCTTTTGAAAAATAGTTGCTGAAGATCTACTGTGTGCCAGGCACCATGTTAGGCATGAGGCTAAATATATGCATCCTAACCTCCTTCCTCACTTTCTTTTAAATTCTTTGTATCACACATGTACCACCACTGCTGCCGCCAAGCTCAGAAGCAAAACAACTTTTGCATTTTGTGTGTCTGTGTGTGTGTGTTTGTGTGTGTGTGTGTGGTTATTTTAGGGAGAGACGATAGTGGGCTTCGGGTGGGTGCGTAGAGTTATTGAGTTATCCCACAATATTCCTGCAAAGAGGCACTGGTTTCATTCAGACTAAGATATTAGAAGGCAGATTCCCAACACGGGACGGTACAAAAGGAGCCTCTGAGCGGTGACTGCAGTGGGGCAATGCCTCACGAAGCGGTGAGGTGTGGCTGGAGGTCAGGCAGGCAGTGATTCACCAAGGACAGCACAGAAGAGATGCTCTCCAGGAGACCTCTGACCCCTAATCTAGAGTCTCTTTCTACTCTGAGATGTGATCACCAAAACAATCCTCCTGGCACATACTAAGCCTTCAATACATATTTGTCGAATGAATGGCTGAATACACACTAAGCCATTTGTTGGACCATGAGCTCCTTGAGGGTGAGAGCTGAGCCCTAATTATTGCGTATAGTGCCAGGGCCTCCATCCCTTCTCCAGGGCTCTAGGGAACAGTCTATAGGTCTCTGGGCTGCAGGTTCACCAGGCTTTCTTCTTCATATTCTAGGCATAAACGTCTTCTCCCTGTGGGTTAGCCACCTGGCAGATTCTCTCTGCAAGGGAAGCACCCTTTATAAGCATATTCTGTCATCTTTTTGTTAAATTTCAGGCTTTGTTTTCTTCCATGATTAGCAAATTTTTGGTTCACCTCCCCCACCATGAGGCCTTATGCACTCAGGGAACAAAAATTTGTTTTGCTATCAGCTAGAAAGGCAAAATAGCTATATAAAGAAACCAAATAATGCCTTCCCAAACCAAACACTAGAATTGGCTTCTGGGTTAGCTCTGTTTAGGGTTATCTGTGGCCGTTTCCCTGCAGTAGCTGGTAATCAAGAAGAGAATGCATGAGTGCTGCTGGAAACCGATTGATAGATCCATGCACTGTGGGCCAGACACTGCTGCCTGAGAGAGGACGAAGGCAGGGGAAGCCAGAAGCCGACTTCAAGATTCTTGGGCTTCAGGCCACACCGTAATTCAGGTCATTGTACTTTGCCAAGGAAGCTTATCAAAGAAGAAAACAGACTCACATTTTCTGGCTCTCTGGTTCTCTCTCGGAATGCTAGTGTTGGGAGTTAGACTCGCCTTCTCCATCCTGGGCAGAGACAGTAGAAGTTTGAGAATTTAATTGTTTGATAATACAGAATGTGTGGCCCAGGACAGCATTTTGTATGCCATATCACTTAGCAAAATAGCTCAAGACACAAAGAATGTCAAACTGGAACAAGGGCCTGACCTGCTTGTTTATGACTGTGTCATGCAGGGACAGCTCAAGTCTGGCAGAAATAGCAGAGAGTTTCTGCCACACAACTCAACCCATTAATTTAGATGAAAATATTACTGAGTGCCGATTCTAAACTCCCTCTACTCTGATACACTAAGAAATTTCCAGAAACAATGCACACAGGACAAGGCCTGAGCCATGGAGGCCTGGAGGACATTTCACACGGTATTTTAATGGGAAAATTTGAACTAGCCATCACCATTCTAGCAAGGGAACAGGATCTTTGGGGCAGTAGGAGGAAAGTCCAATTCCTGAAACAGCTACAGAAAATGACTAAGTTTGTTTGCAGCCATCTCTGAAATTACATCAAGGAACAAAGAAGCCAATAGCCTTTCCACTTATTGATACAGAGGAGACTGTGTCCAGCCAGCCTACTGGAAAACACTGGGTTTCTTCTGGCTTTTGTCTGTTAATGACCACCCCTGGGAGATAAGGGATACAGCCCTTCCCCAGGAAATCCCGTGTCCTGACATGGAACACTCAGTCTGAAGTGGGCCCAGCTCTCCAGTTGCTCACCCTCTCTGGTCCCATGGACAATCAACCATTTCAGTGGAAAGGCAAGGCAGCATTAATTTAAGGAAGAAAGGCCATTTCCTTTACAACATTGTGGCAAAGGCTCTTTTCTCCATAGGGCCAAGTCTTGGCATATTCTCTACTGCAGTTATTCTCAAAGACGATCCTCAGACCTGTAGTACACCTGTATCAGCACCACTTTGGGACTTGTTAGAAAAGCAGATCTTGGGTCCCACTGAGAACTCCCAAATCACACACTCGGGGAGTCATACACAGCCCAGCAGTCTGTGTTTTAACAAGCCCTCAAGGTAATTCCAATGCATCCTAACATTTGAAAACCACTACTCTACTCTCCATTAAGAAATCCAGGTCCCACCATGATATAAAAAGAAAGCTGTGTGCGTGTGTGTGTGTGTGTATTCAGTAATGTAATTGTCTTAGTCAGTTTTGTGCTGCTATAACAAAATACCATAGATTGGGTAATTTATAATAAACAAATTTATTTCTTGCAGTTCTGGAGGCTGCAAAGTACAAGCTCAAGGGGCTGGCATCTGGCAAAGGCCGTCTTGCAAAAGGCATCGCATGGTGGAGGGGCAAAGAGAGGGTGAGAGAAAGAAAAAGGGGGCCAAACTCACCCTTTTATAATGAACCTACTCCCCAGATAACAGCATTAATCCACTCATGAGGACACAGCCCTCATGGCCTAATCGCCTCTTAAAGGTCCCACCTCTTAAAGGTCCCACCTCTTAACACTATTGCATTGAGGATTAAGTTTCCAACACATACTTTTTCGGAGACACATACACACACACACACACACACACACACACACACACATAAAATCATGGCTATACATATCAGTACTAAAACTATGGATATAAAGTTTTCAGTTTTTTTTTTAAATTAGTGTAGTAGTTTTCATTGGAACCTCTGGCTGTTTGATATGGCAACTCCAGGACTTTTCTAGACTACTTCCACATGCCCCCTGCGGTATGAGTACCACAGAAGGTGAACCAGTAACCCAGAAAATCAGGGAACTTTCTATTGGCCAATTTAAACTAGGCTGTTAAGCACCTGCTCTCCCCTCTAAGATTCTCTAAAACAGTGAAACACTTGGCCCTCTTTGGCATTTAAATGAATCTGATGAACAAAAGATGAAATACTAGATATCATCTTAAAAGAAAGCTGATTATAACAGTTGTAAAGAGCGCTAGCTTTGGGATCAGATAGACATAAGTCCCCTTGCCAGCTGAGTGACATTGGATAAGTGACTTAAGCTCTCTGGTCCTGTTTCTTCATCAGTAAAATGGGAAGAATAGTAATATTGAGCTCTGAGGGCTCATGTGAGGATTAAACTAGATAATATACATGCCTAGCATGCTTGGTAAATATCACTGTTCAAACAACATTTGCTCTCATCGTTACTATTATTTTACTGGGTTCATCCATGGTGACTAGTGCCAAAGTGTCCCGAGAGTCCTTCCTGTGGAACATCACTGCACTGGATCTCTTTGGAATTGTTCTTTGGAACAGTGTGAGGCAGTGAGTGAGAACGCGAGCCATAGATTTTTGTGAACTTTTGGGGAAAGGTGAGGGATGAGAAGAAAGGCACAGGCAGTGGGGTGAGGGTGAGGCTGCTTCAGATCATTGGCCTCCGAAGCTCTGTGGTGGCCACAGTTTTCCTCTCTCCTCATTGTTATGGCGTCTGGGCAGAGAGGAGCATCGGAGCCAGACCTCTGAGGCTGTGTGTGGCGAGTCTGCAGGGGCTGGCAGTCGCTAAGGGCGGAAACCGCTGTTTGGGAGCTGCTGGCAGTTTAACTGTTTCTGCTGCTCATTGCTGAGGATGAGAAAAAGGCAGGAGGGCCAGAGCAATTCACATCATGATTCTGTCCGTGGTGCCTATTCACCAAGAGCATCAAAGGTCTCTTTGGAACCATAAGCTTATCAAGCAGCTTCTGGGACAAGCTTTTTAGCTGGTTGCATGTCAAAACAAGTCTCCGAGACTGTTGTTTTGGCTATCTCCTTCAAAAGGACCTCTGGCCTGTTGCAGAAATCACTGGTAACAACAATACTTCACGGGAGATACAGTTTCCCCAGGCTTGTGAGGTCCTTGCTGCTCACCTAAAATTATTTACCCAGGACCTTTCCTATTGGTGGTATGAGGGTTGTGACCCTCTAAAATCCAAAGTAACCACAAGGGTGTAAATGTTTCCTCGTACCTGACCACCTTAGGTGTGCTTCTGTCTAAAGGCTAGAGGTGCATCTCAGTGATCTTAGAATTGTGTTTGTAAAGAAATATGACACCTTCCAATTACTGGGTATGGAAAAATTATTCAACACTAGGGGATGGTTAACAAATCATGTAATATGACATTATGCAGCCATCAGAAAAGATATTTTCAAATAATTTTAATGGCTGGGGGAAATGCTCCTAATGCAATGTGTAGAAAAAACAAGAACCCAAACCCTGTGGAACAGTGGATATCAGAGTGTGGGCCCTGAACCACCAGCAGCAGCAGCACCTGGAAACTTGGTAGAAATGCCAATTCTCAGGCCCCACCTTAGACCTGCTGAGTCAGGGACTCCAACAGTGAGCCCACAGCAGTGTGCGTTTTAATAGCCAGGTGACTTGATTCATGTCAGAAAGCCACTGATACAGAGCCTGAACCAATGGAAACATGTAAAATATACACATATGGAAGAAAATGCACAAAAAAGATAAGGAAGTTCTCTCTCTGATTAGGATTATGGATGCATTTCGATTTTCCCTGTTTATCTTTTGTGTTTTTTAAATACATTCTACTTTTTGTTTTGCTTTTATGTTTAGGGAAAAAAGTTAAAGGAATAGTTATACATTTTTGCTACACACATATCATGTCCACCCGTACCATATTAACATTTTCTTGAAGATTTACTATTCGTACATCTTTAACGTGCTTCAATTTCTTACTTTTACAAGTCAATGTTCCTGTATTTTCTTTGATGAATCTTAGCCTAGCTGCTGGTTTCCTGACTTTCCCACCTGTAAGTCTTGAAACCCCCTGCTGTTATTAATAAATAACATTTTAGAAACTGTCGAAATCTCTGTGCTTGGTTTGTCATAAACAAGTGAATAGTTGTATGTTCCTTAAGCACAATATTTCCTTTTGTATACATTTCGGGGTTAATGTATTTTACTCCATTAGTAACAATTTTAGCTTTTGCATATATTTTCATGCACAATTTACATTTTGTTTGGACTGATTTTTTTTTACTATATCTACTTGAATATTTTTTAACAACTTGACCCTTCTAATGTCAATGGTGCATTTCCAAAGTAAGCAGATATAATGGGTTTGCGCTGATACAGGAGGATTAAGTTCTGAAATCAGCAAATAAGGTAAATATTACATAGGATCAAAATTCCTCCATCTCAGTAACACCAGCATAGACTGTTATTCCTCCAGCCCTGGAATGGACTTCATCTGAGGACCAGCTAACATGGGTCGAGGTCATGTGCAAAACGTACACCTTTCATCTCCAGAATCACTTAGCACTGCGAGATGCTCACACCATAAGAGGCTCTGAGTCAGAACCCAAATTAGGAAATAACAGACTCTTCCTATCTTATACTCATTTTCTGGGCCACAGCAGATGAAAGTGCCTGAGCTATTTAAATTATTTTGGAAGGTTGGTTTTGGTTGTTGTGGTTGATGGTATATAATTGCATTTGCCTGAGTCGCATGTGCATTTGGTAAGCTCTCCCTGCATCTCTGAAGTACCTTCTGGTGTCCCCTGGACTTTTCTCTTTCAAGTCCCTGAGGAAAGGACTCTGACCTCTTTCCCTGGTTTTCATGTTTTACTCACCCTTTGAAATCCTGCGCAAAAGCTGCCTCCTACACAAAGCCTTCCTAATCTCAGCAGAAAGTAATCCCTCCATGTTCTGAATGTCTTTGGGATCTTTATCATTTTTTATTATGTTTATATTTAAGTATGTGTTAGCTTGCCTGGGAGATTCCAAGGTTCTTGAAGAGCAGCATCCAAGTGTCTTCAACATCAATCTTGGCTTTGAATCATAGATCTGCCCTTTCTAGCCAATCTTGGGTAAATTATTAAATCCTCCCACCTGCTGCTGTCTGTAAACTGGAGATAGTCCTAGCACTGACCTCTGAAACTTAAAGTGAATGTTAAATGAGATACCACACGTTAAGAGGCTAGCACAGTATCCGGCACGTGGTAAACCCCAATAAGTGCTAGCTGCTTTTATTTCTGTTCTCCATTGTGATTCAAATAGTACATTTGTGCCCTGTAAGCATTTGTTTGTTGAAAGTATGAATGAATGAATGCTATTAGTTAAATCTACACACACCCCTTTCAATTCTCAATGGTCTATGGGAAGTTTATACTTGTCATCTGTCTACAAATTCATTATCGAACTCAACGAACCCATGATTTTCTGCACTTCTTAAGGCAGGTGTGGAGTGCATACAGGTAAATTGTCTTAAGAAAGCTGCCACCAACCCTCTAGTTTAGACTTCATCAAGCTCTGTGTTTTCACCCATGAAATGTGAATTATGACGCTGATCTCTGATTTTGCCTGGATACAAGGAAAACCTGAGGAGGACTAGGCCTTTAGGGAGAAATCTTATAAACAGGGAGTGTTTGGGGTAATTTGAAGAATCAGAGCATGTGTTTGCAAATTAGCATATTTCAGTTACAGAGGTTCCAATCACACGGGACTCTAGATGTCGCTCGTTGAGGGCACGGGGCAAAAACAGCTGCTTTTTGGGTTTGTCAAGCATCTCAAGTTATTTCTCAGGAGTTGGGGTTTGGCAAAGTCTGAAACCCACATTGCCAAGTCCTTCTTTCCCCCTTAATTTTTAAGCCCATGTGTATTTTAAGGGAAATTTAATCCGTATGTTTCTGTTTCCTTTACACTTAACTCATAAAAATGGTTTGTCAGAGCAATTTGATGTCTCAAAAATCTTTGGAGCCTTTATAATGATATTTTTAACCTTTACCCGCCCCCCTTAGGCACAGGAAATTGTGTTTTTTTAAAAAAGAATATGAATCAAACTGAAAGTCTCAAGGTCAGCACTGATGGGTCAGACACACAAGCTCAAGGAATAATGCGTTTGAGAAAATGGCATCTTCCACTGCTGCTCCTGTAGGGCCCTGGGGGTGATAGGAAGATAGGTTTCACACCCAGACAGATGTCAAGAATTGGCACTGTGCTGTGATAGAGTCCTCAGATGTTTGATTGGTTGCCCACCAGGCTGAAAGTCTCTCTCCTGTCTGTACTTCTGTATTAAGAGATCTGTTCCATGTTCCCTAGAATTGGGGTCCCTTCACTTTAGCATTTCAGCATCAGAGATCCATGATATAAGCAGTCTAAAAGAATTGTGGCCACTCATTCCAAAAGACAGTAACTGTTTTCTAATCTAGTTTTCCGCCTCCTCCCTACAGAGAGAAAACAGGAGGTGGCATGCTTGTATTAATAGCCATAGGCAATGTTCTCACAAAGCTCTGTGAAGATGGCATTCCTCCAAAATCAGTGAATTTGCTGTTAGTGGAAGGATTCACACAATGCCCCGGATATCCACAGCCCTTGCAGAAATGTCCCATGTGTCGGTGTTAACTCTCGGCCATAAGAGGAGATTTCTGGGGTTGTGTGACCTGCGTCAGATCCACATTGTTAGTCATGCCACCTCCTCTATCACCAGCTGGAGTTAAACGTTAGTTTGTCTCCTTTCTAGCAGCTTGGTCACTGCCAGATGACACTGGGTCTTTCCGGACACTAAAGTCACAGACTCTTACAGTGTGTAGCACGTAATAGTTTGGGACTGATCAGCCATAATGGTTTGGTTTAATTTGAAATGTTCTAAAACCATTCTGCTGGCTTATCCCAACCCATTTCCACAACATGGCATCAGAACTCTGTAGTGTAACAGCCCAAACTTAGGCTTCCTCTGCCTAGGAGCCAAAAAGCTTCATGGATGTTCATCTGCCAAGACAAAGTTGCAAATAAGAGATCCAATCAAAGAATGTCCTGGTGACTCTGCCATTTTTAAATGTGGGTAGGTCCAGAAAAGCTGGATGTATTGAATGATGAAGATAAGGAGCTTTGAAGGGTTTCTCTCTATCACTAAATTAGCTTATAATAGAGATGGAACAGTGAAATTCTGGACCCGGCTGGCTGATGAAGAATAATTGATAAGCATGTCTCTGGAACATGAACACCAGGCCAGGATACTAGGACGGCATATGACATTTATTTTAGATCTTGCATGAGAATAGAAAACAACTTACAGGAAGTAGCCAGTCTTGGAAATTCAGTTAATCTACAGGGCCTCGTGTATATAAGGTTTTACATGATTGATACATTATAGGCAAGTACAATAGTCAGAAATCTACCACTCTTCAACAGGTTTAGCAGTAGAGGTATAGAAATGCTTTACGTTAATTAAAATAAAATACGCTGTGTACCCTCCTCTTCTGTATTGGAAGAAATTGTGTAAGATTAGTGCTAATTCTTTTTTAAACATTTGATAGAATTCTCCAGTGAGGCAATCTGGGCCTAGAGATTTCTCTTTTTGGTATTTTCTAAATTATGAATTCAATTTCCTTAATAGTTAAAGAGCAATTCAAATGATCTATTTCATATTGGGTGAACTGTGGTAGCCTGTGTTTTTCAAGGAAGTGGTCCATTTCATCTAAGGTGTCAAATTGAAGTTTGTAAAATTATTCATTGAATTCCCGTATTATCCTTTTAATATCTGTAGGGTTGGTAATGATATCCCCATTTAACTCCTGATATTGGTAAATTGTATCTTCTATCTATTTTTCTTCATCAATTTTAATGGAGGAGTCAATTTTATTTATCTTTTCAAAGAGCTTTCCTTTGTTTCATTGATTTTTCTCTATTTTTTTTTATTTTCAATTTTATTGATTTCTGCTCTTATCTTTTTTGGTTCATGGATTGGGATAATTTCTAAAAATCTTTTCAGCTTTACTGAAGTACAGTTGTCGTCCACCTCCTTATCCAAGGACAACACATTCCAAAATCCCCAGTGAATGCCTGAAAGCATGGATAGCATCAAACCCTATAAATATGATATTTTTTGCTATACATACATACCTATGATAAAGTTTAATTTATAAATTAGGCACAGTAAGAGATTAACAATAACAATATAGAACAATTATAACAATATATTGTAATAAAAGTTATGAGAATGCCGTCTCTCTCTCTCCCCTCATTTCAGCTGCCCTAACAGCCAGATCTCTGGCCTTCCATGATCATCTCTGGACCTCCTTTCCCCAGCTGGTCTCCAGTTATTTGGCCTTTGCTACCAGATCACCCACTGGGAAAGTCACTGGCTTCCAGCCTCACACCTCCCCAAACCTGCATCTGATTTTGTCATTCATCATACATTTGTAGCACACCTACTGTGTGCAAGGCACTGTGCTACCCTGGGGGTATTGTGGTGAATAAGGGATGGATTCCCTGCACCCATGGAACTCACAGTCTAACAGCAGGGAGACTAACAAAGACCAAGTAAAGAAAGAATAATTACAATTAATGGTTGGGGCTTGTAGGAAAACAGCAGGGTGCTGAGATAAAGATTAATGGAGATGAGGGAAAAATATTTCCTCTCTGAGGAAATGGTATTTAAGCTAAGACCTGGGGGACACAAGGGAGCCAGTCATGTGAAAACAGGGACAAATGTTTTGGGCAGATGGAACAGTATGTGCAAAGGAGGGCCTGCACATAGAGCTCTGCAGTTTGTTCCACGCACAGACAGGCCTGACCCAGGGGGTCAAGGGGTAGGCTGGAACCCAGCCAGGCTCTGTTCTTCAAGTAGTGTGCCATAGTAAGGGGAAGGAAGAGGTTCTTTTTGTCTGATTCTCACAAAGACACCATATGGGCTGGCAGCAGCCTGGGCTTTGAGGTAGAAAGAGGCTTTCAGTTTTGTTCTCTTAGTCCACGGGCTGCAGCCTGGGTTCACATCCTAGAATTTTGCACTCAGCTTCCAGAATCCCATCTCCATAAGCCTGGCCATTCTTAGAAGCATAGTCGATGCTTCATCTTATCCATTAATATCAAATGATAACAACTCCAGTTTATGTGGCATTTTACATTTGTTTCAAATCTCATTCAATCTTCCAATATCTGTGTAAGGTAGTTAGGGAAGGCATTATTAATTAATTAGAATATAACTGGCACACAATAAAATGAATAGATTTTATGTCTGGTTACATACGTTCCAATAATTGTAAACACCCACCTAACCAACACCTAAATCAAGAGACAGAACATTTCCAACATGCCTTAAAGTTTCCTTCTGCCACTGATTAAATATCCCACCACCTCCGTCCTAGGCAACCACTGCTTTAATTTCTATCACAAGTGGTCAGTTTTGCTAGTTCTTGGTCTTTGTGGACATGTAATTGTGCAGTAAGTATCCTATTGTGTCTGGGTTCTTTTGCTCAATCTGATATTTCTGAGATTCAGTCGTTCATATTGTTGTGTGTCTCAGTAGTTCATTCCTTTTTACTGTTGAATAGTAGTCCATAGAATGAATATACCACAATTTATTTATCTGTTATTCTATTAATGACATTTGAACTATTTCCAGATAGGCTATTTTGACTAAAGCTGCTGTAAATATTCTTGCACAATCCTTTAGGTGGGCATTTATTTTCCTTTCTTTCTGAATAAACCCAAAAGTAAAAGTACTGAGTCCTAAGGTATATCATATTTAACTTTATAAGAAAATGCCAAACAGTTCTCCAAATTTATTACATCATTTTACGCTCCCATCAGCAACCTAAGTGCATTACAGTTGTTCTACATCCTCACCAACACTTGATTTTAGCCATCCTGGTGGGTATAAACTGGTATCTCATTGTGATTTTATTTTGCAGTTCTCTGATGACTAATTATGTTGAGCACCTTTTCATATGCTTATTGGCCGTTTGTATATCTTCTATTGTGATAGGTCTATTCAAGCCCTTTGCAGGGTGACTATTAATTCTGTTTTATAGGCCGGGCGCGGTGGCTCACGCCTGTAATCCTAGCACTCTGGGAGGCCGAGGTGGGCAGATCGTTTGAGCTCAGGAGTTCGAGACCAGCCTGAGCAAGAGCGAGACCCCATCTCTACTAAAAATAGAAAGAAATTATATGGACAGCTAAAAATATATATAGAAAAAATTAGCCGGGCATGGTGGTGCATGCCTGTAGTCCCAGCTACTCGGGAGGCTGAGACAGGAGGATCGCTTGAGCTCAGGAGTTTGAGGTTGCTGTGAGCTAGGCTGACGCCACGGCACTCACTCTAGCCTGGGCAACAGAGTGAGACTCTGTCTCCAAAAAAAAAAAAAAAATTCTGTTTTATAGATAAGAAAATTAAAACTCAGGTGAAATAACCAAAGGTTGCAAAGCTTCATAACTAATGAGTAGCAAACCCAAGTCTTTTACTCACATCTCCTGATTCTAACTGGTATTTCATTTCCAATATAACTGAACTTTTTTTACAATGGATCCTGAGCTTAGCCTGCCCTCATCTGTAAGATTTACAGCATTTGGAACCTCGGGGCTTTTTAGATAAAGGTGCAGTAAAGAAATGTATAGATAGACGTATTTCACTCTAATTCTGGGCTTCTTGTGTGATGCCTGATGCCCTCTCAGGCAGGGATCTAATCTTCCTCTCAGCTACTCAAAGCTGCCAAGCTCAAAAGAAGCTACTCTTATTCAAGTGCAAATACGTTTCACAGGGCGACATTTAATTCTCTTTGGCCTATTTGGTTTTTAATTCAATCAGTTAAAATAGCTGCAATTTCTCCTGTCCATATGCAGCCTTGCACACTACGTTAATATTTGGTTGATGAAGTGTAAATGCTCCTGAGGCTTGATTTTCTCACTAATATATCTGGAGGAGATGGTGAATATGGAGTGGGTTTTTTTTTTTATTGTTGTTGTTTTTTGTTTGTTTGGTTTGGTTGGGGTTTTTTTGTTTTTGTTTTTGCTTTAAGCAGTAAATGAATTTTGAAACTGCAAATGTCATAGCAAACAACTACTTTTCCCGGATGCAGAAAGCAAATCAGTGAAGGATCAAGGAGAATGAAAAAGCAGCTCAGGTTGTGTTTGTATTTGATAGATTGAGTTTGCAGATTTGAGGAGTAGGTGAAACATCATGACCTCCCTTTCAAACGAAGAGGAGACTATCCTAGCTAGAACAGCAGCACAGAAGGAAGGCGCCTGTTACTGTCCTTTTAATCCTCTCTGAGCAAACTCTTGGATTTCTCCCCCCAAATAACGAATGAAGTGAATAAGCCATCGAGCCTCTAATTCCATTCAATGCCTTTGCTCTCCTGCAAGGTGCATCTGGTAGGTCTCCCAATGCTGAAGAATGACATTGAGTACTTGGCACATGTAGTTCTTGAAAAATCTCTGTTGAAAAATCTTGCAAAGTGGCCGGAACACCCCCCTCAGACCCTCCTGTGTCTTCTCTCATGGTAGCTCAGTGTCTGGGACAGAGCGAAGAAATGGCAAGTGGGACAGGAATCTGAAGACAGGAGAGCTAGGCCAGAAATGAAAGGGTCGCACCAACGTCTATGAGCAGAAGAGGAGAATAATAGACATGAGGCTAAAATTCAATGAGATGAATCCTTCAAGCCTTCTTAGAAAGTATTATTACAACTTCTTCAACTTTCTTTTTTTTTTCTCCTATGTTTTTCTTCTCCAATTCATTAGATGCCTTTTTGCCTCTGTGTGCTTTAGGTCAGAGGCTCATGACATTTGCACAGCAAACCTGGTCTGGCGTTTTCTAGAAGAAAGGGGAAGTTTTTCCTTTCAGCTGAGAGTAATTTTAATGGGTGAAGTGGCATTTACAGCCAGTGTTTAACTGATAGTGCAGACTGCCTTTATAATTGCCGGGTCCTATTACACAGCTCTAGGTCTTTATTATGATGTTTAAATGTGCAAATACAATTAACTTCCGTACTTCTCCTTTCCCTTGGTATTTTGAATTCTCACCTTGATTAATTTCAAAGAATTCTCTCTTCAATACTAAGATTTGATGCCGTGAAATTGTGGACATACACCAGGGAGGAGGTTTTTCCATTTGTCAGACGGGGAAGTATGTCTTGTGGAGGTAGAGAGGTGAGCAATTTGGCAGGAGACCGGGTGGCAAGCCAGCCACACAAATATCATCTAAGTAATGCTTAGGCTGCGAAATAAATGGGGAAAGAGGACCTGGAAAAGAGGGATGGCCTCTTTAGAGATTTATTTATTTAGTAGTTAACCGAGGGTGAGAGGACCCTTTCTGAAAGTTGGTCTTGGGGGCCTAAAAATTCAGCTTAAGCCTGGACTCAAACTCCAAACAGAAATATTCCTGGAAGAGTTTACAAAAACCCATTTTGATTGGCACTCGGGAGAAAAAAATAAATGAGGGTGGAAGGAGGAGAGTTTTCTCTATGGCTCGACTGACCACCAAAGCCAGCCAGATTCCTCCTCCAAATCACCACCCACTGAGTGGAGCCACCTGGGGTAATTAAAGGATCAAATGCTCCTGTGCTATATTGCAAGCACGTGAAAAGCGCCAGTCCCACCAATGGAAACATCTTGTTGGCTTTATCTGAAGAAAACCTGAGTCGATATAGGGTTCTATTAATGAGTGAGGCACGTCTACGTTAGTTTCTTTTTTTTTAAAGCAAACATTCCTGATACATGACACATGTTAAAAGCAGATTTCAGTGCACGCTCAGGAAAGAGGGGTCACATATATTGACTCTGAAGTATCAGAACATATGTCCAATATAAGCCAAGAGGAGCTGGGTGGAAATAAACCATTTCTTTTCCTTTGTGGCAGAAATGTTCTTCTGTGCTTCTTGTGTGCTACGTGCTCTATTAGCTTCTTGATATCACAGCATGTTAGAGCTGGAAGTGACCTTCAAGGTCATCTAGTTTGACCCCCTCACTTAATAGTGGAGAAAGCTGAGAGTGTTACAAAACAAAAAAAAAAAAAAAAAAAAAAGGCGAAGAGAATCTTCAAGAAGATTCCCATTGCTCTCATGAGACACTGCAAATCAAACTTTTTAGACCCTTTTGCAGAAAGGAAAACTCAGCCTGCCTTCATCTTTGACTCAGAGAAAAGGTGTGAATCCCACCCACGTAGTCAAAGCTTTCTTGTTGGACTGCTGCTTATTTTGAGTTTAACAAAGGCGAAGGAAGCCCATTGTGAAATGTTTGTTTGGAGGGCCAGAATCTAAACTTACACTCCTTGTCATGGTCATTTTTTTAAAGAAGATGACAGATTGGAGCCCCAGAAAAGGAAAGACTCCAGCAATGCTAGGAATAGCAGACCATCCGAAGAGGATGCTATTTCTGGTTTGTTGCTGTTATTGTTGTTTTCTATGTGCTCCTAGGGGTATTAGGTTTATCACCATGGCTGGGCAGAATGTGGTGGACGATATGAGAACGATTTCCTTCTTGGTGTGTCCCTGAATGGCCAGCACGGTCAACACATAATCAGACAATCTACAGCTGCACTGTTGCTGTTGACAGCTTCATTATGCCAGTGATACTCAGCTGTGTAATTTATTTCCCGAGCGTGGCAATATCTCCTGATATACCTAATGGGTTGAGTGTAATTTTGTAAACTTTTGAAGATGAATGTCTCCCCTTGTGCTTAGCTTTATCCTAATATGGGAAACAATGATGGCTACCATTAGGAAACAGCATTGTTCTGTTCAACTCTTTAGTGCAGATTCGGTCTCCAAACCACAAGGGCAGGAAATATTAGTGATTGGAATGATACAGTCTATGTGGGTCACTTAATGTCTCTTGTAACTGCTTTTTTGCCTGCCTCTGCATTTAACCTTCATATGACCAGGGCATCCTACAAAATAAAGTGGCCTTTCCAAGGATATAAAAAAAGTTAATTAATAGTTCTGGGGGTGAGGTAGGCTTTGACATGATATGCCTACAGTCACCATTTCACTGTTGTGAAATGGAAGAACTAGATAAGAAATAAGAAATAGGACCCATGCATAGTATCTAATACCCAAGCTGCAATTTTTCTTTAAACCGGACAAAAGTATAAAATGCATTCTTCTGAGTTCTCTTTAATTCTGTTCAAATAAATACATATGTATTAAAATTCATCTACCACGCACAGGGCCCCAATCCAGGAGCCGAGAGGGAAATTCAACAGTTAATGAGGGCTGACTCCTAACCTCATGGAGATTTCAATCAAGTAAGGGAAGTAGATAGCACCCCAAGTAACTCTAATGAAGTTAGGATGTGCTGAGAGTGCTAACATAGTCACAAATACTACAATGAGAGAGAAGAAAGACACTGATTCCATTTGGGAACATAAAAGAGGGGGGAATATGCCGTCTGCAAGGCCACCTTCTTTAGCCCACCAGCCAATCTGAATTCTTTTAAGAGAATCTGGTCTCCTGGAAATCTTACCTGAGTCAACTTATTCATTCTGAGAGTTGGGACTCCTCGCCTTATCTGATTTCTAAGTGTTTCTTGGTCATTGATAATGATCAGTTCCAAGTATCCCAAATCAAAATGGAGACGCCAGCATAAAGATAGGTCGAGGAATCATTCAGCTTATTTATTCTTTTATCCTTTTATCTACCAACACACCTGTTTTTTGACTTTATAAAAATAAATTCTACTAGGCAGTCTCCTGTTGGCAGCTAGACAATAGAGACTAATTCTGTGCTAATACTTTTAACTACAGGTATTTTTGGTGTTAAGATTTTCTTTACAAAAAAAGGGAGAATGAGGAGGAGGTTGAGTAGAAGAAAACATAAGCAAAGGAGGAAGGGGAGGAGGAAGAATCTGCCTAAAGTCCAGCAAAGTCTATTTTGACTCATCAACTTGACCACTTTGACTTGTCTGTTGAACACTTACCAAATAGATTCCAGTTTCCATGTTTACTGGTGAAGATTCACATAATTTGATGGGTAGGTGTCCACGTACATAGGGTTTTGGAGAAGTTAAAACCATGCTAATTGCTTTACCGTCTTAGTCTGGACACACTTTGGTTTATAAATTATTGAATCCTAGGGCTTTACCCATTTCATTCTTAAATTATTTGAGAATTCTGCACAACATTCTTAAAGTAAATGAAGACACAAAAATCATCTCTGGCTTTAAATTGCCAACAAAAGACTTCCGAAGAGAAGCAGCCATACGAGTATTATAAACGGAGAGGGATCCCAATGTCTCTGTGATGGATGCTAGTCCCCACTGCAGTCCAGATCTCACTCCCTATACACAGGCATTATTGAGGCCCAGTTAGCAACCCACCTATTGCACTTCTTATTCACTATGACCAAACCCAGTACGTCAAAGAATACAGATGGCCTTGGGAATGGTTGTAAGGAGAAGAGACCTGTGCTGACTCCTTTTGGAGAGATTTAGGTGAATACTGCCACCTATTGATAGGTGAAATATATGCTACCAATTCCTACTCTGACCCGACATTGTGTTAATTAATGCTTATCAGAGCAGATCTCATAACTCAATTGGCCAAAGCATTTTCACGGCCCTAAGTCCATAATTCTTTTTACACTTGTGATGAAAAATAACTATGTTACGCTAATGAGAAATATTCACAACATGTATTTCTGACAAGAGGCAAAGGAGTGAGGTAGAAATACCAAGAGCTTTGCAGTTAGCAATCTGGGTTTCAGTCTCAGCTCAGCTCCTAAGTGCACATAAATAAGCTGATTAATCTTTTAGAACCTTAGTCTCCCCATTAATAAAAAGTGGATAATCCTACGTTGTAGCATGTAAATTCAGTAATATTGCTGCATGGCACACAGACGGTATTTAATAAACAGAAGCATTCGTTACTATTTTTCCACCAAGCTATTAAAAAATACCTATTTGTGATGCAGTGATTAGTAATATGACAAACCACATCATGTAGCAGACTCTGGTGAACTCTTCCACGTGGTTCAATTATCCTTTGGCAATGTTACTTGTCCAATATAGTATCTTTGACATCCAAAATTAGGACAGTGTGAACATAAATATTAGAACTTGAAGTGTGCCAGTTGAGAAAATGAGGATAAATGGGCTTCATTACCAAACGTCTCCTGACTGCCCTAGAGGATATATGGGGCCGAGCAGATAAAGAATTATGATAAAACATTGGAGCAGCGTATAAATGGGGCTTTGTGACCTGCTGGATAAGGTTGAGACTTAGAGCCAGACCTAGGAGGCTCACATTCCTTCCTCGGCATGGTGTGGGGGATCCTGGGCTCATACAGACAATAGGGGATTCATAGCTCGAGAATTCTAATGATGACTGAGAGGAGGGTGGCAGCTAGAACAAGAAGACTTTTCAGAAGCACGGACGCTGATTATCACGTCGGTGGTACAGCCCAGCAAGAGGCTGCTGAGGGGACGGATGAAGCCATTCTTGGAAAGCTTTCAGTGAAGTGTTTGTAACCTCCTTAAGAGAATCTCATTTCTCAAAAAAATGCGACACTGGAAAATCTCACATGATTAGTTCGGATAAACACTCTGTCATCAAATTGCACTACAAGGAATATGGACCATCTCGTTCCGAAGAGTCTTTTTTTTTAATGTCATGTGTCTAGTCTCCAAGACTTAGAGAAAAATTCCAAAAGAGGGTTTCTCAGGGTGTTTTGGGACCGTTACTTTTAGTCTGAAAGGTCAACTGGTGCTTAAAACAAAATAATCAAGAACTGACATGCCTACGAACAGTCTGCACCTTTTGAAAAGGTCTGCTTTGGCTTGAATAGCCAATGCACTCCCCCACCCCTTTTCTTTCTTCTTTGAGGCTTAGAAATTGAGAGGGAGGAGGAGGAAGAGTTTCACATTCATTACTAACAACTTCGCACATAATAAGCATGTTCAGATACACCCTGGGGTGTTAGTTTTCTTTTCCTATTTTTTGTCCCTTTTTTAGCAGCTTTCGATAAGTAGCACATTTTATTTTTGAAAAAAGAATTGAAGCCGTTATTGAGCAGCCGCGCCCTAAGGAAGGTCAAGAGATTAGGGAACGGAAATAGGCTGGCCAGGCTCTTTGCTGACCACAGTAAGGGACTGCCACTTTCTTCTTATAATTTAATTTTGAGATTCTGATGGAAAGGCACTCCCTAAAATTTAAATAAAACTTTGCTGAAAAAAAGAGTGAAAATTGTTAGAAAATAACCATCAAAACGTGATCAATTTAAATTTATGTCTTACAAATAAACCACATGGAATTCACCACAGGGAAGATATGCTTTATCAATGATATATAGACATTCTCACAACAGGTAGGGTTTTCCAGGAGCGAGGGGACATTAACGGCTTTTGATATTAGTGAGCTTTGACCTAATTTTGCCAATATACTGAAACTTTAAATATTACATTTCACAAATCAGAGAACAGTACACTAAAAGGAACCTTTGAATTTAACTGGTCAAACTCCCTCACTTTACGAGTTGGAAAAGTGAAACCTAATAATAAAAGGTAACATGCCCACGGTCACACAGCCGGTAAGAGGAGGCGTGAAGACTCCAGCTCAACCTCCCCATTCCCACACCCACATCCTCTCCACTGAGTTGAACAACTCCAATGGGAAACTGCAAACTCTCACATTTACCAGGACACTCTCCACCCATGTGCCCTGCAAATGGTCCTGCATATTGCTACAGGCAGTTCATCCGACAGAGCCTGGATGACTTCTTTACCTGGTACTAAATGGCTTCTTTAAAGCAGTCTAGTCATATTCACATGGCTCCAAGGACTCAGGCACTGCTCTGTTCTCTGTCTTAAAAAAGTTCATAGACGTTTTATCTATGCATGCCCAAATTATCCCTAGGTATACGTACTGGAATCAATTAACGTCCTCATCATCCTCTACCGTGTAGGTTAAAACTTTGAAAGTCACCTCCAGTTTCTCGCTCTCTCTAATCCTCCCCTACTCCCACCTGTACTGTTGACAAGTTCTATAAGTTCTACCTCCAAAGTTTGTCTCTCTTTCATCTCCTAGTTTACGTTTCCATATGCCATCACACCATCGCTGTCTTCTTGCCTCCAGGTTCTCCCCGCTTCAGTTCATCATCCACAATGGCTAGACCAGAGGGATCTTAGTCAACTGCTCTGGCATTCCCATGCTCAAATCACAGTCACCAATAGTATGGCGTCCAAACTCTTTAACATAGCACTCAAGCTCTCCCCAGTTTAGCCCATGCCTACTTTTTGAGACAAGTTCCATTAGCTCTTCCCTTCACCATTCACTCCAGCCCACTGGACTACTTGTCACTCCCCAGCAGCTCAGGAAATCTGTGCCTTGACTTCAGGCCTTGACTCCAATCCTATCTCTTCCTTTCAACCCGCAGAGCTCTTCATTGCTCCAGTTCCGGTTCAAATGCAACCTTCCCTGTGAATCTTCCCGAAGCATTCCAGAAGGAAGTTGTAATTCTTTTATGTTCCCTTAGCACAGTCCTCATACTTTCTTTTTCTGGCATTTAATGCTGCCTTGTTTGTAATCAGTTGCATCTCTCTCACTAAATATATCACTTTTATCTTTGAAAAGATGCCCCATTCACCTTTGTACCCCTCCCAACCACACTGCTTCATTTAATACTTTGCATATAATAAATGTTTTTCTTTCTTAACATTTATTGAGCACTTACTACCTGCAGGACACAAGGCCAGGAAGTGTAAGGTCTGGGGGAAAAAGATACAAAATAAAACACAATCCCTGTCTTCAAAGGAGCTTTTAATTGAATCAGTGAGACACGTTCACAAATAACCTAAGCAAGAAAAATAACTGTGGGGGTGGAATTGGGTGGAGGGGAAGTTCTGAGTATGGAACAAATATTCTCAGTGTTCCAAATGAGAACACCGGTGTTATGACAGGGAGGGTGGAGTGACGGGGGAGGAGTGGAGGGAAAGAAAGGGCGAAGCTGCATTTAGAACCCATCTCTGTGCTGTAGTCATTATTAGAGCGTTCTCTAGGTCTGGCTGATCTAACCCATTCTTCCCTCAAAACCAGAGTAATCTTCCTAAAACAAGATTTCGATCATTTAGCTCCCTGTTCAGATATTTGCTGTTCAATGACTCAAACATCAGATAATTGCAGACTTATGCTAAGAGTTATGGGGAGTACCAGTTTGTAGAGATGAAACTCCAGGAAACAGCTAGAGAACAAAAAGCAAGAACATGCTGTAAAAGTACTAGGGAGTGGGGGACAAAACAGGAGTGGGATCAGTATGGGTTGAGATTAACCGAGAAGGATTATTTGGAGGAGGCAAGCCTTCAGTGGATGGCCACTTGGCAAGAAAAATTAGATGTGCCAAGAGAACTTTAGGGTTCCTTTCAATTCCAAGACCTTCCCCCATTATTCTTTGAGGTGGTTTATTCATTCGTTCAATAAGTACCTGCTAAGCACTTCAACAAAACACCAATATTTATTAACTGCCTTCTATGTGCCAGGAACTCTGCTAGACACTGGAAATACAGCAGTGAGTGAGAGACTTTGCACTTAAACTATTACATATGAGGAGGACTGAGGTCCCAACTCTCAGAACACAGGGCATGGAACCTAACAGCCGAAGGAGTAGAAAAATATCTCTGAGAGATGATGTTTAAGCCCAGGCTCCAAAGCTGTACAGGAATTAGCCAAAGGGAACTGAGAATCCAGGCAGAACATTATATGTGAAGGTCTGGTGTTAAGAGAAAATATGGCATGTCTAAGGAACCGAAAGATATTGCAAAAGGCTACAGCATGGAGTAGAAATTAGGCTAGAGAGGTAGGCGAGGCCAGAATATGGAAATTTTTGCCAAGGCATGTCAAGCAGTTTATACTTCATCAACAGGCTTCGAGTAGCATTACAGTATGTAGCACGGTGTACCTAACCTACTACATACTTAATAAATGTCTCTTGAAGAACAGATTAATGAATAAATGGGTGAACGAATGAACCTCCTTTGCAATGAACATAGGCTTTTTGACTCAGACTTGAGAATTTGCTCCAGAAACTGGTGCTACTCTGACCAGAGGCATGGTCTCTGTAGGTCTGCAGAGCAGATTGAACTCGTGACTCCTATGAGGCCACCCCTGACCTTAGTAGAGTTATTCAGTCACCTGGCTTACCCCAGCAGTTGGAAATTTAAGTAAATCTGCATTAAAGTCAAAGTTTTTCCAGACAGAAGGGTAAAGTTTTATCTGGCAATAATTTTGACTTAAGCAGTGCAAGGGAAGCCTGACTCTTTCTTAATCCTTGATGAAAAAAAAAAAAAAACAGCCTTCTGAACCTCAAGGGCAAAAGTATTCCCAAATTAGATTTTTCATAGCAATGCTTCCACGGACAAATACGTCCAAGGAGAGAAAAGGAGAATAAATGTTCCAGAGAGGGATTTTGCCTTTTTCATAAGAAAAGAAAAACAACTGTGAAAGGCTACATGGAGCTCGTCCTTTGGACACCCAGGTTTTATGAGTCACTGGGTCTTGCCTCAGATCCCAGCTCTGGAACAGCACCTGTCAGGGGTGAGCAAGCTGCCAGGGGGAGATGATGTCTCTAGAAAGAGAGAGAGTTTCAGGAATTCAAGATGCCATTCCTAGGATCCTAAGTATTATAATTGCCAGGCCAAAGATTAACACTCCACCCTCTTGTTTATGACCAGGAAACTTTCTCCTGATTTGCTACAGAGTCTCATTCAAAATTGGGGAGTTGATTTGGCTCCGGGTATAAATAACAGACCAGAGTCAGTGTTAGAAGGGTCCAAAATTATTTCTGAAGTCATCACAGCAGTGAAGCATTCACTTGGCAGAGAGAGGATCTGAATAGAGCTTTAGAAAGATTCTTAATGCTGTTGCTAGAGCCATCTGTGTGTGTGTGCGTGTGTGTGTGCACGCATGCCTGTGGATGTGTGTGTGGTATTCATACGTGCTTTCAATCAACAAGGCCTCCCTAACATAATAAGCAGCCCGTGAAGGTCATTTGCCACTTTATTTCGGAGAGAAATATGAAAAATGCCTACAATATGCAGCTTTCTAGGAAATCCATTTTGTGTGTTTCATCAGTCACGTAAAGCCGAATGCTGCGAAAGGAGCCGAGTACACCCACAGGTGGCTGGCACAGAAGCAGCACTGGAATCTTCCTCCCAAGACTAAGCCTCTTGGTGTCCTGAGTCCCACGTCTGGTATCTATTTTGTCATAGCCTGCTCAGAGAAAAACCTGAACATAGGTTGAGCAGCCCTGACTGGATTTAGAGCTTTCTTAAGAAGCCCCCTTACTCCTGCTAGGAACTTGGAAGGGACTGTGCAGGTGCCCTGTGGTGAGGGGATGTGGCTGCCACCTGTGTGCTTCTGGTCCCAGACGGCTGTGGGAGTAATGGGGTGTCTGGCCCCAGAAGAGCTGTAGATCACTTGTAGTCACAGATTCCTGGATAGGCGCTTGGATGCCAGACAGTGTTTCTTTCCCTGCCGTTGATGTGGTGCAAAGCGAACCGGCTGACCCGCTGCCCCTTTGCTCACCCCTGAGTGACAGTCGGTTCCGATTCAGGCTTGTTTGCCATGAAGCTTGTTGTCCCTGCATACCGTTCCGAATGGTCCTCACAGATACAATAGGCTAAACACACACTGAAGTCATGGTATCTTTTTACTGCACGCACCCGAGCTTGAGAAATCAAGCCTTCCCCAGGCTGCAGTCTCGAGAATACACCTAGACTCTGAGCCAAGCTGTTTACCTCTCCCCGTCTCTCCCTGTGCATCATTTGCTCTTTTATTTTGCATTAAGAGTAGCTTAGTGATCATGGACTTCGGCTCTTGCCTGTAGTGATCCTGTTCGCATTTTATTCCTTACACAGAATAGGAAGGAGGTTCGCTTGCTTTGCGCAGAGGCTGAGCCACAGGAGAAAGCAAAGCCAATGTGATTTATTGAATGAAAGCACTGGACAATTACCAACAACTTGTTCCTCTGCTGCCTCGATCAACCTAAACTGGTAAGTCAAATTTATTGTTGTCTTTCTTCATGTGAATGTAGGGCTTTCTCAGTCACTGGTTATTTTTAAAATGTGTATGTGTTGCTGTGCTTTAAATGATAGAAAAAAATCTGCATCTTCCAAAGTTAGCTGCAGGCGGTCCCTGAAGAATGCACACATGCATTACACACAGTGCTCTGCAATAGCACATATACATCCATGTGGAGAGACAGGATGGGGGTGGGGAAGCCCCATTTCTCATAATTGGGCATATTGTTTGCAACATGCTTACTCACATTAAGTGCTTGCATAACTGATTAGCATTAGCTATGAAAAATAAATTACTGTTTTGTTGTGTAAAATCATTTTCCAGTCAGGTTCCTGAGTACCTATAAAATACCTGTTGGATCAGGTAAAGATGCGTTCCATCATGCTGATAATCTTGAATACAAACCCAGATATTGCTGTCTTTAATCCAGTTTTCAGGTTGGGCAAGCAGAGTGGAATGCCAGCATTCCGTCCATCCTCGGTGAGCGTGCCCATAAATAACCTTATGACAGTGATGCTGAGGATACCTGCCAAGGGAATACAATGGACATGCATTCAAACCCTCGCTGGATCCACTACCACTGTTGCATCTATGTTCCTTAAGTCTTTTCTTTATTCCATTAAGATATATGATTGGAAGGGTGCACTGGGTTCACACTAGGGTATTGTAAGTGTCCTGTTATGCATGCTGATCGTTGGCCCGGTCAAGGCCACAGGGAGTTCTGCTGATAATCAAGGCTGAGTTTGCTTCTGTGCCGGGCTCCAAAAATCCCCATGCTCACTTCATTTCTTCATTTCCTAAATAAGATGTAAGCCAACGTCTGCAGAGGGGGAAAGTGAATGTACAAAGATATTGCTTTTCCTCCCCTACCCCCACCAGTCTCCTTAGCCTTTTGTTTGCCTGGCTACCCCAAGGCTTTATGGCAGCATCAATCCATCTCTGGTGAGCTCAGAGTCCATATAAATGTCATATAGAGTTTAATGTCTTTGGTGCACTCTATCTGCAGTATATCACTGGCCGTTCAGACGACGTTGTGGCCTTGGGTGCTGACAAAGATGGATGATGTTAGAACAGTGAGCAGCATGCTTCTCTAAATAGAAACCAAAGTTAGGAAATCTGAGATATGGGTGAAGTTTGCCTAGTAGAAAGGATACCCAGGCCACTCAATCACAGGAGCCAGGGTCATTCTCCCATGTGATTTGCCTACTTCACAAATGATGGCATTCTAACGGGAAGGAGACAGAATTGCCTACTGGTGAGAGGACTGGTGAGATGTCAGGATAATAGGGCACTTTTGCTGGTTCCCAGACTAAGTGTGTGTCTTTGAGAAATCCCCTTAGCCTCTCTGGATCTCTATTCCTACATTCTTTCCACTTATGATTGTTTCAAAGGAGACATGCTAAGCTCAATTAATGTTTTGATGAGATACTACTTTAAGCTCTTTTGTTAAAGGGTGCACTAGGTACTCCAGATCATTGTTCATGCACTTTAATCCAGAGGCCATTCATCAGAAACTCACAGAGGAGAGTTCTTGTGGGGATGACAGGATACATGTCCCTTCCTCCCTCTAAGGGATATAGACCACTCTGTAGGAAGCACGAAGACACTTAGGGAATTACAAGGGGGAAACAGAGCTGAAAAGTGGCATTAAAAAAGCTCACATTCAAATAAATAGGTCATGTAAATAATCAGGATTTTTTTTTTCAAAACTGATCAGCAATAACTGGTCTTCTATACTTATGATCCCAAGATCCTAAAGATCATAAGTATTTTGAAACAAACCTGCAAGTATTTGGGGAAGAGAAGATAGTTCGGGTATGGGTAGAATCCTTGCATAGAAATGACAACTTTCAGTTGCTCAAATTACCCATATCCATGCTCATAGAATTAGCAGTTGCAAATGAACTACTATTTGAGGAGTTCTAGAAGGCTCATTTGCTCCTCATAATTGTCCCACCTCTAGGATTACAGTACCTCAAATTCTTTCAACAGGGATTCAGTTAAGTACTGCTTTTATAAAATACAAACATTTTTAGGAGAAAAAATAAACTAAGCCACTGATACCTTATCATAAATGAACGTATTAAATTTTTTCTACCTCAATGGAAACCCAAAGGGTGTTGAATTATTATGTTTATTCTGCTTTCTGTTTACTTCATACCTGTATCCAAGAACTTCCCTTATAATTATTACCTCATTCAATCAGAAAACTAAGTAGCCTTTAGGACAAATTATTTCCTTCTTTCTATGGAATACCTGGATTAAACAATATCCTATAAGCCCTTGAGAGTCACATTGGGGAAAGCTGGATTCACTAATTTTTCTCCTTCTCACCCCATTTTTCCTCCTATATTCCTTTTCTAAAAAATTATTGGTGGAACTATCATGCACCTAGTCAACTCACAAAGCTCGCAGAATTCATTCTCAGGTTTCCTGGTCCCTTTAGCCCCTCCATTCAATCACTAACCAAGTCGAGTTCATTCTACTTCCTTCATCGTTTGAATCGATGTCCAGTTCTCTTCATCCTCGTTGCCACAAGCTACAGTCACCAGCTCTCATGGAGTTTTTTTCAAGAGCTTCATACTCGGATATCACCTGCTACTGTTCCCACACCCCTGCTCCTTTCCAACAATTCTCTGCTGCTACCAGAGTAATTGTCTAAAAATATAAATTTCAAGTTTTACTTAAAGGTCCCTAGTGCTCTCCTGTTACGTGCAGGTTAAAATCTATGCTCCTTATCATGGCATGCGAGGTCCTTGATGTTCTGGCCCTGCTCCCTCTCCAGGCTTCTTTCCGAAGGTCTTGGCACAGGTGATGAAATGTACCACTGTCAGTGTCAGAGCCCAGGAGATTTTTATTAGGGCCCCCACTGGATTGACCTAGCAGCCATACCATGAGGTTTCCCATCTTCATGTCCTAACCGGGAATGCCTCAACTGCCCTTTTCTTTCCTTCCTGCTAGCTAATTCCTCATTCATCATTCAAAATCTGTGTCAAACATCACTTTTCTAACCCATTTCCCCACCGCCTTTTCTCCCATGACCACCTCCTGTTACCCATAAGGTGAATCACTCACTCTTCTGTGCTATTTCTATGTTTTAACCCTTTTGAGAGAAGTGTTTAGAGGTTAAGATCTCAGATCTAGATTCTCATTGCCTGAGTTTGAATCCCAGATTTACTACCCTTTAGTAGTGCCTCACTACTAAATATATAGATATTTCTATCTATATAAAATGGAGACAATAATAGTCCTTCCTTCACAGGGCTGTTATGAGATTCAGTAAGTTGATACATGTAAATGTATTGTAATTGATTAAATCCTTATGTTTCCCCAAAATTCATATGTTGAAATCCCAACCTCCAAGGTGATGGTATTAGGAGGTGAGGACTTTAGGGGGTGATTTGGTCAGGAGGGCTGTGCCCTCATGGTTGAGATTAATGCCCTCACAAAAGAGACCTCAGAGAGCGAGCTTAGTCCCTTCCACTATGTGAGGACATAGTGAGATGATTCTTTCTACGAACCAGAAGATTGGCCTTCACTAGACACCAAATAAACTGGTGCCTTGATCTTGAACTTACCAGCCTCCGGAACTGTGAGAAATATATGTTGTTTATAAGCTACCCAGTTTATGGTATTTTGTTATAGCAACCTGAACAGACTAAGACAAATGTTATTCTAAATAATGCCTGGGTCACAGAAAGTGGTATAGCAGTATGAGATAGTACTATTATTCGATAATTTCACTATTTCATAGCTACACATTTGCATAACTGTCTTCCCTTCTAGCCTATGAGCTCCTTGGGAACAGGTAGGATAACCAACCCATTTCAATTTACCTAGGACTTTTCCCGTTTTAGCACTGAAAGTCCTGCATCCTGGGAAGCCCCTCAGTCGTGGCACACCATCTTATTCACCTTTCAATCTCCAGGGTCTGTCACAGGATACATAGGTTACAAAGTCGATCATCTATAAGTATTTTTTGAACTATGGAATCAATACTAATTGTCTTTCTATCTTCTTCCTCATAAACATATGCTTTCAAATTCAAAAATAGTGTTATTCTTGGCATGGAGTTACAGATGAGTTTTCAAAACTTATCACTGAATATATTCATACGTGTGTGTGTGTGTGTGTGTGTGTGCATGCACACAGGAACTAGAAAACTTGCTTCTACCCTTTTCTATTTCATCATTTCGTAGAATTGGCCACCCTTTAGCAATAAAAGACACACCTGTCATGTTAAGAGCGGGTGAGGAATGGAATGGTCAAACTTCTTTTCTGTGTAGTGACAGGCAGGTTGAAACTGGAAGGTCCCCTAGTTCACATCACAGCCTGAAGAGCAATCTTGTCCCGGTCAGAAATATTCCCTTCACTGAATTTATCTTTCTACCCAGCTGTCAAGAATGGCTAGAGGTCCTATTTTTAATATGCTATGCCTTACAACTGCTCCTCATCCAAACGGGCTCGGATCTTTTTTCACAGTACAAATATACTGAGAAAGTTCTATAACCAAGCTCCAATGACATATGAACTCTGGAAGTGCCAGAATTCATAACAAGGGCAAGAAGTCTATCGTCAGAATCAAGATCTAGGAAGAAAAAGCTGACAGGCAGCCAGACCAAGCTCCCTCTAAAATATTAATAGCAGAGTTGTAAAGAGCATGGGCTTTAGAGTCAGAGTTCAAATCCTGCTGCTCCATTTATTGCCTGTAAGATCTTGGACAAATTACCTAACCTCTCTGGGCCTCCGTAAAATGAAGGTATAGTAATAGTACCTATTTCTTCAGTGGGTTATTGTTACATTTTGTTTTAGCCTGTGAAAACAAAGCTTATGGTAAAGTCAATTGCAAATGTTCTATTGTGTATTAAGAAGTACAACCTGAGGGCATCAAGAGTAAAGGAGGAAAAAAGGGAAATGAGTCAAGGAAGGAGAGAAAACAAAGAAAAGGTGGTCTTAAATAAAATAGCAATGGTTTCTCAAGAAAACATCTTGTTTGTATGTGATGGTTTTCAGGAAGCCCTCAGAACAGTCTACAGGTAAGAAATGGAGAGGAAACTGTCTGCTGGCTGTTGCCAGTCTTCTGTCTGTCATTGGTCATAATTTCTCCCATTTCCAGATAGTGTTACCCAGACTCTCAGGGTGGCCATGAGCCAAACTGGAGCCTCCATGGGTCTTGTTGGGTCAGGACTGTGGCAGATACTGTCACGGCAAGCATGATGGAGGCCATGCCAGTCCACAGTCCCTCTGGGACAGCTGGAGGGTTAGGAGACAGGATGATGGCTGCAAAGCAGCAAAGCCCAGGGAACAGGTGTCTGTGAAGTCAATCTGCGGAGGCTCCACTCTCCACAGGTTACTCTTGTCATTTTGGACTGGATTCTCCACGCTACTGTCACTCTTCCTTTACAGCTTGGCTCTGCGTGTATTCACAGGACATTCACAAGTCTCCAAAATATAGCTGAGATCAGCTTGTAATATTTCAAAGAGCAGATGTTTTTGACGAAGCCCAATTTATCAATTATTTTACACTTTGCAGTTTTTGTGTCTCCTGTAAGAAATCTTTCTTATCCAAGTTCACGAAGATTTTTGTTCCTATATTTTCTTCCAGAAATTTTTAGTTTTACCTTTTACAATTAGGCCTATGATCTATTTTAAGTTCATTTTTGTATATGATGTGAAGTTGGGGATGAGGATCTTTTTTTTTTTTAACATGGATATCCCATTGTTTTAGCACTATTTGTTGAAAAGATTATCTTTTCCCTATTGAATCGCCTTTTTCAAAAATCAATTGATCATATATGTGCAGGTTATTCCTGGGCTATCTGTTGTCTCATTCATCTATATTTCTGTCCTTATGCCATTTTCTTCCTCTATGTGGCTATCCTTAAATCAATCCTTGAATCTTTGAAATCAGGTTGGGGAAGTCTTCCAACTTTATTCTTCTTTTTCAAATTGTTTAGGCTATTTTAGATCCTCTCCATTTCTATAAAAATTTAAAAATCATTTTGTCAATTTCCACCAAAAAAAAGCCTGCTAGGATTTTGGTTGAGATTGCATTGAATGTATAGATCAATTTGGAAGAACTGACACCTTAACAACACTAATTCTTACAATTCATGAGCAAGGTATACATCTCTATTTACTTATATCTTCTTTAATTTCATTGATCAATGTCATGTTTGTGGCATACAGTTTTTTATGTATTTTGTTATATTTATGCCTAAGTAGATTATTGTAGATTTATTAGATTATTCTACATAAACTTTGTCATCTGCAAATGAAGATTATCTCACTTCTGTCATTCCTATATATGTCTTTAATTTATTTTTCTTGCCCAACTTCACTGGCTAGGATGCTCAGTACAATAGAAAAGGTAGTATTGAGCATTCTTGCCTTGTTTCTTATGATTGTAGAAAGAAGCAGGCGATCTTTAATCAAGTATGATGTTGGCTACAGGTTTTTGTACATTCCCTTTATCAGGTTGAAGAAATTCCCTTATAATCCCGAAAGGGTTTTTTTAATCATGAGTGAATGTTGTATATTGTTAAATTCAACTGCTTTTTCTGAATCTTTGGAGATAGTCATACAGTTTTTCTTCTTTATTCTCTCTCTTAATATAGTAAATTATGCTGACATCTATGGGTGGTTGAATGTTATATTAACCTTGCTTTTCTGGAATAAACTCTGTCTGGTCATGATGTATTACCTGTTTTATATCCTGCTGGATTTTATTTCCTAACATTTTGTTGAAGTTTTTTTGCCTTCATGCTTACAAGGCACATTAGTCCATACCTATCTTTTCTCGTAATGCCCTTTTTCTGGCTTTGGTATTACGGCAATGCTAGCCTCCAAAATGAAGCCAAATTTTTGGAAGAGCCTTGTAGAGAATTGGCATCATTTCTTCCTTAAAGTTAAGTTTGGCAGGCTGTAACTTTTAACATGACTTTTACTAATGCTTTTAGGATAATAAAAATGATTAGGATGCAGAAAAACAAAATGTAAAACTAGAAATCAACTTCTTCATAAAAGGTATGCTACTAGCTAATTATCTCCCATATCCTGGTTCTGTACTCATGTTGTAGAAATCAGCCCACTTTCAACTAACCACGTGTTCTTCACTTGAAATTCAGGTCCTCTAAGCCTTTCTGAAAGAAGAAAAAATATACATCTTTCTTTAGAGCAAACCCCATGGATTTTAATTTTTCTTGTTAAAATAATATCTAACAAACATAAATAAATATCAATACAATAGGAGACTACTCAGCAATAAAAGTGAAGAATTGATATGCACAATATTAATGAATCTCAAAATAATAATTGAGCTGAGTTAAAGAAGTTGGATTAAAAAAAAGACTATATATTGATTATTCCACTTATATGAAATTTTAGAAAATGAAACCTATAGTATCAGAAAACAGATCAGTAATTCCCTGGGATCAGCGGGGGCAGTAAAAGGGGTTCAGTTAGGGGAAAGAGAGAAAGATGACAAAGAGACATAAAGAAACTTTTGAAGTTGATACATGTGTTCATTATCTTGATTGTGGCAATGATTTCACAGGTGTATATTTATGTCAAAGCTTATCAAATTGCACTCTTTAAACATATGCAGTTTATTGTATGTCAATTTTACCTCAAAAGAGCTGTTATGAGATAATAGCTAGCATTTATAGAACACCTATTTCTTTTACGCACTCTTAATTTATGTGTATTCTCTCTTTTAAAACTCTGATATCCCTTTTAGACTATTACATGACTATTATTATTAAGATGAGGAATAATGTTAATGATGAGTAAACTGAAGCTCAAAGAAGCTAAATAATTTGCTGAAGGTCATATAATTAATAAGTAGAAAAGCCAAAACCTAAAGTTAGATCAACCTTGTATCAGAGTTGCTACTTTTAATATTGTGCTTAAAACCACTATGATTACCTTGGGGTTGAAGAATGGAATAAAATGTAATGATAGATCTCAACCTGTGGGTTTTCCAGTGAAACTGGCTAACAAGGAATGCTATCTGAAGGGTAATATGCCAGACTTAACACAAAAATAGTTTGCCTGTCTGGTCTCCTTTTAGGACTTTGTATCTAATTTATCCAGCAGGTATTTTATTCAACATTTGGGTCTTTTCTTTTTTGTTTTTTTTTTTGTTTGTTTGTTTGTTTGTTTTCAGTTCAATTCAAAGATGCAGAGAGTACTGTTATTGTCAATTTCAAGACACTTTTATGGGTGCTATAGAAATTACATGATGTATTAGTCAGGATCCCAGCAAGAATCTATGCACATTCAAACAGGGTAACTGATGGGAGGTTAATAATAAACACATTTACAAAGGAGTGGGCAGGTTAAGGAAAATCACTAAGGAATAGTGAAGCCTAAATGGACAAAAAGGGGAAGAAATTTCTGTAATACAGAGAAAATACCTGTATAGAAAGAGATACCCAGCAGAAGCAGAGTGGTCAATACCACCACCTCATCCTCCAGTTTCCATTTGTTGCCTCCCATTGGCTGGACAATATCAAGGCTTCTGATCCATGAACAAGGAATGTCTTTCCATTTATTTAGATATTCCTTAATTTGCTTCAACAATGTTTTGTAATTTTCAGAAAATTTGTTTTGTACTTCTTTTGTTAAATCTATTCCTGATTATTTTAATTTTTTGATGCTATTATACATGCAATTGTTTTCTTCTATTTCATTGTCATTTAAATCAGAAAGGAGAAAAAAAGACTTACAAGCAAAAGATATATTTATACTATCTTTTATATTTACCTACGTAGTTTCCTTACCAATGTTCTTTCTTCATGTGGATTTCAGTTACTGTCTAGTGCCCTCTCATTTCCACCTAAAGGAGTCGTATTAACATTTGTTATAGAGAATGTCTAATACCAAATTCTCTCGGTTTTTGTTTATCTGGCAATATCTTAATTTCCTCTTCATTTTTGAAGTGTAATTTTGTTGGGTAGAGAAATTCTTATTGGAAAGTATTTTTCTTTCATCAGTTTGATTATGTCATTCTTCCTTCTGGCCTCTGTGGTTTTTGGTGAAAACTCAGCTGTTGATCTTTTTAGGATCCTTTGTATGTGATGAGTCATTTCTCTCTCTTGCTGTCTGTAAGATTCTATGTCCTTGGCTTATTACAGTTTGATTATGATATACCTAGGCCTAGTTCCCTTTTAGTTTATCCTATTTAGTGTTCATTGAGCCTTGTGGATGTATGGTTGATGTTTTTCATCAAATTTGGGGATATTTTTGCCATTATTTCTTCAAATATCCTTTTTGCACCCCCCCACCCCCACCCCCGTCATCTTCTGGAACTCCTATTATGTGTATATTGGTACACTTGACAGTGTTGCAGAGATCTCTGAGACTCCTCATTTTTTTAAGCTCCTCATACTAGATAATCTTAATTGATCTAGCTTTAAGTTTGCTGATTCTTTCTTCTGCCTGCTCAAATCTGCTGTTGGGCCTCAGTAGTGAATTATTTCAGCTATTATGCTTTTAAACTTCAGAATTTCTATTTGGTTCTTGTTTTATAATTTCCATCTCTTTAATAATATTTTCTATTTGGTGAGACATAATTCTCATAATTTCCTTTATTTCTATAGACACGGTTTAGTTCTTTGAACATTTAAAAATAGTGAAGGTAAAGTCTTTCTTCTTATATATAATTTTTTTAAGGTAAAGTCTTTGTGCAATAAGTCCAACATTTGGGCTTCTTCAGGGTTAATTTCCTATTGACTACTTTATTTCCAATGTATGGGATATAATTTTTGTTTCTTTTTGTTGAAAATTAGGCATATTAATAACATGATATGGCAATGCTTGAAATCAGATTATCTCCCTCTCCAGTGTTTGTTGTTGTTTAGTGATTTTTCAGAACTAAATCTTTAAAGTCTGTATTTTTTGTCATATGTGGCCACTGAAGTCTCTGCTTGGTAAAGGCGGTCAGCTAATGATTGAACAGAGATTTCCTTAGATGCCTGGGACCAATGAGTATCCCAGTCTTTGCTGAAGGACTGCTTGTGTGTGTGTGTGTGTGTGTGTGTTTGTGTTGTGGTGTGTTGAGGCACACCTTCAACATTCAGCCAGACAGTTGACAACTCTGCTTTAGTCTTCTCTTCCTGCTTTCACAGAGCTTCGAAGTCAGAGAGAGATCAGAGCTGAGGATCTTTTCAGATCTTTTCTGAGCATGCTCCCAGCTGCATGTGTTCTGGGCATGTGTCCTGGGCATGCATGTGTTCTGCTAGATCCCCAGGAATATGCCAAAGCTTTTCAAAGTCCTCTAAGGACATCTCATTCCCTAAATTTTAAGCAATTTTAAACAATTGTTATACAATTGCTGATATTTCTTTCTGACAAACACCCCAAAAGAAAAAGGCTATTTGCCCTTGTTGAGCTCTGAGTCAGATCAAATAAAGACAAGCCTTGTAAGTGGGGTCTCCCAGGGAACCACCAGACAGGTCAAATAATGACAGTTCTCTGGAAATGCTGTTTCAAAAGTGCTCCATTCTTCCCCCTCCAGTGACCGACAGGCTGCTGTTTTTACTGTGAATGTAGACTACTGGTTTTCAAGACTACCACAGAGCTGGAGAAGATGGGAATAGGGCAAGTTAAGATGCCACAAAGCTTCCTGTTCTTACAAACTCAGCCATTTTTCTTCAATTATACCTCAATCAAACTGAAAAAAAAATTCACTTAAATGAAAAACACAAAAAGACCTCCTGGAATGCTGTAAGCTTTTGGTTAATTTCCAGGATTCTGAAAAGTTAATTCTGACCATTTTGCTAGGATTCTCATTGCTTTTATGGGGAAGAGGATTTTTGTGAATCCTTTCTCTGCCATTCCCATTGACATCCTATTTTTTAATTTTTTATTTTTATGTGAAATGTTTATTTAGATGTACACTTGTAAATGGCTTTTAAGAATTTCCAATGGGAGAATTTTTGTCTTTTATCAGAAAGGTAAACTTTTGAATGTACTGTGCTCACAGAAATATTCAATGTAGCCTTGCTACTTCATTTTACATTTTCTATTCATTATGTTTTATTTTCTAATTTTTCAATTATTTTTCAATTAGTCTTTATTCTTTCTACCTTTCTCTCTAACAGTTTGAAGTTCTACTTCCTATTTCTATTTTATTATAAGTTACTATATACATACATATAAAAATATATAAACTTACTTTTTTATCAAAATAAAAACTAAATAGTATAAGTACATACAATTAGATTTCAAGACAATGTTTAAAATGAATAGGAAAACTATTTAAATTATTACAATATACTTTGGTGTCACTATTTTGCAGAGAAGACTTAGGGTAACCTTAATAATCATTGTTATTTATTGAGTGACTACTATTCACCAAACAGTATAGGTGTCTTTCATTGTTGATTAATTTAATCTTCACAACTCTATAAGAAATGTCCTATTATTGTCTTTTTATAAATAATGAAATAAACTCAGGTAATTTATATAAGGTGCCCAAAGTCACATAGATTGTAGATAATAATATCAGGATTCAAGCTTGGGGTTGCCAAATTCCAGAGCCAAAGCTCCATGGATATTCAAATGTGTGTTCCTTTCTATAAAGGTAAAAATGTAAGAGCTCAGTTAGTTGGGAGGGGCACACATATTTATAAGAACAGATATCAGAAAGTTGTCTCTCTCACTCTCTCTTATCTAGAAAATTTTAAATATAGAGGAGAAAAAGAAAACATAAAACATAAGAAAGCATCTATGAGGAGGTAAGTAGAAATGAAAGCTAGAAGAGTGGAAACAGCTAAAGAACAGGCTAGAAGGAAGGGACAGCCGGGAGAGGATGAGAAGGAAGTCAGAGAGACTGACAAAGTCAACCTATTTTGACTGAAGGGAACAGATGGAAGATGAGCAAAGACAAAAGGGGCCATGTGGGTGGGTAGGTGTCGTCAGTTAGAGGGCAAGTAGCTGGAATTTGATCAATCGACAAGAATTTATTTACTGGACTCCTGGGCATTGTGGAAGATACAAAAGAATGCAGAATTATTTTGGGAACAATAATGATGTAGACAAGACAGATGGCTTGAACTGGGACTTTAATGCTGAAGGAAAAGGCTAGAGACAGAAGGCAGAAAGAAAGAGGTTAAGGCAATCCCCACGTGAGCCAGCTTGCATATGAATCTACAATTTTTGTGGGACTGGAAAGAAATAAGTTAGAGGAAACCCTGTAGTTGCTATTGAATCAAAGATAAATGATTTGTAGATGGAAGAAGAAAGATGTCAAATCACCTACCCTTTCCTTCTCTGCTTTTGATAAAATTGAAAGATTACTAAAGATTTATAAAAACATGCCCACACACACATACACACCACAGACAAGGCTTTGCATCATTCTCCCAAATGTAAATATGTCCATTTAGTTAAAACTGGGTAAGGTCTAATGCATATTATGAAGACTGATTAGATTGGACCACCTTAAAAGGAACAAGGAAGTCTTTTTCTGTTGGAGGAAGTTGCAAACAAGACTTAAAAGCTGCCTAAGGACATTTAACAATGTAATGAAGATGGATCTCCATTTGTAAAAATGAAAGTAAATCAAGGTTGGTTGGTGCTAGTGGACATGGAACCCAGTTCAGAGGCACAAGGAGGAAATGAAGTTTCTGGTTAGCCCTCTGATTTATTATCTATAATAGACTCTCGTATGTGCATTCATTTATTCTAAATTATCTGTTGAGTGCCTCCTATAACAAAAATATTAGCTGCCATGAGTCTTCCTATATACTAGGCCCCTAAATATTTAAGCTGATGAATATTCCAATTATACTGATTTGATCTTTATAAATTATACGGATGTATTAAATTATCACATGTATGCCCAAAATGTGTGAATCTATTATGTATCAATAAAAAAATTTACATTTAATTTTCCCACCAGGGGAGCTGGTGGGAAAGCAGCAGAATGCCCCAGGGAGCCCTGGGCCCAATGCACCAGAGGCTACACCAAAGTGGAGACAATTTGCACATAACTATTAATACTTTGGCTAGGTATTTTATTCATGCATTTGTTTATCTAATACACATACACATGCCAAACAGCCACAGCCTTGGAAGCATCAGTATTTCAATAGCAATACCCAAAACAATGGCGGATGGGTTTTGAAATGGCACGGTTGATCTCCTGGAAACCAACTTCAGGTGTGATATTGGTGGGAACCTTTCTGTAACAACAGTGAAGTACAATTTGAAGAATGCCAATAGGTGAGTGCCCTGGTGGACCCTATCCAGGGTATCTGAGGTGAGCATGGATGGGGCTAGGGGCACAAATCCCCCAAGCCTCTGGGCATTAGGGTAGTTCACCAAGCCTCAGATAACAGGCACAATTTAACTGCTATCTGGAGATAACAGGGCTATGTAGGGACTGATCACTCTTTCTTATTCACCCAACAGAGGCCAGTGTCTATGAGGAGGTAAGTAGAAAAGTCTCAATTACCTAAACCCAAGAGGAACTGAACAGACACCCTAGGCTATAGAAAGACACTTCCTCAAATGGGATAGATGTTCATAGCGTGCATATGTTTATATGTAAATGATTATGTTTACCTAGTAAATGGAGGTTACCATTTCATTCTTGCAACCAATTAGTTGTGTGGCCATGAATAAGCTGCTTCCTTTCCCTGGTTTTCAGCTTTCTCATCTACAACATGAAGAAGCTGGGTCTGATGATCTGAGGTCCCTTCCAGCTATAAGATTGTGTTAGGATTCCAGATAGGTACTGGGGATGATACAACGCTTTGCCAACTTATAATTTTGTTATGTAAAAACATCAGATTTTTCTCTTCTTAGGAATTGCCGTGTGAAAATGACCCAACAAATGCAGAACTTACATCTTTCTCAGTCAAAAAAACATAGTGCTCCGTCATCTCCCAACGCTGCCAAGCGCCTGTACAGGAACCTCTCTGAGAAGCTGAAGGGAAGCCACTCTTCATTTGATGAGGCCTATTTCAGAACAAGAACTGATCGGCTGAGCCTCAGAAAGACCTCAGTGGTAACGAAACTCTTTTTATCCTTGTGTCCGTTTGATTTGTTCGGTTATGTTTGGGTTTAAGGAGATTCCAAGATGATCCACGCTTACTTCAGAAGCTGATGCTTGCAATTCTATAAATGCTGCAATAGAGTCAGGTAAGGCAGGAACTGCACATATCCGTGTTGCTAGACAAAGTTTGAGTGATGTGAGTATTTTCCCCCTTCCTTTTTCTTAACTTCTTTCCCTTTCTTTTCCCTCAATTTTTATTTCACTGGTATACCAAAAAAAAAAAAAAAACCTCAAAAATAGCAGTTTGACAAATACGGAGTCTCAGATTAAACAAGCTTTCTGAGAGAGCCAGTGTTCATTCAAATAATAATATTAATATCATTTACTTATTTCTAGTGTATACCCCACATGGTTTCCAAAGGCATTCAAAACAGAATCCAAGCAAAGAATGTGTATATATTATATAATGGACAAGATGGCGGGGGGGGGGGGGGGTGGCAGGGAGGAAAGGAAAAAGAAAAAAACTAGAAAAGAAAATATTGATAGTGAGAATAGAAATAGATAAAACAAAACCTAAGCAAATATATATATATATATTTGGGGGGCCTAGGTTTTGCCTATATATATATTTGCCTAGGGGGGTATGTGTGTGTACATATCTATATGTATATATGTATCTGTATATATGTGTGTGTGTATATATATATACCCCTATATTTTGCCTACACACACACACACACACACACACACTCTCACCCCTATAAGAAGTTAAGAAATTTATCATTACATGTATCTTTGAGTTCGCAGGCAGTCAAAGCAGAAAAGGAAAGACAATTGCTTATAGCATCCCATGAGCTGATAAATACAAATATATCAGTCCCACAGGAGAAATGGATATTCTCCTGTTGCTAATTCCTCCAGCCTCTGTAGATGTCATAGTGAATTATGTAACAGAGAATGGCATAAAGAGTGGAATTGATGATGTTACAGACATTCTTATATAATAGTTCCTTATATTGGCCCTCAGTAAAAGCTGAAGGCATAATATTAACATGCTTAGCAAGGGTATTTTTGCAAAGGATAATGGCACCATTTGTTTGCTCTTAAAACAGAAATGAATCCCAGCTTTTCCAGATAGAAGCATGCCAGAGTTTGCCAACAAAAGCTTGAAGGAGGAAATGACTTAAGAGTGAGAGTAAATATGGCACATGAGAAATGAGAAATACTAAGAGTCAAAAACAAATACACAACTGTGGACAGGGCAGCATTTTAACTTTGAACTCATTTGTTTTCTAATATGTTTTCTCATTTCAAACTCATCTTCTGGGAGGGCTTGGCTGTGGTTAAGTTGCAGCCTAAGCATCAGAGGCTCTTCAGTTTAGCAAACTGTGGACAAAACACTTTACCATTCAGTAGATTGTCTTGTAGCAAAGAGAACTGCATACCAAAATAGCTTCATATCCTGGGTCCCCATTGTCAAAATAAGCATTTGCATAACCACTTTGTATTTTCCTCAAATTCCAATTTTGTGTTTTGTATTCAGCTAAAACCTACCTGCAGCCTTTGACAGGAAAAATAAATTTTGATGAGACTAAAAATAAAACTTGCCCACCTAAACATTTGAGCACTGAAGACTTCTCATGTTAATCGTGACCCCTATGCTAGGTCAAAACCAATGGTATTTCAACATTTTTAAAGACCAAGCAACTCTTGAGGAAGGTTAAAGATAGATGTGTAAATAATATGTATGCTGATCTTCTCCCATGAGCTACAAAAATATGTATTTGAGAGAATTCCAGAGCTCTTCTTCTCTGTTTACTATCAGTCCTTTGAAAGAAGTTTTCAAAGGAACCATATTGTCTTTAGCTATTGTTTTCTATTGCTGATTTGCATTCCATAAACACTCAATTATTAAAGGCTCTGAGAAGTCCTACAGGGAAATACCAGGGTAACTTGCTTTAATCCAATGTTTATCCAGTTTATTTCACCACGTGCTATTTTCTTCATAGAACACCCTTCAATGACCTATCGAACAGTATTTCTCAGAAGCCTAGTTTGAGAAAAGCTGATTTTTGCTCTTCTCTGAAGCCTATCCATGCTATACTATATTGTCTCAATGCATCTAAATGTACTATCTATTCAGTCAGTGCCTATTAGAAATGATGTAGGGAAGGTCTTCGACTTTGGAGACCTAGGGATAAACTGTAGTTATACCACTTGTAAGTGGGCATGGAGTCCCTAAATCAGTCTTTAAAATTCAAAATAGCTAAGCCACAAAGACACAGTGGTCCATGAAATGGTGCTAACATGCTTTTACTCTTCTGCTCCAGAATTTCCAGGGCAATGAAGCTATGTTTGAGGCAGTTGAGCAGCAGGACCTCGATGCTGTGCAGATCCTCCTGTATCAGTACACACCAGAAGAACTAGATCTCAACACACCCAACAGCGAGGGACTGACGCCCCTGGATATTGCCATTATGACCAACAATGTGCCCATTGCGAGGATTCTTCTGAGGACAGGGGCCCGAGAAAGTCCACACTGTAAGTAAACCTGAGAATAAATGCACAGACTACAAAAGCTAGACTTCATCTTTATGTCCACCAAAATAGCCATTGCTGACATTCAGAGCAGGAATGGTTGACTAAGCATAGGCTCTGAAATCCTTACATGTTTTCATGGACTATCATGCAAGTAGTGATAGTGTTTATCAGTCTGAGCATCAAATCGTATTATAAATAGAATATGCTGAATGGCATTGAAAAGGACCCCACAAACAACTTCCTCCTAAGAATTTTATCCTGATCTTTAAAATATGTGAGATATACCAAGTAAGGATATAAAACAGGAAGTATACGTAGAAAAAGAATGAGCATTTGTGTTTATGTCTCTGTATCCACAGTCAGTGTAGTGGTTTCCTTCCTTCATTCATTCAACAAACACTGAGTGCAGGGCACTGTTCTAGGTGCTAGGTGAACAAGAAAACAATCCCTATTCTCATAGAACTTACATACTAGTGGGGGAGACATCCAGTATGCAAGTAAATAGATAAAATATAAACTCAAATAGTTATAAAAGTTATGAAGAAAATAAAATGTATGAGTCTAGAAATTGATGAGAAAGGGACTATTTTAAATAGGATTGGTACCTACTGACCAACCTTTCCCCATACTCTTTCCTCCCCAGTCTCTGATAACCACTGTTCTACTCTTTGCTTCTATAGGATCAGCTCTTTTTTAAATTCCATATATGAGTGAGATCATGCAATATTTGTCTTTCTGTGCCTGGCTTATTTCACTTAATGTGATGTTGTTGCAAATAGAGGATTTCATTCTTTTTTGTGGCTGATTAATGTTCCACTGTGCATATATAACATATATATAACCACATTTTCTTTATCTACTCATCTGTTGGTGGACACTTAGGTTGATTCCATCACTTGGCCATCACAATAGTCCACAGTAAACATGGGAGTGTAGATATCCCTTCGACATTCCAATTTCATGCCTTCTGGATATATATCCAGTAGTAGGATTGCTGGATCATATGGTTGTTCTGTTTTTTTCCAATCATATTGGTAATATAGCTTTTTTTTAATTTCAGAATAGTACGGGAGTATAAATGCTTTGGTTACATCTATTGCCTTTGCACCACCCAAGTCAGAGATACAAGTGGGCCCAACCCCCAGACATCGCGCACTGTACCCATTAGGTGTGAATTTACCCATGGTTGTTCTATTTTTAATTTTGACAATTACATAGGAGGATTAACTTCTGGTGTTTTTTTTGCATAGTAGGGTGATGATGGTTAAAGTATGGTATTATATATTATTAATACAAAATAGCTAGATAGAGGTTTTTGAATGTTCTCACCACAAATAAATAAAAAATGTGTGAGGTGACGGACATGATAAATACCCTGATTTGATCATCACGCAGCATATATGTATATCAAAACACCAAACTGTGCCCCAGAAATATGTGCAATTATAATGTGTCAATTTAAAAATAATTAAATAAATAGGGTTGGGCATGAACAGCCTTTTTGATATGATAGTTGAGTTAAATTCTAGATGCTCTAAAGAAATGAGTCATGCCTATCATCCTAGCACTCTGGGAGGCCGAGGCGGAAGGATCGCTTGAGGTCAGGAGTTCAAGACCAGCCTGAGCAAGAGCGAGACCCCATCGCTACTAAAAAGAGAAAAATTAGCCAGGCGTGGTGGTGCATGCCTGTAGTCCCAGCTACTCGGGAAGCTGAGGCAGGAGGATTGCTTGAGCCCAGGAGTTTGAGGTTGCTGTGAGCTAGGCTAACGCCACTGCACTCTAGCCCAAGCAACAGAGAGAGACTCTGTCTCAAAAAAAAAAAAAAAAAGAAAAAGAAAGAAATAAAAAGAAATGAGTCATGATCATGAGAAGATATGGGGGTCAAATTCTGGGCAGAGTGAACAGCAAATACAAAGGTGCCGAGGCAGGCAGGAATGAGACTGACATACTAGAAGAACAAGAAGGTCAATGTGGCTGGAGCAAAGTAGCACAGGGGAGAATGGTGGCTGAGGAATAAGTAACCAGGAGCAGATTTCAGGACCCTGAGACGATGGTGGGTGTTTAGCTTTGATTGTTGAGTATGATGGGAAGGCAGCAGAGCAGTGTAGGCAGATGCAGGACATATTCTGCTTTACATCAAAAGGGCTCTGTGGAGACCAGACAATGGTGAGGCAATTGTGCAACTGGGAAGACCAGTTAGGAGACTATTTCAGGAGATGGATAGCAGTTGCTTAGACTAGCATGACAGTGATGTTGAGCAGTGGTAGGATTCTGGATATGTTTTTTAACAGCTTTATTAAGCTATAATTCATATATCATACAATTTACCCATTTAAAGTATACAAGTCAATGGTTTTTAGAAAAAAATTATGCACAGAGTTGGGTAACTGTCACTACAGTCAATTTTAGAACTTCTTTATCACCCCAAAACAAATTCCATACCCTTTAGTTGTCACTCCCCAACCTCCCCATTCCTCCCAGCCCTAGGCAACCACTGATCTACTTTCTCTTTCAATAGGTTTGCCTATTCTAGACATTTCATAGAAGGGAATCATGTAATATGTGGTCTTTTGTGACTGGCTTCTTTCTGAATGTATTTTGAAATAGAGCTGATAGTACTTGCCTTGGGGCCAAGTGCAGACCCTGCCCAGGAGTGGATGAGATACTACCATGCAGCACTCCCCCTGTGCCAGGCACTATTCTGAGCACTTTACATGTATTGACTCCTTTAATCCTCACAACAACTTTATGAGGTAGGTACTCACATTCCCCTTGGTGCAAACTCTCTGACCCAATGACCACAATGGCTCTGAGCCACAGTTTTTATGTTTCCTAAAAGAAAAAAGTAAACTCATCAAACTGTTAGTTTCACTAATACTGATTCACTTACTTCCAAGTGGTGAGACCCAGAAGGCTGAAAGAGAAACAAGCAAATATATAATTAGAGGTCACATCTCTGCTCCTAAATTTCATAAACCACTACCACCCAAAGACTAGGTACAGAGACAGATCCTTATATCAGAAAATTCTTTATTTTAAAAATGCTAAGCTCACCACATCCATGTCAGAGAGAGTAAGGATTTGTGTTCGGTAGGATTTGAGCTCTTCAAAAGAGCTCCACAAAGTGCTGCTCCTTTTGAGTGGAACTGGAAGATTTGGAGGGATGGGCAAATACAGATGAAATAAATCGAAAAGGCATCTTTGCTGCCTTCTGATTTATTCTGCAATAATGTCTCTCCCAAAGATCCAGTTAGAGAGGGGTGGAGAGAGAATCAGAGGGTCTGAATGTGGAGAATGCAGACTGAGCTCCATTCTATAGGAACAAGGAGACCATTCATCCAGATGTTGCCATGGCCATCCTGCACAGGGCTGGATGAAACATTATTCCTACTTACCTGAGACGCTACAAAGAATTCTGCGTTTTCCATGAAAACAGTAAGACTCCCAACCTCCCAAAGCCCCCTGCGCATAATTAAACCTCCATAAAAGAACTCAAGTACTAAATATCTAGTTAAACCAAAAGCAAATTTGTTTAAGAGATCCCTGGTTTTCCTTGTTCCCTCTGGGATGATAACCGTGTCACCATCACAAAGTTGTAAAGGACAGACAGTGGGAGATAAACCCAGGTTTCAGTCTCCAGGAAATACGACACCTAAGTCACGTTGGCCACCCAAGAAGTCAAAGGGATAGCACAGCACATGTGTAAAAATGGCAAAGGAATATTGATTGAGTACCTATGCAGTTTCCACATACATTATCTCTGGTTTTCACACTAACCCTGCAGTATGATGTTGTAACTCCACTTTGAAGATGAGGAATTTGTGATTCTGAGAAATTAAGTGACAGGCCAAAGGTCACACATCCAGCAAATGAATGGGGATGTCAAGGACTCAAGCTCAAGTCTACGGGACACCAATACCTGGGATCCTTCCACACAAATTCACTGCCTTTCCAAATAACCAATAAGGAGGGCTGTGGCCACTGGGTCCCTGCATCTTTCCCTTTCTACTGTTTGATAAAATCCTATGGCGTATTTCTTTGTTCTAGTCTGTGCACTCAGGTGTTGGTCCTGTTGGAGAGAGGCAGGATAGAAGAACATGATGTTTTCAGGGATTTTTAATTCACTTTATAGATCAAGTAGGAAAGGAACAGAATTGCTTCTGTGCATAACTATGAGCCAACCCATGAGAAAAACTGCAGTCTGTCGGCCAGGACCAGATAAGCAAACACCTGCTGCAAACTGCTCCCCAGAAGCTGAAGAGGAAGGATACAAGAGAAGGAAAATAACTATGAGGCCTTAAGTTCTTAGAGTATTGTACACATACAACGATGCTTTTGTCTGCATCATCTCGCTTGATCCTCACAACTGGCTTGTGAGGTGGGACTTATTTTCCTAACATTTTTTATCAATGAATAAACTGGAATTTAAACAGCCAAATAGTTCACCCAACACAACAAAGCTAATAGGTGGTGGGGTCATGATTTGAACTCGGATCTTCAGCATTAAATGCTTTGGTGCTTGTGGGAAAGCTTCGGCACACTCACTGTTAACAGAATAGATGATCAATCCCTTCCTTCTCTGGCTCCCATCTGTTCCTCTTCTAATGACGGCCAAATATGTATTTCAAAGCAGAGTGTAGAGTTTCTAACAAGCTTAACTTTATCTCTTTCCTTTCCCTGTGTAGTCCCTTCTGAAAATTAACCCAATACTCTTTTCACAATGCCAAACAAGGTTCCTAACACAATTCAGAAAAAAGCCCTCTATAATTCTCCTCATTTCTTAACAAAAATCACGATGACACAGATGGGTTTAGGGACTTGACTACCAAGTTATTGGTCAAGTCTGTCTTCCTGTCTTTAGCCCTTCAATCACAGAGTTATATGGAGGTGTTTTTTATGCACATGGCTTGAAACACAACCCTGTACATTTCCTTATTGATAGGAAAAGTCCCAGATGCATCCACGCGAACATGCACACTGCTCTGAGGTTAAATACATATATAGGACCCCTGCCTACTCATTAGATGAATCCACTATCTTTATTCAGCGACATTTTTCTGTTCTTCCCGCCCTTAGGCAAACAGCACAAAGTAACACTCATTCCTCGCAGAAGAAAACATCAGCCATTATTGAAGTAGAATCCCAAGCACTTCCTTGCAGACGGTGTGCTGAGCTTAGGAAACAGGCATGGAATCTGACAGGACGGCGACTAGGGAAGGCAGCGTGCAGAGGCAGCACAGGACGCCATGGCTGTGCCATGAATCCTTTTGTACACTTAGGATCCCAGTCACTGTGACTGATGCTCAGTTGAATTAATTGCTATCTAAGAAAGACTTGTCTTTGTGTATAAAAGCCCCCAGTCATAAGCCCCTCCCTTTTTCTGACTAACTCATGTCCTGCCCCCATCCTGAAATCACAGTTCAACAGTCTCCAGGAGGAATTTGCTGAATCATCAACAAGGGCCTTGCCTTTCTGAGGCTGCCGCGTATTTGGCATCACGAAGGCCCTGTAAACAGTAATTGTAAAGATACCAGCTCTTTGGGGATGCCTACACTGTGTAAATCTGGTCACTCATGCGGATTTTGTTTCATGCTGACCCCAGTACCTAGCACATAGTAGATGCTCAGAAAATTTTAGTTGACGTTTTAGCCTTTGTGATAGCCCCATCTATGCTGCTGGACATCACAGATATTGAGCTTTAGTGTGCACACATGCATACGTTCATTATGTGTGTTGTGGACATGCATGTGTGCACATACACACAATGTATGGGGAAAAAAAAACCTTTAAATCTTCCAGTAACTTAAACTTTGGGACATCTTTTTTTGTTGCCACTGTTGTTTTCCAGGCACTGCTGCAGAATTCGGTAGTAGATGTAGGCTGGTTATTTTTATTTTTGCACTGTTTAGTAATATGGACTGGTAAGAATGGTGGAAGATGGCTCAGTTTTAGTATTTCTGCCTACCCCCTTAGCTGCATTCTCCATCTCTCTGGGCCTTCTCCACTCCCTCTGCATTTCTTGGGAATGCCTCCCTCTCACCTTCTCTCAGATGCTGCCTGTGGAACTAGGAAGTGTCACCCAGAATTTGTTATGTCCAATTACTTCATGAAATGTGCATGCAGAGTTGCTGTCATTCAAGTATGGTGCAGACAGCAAGGCTATAATTTTGGCAGCCTTGTCAGGATGCACCACTTGTTTCTGCAGTAGTCGGGGGTTCATGTTGGTGCTGGGACTGGTTCAGGCCATGTCTAAGAGGTGTGACTGTAAACTAATGAGGCTGGCTTTATGTAAACAAACACACTCTAAAGTCTACAATCCAAGCGAATGTTATCCTTCAACATGGTCCTCCTGGGAGACCCCACACTTGCTCCAACAGTGCTGCCATTGCTCTGAACACTTTTGGAATTGTCCTCAGAGTCGGTTTATGAGAAAATCTGACTCGTTGCTTAGAGTCACACCTGATTTTTGTTCCAAAACAGCATTGCCCAGCGTCGTCACCCTCTATGTTCAACAAACTTGGCCTCAAATAATTTAGAGAGGTTTCCTGAAATCAAATCCACCCTCAAAGGGCAAAGATTTACAGCCATTAAGAATATGTAAAGAACGAGCCTTAGACAGGTCTCTAGAATAAGCCCCAAATATTTTTATCTGTTCGTTAAAATCGGGGTATAGATCTTCACCCTGACTTACAAACCTGTTGCTCAAACCTTGTCTTATGCTGACCACCCTTCCCCCACACCAGCCTCCGTTCTGTTCCTTAAATGTGCCAAGCTATCTTATCACTGGGCCTTTGTACTAGCTATTCCCTCTACCTGGAATGCTTGAATGCTTTTAATCTTGATCATTACAGCTCCTTCTTAACATTCATATTTCAACTTAAATGTGACATCTTCAAGAGAGACTTTCTCTGGCCACCAACTCCAAAATCTTAAAAGTCGCTTTCTAATCACATCACTCCATTGTCATTTTCTGCACGGCACTTACCACATTTTTCTCAATGATTTTATTTGCTTATTTTCTGCCTCCCAGCCTTAGAATGTAAACTCCACAAGAACAGGACACGTCTGTCTCATTCATCACTGAATCCCCAGCAAACAGGAGGCACTCAATAAATATTTGTTTAATTGAATTGAATGAATCCCAAGCCTATTTCTTTTGAATAGTGTGAACATATTATTTCTTATGAAGGGAACGATTTTACTAAATATCAACTGAATTGACTTTCTTTATGTTTCCAAATGACTATTTAAACATCAGGTGGCCACAGTCTCAGTTCCAGTCACCTGTTCTTCACAAGTTGATAGTTGTATTTTCTTGATTTTTTAATTCTAAAATATTTAATTGGCAGATAAAATTTGAATATATTCAAGGTGTACAATGTTATGATTTGATATGTGTATACACTGTGTAATGATTATCACAATCAAATTAATTAAAACACCTATCACCACCCATGCTGAACATTAGCTCTTCAGAACTTGTTCATCTTATAACCAGAAAGGTTGTACCTTTTGATCAATATCTCCCATGTTCCCCACCCCCTAGCCCATGGCAATTATCATTCTACTCTTTGCTTTTATGAGTTTGACTTTTTTAGATTCCACATACAGTATTTGTCTTTCTGTGTCTGGCTTATTTTACCTTGAATAACATCCTCCAGGTTCACCCATGTTGTTGCAAATAGCAGGATTTCCTTCTTTTGATAGTCATCTTTTCTTTCTTTTGTTCTTTTTTAATTTTTAAATATACATGCATCACAAAATATCTTCTCCCTGTCAAAAAGTAAAACATTATAAATTTAAAAGATGTTTTTGACAGCCCACTCAGTGCATCCCTAAATAGATATTTCTCATGCACATACAATCTAGGTCCCCATCCCTAAATTCCCCCAATTTAACCATTGCTGTAAATTTAGAGAGTGTCCAGACTTTTCCCTGTAAGTTTTAACACATACACACACAACAACAACAACAACAGAAAAAAAATTTTGGTTCAGCTTTTAAAGTGAATCCTTAGCAGAGGCTAAAAATTAAATTTCTGGAGTCAGAGAAGTCTGATTTCAAATCCTACATCTGACATTTTGTAGTTATTGGAAAATTCCTTAACCTCTCTGGGACTTTGTTTCTTCATTTAGGAAATGGAGATAATAATTGTATCTACTTGTATTAGTTATACAAGTTTAGCTACCCAAAAACAGCAACTGAAAATTACAAAGTTTCTGTGAGTCAGGAAACTGGGAAAGGCTTTAGCTAGAGAGTTTGGATAACATGAGATTGCTGTCATGTTAAAGCTTGTTTGAGCTGGAGGGTCCCCTTCCAAGCCTACTCACAGTGGCTATTGGAACCAGCCCTGCATGCCTTGCTACATGGGCCTCTCTATATGGCTGCTCCATGACATGGCAGTTGGCTTCTCCCAGAGAAAATTATCTGATAAAGAAAGAGAGAAACCAACCAAGGTGGAAGCAACACCTTTCAACTTTTAAAACCTAGTCTCAGAAGTGACATACTGTCATTTGTGCTGAATTCTCTTGATCACACAGACCAACCCTGGCACATGTAGGAAGGAATTATACAAGGGTATGAACAACAGCAGTCAGAGGTCATCAGAGGCCTTCTTGGAGACTGGCTACCACGCTACTTATCTAGGATTGTTGAGAACTAAATGGAATAATACCATTAAAACATTTCTCACATTACCTGGTACATTGTAAATGGTCAAAAAAAATGTTAATCAATATAACTCTCAAAAACAAAATAAAACAACCCAAGAGTTCCTGGTAAATAATTTAAACATTTTACCCATCTTGTGTTGCAGAACACTGCCAAATACAAGCACTTTTTAAAGTTTGTATATTTTTATATTCTAAAACCACAGTGTCCAACACAGAAGCCACTAGCCACAGATGACTATCAAATATTTGAAATGCGTCTACTCCATTGACCAATGGAGCAGAATAGAGAGCCCAGAAATGAAACCATGCATGCATAGCCAATTTTTTCAACAAAGATGCCAAGAACACATAATGGGAAAAGAATAGTCTCTTCAATAAATGGTGTTGGGAAAACTGGATATCCACAAACAGAAGAATGAAATTAGACTCTTATATACAAAAATCAACTCCAAATGGATTAAAGATGTAAATATAAGACAAGAAACTGTAAAACTACTAGAAGAAAACATTAGGGGAAAACTACATGACACTGGTCTGGGCAATAATTTTTTGGATATAACCCCAAAAGCTCAGGTGACAAAAGAAAAAATGGACAAATGGGATTACATCAAACTAAGAAGCTTTTGCACAGCAAAGGAAATCACTAACAGTGTGAAGAGACAACTTACGGACTGGGAGATAATATTTATAAGCCATACATCCAATAAGGGATTAATATCCCAAAAATGTAAGGAACTCAAATAATTCAATAGGAAGAAAACAAATAAATCGAATAAAAATGGGCAAGGAACCTGAATAGATATTTCTCAAAAGTAGGCATCCAAATGACCAACAGATATATGAAGAAAACGCTCAACGTCTCTAATCATTAGGGAAATGCAAATTAAAACCACAGTGAAATATCCTCTCACACCTGTCAGAATGACAATTATCAAAAAGACGAAAGATAAGTATTGGTGAGGATGTGGAGAAAAGGGAGATCCATACACTATTAATGGGAATGTAAATTAGTACAGCAATTATATTTCCTGTATGGAAGTTCCTCAAAAAACTAAAAATGGAATTACCATATGATCCAACAATCCCACTTCTGGGTACTCACCCAAAAGTTCTGAAATCAGTTTGTTGAAGAGATGTCTGTACTCCCATGTTTATTGCAGCACTATTTACAATAGCGAAGTTATAGGATCCACCTAAGTGACTATCGACAGATGAATGGATAAAGAAAATGATGCATACATACATATGTATACACAGTGGAATATGTTTTGGCCTTAAAAAAAGAAGAAAATGCTGTCATTTGCAACAACGTAGATGGAATTGGAGAACACTATGCTAAGTGAAATAAGCCAAGCACAGAAAGCCAGATACCTCATGTTCTCACTTACATGTGGAATCTAAAATAATTGAACTCATAGAAGCAGTGAGTAGAATGCTGGCCATAGAGGATGGCGGTTTAGGGGAAGGCAGAGATAATGGTCAAAGGGTAGAAAAATCTTAGACAGGAAGAATAAGGTTTTTTTAAATTTATTTTACAGTGTAGTGAGTATAGTTACTAACAGTGTATCATACATCTCAAAATTGCTAAAGGAGTAAATTTCAAATTTTCTCACCACAAAAAAACGATACGTATTTGAGGTGATGAATATGTTAGTTAGATTTAATTATTCCACATTGTATTCACAAAACATAATATCATTTTGTACCCCATAAATAAATGAAATTATAAATTGCCAATTTATAATAAAATAAAATTTAAAAAAAGAAATGTGTCTAGTGAAAACTGAAATGTGTTCTAAATGTAAAATTTACACTGGATTTTAAAGGCTTAATACCAAAAAAAGAATATAAAATAGCAAATTAATAATTTTTATATTGATTACATGTTGAAATGATAACATTTTGGATATATTGAGTTAATTAAAATATATTATTAAAATTAATTTCACCTACTTCTTTTTGTTTTTATAATATTACTACTAGGAAATTTAAAATGATGTGGCTCACACTATATATCTATGGACAGCACTGAACATATCGGGAGAAGACATGGTTATCTAATTTCATACTTAAATCCCCTATGATGTCATTGGGTAATGTGCTTTGGATTTCCTAAATAATTCACTTAAGTCTTTTGTGCATTTGTTTTATTTAGAAAAGATGTCCATTTGCCCCTTTGAGTTTGGGCAGGAAGTCCCACTCTGTGTCATTGGTTCTGGCTTCTTAAGGAATCACCAGTTACAACCTAACTTACATAATATGGACTTGTGAAAGGAAACTCTTTAAAATTCAGAGTTGTGTGAAAAAGGACAGAGCCAAGTCAGTAAGCAATGAGTTCCCCTCTAGAAGAAAATCATATGGGGCCCAGGGTACCATAGAAAAAGGCATCTAAGGTTTGTTGTAAAGAATCCTTCTAACTCTGAGATTAAGTGATTATCTTCATGTCTCATTTTTCTTATCATTAAAAAAGAGGAAAATGCTAATCATAATGGAAAAGCTATTGCTGAATGAAAAATGGCATATCATTAGTAATGGGTAAATGTGTCCATTTTTTTTCAAACAAGCCAAATGAATTGTTCCTTAAAACTCTCAACTAAAAATTAAAATTAGTTTACTTTTTACCCTCATTATATTTTCAACTTTAAGCAATTTAAACCAGGCCCCAATTCAGCAATTGCAGGTCAAGGGCAAAGTTAAGAAACAGTAAGTAGCTGACAATCCATAGGTTAGATTCTGATGATGTAGAAAATGCATTCAGCCCCTGATCATTATTTATCTCAGGATTTAAACAGTAACCGTAATTGTATTCTTTGAACACCAAGTTCCTGCCCCACTCCTCACCCTATCCCGTAGTTAATTAGCAGAGCAGGTCTTATAACAAATACCTACTCAGAAGCACTGGGTGGTAGAAATGCTGTTGATAATTAAACACCACAATAGCACGGAGCCTGTTTCAGGAGCCGCCGAGTGGTCTTGCCCCAGCTGAAGTGCTTACCACACACTCACAGACCCTCCATTGTGCTGGCCAGGGCTGCTCGGAGGGCTAGTTGCTTAGCTGGAGCAGGGACCAACTAAAATGAGAGAAAAGACCAAATCCTGCAAAAGGATCAGGAATGCTGGACTCAAGGGGAAAATATCCTGTAGGTGGAAGTAAAAGGGGGAAGGACCCAAGAAAAAGAGAAGTGGATGGGCAGGAAAATAAATAATAAAATAGACATAACTTTTCTATCTTCTAAGTCCAACCAACCAGCCAAAATGAGTTCACCAATCTCTTGCCAAATAGCGATTAGAGAATTGCAATATGTAAATAATAGGTTGACTCGTGTTCCATTCGGTTTAGAGAAAGTTCACTGAGTTCTTTACGTTTTTAATAAAATGTTGCATAAGTCATTCACCCTCCCTGAGTCTCAGTTTCTCCATCTTTAAAATTAAGGAGGTTGAAAAAGTTCCCATTCTGGGGTCACAAAAATAGGAATGGGGTTCCCAGAACAATTTTTAAGGTGCCAAAGAGCCTAACCTATTGCACCATTACTCAAGATAAAACTACACAGTCTAATACAATTATCATATTTACTTGCTTCTGCTTAAAATATATTAACCCAGTTTGTTAGGTTGATTATCTCATTCTGAACAGATGCTTCTATTGGCAGTTATATGGGTCACTAATAATAGGGAGAAACATGAATACTTTATAAGTCAGCTGGTTTGGTAGACCAAAAAAAAAAAATCTTTCAAAAGAGAATGTTTTATTAAGTTATTAAAAAAATCCATAGGAAAAAAAATAAAGGTTTGCTTGGTGAAATGGTTGGAAACCACTGGCTCAGTCAGAGCCTCTCGAAGTTGTCCATGCAATTACCTCTAACAACAGAGGCAAGTAAGTGGAGTTTCAGGGGCACCTGGGGACTTAACCTGAAAAAAAGGAATCAATTTCTTTAAAGTTTCTTTTAAAAAAAAAAAAAAAAATCTTCAATTTTTTGAAACATTTTCTATTCTCCTCCATAATAGACCTATTTAATTTCCAAATAATGTGTTTTCATCAAAACTGCCTGTAAAATCTGATGCTCTAAAAAGACACATACATTCATATTGTGGCTTCAGAGATGCCCACTGCAGCCCCACCCCACCCACCATCACTACTGTGTTACACTGGTGTTTAGCTAGCCCAGTTTGATGAGCACCAGAATCTAAAGTATCTTGGAAAGCCCACCTGGCTATAAATTTCTATGGAGTTCCCTTGTTAGTCTCTGAACAGGCAAAAAATGCTTCTTTACCTTGAAAAAGTGGAATCCCTTTACCATTATAATTCAAATGGCATCAAGTCTAAAGCACTGGAGGAAAGGGAGAAAGCAGAAAGAAAACGTGTGGTGCTAGGGAGAGCAGGAAGAATGTCAGGGGAGCCGAGCATAGCGCAAGAGAAGCTGTCCATCTGAAATGCCACCTGGAATTCACACCAGTAATAACGGTTGTGGATATAAAAATTAATAGGGGGGATTTCATAGTATTAGAAAAATTTATTTTTATAAATCATGTGTCTATCACCCAAGTGTTGACGCATGCATGCAATTCAAACATGAGGCTTACAATAAAAAGCTCACTGAATAACTTAACAAGGACAATTCCCCCATTTTCTCTATAATTTGGAGTGGAAGAAGGGGGGCAGTGGGGAGAGGGTGCAGTTACTGGGTCAATTAATCAACCTGAAAACTGTGACACAAACTCTGACGCCTAACCTATGTCTAAAAATACACAAATGTATACGAATTTGTTTTAAACTGTCAATGCCTATATTTAGGACCTTCCCAGCAAGGCTATAATGAGACTGTGTTTGAGGGCTTCAGTCATAGCAGACTCTACCATTAATCTGAAGTTAGTTAAATTAACAGCATTTAGTACTGACTTGTCAATCTCACTGCTCCAGGAAATTGCACCTTGAGGCTACTAATATTGCCAATTTTTCCACTGGAGTGTGCGCCCGCGTGTGTGTATGTGTATTTTTTTTCTCCAGAACCTCCACGTTCATACACCATCATTGCTTCCCTACGTCCACAGCACTTATATTATCATTTATTCTGGCCTCCTTTAGCCTTCCCAGGGGATTCTGCATAGTGTAGCTGCTCAGTGAAAGAGTTTTTTAGCTTTATATTTATTTGTTTATTTTTCTGTCATGGCTCATGACTGAGGCTTTTAAATAAAAGTGTGACAGTATTTAGAGTACATGATTGACTGCTACAGCAACATTCATTAACCATGACAAATCTGCAGCAAAACACAGTCCTGAGTGTTCTAAACAGCAACTTGAAAAAGAAAAAAGAAAGAAAGAAAAAGAAAAGAGACTCAACTAATTTTTCATTGACCTCATCTGTAAATAAATTTAGACTGATGGTGCGCAGGGGCAATAATAAATTAGTATTCATTTCCTGTAATTAATGCAAACATGCCTATGAACACAGAGAATATGAATATATAACCACCTAATTTCCATTTGAAAATATACCTAACAAATTTTCACTTATCTTCATATTTTCCCCCTTAATAAGAAGAATGAAATGGTTGGATTTCTTTCCCACCCACCAGGGGGAAATATTGTTTTGGTCACAGGGAGTGTCAAACACATTTCAGCAACAGATCTGCAGAACTTGGTGTTGATTTATTTGATTATTTTGTGATTCCCCTACCACATTCCCATGCCAAGGCTGTCTTTTATCGGTAACAGGAGGGGCTCCTCTGAAGTGACCAAGTGACCATCTAGGCAGGACTTCATATGCATAACGCTGCAAGAAGTAGCCTCCCTGCCTAGCACAAGGATGAGAGCTGTTCTTTCCCCTTCATTGACATAACATTCAATCACACAAGGGTGGGTTGGTAAACAATCGACATAAATCAAATGAACACTATCACACATTGGGAAAAATAGAAATATCAAGCTCTACAACCTCTCTCAGCAAGGGGAGCTTGTAGAAATTACCCTCTTGGACCTGGGCATCTCTGGAGATCATTCCTGAAATCACACAATAATCAAAGATCAATGTCTGATCACATTCAAGTCATCCAGTCATCAGAACTCACTAGCTCAACTGTGGCAGCAACAGTGGAACACTTTGTTAGCAATAAATAGTTGATTAATAATAAGACATATGTACAAAAATGTCCATAAGCAGGGAAGAATATTGTAACAGTAGAAAATCTGAATCAATTTCTACCAAAACAAAACAAAACAAACAAACAAAAACCAAACAACTTCACCAGAATGCAACTTGCCTCATGGATAACTTTTCCTATGGTCTTCCTGGCCCTATGGAGCTTTTGCTTCTAAGTGTTTGTCCCTCTAAAGGTCATGAAAACAAATGTGTGCAATCTAGATTAAAAGTGGTCTTCTTGGGTACTTGATGGTAGAATTCTAATTAGCTGCGCTAAGCAGCTAAAATGGGGTACATGTTTCACGTGGGCCACAGAGCAACAGGAATATCTTAATTTGATGAACTGACCACTTAATCTGATTGTAAATGTCACTAATTAGACTTTATCATAATATGATAGTTAATAACAAACACAGATCCCATTTTCCCAAGGCATTTTTAAAAACCCACAGGAGACTCTCAGCTATATCCTGCCAATGAAGCAACATTTCCCCAGAAAGAAAGAAGAGTCATCCCATTTCTTTCCCTTTAGTTGTCAGCCTGGAAAGCCGAGCGATGCACCTCAACACACTGGTCCAGGAAGCCCAGGAGAGGGTGAGTGAACTCTCTGCCCAGGTGGAGAATGAAGGATTCACTCTAGACAACACAGAGAAAGAGAAACAGCTGAAAGCTTGGGAGTGGAGGTATCGGCTCTACAGACGCATGAAAACGGGCTTTGAGCATGCCAGTGAGTATAAGCAGAGGACTTCTGCATTTTACTAGACTGAGCTTTGGTTTGAGACAGCCAAGCCTTCTTTTACTGATATTTTTGCAACTCTACAGGGTCATGGATGGCCGTTGTCAGCCTATTTGGAGCAAGGGCTCTGGGAGACTGTCAAAGGGTCTTTTGTCTTGCTTGAGTTTCTGGCTCCTAAGGGGTCCTCTGACCACAGCCATGAGGCTTCACGCTTCTGGCCTCCCTCCACCATGTCACACTCATCTAGCACTTTCCACCCGCTACGGCCTAATGCCTAATGACCTGGATGGTCTGATGCCCTAAGTGGCTATATTTTGGGATGGGGAGGTGGAAAAATATTTCTTTGCCTATTTGTCCAGTTTCTGCTTCAAGCTGAACTTTAAGTTGTTTTCAACTCTCCACTGCATTTTTTTTATGTAGAGCTATAAACTGAACACAGGCAACAGAGAAGGACAGTCAATCAATCCATGAATTATGCTTTTGTCTGCACTTCCATTCTCTTTACCAATTCTTTTTGTTAGTTTGAGAAAAGCCTGCTTTTTCAATAATATTCATTAGCACTGGAAAGTACTGCTGAGTGCAGCCCCTGATACAAAAACAAAATATAAAATTCAAACACTTATGAAATATTAAATTCTTATTCTAGAAGGAGATCTTACCTAAACAACAACAAAAAATTAGGCTTGAAATTTAAACATAAGGAAAGATCAGTTCATTAGTCTGGAAATTCTCCACCTCTGCTGCAGGAACCTTAGTTGTGATATAGACAAAGGGCAAAAGCAGTGAAAATTTTGTTTTCTTAAGTACTCCGGTACACTAAGTATCAAGTCTGGGCCTAATCCTTCCTCTTGCAACAAATAATTTGGCAACATTAATGAAAGTTTGCTTTCGATATCAACCATTTCTTCAGCAATGCTAATGTATGGATTTGTTTAAAGAGATTCAGCAACTGCTTTAATAAATGAATTTGCTATTGTGTCTCATTTAGGCCACACTAATTAGAAACAGACATATTTTTAAACTTGTTGTCAAATGTTTGTAATTTTTTTTAAGTATAAAACAACTTCTGGGAGTTAAGCAACACCTAAAGCCATCCAGAGTCCTTTAAAAACTAAGGGTTCTGAGCATGACATCTGCCCCTGCGTTTTTTTTTCTCAGAAAACACTACCCATTTTACTAGAAGGCAGCCTGAGAGCAAGGTGTGTTAGAATACTATCTGTGCTGGAAAGAGCCCAGAGTTAGGCATCTGCAGCCAGGGGCTTTCATCCCGGCTATTTGTCTTCACTGTGTTCTAGTACAAGAAATTTGGCCTCTTTGGGTTGCAGCACTTGCCCTCTCTACCCAACACAGCTGCAAAAAGGCTCCAATGAAATGATGTACGTGAAAGTACTTTTATGAAATGTAAGGGTCTCCACAATGTAGGATCCTGCTTTCACTTTCTGCCCTTCTCTCCACTGATCCAGCCTAGTCTCCTATTGTGTTTCCAGGATACTTTAGGAAGGCTTAACTGGTATTACTTACACTTCCAGAAGATGTGCTAATGCTCAAATAAGACCACAATGGCAACAAATAAAAGTCATTGAGACTTCTAATGAAAATGTTCAAAAGCAAAAGCTATTAGGCTGTACAAACAAATGTTTCCATAGTGTGTGTTTCAGGGTATCCTTTGAAGAGGAGGAACATTGTCTGAAAAGGATTTGCTGTGTTAAGACCCTTGTGTTTTTCCTTCTGTCCCAGGAGCCCCTGAGATGCCAACCAATGTGTGTCTCATGGTAACCAGCAGCACATCACTCACCGTCAGCTTCCAGGAGCCTCTTAGCGTCAACGCAGCTGTAGTAACTAGGTATAAAGGTACTGAACACAACATATTTTTTCACTGCTCTTTCTTTAAAAAGAATCTGTTGTTTGTAAACCACTTGCGCATTTCCTGTGCGTGTTTTTTCTGCTGATAGGGTTTTTTAACCCCATTGACTTTTGGAGTTGAAATATTTCCATAGGCATTCATGTAAAGGAGCCAGAAAGTGACTGAAAATAAGTAACAGAAAGGAAGGACTGTAAGACCAGACTGTCATTCCAAGTCCCTCAATTACTGTCCCATTCGTGTTGCAGAGACCTTGCTCCATGCATAGCATAGGGTTGGGGACAGGTCTGAGTGGGAAACATTGAAGAACCAAACTTGATCTGAGGAGGTGAGGGGTGGGGTATGGAACATAGAAAATAGGGGGCATATTGATAACTATAATGCCAGGTAACTAGGGTTGAAGATTTAAAAAAAAAAAAAAAGAAAAAAAGCAGCTAAAGTATGTTGGAGGTCAGGAAAGAACAAGGGGATGGTAAAATGGTGGCATCAGTAAAGGCCCCCTGGGTGGAGGTGGCATTTGGGCCTGGCTTTGGAGGATGGCTTGGATTTGGACTGGAAGATATTGGGAAAAAGGTAAATTACGAATGGAAAGGACATTGAGCACAGGTATAACAGCAAGAAAATACCAGGACAAGTAGAGGAAAAATAAGGAGTCATGTAGAGGGAATAGAAAATAGCATGGCTCCACTTGAGCATAGGTTCATGAGAAGGTGCAGTGAAATGTGAAATTAGAGAATGAAACTAGGATCAGCACATAGGGGTGGAGCCAAGTTTGAAATCAAGGCTCAGGAGTTTAGACCTTGTGTGATAAATTCTGCAAAGCCATTGAATAAGATGGGGACAAGACCAGAGGTAGACTTTTGAGAGACTGGAGTGGCAATACCGTGTATGATGTATTGGAAGAGATATGGCTTTAGAATAAGGAAATGAATTATGAAGCTATTCAAGAGGGAGGTCACAACAGCCTGATCTGGCTACTGTGGCAGCACCAGGAAAGGAGAGGGAGAGCTCAGAGGAGAAAGATATCTCAGAGGTATTATGATGATAACAGCTAACGCTTCCATAGTGCCTACTATGTGCCAGGCACTGTTTAAATCATTTATGTCTACTAACTCTATTCCATCCTCACAACAATCTCCTGAGGTAGGTATTTTATGATTCCAACTTTGCCAATGAAAAACAGAGGCAATGAAAAATTAAGGAATTTGCCTAAGTGCTCACAATAGAGCCAGATTCATTGTGATATGTTGGCCCTTAAATGTGGAGAAAGAAATACAAAGCTGTTTTCCTCATACACAAGGACATATGGAAATACCCTGAACAGCCCTACAACCTAATAAAACTCTCCACACATATTCCAAGGTGCCAGGCTACAAGGTAGACTTTCTAAGCATTCAGGTCACCAGGGTTCTCTCTGCCTTCAAAAATGTCCCAGCAGTACACATGCCTTTTCTCCTTCCCAGGGGCTGTCCCCAAGAGAACCTCATATATCTCTGAAAACTACCCTGCCCACACCTTGTAACTTTCTGGGGTACTTGGAATTTTCCAGATAACTCCACTCCCTAATACATTAGGTAAGACAGAAGTAAATTGGTTATCCCTGAATTTTCTGCATCAGTCTAAGAGAAGGCAGCCACAGGGCCCTTACAACAGAAGATAAATGAAGCCACCCAGGACGGCCCCCACATAGACATCCTTTGAAACAATTCTGACACTTTCTCTTGGTTTTCTCATCGGCCAAGACAGAAATTCAGAGCAGGTGTTTGTAGGCAATGTTTGGAAACACGGACATTTTCCTATCTTTCTACCTCTCTCCAGCTCAGGATTTTGATGAAGGGTTTCATGGATGCTGCCCAACTTGACATTTCCTTCTTACTTTCGATGAGTGCGCCATCAGGAGCTAATGTATCCAGACTGTTAGCTCTTTGATGCTTGACCATAATGTCAGCAAATTCTATCAGCATTCACGTGTTAGCACGTCTCATCTCAGGAGACTTGCATTTGGGTGAGGTTGAAATGAAAGGTCACAAGTGGGTTCTGTTAGTGACTGGAGGGGATTAATTAAGCATTATAAATAGAATTGTCTGTTGTGTTATAGAGTAGGTTTCCTTGTGTTAATTTATAAGGTCATAAATTGAGTCCTTAACCTGACCACTCTCAAGGGTTATTTAAAACAGCAGGCAGCCTACTGTATCCACAGAGACAGCAGGACAGTTTTTAATTCGGGAGTTGAAGTAATTATTTAATTATGGAAATATTAGCAAAATTACCCTGAGACGAGGCTAATTATTTTGTTTTCTTTCAAAAAAAAAAAAAAAAGAAGAAGAAACAATTGAGAAATCCACAGAATGAAATGGCAATTATCTAATTGGTTAGAGGGAAAGCTTAACCCTGCAGTATTTAGGGTTTGGCAAAAACATCTCACACTACTCTCCAGAATTTCTGGGTTCAGCAAAACCTCAAGCCTATTTTGACAACTGAATATTTTTCCCCTTCATGCTTACGCTAGTGTATATTTGAAAGAAAATCTGAATCCTTCTGTTTCTCATTTGCTTACACCCAACCCATCAACATGTTGTTTTATAAGAGTTTGTTGATATACAGAAATCTTTTTAAGAGTATCTCTTTTTAAGCCTTCTTCAGACCCCAAGGACCACGCACCAGGCCAATTGCCATCACAACTTGGAGATTAAAGGCATCAATTTCAGCTTTAAAACACAGCAAACAGTTTTTAGTGAGACATACTACATTTTTAGGTCTGCACTTATACTGCATAAATTCAGTAAAATGGGGCTAAGAGAGTTACTGTCTGTTTCTAGGTGTTTTCTCCTTGGATTCAAGAGCCTTGCATCTTCTGGTCTCATCTCACCAATTTTTATAGCTTCCAGAGAAAAACTAGAGTTATTTCAGACGTTTTGATGCTTTGGACAATTGCCAGAACTCCGTTCCACATGTTCTCCTCACTGCCTCGGGCAACCTGCCTGAACCTCTCATTTGCAGATTATATGTTATTTTTCTGCAGGCCCAAAGCACAAAACATTTTCAAAAGTGATTTTGATGCTCTTTGCAGGGTTGGAATGGTGGAGGTGGGTATAAGGGAAGGTATCCTGTAACAGGTACAGTATAGTATCTCTTTTCCATCTGTGGGATGAATGATCTTCTAGGTTTTTTGTTTTTTTTTTTTTCAATTGGGACTTGAAGTGTTCGCACTTTGGGAGTTGCTGATGACAAGATGCTACAGTAGTAGCCACAGTGCCTGTGAGCAGTATCCCCATTCTGGTGGTGTCCTTCCCTGCCTTTCTTCCCACCTTGTTTCCTAATGGGTTAGAAAGTGCCACCTTAGTTTCTCCCTACAAAGGCTTGTAATAGCAAATTGTTTAACTGCTCTTCACTTGGTGGCATTTTTTAAAATAAGAAAGCATTTCTCCTTGCAGAGATGTCCAGGGCCTTTCAGGAGGTGCTATGTATCTGCTTCTGCAGAGGCCAAGCCAGTGCCTCTGCCAACCACCATCTCCAGTTTCATTCTTAGAAGGAGAGGGAGCCAAGAATTCCAGGGGGATGTCCAGGGGCATTTCAGTTTCTTGGAGGGAGAGTCCAGGAAACCCTCAAAGTTGATCATTTATAATGATAGTGTGAACTTGGTCATAACTTGATGACTTGGGTCATCTTTTCAACTTGAGAAAATCTTGACCTCACAGGGCATAGGTGCACATTGGTCTTTTTACCCCTTCTGTTATTTTTTTTTTCTCCTATTCCTTGTAGTTGAAGGAATATTTGTCTACCAAGAAAAATGCATTGCATTAAAGCATATAATTATTTTCTATGATTAATTAATTGAAGAACTAATCTGATCGTAAGCATAAGGTAGCTACCCTCATTACTAGATTGAAGTGATATAATTCCACGAAGCAGCCTGTCTGGGGACAGAGAAGGGGGGATGAGGCCAAAGGTTTGCAAGATGAGAGAAACTAGGCGGGGCAGAAAATGTTATGTCCAAAGGACAGGAGACTCAGTGGATGAACATTTTTTGCATGTGGGTGAAAATGTGAAAGTGAGTTGAGCAACTAAATGTATGATGGGGGGAAATAACAGGTCCAGTGGGGATGAGAGAAGGTGGACAGTACAAGGCAGCACTGCTCAAGAGTCATTTCTTCTAAGCTGCTAAGGCTTCCACATCCTTAGCTTCCTCCACTAGTTGCTGAGTTTTCAGGATACAGCCAATTTATTCTTCAACCATCTGGTGAACCACCTTAAGACCTTTCTCCAATAATACATGTTGTAAAGAATAGCTTTTTGCAGTTTCATCATTTAAAATATTTCTTAACCCTTAAACAATATAGTACAGAGTTATATAAAAGACCAACACCCTCCTCCACCTTCCCCCAATCTCACATCTGTACCTCAAAGTGAGTTTCTGCAATAAGTGTGATGTATGCCCTTACAAATCCTTCCTTGATGTACATACACATATATGTATATATAAAAATATATAGTTTTATTTGTGCACTCTAATATAAACATTATTATATAATTTACCTAATCCTACAATTGGATTTTTTTCAATTCAGTGATATTTTTGTAGTTCAACAATATAACATATATATCTTTCTATGCCAGTATGTTTAGATCCTCTTGATTCTGTTTAATAGCTGTATAGTGTTCCTATTCCATAGGTAGACATGTAATCATTCTCCTGCCAATGAACATAGGTTATTTTAAATTTTTTTTCTATTATATAATGTTATAATCCTTATGTGCCTCTATTTTACCTGCAAGAATATTTTTTCTAAGCCTGTTAACTAGAAGCAGAGGGTGTGTTTGTGCATTTACACACTCTGTCTCAATGATCTCGCTACAGTATGTAGATACAGTATCTACTGTTGCTAATATTATACAGTAACTTTACAGTATATTTTAACATCTAGTAAGGTAAGCTCCTTGCCATGGTAATCTTTTTCAAAATGTCTTTGTTAGTCACACATATTTTCTCTTCCAAATGAATTTTAGAATTGGCTCATCAAGTTCAATTTTTAAAATCTTATTGGGCTTGCAGCATATTCCTAAATTAATTTGGGGAAACTTCCTGTCCATGAGCATATCTTCCTAATCAAATTGAATTTTACATATTCAAGACAGTCTAATTATTTTCTTTATATAGATCTTCTATACTTCCTGTTGGGTTTCATGCTAGGTATATTTTAGTTTTTGTCGTGATTATAAACGAACTCTCTTTTCAAGATGTTCTCTAATTCACTGTTATAGGAAAGTAAGTATTATTAGTTTAAAAAAAAATCTTTAGTCAGCTGCTTTACTAAAATCTCTTAGTAATAGCTTTTTTCAGTAGAGTGTCTTGCATCTCTTAAGATTTTTTTGGGGGGGGAGGGTATATCATCTTCAAGAATGATACTTTTTGTCTCTTTTGTCTAATATTTTTCTGTCTTTTTCTGATCTCACTTCATTGACAAGAATCAATGTTAATTCTAGTTCCCACTACATTGTGAATAGTAGCTGTGAGAGTTGATATCTTTCTCCCTTACCTGCTTTTGTGAAAATACATCTGATATTTTACCATTAAGTATGACATCTACTGTAGGTTTCTGGTAGATACCCTTTATCAAATTAAACAAGTCTTATTTTCTTTCTAGCTTGCTAAAAAGTGCTTTTGTTTTATTTTATTTTATTTTAAGTAAGAAAAATATGTTAAATAATATAATAGTCTTTCCATATTTTTCCTAGAAGATAATCAGTTTTATATGGATTATGATTGTTGATATAATGTTGTACATAGTAGTATCACAAAATTTTTAAATGTCTGTGATTATAGCCCCTTTAATATATTAAAAGTTGTACATTTGTGCCTTTTCTTTTAGAATTGTTGAATATTTGTCTATTTTATTGGTTTGTTTGAAGAATTGACTTTTTGATTAATAAAATCTATTTTTTTGTTGATTTTATATTTTATTAGTTTTTGGTTTTACCATTCCAATTCCTGCTGCTTTCTCTGGTTTTACTTTATTGTTTCTTTACTAGTTTTGTTTTTGTATTTGAAATTTTAATTTACTTTTTCCTTTATTTTTTTTGTTTTCTAATCCATGGATTTTAAGACTATAAATGTTCACCTGAGTACTGTTTTGCCTATATCCAAAAAGTTTAAAATGTGGTGCTGTAATTATCATTTATTTGTAAGCAATTTGTAATTTGTTTCATTTCTACCTTAATCCAACAGTTCTTAGATGAGTCATCTTAAATTTCCAAGTGGCCAGATTTTATTTGCTCTATTTTTATTAGTAATTTCCAATTTTATTACACATGTTTTATATTAATAAAATCCAAAAATATGGACAGTATCCTTTTGGGAATTTTAAAATTCTTACTTGGAGCTAACCACTGAATCAGCTGTATCATATATGGGGTTTGAGGAGAATGGGGAAACTCCACTGGGTATAAAGTGTGAACATGTGTGTATTGTTTAAGTACCCTGGTTTGTTTGCGAAAGTATTTGTCCCTTTGATCGTTGATCTCTGGGAGAAGCTGCTTTATTTGTCTGGCTTCATGCTGTTTGCCTCAATTTCTATTTTGGTTGTAGTTGACGTTGCTTTCAGTGTGTTTCCATTGCCTGCTGTCTGTCTTTTCTCTCCTCTTTGATTTTTATCCTTTCCAGGACATTTCAAATACAATGTCTCTTGTAAAGAGCATATAGTCAATGTATTTACTCAATCTGAGAATCTGTCTCTTTTTATACATACTTTAAAATTTTTTGGTCCAAAGTGAAAGAAGAAGGGTATTTTTTTGAAATTTGTACTGAAAAGCTTATCATGAAAAAACCATCACCGTTTCCTCCATCCTTTCCACCCTCTTCTCAGAGCCAGCCACTTTTAACTTCATTAGCTCTGGTGGTTACCTCTCTACTTTAATGAATATGCTTCTATGGCTATTTCTTGATTTATCAATAGCAGGTCTTATCTATGCAATTATAACTATGACAGAAAATAATTTAACTCTCTCCTAAAACCACATTCATCTGTACTCCCCTATTCTGTCAACAGTTGTATTTCTATTTTTAATTGTCAACAATGTTTATACTATTATGTGGGTGCATTTTTGATATTGCAAAGTCAAGTAGTGTGCTATGATTATATTTCTCTTCCTACATATTTTTCTGAAATCTCTAATTACCTTTTTCTCTTTCCTACATTACTTACCATTATCATATTTTCAGTTCCTTTCAAACAATCCTTTCGGAGTAGTACCTATTTTCCCATTAGTACCTGTTTTCCCTTCCAGAGTACACTCCACTTCCATTCCACCATATAATAATAACTCTTTAGGTTTGCAATTAGGGAAATGCAAATTAAAACCACAATGAACTATTACTACATACCTATCACAGTATTAATAGTAAAAATTTTTTAAGTAGTGACAATACCAAACGCTGGCAAGGATTTGTAGAAACTGGATCACTTATACATTGCTGGTGGGAATGTAAAATGATACAGCCAATTCGGAAAACAATTGGTAGTTTCTTTAAAAAAAAAACTAAACATGCAACTACCATGCATCCTACCCCTTACATTATTCGGCATATAACCCAGAAAAATGAAAGCTTATGTTTGCACAAAAACCTATACACAAATGTTTATAGCAACTTTATGCATAATAGCCAAGAACTGGAAACAGTCCATATGTCCTTAAGTCAGTGAATGGTTAAACAAACAGTGGTACATCCATACCATGGAATACTACTCAGCAATAAAAAGAAACAAACTATTTATACACACAACAACCTGGACAAAGTCTACATACTGTATGATTCCATTTATGTAATACTCTTGGGATGACAAAATTATAGAAATAGGGAACAGATTAGTGGTTGCCAGGAGGAGATGAGGAGGAGGGTAGAGGGTAGATGGTGTGTCTAGCTCCCTTTCTTGTTTCCTAGGTACTGGGATGCATTGTAAAATATCACGTTTACCTTTTAAAGGATTTGGAAAGAGAAAGGGCAGGGGGCATGTGTGTTGATTTGGCATCTTGATTCAATCTCCAAGTCACTTCTCCTTCTTACTCAGACTGTATGCTCAGTAAATATGACCTAATGCTAATGTTAGCTTAAGCCAACATACTTGTGAAAGCATATCTGCTTTTCAAAAAATTATGTAATTTACCTAGAGACAAACATGAAACTAGGTTTTTATATCAGCTGGTGAAGAATTATTAATATTTCTGACATTGATTTCTTCTTCCTGTTATATTTGGAAAATCATAGAATAATAATTTTTTGGAATATGTGTGTTTTTCCCTAAGGTTCCTTGAAAATAGAAATCCTGTCTTTTTCATTTCTTCTCCTCACCTGCTACATTCCAGTAGCATTGGCCTTCTTTTTGCTCTTGAATCAGTTCCTCCACCACAGGCCCTTGCATATTATGATCCTTGTGCCTAGAATATTGCTCCTCCTATCACCTGCCCACTAATTGTTCAGATCTCTTTTAATAAAAAGTCATTTCTGGCTGGGTGTTGTGTCTTACACCTGTAATCCTAGCACTTTGGGAGGCAGAGGCAGGAGGGTCACTTGAGACCAACATAGCCTAAAACTCTGCCTCTACAAAAAATATAAAAATTAGCCAGGTGTGGAAGCATGCACCTCTAGTCCCAGCTACTTGGGAGGCTGAGGCAGGAAGATCATATGAGCCCAGGAGACTGAGGTTACAGTGAGCTGTGATAATGCCACTGCACTCTAGCCTGGGCAACAGAGTGAGACCCTGTCTCAAAAAAGAAAAAAAAAAAGTCATTTCTTCAGAGAAGCATTTTTCTAAGTATTTACTATAAATCAGGCCTATCATAAGTTCTATTATGTCTTTCACCTTTTCTTCAAAGTAATGTTTATAGCTGTAAACATCTATTTTTATGTGGTATATTTTTTAAGTGTAAACAGATTTCTTTATTACAGAACTTCTTAGAGTCCATCATACCTAATATACATAATGAAATAGTTTCCAAATTTAATTTGCTCATCACTGGGTGTTTCATGGGAAAAATGTTTCAGGGGACCCTGAGAATATTTAAACGAGGAATTCTCAGACTAAGCTGCACATTAGAATCACTGGGGATCCATGCAACAGCCCCTTCTAAGACGAAGCAAATCTAAGTCTTTGCAGGCTAGAGGCTCAAGCTTATATACGTTCATGTTTTTAATGTGTGTTCATGTTTTTAATGTCTATCCCTCCCATCCCAGACTATAAGCCTCATGTGAGTAGGAACTTTTTGCTCATATCTGTATTCCTAGTGCCTAGCATAGGGCCCAAGAGATATACGAGTACTCAATTAATTTATTCATTAAAAATTTAGTGACACCTACTATATGTCAGGCTGTATTCTAGGCAGTGGGGATATAACCATAAGCAAACAGACCAAAAACCCCATCTTTGAGGAGCTTACATTTTATGGAGTACTAATAACGCATAGCAAGGAGTTTTAACATACCAGGCCATGTTCTAACGACTTTATATGCATTAACTCACTTAATCCTCACAAGGTATCATTAGGTGGTATTATAACCTCTAATTTAGGGTTAAGAAAACTGAGATACAAGGAGGTTGAGAAATTTTCCCAAGGTCACATAGTGAATAGATCGCAAAGCATGGGATTGAACCCAGGCAATGTCGCGCTCGGGCCCATGCTCTAACCACTACAGAATCCTGGGTGGCAAAATATCTCTGAATGAATTAACCAGCAAATGCATGAATCAGTTTCTGAATCACCCATTGCCTAGCAAAGTGCCCCTTTCATAATGGCAGGCCAATCATCTAATCCAATCTCCCGTCCTCTGCTCTACCTCCACGCATCCCTTAGAGGAGTCTCCAGCCTTGGCTTGAGTAGCTCTACACACAAGGGGTGCACCGCCCAGTAGGGCAGCCTTTTCTGTTGTCAAATAGGAGTTTCTAACCCTTACGGCTCATGTCCTTTATTTTAGAATCAGGTAGGCTGAGTCATGGATAAAATAAATGCATTGTGGACACAGCAAACACACTATTAACTTTTAGTCTTCTCCAAACATTTCATACAGTATGGAAAAATTAATAACCAACCAAAAATAAACAAACAATTGTTAAGATGACTTACAGTCTGGCAACAACTATCCTGCTTGTTCAATCTCAGGACAATCTGCTGATCCTTTTACTCTAGAATGTGGAAACGGGATTAGTGTCAGAAGTTAGAGAAACCATATTTCAGAAAAATTTTTATAATATTGACTGTGTATCTATCATAGGGCTGATATTGTGCCAGGTACGTTCATATGCAAAAGCTTCCTGATAATTTTCCATTGATTATAGCTTTGACTTTCAAGAGTACCCAGAAAGAATGTCTTCTAATGTTTGACAATTGCTATTATATTCCTCTTTTTCCTTTTTTTTTTTTTTTGTTCCAGGCTGTAAATATCCCCCATTTCTTTCATTTCCCTTCATGTGGCATGGTGACTCTTCCTCCTAAGTGTAGGGCCCACAGTTGAACAAAATCTTCCATCTACGGCCTGAGTAGCTCTGATACCAATAAGACTGAGTCTTTGACCATTCGGACACAATACTCCCGAGGAATACACCAAAAATTCTCCTTACCTAAGACTGCTGCAGGAAAGGGTCCAGTAGAAAGTTCATCATTAACGCAGTCTTTAGACATGCTTTTCCTTTCCACTCTGCCTAATAGACCCCTAGTCATCTTTCAAAAATTTTGCAGGCATCACCTCCTCATAAAGCCCTCACCGACTCCCACCTCCCACCTCCCACCCCGACAGAACCAACCAGTTACATCCTCTGTAACACTTCAGTGCCTTGCAAACATTATTTCCCTTCAACACATTAGACAGCATGGCATTTTTTTTTTTTTTTTTTTTTGCATACCTGTCTATATGAACAACTTGAATGCAAAAGGAAATTGCATCTTACCAACTATCATATCCTCAGTGCACACTGCCTGGCTAATTGTGGAACTGAACTAAACTCCAGATGAGAAAGAACTATGAAAGAATCTCTGTGTAAAGACAAGAAGAAAATGTAAGAATAGGTATTATTTGTTTATTATTATTCAACAAACCTGTGGAAGGCCTTCAGCCAGGTAATGTGAGCACAATGAAGATGTATTACATGTGATTTCTGCCCTCAGGGAGCATATATGAATAGTTAAGGGGTCATTTACTTTTTTATCCATTCATTCATCCACTTATCATTCAATAAGCACCTCTGAAGTTCCCACTATGTGCCAGGCACTTTTCTAGTCATCATGGACACAGCAGTGAACAAAATCAACATAGTTCCTGCTGAAGTGGAGTCCCTAGCTTGGCTATGCAAGAACATACTGATATTTAGGCATCCATTCCTTCACCACAAGTCAACAAATACTAAGTGCTTATGATATACTGGGTACTGTGCAAGGCACTGCGTATGCAACAATGAACATGATAAACACAGTCTCCTTGCTTGTAGGGATTAGAGGTTAGTGCTGGAAAAAAAAAAAAAAAAAAAAAAAAAAAAAAAAAAAGCTCACCAATGTAAAAATTCACTTTGCAATTTAAAGAAAATAAAGCCTGTATTGACACAAAGTGTTGAGGCTGGAGTTTTCTTTTCTTTTTTTTTTTTTTTTTTTTTTTTTGAGACAGAGTCTCACTCTGTTGCCTAGGCTAGAGTGAGTGCCGTGGCGTCAGCCTAGCTCACAGCAACCTCAAACTCCTGAGCTCAAGCGATCCTCCTGTCTCAGCCTCCCGAGTAGCTGGGACTACAGGCATGCGCCACCATGCCCGGCTAATTTTTTCTATATATATTTTTAGCTGTCCATATAATTTCTTTCTATTTTTTTAGTAGAGATGGGGTCTCGCTCTTGCTCAGGCTGGTCTCGAACTCCTGAGCTCAAACGATCCGCCCACCTCGGCCTCCCAGAGTGCTAGGATTACAGGCGTGAGCCACCGCGCCCGGCCAAGGCTGGAGTTTTCAACTGGCTTTTTCCAACACCCATCTTTCAATGAGCCTCACCCCTAATCCCTTTCCTTTGTAACTGTAGCCCACAGCTCTCTTCTCGAACCTCCAACCCTTCAGTTTCATCCTGCACAATGCTGGCTCCCCCAAGCTCACTGTCTTCGGTGCACTTGCCACTGGAAAGTTTCTGCAAAGGTGATCACATCACCAACTGAGTCGAGCAGCTTATTCCTCCCTCCTCCCTGTTACACACCCCTCAGGAACTTTGGAGCCATGAAGCTTCTTGGCGGAGAGAGAGGCCCACCAGGCAGCTCTTTATTGCCATGCAACTGTGAGATTCCTCCTCACACTTCCTTCTGGGGAAAAGTCAGCGTGCCAATGGATATTTAACAGTGGAGCAGTGCGCGGTGACGTGCCAAGCCTCCCCCGCCTCCCACCCAGCCCCGGCACCACCTCCCACCGCCATCCCCAGCCCTGGACTGAACAAACTGCATCACTTACCCCCTGGGAGCCTGGCAGTTCCTGAGCCCAGACGCCCCGGGGGCTGGTGAGCTTCCAGTGGCCGCAGAGGCAGGTCTCCTGGCCACTCGAGGCAGGCGCAGACTCAAGCACAGCTCTGTCCCTGACTACCCAACTGGATACACAGCTGGCACTGCAGATGACGAGCCACTTTCTAGGTCACCTTCTCCCCACAGAGATTTTCTCTTGGATCCTTTTTGGCCAGATCCCTTTGCAGCATTATAGTTTGTCAGTAGCCCGCGACTGCTTTCTAGAATTTCTCTCCAGGAGAGAGTGTGTTTTTCTAAGAAATAGGTGTTCTAGCCTGAAGCCTCATTTCATGTGAGGGCTCAAAAATGAAACCAAAATAATCACCCTCAAGTCTGGAAACCGAGGGGCCTCTCCACTCCCTGAAGAGTGCTTCCTTTGGGGAGGTGGGAGGTGGGGGTGGTCCTTCGTGTTGTTTTAATAAAATTTCTCTAATTATAAAAATAATATAGGCTCCCTGTATTCAGCCAGGCTCCCAACAGAAGCCACATTCGGCTTGAATTTTGAAGAGATTATTTACAGAGAGGTGAGAAAGGTTCGTGAACGGACAAGGGACTTGGAAGCCCTGGGGACTAGCTGTTATCATTCCTCCACTTGAAAGGGAGAGAGGGCTGGAAGGTGGGGTGGGGGGAGCAGCAATCCAAGCTGTTGGGCGAAGAGACACAGCCACAGCCAGACTGAGGCACTGGCTGCACCCAACCCCAAGCCTGAGGGCAAGGGGACCTGGGGGCTGCAGTCCATCGGGGTCAGCCTCCCACAGACAGGGAGTGGGACAGAAAAGGTAAAAAAATAAAAGGGGTTCTGGGGTGAAAAGAAAAAATAGTTGTAGAGGACAAATGGAAAAACCAGTGTAATATTTACTAATTGTAGAACATGGCAAAGAGCAGAAAATTGAAAAGCAGAAAAAAAAAATCACCTTTAGTTTTACATCCCAAAGAAATCTACTCCTGGAAGGAAAGTCTAGTATTCTTCAATGTCTTTATAATAAAGTTGAGATTGTATATTCAATAATATTGGTGACTATTTGTCGAGCCCATATGATGAGCCAAGCATTGGGTCAAGGCTTTATAAGCATTGTTTCTTCTAAGTCTCACACAGCCCTGTGGAATAGGCACCACGAGTAAGTTCCCTCCTAAAGAAGGAAGAACCTAAGGCAAAGAGAGGAACTGGCAGAAGGTCTTACAGCCCGTATATGCTAGCGTCAACTTTAACCTCAGCCACTGATCCCCGAGTCTCTGCTCTTAATGACTATGCTACCCCACCAGCTCTTCCACTACCCGCCAGCAGGTCCCCATGTTATGACTGTTGCTTTGAAGCATTGTTTTAATTCATCTATCATATTACATGGAATATGTCAATATGCATTTTATTCTTTTTCAGTTGTTGGATATTCAAATTGCTTCTAATTTTTTTCACTATGATGTGTGCTGCTTCCATGAATGTCTTTGTAGTTAGGGCTTTTCCTGCATTTTGGATATTTCTTTAAAGGACAGTTCTAACACTTTTTTCCCTATTCTGATTTTTCTATAGTTTCAAATCACATAATTACAGTTAGCTAAATGTGAAAATGGGAAATAATGGAAAAACTGTCCTATTCTACCACTCCACCCCACCCCAAGGAAATATTTTTCCCCCAAGGAAAAAAAATAAAATTTAAAAATTAAGTATAATTTTATACTCATTACACTTCTCATGATCAACAAGCTCAAATTTTAACAAAAAATGGCATCTAAATGGGGTACCAGGGGGAGGCGGCAGTAGGGGCTTTACCAGACTCCACAGTCTAAATTAGGTCTTCTTATTATATTCTCTAAGGGCACCGTGTACGTGTCTCTCATAGTCTCTTTCTCACTTTGTAATTTCATCTTTATCTATATATTAATTACTTAATATCTGTTTTTCTTTCTAGATTATATTCTCCATGAGGGTAGGAACTGTGCCTATTCAGCTCACCATTATAAACCCAATGAGTGGCACAATGCCTGGCACAGGGTATATGATTATTTGTTGAATAAACGAATTTATGTCTCTGATTGCTGGCCCTGGAAGTGCTTGTAAACATGGTTTCAGTAAAGTACACACAACGTTTTCCTCCTTCTCTTCATGGTTAAACCCAAGAGAAAGTGCTCTCTCTGACTTCTGTCTTGGCCCTGACTCCGTACTAACTGTATGACCTTGGACACAGAGGTCACAACTTCTCTGAGCTTTGGTTTTCTTTGCTATAAAACAGCTAGGTTAATTTATCATCTCTCAGGACTCCTGCTCTAACATTCTGTAATTTCATTGTTTAGTCCGAAGGTTAAATAAAGTTGATGATGCTGCATAGATTTAGAACTCAATAGCATAGAGTTAATCTATGGAAATGAACAAGCTCTCTGGTGAAGAAAGATATCCATGGAATATATGAGATACTCTGAGACATGCAACCATGAATTGGAAAAGACACAGAACTAAGAGACAAGTCATCACTCTGCCACCTACTAGCTTTGTGATCTTGGCATACATTTCATCTCTGCTAGGCTTCAGTTTCTTTACATATAAAATAAGGACAGTATTACCTGTCTTAGTTGCTTCATGTATTGTTATGAGGATCAAAGCAAATGAGATAATATAACGGAAAATTCTTTCTATTATAATGTGCTATGTAAATGTAAGATGATCTTAATCATTAAGTTAACATAAACTTCATAATATTAACACATTACAAATCCAAAATTGCATTAAACAATGCAATACTGATATATACTAGACCAATGGATTAGAAGGAAAAATCCATAGTAGCTCCAAATAGAGTATAAGATAAAAGTGATATCACATATCAGTGGGAAAGAGACACACAATTCAATAAAAAGGCTACTGGATTGCCATCTGAAAAATAAAATGAAATTGAATTCCTGTCTCACAGTTTATTTTAGAGTAAATTACAAAGGGATCAGATATTTCAATGTAAAAACAAAATAATAAAAGTTCCAGAAGAAAACATGAGAGAAATCTTTTATAACTAGAGTTAGGAAAGGCCTTAATAAACATGATTCAAAATCTACAAAAAATTCAACCTCACTTAAAAAAAAAAAAAAAGAACTTCAGCAAAAACAATTATATAAGCAAAGTTTAAAAAAGATAAATTGTATACCAGTATACATAGGCTCATCTTTTTAATATATAAATAGCTCTTAAAAATCTATAAGAAAAAATGAGGAAGAGAAAAGAAAAGAAGTGACTCCTAAGCATATAAAAAGATGTTCAAACTCTCTCATTAGAAAAGAAATGCAATTTAAAACAACTTGAGATAAGACTTTTCACCTTTCAGAATATCAAAAACTTCAAAAGTTTAATACATACTCAGTAGATTAGAATCTATGAAACAGTAATTCTCATATAATGCTAGAAGTGCACATTTCTATGACCCTTATGAAGGTCAGTTGGGCAATATCTATCAAAATTACAAATGCAAATAACCTTTGACCCAATAATTCTAATTAGTGGAATTCATCTTACAGATACACTTACAGATGTATAAAATGACATATAAATGAGAGTTGTTTGTAAGAATTAAAAAGTATAAATTGCATCAATGCAGTTTAAGAGTAAAATATAGAATATCTTTCAATTGAGAGCTAGTTAAATAAATTGTCATACACATCCATACAAAGCAGCTATTAAAAAAGAACATGGAATCACACTAGGTATCATACATGAAAAAACTTCCAAGATACATTAAGTTAAAAAAAGCTTAGAAGAACATATATAGTATGCTACCTTTTGTGTAAAATTGGGGGAGGAGGATCTAGATTCATATCTGCTTGAATATACATAAAGAAACTACGGAAAGATGTGTAAGACACTAAGAACTAAGTGGATACCTATGTGGGAGGGCAAATCTGAGAAGTAGTAAAACAAGAAATGAGGGAGACTTATCACTGTATAACTGTTTATACCTTTTGGTTTTTGAACCATGTAGCTATTCAAAACATTCAGTTTAATAAAAAGGTCAAAATAAAAATAAAGTTTATGGGATACAGAAGAAACAAAGTGAGATGAGAGAGGAAAACCACTGGAAATAGATCAGACAGAAGACTACCATAAAGGAACTGTCTTTAAAGATCACATAAGGACAGTCAAAAGGGTAAGCCTAAGTGGAGAGACACTTTTCATCCTATACCCAGGAGTAGACAATGTTCAAAAGAAGAGAGAAAGAGAATAAAATTTTCTGTAAATTCCCATAATGTTTTTCTTATATTGACAAACAGGAGAGAACAATACAGTAAGCCAAAGTGGGCAAATTATTTCAGATCTTTCAGGGAGAAAGAAAAAAAATAACCTGTTGCTATCATTTCTGTGACCATAGGGGGTGAATTTCATGGAGCAGACTCCCATAATGAATGAAATAATAAATTTCTCCGAAAGAGTCTTTTGTAGTGCTTATTTAAGCTATCAGGAAAGTGAAGAGTCTTAAATGACAAGAGTGTTTACATATTTAATTTTTGTGTAACCTTAGAACCATAAAAGCTCTCTCTTTCAGATGGGGAATATGTGACACATGCAGTTAATTTCCACATTAAATTATTGAATGAAAAATACACACATTATCCATTGTGACTCCAGGATTAGGTCAGGTCAAATTTTATTGCTTTTGGCCAAGGGCTTTTGTAAGACTTACAAGGCTAAGAGCAGGTACAGTGTGATCTCTGGTATAAGTTATAGAGTTAGAATGCGGTTCTGAGTGGGAAAATACTTAGCATTTCAGAGGTAATTTCGTGAAAGTCATCATGAGACTAGCACAGTACCGTGTTGATTTAACTGGAACTTTATAAGATCACTTTAGCTCTGGTTTCTGAAACTGCCAAGGTTCATGTATCCACCTGACAATAAATAACCAACTTCTTCTGGATTGATCTGTAATGGATGCTAATTTGAATTAGCCCCAGGAAGTTTCTGGAATGGGGCCAGATAAATATAGGGAGGGAAAAAAGGAGGAAGGAAATCGTGGATGATTCTCTAGCTCAGGGGTCCCAAAAATAAACATTTGATGAGCTGAAAGTGTCTAATAGTATCTGCCTTCAAATTTGGAGGTGAGCATGGATCCCAGAAAGGGTTTAATTATTTTATCAGAATAAACAAAATTTGTGTCTGATAAAAACCATGTACTCCACAGAGACTTTTGAACAAAGTGCTATCCCTGAGGTTAGTTTATGAAAGAAACGTAGTGGAAGTAGTAGCAGTAATAATAGGAAATACTTATTGAGTTCTTATTATGTGCCCAGCTAAATGTTTTGTATGTATTATAGAATACATACAAAAACATCATAGACTGCTCTATGATGAAGAGAACCTTCAATCCTCTCAACAGTCTTATGAAGTGGGACCAATTCTTATCTTTGTTTTGTAAAAGAGGAAATTGAGGTTCAGAAAAATTAAGAAGTTACTAAAGTCTAATAGCTGGTAAGTAATGAAGCCAGAATATCTATTCCTCCAAAGTACATGCTCAAGACATCATATCAAACCTCCATCGATGTCAAAACACATTCACATTTTTATTGTTCTATGGAGTTTACTTATAATCAATAGATGCTCTGTGTTTGATTATGGCTTCTTGAACATAGACTTGAATTCAGGGGAATCCAACCATTCCCAGTTCAGAATTGCCAAAGTATCAGAAAACTAAAAATAAAATAGAAAATCATTTAGAACCTTGTTACAAAGAGGTTTTTGGCTATATTAACCATAGATCATTTCAGCTCCATACTTCTGTATCAGAAATAAGTTAGACTGGAATTATCTTAGAGCTGGGTTTCAACAAAATTTCTAGATGCCTTCTTCAATACCTGCAATTACTACAAACTTTTTCAATATGAACTTTCTAGAAGAGTACTTTATTAAGCACAAATAGCTAAATATTGAAATTCCTTATATTGGTCAATCAGTTGGCCCATAATATTCCAAAGCGTCTCTCTGAAAATTATTAGAGATGTTTAGGACTTTTATCTCCCTGTTTGTACTTAACCATATCTTCTCCATTTGTCTTCTTTGAGACACTGTAGTTAAATCTGAGTTCCTGTTATGAATTAACAGAGGTATAAATTGCTAGTGGTGGATGGGATAAAGACACCTGTGAAAATGGGGGGCCTTTTATGTGGACCCTCCAGGAATACTCTCTGTATTATCTTAGTGGTGGGGAAATAGAGCAATCAGCTTCTTTATTCTCAAAAACTACATTCAACTCACAGATACTGCAGAAAAAGAGAGGAAAGGGTCAAAGATACTAAGGTTCCATTATTGGAATAACATAAGCTTTTATTTCTGTTACCTATTTCAAAATTATTTATGCCAGGTAAAAAAATAATAATTACTTTTGAATGTTTTAAAATGATGTTGTCTGTGATGTGAGAATTCTTCCTGCTTACAAACATAACTGGCTCCTGAAAGATCAGCATGACGGATTCTGGGGAGATGGTTAAATTGATATAAAAACAAAAGTTTCTCCTCCCCTGTTAGGCTGGGTTTGACTACAAGAATTAACAATGACTAATAGCTAAGGGTTGGGAGGAAGTCATGAGATCATGTTACTTAAGACACAAAATGGTAAATGCTCTTAAGATTTTTTTAAAATCCACATCTTACAATTTGTTTCTCCATCCTATGAGATTCCAAAAAAGCAAGTACATTGCAACAATCTTAAAATCTCATCCAGGAACAACTTGCACTTACAGGAAAATGAAGTAGATGCCCTTTTCCCTATTTCTCCTGCTAAATATAGCTAAAAACACTGGGAATTGTACAAAAAACAAGTATAAGATCCTGAAAGGTGAAGAGAAAAGGCAGACCAGTTAGGAACCTTAGGACCTAAGAACAACATAGAAGTGACTTCTCAAATTGGAGATGAAGAACAGCCCTTACTAGTTTCATTTATTTAAAAGTTTGTTCCTAGTGGCATCTAAATTAATCCTGATTGCTGACTGCTCTATGATGAAGAGAACCTCATAGAAGTTAATCAGCATCTCTTTAACTGAGACTCAAATAGCATTCATGACCCTTGTTGCTCCTCATTAAGCCAAGTTATTCCCAGATAGCTACATCATCTCGATACTCTTACGATGTCTATTTTTTTTTCCTAAAACATGAGTTTAATAAAGGAAGAACGGGTACTATTTTTTAAATGCAAGCAATCACAAGTTCCTTCCTCATTTATTGGAATTTGTTTCCAGTTCCTCTACTTTGTAGCTGTGTGACCTAAAGCAAGTTTACTTAACCCCTCTGGCCTCAGTTTCTTCCTAAAATAGGAAGACAATGCTTCTGTTGTTTTCAGAGTCATAAAAATGGATCCACAGTTACTTAATTATATATATTTTTGTTTTAAAAAAATAACTGACAGTACAATAACCATTAAGCAGGAGAAAAGCCAGGCCAATTTTGAGACGTAGAACTCCAAACAACAGATTTTCCATTTTTTATTTTTGACAAATAATAATTGTGTATAGTTATGGGTATCATGTAATGTTTTGATCTGTGTATACATCATAGAAAGAGTCAATCAAGCTAACATATTCATTACCTCATCAGTTTATTATTTTTTGTGGTAAAGACATTAAAATCTATTCTCTTAGCAATTTTGAAATATACAAAACTTCATTTATTAATTGCAGTCACCATGTAGTGCAATAGATAACTAAAACTACCCAGTCTAACTAAAACTTTGTGCCTTTTGATCAAATTCTCCCTTTCCCCATCCCTTCCTGGCTCCCACACAGTCTTTGGTAACCACCTTTCTACTTCCTGTTTCTATGAGATCAACTTTTTTAGATTCCTTGTCTCTCTGATCCTGGCTTATTTCACTTAGCATAATGTTCTCCAGTTCCATCTGTGTTGTAAGTGACAGAATTTCCTTCTTTTATAAGGCTGTATAGTATTTCATTGTGCGCATGTGTGTGTGTGTGTGTGTGTGTATCACATTTTGTTTATCCATTCTTCCATTGATGGACACTTAGGTTGATTCTGTGTCTTGGCTATTGGGCTATTGTGAATAATACAATGAATGTGGGCGTGCAGAAATCTCTTCAGCATACTGATTCCTTTGGATACACAGCCACAAGTGGGATTGCTGGATAATATGATAATTCTAACTTTAGATTTTTGAGGAAACTCCATACTATTTTACAAAATAGTTGTACTACTTTACATTACCACAAACAGTGTATAAGTTTTCTCTTTTCTCCACAACCTTGCCAACACTTCTAATTTGTATTTTTGATAGTAGTTATTCTAAAAGGTTTGAGGTGACATCTCAGTATAGTTTTGCATTGCAGAGGTAATTTCATGAAAGTCATCATGAGACTAACACAGTACCATGCTGACTTAATTGGAACTTAAATTCACATTTTGCATTTTCCTGATAATTAGAAATGTTGAGCATTTTTTCATATATCTATTGGCCATTCATATCTCTTCTTTTGAGAAATGGCTATTCAGATCCTTTGCCCATGTTTAAATCAGGTTATTTGTTTTATTGCTGTTGAGTTGTTTGAGTTCCTTATATTTTTGGCTATTAGCACCTTATTAGATATGAGGTTTGCAAATATTTTCTCCCAATCAGTGGGCTGTCTTTTCACCCTGTTTTTTCCATTGCTGTGAAGAAGTTTTTTGCTTTGCTGCAATCCCATTTATTTATTTTTGATTTTGCTGCCTGTGCTTTTGGAGTTTTATCCCAGAAACAATTGCGCAGACTGGTATCGTAGAGTTTTTCCTATACATTTTCCTCTAGTGGCTTTACAATTTCAGGTCTTACATTTAAATCTTTTACCCATTTTGAGTTGATTTTTATATATAGTGTGAGATAAGGGTCCAATTTTGTTCTGCATGTAGATATCCAGTTTTCCTAATGCCATTTATTGAAGAGACTGTCCTTCCCCCTTTGTGTGTTCTTGGCATCTAGGTTGAAAATCAATTGACCACAAATACGTGGGTTTATTTCTGGGTTTTCTATCCTGTTCCATTGGTCAATGTGTCTCTTCATATGCCATGCTGTTTAAACCATGCTGTTTTGATTAAAATAGCTTTATAATATATTTTGAAATCAGGGAGTGGGATGCCTCCAGCTTTGTTATTTTTGTTTGAGATTGCTTTGGCTATTCAGGGTCTTTTCTGGTTCTATGCAAATTTTAGGAATTTTTTTCTATTTCTATAAAAAATGACATTGGAATTTTGATAGGGATTGCATTGAATCTTTAGATTGCTTTGGGTAGTGTTAACATAACAATATTAATTCTTCTAATGCATGAACATGGGATATCTTTCCATTTATTTGTGTCTTCTTCAATTTCTTTCATCAGTGTTTTATAGTTTTGAGTGCACAAATCTTTCACCTCCTTTGTTAAATTTACCCCTCGTATTTTTTTGTGATATTTTAAATGGGATTGCTTTCTTAATTTCTTTCTTAATTTCATTGTTAGTATACATTTATTTTTGTATGTTGATTGTGTAACCTGTACTTTACTGAATTTATCAGTTCTAACAGTTTTTTGTGGAGTCTTTAGGTTTTCTATATATAAGATTATTTCATCAGCAAACAGAGACAATGTTACTTTTTCCTTTCTTATATGGATGCCTTTTATTTCTTCTTATTGCCTAATTGCTCTGGCTAGGACTTCTAGAACTATGTTGAATAGAAGTGGCAAGAGTGGGCATCCATGGCTTGTTCCTGATCTTAGAGGAAAAGCTTTTAACTTTTCATGTATAATATGATGTTAGCTGTGGGCTTTTCATATATGGCCTTTATTGTGTTGCTGTTTTATATCTATTTGTTGAGAGTTTTTATCATGAACAGATGTGGAATTTTGTCAAATGCTTTTTCTGGATCTATTGAGATGATCATACAGTTTTTGTCCTTCATTTTGTTAGTGTGGTGTATCACATTTATTGAGTTACATATGTTATATCATGCTTACAGTCCTAGTATAAATCCCACTTGATCACAGTGAATGATCTTTTTAATATGCTGTTGAATTGGGTTTGCTAGGATTTTGTTGAGGATGTTTGCATCTATGTTCATCAGGGATATTGGCCTGTAGTTTTCTTTTCATGTAGTGTCCTTTCCTGGCTTGGGTAATGCTAACCTCATAAAATACGTTTAGAAGTATTCCCTCCTCTTCAATTTTTTGGAAGACTTTGAGAAGAATTGATATTAATTCTTCTTTAAATTCAGCAGCAAAGCCATCAGATCCCATCAGGTTCTTTGATGGGAGACTTTTTATTACTGATTTAATCTCCTTACTCATTATTAGTCTGTTACAAATGTCTGTTTCTTCCTGATTCACTCTTGGTAGGTTGCATGTTTCTAAGAAGAATTCATCCATTTCTTCTAGATTATCCAATTTTTTGGTCCATAGTTGTTCCATATTAGTCTCTTATGATTCTTTGTATTTTTGTGATATCAGTAGTAATGTCTCCTCTTTCATTTCTGATTTTGAGTCTTTGCTCTTTTTTCTTTGTTCTAGCTAAAGTTTTGTCAATTATGTTTATCTTTTTTAAAAACCAACTTTTAATTTTATTGACCTTTTCTATTGTTTTTGTAGTCTCTATTTTGTTTATTTCTGCTCTGATCTTTGTTATTTCTTTCCTCTTGCTACATTTGGGCTTATTTGGTTCTTTATTTTCCCCCTAGTTCCTTGAGTTGTAACAGTAAGTTGTTTATTTGAGACCTTTCTTCTTTTTTGATTTAGGCATTTACTGTTATAAACTTCTCTTTCAGGACTGCTTTTGCTGTATCCTACAAGTGTTGGTATGGCGTGTTTCTATTTTTATTTGTCTGAAGATCTTTTTAAATTTTCCTGTTAATTTCTTCATTGACCCATTGATTGTTTGGGAACATGTTGTTTAATATTTGTAAGTTTTCCAAAATTGCTCCTGTTATTGATGTCTAGTTTCATGCCAATGTGATCAGAAAAAATACTCAATATGATTTCAATGTTCTTAAATTTGTTAAGACTTGCTTTGTGGTCTAATATATGATCTATCCTATAGAATATTCCATGTGTGCTTAAGGAGAATGTGTATTGTGTTGTTGTTGGATGGAATGCCCTATAAATACCTGTTAGGTCCAGTTGGTCTAAAATGTCACTCAAGTCTAATGTTTCCTTATTGATTTTCTGTCTAGATGATCTGTCCAATGCTAAAAGTGGGTTGTTGAAATCTCCTACTATTATTGCATCATAGTCTATGTCTCCCTTCAGATCTATTCCTATTTGCTTTATATATTTAGGTGTTCCAGTGTTGAGTGCATATACATTTACAATTGTTATAACTTGACAAATTAATCCCTTTAATCCCCTTCCTTGTCTTTTTATTTTTTTACAGTTTTTGACTTAAAGTCTATTTTGTCTGTTACAACTATAGCTACTCCTACTCTCTTTTGGTTTCATTCACATGAAATGTCTTTTTCCATCCCTTAACTTTTAGTCTATGTACATCCTTAGAGGTAAAGTGAGTGTCTTACATGCAGCATATAATATAGTTGAGTCTTGTCTTGCTCTTTTATGCTTTCAGCCATTCTATGTTTTTTGATCAGAGAATTTAATCCATTTACATTCAGAGTAATTATTGATAGACAAGGACTTACTATTGCCATTTTATTAATTGGTTTCTGGTTAATCTGTAGATCCTTTGTCCCTCTCTTCCTTTCTTGCCATCTTCCTGTGTGATGTGATGATTTTCTGTAATGGTATGCTTTAAATTATTTCTTTTTGTCTTTTGTGTATCTACTAAGGGCTTTTGCTTTGTGATTACCATGAGAATTACATAAAACATCTTATCCTAATACTAGGCTATTTTAAGCCGATAAAAACTTCATTTTGATCACTTGCATAAACTCCACACTTTTACTCCCCCTCCAATTTGTTTTTGATGACTCACTTGGTATCTTTTATATTTTGTGTCTCTTAACAAATTATTGTTTCTATATTTGTTTCTAATAGTTTTGTCTTTTAATCTTTATACTAGAGATATAATTGATTTTCACAAACCATTATAGTATAGTAGTGTTCTGAGTTTCACTTTATACTCACTTTTGCCAATGAGTTTTCATATATTTTCACATTGCTATTTAGCAACATTTTCCTTCAGCCTGAAGGATTCCTTTCAGCATTTTTGTAATGCAGTTCTAGTGGCGATAAATTCCTTCAGCTTTTATTTGTCTTAGAAAGTTTTTTTCTCCCCTTCATTTTTGAAGAACAGGATTGCTAGCCATAGTATTCCTGGTTAACAGGGTTTTTTTTTTTTTTTCTTTCTCCTTTTTTAACGTATCATACCACTCCCTTTTGGCCTGCAGGGTTTCTATTTTTAAAAATCAACTGAAAGTCTTATGGAGATCTCCTTGTATATAACAAGTCACTTTTTCCTTGCAGTTTTCAATATTCTCTCTTTAAGTTTTGACAATTTCATTATAATGTGTCTTGTTATAAGGTCTCCTTGGATTCATCCTCTTTGGTGTTTGTTGAGATTTCTGGATCTGGATTTCTAATCCCTTCCTCAGACTTGGGGAGTTTTCTGCCATTATTTCTTTAAATATATTTTCTGTTCCTTCCCCTCTCTCTTCTTCTTCTGGTTCTTTGACAATGTGTATATTATTCTGCTTGATGATGTCCCATAAGTCCCTTAGGCTATCTTCACTCTTTTTTCTTTTCTTTTCTTTTTACTCTTCAGATTGGATGATTTACAATCACCTGTCTTCAAGTTTGCCAATCCTTTCTTCTGCTTGATCTAGTCTACTATTGAGCCCCTCTATTGATTTTTGAGTTTAGTTATTGTATTCCTCAGCTCATTGATTTCTGTTCGGTGCATTTTTATATTTTCTATCTCTTTGTTGAAATTATGTTTGTTCTTGCATTGCTTTCTTTACTTTGGTGAGCACTTTATGACTGTCCTTTTAAATTGCCTGTCAGGTAAGTCACATATTTCCATGTCATTGGGGTCAGCTTCTGGACATTTATCTTGTTATTTTATTTGGAATTCATATATTTCCTGCTTCTTCATTTACTTGTCTCTCTGTGTTAGTTTCTGCACATTAGATAGAAGAACCACTTCTCCCAGTATTGTTAGACTAGTCTTGTTTAAGAGATATTTCTCCCTAGTCAGCCTATCCAAAGATTCTAAGTTCTTCTAAACTCTTTTGCTTGTCTAATCTGTTATAAGGACAGATTTGTTCTTAATGACCCACAAGAATCTAGAGAGTTTCAAGTTGTGCTACTGCCTTGAGAGAAATATTATAGAAGCCAGTCCCTTGGGATGCAGCTGGAGAGACTGGAGTGTTAGATATGTGTTTCAGTCTCTTCTTTCCTTGTAGAGAAGCTGAAAGCCAGAGTATCTTTCACTGGCTCTGCTCTGCACTAAGGAGAAGGTCTGAGGCAGATACCTGTCCTCTTCATCAGATTGCTCACTTTCAACCTGAGGATATAGCTGCTAAACATTTGCAAGTTTAAAAGTTACCTCCATCAACTCTAAGAGCTAGATGATTTAGAAGTCAGACACTTGGGTGAAAGCTATAAATGTTTGGACACTCTATGCTTTCAGAAACTACTTCCAGAGATAGTATGCAGATATGGATTTATTGCTTGAAAAAACTAGGGAAGAAGGTGAGGGGAGTGCCCACTCTTCTGTTTGAACAAGCAGAAGCTTCACACCCCCCTGGCAGTGGGAGCCTTCTGGTATGGAGTTATCACTGAAGCAAGCCAGAGAAGAAGGCCCAGGGAGTGCCCACTCTCCATTTCAGACATGGAGTGATCCCCCAGCCTCCCTCTAATAAGAGATTGCAGGAGTTTATCTCTAGAGAAAGCTGGAGAAGAGGGTGAAAATAGTGCCATCCCTCCTGTTCTTGTTGACAGAGGCCTCCAACTTTTTTCCACAGAAAGAATGCAAGGCTAGGATTATTGTTGGAGCAAGCTAGGGAAGAAAGTATAGGGAGTGTTTAGGCTTGAAGAGGTTTATTCTTTGTTTGCTTTGCAGGCTCCCAGATATTGGCTTGTTAGATGCCAGAACCACAGGGAGCTGCTGGAAAAGTGTGTAGCCAAACCCCTTCCATGGGGAAGGTGGAAGCTCAACTCTTCCCAGGGGCTACAGCAGCTGGGAGTGTTACGTGGTTCAAAACCTCTCTTTGTTCTTTGTCCTTGAGGGAAATCTTTTGATGCCCTGTTCATGCTGTTTCTCAAGCAGAGTGACTTAAGAGCCAAGCCCTCCAGCAGGAACTATACAGTTGGGCACTACATGTGTGGTACAAGCCCCTCACCCCTTGGGAAGAAGCTGGGAGTTGGGGTTTCTTTACTGAGTATAAGGCTGTGCTCATGGTAGTGCATGAGTGTATCTCCACTTTTTCTACCTGTTTTGATGTGGGTATTTTCTCAGTGATCCAGTGTGTAGGAGTCTTTCAACTGGATTCTGGCTCTCTCTGGAGAGAACTGACTGATGTTAGGTGTTTACTCAGTGTGTCTGTAGGAGGAAGGATAGTCAGGAGCTTTCTATTCCATCCTGTTGCCAACATCACTCCAGACTTTCCATTTTCTTTACCGTGGGTTATAACTGGGAGCCTACTAGAATTCTCTGAAGTCCATGTTCTTTTCTTTCTTCCCGATATTAGGTCATAAGATAGTTTTGTCCACACAGGAGGATGAGCACTTCCTAGAGGCTTCATCTTTCCTACATGACTATATTCTTGAATCAGAATATTCTTTGTTGGTCAGGAGGAGGGAATCTAATTTCCTGAAACCTCTATTTGAGTGGTTTTCAATTGGATAGTTCTAACTACCCAATAGAAATAGTTTGCCAAAACTTCCCCACAATTTTCAAGTAAATTTATTTGATCATAATTATTAAGTGGTTTCTAGAGATATTCTTTTAAATAATATGTCCTTTTATTTTCTGATAATTTTTTTCTTTCACTTTAAACAGTCAAATCTATTTGACACTGTGGTGGCAAATTCTTTGTTATTTGGTAAGGAATTAACAAAACTGAAGAATGTGTTTGTGTTAGTTTAATGTTCTTTGAGATCAGAGGATAAAGATTTGGCCTTATAGATCTTTTACTCATATTGTCTGATCCAATTCTGAAAAATCAAAACCAAAGTAAAAGTTTAAAAAAATTGGAATTTTAAAAATGATTTTAAGAGATTACCCTTTGTTTTAAAACCATATGAGTAATACAAAAAAGGTAAAATAAAAAATAAAAATATATAAGTCAATTTTAGAAGAATTTTACTTAAAATGGTGATGTGATGAGATCTTAAAAAGCAAGAATAGGAGTGTAAAACACTAAGAACTATATAAAATATGTATAACAAAAAATAAAAGAAAACCCTAGGATCCTCGAATTTAATACTAAGAGAAAAGCAGAAATCATCTGGTCCAATCTATTCTTTTAAAACTAAGGAAATTGAGACCTAGAGAGGTGAAGGAACTTTCTGAAGGCCACAGAATTATTTGGCAGAGTCAGGACAAAAACTCAAGACCCCTGACTCCCAATTCACTATTATTCCCTCTGTAGCATATTACTTCCCAAGTGAAAAATCACCAGAAATTACAGAAAGACTTGAAGCCTAGACTAGGAACTTCAGGGGTTAATTAACCTTGCCCACAATCTGAGCAATTTGTAGACCTGAGGTGAGATTTCTTGAGTTTGCAGAAGTTAAGCATTCTTAACAAGAGAAGCTTGGTTCAACTCTGATCTCTGGGGGATTAGAGTAACATGCTGAGAGCTCTTAGGCCCTTGTTACTTCTGCTAGCTTCAGAGGTTCACATCTCAGCTCGTAGGTCCCTACATTTTTAACTGTGTGAATCATGGGAACCAAACTACCAGCTCAGAATCTCCAGGCAGTTGGCCAAACCCCAGTGGATGAGAGTAGCCCACTGACCCTCCCTCTTTATGGTCTTGGCCATGATGTTAAGAAATATAAATTCAAGAATCTGATTTTGCTCTTTATGTGGACTCCCTTTAAGCATAACCAGCTTTGCGTGGCAATGACTGCTTGGATCCATGCTCCTTTGCATGCAGACAATCTTTTAACAGCCTGGCCCCAGCATATCCTTCCAGCTTCATCTCCTGCCATTTATCATCCTGTAGTCTACAGCCAAAACTCCAGAGCATCTTACCTTATCTTGATGAGCTCATCATATAATCTCATACCTTCATAACATTGCATATGCTGTTCCCTCTGCATATCATGCCATTCCACCTCCCCCCAAAATCTAGAATAAGTATAAATAAATGGCTGTATAGATGAATGGATAGATGGCAAATGAATGAGGTAATGAATAAATATAATTTGAGGAGCCACTAGAAAACCTGCTGTCTTAAAATAGCTTTAGCTCACATTCAAACAGTACAATTAAACCTCTACTATTTGAGTAGTAGCTAGTCGCAGTGTCCCTGTGGGCCACACAAGTCTTGTGATTATCAGCTATGAGGTGCACAGCAAATAGGTTAACTAATGATGATGATGCTATAGTTGGAGAAGCGAAGACTCTCTGATCAGTTAATATTTGAGGATCCTTCCAAAGTTTATCAAGGATTTCTCATATCATTCTGTCATTTAATAATCCAATTAGCGAAGTATCCTCTCATTTTACTCGTGAGTAAACATAATATCACCCTGGTTCATCAGAATATGTTCTCTCTTTTCATATACAAGGAAAACACCCGAAAGTTGAGTCAAGAACTGATATCAGTGGTTGCCTCTTAGAAACAAGCTAAGGAGGAATAAAACCTTTCATAGTATTTCTATTTTTTTTTATTATTTTTTCCATATGTGATGTCACTTATTGTTTTTTTTTTAAAGAAAAATGTCAGATCTGCTACTTTCAAACCTGTATTTTTATTCCTCTCAATGGGTGAAAAGATAAGTACACTTAGAAAAATCAGATATTTCTAATATCTTCTGAAAATGAAGCCTTCTTTCACACAAATTCATATGTAATTTTAAAACCATTTATCTCCTAATACTAGTCAGATAATTTATGGAAAAGTTATGCATTTTAAAAGTAAATTTCTCTGCAAAATGGTCAGACTGCACCTTGCTAATACATGGTACTTATATCTGTAATGATTAAATGTCTTATTGGGTTTCCTTGGCCTTTTATTTGCAAACTGGTTTTCAGTAGGCTTATTGGACCACACAGTTTTATGCCAGATTCTTTGATACAGTAAATACTAAAATAAACAAATTTTCATTTCTTTATTCTCCAGTCCCAGGCAGCATTTAGCCAAAACCTTTCCCCAACCCCCGACCCCACATACACACATATTTTCAACGTTTTCCTCTCTTTGTATGCTACCAAAATTTTTAGATAATTAAATAATCAGTATCCAACGTTTGCAAATGATTTTTGAAAATCAATACCTTGGAGACCAAGATGCCCATTACTGTTTTATTTTAAGGCTTAAAGAAATCAAAAATAGTAAGGACATTTGTAAACAGATGAGGATGATGAACATCTTGATGGGAATCCTTACCATCCAAAATGATTTGGAACAAATTATTGGGTGGTGAATTTGAGTGTCCAAAATTCTCAATTTCAGCCTTGACCCAATGCCAATAGATTTTTTAAACTTCTATTTAAAAATGGGGAAGTCCGTTCCTTAAAGGGGATAGCCAAACCAACATAACTCTTTTTAGCCTCTGCCTGGACTTTAGTGTTTGCTAGGCCACGTGCTGGGTCTGGCACAGCCCTGGTCCTGCCCTAGGAGGGTGAAAACAACAGTTGGTTCCTGCAGCAGAGCTCTCTGGAGACTGCTGTCAGCACAGCTGCAGTCAGATGATGTGATTCAAGCTTTTCTCAACACCATCCAGTGATCATTCTGAGGAGATTCATCTTGGTGACTGAGTTGAAGCAAAAAAACAAATGTGTAGAAAGGTCACTGTTCTCAGGTATGCCAGACCTTCATGGGAAATCTAAATTATCTGCACACAGTGTTGGTGGTGAAGGAGTTGGGCAGACCACCCCAAAAATTATAGACCATAGGCTCTACAGAAAACTTAGAGGCTGGGCCATGCATCACACCGGTATGTGGCATCAACAGGAATTAAAGTCAGAGGTTGTACAGATGAGTCATGGGGATGCCTACCTCTACTAGCTGTGGAGCAAGTCCCTGAAAATCAGAATCAACTTTCTGGTTTGAAATATAGGAATAAGAACAGCAGAGCTTGTAAGATTACATTACACTTAGAAAAATAAAATATTTCCAATGTCCTCTGAAAATGAAATCTTCTTTTATACAAATTCATACGTAATTTTAAAATCATTTATCTCCTAATACTAATCAGATAATTTATGAATAAATTATGCATTTTAAAAGTAATACCAACACTGGTTGTCAGACTAAAACATAAATTGATTGTGTCATTCCCCCTGCTCATAAACCTTCGCTGGCTCCCCCACAAGATAAAAACCAACCCTTAGCATTGCGTGCAAGACCTTTTCGCATATCAGCTCATCTCAGCCCCCGTGTCTTGCTTTCCTCTTCTGTAAAACATCTCTCTTTTATCTGATCATTCTCAACTCCTTCAACTCTCAGTCTCTCTCCCCAGAATACCCTCTCTATGTGGTAAAATCCTACTTAGTCTTCAAAACCCAGACCAAATGTTACCTTCCCTTATTCCATTGCCCGCCCACCCCAACTTTCTTGGTTCTTGGAACTTCAACAACACTTTGCTCACATGCCTGTTACGTGGAGCATCACATTTTACTGTCATTGTCTATATCGTTATCTATGTGCCTGCTGCGCTGAGTCCTTCTATGGCAAAAATAGTGTCTTACTCATGTTGACATCCTTGTAACCCTTGTAAATTGCGCTTTCCAATCTTAAGGATGCTCAGAAATGTATTGGCTTTACGTGTAGAAACATGAGTACCTGTAAGTGTTTTTAAACTGGAAAGTGTCCTTAAAATGTAGTAATTACTATTATTGAAGGTGAAAAACCTGAGTAATAAGGAGAATTTAGTCTCAGAGTTTGCACTGGAAGGAATTAGCATCACAACCCTTCTAAATCTGGATGCTACAGGTTCTTCCAAGGCCGTATACAGGGAAACAGGTGGGTGCACTAAGGGGTGAGGCCCTGGGGTTACAAGGCATAAGGCCCTACCTTCGTTATGCGACTGGGCTGTCCCATAGAGCTGCACCTTCCCTCAGACTTTCTCAAAATGAAAACTTAAAAACACGTGTACCTCTATGATTCCTTCTCTCCAGCTACTGTTTTCTTTGCCTTTGAGTACATGCTGAAGTTTCATTAAACTGTGTGGGGAAAAGGCACAGGATTTGAAGCCCAGACAGAACTGGGTTCGAAATCTGGCCCTCGCATTCATTCCCAGTGTGTGGCCTTGGACAGCACACTTGTCTGGCAGAGCCTGTGACCTCACCACTAACATGGGAAAAATGCATAATGAGGTTGTTGTGAAAATCAAAGGAGAAAAATGTGGAAGAAGGGGTTGCAAACTAAAAATGTTACAGAGCTACCTATAAGATGTGACTTCCGTAATGAGAAGTAGAGAATTATCAGCCCCAGTCTTACCTTCCTTGATTACTTTTTGCCCCATTTCTCCCTCCTGGATACCTCACAAAGGAACCACAGTATGAATGCACATCGACAGGGCTTGGGTCTGCTTTTGCCTAAAGGAGTGTTTGCTCCAATCCCTAATAAGGCTGATCTACTTTATTCTCCGCAAAGGGAAAATTTTTGTGGGAGAAATAACAGTTTCAGCAGCCCCCGTGGTAACAGAGCATTTCTTTGATCTCTTGCCACTATCTGAGTGTTGTTTTGAAAGTTATTTAAGGATGAAAGCATCCCCCCAAAAACCTACTGTCAAAGGGGATTTTAGCTCACCTCAAATCCAACCAACTCTGAGGTTTTGAACGTGTAAAATTGAGATGGCGACAGCTACATAAATATTAAATGAGCAATGAGATGTCAATGTTTTTATTACTGTTTGCAGCTGAACTTTGAGTAAAGCTGAGGCCATTTACATACACCTGGAGAGAGAGCATGGTTTTTGATATGACCACGATATTTGATTTGGAAATTTTTAAGTATACACTGTTGCTAATAGCTCTTAGTCTTTTTTAAAAAAAAAAAAAGAAAAGAAAGAAAGAAAGAAAGTAGTTGAACTCCAGTATTCACCATTCCTGAGAGCTTGTGATGCCAAATATTTGGGTTTACATAAAAATTTGGCTCACAGATGCCACAATGAATAGGAAAAGCCGTTTGGGTGGTAACAGGAAGTCAGGCAGTTTCCTCCTCCTCACAAAGGTGGAGATAATGCTGACACTGAGTGGTTATCATTTCTCACATAGATCATGGCACCAATATCTTTCTGGCCTCCCTGCCTACAGCCTTGCTTCTCTCCAATTTTTCTCTTACAAGCTATAAGAGTGATCTTCCTACTTTGCAAATCTGATCCTATAATGACCTGATCTTTCAATAGCTCCAAAATACCTTCAAATGATGTTGACACTTCTTAGCATGACACTGAGCTCCTGTTCCCCTGTCCCATCTTATCTCAGGTTAAAATTACCTTTCCATTTCACCTTACCTCTTCTCTTGTTCTCTGTAATTGCCTTGCAGTTCCCTGACCACACCATGGTTCTGTGTCTTTGCACACACAGCAACATCTGCCCGCAATGCCTTTAGCCACTCTCTTCCCTTGGCAGACCTACACATACTTCAGGACTTCTAGGAGTCAACTATTCAGAAAGTTATCCCCACCCACAGCCTCCCCAGACTGTTTAGGATGACCCGACCCTGAGCCTGCTTCTATCATAGCACACATCATATTGTATTATATTCTTGCATTGACTTATCTGTCCCCCTCCACCATTGGACTCAAATTGTCTTAAGGATAAGAATTGAGCTTTATTCATATTTATATCCCAGCACTTCAGTGTCTGGTCCCCAGCAGAGCATCAGTTAAAGCCTGATAAATAAATCAGCCAATCAGCACTAGATTTAAGGTTGGATTTGATTTCTTATCCCAAGTTGCTAGCAGTTATTTTGGTATTGAATATTGGATCAATAGATTAAAAAAATTCAATAAATTCAATTATCTTTATTTATCTAGAAACTATTATATGTATTTCCATCCAATAAGTCCACATAATTCTCTTCCCCACTGCCTATGGGCCAAGTACCCTACTCCTAAGATTTAATTATGGCCAATGACTTTCCTGTCCCACCTTGGTTATCTCAGAATAGACAAAAGTTTTCAAAATCTAAAGAGTTCCTTTCCTCTATTCACCCCCTCCACCCCAGCGGGTGATATCTTTTGAATGTTTGCAAAATAGCAGTCTTGTTCTTCCTTTTCAATTGTGAATGTGCAGAGTCTTCTTCCTTAATTGAACTATTGCATTCATTCATTTAAGACATCTTTATTGGACACCTACTATGTGCCACTTGCTGTCATAGACCAAGACAAAAGGCATACATAAGTCAATCTGCCAGTTAAACAGATGAGCTGGAAGATACTCAACATTTTATGTTCTAGGTCCAAGCTACTGTTTCAACTCTATTTTGTCAATGTTGAAAATTTAGAGGTATCATATATAAGTAGAAATGCAAAAACCAAAGGCAACAAACAAAATAGAGATAACTACAGCACTACCCCAAGAAAAGCAATTAGATCCTTCAAATAGCCCCTGCTATTGTATCTTGAGATGTTGAGATTGTACATTGTTATTGAGATGTTTAACCTTTCATAGGGATCTGAAGAAATATATACATGTGTTGCTCACAACATGAAGGGTTTTCGTTGACCCACTGAGGCCTATTTGAGACCCCCAAGAAAAGAACCCCCATACGAACATATTGAGATTTGTGCCTCGACATCAGCCAGTCTGATCACCCACCCAAAAGCAGAAGGTGAGCCTGGAGTGGAGGACAAGGCTCTTTGCTTCCCTAGGAGGCTGTGGAAGGCATCTTCTTGCCTTGATGGGAAAATCTAAAGATTGGATTCTTCAGGATCAATAAGGCACCTTGTTGAGTAATTTACGGTAGAATGTGAAAACAAATACAGAAGAGAAGAGCCCCAAACATCACATTCCCTTTAGTGAGACACAGAGGGAAGAAGACTGGGGCTGGCTGCTCCCTAGGTGGTCTGATTCTTTCTTTTTTATTTATTTATTTTTATCTCCCTACAAGTTCCTCTGGATCCTGGGGACCTGCTCTTCTTTGGAGTTGTTTTGTTCCCGGGTCCTCTATCCTATCATCTCAACTCAGCTGACATATTTCTAGTCAGAGGAGAGAGAAACAAGTGACAAAAAATTATGAGCCTTATTCAGAACTGGGAGTGCTCAGATTAGGCTATTGGAAGGAGGGAGGAGGAAGAAGACTTAGCTACCAATAAGGTCACATAACATGCAACAAGCTCAACTTATGGGCCAGCAATGTACATGAGTCTTCTGTGACTGTTTATTTAAAAAAAAAAAAAATCAGTACTAATCTTGTCCACCATTGTCACATGTGGTGGCCATGAAAATACAGAACACCTTTATGAGGCTTGCAGGCCCCCAGCACCAGGACAAGCCCCTGTTCCACCCAGTGGCCGCTGCCCCCAACCCTCCCTCCCTCTTAAAACCGTCACAAGGAAATCACAGTATCAGGAGACAATCCTGGCCCTTGGGGCAAGGAGACAGAGCCACCAATCAGGAGCGCCTGTGTTAGGTTCACTCAGCATAAGTCCAGTATCACAAAGGCTTTGTGTGAGCACAGTCAGAGCTTTGTAGCTGCAAAACCTCAAAATGACTGTTAATCCATTTATCAGTTTCTCCCTCTATAGACCTGGGAGGCAGACAAAACTGATAGGGGTTCAAACCCAGACTCTACATTGATGGGCTATGCGGACTTAAGTTAGTTATTTAAAAGTTTTGAGTCTCAGTTTCCTCATCTGTAAAATGAGAAAAATATTACCCACCATATAGGATTGTTAGGAGGGTTAAGTGAAATATTTATCAACAAAGCACAACATCCCAATATTGACAGGTGTTCTCCAGCATCCTCCAAAGATTGCTAAGTATTAGCCTCCTGGAAACCATTTTGTTTTGTTCATTTCTCTAGCCAGAGGAGGGAGAAACAGGTGACAAAAAGATATGAACATTATTCAGAACTGGGAGTGCTCAGAGTAGATTATTTTCTTTTTACCTTTCCTTTTTTGTGTGACATTATGCACCTTCTATATTTTAAAAGGTAATCTACAACCTTCTAAAAATAATTGGAGCAATTTTCTTAGAAAAACTGCCAGCCCATCCTTTGTCAATGCCTCTTCCCCATTATCAGAAAACACCTGGTCTAACTCTGAATTGACTGGAAATGCCCTTCCTTGGGACAGTCAGTGTCCTCGTATCCACTGTTCTCTGAGGACTATGCTGGAATCCACGGCCCCTCTTAAAGTGTGCTCTCAAGCAGTGGCGTGTCGATGAGGTGAAAAAGATGCTGCACACATTACGGTTTTTCATGATCCAGCTGACAACAGGTGTTTTTTCACTTTGTCCCAAGACTAAGGAGACATGACTGTCATTTTGTTCATTTAACAGCTATATTTGGAACTATTACTTTAAATAAGGTACTATGTTGGCCACTATGAGGGATACAAAAGTGAGTCAGACACAGCATCTGCCCTGAAGAATTTGGAAGATAAAATATTCATTTAACACAATTTTTTTGAATGCCTACAATGTGTAGATCATTTTGTAGGTCCTGGGGGTACAGCTGGGGATACAGTGGGGGAAAAAAAAACAAACAAGCCAGTGGAGCTCACATTTTCCTAAGTTAACAAGTAAATTAATAAATAAAAAGACAGTTTTAGATAGTAAGTGCTAAAAAAATAAAATAAAATAATGTGTTAGAGTGAGAGGCAGGAATGAGCTTGATAGAAACAGCTTGGTAAGTTTAAGAAACAGAAAGTACAGATGAAGCAAAATGGATAGAACGGTAGTAGATGGGATTTCAAAGAAGCAGGCAGGGGCAGCTCATGACTCCTTGCAGGCCAGGGGTTGCAAACTTTTTCCGTAAAGGGTCAGATAGTAAATATAGGCTTTGCGGGTCATATGGTCTCTATCGAAACTATTCAATTCTACCATTAAGACAGTATGTGAGCAAATGAGTGGGGTTGTGTTCTAATAAAATTTTATTTATGGTCATTGAAACTTGAATTTCATATAATTTTCACATATCATGAAATATTTTGATTTTTCTTCAACATAAAAACCATTCTTGGCTCACAGGCTGTACAAAAACAGGCGGCAGGCTGGATTTGGCCTGCAGGGCTCAGTTTGCCAGCACCTGTTATAGACTATGTTAAGGAGTTTGGATTTTATTCCAAGTGCATCGGAGAACCATTACAAGCTTTCTCTGTGGGGAAGTATTGTGATAGGATTTATGCTTTGAAGAGCTCGTTCTGGTGTCAGTGGATCAGTGGATGTATGAATAGAGGCCGATAGAAACCTCCAGCAATCATCCCTCTGCACAAACACCAAATTCAACAATTATCCACACAAGCAAACACCTTCCGAAGAACCAAAAATCAGGTGAACGATCACACTACCTGGTTTTAACATTATATCAAGGAAAGAAGCACTGAGGTGGGCAGAAAAGACAATCTTGCATTACCTATGCCACTCTTCCCCCATCCCCCCAAAGTGCCGTGCCAGCATGCCAAGTGGAGAGAGAATCTGCGTGGCCAGGGAAGGGAGAGTGAAGTGATTGCAGGGCTCTACATTGAAACTCAGAGCCACTCTGTCACAGGGGAAAACAGCACAGGGCAGAATTCTGTAGGTGCCCACAAAGGGGAGCGTTTTGACCAGCCCAGCCTGAGGGAAATCCTCTACCCAGAAATCCAAGTTCTGGCTAGCCTCACCACTAGCTGACAAAAAGTAGCCTGGGGCCTGAACTAAATTCATAAGGCAGGCAGGCCACAAAGGCTGCAGTCCTTGGGCATTTCCTGCAGCTGGGCTGGCTCAAGAGCCAGTGGACTTGGGGTGCATGTAACCCAGTGAGACACCAGAAGCTACAGCCAAACCAGTGCCTGTGTCACCCCTGCCCCAACTACAGGCAGCTCAGCTCAGGGAGATTCTTCTTCCACCTGGGGAAAGGAAAGGGAGGAGCTCAGAGGACTTTGTTTTGCAAGTTGGGTACTAGCTCAGCCACGATAAAATGAAGTACCAAGCAAACTCCTGAAGCCCCTGAGTCTAGGCCTTAATTCCTGGATGCCATTTCTGGACCCACCCTCAGTCAGAAGGAAACATACTGCCCTGAGGGAAGGACCCAACCTGGCAGGATTCACCACCTTCTGACTAAAGAGCCCTGGGGCTTGGAATAAACATCAGAGGTAGCCAGGCAACAGTCACCACTAGTTTGGGTGACACTGGGCTGGATTCAGGTATGACCTGGTGCTGGTAGCCAAGAGGGAGTGCCCATGTCACTCCTCCCCCAGACAGAAAATCAACAAAGAAACATTGGACTTAATCTGGACTATAGACCAAATGGACCTAATAGATATTTACAGAACATTTCATCCAACAGCTGCAGAATACATGTTTTTCTCCTTAGCTCATGTATCATTCTCAGGGATAGACCATACATTAGGCCACAAAATAAGTCTTAAAGAATTCAAAAATGATTGAAATCATACTAAGTATTTTCTCTAACCACAATGGAATAAGACTAGAGATTAATAACAAGAAGAACATTGAAAATATACAATTACATGCAAATTAAACAATACGGTCCTGAATGACCAGTGGGTCAATGAAGATATTAAGACAGAAATTTAAAAATTTCTCAAAACAAATGAAAATGAAAACACTACATATCAAAACCTATGAGATATAGCAAAATCAGTAATTAGAGGAAAGTTCATAGCAGTAACTGCCTACATCAAAAAAGTAGAAAAACTTCAAATAAACAACCTAATGATGCATCACAAAGAACTACAAAAAAAGAGCAAACAAAACCCAAAATTAGTAGAAGAAAAGAAGTAATAAAGATCAAAGCAGAAATAAATGAAATTGAAACCAAAAAACAATACAAAGATCAACAAAACAAAAAGTTGTTTTTTTGGAAAGATAAACAAAATAGATACATCTTTAGCCAGACTAAGAAAAAAAGAGAGAAGAGCCAAATAAATAAAATCAGAGATGAAAAAGGAGATATTACAAATAACACTGCAGAAATACAAAGGATCTATTAGAGACTACTATGAGCAACTATATGCCAATAAACTGGAAAACCTAGAAGAAATGTATAAATTCCTAGACACATGCAATCTACCAAGATTGAACCAGGAAGAAATTCAAGGCCTGAATAAACCAGCAACAAGTAACAAGATAGAAGCAATAATAAAAAGTCTGCCATCAAAGGAAAGCCCAGACCCAATGGCTTCACTGCTGAATTCTACCAACCATTCAAAGAAGAACTAATACCAATCTTAAACTATTCCAAAAAAATTGAGGAGGAGAGGATATTCCCAAACTCATTCTATGAGGCCTATATGACCCTGATACCAAAACCAGATAAAGATACAACAAAAAAAAAGAAAAACTATAGGCCAGCATCTCTGATGAACATAGATGCAAAAATCTTCAAGAAAATGCTAGCAAACCAAATGAAATAACACATGAGGAAGATTATTCATCATGATCAAGCGGGATTCATCCCAGAGATGCAAGGATGGTTCAATATATACAAACCAATGTAATATATCATATCAACAGAAGGAAGAACAAAAATCATATGATCATTTCAACTGATGCTGAAAAAGCATTCAATAAAATTCAACATCCCTTCATGATAAAAACTCTCAAAAAACTGGGTATAGAAAGAACTTACCTCAACACAATAAAAGCCATATATGCGTGACCCATAACTAGTATCATACTGAATGGGGAAAATATGAAAGCCTTTCCTCTAAGATCTGGAACAAGACAAGGATGCCCACTTTCACCACTGTTATTCAACATTGAAGTTCTAGCTAGAGCAATCAGACAAGACAAAGAAATAAAGGGCATCCAAATTGGAAAGGAAGAAGTCAAATTATCCTTGTTTGCAGATGATATGATCTTATATCTAGAGAAATCTGAAGATTTTACCCAAAAACTATCAGAACTGATAAACAAATTCAGTAAAGTTGCAGGATACAAAATCAACATACAAAAAATCAGTAGTGTTTCTATATGCCAATAGTAAACAATCTGAAAAAGAAAATAAGAAAGTAATCCCATTTACAATAGTTACAAATAAAATAAAATACCTAGGAACAACCTTAACCAAAGAAGTGAAAGATCTCTATAATGAAAACTATAAAACATTGATGAAAAAAATTGAAGAGGACACCAAAAAAGGGGAAGATATTCCATGCTCGTGGATTGGAAAAATCAATATTGTTAAAATGTCCATACTACCCAAAGCAATCTACAGATTCAATGCAATCCGCATCAAAATACCAAAGACATTCTTCACAGAAATAGAAAAAAATAATCCTAAAATTTATATGGAAACACAAAAGACCCAGAATAGCCAAAGCCACCCTGAGCAAAAAGAACAAAACTGGAGGAATGACATTACCTGACTTCAAATTATACCACAGAGCTATAGTAACCAAAACAGCATGGTACTGGCACATAAACAGACACATAGACCAATAGAACAAAATAGAGAACCCAAAAATAAACCCACACATCTATAATGAACTTATCCTTAACAAAGGTGCCAAGAATATACAGTGGGGAAAGGATAGGCTCTTCAATAAATGATGCTAGGAAAACTGGATATCCATATGCAGAAGAATGAAACTAGACCCTTACCTCTCGCCATATATAAAAATCAAAGTAAAATGGATTAAAGACTTAAAGCTAAAACTTGAAACTATGAAACTACTAAAAGAAAACATTGGTAAAATGTTTCAATGCCATTGGTCTGGGCAAGGACTTCTGGAGTGATACCCCCAAAGCACAGGCAACCAAAGCAAAATTGGACAAATAGGATCACATCAAGCTAAAAAGCTTCTGCACATGAAAGGAAACAATCAACAAAGTGAAGAGATAACCCACAGAATGGGATAAAATAATTGCAAACTACCCATCTAACAAGGGATTAATAACTAGAATATATAAGGAGCTCCAACAACTCAATAGGAAAAAAAATCAAATAATCCAATTTAAAAATGGGCAAAGGATCTGAATAGACATTTCTCAAAAGAAGACATACAAATGGCCAACGGGTATGTGAAAAATGCTCAACATCATCAGTTATCAGAGAAATGCAAATCAAAACTACAGTGAGATATCATCTCACCCCAGTTAAAGTAGCTTTTATCAAAAAGACAGGGAATAATGAATGCTGGCAAGGATGTGGAGAAAGGGGGAACCCCTAGTACACTATTAGTGGGAATGTAAATTAGTGCAACCACTATAGAAAACAGAATGGAGATTTGTCAAAAAACTAAAAATAGAACTACCATGTGACCCAGCAATCCCACTGCAGGATATATATCCAAAGAAGGGGGATTCAGTAAATCAAAAAGATACCTGCACTCCCATGTTTATTGCAGCACTATTCTCAATAGCCAAGATTTGGAATCAGTCTAAGTGTTCATCAATGGAAGAATGGATAAGAAATTGTAATAACATAGACAAAGTGAATATTACATAGCCATAAAAAAGAATGAAATCCTGCTATTTGAAACAATATGGATAGAACTGGAGAACATAATGTTAAGTGAAAGGAGACAAGCATAGAAAGACAAATCTCACATGTTCTCACCCATATGTGGGAGCTAAATATTAAAAACAATTGATCTCACAGAGACATAGAACAGAATGGCAGTTACCAGATGCTGCAAAGGGGAGCATGTGGATAACATGGGATCGTTAATGGGTACAAACATAGACTCAGATAGAATCAACAGTATTTGATAGCACAACAAAGTGACTATAGTCAACAATAAGTTACGGTATACTTTAAAATAACTAAAAGAGTGGAATTGGAATTTTCCTAACACAAAGAAATGTTAAATGCCTAAGGCGATGAAGACCCCAATTACCCTAATTTGATTAATTCACATTGTATTCCTGTATCAAAACATCACATGTACCCTATAAGAATACATAATACAACTATTATGTACCCATAATAATTAAAAATGAAAAATAAATAAAAATTTAAAACAAGAAATTAGGTTGAATGCTCAGCAGATCAGTCCTTATTTTGTAGCTCATGGGGAGCAAACTGGAAGTATGAAGATTGTCCCCCAACTATCAATGTCCACACATAAGTCAAACCCACTCAATGTGAACCCCGATGCCATACTTCTACAAGAAAAAGTGGGTGTGGGTGTCCAAAGATCAATCTGTCATGGATCCTGTTCTCAAGGAGTTTAATTAGTTACTTGACGTTATAATAAAGAGAAAAATACGATCCATTAAATGGGTGCCATAGGTGAATGAAAGAAAAAACCCAAATATAGTGCCTCTCTCTAAATAAAGGCTCATCATTTGGCAGGAAACTTGGAATGTTTTTGCTTTTGCCCCTGTGGCTAGTTATTCTAATTCCATGAGTGTCCAGCAAATAGTTATTTTAATTCCATGAGTGTCCAACAGGATTGAGGAAGCTGTGAATTGGCTGCATCTCTTCGTCCTTGTATGTTTAAATCAGACAGCTGATCCTGCACTCTCCTTGCTTTGTATCCTTTAGAAATGTAAAAATAGCTTGCCAGAGCTTTCTCCCTGCAGGCAACAAGGGTTATCTTGCTGCTGAAGACAAAACAAAACAAAAATCTAGGAATCCCAGGAAACTTCTGCAGAAGAACGTTTCCCCCTGGGAAGCAGCGTCAGATGCTGCCTCTTGTGGAGGGAGGAGTGGGGAGGCAGCAGCCCCAGCCTGCTGATCTGTAATTGTCACTGGGGTTTGAGTCCTTGCTGTTGTTCAGCTATATCCATTACCGTCTTTTAAAAGCTTCTACTTTTCTAATGAACAAAAGTTATCTGGAGAGTTTCTCCTAAAAACAAAATAGTCTAAACAAGTGACAATCTATCTGGACATCTCACAGTTCAAGGATATGGCAGTATTCCAAAGGAAACAAAAAAAAAGTGGAGGAGTTTATCTGTATTAGTGACCTATGTGCCTACTTTCAGTCCAGGGTCCTAAAAGTACCCATTCATAAAGCCCAGATAATCAGGAAATAAAATATAGTAATAATGTATAATAATAAAATATTACTATACATAAGAGTAAAATAATAATGATGAAGCACAGATAGTCTTGTTTAGGCGAGGCGCTCTTTCACGCTTTCAGGAGCGTTGGACTGGTATGTTTTGCTGTACATATAATCAACATTCAGTTTTCTGTCTGTCAGCCCCTGACTCTGCCATCCTTGTTTACCAGTCAAGCCGACAGATGCCCACCCTGCAGGTTGTGTTCTTTGCCAGTTTCTGGGCCAGCTCTGGCTTAGGCAGGAAGAACTGACGCAGGGAACCTTGGCGCTTGTGTTGCCCAGGGCCTGGGGCCTGGCCACTGTGCAGACCTCTCAGGTGGTGACTGACCCTCTGCCCAGATCCCCTCATTGTGCCACTCTGCCTCCTAAAGGGGTTTAAGTATCGCATTCTTGGCAGCTGATATCAGAATGTTTATGCCTGAGAAATGTACACATCTAAGACACTGTACACTGCTGGTCAGAATACACTCACCTTCCAGAATCTGTCTGAGCAATCCCCCAGCATTTAACCAGTATTGTGATGGTAAATGCCTAACAATGGTCTCTGTGGGGTGCGGGGGAGGGGGAACATACACACACACACACACACATATACATACACACATGTATATGTGTGTAAGTCTATTATAAATTTTACTGAAAGTATGTATGGCACACAATTTACAAATAATAAAATGTACAATACTCTTTATTATAAATTCCTTTAGACCTATTGATTCTTCCAAAATGCTTTTATTTTTATTGAACTTTTGAATCTGTAGTCAATTGATAGCTGCAATTAATATACAAGCGCAGTTTCCATGCAAATGTTCAATTAAAAAAAAAAGCAACAAAGACCTATATTGGAACTTCATTCATTCATCAATGACATAAGCAACTTCTTTGTTGAATCAAATGAAGTTTTCAAGTATTAGAAGAATATTTCCTCAATTTATTGTGCAATTTACAATGTAATAGCCACAGAAAATTTTAATATTAATGTACATTATTAATATTTTCTCCATCCCTTTCTTAAATCTAGGCCAGTGGTCAGCAAATCTGTAAGAGACTAGAGAGTAAATATATTAGGCTTTGTGGGCCACATAAGGTCTCTGTCACATATTTTTCTTTGTATGTGTCTGTTTTGTTGGGGTTTTTTTAAAACAATCCTTTAAAAATGTAAAAATGTCTGCACTTGAATGTTTATAAGCAGCACAATTTACAATTGCAAAGATGTGGAAACAACCCAAGTGCCTATCAACACATGAGTGGATTAATAAAATGTGGTGTGCATGAAGTACAACTCAGCCATAAAAAAAAATGGTGAACTACCTCTTGTATCATCCTGGATGGAGCTGGAGCCCATTCTTCTAAGTGAATTACCACAAGAATGGAAAAACAAGCACCACATGTACTCACCATTAAATTGGTACTCATTGATCAACACTTATGTGCACATATGGAAGTAACATTCATCGGGTGTTGGGCAGATGGGAGGGGAGAGGAAGGGATGAGTAAATTCACACCTAACGGGTGCAGTGCTCGCTATCTGGGGGATGAGCATGCTTGTAGCTCTGACCTGGGCTGTGCAAAGGCAATATGTGTAATCAAAATGCTTGTACCCCCGTAATATTCTGAAATTTTTTAAAAAATGTAAAAACCCAAACCCTCCTGAGCCATAAAAAACCAGCCTCTGGTAGGACTTGGCTTATGGAACTGTAGTTTGCTGCTGCCTGGCCTAGACAGTCCACAGATTAATAAATCAAACCCTAATATATAGCATCTGCTGGTTTCTGTGGTGTAAATATTCCCACCACAGCCAATTTCAACTCCCAGTGTGATGTCACTGAACACAGATTGGGAGATATGTGGCCATACACCATTATGTGCTATTTCTATCATATAGACACAAGAGATTTCAGCCACCACAAGAGCATAAATAATAATAAAATGCAATGAAACGGGGAGTCTTGAGTATTTGCTATCTTTGTTTTTGATATAATTTAACTTCACATTTATATAATTTAATTTTTAGTGATGACTATACTTTAAAAATTCCTAAGATTTTTAACAATCAGCTCTTTCACTATATGGGGCATCTTTAGTACCCCACTTTATTTTTCCCATCTAAAGGTGGATCTGGGGCAAGCTCAGACTCCCTCCAACTCCCTATTTGTGCTGCTAAAAGTCACTCTATCACCCCACCTCATGTAAGATGTGATATGATAAATGGATTTTGCACTCTGTACTTTGTGATCAATCTGAGCCTTCCCAACTCTTACTTTAACATTCTAGGAAAACAAGTAGGCGAATCTAAGGAAAGATATAATGTCTCCCTAAGATAAAGAAAACAATGATGTCTGTATGATCTGGGGTTTGAGGATTCTTTATCCTTCCAATATCTCCACTAGTGCAGATTATTCACACTTTCTCATCCCAAAACTGCAGAAATCACTAAAGGAAGTTTTGTTTGAAGGCACTCCTGGTTAAGTGTCCAAAGAAATACATGAAAGTTGAAGCTCCATCAGTCTCACTAGAGACACTAAGTTGGCAACAGCTGGGCTTCTAGAAGACTAGTATTTATTCAACAAACGTTTCATGTTGGGCATGAAAAGAGGGAGACTACTAGTAGTAGTAAGAATAATAAAAATAATAATAATTTAGAAATTCAAGGGTATCCAGAAAAATAATAAATGTAGGTAAGAGCCATAATATAATAACTATTAGGAGGCAATTAAGAAGCAAATGGTTGAGACTGGAAAGGAGACCTTTCTGTGGTTACTTGTAGTGCTTATGAACTTTTCAAAAACCTGAACATTTAGACATCTCTGCTCCCTACCTGTATCTGTGTGAAGTTACAACATATGGTAAGTAAAACTAAGACAGTACACAATTTATGCAGATAGGCACATATTTTTATGGATCACAGAATCTGACAATAAATAAATGAATATAGCTTTCCGATTCCAACTTTGCTTTTACTCTTTTACAAGTAGTGGATGCAAGAATGCTTTTCTAGTGTCAAAAAAAAAAAAAGGAAAAAAAAAGCCTTTTGCCCTTAATTTAAATCATTGTTTTCCTAGGGAAATTTAATTTGGGAAAAAAATGTTTTTCTAATTAACTGGATGACTGTGTGCTATGCAAACAATAAAGATTCTTGTTTGAAAGTAATGCATGCCTCTGCTCCTAAGACTACCAAGGGAATTTAAAATAAAAAATGCAAGCAGCTCCGACCTCGTATTTTGCCAGAACTAAACAGAATTCCCAGATCCAGAGTTTTCATGTCAGTTCCTGATTTAAAACCCACAAGTGTTGAGCGGGTTCATACTACAGCAACACACATCTTCTCATCTCCAGAAATGACTGTATTTGATCTCTGTCTGGGCTTCTCAGCACCTCCTTCTCTCCCTCTGTCTTCCTCTTGTGCTATGGTTGGCCTGAAAGGTTAGAAACTGCACAATTAGATGGATCAGGGGAAGATTTCATAATGCTCTGGTGCTGGGCTGGGCAGTCTAGCCAAATTCCGTTCATTAGCTAAGGCGCCAGGGTGAGTGTGGCCAGTAAGAATGCTGTTTTGGTTCCATCGAAGAGCTGATAGGGAATAGGAAATACACTTTTAGTATTTTGGTTTCTGGGAGGCTGTATGGACAAGTGAAGAGTCCAGGATGCTGGGAATCTGGAGGCCAGGAATTAATTCCATCTCAACCACTAACTGAGCAGCACAAGCAACTTCCGCTCTTTTTTTTTTTTTTACTCTATTTTTCTCAATTCTGACACAGTTTTCTTCTGCTCTATGTACCAGCATCAGATTCCTAACCACTTCAAACTTTAAGCATTCCAAAGTCAAGAATCAAGTATTCAATTCGCCCAACATTTACTGAGCCACCTACACTGTGCAAGGTGTTTTAAAAAGTGGTAGTAATCAGACATGAACTCTGCCCTTAACGAGCTTATAGATTACAGAGGAGACAGATCTCTTCAAAAAAAAAAATACAAAACAATAAAGCAAGTGCAATGTTGGAGATATATCAAAATTGCTATGGGAAAACTGGCAAGGGTGCTTCCCTTAGGAAGCCCAAGAAAGCTACAGAAAGGAAGGGACTTTGAACCAGGCCTGTTTGAATTAAAGGGTAGAAGTTTTTTGAGAAGAGGAAAGTATAGCAAGGGAGAAAACAGCATAAGCAATGGGTCCGAGGTCCAGTGACTGACGAGGCTAAGTAGAGGATTCTGGTGAAGCCAGGGCAAGAGGAGAGAATACAGCTTTTATAATATACTCCTGATGTGTGAACAGGATTAAAACAACTCTGGGTTTTGAGGCATTTGAGATTTTAGGGAGAATCTTCAGAATAGCAAGTTTTGTGCTTTTATAAAATAATCAGTTGAATAGAAATTAATTAGACATTGCTGCAGTGGTTTTTTTTCTTTATACCTTTACTTTTGCGTACTCTTCACCTCTCAGAAAGCTAGGCTGAAACTTAAGGATGTTATCGGCTAAAGCAGGGTGTATGAATCACATACTCTACACCATAAGCCTTGAAATTTACCTAAGCTTTAGACTATATTCTCTACTTGTGTACCCTAACACTTTGAGTCATGAATTTTCCACTCTTGTCACCCATTCTATGACATTTCTCTTCACATTATAGACTTGAGGGTGACAGGGCCAGACTTCAGGAGCTCTTTTTCTTCTTAAGCTTTGGCCTGAACTTTATATAGCTGCCATCAAGTATTGGTGGTGTTCAGCTAGAATTTTCCTGGCCAAATGACTACATTTCTGAAACTTAGATAAAAATTAAATATTTGTTAAAATAACAAAGAATCCCATTTAAAGTATTCATAGTTATTTGATATAAATATAGTGAATCACATTTTGAGCCACAGCCAAATTTTAAGGAATACTAACACCTAGGTTTTGTCTGGTACCTTTCTTGCTAATTTCAACTGCTCTGAGCCATTGCATGATTAAACCCTGCTTCTATTTCCCAGACCTAAGTAGAAACAGTTTCACTGATCTTTATCTTAAAAATTATAAGTCTTATATGGTTTTAAAGTTCATATACATGACTCTAGACCTTCAGGGATTTAGAGTAGGCTTATAAGTGATTTTCTCAGGGCTTTAGTATTAAGTCTTCAAACTACCTACATACAACTTTCTGGAGAGACCATGATGAGTTGCCTTCTTAGAATTCCCAGTTGCTCTCAAAGTGACTTCTGCTGCTCCTGCTCTTGCTCACTCTGTTTCCCTCCTTGTTCTTTTTCTTTCTTTCTTTCTTTTTTTTTTTTTTTAAGACAAGTTTTCACTGTCGCCCAGGCTGGAGTGCAGTGGCACAATCATAGCTCACTGCAGCCTGGAACTCCTGGGCTCAAGTAATCCTCCCACCTCAGCTTCCTGAGTAGGTAGGACTACAGGCACATACTACCACACCCAGCTAATTTTTTTGTAGAGATGGGGTCTCGCTATGTTGCCCAGGCTGGTCTCAAATTCTTGGCCTCAAGGGATCCTCCTGCCTCAGCCTCCCAAAGTGCTGGGATTATAGGCATGAGCCACTGCACCCGGCCCCTCCTAGTTCTTTAAATAACCAGAAACTCCTTTCTTCTCTATGTGGCTTCCTACCAAAAGGAGTCCACCAACCCAAGGAAGTACTTGGAGGTAAAAATTTGCTCTAGAACAGATTTGGCCATTCCAACATGGAGAATTTTTTTTCCTTTGATGTGAATCTTCTCTTTCTCTAGCCCCTTCCCCTTTGCAACTCAGAAGTGTTATAAGATCTAATTAGACTTAACTGTTTAAAACCTGCTATTAACTTCAAAAACAGAATCACACCTCTTTACAAACCTGCTTCTATTTTTGTTTTGCTTTTCAAGAAGCCAGGCCCTCTTTTCCACCTGAAATATGCTTTGTAAAACATATTTCAATAACATGAACACTTTCAAAAATAAATTGTGGTTTCTTTAGAAATTTTAAAAATTGTATCTTTAAGCAACTAGTCATTAGTAACTTGCCAGATAATCTGGTATTATTCCCACTAAGCCCTTGCTCTTCTTTTAGGAACTCATCCTGACTTCTTAGTCTGGAGTCACAGCCTTCGATTCTCAACCTTCGACTTGGAGTTCCCCATACCAATCAATTGTGCTGTCTCAATGACAACCAAACATATTTTTCTTTACAGAATTTTCCTACAGTCTTTGCTTTTTCTAGATGTCCTTACACTCTTGCTACTCATTTTTGTTTTGTTTTATTTGTAATAACTCCCTCAATCATTTCTTTTTTTCCTATAGCTAAAATTAGGTGCAACATTATTTTCTGATTACAAATTCCTCCCCAATTTAATTTTCAGAGACTTGGCTTCTTCAAGAGCTGGTAGCTCATAAATGGAATAAAACGTTTTTTAAAAATATATACATATATTATATATACATATATATAATTATATATGTGTTTTAGAATATATATTTGTAAGGAGATATAGGCCTGGTTTCAGAGTTAATATATAATCTTAATCATTTGATTATGATTGGATTTTATAACATACCTGAGAGCTTCAAAGAACAAGTGAGTAGAAAAGGAGAAGATTCACATGGAAGAAAAATATATTCATGTTGGAAAAACAGTCTATTATAGGGATATATATGTATGCATGTGTGTGTGTGTGTGTGTGTGTGTGTGTGTATGTACATATATATGCATTTGATTCGTAAATATCTAGTAAGCAGCCTCCATGCACCAAGCACTGATCCAGGTACTAGAAAGGAAAAAAAAAAATGAATGATACTTTTCCTCTTCTCAAGTTTCTTATGATCTAATAAGAGAAAGGGATATATACCATAAAATATAATATAGTGTAAGAAATCTTGTTTTTATGTGAATAAAGGACTTTGGGAGCACAAAAACAGGTGTATTTAATTAATTACTCCTGAGGAATTTAGAGTTGACTTTGCTAGGTATTAAAAAATTAGTAGAGTTTCACAAAGAAAAGCTTGGAAGATAAGCAAAAGACATAGAAGCAGAAAAGTACACAAAATAATCAAGTACCTGGGACTTATCAAACAAAGACTTTCTTCTGGTCAATGGTATGGGGTGAAGACAGTAGTGTAAGGTTGGGACCAGATACGAAGGTCCTTGAAGGGCTTCTTAAGATTTCATTTTATTTTGAAAGCAACTGGGCACTATGAAAAGATTTGAGATGTGAGAATGAAATCCTCAGATATGTATTTTTAAACTATAATTCAGGCTATAGTTAGAGGATTATATGTATGGATGAGGAGACAAGCAGAAAAATCAATTAGGAAGCTATTACAAAGTTGATGCTCATATTCATAAAGTAATTACAGTGTCGGGGGAGAGGGGAACTTAGAGGAGTCATTTTACAAGGGGAAACTACTAGGTTTAGTGATCAACTGATTGTGAGGAATTGGGGGGAAAGAGGGGGCAAGGATGTGCTGAGACTTTTGGGTAGGTGACTGGATATATGGCAGTATCATGAGCTAAAGCTGAGAAAACAAGAGGAGAAACACATTTTGGTAAAGAGAAGTACTTGGACACTCAAATGAGTGGGAGGCCCTCAAGAGGAGATTTACAGGAGGAAGTTAGAACTCAAGAGGGAGGCTTGACCTAGAATCACAATTTTAGTTGGAGCCATAAAAGTGGACAAAGTCAACACCAGGGGCAAACATGTAGAGTGAATAGAAGAGCCAAACACCAAATCCCCAAGGAACATCACATCAAAGGGAGGAGAAGGGGCAGAGCCAGCCTAGAAAGAGGCAGTTAAAAGGTAAGAGTAGGAAAGAGAAGGTACAACCAAAACCAAGGGGAAAGAAAATTACCAAAAGTACACACACACACACACACACACACACAGTATCTTTATATAGCAATGGCCTCATGGGCAATATATTTAATATAAATTATATCTCACATTAAGAACATCACATAAATATACTCACTTCATAATAAATATTGTATCTATCGAGAGCCAAAAATCTTGTAAGTTTTTTTTTTTTTTTGGTTTTTTATGCTCCTTTTAAAAAATAATTGTAAACTTGGAGACTGACTTTACATCCCAAGGAAGATTGTTAGATGAGCCAATATAAGGAAGGGAGGGTAAACTTAAGCATACTGTTTTTGAGAGAGATTATATGCTAGAGTTACTATAGTGCTTCTTTTTTTTTTTTTTTTTTTATTTAATTTTACAGAATCAAAGAGTCTAACAGTATATCTTGTTAGATACAGTATGTCCTCATAATGTATACATTATTTCTTGTACAATGATATGAAATAATATGGGAAATATTCATGATAAATTATTAAGTGAACAGTGCAAGTTAAAAACAATAGTTTCATATTTTTTTCCCCACCCCCCCTTTATAGTGCTTCTTGAGATAGGACTGAATTTTATTCTCTTTCTCTCTCTCTCCCCACTCCCACCCCCACATACATACCCTCCTTCCAGTGGAATGGAGCATGTCTAAAGACTTCTCTCCTTTGGCTGGAGAAATCATCATGGATAACCTGCAGACCCTGAGATGCACAATCACAGGACTTATGACGGTAAATGCCCCCCCACCCCCAGCAGACTTCCCATTCCCCTGTCGCTGATGTTTGTGCTGGGATGTTAGTAGCAAATGCCTATTCTGGAAGCAACAACCAACGCCCAGTCCTCTGGCAACAACTGCCACTCATTAAGTGTGATATGTCTGGCATCCATAATCTAAATTTCACAAAGGAGTAAGCAGACAGCATGAATCACTTTGTAAACGGCCATGTTCTAAGGAGATCATAAAAAGACTGGCCTCATGCAAGCCTTGAAAGCTGCTGCTTTCTGGATCACAGTCTAATCTTTGGTGGGGGGTTGCGGATCAAACGCTCAGAGAGATCCAATTTTGACTCCCTGTCTGATGGTATAATAAAAATAACATCTCACCCTCATCCCTACAGCCTCAGTTGAGATCAGTCATCAATTGCAGTCACACAATTTCCTGAGAGAAATCCTTTTCCCTTGATTAAAAAAAAAAAAAAAATCTGTCTAAATACGCTTTCACAAAAAAGAAACTATATATGGTGGAGCTACATTTCTCTGTAACCTAAACCAATTTAAACTGTGAATGAAAAACTGGAACAAACTCCTTATTTGTTTAACCAATCTAAACTCAAACATTAATTACTTATAGAATTATGAACCATATGAGCATACAAAATGCAAAAAATAAAAACACCTCTCAAATCAGTTCAAACTGGAACAAACGCTGTAATTCCTAAAACAACTGAAGTGTAAAAGATAAAAAAAAAAAATCTTTTTGTCTCAAAATCTTTTTAAAGTAAACTTAAACCTATATTTGTTTCAGTCCAATTCAAATAAGTAATATCTTAGACTTCATATGGGGATGGTAGAAAGATAATTTTGTTGTTGTTTTCTTAAAGGTCAATCCATTAAAATAATTATCTATAAAGTATAATCCTGAAACCCAGCATTAAAAAGATGCATTAGGTTGCATTGCTTCAAGTTTGATACAGCTTATTCTAATAGAATTCTTGTGGTAACCACCACAGAATCCTGAATTTTAGTCCTAATCGCACATCTATACCAGGGGCCCAAACTGTGGATTACCAGAGCAAACAATCCCCTGAGTGGGTGGCCCCCGAGATGCTATCAGAAGTCTGATTCCAACCCTATGGCTCACGGGATGGAAGAGGGCCAGAAGGAACCCTAGGGAATTTCCATTGCTTAAAAGAAAAAGTGATACTGTCATAAAAATGGAAAATTCTCCATAAAAAACTTTCTCTAATATCTGAACTAATTCTATAGGGATTAAGTTTTTCCACTTGACCATCCAGTGAGAGCAAAGCAGACCCTATCCTAATCATTTAAAAGCCTAGAAGTAGATTTACACTTCTACACAATCTCTACAACCTTGGGGTTCATAGAAACCAATTTTTAACGTTAAAAAAATTAACTTCATGATATGGTAAGGTCACCATTATTAAATCCCTAGCAAAGGTTCTGCAAAGATATGCTATTTTCTTTTACCTTTGGACACCATTTTACAATTTTTGTGAGCAATGTTTCATCGAATACTGCCTTCTCAAATGCCCTTGTAGGTTTATAAAAAAAAAAAAAAAACTTCTCAGAGCAAAATATAAAACCATAAAAAACATTTTAAAAGATTATCAGCAAACAAAATAAACTCCTTAATTCTTAATGTCATAAAAAGGCATTAAAGAATATAAGCCATTGTCTTAATAATGGTTTCAGAATTGAAGTCACATCAAAGAGTTAATTTTAAAAATATTTGAACATCTGAGTAAAAAGTATTTATCACAGCTTTATTTATTGTGACATAAAATGTGGGCACAACCTAAGTGTCCACCAATGAGGGATTGGTTAAATAAATGATAGTATTTGCTCACAATGAAGTACTATGCCGCCACTAAAAGAATGACGCATGTCTTTAATGCACAAATCTGAAAAGATATTCATTATAACTTATTAATTTTCCAAAGCAAGTTGATCAGCTAAAGAGGTGATGGTTGTTGCCTCTGGGGAGGGAAACATAAGGAGAAAGAGGTGAGGGTGAGGGATTGCTATTTTGGGTAAACCTTGTAGAACTGAGTGGCTTTTAAAAATTGGTATATAATTTTGGGGGGGTCAGAAAGAGCAATTATCATATTCCAATTTTGAAAAAAGAAAGTACATAGAAACTAAGAAGGCATTTCATATATTGTCACTATGACATACAAGCATAGTAGTAAAGAAAAGCCAGAAGCCTAAAGTATGGGCAGTGGAGATCCAAAGGGATGAACTTAATCAGAGATTTGCATCCTGAGTAAAGTGATTAAATAAAATGCCTGATGCATCATTCTATTTCCATACTTTGCAGGGCCAACAGTATTTTGTTCAAGTCTCAGCTTATAACATGAAAGGATGGGGACCTGCTCAGACCACGACACCGGCATGTGCCTCTCCTTCTAGTAGGTGGTGGCTGTGAATTCTCCCCAGCATGGCAACGGGGTCCAACTGCAACTCCACCCTCAGGGTGTCATTGCCATCCCCCCTCCCCCGACCACTTGCAACCAACAAGACCTCAGGGCAGCATCTGGGCCATACAATGAATGACTCCTCTGCAGAAATGGCCCTGGGGAGGCAGCTCAGTGGAGGCAAAGGAGAGAGAATTTGGAACCAAAATGCCAGAATTTGATACCCATTATACCTTTTTTATTGAGACAAGGTCTCACCCTGTCACCCAGGCTAGAGTGCAGTAGCCCAATCACAGCTCACTGCAACCTTCAACCCTAGGCTCAAGCAATCCTCCTGCCTCAGCCTCCCAAGCAGCTGGGACTACGGCACACACCACCACGCCTGGCTAATTTATTTATTTATTTATTTTGTAGCAATGGGATCTCGCTATATTGCCCAGGCTGTTCTTGAACTCCTGGGCTTAAGCAATCCTCCCACCTCGGCCTTCCAAAATGCTGGCATTACAGGCATGAGCCACTGCAACCAGCCCCATTATACCTTTTATCACCTGTGTGGCCTTCAGAAGTTGCATAAAGCTCTCTGAGCCTCAATTCAACATCTGTAGAATGGGTCTAATCATATACTTTCACAGGGTTTTTGTGGGGATGGAATGAGATGACACAGTCGGAGTGGCTGGGCCAGAATACATGCAGTCCATGGTGGCTCTCATATTCCTTTCCTCATCCCCAGGGGACACAGCCACAGCCACATCAAATGGATAAGAGAATGAAATCTAGCAAATCTTACTCCTCTGACACTCTTTCAGAAGAAAAGCTTTGTTATTAACAGGCACTCTGCTACAAATATAATCTATAAAATTTGTAGTTATATCTGATAAACCCAACAAAGACTTCTTCTAATTATTCGAAGATTAAAAATGTATGCCTGGTATGTTTGGTAACTCTCCATTAACGAGAAAATTTAACCAGCTATAACAAACACCTCTAGACACACCATAAGATAAATTTTTCTATTTAATGAGCCCAATGCTATGAATCATATTTTTATTTTTTAAAAACACTTCTCTAACATGATAGCTAAAAATGATATCATATGCTTCTTGTGACAGTGTAACTGCTATATCCTTTATGGAATACAATTCACCATATCAACTGCCTTAAGAAAATCCATTTCCTTTTGCCCCATAATTACACACCTAGGAATCTAACCTAAGTATACAGAGAAGCAGACAAACAGTTCTGCACAATGGTGTGCATGGCAGCAGTGTACTGAACATAGTGAAATATGTGTGGTAGCGAGAACAAGCATCCAATATTAATTTAATGGCTAAGTATGATATATATGTATTTATATCCATACTACAAACAAAATACAACCACTCAAAATAGTCTTTTAAAAGAATATTCACAGTGTGGAAGAAATTCCTACAGTATAAGTTTTATGTTAAAAAATGCAAAATGTGGGGGGGTTTCCACATTTAAACTGTAGGTTTGCCTATAATTAGGTAGCATGTGCTTGTGTCTTGATAATTCAAAATTTAGCAGTGGACATTTGAGTTATGAGATTATGGGTTCTTTCAGGTTTTTTTAAATTTGTTTATGTATTTTTCAAGTTTCATAACAACCCTTTCCCCAAGACCAACCATGAATCGGGCCATATATTATGGGGGCTTTCACATTTAGTACGTCTTAATCCTCACAGCTATCCTTCATCGCTGTTCCTGTCTTGTGGATAAGCACCATTGCCATTATCATCTGCATCACTATCTGCAGTAGACATAACCTTTATAAGATTAATTATATGCAGGGCATTAATCTAAGTACTTGACATGGTTTAACACATTTAATCCTCATATAGATCTCTGAGGTGACTTTTATCATTGGATCCATTTTACTGATGAGGGAACTATAAACACAGAGACATATGCATACAGAATCCAAAGTCTGGACTGGGATTCAGAGAGGATGGTGCCTTTCCCAAGGTCACAACACTGGTGCATGGCTGAACCAGGATTCAAGTCTGAATTGGTCAAGGCTCAGCCATGTCTCCTATGTTGTGGTAACTAGTGCCCTGCTAGCAGGCAGACAAGCAGACTCAGAGCTAGCCAGACACCTCTGGTGGATTCTGATAGCCTCATAAGGTCAGACAGAGCCTTGAACCACCAAAGCTAGAGATCTTTAAGGCTCCTGACTCTCCTGCATTTGATGATTTCATTATTCCAGTCTTATTTGGACGTCTTTCTTATTGAAGATTTATCAGAAACATATATTGGGAATTGCATGATTAACATAATAAGGGAACCTATCCCATTTGGGGGCAGGGGGTGAATGTATATTATTGAAGGGACAGAAAGGACAGAAAAGCACAAAAATACTAGTCTCAGTTGACCGGAAAGTGAAGCAGAGGAACCCTATTCTAAATGCATACCCCATGCAAATTATGATCTGCATATGGATGCATTTACTGATATAGGTCAGATGTTCAGATTCCATAAACTATAAATTCTATTCAAACACTGTCTCTCACAGCCGATATGAAGAGTTCTCTCCAGAATGATAAGAATAGCTGTTCAGGACTGGAAGGAGTAACTTATTAATTGGTAATTAACATATCAACTAGCAACGCTTTCTAAAACGGTACGTTTGATCAGTAGGGGTAACTGGCAAACAACTGAAATCCTAACATGTGGTTATAGTTGCTGCAGACATGCCATATCACTTGGAAAGAACAATATAAAAACACTCCCATTCTATTTATAAACAGAGTATGACATTGTGATGTAACATATATCAGTATTTATTTACTAGAGGACAATGTATTCTAACATGACAGAGTAATTGGAAATTTGGTAATATGTTCCAGTAAGCTATAAAAACTTTTTTTATATTTTTACAAAAGGCCTTAATGTGTTTTTATAGACTTATGTTATATGGTGTGGTACATAATAAGAGAAAAGGACCCAGACAGGCTTGTCTGAGTTACGATCAGGAAAATCCCGATATCGCCAGTGAATGTAAGCTTTGCATTGTGTTGCAACTGAAGTGTCTCACTACCAGAACAGTGAACTGTATTATGTGGCACAATCTGCTCTTTTCCTACCATGCTAAGTTTATTCCTGTCAGGTTCCTGATTTCTTAATATATTTTCAATTTTCTCCCTCATCCCTAAAGTCTCCTATTTTATGTAGTCGTCAGAACCTTCCAAACATCTATGAGAAAAACTCATTCTTTCCAAAAACCTTGGCATCATGTCCAGGGCTCACTCGGGCTGCAATTTAGCATTAGCAATTTTCTAATGTATCATAAAGTCATCAGGATCGAGCTCGCCTCTGATGTAACAGGGCTGAGCTGAAAGAGGCAGGCGCATTTCGGCTCCCCTTGCATTGATGGCAGCATTAACACTCATTAGGATGCATTAACATGTTCAGGGCCACGTAGTAATTCAGCCACCCAGGAGTCTCACTCAAACACACAGTCTTGCTCATCTTATCGTGAGCATTTCAGATGCATTCATTCAACTAAGAAAACCCACAATGGCCTTTCAAAATCCATATGGACAGCATTTTCTCTCACTGTGCCCGGGTGCCAGGAGCACTACAAATAGTCTAAGGGCCCCTGGGTATTTATTTCCTGAAACATTTTCAAATTTTCCAGTAAAAACCCTTCCCTATCCCATTATCACCATCCTGCTTCTGTTTACAATGCCTCACCAACACTTGAGTGTCCCCTGTGTGCCCAGGATGGTGCTTTACTACATCATTTCTTTTAAACCTTAAACAATCTAAAAAGAGATTGTGTAAAACTCATTTTATGGAGAAGAAACCTGAGGCAAGGAGAAATTAAGTCATGGTTCTTGACCACAAGAAACAAAGAGTTTACAAAAGGCACCTGTGCCAATTCCCTGTCTCCATGTTGACCACAACTAAGCCACACCACACAAACTCCAACCAAGATTCTGATCCTTCTTCCTGAAAGAAAATAAAAAACAAAACAAAACATGTCCATGGTGTTGTAAAATGATCACTATAGGGAGGGTCATAGGGCAATGTTACTGTCCTGGCTGTGGCCCTGACAAGCTGAGTAATATAGGACTGCAACGGTTAGCTTTGGGCCTCAGTCTTCTGAAAGGTAAAATGGAGATGGAGGAGGATAGGAAGGAAAAAAGACTAGAAAATCTCTGAGGCCCCCTTCTTCATAGGTAATCATCTGATAAGGTAAGAAATGGTGTTTCCATCATGAATTCCCTTCATTTCAGTAATTATTTACAGAATTCCTAGTGTATAATGGGCATTGTGCCAGATACCTAATCTACTTCTCATTTAATCCTTACAAAATTCCTGCAAAGTAGACACTATCCTCGTTTTTCATGGTAGGACGTAGAGGCCCTATCAGTGTAGGTAACTTGCCTGCAGACACAGAGCTAGGAATCAGGAAGCCAAGATTCACACCCAGGTTCGTCTGACCCCAGAACTTGAGCTCCTCCTAACAATGCTATACTCCTGGGCCTTGGATGAACCATCGCAAGATGCTTTTACCTTACTTTAACTATCATGACATTGACTTAAGTTTCTAAATGAAGGAGACCCCACATTTGAAAATAAAATCTGTGGGGGAAGGAATTTGAAACTCGTGCAACTAGAATTTAAGCCCAAGATACACTCATGAACTAACTGGCTTTTCTAGGGAAGAATGACTAGCAATTTTAGAGAAAGCATTTCAGCTAAAAAGTGCTTTAAGTTGTTGCTTTTGAAAGGTTCAGAAAGGAAAATAAGGGGGAAAGAAAACAGAAGGAAGAAGGGATGGACTATGAAATGACTGACCTGCTAAGAAAAAAAAAAAAAAATCAAGAGTTGGAGACAGCAGAATTACAATCTTGACATTAGTCCCATATGAGTTATTACTCTTGATATCATTATAGCCAAATGGAATGAAAATAGAAGGGAGAGAAAAATCTCAGTGGGTATTGCAATTTAAATTTGCCATGTAAGCTAATACTGTATATTTAGAGACCGAGCAGACAGGGTGGTTGGTGGCTCAGAGTATGTGTGGGGGTAGCTGTGCCAGCTAACCAAAGCAGACATTCATTAGAGCAAAATGTAGATTTCCATTTCTTGGCATCTGACATGGGCTCTTTCCTTGGAAAGAAATGTCAATTTGGCCAAAAGTGTGAAACCTACAATAAAAGCATTGGGACTGTGGATTTCATCTAGTCTGCACATTCCCACCCCTTTTCTTTCCTACTGTGAAAATCTAGTTGAGACTTGGGGTGCTAAGTGGAGAGGTGGCAGAGGAACTGATTAGGATATGGGATGCTGAAAGGGGGGAAAGGGGTAGGGAGAGGAGAGATTGGACTCCCAAATTTCCTATTTTCTTTTGGCTTTCAATTACCATTTTCTCTTGCCCTAAAACTGCCCAACACAAGAAACCAACCACAATTACTATGTTGCACAAGGCTCTGAACAATGGCAGCTTCCAAGTACTTGGCACTGCCTGCTAGCTCTGCATGTGCTGGGTGCTCATCCACGGAGTCTGTGGGTAGTATGAGCTACACGCCGGCTCCGGAGGCAGGGCAGGGAAGAGGCCTCCCCTGCTTTAAAACTTCACTCTGTTTGTTTCTTTTGTTCAATAGACTGGAAAGACTATGACGACAGAGAGCCCAGACACAAGGGGCAGAGTGAAGTTTTGGAAGGTCTGCTGCAGCAGGTCCGAGCCCTTCATCAGCATTACAGTTGCCGGGGTAAGGATAAAAATCTGCACTGGGCCATCGACTGAGGTCTTGGTGGCGCCGGTAATTTTAGCAGTTTCCTAACTGGGTCATACCTTCTCATTCATCAGGGAGAGAGAGATATTAATATTTGTACATCTGGAATCACTTTACAGCACTATCTTGCTTTAACCCTTCAGAAGTGACTTCCCTCTTCTTCCTTCCCTCCCTTTCACTCTCGCTCTCTCTCTCTCTCTTATTTCTCTCTCCCTCTCTCCATATGAACAGTTTGAAATTAAGCACAAGAAAAACAGCAGCTTCCATTAGTTCCTTTCTCTTTGAATTGTCCCTTCACAAGACTCCTTGGTGGTGCTGGGTCTTTGGGGTATTCAAACTTTTCACCTCCAAGGAAAATTTCCTGAGCATCCCCTAAGAAAGCTCGACCAATTATAACAACAATAATAATAAACCTTCATAGCTATGAATAATACAGTTTACAATGCAATTTTACATCCAGTATCTCCTTTTGATCCTCATCTTGGCAGTTACTGCTGAAGCTAAGTGGTTTGCCCAAGGTCACAATGCCAGGAAAACACAAAATCGGGAACTCCAACCTGGGTTTTCTGGTTCCAAGTCCAGTCTTCCTGTCACACTTCATTTTTGTCTCCCACCCTTACATCAGGACTGGGCACTGAACTTTAATCTCGCCCTGAATTTTAATCTTCCCCAGTACTGCTGCTCGAGGGAAAGTAGAGCAGACTTTCTCTAGACTTTCGCCAACTACACCCAGGGAATTTCTGAGAAGCTTTTAAAAGCATCTCTTCTACTTGGGCTGTTCAAATGGGACAGGGTCAGGTTTCTGATCTGTGTAATGATTCGTGGAAGAGGCACTTAGTTTTATTTGGAGAATTAAAGCCTCCATAAAGTTTTAATTTTCCATGCTCCCCATCAGATCTCTGACTGCACTGTGCTCTCTGGATTCAGGGCCCTGCTGGACCAGCTGGGCAAGAAATTCACAGTTGAAACTAAGAGACGCTGGCTGCATTTGGGCTAGGTATAAAGAAATCACACTGAGCATTAGCAAAGGGTTGTTCCCAATTACTGTATAGCTATATAGCTATGACAATAGAGCCCTTCAGAAATGTTGGTTCTAGCAAGAAATGAGGACAAGTGTTTGCAACAAAATAATGTTCATCGAATGAACGGTTCATTAAGAGATGTAAATATGCATGTAAGTAGCTTAAGAAGGAAAACCAAGAGTGATTTCCATTCCCAGATCCCTACGGAAGACTTTACCCAGACTGGGGCCTTCAGCTTTCCATACTGACCAAAGGACACTCAGTTCTCAGTTATCTAGGACTCATTTAACTAGGCCAGTTGTTACCGGGGCCCCTTTCTTGTCTTCTGCCTCTCCATCACTGCCCTGATCATTGGTTCTTGTATGGCAGCAAAGGTAATAAAGCAAGTGGACTGATGATTCTTTGCAATTCATAAACCACTGTGTGTTTGGTCTGTATCAGAGAGGGAAAGCTGGCACTAACTCATGAGAATGAGGGATTTTTTAAAACATTATCTGAAGATTCAGATGCTCTCCCCATTACTGTTGGATTACTATCTAATAATCAAGAAATGATTGTCTAGACAGACCAATTATTTCTGTAGTGTCCATCCAACTTCTGTCACGTACATGCTTTTCCCCCACAGCAATGTAAATATATACACAATATCAGGAAAGATTTAAATAAGGCATAAGATAGAACTTCCCAAAAAGGAGGAATTTTTTTTTTTATATTAAATGTACTCTGGACACTTAAACAATAACTCAAAGTGTGTTCCAAAGAACAGTGGTCCTGTAAGATGCTTAGCTGACAAGATTCTCTTGTCAGGTAAGTTTGGGAAATGTTGCATTCTATATCCCTCTGTTATAAATATAAAATATGCATTAGAATAGTAAAGATTCTAATAAAAAGATATGTTGAATTTTGTTAAAGAAGCATTTTCTAAACTTCTTTAGTCACGGGAAACTTTTTTCACAGAATTAGTATTCCAAGGCACAAACTTTGGGGAACACTGATTTATAACATTCTAAAATAGAAGAAATTACCTCACACAAAAAAGGAACGATTCTAAGATGATTTAACATAACTGTCTGTAAGTTTAAAAGGATAAATGAAGGATAAGTATTGCTTATAGAGAAGTACAAAAATTATTATTTAAAATATTCCACTACATTGAAATACTATGTGCTTTATTGAGGGCACAAACCTTTACAAACTTTACAATTAGAAAAAATAGTTATTTCAAATCCCAGTTTTACCCCTCACTAGCTGTGTGTTCTTGGGAAAAGTATATAACCCCTCTGAGCCATCACTTCTTCATCAACAAAATTAGGATAATAATTTCTATCTTGCATGGTTGCTATCAAGATTAAATTAGCTAATGGCTTAAATTCACCTGTCACAGTGTAAGCCACTCGCAAACTCTAGTGTATTTTTCTTCCAGTGTCCTTCCAGATGGAGAATGGGGCTACTCTCCATCCTTCGTTTACATCCCACTCAGCATCCCATCCCGTTTAAGGACTGACTGACTTAAGAAAAAGCATTTAAAACAGCTTTATCATTTTTAAAAAAGCAATTTCTTCCATCCTCCATTTTTTAGTCCCCAAAGGCAACCTCTTAACTTTTAGCTAATTCTTTTAGTATTTTCCCCACATCTCTAAGTGACATGTTTACATTTCTAATTTTTTTTTAATTTTAGGTATTATCTCACTCAAGAAAATGATGATGTATCTCTTTTTTTTTTACCCCACTGCCCTCTTATGTACACACACAATTCCTCGCTTCTCATCCTCCTAATATAGTTATATTGAATTTTAGTAAGATCAATGTTTACTGTTTGTAACGATAATGTAAATGTTATGATTTTCCTTTCCTTAATACCTTTTTGTTTACCCTGTCATTAATAATCATCTTTTATTATATTTGCTTGTTTTTCCATGTGGTTATATTAATTAATCTCCAAACTGTCTTCTCTCAATATAATCAGATGCATTAGGTGTTTCAATTGCATCTTCTTAAAGAAACCTTTCGTGGAGTTCTCTGTCCTGCTCCAGTCTAGCCTGGCTACTGGTTGCCTCCATGCCTAGTGCACACAACTGTCACTCTGGCATCACTTTTTTCATCACCATACTGCAGGCTCCTCTTACCACTCTCCAATATTGAGTTTCTTCTTTTTGTATCCTATGTCTTCCTTTCTCTTGGGTTGGTCCCTCATTTTGGTGGAGCCATTTCTCTGGTAGCTTCCTGAAAGGGTGTTTGGAACCTAATTTTGGGGGACATTGCATGTCTAAAGATGTATTTACTCTACTTAATATTTATTCAAGGTTTGGATAGTATAGAATTCTTGGTTGAAATAATCTTCCTTCAGATTTTGAAGGCATTGCTTCATTTTCTTCTAGCTTTCAGGGCTGAGCAGTCTGAGGCCACTCTGATTCCAGAGGTTCTATATGAAACCTATTTTTTTTTTTCTCTCTGGAAGGTTTTAAGTTTTCTTTTGTCTTCCATGTTCTAAAATTTCACTGTGACATGCCTTAGTATCTGTTGTCTGTTGTACTGGGCACTTGGCAATTTCTTTCAATATGATAATTTATACACTTCAATTGTGAGACATTTTCATAAATTATTTAATTATTTCTTCCCCTTCTTTTCTTCTTCTCTCTCCTACTAGAACTCTTATTATTCAGCTGTTGGATTTCCTGCACTAATCCTTTAATTTTCTTTTTTTTTCCTTCTACTCTCCATCCTCATATTTTTAGTCTACTTTCTTGGAGATTTCATCAGCTTTATTTGCTAAGCCTCCTATTGGGTTTCTCAGTTTTTGATAACATATTTTTAATTCCCAATGCTCTCTTTTGTTCTCTGATTGGTTCTTTTTATAGACACCTATCTTTTTACAAGGAGACAATGTCTTATCTCTCAGATTATTAATCATAGGCATTGTTTCATTTTATATTTTCTTTTCTCAGCATAATCTCTCTTTCCTCTAAGTTGTTCTTTTGTTTATTTATTTTTGGCCTTTGCATTTCATGCTACTTGCTTCCCTCAACTGCCTGGTGATCCTTGGGTGTTTGCTGAGATTTAAGAGAAGGGAAATCAATAACCACTGGGAAGCTCTAAGCACATGCATAGGGCTCTTTATTTATAGCCTTCACTGTAGGGTGATCTAGCACTGCCTTTCCCACTAGGAGAATCTTTCAGCATGTTTTCCCAGCCTGGTCAAATTCTCCAGAGAAGTTTCTTCCAGTGCCCTGCATAAAGGGTGTAGGCTTGGGTACCAGTGTTCTGAGAGCCCAGTGGGGAAATATCATGTATGAAAACTTTCATTCAATCCACCTGCACCACCACCACTATCAACCCATTTTCAACAGTACCTGATGTCTCCCACTCCAGAAACCTCTATTGTTTCCAGTTTTTGTTTTTGTTATTTGATTTCCAGAGAATCAGCCATTAGCTTTCTTCCAGAGTGGGGAAGGGGTATTTGTCTAGCTATGCAGTAGGGGAGAAGATTGAGAAGTCTAACTGCTTTTTAAATAGACTTCCACGAATCCTCCTGATTTTTAGCTCACACTCACCCCTCACTTCCAGCAGTCCATGGTGCCCATGGGTGAATCAGGTTACTTCTGGGCTTTCTCCACTGCTGGCTTGGGCTTCATCTTTCTCAAGTCTGTTAAATCCATCTGTCCACCTGCTTTCCAGCTACCAAAATTTACTTGCTTTGTCTCCTTTCCCATCTTTTCATGTTTACAAATTTATGTTGTTTCCTTTTTCTTTTTTTTTTTTTCTGTAATTTCTACTCTGGTTTTAGTGAGGTTTTGGGAGAGAGTGGTATGTAATGAGTATGTTCACTGTGCGGCGTTTCACTGGAAGTCCCAGCAGCATCATTTTCAAGCAGCCAAACTCATGTTCAAGTCAGGGGAAAAAACAATGATTTCACTTTATTCTGCCAGGAATAACCATTACCAGTATAAGCTTGAAACTGACATGAATACTTGTGTCAGTCAGCTGTTCCTATATAATCATAGGCAGAGCCATACTGGGCCCCAGCCATGACCACCTGGTCAAGTTTCTATGCCTGACAGCAATGATATGGACCATGAGAACATGGTCTATATCATTGCCTCACACATAGAAGTGTCCCAGTAAATATTTATTCAATGAATGAATGTCTCAGTTTCCCTAGATACTGGCTTTTCAAGTTTGGGCAATTCACTTCACTTCTCAGCCTCAGTTTCTTCTTCTGAGTAATGAGGATGATAATCATACCTATCCCTACAACTACTTTTGTAAGCCAACATACACAATGAAAAAAGTGCCCCAGAATGCTAGCAGTGGTTATACAAAAGGATAATATGGGTGGGGTTTTCTTCCTTTTTTCTATTCTCTAGACTTTCTACAATGTGCTTATATTAATTTCATAATGAAAAAATTTAATGGAATGTGCAGACTAACAAGGAGAGCTTTGCCAGCATTGAGAAGTATATGAATACTAAAAGGCAATTGGGGGTGGGGTGAGCACAGCAATGGATTTGATTCCATTTCTTCTCATTCTATCTTATAATACATCACCCATCCCAAAAATATCAACAAAACACCTAATTGGTTGCCCTAGCACTTACAAATATCACTCATTTCCAACATGTTTGAGGAGTTGTTCGTTAATTACCTGCTGGCATCTTAAGATACAACAGCTTCTTGTGGGAATAAATGAGCTAAGTCCCTACATGAAACTGAGGATAAGTGGCACTGAGGGGACAGGGGAGGGGAAGGGAGAAAGAAGGAATTGGTGGTGTTGGTCTGCCAAATGGAATTTATGCTATTTTTTTTCTATGTTCCAGAAAGTTCAAAATTACAAACCACAGGCCGAAAGCAGTCAGTCTCAAGGAGCCTGAAACACCTATTCCATTCCTCAAACAAGTTTGTGAAGACCTTAAAACGGTGGGTCCTATGTAGTCCTTCCAGAAAGTCTTAACTTCTCAGGAATGAGCTGGTTTGGGTTCTGAGTGGAAACTTGGTAGAAATTTCTTTTTGTTAGCAAAAGAATGAAGTTTACTTTTCTCCTGAGAATTTGGGCAAGATAGTAATTTCTCTGAGTTCTAGCCAGTAAATTTATGATTATTTAGCAGGAATATGTTCCTAGATATATTTTAAACTCATCTTTTATCATGTCCAAAAAAACTTTTTTTCCAGGACTAAAGCTTGGTAAAGGAGACGGAGGCGGTTGAGGACAATTTTAATTTTCCTTTTCTTTTTAGGGGACTCTACATAGCTGTTATATTTTATTACAAAGACAATATCTTAGTCACCAATGAAGATCAAATACCGATTGTTGAAATAGATGACTCTCACACCAGCTCCATTACACAAGATTTTCTGTGGTTCACAAAGGTATTCTGAGTTCTGATTTCCCTTTTCCCCCACTTTGCACCAGTGTTACTGCACACGAATCTCTGAAATCTTAGCTGAGGGGTCTCCAGCGATCAAAGTTTGGGGGTAAAAGTAAATTATCTCAAAGGTCCCCTTCAGCCCTAATATGCCGTATGTCTTTAAAAATGCCAAAGTAGTGTCTACACTACAGTTTCAAAGCAAAGAGGCTTGCATCCTGTCAAATGGTGTCTCCACTATTCTGAGTTATGGGATCGTTTGGCAAAGACTAAAATGTGGATCTGACTATTTCATTAGCATTCAGATCTTTTTCCAATTGGACAGAGATCAAAAAGTTGTTTCGCGTGTATCTGAAAATGGACTAGAGAACAAACATCAGGGGTCAGGTTTCCTTCTCCCTGCTTTGCTTTGATGCCACAACCTAAATCATGTACTGGCTTGGACGATGATATGACCTCGTGACTTCTTTTGCAGCTGTCTTGTATGTGGGAAGATATAAGGTGGTTGAGGCAAAGCGTACCTACCTCCATGTCTTCATCCACAGTGCTGCAAACTCGGCAGAAGATGCTCGCAGCAGCAGCCCAGCTACAGGTGAGGGGCCAGGTTTCAACCCAGACCTCGAAGGAAACTTTTTAAAAAGTGGACAGTTCAGCTACAAATCCCACCTGGGGGAAAAAAAAAAAAGAAAAAAAGGTGGGATCCTCCCTCATTCACATCGCTAGGCACATGAATGCTTCTTGGACAGTTTGAGCTGCATACCTACTCGTGGGGAAGCTGTGCATTTGGCAGTCTCCTCTTAGGGGGTCTCTCTTGAAAAGCCTATGAGTATTCCACTAAATAAGGGATAAAGAGACTTGAGCTCTAGATTTGATATTAATTAGTCAACTCATTTCTCCTTTCATCACTTGCAAAATAAGAGAAGTTTGAACACTTGAAGAACCCTTGCTGCTCTGGTATCCTATGCATCTATGAGTGTGTGGAGATGGAGAAAGAGACCAGCAGATGTTCTGAGGAGTTTCTTGGTAAAGCACAAGGATCTGTGTACATTTTTGCTTAGTTATGAAAACAAACAAAAAAACAACTCTGAAAAGATTATCTTTAATCCTGCATTTATTCATCCTTCCGTACTATCAATCAAATCAGATCAAGTCCTCAGTCTTTGTAGGTCACAGAGCTCCTCCTAGTAAAAGGCACTGAATTCTAACCAAGCTCTCTGGGTTTTCCTCTCATTGTTTTCTGGTATTAACAAAATTTGTGGTTCTTAGTACAGAAAAACATCTGCTACATGGAGTTGGTGTCCTTAAGAGATTGCTGAGCCTTTATCAGTGATGGGTATCCACCTACAAAGCTGTCAGTTACATCAACCACAGAACTATGCATAACAGAAATCGAAGTTGTGTTTGGCCAGGCCATACCAGCCACACTATAAAAAGAGGGTCACATTAACAAAAAAAAAAATTTTCTATGGCTCCACCCCCACCTGCAATTACAAGAACTTCATTTCTTGAACCCCAAAATAATAATTCCACCCTCTGCAATAATAAGAATTACTGTGTTGCTATTATAATTAATTCTGAAATGTAAATTTTGCCCCTCTATGCTATACAACATTACATAGGTGGTTTACTGCCTTGTATCTTCAATGACATTTTGGCAAACAGTGTTCTTCAACTCTTGATTGCAGAATCTTCTCCTCCAACTCAAGGAGTTCTTGAAGCTGGGCCATGATAACTATGCTGAATTCAAAGTGCTGTTTCGTTTTGTCACTGACCAGTTGAGTTGGACCATGGCACTGTACCTCAAACTACTCTTTCTTGAAGATAAAGTACATTCCCAGGGGGTTCAGACTCCTAAGTGGACCTTCCCATTAGCCCACCATACAATCCAGACATGCCTGGATCACAGATTGAACAACTTTAGAATTTCAAGTGGGGATATTTATTATGTGTTTATTGGAGGCTTCCTAGAACACTTTCATCTGATACAGCAGTAACATGAGAAGGATCAGGCTGTTACAAGTCAGTGCAGCCAGACACTGAGGGACACCATCATGGCCAGTGTGATCCTACTCAACTATTCCATTGCAATAGATCTTGGATTTCCTCAATCCCCAAATCTATTGACTCTACCATTTTTCATAATGCACCAGCCCACTTCTCAAACCATTTCCCTCCTTGTCCAGCTTAGATTCCTTGGTCCATCTTAATCACTCCCTTGAAAATACTCTAAATTTTCTCCCTCCATATTTTTTATTTGGAAAAATTCCAAGCCTGGATGAATCCAACATATCTATACTGAAGTAGTGCACATTGCTGCAGAAAAGTAAAAAAAAAAAAAAAAAAAAAAGGCTGACTGGTTGTATGTTAAATTATGACTACAGTTCTCACAAGTAATGTTCTTTAGTGGTCGTATTTCATTTCTCTACTAAATTTAGTCTCCCACACTATAAAGCAACTATTTAAAACCTTCTCCATTCTCTCACATCCCTTCTCCATCCCCACACTCTCCATCCCTATCTCAGGTGATGACTTCACTGTATAACTCATTAAGAAAAAATGTGAATTGATGATTTCTCCATTGCCAAATTTACAAACCTCCTTGTACTGTCCCTACCTTCTTTCTTCCTTCCTATTCCAACAGATAAAAGTCTCACTCCTTCTACCACAAGTTCATTCCTCCACATGTGCACTGGATCCCATCTCTTTCCTCCCATCTTTATTTAAAAATACTCAAGTCTCTCCAATTTAATCTCCCCCCAAATTCCACCCTTAGCCCCACATGCCCCTTCAGCTACCAAACTATCTTTCTTTTTCTCCTTATACCCAAACTTCTTCAAAGGGTTATCTACATCCACATTCTCCACTGACTTCTTTTCCCATCAGTTCTCAGTGCTTTCTCTGTCTTTTACTACCATCATGCCTACAAAACTGTTCTCTAAGGGCATCAGTAATCAGAGGCAGATGATGCTAATGAAGCCGGAGTTTCAGGGCCCCTCGCTTGCATGAGCCCCTGTGAGTGTAGGACTCAGAGTCTTTTAGGTAGGGAGGGAAAGGTGGGTCGCAGTCAGGAAGCATTTCTGGTAAACTGCCTAAAGAAATTTCCAGGATAAAAGGAGACCCAAAATATTTGCTGGGGGCGGGGGGGGGGGGGGGGGAAAGCAAGATTTCTTTTGTCATTCTAAATAAACATTTATTTTTACACCCAATTTTACATTTGTAATTTTGTATTCCTTGTCTTAAAGATGGCTCCAAAATTATGTGGTTCAAGACCCCACAAAAACCTACATCCATCCTTGCCAATGACTTCAGTTTAACTAAATCCAATGAACACTTGGAAGTCCTTTTCACAAATGACGTTTCAGCAGCATCTGATACACTTGGTCCTGCTCTCCTTTTGTAAACTGCCACATCCATTGGCTTCCACTCTCCTGATTTCACACTCTCCTGATTTTCTTCCAGCTTCCTGGCCTGTCATTCTCAGTCTCCTTTGCTAGCTCACACACTGTTTCCTCTGCTTACAATCCTCTTCTTCCACCTCTTTGCCTTGCTAATTCCTACATATCTTTCAGGTCTCAGCTTAATTTTTATACATCCTTGGAAAGCCTTTCTCTGATCTCCTGATTAAGCAAATCACTCTCATAGTAGCTTGTATTCTTCATTCAGAACAATAATCATAATCCCATAAGTTAATTATTTGTATTACTGTCTGTTTAGTGACCCACTTGGACTGTGAGTTCTTGAGTTAAGGGACTGTGTCTGTCTTGGTTATCACTATACCCCCAATGCCTGGCATGTGGTAGACTCTTGGTAAGTACAGGTTGCATAAATAAATGTATTTGTCAGTCTAATCCCATGGACCCCAAAGATCACACTTGTGGGAATCCCTATCTAACCAAAGGGAAAAGGGATCACAGAAATGTGTCTTGTACCATAGTTACCATCTGGATAGTTCCCCACTACTGCACAGTGACCAGAGCCTCACAGTCCTCAATAAATTATCACCCCTCATAGTACCTCCATCAAGGCCTAAGCACTGTTACACATTCCCTTCTCTCCATGTTTCATTTCACCTGGTTAAATAACAGGAGTTGCTTTCATCTTTTTTTTTTTTTTTTTTTTTTGGTAGGACCCATTGCCCAAACTATTTACTGGTCTCTAGAATGAAAATGTCTGGAAATATTGAAGGCACCTTTTTGGTGGGGAAGAGTGGGCATGGGGGTAAAGTATAGAAAAAACTTTTCAGAAAGGGAAGAAAAACAAATTTGTGGATTTACACATACTTAATATTTTAGGTCACTTTACTAATCTAAAATTTTTACAGTCTTCTGAGGAAAGTAAAAATGTGTTATATTACTATATAGCTTGATTAGCATCAATCATACATCCTGTTGACTTACCTCTGGGCTATCTCATTTTACTCTCCTCTCCTTTATGAATTTACTACTACAGCCCAATTACTCCAGTCAGGTCTAAAGCCTCCAAAGTTGTCCCTCTGCTTCCAGCCTTAACACCCTCTGATCCATTCGCCACACTTTTGCCAGAGTAGCCAATTTAAAAGATTCTGACCAAGGCATTCTCTGACTTAGACTCCTTCAGTAGTGGCTCAGACATTTTATCATGGCCCAAAAGGCATTAATCATGATCTTTCTCCCCCTTTTCTGTGTCCATAACACTCTGACTTACCTTCATCACCATGCACACTAACCACTGCAATTTGTATCTTGCTTTCCTGTAAGACTCAGAGTGTTTCTGCTCTATGATGAGGTCCTTTAATATATAATAATAGTGAAATGACTATTTTCATCTAACAGTCAAGGTGCCAGGCACTTTGCTAAGTACTTTACAAACTTTATCTCATCTAATCTTCACCACAACCTAATGAGAAAGTACTAACACAATATTATTGGTATTCCTTTAACATGATAAAACTGAGGCCTAGGAAGATTAATTTGTGCCCAAGTTTGCACAGATAGGAACTAGTAGAGTTTTGATTCAAATTCAGATTTATATAACCCCAAAGCCTGCATTCTTTCCAGTACTTCATCATCTTACTGTGTGTTACTTTAAAAAAAGCAGAAAAAATTTTTAAATAGAAAAAACTATCCACATTGTAGTAAAAAAGAAAAAGTAGAAGTCTATCGTGCATCAGTAGAAGTGGCCTTAAATTTTATTTGAGAGAAGATGAAGTGTGTGTTAATTAGTTAATTAATTAAAATTACCAAGGCAGAAGAAGAGACAAGTATCTGTCAGCATTTGGATAAAAATAATTAAGATGAGAAAGCTTGTAAGTGACCAAAAGCCCACATTGTTTTTCTTTCTCTTAGGAAAATGGCAGAGGCGTCTAGTGGGAGAAGTGTACATTGTTCTTACATTGAGAAGTGTCTAAAATACCCTCAAAAGACAGTAATAATCTGACATTATAAATTGTGTTACATTAAACTTTCCTCCTCCATAGCTTTTAGAAATGAGTGTTAGTTAAGTAAGAGCTAGGTAACAACTTATGAATACTATATCTTTTTTATTTGTCAAAGGAAAAAAGATTTTTCCCAAAATTTTACTCTTCTTTTTCAAGCCTTCTTATTCTGAGTCTGGACTTCCTTTAACTTCCCATGTTACCCCAAACTGAATAAAGGTCTCTTAATATGGTGCCTCTGTCTAGGGCTTATTGATAGTCCTGTAATTTGTTCTGGTCATAACCTAGATGCATTCCTGTTAGCCATGGGGTGGCTCTTCTTCCTTTCCACCTTTTGTAGGGTCATCAGAGGCCCAGGTCGTTTAACTTCGATTATATAGCATGACAGGTATTGACATGGTCTATTTTTCAGGCCCTAAGAACCCTGAATTTGCCCCTTGGAACATGGTTGCAATTTATTTTCACAATAATTTCCTACTTTTAAATTGGGCTCTCCCCAAAGCTAGCTCTCCAACCCAAGTTGATGTCAATGAAAAATTTCAGGAAGATTTCTAGTTCTTTCTTATTCATCCCATTAAAAAAACCTATCCAAAGCTGATAATGAACCATGGACAATAACTTTGTTTAAGTGACATGATCACCTCAATCAATGTCTACCCATAAGCTTCAATTCAAAGTGAACCATATTTTCCAGTGTCTTAATATAGTATGTTAATTTAGTCAACAAAAAGTTACTGATCTCTTACTATGTGACAGGCACTGTGCAAGGAAGGGACCTAGAGACACAGAGATGAAACAACCATGATCTCATGACACATACACAAATATAGGCAGTAAAGCCAGAGACACCCTAAGATGGAAGTTTGTACAGGAAGCAGTAGGGAGCAAGACAGGGGATGGTAAATTCTACCTAGGAGAGTTGGGAAAGTCTTCCCAGAGAAGGAGAAATCTGGGCTGCCTCTTGAAAATGAGTAGGTGTAAACCAGGGTTGGATTCCAATTAGAGCAGTAAAGAAAGCCCATACTCTACGCTGTATCAAGCCTGAGAGTTTACAAAGCACTTTTTCATGCACTGCTTGATTTAATCCCTCAAACACTCAATGAGGTAAAGATTAGCACAATTGATGTCTGAGCTGAAGGACTCAATTTTAGATGATGAAACTCAGAACTAGACAGGGTAAATAATTTTTCAGAAGTCCAGCAGTTAATGAATGGCAGCCAGCCCTGAAACTCAACACCAAGTATAAGTAAAAGCTTAATAGCAATGGTAGGCTGGAGCTAACTTGTACTGACCTAGGAGGGCCAACTGTAGAACTTTCAGGAATTCTGAAAGCCTGTATCAAACCCTTGGTAGCTTGAAATCCACTTTGGCAGGAATATTTACACCACAGAAATTGGCATATGCTACAAATCAGTCCCTTTTTTTTTTTTTCTAGTCAGTTTATCAGCATCACACTGCTTCCTAGCAGCAAATTTCCTCTACATAAAACTATAGTACTGCATAGGGCTTGACTAAAAGCCATACCCAAGATACTTCTCTATGATTTGGAAGTAATCATGGGAAGGAAAAAAATCTGACTGATTAGGCCATTTTTTAAAAAATAATAACCTTGCCAAATAAATATTTATAACATGTCAGTAATTATGTATGAAATTCCAAACTTGTTATGTGTCTAATCTTTGTGAGGAAGAATAAAAGAGTTAAGACATAGTTCCGGGGGCAGCGGGGGCAAGGGCAATATACGTAACCTAAACTTTTGTATCCCCATAATACGCTGAAATAAAAATAAAAAAATAAAATTAAATTAAAAAGACATAGTTCCTAGCTACCTGTGAGGGAACATTCCAGTGTTTTCATAGATGTGGATATTGACCACCTGGCTCATTCATTTTTAGATCACCCTTGTCACTTTCATAAATTCCAGTTCCACTTTTGCTGTCATGCTAACAGGGCATCTTAACCACCATTTATGTGAGCTCACAAAAATAACAGCTAGGAGCTCTGGTATGATTTATAATTTTCAAAAATCATAGATATTTAAAACAAGAGGAGATTTGATACTATTCATTCAGGGCTCTAGGTTAGAAATCTTCAAATCCTGCATATTTGTAAAACTCCTGTTTATTTCAGTAACAACTACCTAGGCCTCTCCACATTTAATGTGGCATCCTTCCCTTCCTACCTTTCTAAAAGGATTATCTGCCTCAGTTGACCCAGTTTACAAGCAACTTTAACAAACTTGTAAATAAATAGAACTCCCTGAAATGCAGATAAGTCAAACCAGGCCAATCTTCCAATTAAAGTATCTTGAAGGGAATGTGTAGTCATTTGGGGACCTGTACAATGTGCTACATTGTCAATTCACTTCTTCATTTTAAACAACCCCACCTCATACCAGCTTACTGTAGATCTCTTGAGAACTCCACAAGTTGCATACTTTAAATATCAGGCATTTTTCTTTAAAACATCTGGGATTCTCTTCAAGTACTGGTAACTGAGGTTTATGTGCTGGTGTGTCTATGTGGGTAAGAGATATTTACAGATATTGAATTTGCTTTTAAAAAAACATGATTTTTGAGCCTCTTGCTATAATCTTTGCAGACTCATGGTGAAGACATTTTCTTTGAGCTTCTGTTAAGTACATTACAATGATGCCACTTATTATAGGTTTAAGTGCAAAAAAAAAAAACACTTCTCAGAAATCAGGTAATTATTTACAGTGTCTTTTGTTGCAGTTGTGTTGCTTTGTTTGCACAATATCTAAGCTACCAGTTATCTATTTGTTTCTAGAATTTACTTGGAACACACAACTTGGGAAGAGTTTACTATGAGCCCATTAAAGATCGACATGGAAATATACTCACAGTCACCATCAGGGAAGTGGAGATGCTTTATTCATTTTTTAATGGCAAATGGATGCAGATCTCAAAGCTGCAAAGCCAGAGGAAGTCTCTATCAACACCCGAGGAGCCAACAGCCTTAGACATTTTACTGATAACCATCCAGGTATGTAGTTTGTTTTTTTTTTTTTTAAAGTTCAAAATATATGTGAAATTTCAAGCACAATTATTGAGGCCCTAGTGAAACATACCAAGAGTCACTGTCATATGCAGTGATCAGGTAGAGAGGGTGCAGGGACATGTAGCTGCTCGTATTACACACGTAGGAAAGATGCAGAACCTGCTTTTTATTTATCACTCTCTAGATCTGTAATTTGTCAAGCAATGCAAATAGTGGGTACCCTGAAGATGCCCTGACCAATGAACCAATGAGAAACACTGAGACAAATAATTGAGTAGGGGATCCATAGATAGGTATAATCAAAACATTAATACCTGAATGGATTGTAATATATGGCACTTTGAACAAAAACACTCTTATACATATTTATTCTTGCTTGTTCCTTACAATACTCCCTTGGGACAGACTGGCATAATTAAGTCCATTTTAGGAATAAAATAACTGGAGCTCAAAGAAGTTAAGTCACATAGGGCTACACAAAGAGACAATTTAATGAAGCTAATGAAGCTTCAAAGGCATTCAGCTCTTCACTTGCACAAGCCCCTTGTAGGCCCTGGCAGAGACTCTAGCAATTTTGTATTTATAATTTTATATTCTTTTCCTTAAAGAAGGCACCAGAAACTATATTAGCTTCAGGCCCCTCAAGGCTTGGATGTGTTCTTGGGAAGACGGTAGAGCTGAGACTTCAATTCAGACCTGCTGATTGGAAGCAGGCTTCTTTCTGCTAGGTTATGTCTCATTCTGGGGTAGGAGTTCAGGTTTTAGTGAGTGAGGGATGGAAGATTAAATAAAGGATGAAAGACTCTACTGTGTACTGAATGTCCACCAAAATTCAAAATCTGGGCAGCTTACATTCAGACTTTTAGCTCGGAGAGTGGAACCTGGACACCATGCCTGCTCCTGCACCCAAAGCTCTCTCCCTGCGACCCTGCTGCCTCATGCATTCTTATGTGAACATAGGCTTCAAGCTGTTTCTTGTTCATATTTCTTTCTTTTCTTAAACCCACTGATGGGGATGAATGGTATAGAACTCTTCAGTTCAGTAGAAAAGCTGGCAGAAACATCTACATCGAGCTCCTTACCACCAAAGACATATATTCATGACAGCTTATCTGGAGTAAGAGGGGAAGAAGGGCCCAGTCACACAGAAACAAGTCAAATCCAAGCCGCAGCTCCAGGAGCCACTCATGGTCACCCTAAACAGCTAACTTACTCTATAAGTTTCATTCCCCACCAAGGGGTCTAATACAATAATCTCACCTTTTCATTACTTGCACTGGCCCAAACCAGGACAAAGTCCAGTGTAGCAAAGGCAAGTTAATTGCTCAAAGCCAATACCTCTGGATTTGATTTTCTGGAATTTGGGTTCATAGGAAATTGATAGTGTGTGCATGTGGGAAGGAGGTGGGGGCAGGGAACACAGGCACATCCGTGGCTCCCCTCTTCACCTTTTATAAGCAAGTGTTAAAAGAAACATTTAAAAAATCATAATAAATTGAGCTTTTACAGGGTGACTAATACACTAATCCCCTATAGGGATAAACTGGAGTCTGGGCTACCTTTGCTCCTAGAAACACAGCACAGGCCTCAGCATGATATAATACCTGGTTTCTCCTAGACTTATTACATTAAAAATGTGTTACAGGTGCAGAAAAATTCCAATCTGGTGAAAGGTTGTTAGAGAAGGAGACCAAAAATAGAGGCAGGATCAGGTTTCCACACAGATCCAAATGGAAAATTTACCCCCGCTGACTGGCACATTCCTGCTTGATGTCATTCCCACCCACCCCCACTCTCCTTTCTCCTCCCCCCACTTTCTCCTCTCTCCCCTCCTTCCCATACAGGTCTTACACTGGAGAGGAAATGGGGAATAAAACTATGAGGTCTGGTATCCAATCTCTCCTAGACTTAGAATTTAATTACGTCAGGAGTTGGCGCCACCAACTCAACATGAAGGGAGAGATAGGTCTTGGTGGTGTCCAAAGCAGGCTGGGTGACTCCCACAATAATAGGCCACAGACAACTCTCTTTTCTCAGGGGCAATGGAGCCATGACCACCAGGCCCTCTGATGCTGCAATCAGATCACACTCTGGGACACTACTTTGGAATCAGGGTGACTAGGCATTATTCCTGAGCCCACCCTTTCTGGTTATATGACTAGGACATGTTATTAAATTCTCACCCCTGTATTTCCTCCTCTCCAAAAAACCCTACTTCATAGGGCTCCAATGAAGATTGAGTTAAGCATTAGAAGAATAGCACAAAGTAAGTACTCAATAATGTTAGTGATTTTTGTTATTTCTCTATTCAGAAAAATTCAAGCAATGTTAGGCTGCCCTTGGGACACACTCAGTCCATCTTCTCTGCCCTGCTCCCCTAGGAGACCTCTGATACTGGCCCAATCACCCCGTGGGGTATTTCATCACTCTCTCTACCTTTTCATACGTAGTGACTATGGAAAAGCTGTATACAAACTATATAATCCACAATGGGATTTTCAAAACAGGTAGGGGCTTTAACAAAATCTGGGCCCATAACTAATCTACTAATCCCTAGGGCCCCAGGGAAACACCAGTGTCCAACTCCCTCAAATTTCTGACCCTCTCAAACCCCAGACCTTAAAAACAGGCCTCTCTCATATATATGCAAAAGAGAGAAAAATTCTTTTCACACTTACCTGGGAAGGGAAAAAGAGAGTAACTATGGACAAGTTAGAGTCTCTCTGAGCAAACTAATTGGCAATGAGAGTATTTCCAATAGGGACGCCCCTCCCAGGTGCTGAGTTACTCTGACCATGCTCTTCAGGGATCACTTCACTCACTGGAAGCTTCACATGTGAAGTTTTCTCTGAAGATTAAACTCTCACATGTGTACTACATATTCGAGTTTGTAACTTTATGGCATTTTTATATCATTTGATCCTCATGCAAACCCAATGAGGTTGAGTGAGAAATTTTGTGTCCAGTTTGCAGATGAAGCCATGGATTTCAAGGAAATAACTTGCCAAAAAACAGCAGAAGAGGGACCAGGACCCATGTCTTCTGACTCCTGGCCTTGTACCCTTCCCATTCCACCATATTGCTTTGCATACCCTTCCCCCTCCTTTTCTCTGCATCCTTGTTGTAAACTGTGATCTTAGGGAAGCTGCGGCAAAGTTTGCCTTCTATCCCCTCCCATCCCTGCTGTCCTTCTCTTCTCCTGTGGCATTCCTTGTCACCTCCAGGTACCCAGTGTCTTCTTCTTATGCACTAGGTGCCCAATAACTCTTCTGCCTTTTTCTGCTTTTTGCCAGCACATTCCTATTCTTTATACCCCCAAGCAGCTCCAAACACAGGGATCAAAAACCGCAGGAATCAGAAAGACTGATAGAAATGAGCCAATTGGGCTGGACTTAAGAAAAAACTGGGTTCACATAAAAATTTGTTCACCAATGTTCATAGAAGCATTATTCATAATAGGCAAACAATAGAAACAACCTAAATGCCCAAGAACTGATGAATTAATGCGTAAACAAAATGTGACATATCCATATAATGGAGTATCATTCAGCCATAGAAAATGAATAAAGTATGATACATGCTACAGAGCCAGACATAAAATGCTACATACTATGATTCCAGTTAGATGATATGTCCAGAACAGGCAAATCCATAGAGACAGAAAGTAGATTAGTGATTCCAGGGGCAGGGGGAGGAGAGATTGGGAAATGACAGCTAATGAACGTGAGATTTCTTCCTGGAGTTATGAAAATCTGGAATTAGTGGTGATAGTTGCACAACCTTGAGAATGTACTAAAACCACTGAATTGCACACTTGAACAGGATGAATTTTATGGTATATGACTTATATCTCATTTTTTTAAAAAAGAAAGAAGTGGAAGTAATAGAGACTATATTAATCTGGAGATGCCTTGTCCCATCTAAAGAGAGAAGCATGTATTCAGCCTCAATTAATTACAGTAGAAGAATATGGTCCCAGTATTGAAATATTTCCCATTTTTTGAAAAGAAGTTGAAAATCCAGAATTTTGGATGAAATATTTTTATATTTATAATTTATAAAATTATTCAGAACATTGAATTATTTGCAGTCCATATAATCTTGGACCCACAAAGACCACCAGCCACCATATTGTGATGTCTGCCATCCTGGACAATTCATCTTCCATACCCCATCAGGCAAAGTAAAAGCACTGTAGTTATTGGAAAAGCAACTATTTATTGTTCCTCTAATGAGTTCTCAGGATATCTGATCAATTAAGAGAGGACGGATATGCCCTTCCTAGTCACTGTACCAGCACAACATATTCTCTCCCAACTCCTCTCATCCTCTCACTTCACATTTAATAAACATTTTTTTCAACATCAACTAGATGCCAAGCACTCTTCTAGGTGCTATAAGAAAAACAAATAAATAAGTCACAGTCCCTGCTCTGAAGGAGTTCAGTCAAAGGAGGGAGACAGACTTGTAAACAAATCAAGGTAATACAAGGTGGAATTAAACCAGAGCCTGATAGCAGTACAAACAGCATACTATAGGAGCACAGACAAAGCAGCTATTAATTCTGCCTGGGAATATCAGGGAAGGCATTGCAGAAGAGGTGGCATTTGGCTGAGCCATGAAGGTAAGTTAAGTTCACCAGACAGAGAAAAAAAGAAAGAGGGAAAGAAAGAAAGGAGGAAGGGAGGAAGGAAGGAAGGATTCAAATAGATGGAATTAAATTAAAGAGGGGGCACGGTAAAGAAATGAGGCAGAAGCTGGAAGAGGAGAGCTCACTCTCCCTTGGGCCTACAGTGGACCTTACACAGTCTTTTCATGCCCTTTATCATGCTGGCTTAGAAAAACTTGCTTACACGTTTCTCTCACGCACTGAAATGTGAGTTCCACAAAGAGAAAGATCGTATCTTATTCATCTTGGTGTCTGTAACATCCTAGCTTAATGCCTGATACATAGTAGGTGCTCAATAATAATTGATAGAATGAATGAATTTATGAAACAACACAATCAAAAAAGAGAGATTAGGACATGTATGGAGAAAGAAAAAAACAATTCATTTTGTCTGGAGATTAGGGACACAAAGGGGTTATAGTGGAACTGGGGTTAGAAATGCAAGTTAGAGGTCAAATAAGGTAATATGTAGACCCACAGGTATTCAATTTGGTGTTAGAAGGCTCTTCTGGTATACTTAGGTTATGTGAATGAGACAGCTTCTTTCTCTTCCCATGTATTTCTCAGGCTCTAAAACATTCTGACTAATGAGAGATGAATGACAATGTAAAGCCAAAACACATAGTAGATTCTCAGTAATCATCTTTTTAAAAATTGATTGAAAGAGTGAATTACTCCATCCCAGAATGGTGTTTGTTTTTATATAACCACAATGTGTTCCTAACTCATATTCTATTTGTGGTCAGTTCTGACCCCCACATGTTTTTCTCTTACACGCCTGCCCATCCTATATTTGTACTTTTGGGTTCAGAGCTTTACAAGCACATTTTCTTATTAAGTTTCAACCCTAATTATTGTAGACTTATTTTTCCAATGCATAGGGTCATTCAGAGCTTTATTACTATTTTCCAGAAAATCAAAACCACAACAAATTTGAGACCCACAAATTTGACACACACATTCTTGATTTCTTTGTCTGCAACACCAATAAATGAGCTGAACAGACTGGTCCTCAGGACCAATCCCTCCTGGGCCATCACTCAATATGTCTATTTCCACATCATCTCCATCATCCACAAATCTTCCACCCATGTATTCAGCTTGTTAAAGTAGTGTGGTCAAGATCCTACTTTTCCCAGGTTATCTAGTGAAACTGATTGCACTGGAGACTTCTCCCTGGTCTGTGGACCCTGTTCTTTTGCTGTTAGAAATTAAAGTTGTCCATATGATTTGCTCTTCACAAAACCATGTTGACTCCACTTTAGTGTCTCCGGATTTCCTGGGTGACTGCAAATTGATTATTTGATGGTTCTTTCTCATTTTTCCCAAAGATCAATAAGTTGTCAGTCTTTAATTACTAGGGCCAACCTGTGTTTCTCCCCTTCCTGTTTCAAAGGCAGGCATATTTATCCTTTCCTAGTCTTTAGGGACTACTCCAGTTCTCCATGACTTCTCAAAAATAATGACCCATGAGTCTGTAGCCACATCTGCTTATTCAGCAAGTATCCCTGGGGTGTGTATCATCAAATTCAGTTGATTTGAATATTTCCATTGTTTTCTTCCCTCGTTAACCATTTCTCTCCCTTTGATTAGCTATTCATTTACCAAAATTCCACATAGAGTGAATTTCTTCCAGTCAACTACTTACCTGTGATCTGTTCTGAAGAGACAAGATAGAAAACATTAAAAAGTTCAGTCTTGTCTATCCCTTGATATAAATGAGAATTCCTTCCTTCTTGATCATGAAATTAACTTTATTTCTAGTCTATTTTTTATCAAATGTTTTTAAAAGTTGTTTAGATTTTGCTTTTCTGTACATGCTCCTTATATCTTGCTCCCAATTGTGACCATTCTCATTTCGTCCCTCTTACTCTATTCCCATATGTTCTGTTTAAGGGATCTGACCTGATTTCCACATTGTGTACCTATTTTACACAGAAATAGTACTGGATACTAAGGACACAAAGCAATAAAAAACACAGTCCTACCATTACTTTCATAGTCTAATTTAAGAAGAGAACAGAAAGGAAGAAAAATATACTCCTTCTGCTGTATGCCTACATTGCCTCTGTTATAAAACTGACTTCAGCATATTGTGATCTTGTCTTTCTTGACCTCCTCAAGACTAGGGATCACGTTATGTTCACCTGAAATGCCAGTGTCTCCCATAGTGCCTTACACACTACAGGAACTCAATATGTTTTGATAAAGGGTGGCATAGAAGAGATGGTACACAGCAGCATATGTTAGATGTTGCAGATAGTTAACTCTACAGAGGAGAGATCACACCTTCAGAATATAGTGGTCCAGGAAGGCCTCACACCTTTCCATTCCATATAGAGTTCCATAGGAAGTTTAAATGTTTGTTTTTGTTTTCCTTCTCACCTTTCCTGCATTTAGTGGTAGAGACGATTTCATTTTACCTTATAAAAAAATTGCTTATTTATTTTATTAATATTATTTGTAATTGACAAATAATTATGGGGTACAAAGTGATGTTTTGATATATGTATGCAATGTGCAATATTTAAGTCAACCTAATTAACAATTCTATCATCTCACTTACTTACCATTTTTTTGTAGTGAGGCCATTTGAAATTTACTCTCATAGTTATTTTACCCTTGTTGAAAACCAGGCTAAATTCTAGCCTATAGGAAACCTTCCCTTAAAATCAGTTACCGGACTCATCACTCCTAACTTTGTATCACACACCCCACTGCCCAAATGTTTAAGAAGTCTTACCTATTGATATGGCAGAGGAGAGAGAGTGTCTGTTTTTTCCAATTATTCATCATTTGAGCCCCTACAGTTGTGTAGGGAAGCAAAATTCATAACTGAAATAATTCACTAGAGAACCGACCACATATACAACAGATTCCATTGAAACATCCCTCTGTGGTTAACTTGGTTGGCACTTCCTATTGTATAAGCAATTTTGTTCGGTCTCTGCTGCTTGTGGAATACTGTGATGTGACAGTACAATGCAAATGCAATGTAAATCCATTACAAGGCAAAATTTAAAATTTTGTAAAAGATACAGAATTTTGTGAAACTGATGAAGATGATATGGAGACCTAATCAAATCACATGCAAAGCCATTGAAAACTGAGAATCTAGAAGTGGTAGACAAGTTAGCCAATGAAGAGCATTAAAATGAATAAAGACTACATAAGAGTATGAATAGAATATCAAAATTTGAAAAGATGCCAGAGAAGAAATTATGAAGCCTTCAAATACTTTTGCAAAAATTATCTTCTTCATGATCATACTGTAAAAGTCAAATATGAGAAGTATCATTTCAGCTAGAATTTAGTCTAAAAAATTAAGCCAAAAGAAAATCAATGCCTGATTCACTTTCTTCATTGTCAGTATTAACACATAATTATAACAACAACTTAAATGTTAATAATATAAAATAAGACTCTTGGCATTATTTTTTGTTTTAATTTTCAAGATAAGGATCAGTCAAGCCTTTTTTCCTATCCACTACAAATTGATTTTATTTTAAATGGTTTCATTTAAAAATGGACTTTTTACTCATCCAGAAACTACAAAACATCCTGTAACCACTTTGTCAGCTTGTACACTTGCAAATGTCTGTCTCACCCAGCTAAACAGTAAGGCCTCCAAGGACAGAAATTATGAATTCAATTTTTCTTTAGGCTTTCACCACCAGCAGCCTATTCCCAATTACAACACACACACCTACCCCAGCACAGAACTGAGGAAAACAAGGATGTAGAATATATTAAAGACTGATTACCTGACCTGGAAGAGAATTCTCCTAAAGGTAAGACTAGCTGTACCACGAACATTGCCCCAGAAATCATGGTGGTACCTGTGGTTTCTCACCTAATTACTTAGCCACAGTTCCTTTCATTCATGACATGCCTACCTTAGAAAGGAAAAAGTTTTGAGACTGCCTTTTGAGATATTTTTCTGTTTATTTGTTTTTCACCCAACAGGATATTCTCTCCTATCACAAGAGGAGTCATCAGCGTCTCTCTCCTGGATTATATCTGGGTTACCTAAAGCTATGTAGCTCTGTGGATCAAATCAAAGTCCTCGTTACCCAAAAGTTACCCAACATTCTCTGCCATGTGAAGATCCGTGAAAACAATAACATTTCCAGGTAAGTTGTCAGGAGTAGAGATTTTTCTTGTGATGAAACAATGGCTCAAGTGACTAATTTGATGTGCCAGAAGGAAAGTGAGGTGTTAACTTCCCAGTGTAGTTTCTGTGGTGAGATAACCTCAGGGAGGACAGTGGAACAGGGCAGAGCGGAGTTTTAACACTAGGACAAGGAGGGCTTACCTGTTGGATGGTGGGAGGAGTAAGCCCGTCAGAGGCGGGCACCATCTTTTCACTTTCCTCTCTGCATTATTCATGCTGCGATCACTGATGCTCAATTGGTTAATGAATACATGATCTTTTCTTTCAACATTGCTATTTCTAATATCTTTTCCTTATAATCTAAAACATTTTCTTTTTTTGCCTTTTGTTTTTAAATATCACCTATAGGAATGGGTTTCATAGAGCTAACAATCCCCCCTGATCTTAAAGGAACCCCTCACCCTCAATCTCCCTCCCCCTAACCCTCTGGCCTGAGGACCTTATATGTTTCTACACCCCTTAGGATTCTCTAGGGAAGAAATGAGGTAACAAGGCTTGAGCTTCTGGAAAGTTGCTCTATGGTTTGGCATTTGGTGAATTACCCTGTTAGCTTTGGGAAAGTTGCCCAACCTTGGTAATCTGGCTCAACTTTACAACTAATCCTCACAGCAAGCCTCTGAAAGTCGACTATCATGAACTGAATTGGGCTCAACATGACAAAAGAAAAAAAGATGAAAGAAAGAGAAAGACAGAGAGAGAGAAAGCAGAAAAGAAGAAATAGATAAGAAAAGAAAAAAATTCTCCAGAGTTCTTCAAGCTTCAAAGAATATGAACCAGATTCTCAAATTCTAGTTACACTTATGGATTTGCTTAACCAAAGGAGACTCGAATTTGGTCGTTTAAAATGTGGTCCCTAAAATGGCAAGATTTTATTAATTATAATGTCTCACAAGGTTTATTAAATAATACTTGATGACACTGGAGGAGATAATGATGATGGTCTCTTTGAAGAACTCACTGACTACCATGTTCTCTCCTTTCCCTTATCAACTACACCTGGACTTTAAGTCTGCCATCTGGTGGTCACTTCCACAAGCAACATTGGTTATCTCCTCAGTCCTTCCCAAAAGGTTACATGGCTCATTTGGGGGTTGATTTAGGAATGCATACTTGTATCCATTTTCTAGATTTGTGTCTTAAGGGCTTAAACTCTATCTCTTAGTGGTAACACCAATTGATTTCCCCCTGCCAAGGATCCAAGTTTCATTTGAACAGAAGATCCCAATAGCCTTTACTCTACCAGTTCCATCTCTCTCATTCTTCTAGCTGCAACTGATTAGTGGTAGGTGTTTCATGGTATTCCTACTGGTAATTTATTTTCTAACTTGATTACATATCTTATTTTAGCAATGTTGTCCTTTAGGCTTTGCGTATGCTTCTAAGCCATAAACCTTTCAGTTAGTATCAGTTATGGGACAAAAAAAATAGTTCCCAAGCAGGTTCTCAAAAATTTCAATTATTTGTGAAGCCAACAGTATGCCCAGGTTTAAGTAGGATTTAATTTTGATTATTTTTTTCTCTTATTGGGACAAAGGGTAAATTCTCCATAATCTTATCCAGTGTGAAATGAAACAGATATGTTGAAAATAAGAACTTTTCTAAGAGGGTAGTTACTTAAAAGAGAGTGGTTTTTGATGAAAAGCTCATGCCATAATCAATTTGGTTTTCTGATCCACAGATTGGATCTCAGGCTGGTATAGCGCTTTGGGAGTGCCTCAGAGAGTTTTCACAAGGGAGGGGACATATGTCAGCACCTCCTTTTTTTCCATTCCCCTGAGAGGAGGGCTTTCCTGTCTACCCTGCTCTTGAGAGCATATTGCTGCTCCCTGCAGAGTTCGAGGGAGAAACTGGGCCAACTGAATGTGTTTAGAGACTTGTGCTAAAATACCTGTGGAAACAATGTTCCCCAAGAGGCATTTACCTTGATCTTTTCAAGCTCCTTTCGAAGAGCAGCCTTTGGGAGCAAAACAGATGTGCTTTCCTCCCACCGCCATTCTTTTCCCTTCTCTTCTGCGTGACATTTGGAAAAGTTCATTAGGAAGGATTAATAGAGCATGCAGAATAAAGACACAGATGACTGGTTTGTAAGGAGGATGGAAGCAGTGATGTGTGTCCCCTGTTCCTTTTATTGGAATTGTCTGGTGTTCCTGTTTGTGATTCTCCTCAAGCTTTTGGAAGGGGAGAGAAACCAAAATAGTCCCCACGATTACAACAGGCCAGGGTTGAAATGTGCCATGTGGTTTGTTGCCTGAGTTGGACCAGAGGCCTGTGGTTACCCAACTGTGGAATTAACCAGCAGATGCCCCTGTGGTAAAATGTAGGGTCTTAGAACTTACAGAGAATCTGCAGGGAAAGAAAAATGAGGACAGTCAGGAAATTATTAATATTACAAAATTTTTGAAAGCTCCAATCTCAAAAACTGATTCATACAAATTAGACCTGCTGTTCTGTGGTATATGTGGTTTGATAGGTGAACTAAGTTTAAATTAGAAAGAGCTCATTTTAAACTCCTTTTGGGTGGCAAAAAGTTCAAATTTCATGAATTGCATTGAGTTGTAACCACCAAGGATTGGTTATCCAGGTTCTGGACATATACACTAAGAAAGTTCTGAGCTGTGTTCTGAACTTTTGTTATATTTCTAATTTTAACTTGACTCAACATACAGAGAGGAGTGGGAATGGATCCAAAAGCTTTCTGGCTCTGAATCTATGGAAAGTGTGGATCATACTTCTGACTGCCCCATGCAATTGTTCTTCTACGAGCTCCAGATGGCAGTGAAAGCTCTCCTTCAGCAGATCAATATACCTCCACACCAGGTACTAGACTGTAGCATTTTTATCTTCTTTTTATGGCGCATGGAAACTGCATTGTAGCATTAAGCTTACTGAAGATATATATCAAATGTATATGATATAGAGAGAGCTATATTTGCATATATAAAAATGTATATTTATGTGTGTACTAATTTTCATTTATTTAAACACTTTTCATATACATGCACATTTTACATTTGATGTCCACCCACAGACACAGGCTACACTTCTGCTCCTTTTCTCTAGCTCCTCTGTACTGACTTCTCCCAAGTTTTCTGACCCCCACTGTACTCAAGCAAAGAAAAATCACTGGCTAGTCTACTTTGAAAGACAACAAAGCTCAGCTTCAGAATAGCATAAGGCAAGGAGAATAAATAAGTAAATAAGTGTGTACTCAGATGTACAAACGATTTGTCCAAGAGCAGAAGAATAATAGATTATACTACAATGATCAGGCTATGCCTGGCTGTCTTTTCATAAACACAGAATTTGCTATCAAAATTATTGTCTTACTTAAATAAAATGTGCTAATCTCCACTAATAAGCAACTTTGAGAAAAACTGTTTGCACAAAAGAGAATAGTAAATGTTTGTTGGACTCTGTCTAGTAGGTTAACATGATGTAGCATTAGACTGAACTTTTTTTGTGTGGTTTTTTTTTATCTGTGTTCATCATTCCTGCCTCCCTCCCCAAAACAGAGACCAGGCGCACGCACACACACACTGAACCAAATTTAGCCTATAAACCAGAAGGCCATTACAGGAGTGACTGGCTCTCTTTAAGTAATAGAGAGCACCATGAACTGGCCTCAGGCCCATGGAGGCAAGGGGATAAATTAGAGATTCCAGGAGTGTCCTTCCATTGGGATAGTGCTCCAATTTTAAGTCAATACTGCAAGGCTAGTCCAAAATAGCCAAAACTGATGAAAACTAAATTCATCAAGATGCCATAAAGATACTAGGGGAGCAAATGGATTAGTCCAGGGGTGGCCATGTGTTCACTAGGAGAAAAAAAAAATACCAGCTCTACTTGTGACAGTAGATACTATTAAAGGGTTTCTTGGACTTAGCAGGTTTGAAGCAGCTCATATTTCATTGGTGACTCTTGGGCTACATATACATGTTGGGAGAAAGCTGCCTAACAGTGCATATGACTTTTTTTTTTTTTTTTTTTTTTTTTTTTTTTGGATACTTGTAAAATTTTCTCAGTCCTTGGCCAGAAACTACATTTTTCCCCCTTAACCAACTTAAATTGAAACTAGTGGATTTTTAATTCAATCCATTTTTGTTGCTTCATGTAATTATATTCATCGTTTTGAAAAGCCCACAGAATGCAATCATTTTCTGCTTTTATAAGAAGCATAAATGTTGTTTTCAGAGTTTATGTGGAACATTACTGCCTTAAATCTTGATTTTATATAGCATTATTAAATGGGCTGAACCCTAATATTTATGTTGTATAAAAATTCCAAGCTTGAAGTCGTGTAATTTTGTTAGATGTTTTATGCCAGTTTGGTGTTGTTTATGTAAGTGCCATGTTGTAACTCTCCTATTTTTCCTCTGCGCGTGTCCCTCTGCAGGCAAGGAACTTCCGCCTCTACACACAGGAGGTGTTGGAAATGGGTCACAATGTGTCCTTTCTTCTCCTGCTCCCTGCCTCAGACGACGTCTGTACAGCCCCAGGACAGAATAATCCTTACACCCCACACTCAGGGTTTCTTAACCTCCCTCTTCAGATGTTTGAACTTGGTATAGTAGCTTGTTTCACCTAGAAATATTAACCCAGCCTCCTTATAATAAAATCACAAAGTTATATCTGTTCCCCCTTGTCCCAGTGGAGGGTCAATAAATCACATGATGGCTTTGGCAACAACCCTTCCTAGAACTGTGTACAAGTCTGAGAAAAAGCAAAGCTCCAAGACTATGTGCCTGAGCAATAATTATTGAAACCCAGCTAAGGCCCAATGGAGAGGAAGGAATTCTAAACAGAAAGTTCAGTTATCAGGCTGTACTTCTTGCCTCCCCTTTGCTTTCTTAAAACATAAATATAAAAACTGATGTTTTCATGAAAAGCACTGCCCTTCTTTCTCTCTCTTTCTCTCCCCCTCCCTCCCTCCCTCTCCCTCTCCTTCCCCCATTCCCTCTCCCCTTCCCTTCCTTCAACCTCCCTTCCCCCTTCTTTCTCTCTATCCCTCCCCCTGGTCCCTACCCCCAACTGGGAAAAAATAATAATGAAATCAAAATGTAGAATGTGTATCACTTTGGAGGAAAAAAGTCTATAATTTTAAGTAGCACTGATTTATTAAATAGACTCTAATATTAAATAGACTCTAAATTTCTGACAGACCATTTGAGAAATGGACAGCTTCTCTTATGATGCAATATTGTGATTATAATGTGAGATTCTGAATGGTGGAAGATCTTGTCCTGACTTTCAAAAATGAATAGCTTGGGCTCCAGTTTCTCTACTTTTGCAGAGACCCCGGCTGCCCACTGAGAATGTGAATAGGGAGGCTTTGTCCCCTTCCCATGCTTCATCTTGTAACAGGCCAATAAGAGGCAATTAGCAAGAGTTCCATCAGTTCAAATGAATTGTACAATTGGTGGGAGGGTGAGTGAGTGGGTGGGTGGAATGGAGGCAGACCCTCTTTGGATTGCTCCCCAACCACCAGATTTAGAAACAGACAAGGTAACGCCTGATGTTTCATTTTGAGAACTGGGAATTGCTTAAGCCTCTCAGTTTCCCTTGCTCCAAGTAGTTTGGATGCCCAAAAGCTGGTAAGTAGCAATTGTTATTTTCCAGAGGAAGGAGGGTTCTTAAGAGAAGTTTGAATCACACTTGCAGACTGGAACCTGAGAGTCCTGGCTCCCCTATTGTGTGACACTGGCAATCACTTAACCTTTCGGCACCTTTTGTGTGTCACACAATTAATAACATTGGCCATACCACTCCCAAGAGGCTTGGATGTGACTGTGACCATTTAATGAGTTCCCCAGCCAAAGAGCATTATTATTCCATGATATAACAGCATTGTTGGTTTCAAAAGTAGTTTGGGGCAAGGTATTTCAATATCTACTGGGCGCCTACTGTGGAGATTTAGAGTTGAGTAAGACAAAGGCTCTGCCCTCAAGGGGCTTTCAGTATGATGGTAGGAGTAAAATATTATAAAATGAGGTAGAATCTGCCAGAAATCATAAGTATTTAGTGATATTTAAAAAAAAAAAAAAAAAGAAAGCCCATTTTTTCCAAGAAGATATGAGAAAGCCTTTGTGGAGCATTATTTGATATTTGACTTGGGTATTAATGAATAAACATGATGCTAATAAACATGTATAAAAATAAGAGCTTTCTTGTCAGGGAGAGTAGAGGGAGCAAAGATATGAGAAGAGAAGGACTCAGAAAAAGTCAAGAAAAGAAGAAGTGGTTCAGTTCGGCTAGAGAAATGTAAGGAAATGGTGGAACATAAACCTGTACAGACAAGGTGGGGCCATATTGGGCAGTATCTCGAGAGTCAGGCTGAGGAATCTGTTTAAGATGGATGGAGATCATTATAATAGTTCAGCATTAGGGCAGAAACCAAAAAAAAAAAAAAAATACAGATATAAAAAACATTGAGAGTAATCAGTAAGAGTGGACAACTGTTTAAACAAGGAAAGAAGTCTGGAGAGCGCCCCCATAGTTTTCAGCCTCAGTGACTATACAGATATTGTTTCCTTTACCAGAAATAAGGAAATCAGAGGGTAAAATAGTTTGGGGAAGAAAGTGGTGCTTTTTATGTTGAGTCTGAAGGTACGAAGTCAACATCCAAGTGGACATATCCCATTGCAGTAGAAATGCAGAAGAGAAAATTGGGTACTAGGTACAGAAATCTGTCCAGTGTCTACTAAAAACAGCTGAAGCCATGAAAGTGAATGATTTCCCAGGGATAGACAACTGACAGAGAAAAGAACTAAGGAAAACACTTCACTGGAGAGCTGACCTGGATTACACTCCATGTGAAACAGTCATTGTTGTTCCATGATTACAGGTAAAAATACTTGACATTCATTTTTCCATGCCTCAATGGCCTTGGTGGGAACAACTGATGTTCTGGTGTCAATTGTAATAATATATGACTTCTAAGTCTCTGGAGGTCCAAGCCATGCAAATGTCCTCTCTAGCCTGCTTTCTGTGAGGCTTACATGCTCTTCTTGGGCAACCACTCTTTGTCCCACTGTTACTACTCTCTGTTCTATAATTTGGTGAAGTCTGTTAGCATCCATTTCTTCTCTCTATTCATTTTTCATTCATTCACCAATTATTCATTGAGTAACCTACTATGTGCCAGGAACTATTCCAGACACTGAAGGATCAACAATGAACAAACTCCTCTTGGAGCTTGCGTTCTAGTGAGGGAGACAAATAATAAAGCAATCAACAAATGATATTATAAATGTCAGAAAATTGAGGGATATAAAGAAAAATAAATCATGGTAAGGGACTAGAGTGAAGTGATGGGAGCTGTAATTTTATACAGGATGATCTGGGAAGTCCTCTCTAAAGAAGAGACATTTGACCAGAGACCTGACATTTCCAGGCAATGGGAACAGCAAGTGCAATGGCCTTAGAGTAAGAGTGTGCTTAGCTAAGAAATCAGCATAACTGGAGTGCAGTAAACAAGAGCAACAAAGATAAGAGATGAGATCAGAGGGTCATGGGAGCCAGATCATGCAGGGCTTCATAGGCCACGGTAAAGAATTTAGATTTTGCTTTAAGTATATCAGAAATGCAATGGAGGATTTTGAGCAATTGAGTAACATATTAAAAGTTCTACAAAATCCAGTAGTCTTTCCCCTCAAAAAAAAAAAAAAAGATTAACTTTGTTTAACCCAGCCTTTTCCAAATTCATTTGACTATGACTGGAGCCATTTTTGGCATGGAACCTATTAAAACCCCACAAAACACACACTGTGGGATATGGTGCCCCAGGACAGTGCTTTTCAAACTTTAACCTGCATAAGAATCACTTGGAGAGCTTATTAAAATACAGATTCCTAGAGCCCGAGAACAGAAATGCGAAGTAAGTAGGTCTAGGAAGAGGCTGGAAATTTTACATTTCTAATAAGCTCTCAGGTAATACTTATGCTGCCAATCCATGGACCACACTTTAAGCAGTACTGCATAGGTCACAGAGATAAATACATAAATATAGAACTAGAGATATGTTTAGCATTGTAATACAGTAGTAGAATTTAACTGTGTCTGTCTCTTTGATCTGCTTTACCTCTTCTTATTGCTAAAAGCAATGTAAAGCCATCAGATACTATCCTTCATCCATGAAAAACAGGCCATAGATCAAAGCCTGTGTCTCAGTAGTTCCTGACTTTAAGATGGTTTATCCTAGAGTAAGACATACCTTCTTACCCTTGTGGTCCACCCTTGCTGCCATATCATTGGTAATCCAACTGATTAATGAGGACCACGTAAGTTTCCAGAAAACACCATTTAATTGGGTTTGGTTTCATTGACGTACACAATTCTATAAGCCCTTTTTTTTAGGGACCAGGCGGAAATGTTGCCAGTAACAGGAAATTAATATACTTCAGCACCACCAGCAACAATTTCAAAAACATTTCTGAGTCTTAATAAGAATCATGACAAACTCTATCTTATTCCCAAGCAATCACAGCTTTCCAAGAGGCATAGTATCAGAGCGACCTCCTACATTAGGCATTAGCCCACTAAGCATTTCATAACACCTTATATAGGACTTCTAAGGGCTTGATATAGTAAACCTAAGCCTCTCTATGAAGGATGCTGAGCATTTTTGTCTTTATTTTTGTTTTTATATGTAGAAATTTCCATTTATTGGTAGTTCCATAGTAAAGGGTCAAGAGATATAGTAAGCATTTCTGCGAAAGGAAGAGAATGTTTTTGGAAATTCAGTCAGAACTCAGAAAATTTTAATAACCATGTGGGAATTCTAATGAAACTTGAAAAGGTGTGAATTATGGGAATATGTAAATTATAATAGAATAAAGGGTTGCACTATATTTTGGTTTGACTTGTATAAGTCATCCCCGTCCCCATGAAAGGATTTGAGATTTGGCAAACTGCCAGTGGCCTAAATGAATCATAAATAACTTGCTAACCAGCTATGGAAAACTGTATAGCAGTGAACAGATCTAGCAAGGACAAAATGATAAAGGAGCTTAGCCCTCTCTCTCCTGGAGTAAAGACTAGACCAAGGCAAAACTGCAGGCTATTCCTTCACAGGATTACTGTGGGATCAAGAGAGACTGTCCTATAGGAGGATGTTGTGCGACCTGGATGAGCAGGGTTAGCTGACACAAAATGGTACAATTTCATGAAAGACCCACTCCCCTCTCCACAGCCCGAGGGCTGACACTTTACCATCCCTTGGGTGGGAGCAGGATAAGACCTTGCTGCAGTAATAAAGCATATGCCTGGGGGCCTTCAAGCATCACTATTTACACAGTTCCCAGGAACAAAAGGAAAAGCAGCATCATGAGCCCTTAGAAACTGTCCAGTGACGTAAACTCCTGAGGATTTGCCTGGCCTGCACTGGGGAGGTCACCCTGCCCTGACGATGTGGGCACTCACAATTGACAGCAGGCCTATGATGAGGAAAGTTGATTTTTATTGATTTCCTTGGCTTTATGATTCATATTAATTGGACTAGAAATACAAAAACTGGGGAGTGTTTTTAATAGCTTGAGGGCTAGTATATATTTCATACTTGGCTTGTGCTTGGCTGCATCCTTCATTCAACAAACATTTACTGACTTTACACTGTATGCAAGGTACTGTGCTGGGGCTGGACACACAGGCATTAATAAGGCACAGTCTGCCCACCAGAAGCTCAGAATCCAGTAGGAGATACAGGCATCTCTACCAAGAGTCCTAATACAATGAAAGTACTGCTATAAGAGGTAGGATATTGAATTTCAGAGGAAAGACATCTAATCATTCCTTTACAGAGATAAATACTTGAGCTGGATCTTGAAGGATAAATAAACATTCAGAAAGGGAAAGAAAGGGCAGAGCAGAAAAGGAAATCATTTTAAGCAGAAGGAACAGCCTGCACAAAGGCTCAGAGACCTAGGAAAGTGCAGCCCAATTAAGTATACTCTTAGCAGCTCATTGTGATGGATGCTTAAGGCATTTGAGGAAGAATGGCAGGAGAGCTAAAACTTAAAAAGATCAAAATCAAACCTCCTTGTAATCCTAAGGAGGTTAGACTTTAGCCTGTAGGCAATGGGGAGCCCATGAAAAAATTTTCAGAATAGGGATGATACGGTCTTACTAGATTTTGCAGCTCTAAGGAGGATGGATTGCAGGAGATTTAAAAAAAAAAAAAAAAAAAAAAAAAAAAAAAGGCAGAAGGAGGGGGCTGAGACTAGAGGTGATGAAACAATTAAGATACCACCTCACTAGTCCAGGTGAGCAATGATAAGAGCGCCAACCAAGGCACCCACAGTGGGAATGTAGAGGAGAGAGCAGAGGCAAGAGGAATTTAGGAGTTAAAATGAACAGGAGTTTGTGATTGATTTGATGTGGTTGAAGAGCAAGATGGAGGAGCCAGAGAGTCTGAATAAGAGTGCTGAGATGGAGAATATTGCCATCTACCGAAATTGGCAGAAGGAGTAACAGGTTTGGGCAAGAGGAGAGAAGAGGAGAAATGATGAGTTCAGTTTGACAAATGATGAGTTTTGAGGTGCCTATGGAATCTCCAGGCAGTGAGCCTAATGTAATCCAGGCCACAGGCTTACAAGAAATGGCATAGTCTCAACCTTCATTCCGAATGCCCATTTTACATGATTTAGGAGAACATTCCCATATTCCGACTTCCAGTTCATTCACTACCAGGAATCTTTAGAGGGGCACCTTGTGCCCTGGTTCTTTCTGACACCTTGGCAAAGAATCACGGAATTAAACTGACCCCCAGGAGCTTATATCATTGATTCCTTGGCTTCCAAACTAGGCCACATGACCCAGACTGGTGGATTTTAGTGAATTAGAGATGCTTAGGAAGAATATTCGAATCCCAATCCTGCTCTAATATTCTAACCACTAAATGTCTCATTCTTCCAGGGGGGTAAGGGAATGGTGGAGGAGACATAAACATTTATTTTGTATCTGGCACATGCCAGATGCTGTGCTGGACACTTTCTATACATTTTATTATTTAATCCTCAGTAGGTATTATTATTCCTGCCTTAAACATGAGAAAACTGAGGCCCGCAGAGGTTACATGCCCACCACCACATGGGTAGCAAGTGGCAGAACTATGATTCAAACCCAGGTCTGCCTGATAATCTAAGCCCATGCACTTTCCACTCTATTATACTAATATTCATGCCGGCCACATTGTAATCTGTCACTATCTTATATAGCAAAAAGAGGGAGAAAAAACACCGCAAAAAAATAGTCTTAGTTTGTGAATTACTAACAAATCATGTGGTCCAGATAATGACATTATTGTAGCCTTATACCATTTTGTCTGTAAAATGCATGTGATTCACATTTTAAAAAATTAGAAGCTTCCAGTCTATTCCTGCTGCCTCAGTGATGGCTACCAAATGTATCATTGCTAAACCACAAAAGACTATGTTAAAGTAACATTTGTTAAAGTAACATAAAAGGCTCTAGATGAAAACCACCAGAGTGGGAAACTGAAGCGTTATAGTTGAAACCTCCTCATAACTCACTTGTGGTACATGGTGTGGATGGTGTGGGTGCTGTGTGCTGCAGGACCACCCACTGATGCAGGGCTCCGCCTGCAAAGAGACACAACAAGAGATAGCTGTGAACACCCTGGCTTTTAAGAATTCAGATGGGACTGATAGTGTTTCTTTTAAAAAAATTATTCAGTGCCTCTCCCTATCTTCCCAGCCATATTTTAGAAAGAAAAAAAAAATTGGAAAGGCAAAGTGTGAGACACTTCACTCTCCTCACTCTCCAGCCAAGAGAGCACATCTGTCAAGTGCTAACAGGACATAATCCCTCCTTGAAAGGCATAAAGGCACATTCAGGGAGCTGCAAGGGTCAAAACTAAGCTACAAAGTAATGGTGATTCCTTCCTGAGGAGCTGCCAGTAAATATCACAGGCCTGAAACACACCTTTAGAAACAGGAAACTCAAGCACACCCTGAGAAAAAAGAGAATGGAGGGAAAGAGGAGCCTTTCCGGGAAGGGTCTACCTCTTCAGATTAGCTAATGCATTTATTTATTCATTTAGTCAATAAACGTTAGTTGAGAAGCTATGATGTTCCAGGTTTTGAGGAAATAAAAGTTAATAGGAGACATGGTTCTGACCCTCAAAGAAATCACAGTTAATGCCAAGGCAATCAAGTAAACACATAAGTACAATGTAGCAGGATAAGTGTCATCATACATTTAGAAACAAGTGTTCTTGGAGCACAAAAGTGGGAGAAACTAGTTCCACCTGCAAGGGAGAGGTCAGTGAAAACTTCACTGAGGAGAAAACATTTACACTTAATCTTCAAGTATCAGAAGCTGAACTGAAGGTATTGGTAGAGAAAGCTATGTAAGGATGTGGAAAAGGCATGTTTAAAAGCATGGAAGTACAAAAGGATTTGTAGTAAGTTCAGCTGGACCAAAGTTTAGGATTGATGTGGGGCTGGGGCTGGGGCTGGAGGGTAGTCACATGACGGAAGATGGGATTGAAGATATCTGCAAATCCCAGATCACAAGGAGCTTTCCTTATGGGGAGATGTTTGGATTTGATCCTGAAGTAAAGAACCAGCTCTGTAGAGGTCTTTAAGCAGGGAAACAGTACGAGAATTAGATCATTTGGGAGAAGCTCCATAGTTTGCCGTTTACTGAGGCGGCATGTGAAATTAGTTCTTCTGTGTGTTGGGCAAGAAAGTGCTAAAAAGAGCAGAGAAAATGGGGAGGAAGGATCTGACAGCATGGACAGATCTGAAGCCAGGACAGAGACTGCCTGAGTTAAGCGACACCTCCTTGAAATGGGGCACAGCTGGAGCAAGGGTGAGCCACTGATGCCCCCATCCCTCTCTTCTCTTCCACTTCCATATGAGGAAAGACGAACAGAGCAGGTTACCCTTGCACCCGCCTAAAATCTATCCTGAGAGGAAATCAAGAAGGAAGCAGGCAGTGGCAAGATTAGAAGTGCAGGGTACACAGAAATCTCTCAATATGCAGAGAAGTAGGGCCTCCTCACTGAGATGTAGAGATGACCAGATGCCCCATTTTCAGGTAATGTGCTTTTAGCTTCCCTTAATGGCCAGATCTAGGTCTCAGGAATCAATAGCAAAAGGGCACAAGAACAATAAAGGATATTCTTCCTAGAATTCCTCACCAAAGAAGCCAGAATAAAAATATTTTAATAGATTTACTGAATTATTACAGCCCTATTTCCAAAGTATGAAACACACTGGTATAGGTCAGAGGTACCCAGAGTAAGAGAGGTTGCTGGAGAGTAAGTCTCCAAGTTCAACAACGCCCAGGAAGAAAGTGGTACTACAGTACCCTGAATCAGGGTGCTTTCCTCATTCCACTGGAATCTGAAGTTATGGTAGACGATTAGAGCTGATCAGACAAATATAGAAAATCTGATCCCCTCAGGCTGTCTGCACCAGGCTCAGTCCTATACTCCTCTGTTCCTCCTGGAAAAGGAAAAATGATGGAGATGAAGGTTAGACTTTTGCCTGTGGCCTGTGGCCCGTGGCCCGTTATCTTTTGAGAGAGAAAGACCGACTCTGCTGAAGATGAAAATGGTCTGTCCAGGCAACAGCTCACATCATTCCTCCAGAGGAGCTGAGAAGAGAAGACACAGAGGAGTACCAAAGCTCATCATAATTGGTCCTTAGGGAAGTTTTGCAGTCAGACAAAAGACACTCTGAAAAAAGCATGTCTTGTATCTTCTGGGGTTCTGGCCTTGGAAAAGAGCAAGGGAGATACATACTGGAAATCAGACATAAAAACCAAAACTAGTTTTCAAATTGCTACTTGGCTTTTTTTCTTTAAAGTGATAAGCAAGCGTATTTTCCCAGTGTGTGTACACATACGTATAATCAACCCCAACTTTAGAGAAAAGTCCACATAAACAGCAGCTTGAGCCAACTTCATTTCCCCATACCTTACTTGGAGTTGGTAAACCTTAAAAGGGAATACTGTCTGACTAAAGCCAGACAACTGGCCCCTTAAGAGTACATTTATAATTTATTTATGGCTTAATATTTTCCACTGATAGGATTAATAAATCATGTTTTCATTCAACTTGTTTTCTCTGAGGTATGAATTTCTCTATTTTGATACCAGATCTTAACATGTTTTATTTTGCTTGTCCATTTTCCAGTTCATTTTTGCAGCTACAGGGAGAAATTTATTAGTCTGTATTGCCGCCTTTCTGCTGTCATAGAGCTGGACTCTCTGAATACCCAACAGTCCCTGAGGGAAGCGATCTCAGACAGCGAGGTTGCAGCTGCCAAACAAAGACACCAGCAAGTTTTAGATTTCATGCAGGTAATTGTTTGTTTCTTCTGAAGTAAGAGGAAGGAAGAAGAGGCAGGGTGGGAGGGGTAAACACCAAACATGGGAAAGACCAGCAGTCTGGGCTGACTCAAAGAACACAGTACGCAAGTAGCCTGTTGAGTTGGTTAAAATGTGGAGCTCAGAGAGATATGATTTCTCAAACAAAGGCTTAAGAAAAAGTTACAGGTAAATCACAACATTACCAAGAACTGTATTAGGCACAATGGTAGGTAGTGGTGGCTTTCCATGCTAGAGAGAAAAATCACCCCCAGAAATAGTGACCAGAATATTATTCTTACTTGGTAGGCCACTGATAATTTCCACAAAAAGAAAAATTGTATTAATTAACTCAATATCTCGTAGAAAAAAAAATGAAAATGACTCACCAGTTTATATTAACCCAAATCCAGTTAGACCTAAGATTCCTCATGTTCTGGACTTCTTTCCAACAGAGCTGACACTTTAATATGTGGCTACTGAGGTTAAAAAATGTGTTCCCTGTCCATGGTCTTGTGTGGAAAGGCCTTCTGGTGACATCTGAGGGTCTTGTGAAAGGGGTACTGACCAGTGGTCAAGAAAATTTGGATCTGGCCTGAAATTGCCTCTAAATCCCTTGCCCAACTCTTATGATCTTTCTGTCCATCAGTTACCAAATTCACAAAATGAGGATAATAGCAATAGCCCATGATAAGTATCACTATGATATATATTCAGTTCAATTTGATAAATATTTATTAAACAATCAGGTATCAGGTACTGTATGGGAGATACAAAGTTGAATTAGACATGGTCTCTAACCTTAAGGAGTTTAAAATCTATCAGGGCAGATAAGAAATGTGTATAAATACAATTTGTAAAATGTGTTAGGTGTCAAAAGAGATATACACCCCACCCCCCCAAAAAAAGTTCTGTGTCAACACAAAGTAAAAATTTACTTTCACTTGTGGATATCAGAAAGTTGCCATGGAGGATGTAATTGATATCTGAGTTCAGCCTACAGGGATAGGTTAGATTATAGTGAGGTAAAATAGAATGTGGAACAAAGAGACAGTATAAACAGATAAGGCAGGGAGAATAGAAAAACAGTATTTGGGGAATGATAAATAGGCAAGGTTGGTTGGGGCATAAATTGAGTGACAAATGGTAGTAAGAAATTAGGCAAGAATGAAAGATAGCAATGAGATCAAATCCCAAGGACTTTATAAAAGGCCAAGGTAAGACATTTGCATTTTATTCTGTAGGCAATAGGGAGCTAGCCAAAGTTTTGGAGAAAGTTTAAGTTAGAGGCTTTCACAGCTCTGGTTAGGATAGATTCAAGCAAGGAGGATATTCCTCCCACTTATATTGGGAATAACCATACTGGTTGTTTATTGTAAGCATTCATTCTGATTGGTCACGCTTACAAATAATTTGCATTTCTTTCCTGGATTTAAGAAGGAGACTAAAAGCAGGGAAACCAGATAAGAAGCTATTACAACTATCCAGACAAGAGGTAATGACAATTTAAGATGAGGAACTGCTGTGAAGTTTGGACAAATAAATCTAAGTCCCAATCTCCTCATCTGTTAAATAGGGATGATAATAATAGCAGTACCTCATAGTGTTACTGACAGAATTCAATGAGACAACACATGTAAATGCCTGGCACATCTTAACAATAAGTATGTATAAGTCATATATTCATTCATTCATTAACAAGAAGGAAAAATCCTTCAAAATATGAACATGCAAGATTTGGGGGTTTTGAAGTCCTCAGGAAAAAGATATTGTAATTTACTTACAAAGTAGTAAACTGGCAAATCTTTAGGATTATCTTACTTTCTTTGTCCTATAAATGAGATCTTAGATGACCTCGCAGACTAAGGAAATAAACTTTCAAGAAGTTACTTGCTCTCTTCACCTGAAAACATAGTTTTAAAAAATTCAAAACATTGACCTTATCTATTTCATTTCCAGTAAAAATGGAACATAAATGGTGGGGAAGGGGTGGGAAAAGGAGGGATGCAGCATGGGAAGAATAGGAAAGACTGGCTTATCTTTTAAACCCAAAATAAAGGACAATGGAACATAGTAAGAATAATAATGGACCAGAAGTCAACAAGCACACATTTTTAGTCCTGAATCTTCTGATAAACTCTATAGTATTGAGACAATTCATTGGATCTCTGGGGGCCTAAATTTCCTCATGTGTAAAATGAAAGGATTGGGCCAGGTGACCTCTATAGGTCTAGTCAGCTCTAACATTTTATGACTTAACAACCAGAAATATTTTTAGAGAAACACTTCTCTAACCATGCCTTGGGTTCTATTTCTGCCTCATTCTACTGAAGCCTCCCTGGATCCAGTATGTTCATCCAATGAGGAGGCTGACTTTCTTCAGTCTACTGTGGTCTCAAAATCCCTCCTGGAATTCCTGGCTCCATCCTTACTCCCTATTACCCTTGCGCCTTTCTTTTTTATCTAGCCTCGGGCTCCACCGCCTTTTTCTCTTTCCTTTTCATCACACCATTAAGTGGGCTGGATAAAGGCAGGCCAGGCCAGGGATTCTTCAAAGTTCTAGCCTGCTCTGGTCTCCCAAACCAGGTAACTTGAGAGCTCCCTCTACATACTCCCCTTCCAGCCAGCCAGGTACACATAGACTTGGATAAAAGCCAATTCCTAAAGGGTTCAAAAAATAACTTCTTGGCCAGGGTAAAACCAGACTATCTCCCTGCACCCATAGCCTTCAGGGGACCATCTTGCTCTAGGCAACATGGATAACTTCACTGAGTGGAGATCATTCTATGTCATCTCTCCCCTTATCTACGTTGACATCTCAGTCTCTCTCTCTCTCTCTCTTTCTCCCCTCTCTCCCAAAATGAAAACCAGCTGCAGCCACTCACTCATTGGTGTTCACAGCTCAGCCCACCGCACACTATAGCCTGCAGAGGCGACCGCCAGTCGTGAGAGCATTTGTATGATTCCAGATCTAAGACAGTGTTGAAGTCACTACACAAACCAAACATTGTAAAGAGCAAGGGAGTCTATGTAAATAAAGTTAGGAAAAGAAGCCAAGAAGCACAACGAGAAAGGAGGGGAAGGCTGGACCAGGGGGAGGTGTAGAAAATCATAGATAAGGTACATAGGCTTTAGAGACAGCACACGCAGCACAAATGTCAAAGTGTGGAGACCTGGAGCTTGGCATATTTCGAGCTGCTAAAACCTAAAGGGCAATTAGGCTATAATTTATATAGTGTAATGCTCCAAATTCTCCTAAGCTGTAATAGAAACACAGCTCATTAAATATAGCCAATCTATCATCCCCTCAAGCACCTTGCAGCTGCGCTTGTGAGAAAACCAATCACCTTTACATTTTAATAAAAATATTATCTTGCCTGAGTACAGAGAAAGGAGTATAATTTATGGGATGAAAACTGAAATTTTTAAAGGGCAGGGTGAGAAATGGATGCAGAACTTTTAATCAACAGACGTAGGCAGTTCATGGTCTTTCTTTTTTAAAATGTGTCAGCAAGTCTTTAGAAGCTGAATTTGGACCTTAAAATCAGGGGGGATTATGTTGTCAGTTACTTTTAGATCAACAGTATAAGGTAAAATGGGTGAAAATTGGACTTCTTTTGGAGCAATTAGCTAAGTCCTGTTAAACCCAATCTACAGGCCTCCCTGTACCTATATTTTTCTTTTCTTCAGTTAAGGCCTCTTCACCTCATCACTGAAGAAAATTAAGTAAATATTGTTTGTATGCAAATTTTGTAAATATGTACACTAAACCTCTCTACCCATCCTCAGCAATAAGGCTGAACCAATCTTATCCAAAGAGAATGGGTAGGTTATTTATTAATAATTATATTCATTTCCTAGGGCTACTGTAACAAATTACCACATACTCTGTGGCTTCAAACTACAGAAATGCATTCTTTCACAGTGCTGGAGGCCAGAAATTTGAAATTAAAGTGTTAGCAGAGCTGCACTCCCTGTGGAGACTCCAGAGGAGAATCTATTCTGTGCCTCTTCCAACTGCTGGTTGGCATTCCTTGACTTGTGGCCACATCACTCCAATCTCTCCTTCGGTAGTTACATTGCCTTCTTCTCTTATGTCTGACAAATCTCTCTCTGCTTCACTTGTACAAGAATGTCCTCATGAGGACATTTGTTGTTGGAATTAGGGCCCACCCAGATAATCCAGGATAAATGCCTCCTCTCAAAATCGTTAACTTAATCACATATTTTGCCATATAAGGTAATTTTTAATTTTTTATTATACTGGGTAATAGTCACAGGTTCTAGGGATTAGGATATGGGCATATCTTTTGGTGGTCCACATACAGCCCATTACAGTAACCACGACTGTCATTACAACAAATGAAAAATTTTTAACAATGTATAGTTTATAAAGTGTACTCATCTACATTATCTTATTTAATTCTCATAATAACTCTGAGAGTAGAGAACTAAAGAATTAGGTAACCATTCCATTCATCATTGGTTCATTTATTCATTCACTGAACAATCATTTTTTGAGTACATACCTACTCTGCACATCTGAAGGCAAAAAACAAAGTTGGTGTCAGATTCCTCAAAAATAACTCATAAAGTATCAGACTTGGAAAGGACCTTAGACATCATCTGGTCCAACCTCTTCTTTTTATAGTTGAGTAAATGGGCCCAAAGTTGTTAATGGCTTGCCCAAGGCATGCAGTGAAATTAGATACAAAGCCTACTACAAGCTCCAGGGTCCTAAGAAAAAAATGTGTAACTAACAGCCTCTCCTTAGAGAGAGAATAACCAGAAAGCTCATGGCCAGTGTCTATCAAGATCTAACAGAGAACATCTGTCATCCATAGAGAAAAACACAAAAATATAAGTGAATTTTATACCAACAGGCTTCAAAGAAACTATTATACTTTACAATGAAAATGTCATTAAAATCACTTTGGTAACCCAGAAATCAAAATGTAACCATCTAAAATGGACTACCCTAAAAATGTAAGGATGTTTAAATTACTTAAGCACAAACTTTAAGGTTGGGCATGGTGGCTCATGCCGTAATGCTAGCACTTTGGGAGGCCAAGGCAGGAGGATCACTTGAGGCCAAGAGTTCAAGATCAGCCTGGGCAACATAGCAAGACCCCATCTCTACAAAACATTTAAAAATTAGCTAGGCTTGGTGGCATGTTCTTGTAGTCCCAGCTACTCGGGCAGCTGAAGTAGGAGGATCACCTGAGCCCAGGAGTTTCGAGGTTGCAGTGAGCTACGATGACACCACTGTACTCTAGCCCAGGCAACAAAGCAAGACCCTGTCTTAAAAAAATAAATAAATAAGCTGTTTAAGCTGTTTTGCACTTTAGAAGCACTTTATATGTAAAAAAGTAGTAAGTTGAATATAAAAGTTACTTCTTTTCTATTAACATAGGTGTCCAAAAATCTCTACTTAGCAAAATATTTCAATAATACTTTGTTTTTCTAGTTCACATATAAGAACTAGAACTACATTTCTTTCTTATAGTATTCTGAAATTCAAACCGTATCATATACCTTCCCTACAATATCCCCATGTATTTCATTATATGCTAAGAAATAATAACCCTTTATGTGTATGAGCAATGTACCCTGCAGTACTACAAGGAACTTACAAATTCATCATTTCAGCCAATCATCACAGGAACCCTGGGAGGTATGAAAGGGAAAATGTTTTGCCCACATTTTACAAATAAGGCAACTAAGGCTGAAAAAGGTCAAGTGACTTGCTAAGAGTTACTACAAAGTTAATAAGTGATGTATCCAGCTATAATCCAGGTCTTCCACTATTTGCACTAAATGATATAACATCTCAGGTAAAAATATTCAAAATGTAAGATATTACAAAGAAGAGATATTTTCTGTTTCAGCAAACTACATTAAAAATATTTCACTCTTGCTCAAAAGCAATACTTTAGAAAATGGATCATCTGGAACTCTCAGAGAAATTTATTCCTTTTTATTAATAATAACTATTTGATAACTTAATGTCTTTTACCATTTGATTCCAAAGCAAATAGATGAAGTCTGGCGTGAAATGAGATGGATCATGGATGCTCTACAGTATGCAAGATATAAACAACCAGTTTCTGGCTTGCCCATCACTAAGCTGATAGACCCCTCAGATGAGCAGAACATCAAGAAGATCAATTCTACATCATCTCATATAGACTGTCTTCCATCACCATCCCCATCCCCAGAGATGCACAGAAGAAAGGCAGTGAGTGGTAAGCACTGAGATCTTAAGTTCTGTTGTTCAGTCATCAGATTCTTGGTCCTATCTCTGCTGATGAGGTTGTTTGTGCTGAGGCACTGGTTCCAGCAAGTGGTAGGAAACACTGCTCAGTGGTAAGAGTATAAGAACATAGAGGGAATAAAATCAGAACAGTGGAGGGTAGGAAACTAGGGCAATAACCTGAGATCAACTCCACTTAAGGATAGGAAAGATTCATTCCAGTTCTAGCCCATGCTTCCAATATACAAAAGGACACAAAGCAGGGATATGGCTTCAGAGATGCAGAATGGGGGCCACTGTAGTACCAGGTGAGAGCCACACCAGCCATGGGAATCTGACCAAAAACAAGTAAGGAAGGAGAACTGACCTGTTAAATAGGAGCTGACAAGAATCAGGCAGGAAACAGGTCACAACCTGGGTAGGAGCTCAGGACAAACTTCCCATCCACATAGCACCAAAGATCTGGGGTGGAAGGTGAGGAAGAAAGAAACCTTGGATAAACTAGAATCCTGAAACTGAGTCCAAATAAGTAGCTGGACCTCATCACAGATATGATGACTTCATAGACTAGCTGGAGGAGATGCCTAGCAAGGCACGCCACCCTTGGGAATTAAGTCTCACAGCAAAAACATGACTGGGTTAACACAAACTTCTACAAAATATCTATGCTTATAAGCAGAGAGAAAGCATACTACGTAAAGGCAATATAATGCTCTTGCCTAGACATGTTGAGACTAATGCCATTTTTCTATTCAATTAAAATAATGACCATTCAAAGCATCTTTCTTGATTCTATAGCTTATAAGAGTGCCAATTTTTTAAATTTTATAATAGTTTAAAAATAGTTTTGGTTTGTCAGTTTGTCCCATAGGGGGCAGCATGGTGTAGCAGAAAGATTTTGGGTTTACAAATCAGAGACCTGGATTCAAATCCCAGTTTTGTTCTACTGGCTGTATGAGCTTGAATAGATTACTACATCTGAGCCTCAGTTTCCACGTATGTAAAATGAGAAGAATAAGGTATACACCTTGAAGAGTTCCTTGTGAATAATACAATCTATATCAGAGGTACATGGCATATAATAGACACTATAATGTAGATATCATATTTAATGTTATTATTCTTTTTTTTTTTTTTTTTTCCTGAGACAGAGTCTCGCTTTGTTGCCTGGGCTAGAGTGAGTGCCATGGCGTCAGCCTAGCTCACAGCAACCTCAAACTTCTGGGCTTAAGCGATCCTCCTGCCTCAGCCTCCCGAGTACCTGGGACTACAGGCATGCACCACCATGCCCGGCTAATTTTTTCTACATATATTTTTAGTTGGCCAGATAATTTCTTTCTATTTTTAGTAGAGACAGGGTCTCGTTCTTGCTCAGGCTGGTCTCGAACTCCTGACCTCGAGCAATCCACCCGCCTCAGCCTCCCAGAGTGCTAGGATTACAGGCGTGAGCCACCACGCCCGGCCTAATGTTATTATTCTTACTATAGAAAACTTTAATGGTGATATGAGCCTTTTCTATAAGTAAGTTTGTGTGTGCTCCTATGTTTTAAAAACCCCAATGTGTAAAAATCAAAGCTTGGCAAATGGAAGAACTTAGGAGACGGCTAATTTATATTACCAAAGGAGTCTATGATTTAACAAATAATTCAACAAAAGAATTATTTAAATAGAGTTTCTAGAGTGTATTTTTATAGACTCCCAGTGGGATAGGGATACAAATCACATATCGTCTCTGCCAGAAGTGAGACTAATGAGAAAGAGAGAGAGAGAGAGAGACATTAACAAAAAATTACATGGTAATTGCATATGTGCTATGGAGTCTATTGGAGGTGTTAAACCTTAAACTCATAAGATCAAAGAGTGCTTCCTGGAGGAGGTGACAGAATCCAGTACTGAAAGATAAGCAGGAGCTGGGCAGAAAAAGAGGAAAGAAAAGAACATTATAGGCAGAGGAAGAAGACTGTACAATTGTGTTGTAGTTTAGAGAACTGCAAGCAGTTTGGCTGAAACTCAGGATCTAAGGATAGTATTCATTTTTTTATTTAAAAAAAAATTATTGGTTACCCACTATGTGGCAGCACTTTTCAAAGTAACAGGGATATAGTGATAAGCAAAGCAAAGTCTCTGCTCCCATAAGATTATATTCTAAAGAGAAGGACAAACAATGAAAATATAAACAAACAAGATAATTTCGGATAGTAAAAATTCCAATACATAATACAAAATAGCAGGTAGGCAAAGAGAGTGTTGAATTCACTAGGATGATCAGCAGAGACCTAGCTGCAAAAATGCTATTTGAACCAACCTCAGAAGTAAGAGTCAGTAATGCAACCTGGAGTTGGAATATTCTAAGAAATTAAACAGCAAAAGGCCTTGAGGTGGGTGAGCAATGGAAAGAAAATGAACATCCTTGACGCACAGTGAACAAAAGGGTAAGTTGTAAAAGATAGGGGAGAGAGAGAGATGGGCCAGAATGGGCAGGGTTCTATAGGCCATGGCAAAGGTTTGAATTTTATCCTACTTGTGATGGAAAGCTATTGAAAACTTTTAAGCAAAGATTGACATGCTCTGAATTACTCTTTAAAATCAAGTCTGGCAGAGACCATAGGGGAAAAATACTGGAAGCAGGGAGACCAATTAGTAAGCTATTAACAAAGGAGATACCAAGTTTTCTGACATGGGTGCCTCAGGGTATCATGATGCCATTTACCAAAAAAAGATAAGAAAGAAACATAAACAAGCTTGGGTGGCTGGGCAGGTTGAAATTGAGTTAGTTTTAGAACATTTCAACAAAAAGAAACATTCAGAAGAAAACAAGATGTAGAGAGTCTGGAACTTAAGAAAAAGAGAACTGGGCTAACAATATAGATTTAAGAATTTGTTGACATGTGAATGACGTGTGAAGCTTCGAAAATGCTTGGGATTCCCTAGAAAGAGTAGATAGAATAAGAAGAGGAGAGTGTGTAAGGATCCCTGTGGAATGGGGCAGCGAGACTTCACAAACTAACAAGGAACAACCAGAGAAAGAAGATTAAAAAAAAAAAAACAAAACAAGACAGTAGTGTCACAGAAATCAAGGTGTGTCAAATAATGGAGAAAAGTTAAATAAAACAACTGGAAAACTGTGGTTTCACTTTTTTCAACAAGGAAATCATCAGTAATCTTGATCAGAGCAGTTTTTGAAAGCAAAGAGATAGAAGCTGAACAGAAGTAGATCAGGGAGTATATGGGAGGTGAAGAAGTGGGACCAGAGAGATTCACTCTTTTAAAATCTTGGCTGCGAAATGGAAGGAGGAGGGAAGGCAGTTGCTGGAGAAGTGTAGGGTTGAAAGAGTATTTTTTAAGGCAGGAAAGCTATATATGCTATGATGTTCCACAGTTCATTTAATTCTACAAACAACTCTTATTCTATTTCCACCTTCACAGCCCTTGTCTACCCTCTCAGCTCACAGAACTTTCCCAGTGTTTTATCTTCTCTTGGCCCCTGGGTCCTAAGCGGATTCTTCCTCGACTGTATGAGGGTGGCCTTCTCTATGCTATAGAAATGCCAAACTCTCACATTGGCCTGAGGATGGGTTACACACACTCCCTGCTGGGAGGATCTGGCCAATTACATTTGGATTTTATTATTAACTTAAAATGTGAGCGATCATCATTCTGTTTCTTAAAATATAACTCTCTCTTGGGTCCATTTATTTCTTTGAGGCCAAGATTCCACAGGCTACGAAACACAAAGATGTGGAGGGCAGCAAATGACAAATGGAATCCAGTGACAGGGAAGCACTGTTGAGAGCTGGGGAGAAACATTGAGTGTCCTGTCCCCTCACAAAAGCAGAAGCCTTTCAGAACAATGAAATCTGCCACTGCATACTCGGTCCTTTCCATGAGTGTGACTACTTTGAATTGTTTGGAAACCATTTATGAAGGGGAAAAAATCCAATTTAGAAGAACATCCCCGCTGGGTTACTCACAGGGCAAAGTTTGCAGCACAATTCCATTCTGTGTGGGTAGGGTTCACTAACTTCTAAGGAGCCTGCTGGAAATATAGAGCCTATTGCAAACCTAGCCTCTGGTGCCAGTCCAAGATTCTGTTTTAAGGCTATTGAGTACCATGGATTTGTTTGTGCATATCTGTTGGGGGTGGGGGAGGAGGGGAGTGGAACTCTTTAACTTATTTCCCATTTTTGTGTGGTTTTCAAAACACAAAGTAGAACTCCTCTGAGTCAATTAAAATTAAGCATCTCCCAAGGATCCAAGGGGGAAAGTTGGCTCCTAGAAAAGGCAGCTCAAGGCAGGGGGTGGAATGATTTGGTCCATCACATGGGTATTTTCTCTCCCACTCCTTTTCTGTGGGTATAGTGGTCACAGGCAGCAGCAATTTTTTTTTCCGATACTGCTGTTTCTCCTAGTGACGCATGGGTGAGGCTAAAGGGGAGGGGGGTGTTGTTTCAACCTTCAGATGCATTTGAAGATTATTCTGATCTTCCAAATGTATATCTTCCTGGTAACCTTTTCCCAGATGATGTTAAGAACATTATAGCATAAACTAAACAGCTCAAAATATCAACAGGAATCTGGAGATATTATTTCTCTTGGGAAACTAGAAGGTGAACAAACCCCTGAGGCCTGATGAGAGATTCAGTAAAATTCTTCGTTTATAAATTATTTAAATTCTATTCAAACACAGTGGAAATAGCTTCACTGAAGCACATATATAGAGATATATATACACACATTGTCTATATATATGGATAGTGATACCTTAAAAACGAGAAGCTAGATTTTACAGCAAATATGACTTATTATTCCTTTCTTTCTGTCCTGCCATGCCCCCTGCCTTTAAGAGAAAAGCAATAACTTTAAATCAATTATTCTTTCCTGAAATGTCATCTCCTCATAACGCCCTCAAAATCCACACCAACTCTTCTCTGCTGTTGTTGGCCTGACCCACAGAGACCAGGAGTTACAACATCCATTACAATGGCAAGAAAGCCAAGCTTCCTAAGCCAGCACTAATACTATGGGCAGCACTTTCATCAAACAGTTCCTGGGTCAAGCAGAGGGGAAACTCAAGGTTCTACCAGTGCTGGCCTGCCTAGTGGGCCCTCTGAGGGAAATTGAGGAGTACAACCAGGTTTATTAAAATAACAACTGGGCAAGGTGCCTACAATGGTTAATGGAGCATATGGCCTGGATCTGGGAATGGAAGCTGCACTTTGCGTTCTTTTCCAGGAAGAGAGGGAGTAGCAGTGGCCTAAGTCCTTGGAAATTCTCCTCAGTGCCCTGGCTGGCATCCTGGAGATTTTCCCAGACTGTTCTGGGAGGGATATCCCACTCTAAGCAATAGGTTCCACTAAGTCTTCTAATAAATAATACAACCACCATGCAAGTCAAATATTTAGATTCCCGCTAGAGAAGTGTTTCCCAAGTGTGGGTCCATGAACCAACAAGATAATATTTACCACTTCATACTGAAGGCCTTTTGCATCTCCTCCCTGGGTTACCACAGTTATAACTACGTCTTCTCTTGATTTATCTCCTAATTCCCATGCTCCTGGGATCTATAGTAAATAAGTTATATTATTTACTAATTCACTGTTAAGTATAAGTTAGAAAATGCAGTACTGGACTAGATCACCACCATCAGAAGATATCATGTAAGAAATTACTGTTCTCCTTTATTATCAATAGCAATCTTACAGAAAAATCCTGAATCATATCTTATTACTGGTTTATATTTTAATGATCTTGATATGTTTTCTAGTTATTTTCCACTAAGAGTGAAAGGAATCTCAAGAGTAATTAATATCTTTTGTTTGTAAGCCACTTAAAGTATTTTTAACAAACTAATTTAATCCTCATAGTACCTACAGAAAATAAGGAATATAATTGCCTATGTGCTACAGATGAAGAAAGGTTCAGAGAGGCTAAGTGATTTGCTCAAGATCACATACACAGTAAGTAGCAAGACAGGACTTCAGCCCAGGGTTGTCTAACACTTGTTCTTTCTGCTACACTTGGGCTGACTCTTCAGTCAAATATCACCAAAGATACAGCAAAATGATTTGGGTGATTATTTTCAGGAACTTCTATGGCAGATTAAGTAAATTAGATCCTTTCAGAATGTTTTCAGTATTGTTTTTAAGAGACAGTCAAATTTCATGACTCTATATGCTCCCAGACTTCAATATTCATTTCAATTTCAATTCCCAACCACCCCCCACACCCGGTCTGTGGAAGAATTGTCTTCCATGCAACCAGTCCCTGGTGCCAAAAAGGTTGGGGACCACTGCCTTAGTCCATTCCTTCAATGACTGATTTATTCAGTATTTACTAAGCAGAGTTGAGTAAGACATAGTACATGCTCTCTAGAGTTCACAGTCCAATGAGGAAGGCAAATACGAAAATGGATAATTTATAATAAAACTTGGTAAATCCAGTAACATAGATACAAACAAAATGCTGTAAGAGCCAAAAGAACTGAGCGACTAACTCTACCTGGGGAAACCAGCACAGACTCTCCCCGAGACTCAGTCTCAAACTATGATGCTTCATTGAAATATTAAAATGTTATTAGCTCCTTTAAAGCACATCTTCATATATTCCTCAGTCCCCTCCAAACAATAAATGCTCACTATTTGTATACTGACAGAGCAAAGTACAAACTGCTTTTGCAACGTGCTTGATCTGACCATGGGCTGAAAAGAGGAAGAAAGTATCACAAACTCCTCAGTGGTTGTTTCTAGTTATAGTCATTTTTACTATCCTTCCTCTAGTGGGTTAATAGTGGCCTCCAAAAATATATATCAATGTCCTAACCCTCATAACCTGTGAATATGATCTTATTTGAAAAAAAGGGTCATTGCAGATATAATTAAGGATCTTAAGATGAGATCATCCTGGATTATATGAGGGGGCCCTAAATCCAACGACTAGTCTCCTTATAAGAGACAGAAGAGAAGACACAGACATAGAAGAGTGGCCATGGGAAGACAGAAGCAGAGATTAGAATGATGCACTCACAAGGAATGCTGACAGCCACCAGAAGTTGGAAGAGGCAAGAAAGTATTCTCCCCCTAGAACCTCCAGAGCGTGGCCCTGTTGACACCTTGATTTCAGACTCTGGCTTCCAGAGCTGTAAAAGAATAAATTTCTGTTGTTTTAAAATGCCTAGTGTGTGGTAATTTGTTAGAGCAGCCACAGGAAACTAGTACAAGATCTAACATGTTTCCCTAGCAGCAGCAATGTCAAGAAGCCCTTACTAAGAGCTTAACTAATATAACTGTGTGGGTACCACAAAAAGTGAATTAGATGAACCAGGCCTCAGCCCTCAGAAAGCTTCCATGGAAAGGCATATGGAAATGCTAAGTGGATGGCAATATAGCAGGTCTTTGGAGTAAGACAAATTTGCATTTGGCTGCCTATTCTGCCACTTATCAACTATATGAATTGGAAAATTTAATAAGGCTAAGCTTTAGTTTTCTCATCTGCAAAATAGGAATTGTTGTTAAGTATTAAATGAAACAAAGCACTTAGAGCAGTTAGCATTATGGCTGGATCACAGTAAGTGCTAAGTAAACATCAAATATTGTTATTATTGCATGTACTTGTTTACATAAACAAGTACATGCAAACAGCTGAATAGACACCACTGATGAGATAAATGGAGAAGGAAGTTCAACTACAGTCAACTATGAATTCTTTGCATGAGTCCTGTTTCAAATTTCCAGTTAACTTCTCTTCCTTATCCTTGCCATATTCAAAGACAACCAACAATCTTGAGATCCTCTAACCTGCAGTGCCCAATTTTTCCCACTAAAGATGGAAAAAATGTATTGTCTAAAACTTTTAAAGATATCAGTCATTTGGCCCAAGTCTTTACCCATTTCTTTCCTTGCATCCTTAAAATCTTCTTATATTTGTCTTCCCTAACCACTTGTCTCTGAGGACAAGTCTTTCCATCTTTCTCACTAAGAACCGATGCCAGCACTGGTACTTACAATTAATTACCCCTCCTGTTATATTCATCAATCTCACCACTCATATCTTTAACCATGCCCTCTCCAATAATTCCTTCTTCTCTATACACATAAACATCTTCCTTCAACCTTGCTATCCGACCAGGCTCCCATTTCATCTTCTGGATGTTTTGGCCATCCCCCAGGCTCAACCTATCCCATATTAAATTTGCTATCCCTTCCTCTGCCCAAACCAAATTAGGGTTGCAATTTAACTTTTCTGGTTTAATTTCCTGTCTTCCCAGGAAACACAGCTTGAAACCTATTCATAACTTTGGGGCTTATGCACTCGCTTCTCCCAATTGTCTGGAACACTTTTCCCTGCAATTTTTACTGGTTCCTTCTGATCACTGAGGTCTCACCTAGATTCCCTGTTCTGCAGAGATGGCTTCCTTGGCCACCTTATTGAAAGAATTTTCCCTCTAAGTCACTCTCTAGCTAAAATCCACTTTCATTTTCTTCATAGAACTTTGTGCTATCAGAAATTAATCTTAGGCATTCTCTCAGTTGTTTGTCTAATCCATCCTCTATGAGCTGCTTGAAAGCAGAGACTCTGCCTAGCACAGAACACCTGCTCGGTAAACATCTTTGAATGAACGACTTTGCTGAATTTCTACTTTCCTCCGCACAACCCCAGCTCCTGCTTAGCCCCACAGTCTAAACAAAATAAACACTTAGAGGAAACAAAGCTTGGACCACAGCTTCCTAGTTGTCCTCCCTGATATCTCTTCCTCTTCAGGTTCATCTTACATCTAGTCTGCTACCTTACTCTTTAGAATACTAAATCACAGCTCTCTTCTTGTCAATTCCTCAAAATCCTTTAATAACTACCCACTGGCCATAAAGTTAGGTACAAACTCCTTATCTAGACATTCAATACACTCCTCTGGTTATACTCTACCTTTTATAAAAATTAAATGCTCTTTTTAAAAAACATTTACTTTGAAATAATTATAGACACAGGAAAGAAATGTAGAGGAAGTCCCATGCACCCTTCCCGCAGCATCCCCCACTAATGTTACCATTTTACATAATCCTATCTGTGTGTGTATACACACATGCACATATACACACACATGGGCTTGCATGTACAAATCTATGCAATTTTATCATGTGTAGCCTTGGGTAACTACCACCATAAACAAGACACTCAAGTGTAACATCACCACAAAACTCCTGTTACCCTTTTGTAGCATTACCCATCACCCCATCCCTACCTCTGGCAACTAATAACCTGTTCTTCATCTCTAAAGTTATGTTATTTCACAAATGTTACATACATGGGGTTCTTTATTTTTATTGATGAGTTATATTTCATGGTATGGAAAACAGTGTGTTTAACCATTCATCCTCTAAAGGACATTTGGGTAGTTTCTATGAAAAGTTTGAGGCTATTACCAATAAAGTTGATATAAATATTCATGTACAGGTCTTTGTATGAAAATAAGCCCTAATTTTTCTGGGATAAATTGCCAAGGGTGCAATTGCTGACATCCTTCATTTGTAGCTTCATTTTACCAAAATTCCATTTCTGCTCCCCATAATCTAGTCAAACAGGACTACTTGCACTGTTTCCTCTTCTGCTCTGGTTTCTAATCCTCTTATTGTTTGCGTATTATTGAAAGATGCCTCAAGTCACTTTTTGAAAGTGGATGAAGAAATAAATTAATACAGAGAATAGAGATGAACAAATGGAGGTAAAAAAAATTAAATAAGAAGTGATAGAGTATTTCATCAATCCTGTCCCAATAAAATGTAATCCCTCTTTCCTATATACTTGCATCTTATTTGCTAAACTTCTCTTATAAAACCTATGTTCTGCCACAGTCTCACGGATGCATATTTGCTTTATAGCTCCATTAAAATAGTAAACTCCCTAGAGACAGATATAATTTCTTATTAATTTTATATCCACTCAAGTACCAAGTACAGTGCTTCTGTCAGAGCAGGAACTCAAGCAATACAGAATCTTCATTGTGAATGAATGGATGAATTAAAGATCTCTGCCCTAAAAGGGCTCATGGTCTAACCAGGAAACCATAATGTTATATTTACATAAGAAAGATAACTAATAATACAAATCTATACAGGCTAAGTGCCAAAGCACAATGAGTGTTATGGCAGTACAGAGAAGTGAGCAATCCCTTTTGGAACAGTTGGGGGATGCTTCCTAAAGGAGATTATGTTTGAGGAAAACATTGAACAGATGAGAAGAAATCAAAAAAGCAGGAGAGGGAATCCTTTCTTGGTAGCCATTATTTAAAGAACAATATATAAACTGATCTCATTCTTTGTAACTGCTGGATAATAGTCCATAGTACAGATGTGCCATGATTTATTTAACCATTCTCCTACTGATGAACATTTGGGTTTGTATCACTTAGGATTAAGTATAGATTCGTGTTATAGGAAACCCAAATAAGAGTCATAAACATAAGATATTTTCTTTCTTTCTTTCTTTCTTGTGTGAAAGAAGCTCAGTGGTAGACAATGCCGGGTTGGTATATGGACTTTATGGTCTTTAGACACTAAGCTCTGTTTTTCAACACCATCATCCTAGCACTTGGCTTCTATTTCCAAGGTTGTTTCATGACCCTATCCAACACGTCCTGTTATAGGCAGATGGAAGAAAAGAAGAACAATGAAATGGTCCATCTCCCAGCTAAGCCAACTCCCTTTATGCAGACTTCCAAAAGTTTGATACAATACTTTCAGTTCCATCTCAGTGGCCACAACTTAATTATATGGCCATGCCTAGCTGCAAGGGAAGCTGGGGGAAAAAAGTAGTCTTTTATACGAGTGCATCACTGTCCCAAACAAAATTAATATTTTGTAACTTAAAAAAATGGTAATGGACATTGGGTAACAACAAGCAGAGAGAAGGCAAAACTGACATCTTGCCTTGCCAATTATGAGCAAGTATGCATGTCATCCTCTACAGTCAGAAAAAAAAAAAAAAAGTGCTTTACACTATGACTCTAAAATAAACAAGACAAGAAAGCATTCCATCTAGCTCTAGTCCCTAAAATAGAAAAAACCATGATACTGACTCCCTACCAAAACAAACTTTATCCCTGAATTTTTTTTAATCAGCAAGCTAGTCCTTCAGAATATGGACTCTCTTGCAGAACTCAGCAAGTAAATTATTCTTCGTTTCTTAATGCTTCAGTGCCGTATGTCTTCCTTTCACAGCACTCTCAACCACAAGGTAATTTCTAGTTTTTCAATATTATAAATCCTGCTGTAGTAAACAACTTGTAAATGCCTCCATGTATACATGGTAACAATTTCTCAAACATAGATACCTTTCTCAAACATAAAGACCTGCCGGGACAAGTGATATGAACATTTTTAATACAGTCTACTGAATTGCTGTCCAAAGAACTGTACCAATTTATACTCCCACCATCATTATGTGGGAGTCTCTGATTTCCCACACATGACCAACACATGAGATTATCACTCTTTTGTGTTTTCTAAATTTGATGGGCAAAAAATGCCTCATTGAAGTTTCAACTCCCATTTCCCTAATTACTGTCTAGGTTGAACATAATAATAATATGTTTATTGGTCATTTGAATTAGTAATTCTTTAAAGTGTCGGTTCTTACCTTCTGCCCATTTGCATTGTCTCCTTACTGATTTCTAGAAGTTCTTTATATATTCTGGATATTAATCTTTAGTTATACATGTCATTATTATTTTCTTCCAATCTATCACTTACCTTTTTACTTTATGATATCATTTGTTTTATAAACTATTAAACTTTTAAGTAGCCAACTATATCAGTCACTTTTATGACTTCTGGGGTTTTGTCTTGCTTAAAAAGATCTTCCCACCCAAAAATTACAAACATATTGTCTTCTAATACTTTTAGGTTTGCTTGTTATATTTAACCCATATGGAATTTATTTTTATATATGGTATGAGGTAGGACTTTCTCTAATTACTTTGCTAAAAAGATAGCTAATTATCCCACTATAAATTGAACAATCTATTCACTCCTCTGCTTTAAAATGTTATCTTTACCATATGTTAAATTATCACACAGAATTAAAACTGTTTCTGGACTTTATTTTTCTATTCTACAGCTCTATCTGTCCATTTCTACACCAGTACTACAAAGTTTCAATAGCCAAAGCTCTGTAGTATTCTTTGATATCTGCTAAATCAGGCTCCTCCCTATTGTATCCTTAAAAAAAGAAAAGTTGACTACTCTCATAAATTTTCTCTTCCAGATTAATTTCAAAATTAATTTATTAAATTCCATTTAAAAATTCTGTTCAGATTTTTTTACTGGGATTGCCTCAGTTTTACAGATTAGCGATTACTTGTTCTTTTTAAGAGCACTTACATGTTTTCAAAATTAACATGTATTTACCAAGTACCTGCTATCGGCTAAATTCTGTGGGAAAGTCAAAGGATTTTAGACTGTCCTTGCCCTACAGAAATATACAACCTGATTTGGGGGAAAAAAAAAAATATATATATATATATATAAAAACAAATAGTTCACTAAATGACAAGTATCTATAGAATTAAACTTGTAGCTTTCTCATGGTCGTTACAGTGTGCACTTTGAGGCTTATTTCTCCCTCTAACTTTACTTCTGTTTCTGTATTTTCTTTTAAACACCTGGTGCTGTGGTTAAGTGTTTACGTACATAATTGATTTAGTTTTCAGCCACCATAAGTAAGAAGTTCTATTATCATCCCCATTTTACAGATAAGTTAACTGAAGCACAAAAAAAGTTAAGTAACATTCCCAAGATCACAGAGCAAGCAGGTGGAGGGCAGCTAGGATTTGAAACCAGGTTGACCAACTTTGGCCACCAGACTGTCTTCTCTTCTTCCTTCACCCTTTTAAATTCCTGCTACTTTGTCAACTGCAAAAATCATCTCCAAATTAAGAATAGAGAATGAATGAATAACATCCAGCTTTGTTTCCTGTTTCATCCTCTCTACAGACACCCAGCAAATAATAAAAGCGTGTGTGGGGAACGAGGGAATGTTCCCCACTGCTGTCAGGGTTGGACCTGTCAGAGCTCCTCTCTCTCCTGTCCCTTAAACTAAGATCAGAGCCCACTACCCAATTTGCGGAGCCCTGTGCAAAATGAAAATGGGAGGCCTCTTGTTCAAAATTATTAAGAATTTCAAGCGATGACAGCGAAGCATTAAACGGAAGTGCGAGGCCCCTCTGAGGGGGCGGGGAGGTGCCTAATGTACCCAGCCTACAACTGTGAAGCAGGCTCTAGCTAAGTGTTTATGTTCTTCCTAACATCCGTTTCTGACTTTGCAGACTCACAGCCCTGCTCTGATGAAGAAGCCTGCTCGGAAGTCTTCCTCCCCACAGACAGCGACTATGACTCCAGTGACGCCCTGAGTCCCCGAGACCTGGACCTAGTGTACCTGTCCTCGCACGACATTGCCCAGCAAGCCTTAAGCGGCCTAAGCGGCAGCGCTCCCGACGTCCTCCAGGTGCACGACGTGAAGACCACGGCGGGGCAGAGCCAGGATCCCCAGGGCCTGGTCCGGGGCCCAGATCCCGACCACGCGTGTGCCGAGTTCCTCCACAGCCTGACTCTGACCGGCTTGGCGCCCAAGAACCACGCCAAGATGCCGCCAGGCGCGCGGCCGCCTCTGGGCTTCCTGGGAAAGCGGAAGCCAGGCAAGCACCAGCACTACCGGGGCTTCAGCCGCCACCATCGCTGGCTGCGCATGCGCAGCGAGACGCAGTCACGGTCGCTCTCCGAGGGCGTTTACACCCAGCACCTGTCGGGGGCCTGCGGGTTGGCCCTCGACACCGGGGAGGCCGAGCGGCCGGGCCCTGCACTCGATGGGCCCCGGGGCCTGGCTCTGGCCCATGCCGCCAGCCTCCCTGAGGAGCAGAACAGCAGCAGCCTCCATGACGCCAGGCCTTCAGTCCACCGCATCTACGTGGAGCCCTACCCCGAGGACCTGGTGGCCCAGGACACGAAGCCGTGGGCCGGTTTGAGCCCACCCCCTGGAGGCCGCTCTGGCCTGCCCAGCCCCACAAGCCCGGAGATGAGCCAGGAGCGCCGCACCACCTCCCCGGTGTCAGAAATCCTCAGCAGCATGCTTTAGGGAGGCCCATCCTGGCTGCCCACTGTTCCACCCCTCTTCCTTGCATTTTACGTCACCCTACCCCCAGCCTGCCCCACTACATCCCTACCCATTTTCAAACATTTTGAATGTTACAAATCCAAAAGTTACAAATTTAAGACCCTCTTTTTTAGAGTAAAGTGGGGATGGAGGCCAGAGTTGCCAGAGTCATTCCCAGATCAGCCTAGAAAGGGCATGGAGGAGCTTTTGTGTCAACATGGGGTCCGAGACGCAATGATTCAAACTTGCCACCCTGTTGGCGACCTGCGGCTGAGGTAGGCCAGCTCAAAGAGACATACCCTCTGTTCTGCAGCTGAGTCTGTAATCTGACCCCGGGTTTAGGGCTCTTTCATGAATTTGATTGATAAGGAGGAGTTCTATAGATGAAAATCAGATTAACATAGTTTTTCCTTCATTCCAAACCTTTAGAAGAGTTTGAGGGAAAAAGATCCAGGTTGTGTCTCTAGGGCATAGGGTCAAGTGGACTTGTCCTGGGTTCCCTGTCAACTTAGCCAAGTTATTCCAAAGTACAAGGTTCTCGGGAATCACCAAGTCCAATTTATCCATCAGCACTTATCTGATTCAGTAGGCCTTGGACAGACCTTTTCTTTGCTTAGTGCTGTGTGGAGACCACCAGAAACAAAAACAAAGGACACTTTCCTAACTCTGTCTTGCAAGGATAGAATAGGGCGGGAAGCAGCCCTTCCTATACACTCAGATCCCATTCAAGCATGAAAATGAGCTTCATAAACTGTTCCAGGGTCCAAGGAGTTGGCTAAGTGAAAGCCTGAATGACAGACAAGACAAGGCAAGGGAGAGAAACATGAGCAAAAGTGTATTTCCTCTACAATTCTAAGATAAGTAAAGTAAGTCCACAGGGGCTGTGTCGCTAAAAATCATAGTGGATCTGCTCCAGATTCTTAGGTGATGAAATTGTCATTGAATAAGAATGTGCCCTGCAGATATGGCCAGGCAGTGATGGGCTCCTCACAGCCTCACAGGCACATCCACTCACCCCACATCCCAGGTCGAGGAACAGATTGTTCAGGGGTGGGGTGTCTACCTTCCCCCTTTCAACCCATCAATTATGCCCCAAGATCGTCCAACCCGTCGGCCTCAGGGAAAATCTCGTTAGAAGCCCCTGCCAGTGGTTCATTCCAAGGATATGCTCAAAAACACCTGGAAATCCTGCTTTGGTCTCATTGCCCCTTACCTGAATCTCTCACAAACAAGAAACTCAAACGAAAGAGAAATCACACTGCATATTCAGAAAAGTCATGAGTCTTCTCATCTCCTGGAGCCAAGACCCATTCAGTTCACTGACATTCTAAATGGTCCTTTTCTGCTTCACAGGCATTTCAGTTAAATATTGCTCTTTATGGCCCTATCCTTGTCCACACAGTTCTACTATTCCTCCTCATGGGAGTTCACACAAAGTCCCCTGTTCACAATGTTATTCTGATCCCTTCCATTTTTAAAACATTTGATTTGAACATAAATAATTACCCTACTGGAAAGGTACAGATTTGGCCCATGGCCTATGGTCATTAGGAAACTAAAGCCCAGAGCTCAGTCTTTATTTTTTTAAGAGATTTTATACTCAATGAACCCCCAAAGAATTTTGATCAGAATCACTACAGCTCCTTTTTCATGCCTGGAAGGATTTTAAAGTGCAGTTTTCTTCTGTCTAAGTGAATTCTATGTGTATGCAAAGAGTCAATGTTAGAACTAGAATGGGACCATAAAATTTGTCTAAGTCCTTGGGTTTACAGATAGGTCAGTTAAGGCCCAGAGAAGTTAAGTGACTTGTTCAAGTTTGCAGAGCTGGTTTAGTCTCAGAGTTAAGATTGGAACCCAGACCTATTTCCTTTAGAATAGGCTGTGCAGCTGGGAATTGGTACAGTCAACTCCTGACTGTCTACAGGCTACTTATCTATTTTGCAAATCACCTATCTACTTCTAATTCCAAATTCAAGTCCTTTGCTAAACCTTTACCTAACAGGTTTTCAATATCACAAAACTCCTTGTTGCCAGGGAATACAAATTCCATGTCAGAGACATCTAAGCTAAGTTAATTAATTAAAAAACAAATTTGAGATAAATGTCATTTAAAATTATGCCTCCTAGTTAACAACAGGAATGACAGGGTCATCTGCACTCAGTTCTTACTTATGTCTAATTATATTAATAAGATAGATTGTATATGTTTTGAATGAGTTTGTGAAATAAGATTCTGGAATTGTCGAGAACTAAGAAGCCAAGCAATTCTCTGATCCTGACCATTGTGGTGACCTGGGAGGAAGACTGTGACTGTGAAGCAGATGGGAGCCATTCAACAAGCAGCAAAGGCAGAAACTGACCCACCCTTCTGACCCCCACTTGGTCAGCAAGTTCTGGCATACTGGACCAAAACTGCATTAATTTCAAGCCCACTAATTTCTATTGGGGACAGAAGGTTATTTTTTCATCTTCTATGAGGAAATGAGGCATGCCCACGAAACGAATAATGCAAGTTGGATTTCAATGGGCATACTTAATCTACTTAAAAATCTCTCAGCAATATTCCTATAGAAAAGTGGATATGTTATATCCTCAATAACTAGCTATTTGTTCAGGTAGGTTCTCCTGTACCTGCACTTTGCAACACTTTGTGAGCCCAGTTTAAATTAGTAATAATACATTCTTGTGAGAGACAACCATGTTCTATAATTCCCAGTCCTATAATCACTCAGCCAATCTCCTAATTATAGACACTTTACAATGTCTGAGGATTTTTTGTTTTGTTTTATTGTTTTTGTTTTGTTTTATTTTGGATATGATGAACCTTTGTCTTTCATTCTTTTTGACTCCAATCTGAGGCCTCTGGAGGAAACTTTCTTCTCCCAGGTATCCTTTTCCAGGGTTTTCCTAACATGCTTTACTCTCACTTGTAATATTCAGCTCTCATCTTTGGTGAAAATCCTCAAAAATCATTGACTAAGGCCCTCCAAATGTCTATCTCTATTCTAAGTCCCACAGAGGCCAAAGAATCATGGTAAAATACATTCCCAGGCCACAAGGAGTTGACTGTCTGATCTAAGAATGTAGCCACACATTCACCATACATCTCAGCAATGTCTCAGAAGAGGCAAGAGTCTATCTCCTCAGCCAGCCAGACCTAGTTCTTGTTGGGCTTTACAACTCTGATTTTCCTCTTGCTGTGTAGACTCATGAGGGAGGACAGCCTGGAAAGTGCAAGCCATGCATGTATATGCTTGGCAACCATTTGCAAGGCTATCACATCCTTTTAATTGGTGAGCATACCTGAGAGACAGTAATTGAAAACATTCTCTCCACAGTATAAGCATTTTAAGAAGCAGATACTTAAAAATGAGATCCACTCCATTTTAAGAACATTCACTAACGCTCGAAGCAATAATTACACTGGAGAAAATGGTTCCATTTGGTTTGAAAAGTGAAGCCAGTTAGTAATAATATTTCACCAGTCCTCTTTCCTGAAGGATCCCAAAGCACTTTATGAAAAGCAATGACTGAAGCCTTGTTGTACTCCCCTAAAGAGACCTTGTCCAGTAGCCACCTGGCAAACTCCTACCCCATCCTTGCCAGGAGATCGTGCCAGACAAGTGGAAAAGAGGGCTGGCCTCTCATTCATTGTTATCCTGCCATACAAACGTGAACCCTGGTGAGTCTTGAGCTCTTCCCTTGAAGATAACTTTGTTAGACAGAACGCAGACCAGAAAATCCCAACTTCTTGGCCTCCTCTTGTTCTTCATCTTCCACTCAAGACGTACTCATGTTCTCTTGGAGAACTGTCAACTCAAGCTGTTAAGGGGTCTGAGGTGCATTTAAATTCCACAGTTATGTCAACAACACACAGAATCCAGTGGCTTCTGAAAATGTATACATGTTAGGAAGATGATGCTATTTTTCTATAGTTCTCTCAACCTTGTATGTAGCAGAGCTACATTCAAAGAGAGCACGCATCTCTTGGTATATTTGCTTGTAAACTGTAACATACCAAGTAGAGAGGGTACTTACAGATTAACAAGAGAACACTCTCAGAGAATTCAAAGTGCTACATCGTCACTTTTTAAAGTGTAAACATTTTTCCAGATGATGCAACGAAGCAAACCTGGACTTTTTTCTTCCAAGATCATATCTTTAAGGAAAAATTTTAAGGACCTATTTGGAAAGAAATGGTATCTCTTCATTGTAGGGTACACAAGGAAAAAACTTGTTTCTTTGCAGGTCACCTCTCATAAGATGTTCAAACACATGGCTTATGACTGTTAAGCTAAACTTCAATGCGGCCTTACAAACAACAAGGGTAGTGTATTTGAAACCATGTTGTACAGCTTGGAAACTTATTCTAAGATCTTAATTCAGAGTTTTTCTGAGGTGTTGAACTTTGCCATTAGCAAAAAGTATTTTTAGAAAAATCCATTGACTGTTTATGAAGCACTGATTTTGCCATATTTCGGGTCTCTGGTTTTTCCACCGCATCTGCACACAGTAGTTATATTTGTTATTTCAATTATTTCTTCTGTTTCCATTAAAAATGAATTTGTAAAATGGTTATTCAAAAGAACAGTTGCTTTTGTTTAACAATAAGTGGCCTGTGGAAAAATATTCTATTTTGATAAAGGAAGTAGGAGGTTTGTTGTTGTCGTTATTTTAAATATTATCCTAGGGTCCTTCCCCTCCAGATATATTCCTTTTTTTATTATTTTAGCAAAAGCCAATATTTAACCTAGTGGCAAAGCTTATGAAGATATTGGTTAATGCTCTTTACTCCTCTTCCTTCAGTCTGTGACATGAAAGTGTGAATATATTTTTACAGTATTCATCATCCAGTAACTGATTTTCAAAATCCAAGTCTGGTAAATTGTAAATCCCTCTGAGTTTCTGTGTTCCCTCTTGCCTTGTGACAAATCAGATGTTTGGGTATATTCCACATATGTTGCCACAAGCATGAGTTTTATGTTTGTGATGTGATGGAAAAAAAATTAAAGAATTTGTGTGTGCGTGTGTGTATGTGTGCGTGCATGTGTGTGTGTGTGTGTGTGTGTGTGTGGTGATGGAGAGATGTTTCATAGAAAAAGTAATTTAAGTGACATTCTATTAAGCAGTGTTTAATTGCTTCCTGCCCAATATGTACATAGTAACCTGGCTGATTATTGGTTGTTATTTGTTCAAAATTTATTGTATCTTGTTGCTATGTATGCAACTTGAGTGTAAAAGTTTAGACTTCAGTATGTCTCATCTGCACAATTTTGTGTGCTTTAACCCCCTGTAAATATTTAGATGAATCATGTATGGTGTGTTAAATATGACTTCCAATCTTGAAACAATAATATTTTGTAGGATGTACATTTGGAAACTATTTGAACATTTTAAATGGATATTGTAAACGGCCAGTACCCTCAATCAAAAATAGCACTGGTAAAATGCATGTCTCTTCAATCTACCAATTTATAAGAAGAGGTCAGGGATTAACAAGAATTAAGATAGTTTTTCTAATGGCAAGTATTTTTGGTAATTTCCTACCTGCTTAATTGTATTTTCAAGAAAAATTGTCAACAGAAGATATCTTAGCTATCAGAGGGAATGACTTTGTTTCATAAGCGTTAATTATACTTTATATCTCACCTGATATTGTTGATATCTGTTAAATAATTCAAGGGTGAAGAAGTCAAAAATATTTTTGATTCTTCGTAAGACGTTTTGCTGTTTAAAGGACAGTTTCCAAGCCCTTTGTCTTCAGTGTGGAGAAATGTCAATTAAATAATAAACTAATGGAGTTCTTCGTACTTGGCTTACCTAATGCTTTTTCCATGTTTCAGTAAAGACAAAATTTTTTCAGCCTGAGCTTTTAAAATCTTCTCACTGAAATTTTGGAAGAGTTACCATTTGGGGCATCATTTTGACAATTATCAGCGAAGTCTGACCAGCAGGCTCTTGATTAATTAATAGCATTTGAGTTATTTCTCTTTCATAACTGGTTATTGCCAAGTATTGAATAGAGCAACAGGTTGCTACGGCAAATACTCTCATTCAATTGCATCCAGGAGCTTGGCCATCTTAATATTGCTTCTTCCTCCACTGCATGGTATGTTTAAGTATCTTCAGTGCATTTCCACATGTGCTGTCCTATCTCAATTTCTCCATCCCTTCTATTTCTGCACCCATGAAACTCCTTCTGCACCCACTCCCTCTGGCTGAGATTTGAGATTTCTTCTGTGTTTAAGAACACCACAAAGAGATCACTTCCATACCAGGAACCTGCACAAAGATTCTCCTGAATTCCCAAGGACAGGAAATGTACTGCTTTGGACCATGTCTTTGTCTTATGCTGTTTTACAGAATTCTTTTAAATACACACACACACACACACACACACACACACAGAGACACACAGATTCAACTCTTTCTTGGCATGTTTGTGGTCAGCTTTCCTGACAGCCTCAGAGGGCTGTTTTGTTGTCCTGGCCAAATGTGCTGTTTTCCCTATGTAAATTGTCATCTTTCTAAGCAAACCATTACTTTCTTTTCCTAATTCTTTCTCTGAATAAAAGTTTACCTTCTTTTTCAAACCAAACAGATGACATTGTTCTTTAATATCCCCTGTCTTCTATGAACACTCTTGGGAGGTATTAGGGGAGGGACAGAGTGGGATAAACGGTAAGAGGAGCCCTTTCAAATTTAACCTGCTGAGTCAGAAGTATGCCTTCACTGAATGCTGAGCCCTTTTGATAAATTATGCCAAGCAATATGTAATATTTCCACCTGCCAACAAGAAATAATTCCTTCTTCTCCATAATAAAAAAAAACCATTTTAGGGAATTAGGCAAGTTTAAACAAACAGTTTCTTATCAATTTAGAGTGACTACTGGGCAGGAGGAAAAAACTCATAAGGAAATTCTCTTGCCCAATATCACCATAATGTCAAGTTAGATCTTTGCAATAATTTTTTGCAAATGCATTTCCCTTCAGGTAGCATATGGCATTCTCACCTTTACATGATGCCCCTCGTAGGGGCCTGTCCTGTTAATCTTTGCATTAAGTTATTTTGTCAAAGAAGAGACTGGTGCTAGATACTGACTAGAGGAAGTTAGGCACCAGGTGTGTATTAGACTAGATCAGATGCTCTAAGTCAAAAGTAAATGCCTACTCTCTTGGACACCATCTCCCCAGCACATCGTATAGCTCCTGGCACAAAGACCTGTTAAGTGACTGATAAACCAATGACCACCAGATATTGTGGACAGAGCACTTAAAATCAGGTTAAATCCCATAAATTGCTCAATTTCTCCATAAAGAATGCACTTGAAGACCTTTTCAGATGCCTACCAGCCTGGAGCTCTCTAAAATGGCTTAGACTGGGCAGAGTGGCTCATGCCTGTAATCCTAGCACTTTGGGAGGCCAAAGTGGGAGGATAGCTTGAGGCCAAAAGTTAGAGACCGGCCTGGGTAACATAGCAAAACCCTATCTCTACCAAAAATAATAATAATAATAAAATGGCTCGGATAAAACTCAATTTGTCCCTCAGGCTGCCTTGAAAGTATTTTTTTAGGACTTCCTGGAAAGTCCACCACCCACCCCACACACCATCTCTAGAGTACTTTGATTGGGATTGGCCCCTAGATGAAAGCTAAGCGTCCGGGGAGAAACATGCCCTTTCTCATGGTGCAGGGCGTACTTCCAGATAGCCAGCAGTTACCTGAGTGTCATGACATCTTGCCCAGTGATTGGGCACCCCTGGGTGTGACATGCAGATCACCCATCCAAGCTGTACCCTCTAAGTACGTAGAAAACCTACAAAATTCTTCCAGTTCCTAGTAAGGCCACTTTTGCACATTTTCTTCATCAAGCTTTTGATAACTACAATCTCCTATATGTTTATAAAACACTTTCACAAGTGCCATCCTATTCAAGCTTGGCAAACAGCCCTGTGAGGTTCTCAGGCAAGATGTTTTATCTCCATTTTACAGTAAGGCTCAGTAAAATGAAAACTGGGGCCCAGGACTCCTGACTTTCCAGTGTGCCATGTGCCGTGGAATTAGGTCCTTTGAGAAAGGAAGAAAATTGGTCACTGGAAGCACTCTCTCTGGGACAGGCACCCTGCACAGACAGACATGCACAGACAGACATTTACACACACACAGAGGTAATGATTGCAAATGAAGCCAAACAAGACAACCAAGCACCCAGACCCTTTCCCACCAGCCCCAGGTTCTAGCTCAGGATCAGGCACTCTGTGACTGCAAGCAAGACACTCCTCTTCTCTGAACTTACAGGTAAAGACATCTATAAAACGTGTAAGTTCTTTTTCAGCTTTGAAATTCCACCAATATAAAATACATCGAGTACCTATGAGGGATGAGTAGCGATTCTCGGAATGTTTTATTTTGTTGATATGTTTTGTGCTGTTGTAGTTCTTGTAGGGGAATATAGGTTGTGGAAGATAAGTAGATGACATTGACTCTGTTATAAAGAATTAACTGGAGAAATCCATGCTCAGCATCCCTTCCCCATATTTCCCTCACCCACGGAAGAATTCTTTATGGTGGAAAGATTTAAATCAGTCTTCTGCCTCACCTGACTCCAGTCTCTCTCAGAAAACAATTCCACCTATTGCAGTTCCCCTGTCCTGGAACCAAAGTCGATGTGGTCTGGAATATCCCTTGGACTTTCCCCAGCATCTAACTTGACACCAGCACTATCCATCAGCTGTTCTCTTAGATTTCTCCTAATCACCGCCTTAAGATCCCTTCCCTGGAGTGTCCCAGAAAGGGTCAGAGCATTGCACAACTCCAGGGGGTGCTATTATTAAGTGTGGAATGTGCTCTATTAGCCATTTCCCAGAACCCGGGCATGAAGCAAGCAGGCCCTTTGCCAGACAACAAGCCTGAAATGGCATCTCCTTTGGGGTGGAAGAAAAGGGGAGAGACTGGCATGGAACAGAGCACAGGGCTCCTCTTCCTTGTTCCTCAGTGGGCCTGCTGGGAGGCACAACGTTAGACACACATCTGACTCTTCCAAGTCATGGCCATCTTGAGCACCAGCCTGGATGATGCCTGGGCCATTTTGGCTGGGCCAGAGTCAAGTGCCAGGCATTGTTCTCCCTCTGCCCTCGGCAGAGTCTGTGAAGTCAGGACAGCATCATTCTCTGACAAACATTCAGTACATTTCCTTGGGTCCCAGGAGGCCTGATATTGAAATGTTTTCCTCTCCATAGTTATATTTTCCTTGGTTGAACAAGTTTTGTTTTGGAAGTTGCTACCCTGTCGAGGTAATGAGTCAGTTTGGGAGGCCGGTGCAGAGGGGAAAATGCACATCATTGGCAGAGGCCAGAAGGATGGGGGTGAGAGAAGGTGAGAGATTCCCAGTGGGAGAGAAAGGTCCACACCCTCTGCCCCCTCTCACTCTCCATACCAGCTGGGGGCTTCCTCACTGGAGCCAGGAGCCAGGCCCAACTGCTGCCTTAGGACTTAGTCCTAGGAGAGGATGGGTAGGCAGGAAAGGAGCTAGGATTTATGGGTCAACTTTTGAGTGCCATTAAATCTTCTACTTTCTACTTTTTGTGAAAGTTGGTAGCATTATTATCCACATTTTACAGATTGAGAAACTGAGGCTCAAAGAAAGGGGACATTGCACGTCCCATATCACACAACCAGCACCTGGCAGAGCGAAGACTGAAATTCAAGTTCAATTGTAGGAGGCCAATGCCTGTTATATATACCATGTGGTCTCTCTGCAAAACTCCTTCCTACCCAGAGGAACAGACCCAAGAGATTTGGGGGAGGGAATAAGAAGACCCAGTTGGAGGGACAGCTGAAATTATGTGACTCTGGGCAGGGAAAGTACTGTTGGTGGAAGGAGAAGAGGAGGTTTATGAACTTAGGCCACCCTTTTCTTTCCCCTCCAACCTTTCTTCCCCTCAATTTTTCCATCCCATACATTTTCTTCACATGGAGAAAAAAGTCAGAGAGATACAAAAAACACAGAGAAACACACAAACACACACAGATCCCTCACTCACACACAACACAAATACGCACGTCCACACAAGCAACAAGAGGCACACACATCTGGAGGTAAATCTCACGATTCAAGGGCTGGCCTCACGCCAACTCGGAGCCCCGAGTAGCCCACTGAGGAGCCTGGTCTGCCTCACTTTGGGAGGTCAAATCCATGAAAGAGCCCTGGTAGTTTAAAAAAGAGAAAGGGAGAAAGAAGGAACACCAGCACCTCTCATGATGGGAGGTCAGAGCGAATGAAACCAGGAGAAGGGGGTGTGGGGGTGGGGTGAGACCTGGGGGGTGGGGAGCCTGGGGCTGGCAGCTGAATTCCTACCCTGGCCCAGCTCCAAAAGATTAAAATAGAGCTCTTAGAGTGTCCCCTCCACAGACCAGCCTGCCAGGGGCCAGACAATACATGGGTTTGTGCTCCAGCACAGGCCTCCAGAGAGGTGATGTTTTTACCCGGACAGCTAAAGGCACAGAGGCAGGTCTAAGCAATTCCAAGGCTCCTTTGGCCCACAGTCCCAGAACAGGCCACAGCAGAGGGAGAGCTGCCGGCTGCTAGGACGCATACAGATCTGCTCTTTTCTCTTCTCACCCCAGGGCAGGCTGCTGTCCTCATACTTCTTCATTTTACCTACCCCAAAATGCCCAACTGGCAGGGCTATGTGGGTCAAGGTATTAGCGGATTCGTTATACTTTAATTGGGAAAATAAAAAAAAAAAAAAAAAAAAAAACAAGCTCAGCATGCCTGTAAACAGGCATTCCTCCCAAAGAGGGATGGACAGGGTGTCCCTCCAGATTATCTGAAATACTCAGATGAGTACAAACACTGCCTTTTCTCTAACCAAGGGACACAGCTTCCCCAGAAGGAAGCCCCACTGGCCACCTGAGGGTACATCTACTTCCTTGGAATTCTTGAGGATTTCAGGCAGTTGGGACTCAAGTCCAACATCTCAGACCACTTGCTGATGAAAAAGGATGAAGACAAGAATCCATCAACTAAGTGCACAAGCTCTGGAGTTTGCCAGACATGGGTTCTACTTAATAACTGTCATTTAGTAACTTTCTGAATGTGGGCAAGTTACTTACCTGTCTGGGACTTAGGTTGTTTATCTCTAATAGCACCTAATTATGGTCTTAAGGGTTAAATGAGAAAAATGAATAAAAAGTGGTCAAACCAAGGCCTGGACTGTCACTAGCAAACGTTAGCCAGTAACAAAAAATATTCCCTCCTACCAGGTCCCCCATAACTAGGGAAAAATATATTATACTTTGTCATCCAAACAGGAACACTTTTGATCATGAGAGTAGGCACTAACTGAACAGGGTCCTGGGACACAGGCTTACCAAGAACTACCTGGGAAAACTGGGACATATACTTCCCTTCCCTGTAACCTTTTGAAGCATTCCTATTTAACATTCCATCAAGGCAAGCCCTTTAAAAATGGCCCTAAAGTTTACTCTATAAGATAAAGCCCACTGGAAGTCACAGCTCTCCACGGTATATCATGATATCTGTATGTGAAATTTTAGCTTAACATACAATCCTATTATAGATTTAAAAGTCGCGGCCGGGCGCGGTGGCTCACGCCTGTAATCCTAGCACTCTGGGAGGCCGAGGTGGGCGGATCGTTTGAGCTCAGGAGTTCGAGACCAGCCTGAGCAAGAGCGAGACCCCACCTCTACTAAAAAAAAATAGAAAGAAATTATATGGACAGCTAAAAATATATATAGAAAAAATTAGCCGGGCATGGTGGTGCATGCCTGTAGTCCCAGCTACTCGGGAGGCTGAGGCAGTAGGATCGCTTGAGCTCAGGAGTTTGAGGTTGCTGTGAGCTAGGCTAACGCCACGGCACTCACTCTAGCCTGGGCAACAGAGTGAGACTCTGTCTCAAAAAAAAAAAAAAAAAATATAAAAGTCGTAAGTTGTAAGTAAGTGATAGAAGGTAAGTCAGAAATCACATTATGCATGGAGAACTGAAAATTGAGCAAATTCTATCTGTCATCTTAATTTTTTCTTTTTCATTAATTGGGAAAAGTAGCTATAATTCAATTTTAACCGAAAAATCCCTCCTTTCCTCCCACAGAATATTAATATTCTACAAAAGCAAAGTTAAAGGATCAAGACTAACCCCCAGGGAACTGAGAGATAGAGGGCAACTTTCATGGTCATGACATATTTTCTTTGAAGGGTTTTAGCCATGCAGGTATGAAGATGGAGACATAAGACGGCCAGCTGTCCAACATGCTTAGGATTGAGGATACTGGACTTTCAGTTTTAAAACCAAGACAGTCCTAGGCCCACCAATGGGTTGGTTGCCTTAATGAAAGAAGAAAACCCCTGAAAAGTATCCAAGGGCTTCTTACCACAAGATTGCAGTCAATAGCCTCCACCTATCAGAAATAATCTGTAGACCAATTACCAAAACCAAGCACCTCCCCAAAAGAAACTAATCTGGGTTAGCCAGGTGACATATGGGCCCTCAAATGCAGAAAATGCTTGAGCAGCTTTAAATACAGCCTTAATCATAAGCCTCTGGTTCCTTGCACTCCACACAGCCAGCCCCTCTGTGATCCCTGGGTACCACTGGAATTTGCCCTCCTGGGTTTCTGGAAGACCCCTCCAACACAGGGTCTTGGTGGCCTCTTTCTGACTTTGTGTTTTTGTTTGCTTGTTTGTTTGCTTGTTGAAAAAGAACAATACCTTCCCCTAAAGTGTTTTTGCTTACATTAAATAAAGTTAAAACACATGGGGAAGGCTGTCTGGTTTACAATGTAATCTCTCTTTTAATTCTCACAACGTGTAAGGTAGGCAGTGTGATCATGCCCATTTTTCTTATGAAGATGTCAACTCTAAGAGCATATAGCCAGTAGGTAGAAAAACCAGAAAATTCAGACCCAGGTCTTCTGACTTTAAATCCTTTGGTCTCTCTACTGTACCATACCTCAGTATTAAAATCCACTGATTTTATTTAATGTGGAATGATATTTATTATAGATATGGTTAGTCCTTGCATTTCAGCTAAGTCATTTAAGACACACACATATATATATATACACACTCACCAACACACATAGCCCAGTCTCAAAACTGGGTCTATTTAAGTTAACCCACCCTACAATCCCACCCAAACAGCAGATGCATTTTCCTGGATTTTACCTCAACCAAATAATCACTTTGGGAAATCAGCCGCTGCATAACAAAGTAGAATAATAGCTTAGAGAGTTAGGAGAGAAGACAGTACATTGCTTATTGTGCCATTAACCAAAATAAAAGAATGTAAAACGTGCTACCAAGTAAAAGCAAAATCCCGCTTGAAGAAATCTATCCAATAGAGATAAAAACATCAGTAGATAAAGATATTTGTACAACATGCTTATTGCACAGTTGCTGGTTGTGACAAAACTAATTGGAGACAACCTGAGTGCAAATAGAGGAACAGTTGGATCAGGTCTGCTGCATTATATTATAACGAATGAGTAAAAGCCATTTATATTGATCTGGAAAGACAACCATGATGGGCTATGAGGGAGAAAGAAAAAAAGGAGGGTGGAAGGGCACAATGTATCCTATGATCCAGCCTGCTAGAAGTATTATAATTGTCTTAAATCCTATTAAATTATTCATACATGTGCGGTATATACACACATAAAAATAAACATGAAAACAAACAGAAGCTGTTAAGAGTTTGGGCTAGGAAAAGGAAGGAGAAGAGTATTAACATTTTTACACAATTCTGAATTATTTGACTTTTTTAAAAAGTACATATTATTTCTGTAACTTAAAACAGTAATAAAGTAGAACAAGATCAAAATAAACTAAGCCCAGAATTTGGCCACGTCTGATATGAGTAAAGAAAATTCAGATCCCTCCTCTTAACATCTTTGGGTTCATCCCAATCAACTCTCCTAACTGGCCCCAGACATTGACATCTGTATGGGACTCGTCTTTCTTATTCCCTGCATTAGTTTTTTAAACGGACACCTCCACTGGATGTTAAGATTTGGGTTGTGACCCATCCTCCCCAGTCCCACTTCTCCTTCCACCTACTCGCCCAAAAAAAGACTTTGGTGCCTGCTAAAAAGGCTAAGAATAAATCCTTTCCAGCCCACTTATTCTGCCAATACATCATCCTCCCCACTATTTTCTCCTTAACCTCCAGATGTTGGACTCTAGAAATGGGTAATTGTGGGAGGCAGTGGAACCTCCCCTTCTTTCTAAAGGTCTTTACCAAGAGAGAGGGCTACATCTGTTGAGGATGGCTTGGATTTAAGTGCAGATAGAACAAGTTAGTTACGGGTGGTTTGTCATTTTTGGAGTGTTGATTGCATGCAGAGCCCAGTGAGAGGCAGGGGCAGGAAATTGGAAGCCCTGATGGCAAAACAAACATGCATAGATGAAATAACTTGGTTGCTTGAAGAAGTAGTATTTAATCGATGACTTGTATGGGCAACTCCTAGATGACTTTTTTTGGACCATATAAATCTAAGAGAGATAGATTATGCTAGAAGATAGACTCATGATTCAAAATGGTCTTGACCAGCAGATATCATTTAGTGGAGATTAAAGAAAAGTTCCATAGTTAGATTTTTAAAAATCTAAGAACAAAATGGGAGAATCTTAGCTGGGCAAAGGATTGGAAAAGAAAATTGATGTATCCATTTTAGTTAATAAACTCAAATTAAGCAACAGAATTAAAAGCTGCCTTTAAAAAGTACGTAAATCTCTAGGTATTTTAACAGAAACAGGTCCAATCATATAGTCATTCATTTGTTCATTCTTTCAATAGCAAACATTAGTTGAGTACCTACTATATGCCAGGCACTGTGCTTAGCACATGTTAATGAGTTCTAACAATTATATAGTAGTCTATGTTCACAGTTTGAGTCTTCTATTCAATCCAAGGTACCATGTTTTAGCTTCATTGTCATACTGACAAAGATAATAGGGAGATATATGCCAAGTCATGCACAAAATAGTCAAAGGAATTGAAGATATTTAGCCAGAGGTGTTAAGATATGATAACTGCAGTCAAGTATCTGGAGGACTACTGTGATAATTGTTAAATAGACTTATTTTATGTAGCACCATTTAGGAGAACTATGATTATGGTAGCTTAAAAATAGGTCCAGGAACTCTTTGATACTCCTCCCTTCAAAATACAGAGTCTAACTGCCTAATTCCCCTCCCCTTGAATGTGGGCTGAACTTAGTGACATACTTTTATTGATTAGAATGTGGCAAAAGTGATGATGTGTGACTTCCAAAACTAGGTCATAAAAGGCATTTCAGATTCCTCCTGGCTGTTTCCCTTGGATCACTTTCTCTTGGGGAAACCAGCTGCCATGTCATGAGAATACTCAAGCTGTGTTTTCTATGGAGAGACCCACCTGGTAAGGAATGGAGGCTTCCCGCCCACAACCAGCCATGAACTGAGGCCTTCTGCCAACAGCCATACGAGTGAACCATTTTGGAAACTGATCTTCCAACCCCCAGTCAAGCCTCAGACGACTGCAGCCCTGACTGCCTTCCTGACTGCAACTTCACGAGCTACTCTAAGCCCAAACCACCCTGCTCCTGAATTCCTGACCCTCAGAAACTGTGACATAATAATGTGTGTTGTTTTTAAAGTGCTAAATTTGGAGGGTAATTTGTTATACAGCAATAGATAAGTAACTCAATGACCAAAAAGATGGATCTGGTAAGGCGACCAGACCAATTTAACCTTACTAGAAAAAAATTCAAATGATAACCGTTGTCTAAGAGTGGAATGGTACCCTCTGAATGATGCTGAAGCAATATGTTCAATGAGAAACAGGACCACCACGTCTCAGGGAGACTGTAAAGGTGATGTCTACATTGGGTGCCTGAGGATGAGCTTAGAACCCGAATTCTTCATTTTTCACCTCATTCCTCACATCCTAACAAGCAACCATTGATTCCCTAAACTTTAATCCTCTTTCTGGTTAAGAAAGTAAGGTCACCTTCATAGTAAGGCAAATACAACCCTGAGATGATTTCCTCTGGGTCTTATTTGGGTCCAGATTGGCTTGCCCCCACCAAGGAGAAGCCATTGCTTTGTTTTTGAAATGCTGTCTTTGCCATGCTGTCTTTGCCATGGTTTAGGACCCACTAAATGGAAATTGGATTTAAGACTTCATTGGTCCTGAATTGCACCAAGAGCACAGTAATCTCTTCAAAGCCCAAGTTGCAGCAGTCAACATTCTCCCTGCTGCTATTGATAATTTGTACCATATTGACCAGGCTGGTTACTTAGCATTTGCAAAGAGGGTTCCATCATGGCTGAACATCAAATACATGGAAATAGCTCTTCATCAACATGGAGCCTGGAGCCCACTCTCTACCCACCCTTTGGCCACAAGAATCTAGGGCAGCCCAGGCTGTCCTTACCACCTACATACCCAGCTCATTGCCCTTCTAACAGGAGAAACCTCAACATCATTATGCATGCAGCTCCTGGGGGTAGGGAGGGAAAAAGGGAACTAATGGGGACTGGGGAGTTCCCAGAGAGCAAACCCAAGGCAGGTGAAATATGCCCAAGACCTGAAGGATACAATTAAGCCCAATTCATGGGGATCCAGAGTTTTCCTACCAAATTCCTGAGGAAACCAAATTGCATAATGTGTGACTTATTCAGAAACACACATCCCCATGTTGTTGGCCAAGGTGGGGGCAATGTGGCGGGGGTCTTAGGCAAGGGGTGCAGGTGCACAGAAATGAAAACAACAGACTAAAACAACAAGCTCCCTGGCCTATAAAGAACAGCTCCGTGTTTTGCTGGATTCCTCAGTCGGAGTGTGCATGCATATATATGTGGGTTCTTGTGTGCGTGTGCAGCTGGGGCTGGGGGTGGGGAGTCGGGGGCCTTCCAGGGAGGGAGCAAGAACATGTCTACACATACATTTTAAATGGCAATCGCAAAGAAAACCATCAGAGGTGCTCTCACATGCATTTGCCAGCTCCCACGATAACTTCTGAATCTCCCCCTTCTCATTTCATAAATATTTTGTGTACATTATTAAGTGGGAAGATTTTTGCTCATTTGGGAAGAGTGTGCCTTTACAGAGTTGAATCAGGCTCACTTGTGCCTTCCATGTTCCTTCAGGGGTGGGAAACAGGAGCAGCAATCCACGAATGCTAAAATGTGGGGTCAGGAGTATCATGGTTTGAGATGAGAGCAAGTTTGGGGAAGGGTAGGAGGAAGACGATTTTTTAAAAAAGAAAATTTTGTCATTGTCCTGCTTCGGGTCTGTTCCACACCTTTCCAATGGAAAACCTGTTTAACCTGCTTTAAAAAAAAAAAAAAAACACTTGCAGCAATTGGAAGTTATGAGTAAGGGTTGTGTTGCTTTTCTATTCGACCTCCACTCCTGCAGGACTGAACAATTCAATCTCTTTTTCCCCAGCTTACCTGTGGCATGTGGGGCCTGCTCGACTTGAATAAATGGCTGTTTATGGATGATAGCATCTGGTATGCCCCTGATGAGGTCACCGTGTTATGTTAAATATTTCTACCTCCTGGTGGAGAAACCAAAGCTGACAGCTCTCAAGACCACCGCTGCCCAACACAGAAAGCACAGCACCCAAGGTGGGATCTACACCTTTGAAAGACCAGTTAGGCTGTCTGGCACCTTGCAGCACTCCTCTGGGACCCTAGGACGAGAGCAAACCTAATAATGCCAATATTCATACTCCCCAATAGAAAACTTATTCATACATAACCCTGAAGACCTTGTCTGGTTTCACTCTCACCACAACCCTGGCAAAGTTGGTATCAGTGCTTTTGTCCCCATTCTGCAGATGAATGGACTGAGGCTTGAAGAAATTAAATAACTTGTCCAAGGCCCCACCAGAAGACATAGGATATGAGCTCAGGTCCTTCTGGCTCCCAAGTCTAGGATTGTTCCAGTACACGTTCTGGGGAAAGCAGCCCAGAGAAATGCAAAGACTCAGAAATGCTGTGAACCCAGTTATTCAAACTCACCATGCCTCAGTTTCCTCAGCCATAACAAGTGGGAAATGACTTCCATGGATTTGCTGAGATCTTTGACATGATTTGCAAAATTATTGAGTACCTTGTGGCGGTTCACTGACTGAAAAATGAACCAATGAATCAATAAATGAGTAAACTAACATTTCTCCTGAGCTTAAGTTCTCAAAGGAATCCCTGTGACTGTTATTTAGAGCGGGAACTCTAAAGAGCCCCACTGCTAGAAATGGAAGATTTGGAGCTTTAAATTTACAGAGTTTCCTGCATGAGGCAAAGAACTAAAACCCTGTGCTTCTCTGAACTCTTGGCCAATGTAACTCCAAAAGACACGTTTTTCCAATGTTCCCTCTGTAGTAGTATCCTAGGATGTGGAGGAACATGTGAAAAAAAAACAAACGGATTAGTTTTTTAATAAGGTCAGAAAGGCATACCAAATATTTCGGTTCTCCAAGGTGTCTGCCTTCCTCCAGCTGTCCAGGGTTTTCAGCTGGGTCTCAGAAATGAAGTTCAGGACACCCAGACAAGTAATACTAGCCGGCAGTGCCAGGAAAATATTAACATTTAAAAAAATAAAGCAGAGATTCATTTATTTTTTAAACATATACATATCTTCCTATAACATCCTTCACACCAGAGAACCCTGGGCAATTCTGCCTTTACCTGACCAGGATTAGCCATTTCAGAGCCAAATCTATTCATCTATTCCTGTCTTGCTAATCCAACCTTCTAAGCATCACTCCCCCCCACCCAACCTCTTTTTCCCTCTTGACGCTGATTTTCAAGCATTCACTCCCCTGTGGGATGAATTGGTTCTATTCCGAAGATGCTGGGGGCGTTCTGCTGGGATGACGCTGTTGTGGTGAGCAAAGTCTCCAGAAATATTGGGCCTGAAATTGTCTCCAACCCCGGCCTTTAGAGAGCCAGTCCCCCAGATGGGGCAGCCCAGGCCTGCTGCCTCCTGCCTGGAGACTCAGCCCGGGGGTCACAGAAGGAGACCCCAGAGAGCCATAGGGTTAACCAACCAACCATAAACATTACCTCCTCTGTTGATCTTCAAAGGCTTGGGGAAAGAAAACAACCCACATAAATCTTTATCAGGGCTCCTTACAACTGCCCTGGGAGGTGGCTCCAAGAAGAGCCTGGTGGTGACTCTGTACAGAGGATAAAAAATGATTTCAGTTAGCAGCATCAGAGCCAGAAATGGATTGCTTTCATTTTCCCTTTTTTTTTAATTTTTTTTTTTTCTGCTCTTTTCTTTCCCTCCACCCACTCCCTGTAATAATGACTTCTTTTAATTATTTGCCACCCAGAAACTCCATGGTCAGAATCCCTCGTCCTCTGTTGGCTTCATGATTTCCACTGTAGATAACTCCTTGACGATGCAAAAGGAAGAGGATACTTTAGAACAAGAGTTTCCATGTCTGGAAGCCAGAGAAGGAGGTGAGCATGTCCATTTTGGAGATTAAGCAGGTAACTAGCATACCTACTATGAATGGGGTCATGGCATAGATTGAGAGGTGTAGGGTGGCCACCCCTGCTGAAAAATCTTTGTGTAATACACATTTCCATCCAGAAAAAACTCTCCAAACCCTTCCTACGCTCCCAAGCAGACATACAAGTGGTATGGGCTGCATCCAAGAGCACAGGATCCTGCTTGGGTCCTTACTTTCTAAGGGAATTTGAACAAATCATTCACTCCCTGCTCCCCTCACTCCCCGGCATGACAATACCAGTAGGTAACATTTATAAGCCATCTAGTAATGCCAACTTAGCATGTTGCTAAATACTTTGCATACATTTTCAAACACGTAATCCTCACCGTAACTTTCTGAGGTTTTACAGATCCCATTTTACAGATGAGGAAACTAAGATTTAGAGAGGTGAAGTAATTCATCCGAGGACACACAAAAACAGGGATAATAGCACTTACCTCATAGAGCGGTGAGGAGTGGATGAGATAATGTCTATAACGTGCTTAGCATGATTCTTGGCACCTTGTGAGCTCTCCTTCAGAGAGTTCTCCTGCCTCTGGACATCATCCCTGAATCCCCGACCCTCATCCTGCCCCACCCTCCCACACCGCTCCTCCAGATCTCTGCTCCCAGCCCCTCGTCAGCCACCTCACCCCAGGAGCCCCCCCAGGGGCAGAGATGTGTGTCGTTTCTGTCCTGCCAGCCAGTGCCCGGCACACAGTAGGGGCAGAGTAAGTGAGTGTCAAAACAATGAATGAAATGTTACAAGCAAATGCCTAATTAGTAGACAGCTTATGAAAAAAAAGTAGAAATAAATACTAATAATAAAAGGACTTGTTCTAAGGATGGCTAAAGATCCAAAATTTCCTGGAGGAGCCTGTGTGCTAGTGGAAAAATGTGCAAAGAGGAACAGGGAACGAAGTCATCCTCTTTTTTTAAATACCAGCTTTTACCACAGTTTAAGGGCTTCACAGACTTCCCCAGAATGCCCATGAATCATAGGAAGAGAACCCAATAGTCCTGAGTCCCCGCCATTCTGACTAACTTCAGCAAACATCCTCCAGCCCCATGGAAGGCAAGCTGGTATGGAAACCACACCCGTGTCCACCTGCACACACACGCACACACACGCACTTGCATGACACCAACAGATCGATCTCTCAGCATTGACTGAGCGCCAACACCATGCTGTGCCCCTTACAAAGCTCAGAAATAAGACACAGAAGATCCTAAAGACGCCAGGACGCTGACTGAACAGAATGGACAGTCTAGCTACTGAACTGGGGCTGCAGGAGATGGGGAGATGAGTGAGTTGGTTGCCACAAAAATATTAATAGTACCAGCTACCATTGTCTGCACGTGTGCCAGGGACATACAGCATTCCCAGGGAGGTATGTGTGGTTTGAAGAAGCACGCTCTTTCATTCAGCAAATGTTTATTGTGCCTCTACGACGTGCCAGGAGCTGTTCTAGGCAGAGGATAAAATGGTCAACAAGCCAAAAAACCCCTGCCCTTCTGGAGCTCACCTAAGGGTCCTAGAAATTTTTTTAAAAAGTTATAAATTTGTTTGGAAATGGCAACAAAACATAAAACAAACTACAGAAAGTTAAGCTCGACACAAAGCTTCTCAGTTAATGGAGTACACAGAAGACGGTGATTCTATGGAGGAAAAGGAGCAGGTGGGCTTGGCAGAATCTCTGGGAGGTAGGGGCAGGGAGGCTTGGATGTTTCTTAAAGACGGAAGCAGTTAAATAGAGACCTCTAGAAAGTTAGCACACTTACCTGGTGTCCCCCAGTTGCAGCCTAAGGATATTTCCACCAGTGAAATTTCCTTCATCTTCGTATCCTGAGCCATGTCAGCAAGATATGGTAGGAGGAATCCTGTCCGCCTAGGAGCCAGACAGCACATGTGACCCGAATCAGCTGGAACCCCTGTGCGTTTAGGATAAGCACTCACCTCCTGGGTTATAATGTGACGAGGTGCCTCAGTGAAAAGCCCATTAAATATTAAAATTTTTTTCTTGTCATTATTGTAGTTGCCCTGGCCTTCAGACTCACCCCCAACCCAACCCCACTCAGCCTCTCTCCTCCTCAGTTCGTCCTGCACCTCACGGTTTCAGATAGTGGCAGCTGACACTGTTTACTGTCAACTGTTAGGCACTGTCCACGCATCATCTCATTTAATCTCCTCTGAGCACCCTGAGAGGGATGTGCAGCTTGTGACTTGCTCGAGATCCCACAACTGGAAAACGGCTGAGTTGAGATTTGACCCCAAGATTCCATGCACTTAACCACTGGGCCATAGTGGCCCCCCAGGCTCCAGAAAGCACTGCCTTCCCCATGTGCCATCCCAGCTAAAGAACTGCTGCCAGCCCAGGTGACCACCGGCTGCACCAAGTTGAAGCTGTCACTCTGGTTGACCAGATATCCCTATTAGCATCTGCCGCACCATCTTCCTTCCTATTTCTGTCCTTTTCTCCTGTGTCTTCCCCACCCTGAGCACCCTCTCTTCAGCCCTGCATCTGAATTTTCAAGGTTGACTTCACTTCCCATTTCTTCCCCAGACCTTTCTCCAGCCTCTCTGTCCCTCGCTGGTCTCCATCTTCTCTGCAATGTCTGGTTTACATTTACAGTCAGCATCACCCTGGTTAGCATCTACCTGTTCTCAGCTCAATACACAATCATTGAGCCCCTGCTCTGTGCCAGGTGCAGCGTTTGGGACTGTGGGGAACACTGAAATGGAAAGATTCTCAAGGATCTGACAATGTCTAAGTGGATGACAAGACATGCATGCAAACAACCATAATCTACCAAAGGCAACATGGTTTCAGGTCCACGAGAGAGATCCACGCAATTTTACAGGTGTTTGTTGAGTGTCCCCAGCTAAGTGCACATATAGTGTGTGCAAACTCACTTGCATCTCACACCAAATGAGGCAGTACAGGAGGGAATGAACTCTGGAGTCAGAATGGTGGGGCTCAAATCACAGACTGTGTGACTTTAGGTAAGTTACTGAACATCTCTGTGCCTGTTTCCTCATTTGCAAAACTGAGGATAAAAATAGTACCTCCCTTGTAGGGTGGTTATAAGAATTAAATGAATTCACGTATATGAAGCCCCCATCTAGCTCAACGCCTGGTACATAAAAAGCGCTTAATAAATGCCTGCTTTTTGTCAATATTAGGTTGGGCGAGGTGGCCCACACGTGTCATCCTAGCACTCTGGGAGGCCGAGGTGGGAGGATCATTTGAGCCTAGGAGTTCGAGGTTGCAATGAGCTATGATGATACCACTGCACTCTAGGCTGGGTGACAGAGAGAGACCCTGTTTCAAAAAAAAAAAAAATTAAAATTAAAATTATTTCACCCATGCAAAGGGAAGTGCCTCTGCTCCACTATTATTTGTTTGGTTGGCTTTTGGCATTTCTTTATGCAGAGTCATATCCACATACCATTTTTAGACTCTATCATCTGACCTTTCTGCAGTCCCAACAGAATCTTCTAGCTGGTAGATGAATGGGGGTCTTATTAATTTCAACGTGTAGTAGTTGCTTTCCTGCTCTCCAACATTTTAACAGATTGCTATTGTTCCCCTGTCTGTGGAGGGAGAAAGGGGAGCACGATTTTCCAAATGAAATCAATGCATAAAGCAGGAAGTTCGGCTTCTCCTTCCCTCGGACACAGCCCTGCCAGCTGCTGCACGTCCCTCCTCCACGCGGGCAGCCCCTCCAGTTTATGCCTCCCAGCGGGACAGTAATTTTCAGTTCAGGCCAAAAGGCTTTGTTTAAATGTGACGCTTATGTGGTAATAGAGCATATTGCAGGGGTTGTTTTTTCTGAGGGTCAATGTTGAATTTAGTCTCAAAATAAACAGCTCTAGCCTCTTCCATCTTCTCAAAGCTGTGGGTGGGATTGAAAAAGGTGGAAGAGACTAGAGAACTGAGGAAGAAGGAAGGAAAAGAAAGAGACAGGGAAGGGCCCAATGGAGCTTAGAGAAGGAGACCAGGTACAGTGTCCTCCACAGACCAGACAAATCTACCTCCTGTCTTCCTGAATGATTTTCCAAATAGCAACGACATCCATTTACTGCAAGTCTGCTGTGTGCCCAGCACTGTGCAAAGTGTGTTACTGACGTGGTCTCATTGGATTTTCATGCAAAGCCCCTTGCAGTATATATATGAGCATGCCCATTTTGCAGATGAGGAAACCGAGGAACAGAGAGGTAATGTCAGCTGCCCTAAATTGCACAGCTAGTAAGTTTGTCCTGCTGAGATGAGAACCGTGGTCTCTCTGACCCTGCTGACCATGCTGTCTACTGTCCCATAGGGCAGCAATTGTGGACTGTTCAGTAATGGCACTAATGAAGGGAGAATCACGTGACCATTTAGTCCAAACCTAGGATGTGTATAGAGATTGACACATATTGTAACAAAGCCATGCAACATTTGATATTGAGTCTGTCCAGAATATGTAAAATAAATGGTTGCCCTACAGGAGGTTAAGGCTGAGATAGGCAGCAACAGAAGCAGGACATGATGAGAGGTGCCATTTAGAATGGGGCTTGTGGAAGCAGTTCCCACTGGAGGGTGGGAGGAGGGTTTGCATACTGGGGAGAGAGAAGCTGGTGGTTACCTTCTAGCAGCGAGTCTAGAACTCATGAGATGCTGCACCAAGAGACCAAAGGAAGCCTTAAATCTTGCTGTATGCTAAGCAGAAGAGTGTGTCACAGGTGCCCAACAGCTATAGATTGTCACAGCCACCCCCCAGGTGTCTCCAAGCAGTGGTACTGGACGCTTAGCACAGAGGGGTCTGCAGATTTTCTAGCACTCCTTTAAGAAATTTTGTTAAAGGGTTTATGTTTTCTTTCCAGGAACCTAGCTCAAAACCAGTTCTCTGCCAGAGGTGCTCTCCAGGAATTCTTGAATATCCTTCTTACCCGGTTATTTTATGATGTGAGCACCCCATCATGAAACAGATTGAGCTAAGCAAAATTAGAAGTCTGGACCATCTCTTGAATCTGTCTCCAAAGAGAAGAGAAGAATGATGAAGACATAGAGAAGGCCTCAGACAAAATTAAACAATATAGACACTATGCTTCCTGGACTAGAATTTTGGAAGGACTTAAAAGACCTGTTCTTTGTTACTTCAAGCCTTTGACATAGCTTGGGACTTCTTGATATATTATTCAGGTTCCTGCTCATCCCATAGAAGTAATAAAATAAGGAATTAATTTACAAGAACAATAATGACTGATGATTTGATATATGAGCAGCCAGGCAACCAGGATGCACAGCCCAAAGAGTCAAAAGTCAACTCCTATTAAAGCACCATAATCCACATTAATATGACAGACCAGAATAACTCCGAGGGAGCCATTATGGTCCATTATGAAAATAACATTCATTTGCAAAATTAGGAACATACCAAAATGCAAGTTGTTCCAGTTCTTTCAGCTAAATTACACATTAAGCATGCAGACTTCCTCTTCCAACATTTTGAAATGGTTTTAATATGCACTCGGGCTGGCCAGGGCATGAATTTTCTAAGATTGCCCCAAAGGTGAAGCCTAGAAAAATGAGGACTGATTGCCAGGGAGACATTCAGCCCTGCTGGGCGTTGATCAGGTGGGCATGATTGCGTTTTGGAACTTCTCCTGGGGGATAAGACTGACACCAAGAGGCAGCTGTGAATCCCAGCTGGCTTCATGCAAGAGATTATTGCCTTCTTCCCTCCACTGGTTGGTTGTTTAGAACTTGGGGATGAAGTGTAGTGGACGTTTGTTGTTTTTGCCTTTCGAGCATTCATTCATACCCTTCTGGTAACAGTTCCCTGAATTTCCTTTGGAAACCATCCCTTCCCTATTCTCAGGGCATGAAGTAATAGCTAAGAATGATAACTAGCATGCATTAAGCTCTTACCATGTGCCAGGCTAAGCATTTTACATATATTAATTCATCTAATCCTTATACCAACTCTTTGATGTGGGTACTATGATAATTCCCATTTGAGAGATGTCTCAGCTAACACAGAGATAAATATGTAATTTTCTCTTAAGTGGCAGAACCAAGATTTGACCGTATTCAGTGCCCATGACCCAAACCACTAGTAGTTGCAGTAGGGCTGGCCTCTACTCCAACTCCAGTGATAGACCCATGAACTAGGTCAGGCCAATTTGAGTATCATATATATTAACTACACAAGGCCAATCTTGTCCAACTGATGCACACAAGCTTTTATGCTGGAACAACCAGAAATAGTTTCTGTTTTTGTTTGTTTCTTCTGAGCCTGAACCTGAGATAGGGACGTCTTAAATGTCTGGGAGCCACCATTTAGAGAAAACCTGAGAATGATGCCAATGCAAGTAAGATCAAAGCCGAGAAGATCTTGGTAACAATACTCAGACACCTGAAATTATTATACTCCCTGGACTTTTCTGCTATATGAGCCAATCAATTCTCTTTTTACTTAAGCTAGTTTACCTTGGGTTTTCTATTTGCAACATAGTCTTATGAAATGCAGTATTAGTCTAAGCATAGTACTTTCCACTTATGTAGCACTCTACAATTGACAAATCTTTTCATATACATTATTTCCATGTTGCATTTATTTATTCATTCATTCAGTCAACAAATAAACATTTGCTGTTCTAATTTAACTCAAAGGGATCCTATCCCCCTCCCTCTCCTAGATATAGTTAGTTTCCATAATTTTGTGTCTATCCTTCTTGCAGTACTTACCTATAATTATTGTATTTGCTTATCTATAACTTAATAAAATATAAGCTTCTCTGAATTAGAGATTTATTTATCTTGGAATCCCTGATATCCACCTGGGCCCCTGACACATACTCATCCATTCCTTTAAGAATACTTTTTAAACACCTTTCATGCCTTAGTTACCATGCTGGGTACTATGTAACTAGTCAGCATCCTTGGTCATACATAGCAGAAAGCAACTTTGGCTAACTTATATGTAAAGAAAATTTCTGGAAGGCTAAAACGTAGCCCAGAGGACCACCAGCCAGTTTGAAGGACCAACCTGTAAAATGGATGGACAGGAACTAAGGGAATTTGGGCCACCAAAGCACAGCCAAGGTTACACCTCAGAGGAGTCGGTTAGGGTGTCGGTGCTGCCACCGCTGGACACTGGATGCTGCTGCTAGGGCTCTCTGAATCCTTAGCCGTCCCTGCTTCTCTGCATCGTTAGCTCCAGATTTCATGACACAGGCAGGAACATCCGATTGGCTGAGCTCAGGGCACATGGCATTCCCTGTCCGTCAGGGAGCAAAAAGGGAATATCTGACTTTCCAGCTGTCTTGTTTAGAAAGCAAAACCCTCCCTCTCCTGAAATTCACACCAGGGTAGGTTCCCCAGACATTTTTTGGTGGCCATGAAGTGACAATTGGCTCAGCCAAAACAAAACCCAAAAATAAAAACAAAATATATATTCAATATGGTCTTTGCCTGTGTAAAGCTTATAGACTAGTAAGAAAAGAATCATTACAGAACCATTCATTAAATAATCAGGCAAGAAACACACAGTCACAGCTGTGATGAGCACAATGAAGGAGAGGAATGACATATTCTAAGCAATGTAATGTTGTATGTTTCAGATATCCATTGCTCCATAACAAATAACCCCAAAACTGGTGTTTTAACACAAACCTTTATTTTTGTTTCTCATGATTCTGTGGACTGACTGGGCTCAGCTAGGTGGTTCTGACTTTGGCTCTGTCATATAGTTGTAGTCAAAGGGCAGCTGGAGCTGGAGGTACGTGAAAGCTCAACACGATTATTGATTCTAGCTGTTGGCTGGACCTCGAGCTGGGGCTTTTGATCACAGTGCTTACCTATGTTCTCTCCATGTGGCTAGGGCTTCTTACAGCAGGGTGGCTGGACTCTGAGAGGGGGCAGTGAAATGAGACAGAGGGCCAGAGTAGATTAAAGAAATGGGGAACCATGAAAGTATGTGAATGCCAGAAGGTGTGGTTCATTGGGGACAATTTTTGGAAACTAAAAAAATTATACAATAGAGGAATCTGACCTCATTTAAGGGGTCAGGGAAGATTTCCAAGGAAGTGCTACTGATCTGAAATCTGACACATGAATAGGAGTTAATGAGGTAAAAAGAAGAAGAAATATGTTTCAGGAAGAGGGAACAGCATGTGCAAAGTCCCTGTGGCAGTAAGAAGCGTGGCACATTCAAGTACATAAGAAAAATGAGTATAACTGATGTACATAGACTAAGGCAAGATGTGATTCAAGATAAGACAGGAGAGGTGGGGTAGGGACCAGTTCAATAGGTTATATTAATATTTTCCTTCTGATCTGAAAAGCAATGGGAATATTTTGAAGTGGCCCTCAGAAAATATTCATAGATTAAACAAATGAGTGAATGACTTCCATCATTCTACAAGTACCTATTGAATGTTGACTATGGGTCAGTAACAATAAGTGCTATGAATAGAACAAACTTGATAGAAGTGGCTGGAGGTAGAGGATGATATGAAGGCACTAGGCATGGTAAGTTCTGAGGAAAGAGCATTCCCAGTAGAGGAACAAAGCAAATGCAAAGGTCCTGTGGTGGAAGTGAGCCTGGGGTGCTCTAGGAACAGAGAAAAAGGTCAGTGTGCCTGGAGCACTACTGTCCTTGCAGGGAAGAACTCAAAGCTGGCTTTCTATAAATGGCAAGGACGCTGGCAATGCTTTCATATCAGGACAGCACATCATCAGTGCTGTGGCTTCAGTGACTCCAGAATGTCTCTTCCTGCTAGAATGTCTGGAATGCTCTTTCTCTCTGGCCTAGCCCTGCCTGTCCTCAGCTATGACACTCATCTTTCATCACGTACTTCCAAAGCTCAACAACCCCCAAGGAAGCAATTTGGCAGAATGTTCAAAGAACCTTAAAGATGTTCGTGCCCTTTGATTCAGTGATTTCCCATCTAGGGATCTAGCCAAAGGAAATAATCATAAATACGGAAGAAGATTGTCCCAGCATGATTTATAATGGGGCTAGGAAAGGGCTAGTAAATCAAATATTCAACCACAGGGGAAAGATTAAGTAAATTTAATGTGTATCTCCTAGATGTGGGTATTAAAAACTATGTGGCTGAAGAACTGAAATAACATCAGGAAATGCCTGTGTTATAATGGTAAGATTAAAAAGCAGGATATAAAATAGTATATATGTGATTCCTGCAACTATTTTAAAAAATTATATGCAGGAAAAATCGTGATAGTAATCATTTCTTTAAGGAGAGATTACAGATGATTTATTTTTCTTCTTTTCCATAATCATTCTACTTCCTATAATGAGTATTATTACTTTTAGGATGGAAAATAACTTTTATTCTTTTTAAGCAAAAAGAAAAAAAGAAACAGCAGTGGCTCTCCCCTGCCTTGCAGATCACATACAAACACCTTAGCAGGCACTCAAGGCCTTCACGATCTGGCCACAAATTATATTTTCTATATATTTTTTTAGATTTTTTTCCTTGTCTCCCAAGATTGGTTTTTTTACCAGAATTTGATGTCTCAGCTAACACATGTTTCATTTGCTCCCCCAGATAACAATCCTTTTTGATGGTAGACATTTGGGCATGCTATTTTCTTCCTACCCCAGGCTCAAGAGAAGGAGGTAGGGAGAAAGAACTATGAACCTCCATCTGCTCTCATCTAAATCCTCTCCACCTCTCAACACCCACCTTGAGTCCCTCATTTCCCAGAAGCCTTTCCTGGCCATGCTGGGCCTCAAGGACCTCCCTTTTCTAGCCATCTATAGCTATATTATCATGTCTGTCTACACACTCTCATTTGGGGCTAAACAAGCCTGGCTTTACATTGCTCCCCAGAGCCAAGGTCTGTGTCTTCCCCCTCACAAGCTCCTAATAGAGTCTTCTTGCCTTCCAGTACCATCCCATCGTGACCCCTAGCACAGCACCATCTTGTTAATCTCATGAGAGTAAATCAGTGTTCCATAAATGAATAAAAGAGTGACCACATTTGAAAAAGTCTTCAAGACAAAAGAGTAGCTTTGGGAAAATTCACTCTTGATGGGGATGTCTTTGCTCCAACAGAACATCCCCTCCTTCCCTCCACTCCACCCAGTGGTCTCCACCCACCCACCATCAACACTTACCTTCTCCAGCTCCTAGGGATTCGAACCCAGGGCTGGCAACAGCAGAGGGAACTCTATACATAAATTCCGCACACACCAGCCTACTCACGGAAGGACCCTTTTGTTTTCTTCCCCATAGGCCCCCATAAATTATGAGCCATAGCCTTTCTTTTCTTTAAGGGAGCCTGAGGTTAGGGTAGAGAACCTGTAGCTCACCCCACAGAAGTGCTTTTTGTGGAGAACACTTCCCCTGGTTTTATGCACATCACTCCACAGGGCACATGCCCTTTGTTTACTCAGCACCAAGAACAGTGCACACAGTGGCCCTGAGTTGTGTGCTCGTGGAAGGAGTGAATAAACAAGTTATGAAGGCCTCTGAAAGCTCAGAAAGAGCTAACTTCCATCTATGGATTTCCAGAATAAAATTACCTGCTTATGCCCTGTATTAGTTTACTAGAGCGAATGCAACACCTTATCACAACTTGGTGGCTTACGACAACAGAAATTTACTTTCTCACAGTTCTGGAGGCCAAAAGCCTAAAATCAAGGAGTTGGCAACACCTTCTAAGAGCTCTAGAAGAGAATCCTGTCTCTTCCAGCTTCTGGTGGCTCCAGGCATCCTTGGCTTGTGGCTGCATCACTGCAATCTCTGCCTTCATCTTCACACGGCCTTTTTCTCTTCTCCCTGTGTCTCTCCGCTGTGTGTCTCTTATGAGGACACTGGTCACTGGATTTAGGACCCACCCAAATAATCCAGAATGATCTCATCATGAGATCCTCAACTTAATTACATATGCAAAGACCCTGTTTCCAAATGAGGACACATTCACAGGTTCCAGGGATTAGGAATATATGTTGGGGGAGGGAGGGTGAGCCAGGGAGTTCACCATTCAACCCAGTAAATGCCCTTTTTATGGTAGAGACATATGTTATTATCATTTATCCCAATACCTAGCATATAGTCTATTTTTAAAATGGGATGGATGGATGGATGGATGGAGGTTCTGCCATCTTCCATTATCCCTTACACATTTAGCTAGTGCCTGATAAAAAAAAAAAAAAAATGTGGCCAAGAATTGTTTTCCCCAAGTTCTAATGCCATCTCTTGGGAACTTTTCTCCCACCATCACCTGAGATCGATGCTTCCAGGATCACATGCACACTATTCCTTCATCGTACTCTTTCTAACATAAAATCACTGAAACGCCATTTGAAGAAAGGCTAGATTATTTTACCCAGATATCCTAGTGTACTGACTACAACAAAGGATTTAATCAATGTTTGTTGAATTAAGTCGAATCAGTGTAACTCAATTCCAGAAACATTGATTATGCACCTAAGTTTTGCTCACAGAATTTTCTAAATAAAATTTCCCCTCTCCTGGGCAAACAACCTTAGATCAGCAGCCCTGAGCTGTCATCTAGTACATGCTAAGTTTTGCTCAAAGCCAGCCCTATAGCATAGTACCACGTCCACGTCCACCTGCCGAATTTTGGCTAGCCCCTCAGACTAACAGGTGAAAAAACAATAGCATAATCAAAATCAAACTCCATTTGAATTGTTATTGCCCCAGAGCAAGTGAAGTGATTTTCAAAGAGAGAGAAGGACAGAAGGGGTGCTATGTCACTTTTTTCCCCTTTCTTTCTTATTTACTTATTTTTTACAAACGTCACTATTTTGGAGCAGTCTTTCCAATGAGGAACACTTGTATAGAACCCAAGGACCCAGGTACCTGCAGAGCTTGTGCATCACTTTTAAACGTGGGAGCAAATGGGCATTTTTGGCTCAGTCTGACACACGCCCTGTGAATGCAGCTATTTTGGCAGCTAGAATCCCAGTATCTATGGAGGACAGAACAAACTCAAGTTAACCCTCGTTACTTCCTTGGGCTCTGCTCTTCGGGAAGGAGTCAGCCAGGCAGACAGCTGCCACTTCAAATTCCACTCCCTGGGAACAATGCACTTTATTTTTGGAAAGAGAGAAAAGCAAAGGAGAAGAGAGCAATGCCGACAAATATACATTTGCTTTTCTATTTATGCAAAGCCCCTGCCTCTTCCTCATCGACCACAGTTACCAGTTGTTTAGAGCAACCATAGAATATAGACTTGTAAATTGTCCCTGGCCTGCATCCCTGCAGAGAGTAACACAGGTCAGCTTCCAGGATGGCACATCCCATTGCTGTAAAGAGCTACACAAATAAAAGGATCATTTCCACAACAGGCTGTTGGCCCACATGGTTGTAATTAATGCTCCTACACAACAAATACTCTCCCTGGATCCTTTCTATGTAAGAGTCACTCTCCATAGCAATAGTGTCCTAATTATGGGCTCTTCCTCATATGAGAAACAAAGGATAGAGAAAGGAAAACTGGCAGCCCCATTATTTTGCCTTCATTTTCTACATCTCTATGTTCACCATTTCCCATATAAATTTCAAACATCATTTTAATTATACTTTCTAAAACACAATCCCATATGAAAAGCCCACTGGTGGAAAAAAGAAAGGAAGGGAGAAAGGAAGGAAGGAAAGAAGGAAAGAAGGAAGGAAGGAAAGAAGGAAGGAAGGAAGAAAAGAAGGAAGAGAGAGAGAAAGAAAAGAAAGAAGTAATAAAAGGCAACAAAAAATTTAAAAACAGCTCCACAGAGGCAAAAACTGTGTCCTACTTACCACTGCACCCCGTAACCTAGCAGAACTAGTAGCCTTGGCACACAGTAAGAATTAATTAAATATTTAATGAGTAATTAGAATAAATGCAAAAATTATCTAGTAATTACATGGAGCAATAGTCTTACTTCAAAAATATCTACATAACCGTTTCCTTCTTCAACTGTTTGGTTCAAAATCCATTTTGTCACTTATTAATTCACTCAGGGAAAAGATTGAAAATGGATATTTAATGGACACCTACTTGTTATCTTGCATAAAGCTACACGATCACCTGGGTTATTTGATAAGTGATATATCCATGCTAAGAGAGATTAAGTAACTTGCCCATGGCTACACAGCTAGTAAGAGGAAGAATGGGAATTTAAACACAGGCCTGACTGACTGCAGAACCAAGCAAATTTGGCCATGTCCTGCTGCTTCTCAGGAGATTCTCAGGGTATGTCATATCTTTAACATAGCATCAGCTTCTGTGATTGGACTGTGATTTACTTGGTCTCGCTGTGATCACACTTTACTATAACAAAACCCTTAGGATATTTGGAAGAATCATTCACAATGAGATCTTATTTGTAATGCATAATACTAAGAAGCAGTTTTTTTAAAAAAAGATATTAGCACCATTTGATTTACTCCCCACCAGATATATAAAGAAGGATTGCTTGAGAAGTTAGAATCACATATTTATCACTTGTTTATTGACTATCTTCTCCTCCAGATCATGAGCAATCCAAAAGAAGGGGCCATATTTGTTTTGCTCACTGTTGTAAGCCTAGTGCCGATAAGTATGCCATAGCACTCAATATGAATGAAAGAGAAGGCAACGACTTCCCCTCGCGTGGACTTTGCATCTGTAGACTGGGACTTCAGGCAGGCTAGGATGATTCATGTGAACCCGTGGGACTTTGGCAAATCAAAAGCATGGTCTTAGAAAACAGCCAGAGAAAATGAATTCAGACTATGGAGAATTATTCTCTCCTACTCAGCTATATTTCACATGCCGCCCATGTGAACAGCCCTAAATCCAATGGAAAGTAGCATTTACTCAAAATTCAAGCCCTTTTAGAGTAACCTAGCCTCCTCCAATTCCCCAAAAACTGCATATGGTGGCCCCAGGCAGCAGTGGGCTGTGAAAGAACCTTGATCTACCCTGAAGGACTGAGTCTTCAGAAGTTCAGGGCCCTGAGCCAAAGTCAATCGTCTTTCAAACGTGGACATAAGCTGAGAAAACCCATGCTTTATCTGGGGCATGACCTATACAGACTCAAAGAAGTTTAAAAATCCTTCCCGTTTGTCACCAGAAAAAACAGACTGAAGGTCATCCAGCTCATTAGTAGCAGAGCGAAGACTTGAACTCAGGCCTTCTACACCCTGTAATGCAAAATGATTTTTACCATCTCAGAGGAAGGTATACGGCAGAGGACCAACACATCGCAAAGACGGGAGCAGACAGCACACAGTCACCATCCTCAGGAACTAGATGGTCACTGGGACTCTGAAATAAGCAAAGGACAGAGTTTCCTGGATCCTGAGGAAACCTGTGTGTCAGGCCAAAGAGCACAGAGAAGGGAGCGTTTTGAGTTCTGTATGAGCCACGTATAAGTGGCCCTCTTGAAGGGCATGGGGTTCTTGAAGAAGAAAGAGTATAGACATGGAGTCAAAAACAGAGGTTTGAATCCTCGGCCAGCCACTTGTTAGTTGTATGACCTCTGGGTCTCAGTTTAGTCATCTGTAAAATGTGCACAGTGCTTACTTCATGGGGTTATTGTCACCAAGTGAAATAATGAATGCAGAACATCCAGCATAGCTCCTGCTACAGTGTAGGCTTGATAAATTTTCCCTTAACATTGACCTCCCCACCATCAGTCTGGTACATGGGAAGAGTGGATTTGTTTATATGAAAAGCCTCAAGATATAGCAAGTGTATAACACTCTTATTTCATTCACCATTACTATGGTGCAGAACCCAATAATATTTTTAAATGCTATATTTTCAACATTGGTTCCTGAGCTCAGAGTTGTGAGGAAGTTTTTTAGTTCTGTCCCAATGGTATGGCTAAAGTTGGAATGACCTGCTTGACACATGCACCCAGATTCACAAAATCACGACTCTCTCCGAAGGGAAACTGGCATACTGATTTCCCCAGGATAAGGGAAAGCCTTGGGCACCTATGTGAATTATATGAGTTCCACCCCAACCCTCCCAGCTATTAATAATTGAACCACAACTGGACTTCAGAACTGGGTCCCTCAATCCAGCACCAATTAGGTGGACTGTCATAAAAGAAGACTTGGGCCAATCAGATTTTTTTCCTTCTAGAATTTGAACTGAGAAATAGCAGGACAGTAAAGCATCTCACAACAGATGGCTAAAGATCATGAGACAGAGAGAAGCCAGAGGGACCATGACGCATCACAGACAAGGTGAAGTTATGAGGGCCAGCAACAATGAGGTCAAGAGAACATACAGGACAGAGGTTGAGGAAATCAGTCAGTAGGAAGAGAAGAACAAGGCATGGAGAAGAGATGACTCATGAAAACGGTGGAACACCAGAGTCAAGATCCATGCACTCCTGAGGCTGACATTCCTGGCACCACCCAGGATTCCAGATGACCTTACAATTCCACTTCCAGTCTCTGTGTGGCCCAGGTTCTGCTGGAGTTCTTGCTCTTCCAAGGCCAGCTGAGTAGCTTTCGTGAGCTCCCATGCACATGTAAACTGATGACAAGCCTATGAATAACTTAGATGAATCTCTGTTTTTGCACCCAAACAAGTCTGTCTAAGTCAACCTGTTTGCTATATTTGACATGAACCCTGGATTTCCTGGGATCAGTTCAATGCTATGAATTTGCCCTAATTCTTGAAGGAGACTCATTAAAAGTATAAAGAAATGTGATTTAACTTTCACACTTTTTTATGACTTTTGCTGTCAATAAATTCACAAATAAGAATGGCCTTGGTTTGGGCTTAGAAAATATGGTCATCTTAATGATGTGCCAGGCAATTGACTAGTCTCCGTGGGGTAAAGAGGTGGGGGAGAAGGCAAAGCACTAGAGAGGTGTCCCTCCCTCCACTCGAAAGTGCTTTCAGTTGAGATCATTCAACAGAACATACAAAAAATCATAAAGAAGAATGCATGCAAGCTCCGTAAGGGTGGAGATCATGTTTGTCTGATTTGTTGTTTAACACCAGTACCTGGCACCAAGCCTGGAACCTAAATAGCACTCCAAAAATATTAACTGAAAGAAGAAAAGGAGGAAGGAAAGGAGGGAGGGAAGGAGGGAAGAAGCCATGAAAATGTACGACTCAGATCTCCTGCTGCCAGGTGCATAATTGACTGATGGCTCCAGCTGCCACTCTCTGAAGGCAGCACTGCGTGTGCGGAGACCACACATCTCATGGCTGCTCTCAGTTCAAGGGTAAGCATGGTGGGGATACTAAGGCACACAGTTGCTGCAAAACGGGACTCCTCTGATGTGGACTTCAGTTCAAGGACTTCCCATTGGCCTGGCTGAAACGTCTTTAGACCTGCACTGCAGTCTGAGACTCTACCTGCCCAACCCTCCTTTTTCTCCCTTTACAGATGGCAGGCCTGCATCATGGTCCAATGGCTCTCCAAACCTCCTCCGGCTTCCTCCCCTTTTTCTCCTCACAGTCACTTCTCCCAATAAATCTAAACCTGCCTTGACATCTGCATCTCAGAGAACCTAACCAATGCAAGGAGGAAAGGATTGAGAGAGGGAGGCAGGGAGCTGAGTGTAGCTTTGTTTGGAACTAGCCCACCTCAAAGTTCCTGAGCTTAGAGTTATGAGGAAGGTTTTATAGTTCTGTCCCAGTGGTATGGCTAAAGTTGGGATGACCTGCGTGACACGTGCACCCAGATTCACTTGCTCCCCTCTCCTGTCCTGCTCTGTGACCAGGGAGGCTGACCTTTATGGCCTCTGTCTTCTGGGCTCTTTCACTGGCTGGCTTCAGGTTGCGTTTGGCCAATAAAAGGGAGAGTGTGAGCAGGGTATTTCTTCATTGCTTCTCTACTTGAGCACTGTGTGTCTGCCAATAATCACATTCCCACATGACTACAGCCCCCACCAAGTGACTGCCTTGCTGTTGTTCCAGCTCAGATTTTAGTAACTGTTTGGCAGAAGAGAAGGTTGATCTTATTGACAAGTTGATTGCATTCATGGTCAATTAATGGCCTCCTTATGGCCATCTTTTGCCCTGTAACTTTATAGCCCCCTCCCACTCTGACTCTAGTCTTGGCCTTTGGTCAGTGGGAAAGCAGAAGCTAAAAAAAAAAAAAAAAGAAAAAAAGAAAAAAACAAACAAACAAACAAAACAAAACAAAAACACTTGAATGTTTCTACTTCCACCATAAGATGGTGATAGCCTCACAATATGACTGGGGTAGCCTGCTGGAGGATTATAAGGACAGTCCAATTTTTCCAGCCAAGGCTTCCTGTACCAGCCTTCAGCCAGTCAACCCCCAAACATCTGAGACAGCTCAACCAAGAACAGCAGAGCCACCAACCAGACCTGCAGCTTCTGCAGAACACAAGTAAGCCCAGCTGAGACCACAAGAACCAACAGGCAAATTGTAGATTCATGAGCAATAAGAAATATCTATTGTTCTAAGCCACTCAGTTTTGGGGTATCTGATTACCAGAATCATTGTGCAAATAGGTAACTGATATGATGTCTGAATTACTTTTCATTTCAGAGAAAAAGTAAAGCATGCCCAGCCAGGCTGGCTTTGTGGTAAGGAGGAAAGGGAACCTGGGGAAAGAGGAGTTGGCAAGGACTCCCTGTTTCATGATGTCAGGGGACAAGTTGCCATTCCCTCAAAGAAAGACCAACAATCCATTTGGTCCTGTCTGAACTTCTTTGGCCCAAACCAGATCTCAGTCAAGTATTAGGGAGCCAAAGAAAGTCACTCTGTGGGGAGGAGACAAGAACACAACATCTAGGCTGCCAAGCAGAGACGCATCAAAGGCCTAGTTCTGAGTGAAATTGTTCTGAGAATTCCATCAATGCAAAAGCAAGACCCAGGAGACTGGGGACTGGTAAGAAAAGATGGAGTGGGTACAGGTCCCACCCCGCTAGCTGAGGACCTCAGACAAACCTTCCCACGTGGTCCACACTCCAGGGAGGAGAAAAAGCCCTGGGACTGAGCAACTCCAGACAGAACCAGATCCAGAGAAGGGGCTGCAGATCACATTCAGCCTTAGGCATTGGTGATACAGGAATAGTTACATCTCCCCATGAGTCTGAAAAGATCTGCAGTTTTGCTAGTGATGCTGTCTCTCACAGAGATCGCAATCACAATCTATAAACACCACTGGGAAGTATATTTAGAGATAAAAATGAAGCTAGAATGGAAGTACTCACTAAAAGGCAATAAAAACTGCATATACATCTAGCTGAAAGTGGGAAGCCACAGGTTCTCTATTGCTTCAAATAGCCTCAAAATGTGCTATCTTAAACAACACCATTTTATCATATTTCACGTGTTTGTGGGTCAGGAATTTGGGCAGGGCATAGATGGCTGGTTATTCTGTTCCTCGTGGTGTCAACGAAGAATTCAACTAGTGGATGGGCAGAAGACAGCTTCACTCCCACTTCTAATACCTGCTCTGGGATTGCCAGAAGTCTAGGCTAAGCATGGAGGTATCAGCCAGGGTAATCAAACTTTTAATGCAATAGCTCAGGGCTCCCAGGGAGAGTGTCCCAAGAGGTCCATCCAAAGCTTTAAGACTTTGTATGATCCTGCTTTTGAAAACCTGGAATGTCACTTCCACATTTGTTCTTTCTGCAATCAAGTCACTTAGATCAGCTCAGATTCAAGGGAGAAGCAATGAGATTCTACTGCTCAATGGGAGGAAGAACAAAGAATTTGCAGCCACCTTTAATCTACCTCACTATGCTATCAGTAAATAGTCTCCACAGATAGTTTTAACATTCCAGAGAATGCTCACAACAATGCCCAGGACTGAAAGAAAATATTAGCCTTGCAATGCACATTTATTTCCTGTTAAAAATAAATCCATTAAGCTTTATGCTATTTAATGTCTAAATTGGCACTTGCAGTCTTCCTTGGTGCATTTGTCAGAGGTAACATAGCACAGTGTGCAAGGTGTGCTGAGGGTTGAGTGGGGTTCCCATAACACAGAAGGCTGACAGTGATACCCTTCCTGGTCTGCTTGATTTCAGAACATTTCTATATATGTATTAAAGTTTACATGTGCCTTGTTAGGTGGATTAATGTTTTATATTACCTAATTTTAAGCAAACTCATTTTTGCAGAATGGACAAATGGCTTTTAAAAGAATTCTTGTAAATAAAGTATGGGAGGACAATGCCAATAACACAAGCACAGGTGACAATAAGAAATTTAAAAATGACAATCCTACTATCCCTGCTTCTAGTGAGCTGTCCATCAGCTACTTTATCAAATATGATAAGAAAATTATCCATAAAAATCAAAATATTAAGAAGACTATTTGAAAAAAATGGGTGGCTATATATCCACCTTCATTTACAATTAACCTTACCTCAAAGGCACATTCACCGATGTGTATTTAGCTAGTGTGGTTAGTGAGACATTTAAAACATTATTTCATTTTTATCTTATCCTTTAAAATGTTCTGCTTCTCAATATATTTTATGATTGCATAATATATTTGCACAGCAGCTTTTATTTATATGTTTTATTTACAAATAAATAAATATATACATATTGTGGGCATCTCATCAAAATTATTTTACTGGTGAAAGAAGACACAATCAAAATATTTAAAAATCACTGTGGAAAGAGCAGACAGATAGCAAAGGAGTGGATTGAGAGAATGTGAGGGAGGAAGAAGGAGAAGAGCAGGTGGATCGTAATGGGCCTGGAAAGATCGACTCCTGAGAGGAATATTTGAACATCCTGTGAGTGTCCATAGCTCCTGATTGATCATCAGCTGTGCCCCCCAGTGCTTGCCAACACAGTCATGTGTTACCATAGTTTCTGTGCTGGTCTCCTCCCCAATCCCTTCTAGCCCCAAACCTAGAATAAGAGGTTGAGGCCAGGGATAAGCTGAGGCTCATCTCTGCATCCTCAGCCTGTATTTCAGGGCTCTTTCTGCAAAGATACTCTGTCCTTTGCCCAGACTTTGAATGCAAATGTCCATGGGGCCACCCAATTAAAGTGATTCTCATTAGCACTGCCTAAAGGGATTCCTTTTCAATGCAGGCTTCCCACAATCAAGAAAAGTTGAAAAACTCCCAAGCCAAGCATGACCACAAATGTGTTTCCCCGTGGTGAAAGGGAATCACTAAATTGGTACATTTCTGGAGGGCCATTGTGCAATACTTATCAGCATGTAAACTGTTCAGACTTTTGGCCGGCAATCTCACTTCCAGGAATTTACCCCAAGCAGATAATTAGTCAAGTGCAAAATGATATATGGCACATAAAGCAGGTTATGTTATAAGAACATTTAACAAATACAAATTCAACAATATATGATTGAAACAGAGAGAGGAAAAGAAATCATCTAAGTAGTGTGCATGATTCTGAAAAACTTCCACCCAGTGAGCCTGAGTCCAGGGCAAGCTTGATGTGGGAGACATGAATCTCTTGATCTCTCAAACTGGTCTCAGCTCTCAACTGCCTCACATAGAATAAGCATCTGGTCCTGCTGCGTGGGAAGCTAGTGTTTAAAAATACATGACCCACAACATGATGCCTAGATCCAAACCAATCAGCAAATCAGTGATATGTTCCAAGGCTTGAGAAGACACAGGATAAAGTGAGCTTCTGAGAAACTCTGTGCTGGTCTCCAATGTGGCATATTCTAAGGAATCCCACTGCATTTACAGAGAGGCTTATCACAGAACTGCTATCAAAACCTAGTGAAAATTTCGGAACCCCTGAAGCATCCAGTATACCTACATGATGAGTGCGATGCGCACTGTCTAGGGAATGGACACACCTGAAGCTCTGACTCAGGGGGATGGAGGGGCATGGGCAATATATATAACCTAAACTTTTGTACCCCCATAATAAGCTGAAATAAAAAATAAAAATAAAATAAAAATAGTTTAATAGCATTCATTCATGTACAATACTTCCATTCAATAGAATATTACGCAGCCACTAAAAAATTATAGCGTAGTTCTATATTTCTTTGTTAAATTGTAAAGTTCAACAGAACAGATCATCAAGTTATAAAAAGCAAATTACATAAGAATGCATATACAGTATGATCCCATTTTTATAAAATCACAGCCATATAGCTCTATGTATACATAACCTATATAAATATATCATTAGAAAAATGCCTAGATGGAGTTCACCAAAATGTTAGTGGTAGAAATCTCTGCATGATAGTATTTTGAGTGATTTGTGGGTTTTCTTCTTATTTTTAAAAAAATAGCAATAAGCATTTTAAATAAGCAATAAAATTACTTTTAAAAAGCATTGTATGGTTATTTCTACTCTCATATAAGCATATGGTTCATAACCTTTACCCCTAATGACCTGTGGTTCTTGCTCTCTGGGACTTGGCCATTTAACCATTTCAGAACTCAACCAGAGATGGTACCAAAAAAACATGACACACATTTACTGAATTTAATTCTATGGCTGCATATTCATTTGTCTTTTCTCTCTTTACTAAATTAGTCTGTTGGAGATTTTTCACTTCAAAAGGGACTAAATCTGCTGTAACTTACTTTGTACCACTCAGGACACTAGCTCTTCTCTAGCGCCCCACAATATACTCAGAAATGATAACTCATTTGAAGGTGCTTGGGGCGGTGAGCCATTCCTGAACATCCAGCTACATCTGCACCGCCACCTCCAGGAAGCCTTGCCCCTTAGGACTCAGCTTAGGTGTGCCTCCTCTGGTAGTCTCTGATCCCCCTTCACCCCTGGGTTAGCTGGCTTCTTCCATGTTCCCAGGGACCAGTCTTCCATCCTAGCATTGCAGTCTAATCCTAGCACCGTATTACCTCACAATGTACTATCGTTGCCTGTTTGTTTGTTTTTCCAACTGGACTGTGAACTACTTGAGGGCAGAGATTTCACCTTATTCATTTTAACAGTCCTAGCCCTGGCACAGACTTGGCACACAGTGGGCATTTAGTGCATCTATGCATGTTAAATGAATGGCAAGGACTAGAGGTGGGACCTCAGACCATTGTGTTCATTCGTGGTTTTTATAAAATAACTGTCTGTAATTCCTTTCCCAACTCCAGTCTTCTGCCCCCCAGAAACACACTTTCGATTTGCCCAAGGCTGAGCCACAAGCTACTACTTTTGTATTAGACAGAACTTTCGAACTAGTTGAGATTAAAAAAAAAGGACATAAGACTATATTGACCCATTTAACCAGAAAATCTAAGGATGAACCTGGCTTCAGGCATGCTTACATCCAGGAATTCAAGCACAATCTTGAAGACGCTCTCCTACCCTCTTCTCCATGGCTTGATACTGACGTGCTCTGTGTGTGGCCTTCATTCTCTCCTATTCGTAAACGGGTGGTCCCCAAACCGTAAAGAAGATGGCCACCTGCCATCCCCAGTTCATATCCTTCTAGCTCTCCAGTCTAAAACGCAAGCCACCTCCTCCTCCAAATCCAAAATCCCAAGAAGAAAGAGGAAAAGAGTTCGAGGAAAGGATCCTGATGGGTCCAGCTGGGTTCAAACGCCTATTCCTGCCAGAGGAATGCAGTCCTGTGATTGGCAGATCAATTCCATATCCCGTTCTCACACCCAGGAGCATGAGAGACTCTGATTGGCTGTACCACCAAGTCACATGATTGGGCAGTAGGAGAAGCAATGTCTTAAAGCAGCGGATGAGGGTTGCGGAAGAGAAAAAAATAACAGATGTCTTATCCAAAACACTCTGGGAAAGTAACCTGCACAGGAATCCCTATTGCTGCCTGAAAAATGCAGTCCGAATCTTTGTTCTGGGGGAAAAGCTAATCCTTGTGACAAATCAGTTTCTCCCTCCACCTGCCCGTACCCCTTTATAAAGATTTTTGTTTCTCTTTTATTCGTTTCCCTACCAAAATGATGCTGGGTGGTCAAACTTTCAAGACCCCCTCTCCCCCCAGAGCCTGCAGCCAAACTCTGACAAGCAAATCCAGACCCTACCCTCAGCCCAAGAAACCTCTCACCACAGGGCCTCAGTTAGCTACAGGCTGTGCTGTGCCAGCACCAATCAGTCCCAGGCCTGAGGGCCACTCCCAAGGCCAGCACCACGCTGCTCCGGGGGGTACCTCCTGCCAAGGTGTTATCGTCAGGCCTCTGTTCCCAAACACCACGGTGGGAAGACTGGTGCGTCTTGTCTCAGCCTGGCTTTGATAGGCTGGGCCCCTGACCTGGCTGGTGACTGCAGATCAACAGCACTTTGTCAGCCTGACACACCTTTAAGAAGCTGAAGTGCATATTGAATGGAGGCGTCTGCAGACCTCCTGGCCTCGGCAGCCTCTCTGCGTGTTTGGGTAAAGAAATATGCAGCTTGAGCTGTGGTCATCGCTGCCTGAGCGCTGAGCTGCAATCAACATCAACACCACAAGGACACAATATTTTCTCCCGATTTACAACACGTTCATTTATTTTGGAATTTCTCTGCCAGCTGAGGCTACAGGGCGGTGACAGTGGAAAAGTTGTCCTGGAGCCAAGCAAAAGAAAGTGTTGCAACTGAGCTCCTGTTCTGAAAAAGGGTGTTCGAAAGCAGCAGAAAGCAAGCAAGGCTAAGAGGATGACCTTCCACAAACAGCAGCCACAGGCCATGGGTGCCCATGGGGAAACAACTAATTTGGAAGGCCACTACTACTCCTACACCAGGGTCTGCAGATGGGGCACTGGGATCCAGGGTTCCTGAGAAATTACTGACCTCTCTGGAGTTTCCATTATACAATATGATCTGCTTTCTCTCTCAAAGTTCCCCAGGGAGTCAAAGATCATGTGACTTCAAAAGTGACCCCCCCCCATTCCTCACCCCCAAAAGCAGACTTTATTGGAGACGCCATGGAGGAGTGAAAACGATGGGATTTGGAGAGAGAAAAACTTGAGGTTGAATTCTTCACACTGCTACTTGTTTATAATTGAGTGTAATAGACAAATGTCTTAACTCTTTTTAGCTTCAGTTTCGCCATCTGTTTTTAAATGGACATAATAATATCTAACTAGAAAAGTTTTTTTGGGACATAGGGTAATTTATTAAAGTACATAGTATAATACCCAACTCTTTGTGGGCACTCTGTACATGATAGTGAAGACTCTTTTGTCTTCCTATTTTTTATTGGGTCATTTAGATGTTCCCCACTAGGCTTTATTGTGTACCTGTAAAACAGACCAGGATGCTACCAGTATGGTAGGTCTATTTGATGGGCTCCTAAGGACTGAGAACTGCAGATTTGAGGATAGTCCATGAAAAGAGGAAGTGGTAGAGAAGGAAGGGGTTGGATTCCACTGTGATGTGCAATGACAAACACCCCTAACAAGAGGCCCTAGGAGTAGCCCACTCCGGTCGTAATCAGAAGAGGACTTAACAGAGAGCTCAATCTGTCCCAGACACAGGAAAGAACCTGTAACTGTCATCTAGAGCTTCCTTCCACAAGAGAGCCTACTTCCCCGAGGAAGTAACAGGCTGCTCACCTCAAGACAAAGGAGAAGGGAACCCCAAGTGCATCATTCTATCCTACTGAGAAGAAAACTGATGCCTATCCAGGGGAAGGGACCACTCAAGGTGTCACAAACTAATAAAAAGCAAAGCAGGGTTTTGGAACCAAGTCTGACTGATTGCAACCTGGTTGTCTCAAGAAACAATTAATTTTAGCAAGAGTTACAAAATACAGTCAATTTTCATTTTGTGTTTTATAAAGTCACCTGAATTAGCACATACTGAGGCATTGCACCTAGGGGAAATGCAGGGTTAGGTTCCTGTAAGCCTCTGGTCACAACATTTCCATAATCCCATCAGTTTATAATGTTATAAATAGTGTGTTTCTCTTTAAAGACACCATGATGGTTAATTTTATGTGTCAACTTGACTGGGCTAAGGGATGCCCATATAGCTGGTAAAAATTTATTTCCATGAGCATGTTTCTGGAAAAAATTAGCATTTGAATTGGTAGACTGAGTAAAGAGCATGGTTCTTGCTAATGTGAGTGGACAATACTCAATCTGCTGAGGGCTCAAATAGAACGAAAAAGCAAAGGAAGTACAAATTTACTTTCTCTGCTTGAGCTCAGATATCCATCTTCTCCTGCCCTCAGTCATCAGCGCTCCTGAGATATGAAGTATGGACCGTGAGGAGGTGCCCTACACTTCAAAACAACTAAATTCATGCACTACATAACAACTTATTGGTCTATTATGGACCACATACATGATAGTGGTTCCATAAGATTATAATGGAGCTAAAAAATTCCTGTCACCTAGTAACATCTTGACATAGCCATTTGAATGTCTTAACTTTGTAGAGCAGTGCAGTACTCATACGGTTGTGGTGATGCTGGTGTAAGCAAACCTACTGTACTGCCAGCTGTAGGAAAGTATAGCACATACACTTATGTACAGTACATAATACTTGATAACAATAATGAACAGCCATGTTATTTGTTTATGTATTTATTATACTATACTTTTATCATCATTTTAGAGTACACTCCTTCTACTTATAAAAAACAGTTAACTGTAAAACAGACTCAGGCAGGTCAGGTCCTTCAGGAGGTATTCTAGAAGAAGGCATTGTTACCATAGGAGATGACAGCTCCACATGTGTTATTGCCCCTGAAGATCTTCCAGCGGGACAGGATGTGGAGGTGGAGGACAGTGATATTGATAATCCTGACCCTCTGTAGGCCTAGGATAATGTGGGTGTTTATGTCTTAGTTCTTAACAAAAAAGCTTAAAAAGTAAAAGAAGAAGTTAAAAAGTTTAAAAATGGAAAAGAGCTTACAGAATAAGAATATAAAGTATTGCAAAAGAGTCAAAACGTTTAAAAAAATTAGGTTTATAAAGTAAAAATGTTACAGTAGGTTAAGGTTAATTCATTATTGAAGAAAGAAATACTTTAATAAATTTAGTGTAGCCTAAGTGTACAGTGTTTATGAAGTCCACAGTAGTGTATGGTAACACCCTAGGCCTTCACGTTCACTCTTCAGTCACTCACTGACTCACCCAGAACTACTTCCAGTCCTGTAAGCTCTACTCGTTGTAAAAGCCCTATACAGCTGTACCAGTTTTTATCCTTTATACCACATTTTTACTGTACCTTTTCTATGTTTAGATATACAAATACTTAAAATTGTGTTACAATTGCCTACAGTATTCAGTACTGTAGCACGCTGTACAGGTTTGCAGACGAGGAGCAATAGGCTATACCATATAGTCTAGGTATGTAGTAGGCTATATCACCTGGGTTTGTGTAAGTACACTCTATGACAAAATCACCTAATGACACATTTCTCAAAACATACCCCATTGTTAAGTGACACATGACAGTACTTGAGTTTTCTAATTTATACAAGCAGAAATTTGGGGAATGTGAATAAGAATGGCTATTAAGGGTGTAGGATAGTGGTGGAAGAAACTAAGTTAGATCAGGCTCAATTTATTGATATAACACACTATGCAGAGATTCTGCATTTAATGTTGCAGCTCAGAAAGTTAAAAATGGCTCCAGCTGCTGGGCGTGGTGACTCACACCTATAGTCCCAGCACTTTGGGAGGCTGAGGATTGCTTGAGCCCAGGAGTTTGAGATTACAGTGAGCTATGATCATGCCATTGCATTCTGGCCTGGGTGACAGAGCAAGACCCTATTTCGGGAAAAAAAAAAAAGGTGGGGGGAGGCTCTAACAATTTGGTTGGTTGGCTGAAACCTGGATCAAAGGATGGGCCACAATGAGTGAATTGGAATTGTCCAGCCTCCCTTGGTTTAATGTAGAGGAAGAGATTCAAAGGGTTAGGGAGATTGCAATGTTAAGGAGCAGATTTGCCATTTAAGACCTACTCACCCACAGTGGGAAGATCAAGAAAAGATAACTTTCACCAACACTTTGAGAAATAAATTTGTGAAGGGAGCCCCCAGCATCCTCGAAGAGTTTCATGATTGCTCTTTTCTGGAGGCTGGACCTTACAGTGGGAATTGCAGCCTTTTTTTTTACAGAAATCCCAAGGAATTGATAGACCCCAGGGTTTTTCAGGCTATACATGTCAGCCTAAAAGAGCAATTTAAATAAATAATATATTAATACAAACTACCATATGGTAAAAGTATGCCTAAAACTTGAGACCAACATAATGATGGGATGAACTTAAGCAGAGAACCCTCTTCTGGGACCCAAGGCATTCACAGACTAGGTCATTATTAACATAAAGTCCATCAGGGCCTCCTTGTGTTGGATAAAAATCCATGCTAAATTTGAATTCATACACCAAGAATCTGATCAGGGAGAGAATGAAAACAAGCCATGGGGGATCCTGAAAGCTTGACATGGGTGTGCTCAGAGCCTGTCCCATCATCCTGCTGCCAACACCCCCATCTTAGCACTCATGCCAGAGGGTGAGGCGTGGAGAATGTCTACAGCAGAAGAGGGACCAGCCAGGAAAGGATTTGGACTCAGCAGAGAGCACAAAGAGAATCCCACCACCCCATGGCCTGGGACTAAGAACTAACGACCAACCACCAAAAAGATTAACTGACACCCCCACTGCCCTATACCTCACCTCCAGGAAGGAAAAGGGGGGAAACTATGGGCACTCCTGGGAGCCATAGGTAGCTCACAATTCCATTGTGATGGGTTAAATCCTCATAGGTCGTAGGTCAATGGGGGCTGAGTGCCGTCATCTTTAATCCCTTACCGCACTCCTGTCCCCGCTGCTCAGCTCCTCACTGGGAAGAGCACCGCTGTCCAGATGTGTGCTTCCCATTAACTCTGCAGCCTCCCGTCTGGGATAAAGAAGACATTTTCATGCCAAATTAAAAACAACTTGGAAATGTGCATTGTGTTGGGAGAATTGGCCTTTTGAAAGGGGGTATAAAAACGAGGGAAGCTGATTTCATCACCCGCCTGCAGACAGGCCATCAAAGCATCCTGCCCTGTGAAGCAGGCAGGCCACCTCTGCTCTTTCCCCTTTACAGACTGTGTTAGCATCCCCATTATTTACCCCCAGGGTGGGATAAAGGCACAGTGCAAAGGCTGAGATCTTTAAACTGCCTTGAGTGCCCATTAAGCACATTAATAACATCCACAGTAGTGAGACTTACCAATATAATTTCCGACTTCAAGCCAGGCGTGAAAAAAAAAAAAGGAAGTCAGCTGAGTTTATCAACCGAGGAGACCACCTTAAATTAGAAGAGATTACATAGCAATGGGGAATGGAGGGAGTTAGCTTGGAAGAGTTCAGAACACCCTTGGCCAGTATTTGGCTAGTATTTCCCCTCCCCCACAACCGTGTCATTAGAGGGTGTGGGCTGAGCCAATGTGACACTAAGAGCATTTAATCAGTGATGCTGATGCTGCAGTTCGGCCTGGGAGGGCAGGGTCCCTGCCGGAGTCATATAAGGATCAATTTTAGAAGAAAGGGAGTGCTTTGAAAAATGGGTCTTGGGTTTGTGTCAGTGCTGTAGTCGCCTGCTCTAAACGTGTGCGTTGGGGTGGGGGTGGAGGGCCTGGGTGGTGTCAGGGGGAAGAGGTTGTTTAAAACAGTAAAAGACATCACTTCCTGAAGGATTGGGTTCCAGGCAATTCACATATCTAAATCAACCTCCTCTTGGCAGCTCTCTCAAAGTGAGTATTACTGCGTCCATTTCACAGATGAGAAAACTGAAGCTTAGAGATGTCAAGTGGCTTATCCTGGGACCCACAAGCTAGGATGGAAATGAAGATCTTCTGGGCTCTGAATGAAAGATGTGCTTTTGACCCCTCTACTATGCTGCCAGAGCCACTTGATCTCTTGTGGGTAAATGTGTCCATGGAAAGGAGGGGGGGAGGTTGGAAAGAGATGTGTTTATTTACTGGTTTGGAACAGAAGACGTTTTAGAAAAACCTGATCCACAGGCCCAGGGCATGGGGCCTTGGGCCTCGGAGCTGCGTGGGGTCAGAGGAGGGCCTAGCTGGCTGCCTCCGTCTCCCCTCCTCTCTCAGCCCAAAGCCACAGGACCCAGCCTGCCTGTCTCCTCTCTTGCCTTCCTCATTAGCTGGGATTGGGACCAATTTGTGGATGCCTTTGGTGCCCTTAGGCAGTGTTTGAGTCATCCTCCCTGATGCTAAAGAAAAAAGAAAGGAGGAGACAGCCATCCCCCAGGAGGCTGGAGACGCCGGGAGAGGGGAGCAGTGATGGATGGAGGTCAGAAGGGAGAGGCCAGTGTGCGGAGGTCATTCCCAGTCTGGCTTTCTTTAACCTCACTCTTCCCTGGGGACCTGCTCCCCCATGAGATCACCTCCCACCACAGACTTCAAAAAGACAGGCTTGGTTGGGGATCAGCCCTCCCTATTTTAAGAACTGTGAACTTAAGGAACCCACACCCTTCCAGCCCCCCGGACTTCCTAGAAAGAATCCAGGTAGGACTCAGCAGGATTAAGGCCAGCAAGGAGGAGAGATCTTCTCTTACCAACGCAGGTGATGTACTGCATTTGCTTCAGAACCTTGACAAATGCCCATGGGTCTCTGCAGCTGGAACAGGAGCCAAGTCAGGAAAGCACCATTGAATGAGCCGGAGGGATTCCTCCTGGTGCAGAAATGTGGCTCCCCGACTTTTAGTAGTGGGACGTTGGGGAAGCTACCTCGCCTCTCCCAGACACAATTTCATGACTTCTTATAAGAATAAAATTAACATAAAGTGGTTACAGCGGCTTGTAAGCTATTACACACCAAAATGGTAATTGTTGTCATGGCTAAACTCATGTGAAGGATAATCATCTAAAACACACCACTGCATTGGTTGGTAAACCCTGGAGTACCGCCTTGCACCATCATTTCATTTAAAAACCTCATGAGAATCCTGTGATAGCTATTATTAACTCTGTTCTACAGATGGGGAAACTGAGGCTGAGCTAGGTTAAATATTTTGCTCAATATCATAACACAAAGTTCAAGGCAACATTGAAATTGGAACACAATTGTGTCTGGCTGCAATAATGATACATAATTATGCCTCATACCCACAAAGAAAAAAAAAATATGGGGAAAAGAGGAGGAATCTATATGAACTGTGCCAAGAAGAGAAGGTGGAGCCACAGATAGGGGAGGGGACAAAATGAAAACACTAACCAAGCATCTCCCATAAGTCAGGCACAATGCTAGGTCTAAACGTGCATCATGTCATTAAGTCAGAGAGTGAAATGTAAGGGACTGTGAAGAATACCCTGATTTGATTAATTCACCTTGTGTGCCTATATCAAAACATCACATGTACCCTATAAAGATACACAACTATTATGTACCCGTAATAATTAAAAAGGAAAAAGAAAAAACTGTAAGGGACTGGCATGTGGTCTCCAACTCTAGGTCAAAGAGGATGCTCATACTGTTGGGTTACATGTGTGAGCGTGGTTCATGCCCTCACTCCGTGTTTCTAAAGCTTCTACCATGTGCCAAATCCAGCAGATAAAAATTAACCTAATGGTCTTGGGCAATTACATACTATTCTGTCATCCTCTCCCCAAATGTCTCACAGTATTACAAAAGCATCCCCAGGAGCTCCTCACTACTCATTGACTCTCTCAAACGCTCATCTGAAGCCCAAAGAAGCATGATCTAGAAACTCAACCCGAGACCCTTTCTCCCGAAGCATTCAGGTATCAGGGTTTCTAAATATCCATGCATAGGCCCGGCACAGTGGCTCAGACCAGTAATGCTAACACTCTGGGAGGCCAAGGCAGGAGGATCATTTGAGGTCAGGAGTTCTAGACCAGCCTGAGCAAGAGCGAGACCCCGTCTCTACTAAAAATAGAAAAAAATAGCCAGGCGTGGTGGCACTTGCCTGTAGTCCCAGCTACTCGAGAAGCTGAGGCAGGAAGATCGCTTGAGCCCAGGAATTTGAGCTCGCTGTGAGCTAGGCTGATGCCACAGCACTCTAGCCCAGGCAATAGAACAAGACTCTGTCTCAAAAAAAAAAAAAAAAAAAAAAAAATCCATGCCTAGACTAAAATACTATCCAAGCTGCTCTCTGTATCTGTATCAAAGCAGTAGTCCTCCCTACTAAAGATCCATTAAATCCACAGTCATCAAAATGACATAGCTTTTCCAAAACTTTCCCGTACTACACTGGACACTGGGGCATGTTATCATCAAAGCAACCCTGTTTGAAGAGCATATGACGTAATCCCACTCAGCAGGTTAGGAAACTGGAGTTCTTAGAATTCCAGGTAGTGACCTGCTCCAGGTGTCCCAGGTAGTAAATGGCAAAGACCAGGTGGGAGCCAGTCCTCTCATCCGTCCTTCTCAGTCCCATGCCCTTTCTCCTGAAGCAGGCTACCTGGAAAAGGCCAAGAGCACCTTGTTTGAAGCATCTCCTTAAGAGTGAGAAATCACCATGTGCCACGTTATTATCTCAGCTCTATTTTCATTAAACTGAACGAAAGCGGAATGCTTAGGGCAGTCTTCATTTGTCTTTCCTACTCATTCGTGGATCTGTCACTGATCATATCCCACTGGGCAACTGGAGTTAGCTTAACAAATAGCAAAAAAATGCCCACTGTGGTGTGCGTAGGTAAAGGGCACTCTTCTGGTTGGTGTGCAAATTGGAACTTTTTTAGGGAAATTGGCAGTATCAAATTAGAAATTCACAAACCCTTAGGTCCAACAATTCACTTCTAAGAATCTATCCTAGAGAAATAGTCACATGAGTGAGCAGAGGACGTGTGTCAAAGCTACACCATTGCAGCTTTGTTTATTACAATAACAAAAAAAAAAAAAAATGGAGAGAGCCAAAATGCTCCTTATTAGGAAAATTGTTTTTTAAAAAATCCTAACTCCATGCTATAGAGCCACTGTGCCGGGCCTATGCATGGATATTTAGAAACCCTGATACCTGAATGCTTCGGGAGAAAGGGTCTCGGGTTGAGTTTCTAGATCATGCTTCTTTGGGCTTCAGATGAGCGTTTGAGAGAGTCAATGAGTAGTGAGGAGCTCCTGGGGATGCTTTTGTAATACTGTGAGACATTTGGGGAGAGGATGACAGAATAGTATGTAATTGCCCAAGACCGTTAGGTTAATTTTTATCTGCTGGATTTGGCACATGGTAGAAGCTTTAGAAACACGGAGTGAGGGCATGCTATAGAAGAACATGCAGCCATTAAAAAGAATGAGCTATTCTGCTTTTGTTCTCAAGGACAAATATCCATGTTGTCAAATAAATAAAGCAACTTGGAAAAATAACATGAATAATAGGCTCAAATAATTTCGTTTAAAAGAAAAAGGAATAAAAGAAAAACTCAGATTGAAGTCCATCCCTTGGGCCTTAAATAGAGCCCAGGTTGTCCTGGACCTAGGATTTCAGGGATGCTGGGTCAAGGAGAAGGGCCTGTAAGGTACTACCTTTGACTATTCTTTTCTGAGCATCATTAAAATTCAACTTTGAAATTTCTGTTCTTAATAATATCCTAAGAGGCCTATGAAAAATGCCTGTAGAGCAGAACCACATCCAGTGTGATTATCCTGGGTGGCCTCACTGACTGACAGCCCCAGCCCTGTGCCCTCTAGGGACAGCCCTGCACTTGTCTATATGAGTACGTATTATGCGTCATATAACTATTGTATGTACCTACTGTAGGGGAAGAATACACACCACCCAACCATTAATACTGGATCAGTAAGACAGATGTTCATGTTTTTATTTTTTATACTTTTGCATTATTTTAATTTTTTTGCAGTGTATTACTTTGCAATTTTTAAAATTCTAAAGGGAAGAAACATTCATTTAGGCATAATAGAGGAAAATAAGAAAAAAACAAATCAATAAAAAACATTATATGCAGTCATCACCTCCAAGTTGGAAAAACTAAACTAGGCCTCTGTCCATCCAAGCCTCACCAAACCAAATCCCAATTACACAGCAATACACCATATGAATATCTTGCAAAGCAGGTTAGTAGGGGAGGGAAGTGGGGAATTAGTCTGTTTTGTTTATAACCTGGATCAGGGCCTGGCCCATATTGGGCACTCCATAAAATATTACTGAATGTGGAATGAAAGGAGAAGAACTCGGGTATATGAAGAAAGGTGATTTTACTTGATTTAAGCAATTGAGATTAGGAGATGAACTGTGGCCAAATATCAATACCCCTGAGTGCAAATAACACAGGTCTGTAATCAGCATATCAAGTATAACCACTCCTAAATTGCTTTTAAACATTCATTCACCAAATATCTATTAAAACCCCTAAAATCATTCCTACCCTTAAGGGGCTTCAATCAAGCTGTGTGAGTGAACCTATAAATTCAGTATCAGAAAACACTACTTGTATGGCCAGGCGCGGTGGCTTACGCCTGTAATCCTAGCACTCTGGGAGGCTGAGATGGGAGGATCGCTGGAGGTCAGGAGTTCGAGACCAGCCTGAGCAAGAGCGAGACCCCATCTCTACTAAAAATAGAAAGAAATTAGCTGGACAACTAAAAGTATATATAAAAAATTAGCCAGGCATGGTGGTGCATGCCTGTAGTCCCAGCTACTCGGGAGGCTGAAGCAGAAGGATCGCTTAAGCCCAGGAGTTTGAGGTTGCTGTGAGCTAGGCTGACGCCATGGCACTCTAGCCTGTGCAACAGAGTGAGACTCTGTCTTAAAAAAAAAAAAGAAAGAAAGAAAGAAAGAAAATACTACTTGTTAGCAGAAATAGTCCTAGGCAGAGATAGAGTCCAGGTTCTGACTTCACCTGCCATAACAAACTGTTTGACCTTTGGCCTCCCACCTTGCTGAGCTGTCAAAATGGCGGGGCTTGCACTAAATATGTCTCAAATATCTAATCTCATTACACTCCTGAGAATAGGCTCTCAGAAATTCAGGAGCCCTGAACTCTAGTTGGAGAGCCCTTCCACTAAACATCACTGTGAGGTCCCTCCAAGCTCAAAAGTGCTGATTCTAGACATGTTGAACTTTGTGCTTGTACTATCACCAGCATCCTAAGACCTGCAAGTCCCCTTTTGCTGAGGGCTTCAAAGGTTTGCCCCCTCCAAGCAAACACTGATCCTTGGTTAACAAGGCTTTCCTGAAGATTCGTGTGAGGCCTATACAGGGGTACATCATATGTTAGGAGCACAGCCTTTAGATTCAGACCTGGTTCTCATCCCATCTCTATCACTTACCAAAGAGATGACCTTGAACAAGCTGCTGAATCTCTCTCAGCCCCAGTTTCCTCTTACATAAAACAGGCACAATAATAGTATCTACCTGGCATTCAGTGCATGGGAACCCTTTAATACAATGCCAGGAGCAGGGTAGGTGCTGTAGAAATGCTGGGTTTTTTAATGACTGAGGGAAGATAAAGAAAAAAGGTCCATAGTCATAGCATGGGAGACTGAAATTTGAGATCCAGCAAAGCAAGGGTGACTTGGGGAGCAACCTCTTAGGAACTGTAGTTCCTGTTTCTTCTATGGGTTGGGGGCTGGTGATAGGGGCAGGGAGCAGAGGATGCTATGGAGGTGGACAAAGCTCTATTCCCCAGGCTGATGTCCCTTCTGATTATGACATTCCTCACTTGTGTCCAGCCCTGTGCACAGTGCCTCTTGAATGCACTGCCCTGAACCAGTGTGCTCCACCAGCAAATCAGAAATCAATACCACTCTTGTTATGGATTCCCATCTGCATAAGACAGTCTCAGGCCCTCCCGAGTCCCAAACCAGAGAAGGTCACCTAGGAGTAGACCAAAAAGGATTTTATTTCCCAATAGTTTTATAACCTGACTTGGGGTCCTAGACTAGGAAACCAAGCTGAAAGCTGAGGGATGCACAAGGGCATTATGACCAAGACGCCAGCTCTAAGCTCTGGGAGCCCCGAAACAAGATTTAGGGCTGACCGTCACAGCCACCTCCACCCAGCCGCCCATCCACCCTCACAACTTCGTGTTGGATGTTGCATCTAACTCATCCTGCAAAGAAATGGGTGTGCTGGGACCTGGCCAGTTGGGAGCGTTTGTAAAGACAAGATCCTTTTGCTTTGTGTTTGTTTTAATTTTTCCAAGCAGCTCAGACCTAACATGAAAAGTGCAATAAACTGGGAGTATCAGTGTTCACTGAAAATATCACTTCACAAGTGAAAATATATCCAAACAGCCAGTTGTAGTTTGAGAGGCTCTCCCTCCTCAAAAATGCAGCTGTCACCAAAAATACATTTGAAATATCCCCCCCCCTTCTCCTCTCCTTTCCTTTCCTTCCTCCTTCTTCCAATTCTCCCTCTGTCTTGCAATTTAGCTTTAATTGCCCTGTCAGCCCTAAAGGCTGCTAATTGACGCCTTTTATTCTGGGTTAAAACTCCTCGGGAAGAAAAGAGCTCGCTGGGCCCCCAGAGCTGGGAGAGATTCGGCCGATTTGGCACGCTTGTCTCCCTGCGAATTGAAGCTGGGTGCTGCTAGCGCTGGGAGCAGGCGTGGGGGAGTCGCTGAGGCGGGGAGGGGGGCTGGGCAGGGGTTGGAGCGTCTATTTTTAGTGAGGGTTTTATAGAGTGGATCCCTGTGGCTTGGCTCCACACTGAAATATTGTCCTCGTCTCAATGACATAAACACAGGGCAACTTGGAGATCTTGGCGCCAGCCCTGGCCGGAGCCTGTGAATGGGCAGAACGGTGGGATGGGAGCAAGAACTCTACTGTAATTACAAATAAATCCGCCACCCACCCCCACGCCTGGCTCTCCTGGCTCTCTTCATACCGCAAAAGCCCCTGTTTTCGTGTAAATAAGATGAACTGAAGTTACTGAAAGATCTACCAAGAGGCAGCTAATGGAGTAATGACGTGGGTAGGCTTACGTTAAAAAGAAGGGGCATTGGAGAATTAATTAAACAGCCGTCGTTATCAGCGAACACTGGGGACAGAGGCAAAGCATGGAATCCTGCAGCTTCTGGAGTAACTCCAGCGTGTTGCTTCCTTCTGAAATTATCAAGCATTCCGCCTGGCCCTGCTACGGGGGAAATTGGAACTGATAAATTGGAACCAATTAGCACAAGGTCTCAATATGATTCTTTGGAATGTCCCAGGCCAGGCTGGATGAAACTGTCACCCTGGGCTGCCTCAGACATGGAGCCACACTTTCCAAAGCATATTTAAATATAGCCCTTGCTTCCCTCGAAATGTAATCCCAACCCTCATTTTTATCCTTGGAAGCTTGAGGGGGGTTGGGGAGTGGAGTACAGGGTGAGGTGGGATTTTCATAACCCCCATCCCCCACTCCCACAACCCTGTAAATAAATAAAAGATTACACCAAATTCCATTTGAAGTTGTCAGTCCCGGAATGGAACTTTTATCCCATTATGAATTTCATGGGTGAGACCGTTCAGACTTTGCATGTGGCTAACACCTCCATTGAAAGGCCCTAATTGCAGTTGTAGGCACTGACTGTTCACAGACACCACACTGTACACACCGTCGCATTCCTCTGAAGAAAGAGCATCCTATGAGAGCCGGCCTGAGGCCTCCCCTCAAGTCAGTGAGACTGTCAAGGTTTCACTTAAACTTTAAACCAAAGTTGCCCTATCGAAGGGCCAGGTGCTAATTTGGGATTCTGAGGTTCGGTGGATTTGCCTTGGTTGACAGGGCTGTTACTATACCCAGGGGGCTGGCTGGAGTCGTGCTTCAGCCTCAGAGGCTACCAGGAAGGGAGTCTTTCAATCTAAAGGGACCCTTGAAGGACCGCTTTTATTTCAGATGAACTTCCTCTGAGCCTGAAAGCTCCAGGGCTTGGCTGAGTGACAGAAGAGAGAATGGAGAAGTGCGCTTTGCATACAGCTACCGGCCTCCTGGAGACGAGAAATCGGCCTGCTCAGAGCCCCAAGGGAAGGAGGGCTTCTCACTTCGCTCTGGATCCAACTTCCCCTGATGGGGAACCAGCCAAGGAAAGATGGTATACGAGGCGGGGACTCCTTAAACAGTTGTTCTGCTCCTGCCTGTCTGGATGCACACACACACACACACACACACACACACAAATTTTTTTATTGTGGTAAAATATACATAAAGTAAAATACACCATTTTAACTATTTGTGAGTGTACAGTTCAGTGGAGTTAAGTACAATCTCATTGCTGTGCAACCATCACCACCACCACCCGTCTCCAGAACTTTCCATGACTCCAACTGAAACTCTGTCTCCACTAAACAGTAACTACCCGTCACTCCCCTCACCCCCACCCCGGCCCCAGCCCTTGGCAAGCTCCATTCTACTTTCTGTCTCTAGGCATTTGACGACTTTAGGTACCTCGTATAAGTGGAATAATACAATCCTTGTCCTTTTGTGCCTGTCTTATTCCACTTAGCGTAATGTCTTCAAGATTCATCCTTGTTTTAGCAGTGTCAGAGTTTCTTTCCTTTTTAGGGCTGAATAACATTCCATTGTATGGATATACCACATTTGTTCATCCATTCATCTGTCCGTGAATACGTGGGCTGGTTCCACCCTTTGGCTATTGGGAATAACGCTGCTATGAACAAAGTTGCACAAATACCTGTGTCAGTCCCTGTTTTTAGTTCCTTGCAGTATATACCCAGGAGTGGAGTTGATCGTTCACGTGATAATTCTGTTTGCAATGTTTGTGGAACTGCCATACTGTTTTCTGTGGAAGCCGCATCATTTTACATTCCCACCAGCAATGCACAAGGGTTTCAGTTTCTCCACATCTTCGTCAACACTTGTTATTTTCCCTTATTTTTTGGTAACCACCATTCTAATGGGCAATGGCTATGAGTGGCATCACATTGTGGGCCTGAACATCAAAGATTTTTATTTACTTTATGTTTACTTTGATCTCTTTGCTCTTTGTAAAAGAATAAAATGTTATAAATACATAAGTACCCACCAAATACTTTACCCTCTCTCCCTTCCCCAGAGGCAAACACTGCCCCCATGCTGGTGTGTATAAATCCAGTTCATGTGTAAGCTGTACCAAGTATATTTGCACGATGAACAATTTATACTATTAGTACTATTCTGTGGTCACATTGGATTCCACTTTTGTGCCCCTCCATACTCTCACCCCCACCTGCCACTTTTGTGAATTGTATGAGAAACACCACAAGCAGAACCCTGGATGAAACAGAAAGAGGCCACGGGGAATGGACCACAAGCTTTGGAGCCAGGCAGAGAGTTAAACCTCAGCTCCGCCACTTCCTATTTGGGTGACCTTGGTCAGGTCACTTGACCTCTCTGAGCTTTAGTGTCCTCGATTATCAACTGAGATGTTTGGAGGACTAAACGAGATCACAAATATAACACACTGTATCAGGCACACGGTGAGAATTCAGTAACTGGTAAGAAGGAGGAGGAGGAGAGGGAAGAGGTTAACATTAATCATCTTGCTGATGTGTTGCCCTACCCAGCATGGGCCATGCGCCCGCCGACTGTTCTTGCCCACACCTTCACATGGCCCCGAGGTAGGGCAGAACATGTTTAGAAGTATAAGAAATGTCGCCCCGGTTTTGCCCTTTGCTAAAATGTTGATTTAAGTCGTGAGGAGTGTGTCCCACTCCACCTTCCCTCCCCCACCCCCACCCCCACCCAGAGAGCTGTGGAGAGTGGAGGAAAGCAAGGAAGGAGAGAGGGAGGCCTGACCCACTCTGCCAAGTCCCTACTTGGGGGAGGACATTCAGCTCAGGCCCTGAGCCTGGCTACAGAAACTGTAATCCAATATCTTAATCCATTTCTTCTTCAAAGCATTGCCCTTTGTGCCAGGTGGACAGAGCCCGAGTGACATGGAGCTGTCCCTGAGAAGCTCTTGCATTGGGCTGCGTCATTCAGGCTGGGAAAAGAATACCCAAAGGGGCACCTTTGACCTGGTTATCTGGACAATCGTGATTGCGGAATGACAGTTCAGAGTACCTAAAGGATGTTTAGGGAATTGCACCCTGTCGGTGTTGACAGTGAACCTAGACATTGATCCAGCCACCCCCAGTGGGTGCTGACCGTGCCAGATGGGGAGCAAGGCTCTTTTGACGACACAAAAAGGAATTGGACACCAGGGAGAGTCGTCTTCAGAGAGACTAGTGCTCTTCTGTCCTTTTAGAAATGGCTTCTGAATCCACCTCTCCAAGAAAACAGTAGGGACTGGGAGCGGCAGCGGGGTGGAAGGGAGGGAATATAGTTCCAGCAAGGACAGGGTCCCGGGGTCTCAAGGGTGGGGGCGGGGGCCTGAGCCATCTTTCCTTTCCAAGTGCATGGGCTGAGTCTAGCCTGACATGCTACAGCAGCTGCTGCCTCCCCAGAAGGAGCTGGAATCATTCAACTACTCCCTGCCCACCCCCCACCCCTAGCTGCAGCTTCCTGGGACACAGCCAAACATCCCTCACCCCCTCCCCTGCCCCAGCTTGCTTCTGCTGCCAAAATCAGCTGACTTTGAGATACAGAGCTGCTAATTTGTGAGGATTCAGGCTGCTGAAGGTGTTGGTACAACCACCAGCCGTCTCCAGTTCAGCATGGGCAACTCATTGGTGCGTACCAGTTAAATAGTAAAGCATTTTATTTTGGTCAAATTGGTCTTTTATTTTCCAGATACCTGTGAGGGGATTTATAAGAGAAGATCAAACAGTATAAGCTATTACTATCTGGATTTGCTACATTAATTAAAAATGGGTATTTTCGCCACCATCGTTTCCCTCCACCCATTACCAGGATCCGATATGGTCACCAAAAGCAATTAAACAAGTTCAGGTCTTCATTCATTTACTGGGCACCTACTGTATAGCAAGCATGATGGTAGGCACTGGGAATTTGGAGATGAACTCCCATAAAGAATTTGCCGTCCAACAATCAAGAGAGCCAACAACATGGAATGCAATCGGTAATGGGGGAGCTAGAGGAAGGATTGGGGTGGTGTAGGGTGTGAAAGAAGGGAGCAATTTATCTGCCCAGAGAGAATCAAGAATGGAAGAGGCAATGTTTGAGCAGGATCTGGAGGACTGCAAGTGATTTTGCAAAAGGGAGAGTGAGTAGACAAAACATATAACGATGAGGCAGCAAGCAATGTGTAGAGACCGCCTCGCTAAACATAAGGCAAACAGCAAGAAGTAGAAAGAGTGTAAGGGAAAAGGTAGGTTGTGGTGAGATTGGAAAACCCATCAAATGTCATTGCTGTATCTTGAGAGTAACCAGGAGACTCCTTAGAGGTTTTTGATTAATCATAAGTCATTCCTTTCTATATAGCAGTTTATTTTGGTCTGTTTCTCCTGCAGGAACATGAAGACCTCGGGAGAAAAGAGGACACTTCATAGCACTTCAGCAGGAAGCTCGCTTGCCGTGGGCAAGCCAGGGCCATCTGCAAGTACTGTCTTCTCAGTGGTGACCTTCGGGAGAGATAGGGACCTCCCTTGGATCACGTACCTGTGGGATGAAGAGTACCTATTCCCAGCGACAAGACAGAGACCTCACCAAACCCCCGCCCCTCCCCAACCAAATCACAGCCCTGAAGTCCCTAAAAAAAGGGACAAGTGCCACAAGACTTGCTTTGCTGTCAAAATATTTAGAAGCAGCATATTGAAATCACAGACGGAACAATAGGACTAGCTCAGAAGTAAACGTTCCTGCTGTTGAAGAAGCCTAAGCCGTAAACATTTAGTCTAAAATGTAGCTGCCTCTCTCCTTCTAGGCCAGGGCCTGAAAGAAAAGCAGAATTCTATAAAATGTGATCTGCCAGGATTTTCTTACCCCCGTGGCATGATAATTACGATGCCTCTTATTACATTGTAAAGCCTTATTCAAGGTGACTCAAATCCTCAAGGCTGAGAGGGAGGCGGCTTTGCATTTTGCTCAATGTATTTTTCTGAACGGCTGCAGTAATTCACTTTTGAAACAATGCAAAGTGAAGATGAGGTTGGAAGAGACAACCTTGCCTCACTACTGGCCCAGCCCCTCCCTGCCACCTCCAGGCACTTCAAGTGCCCTTCACCCAGTGTTTCAGGAATTATCTTTGTGAGTTTAATCACGCTTTCTGTTAACTAGTTAACATGGTTAAGACTTTGTATGAGACAGTTGTCTGAAATTGTGTACCGGATTCATTTTGTAGGGAGAGGACAAAGAGATCCAAACCTTGGTCCCAACTCTACCCTTATCCATTCTCTCTACCATGGGTGAAAAAAAAATCTTTTTAAAGGTATATATATGTACACAAATAATTTATAAAACTATTTTTTTTCCTAAAAATCCTATGACTAATGGATCAGTTCTTAAAAAAATCCTGTGTTGAAACATGAGCATACCCACTAACCATGCTGGTGAAGGACTAGCCACCGCTTTATTTATTTTTATTTGTATTTTAATTAATCAATTTACTTTTTATCTTAGCATATCATGTCAAAGAACAGATTGGACATTTTTTGCAAATGTCTGCTGGGTTAGAAGAAAAGTGGGAACTCCGTTTAGAAATTTAAGGGGGTTCTTGATATAACTTTGAAAACTCCCTTTCATTTTTTGTAGGTATGTTTTTATGAATTACAAGAAAGAAATGAAATGATTTTTTTTCCGTAATTGGGGATATTTTTTAATGAAGCTAGATAAAGACAGTTAGATGAAACCTTAGATATAATAAAAATAAAAACAGTTGGGGGTTTCAGAGGCATTGTTTGTCTTAAGAGTGATGTGGAGAAGCTTGATCAAAAGGCTTGTTTTATTACAGTCATGCTCTATTATGGGAGGTGGGGACAGGGTGTTGGAGGGTGTGGGAGGAAGATGAAATGAGCACGCTTCCCTACTTGGCCAGGTTGCCAAAAGTAACTGCCCACTAGTAAACCTCCCAGGCCTGCTGGTACTGATGACCACTGGAGTCAAATATGGATTCAGAGCAAGAGAACAGATGCACTAAGAAGCCCACTTTGCTTTGGGAGGCCGAAGCAGGAGGATTGCTTGAGCCCAGGAGTTCAAAACTAGCCTGGACAACATAGCAAAGACCCCATCTCTAAAGAAAAAAAAAAATTTAATTAGCCAGGCATGGTAGTGACTAAAAATATTAGTCCTAGATACTTGGGAGGCAGAGGCAGGAGGATCTCTTGAGCCCAGGAGTTTGAGGTTATAGTGAACTATTATTGTGCCACTGCACTCCAGCCTAGGTGACAGAGTGACACTCTCTCTACTAATTAATTAATTTAATAATTTTTTTTTTAAAAAAGAAGCTTGCTTTAGACTCACAGCTCTGATCTAAGAAACCTCTCCCTGCCTCCACAGATGGTCCTTGAGCCAAAGACTATGGCCTTAGAAAGTTCCCACACCTCTCAGGGCCTCAATTTCCCTATCTATAAAATGGGGAGGTAATTGTCCCTACTCCGGAAGCTCCTATAAAATAAGATTTAGATAAGACAACGTTTGTAAGTCAGGTGGTAAATTCACAGTACATGTTAAACTTATATTCTTGTTTCTAAGCCTGGAAATCAAGAGAATAAGTTCCTTTTGTACATGTTTAGGGACCCCATCCTCCAGACTCTCAGCTGGAGTGACTTACATCCAATCCCCAGCCTCTACCCCAAACTCATTCCAGACTGCAAAGTTTTGATCAAGCATGAGATTGGTTTAGGGTGCATTTTAGTTTTGTTGTATTTCTCAGCCCGGTGGGGGGTTTTGGCATAAGTATCACTTTACTTTGAAAGCAATCTGATTTCTGTGTAGACGCCTGAGACAGTAAATGAAAGTGTCATGAAACAGTGTCTGTCACATACTTATATGCACTCATACAAACACACACCCCTGCATACAGAAGTTCCTCGAATGTACTTCTCCTTCACTTTACCTTCATAGACGAGCACCGAACCATTTACCTCAACACAAACAAAGATCACCTAAGAATAAGAGTCATGCCCACCCCGCAGTGTGGTGCTGACTTCAAATATCTTTTCAACATTTAGAACTTTAAATAAAATACCGTCTCCACACCAGGCACGGTGGCTCACTCCTGGAATGCCAGCACTTTGGGAGGCCGAGGCAGGAGGATTGCTTAAGGACAGGAATTTGAGACCAGCTTGGGCAACATAGTGAGACCCTTTCTCTACAAAAAACAAAACAAAGATATCATTTTCAGTTTTACTAATGCTTGATAGTTTCTTTGGGGCAGGTTGTTTCTTCTAAATTCCCTGACATTAGTCTTTTATTGACTTTTTTCCCTTAAATATAAAAATGTTGATTACTCTCTCTTTTTTGAAAGCAGATTTACATAAAGATAATATAAAGTAAAAAGTGAGCTTCTCTCTCCTCCTCACCCTACACGCCCATTCTTCAGGCATTGTATAATGATTATAATTAATGACTTACAAACATATTTTTAAAAATGTTTTCCCTGCACACAAAATAATCCCTGCATAGAGATTAAAAGCAAGGGCTCTAAGTATGGCTGAACAGCCTAGATTTCAACCTTGATGTAGCTCAGAATCAAGTTTTGTTTCCAGTTTTAATAGGGCCATCCTGAAATATTTAAGACCTATCATTGCCATATTAATATGGTTTCTCAGGTTTGTTTTGAGTATTTCTGAACTTAAGCCTAAATCCAAATCCTATGTAAAACAGCTTAAACCTTTCGATGGCCCACTGTACATAGCCTCTGGTCTTCCAGCCTCTGTCCCTCAAACCTCAACTTCGGCACCACCAACCGACTCCCAGGGTTTGGACTATGTTGCACTCCTTCCCTTCTGCCCAAAATGTCATCCAGCCAGTGGCCACCTCCTCACCCCTTTGGTCTGTGACCTCCTTTTGACCCTTCAGGTCTTTTAGCTGGGACATCAGCTCTTCTGGGGAGCCATTTCGGATCCCCCAGCCTAACATGTCTCCAATTCATCCATGCAGTCAAAATCCTGAATTGTCACCTTCGGTTTATTTTTCCCTTTTCCCCAGTGGTCTGTGAGTTCCTCAAGAGAAGGGACTCCGTGTGTCCTCTCGTCAAGCAATGTGTCTGTAATTGGGGTGCGTGCGTGGTGAAGAGATGAACAAATAAAAGATGGACGAATAACGTCAGGTGGTCCCCGTTAGTCAGTTCCAAGGCTGCACCACGACTGGGACAGTGAGGAGACAGAGTAGGGACTGGGGGAAAAATCAGACATGTGAAAATGTCCTGTTGGGTGGATTCAGTAGCTGGAACCTGGGAATCACCCCACCGCCCGAAGTGGGGGTCATTTTTCACCTTATTTTTCACTCCATTGAGCTTCTGTCTCCTTGTTATCTTGAGCCTTTGAGGGGATAAGGGAGACTAGACCTTATTATCTCAGTACACATCTATCTGCGGCAGCAGGAAGAGAGGCTGTGGGGAAATGTGAGTCGGGGTGGAGATGGGGGTTGAGATGGGTGTGTGTCCGTGGGCGAGTGGAGGCTGTGTGTCGATTCCCCCTGGCAGGTCGCTAAAGGGAACTGCCTCCAGGAGCCTTTGGAGCCCAGGTGGGGAAGGAAGGGGCAGAAGGCAGCTGTGCGTGTGTGTGTGTGTGTGTGTGTGTGTTTGAGAAAGGAGTGTGTGTGGGGGGGGGTGGTGCATGCATGTGTTGTTGGGAAGGGGTGCACAGGGAGTGTGTGGTATGTGTGTATATGCATGTGTGCACGCATACACCCTAGTGTGTGTGTATTTACTATTCACATATGTGTCGGGGCAGGGGAAGGTAGGCTCTTTAATAAATGCATCAGAATCTGCCCAAGTGCGTGCCTGTGGGAGTCGATGAGGGTGTGTGGTGGGGAGTGGAAAACAAGCCCTTGAGCATTTCCAGTGTAAGTTTCTGTTAATTCAGTGACAGTTGTCTTTGCACTTAACAGCCCCTCCGTCATTTTGGAGCATCCTGCCCACACGAGTCATACTGTATCTGTAGCACGCCACTCATTTTCCTTTTGAAATGCTGGGTCATATATGATAAAAGTCCATAACTCAGAACCAAGTTTTGTTTGTTTTTAAATTTTATTTAGAGTGTGCGTGTGCACGCGTACACACAAGATAGTGGCTGGAGAGAGAGGGACTGCACGAGGATTTCCTTTCCATGGGAAAACTTTGAGTCCATCCCAAACCCAGACTCCAGCCAAGGAAACGCCATGAGAAGCCCGGAGAGCCGAGGGCGCAGCGGCAGCAGGAAAGGGGAGAAGATACGCCGGCTGGCGTCGCCCCACCCACCCTCAGGCCCCCCACATCAGGGCAGGCTAAACACGCAGAGGCTTCTGTCTCCAGGGCTGGAGAGAGGCGCCCTCGTTAAAACTCAGATAAACAGTTTATCAGGAGATGAATGAGCCACTGGGCTCCGGAGACGTTTCCCCTTCCCCAGCGTGGAGCCAGATGGGGAGGGGGCTGCGGGCGGGGCAGCAGCCAGACGGAGGCAGGGAAGGCGCTGTTGCGGCTGGAACAAGCTCCCTGATGCTCCTTTCCTTCCTTGATCTTCAGCTTTGTCTCTATTTTGAGAAATGCATTTCACATTTATTTACGCATTTTCCCACCCCAGCCCACGTTTTAGAGCTCTTTCCCTCACTCTTTCCCTTCCTTCTCTCCTATTTTCCCTCTTTTGCCTCCATGCCATTCTGGCTGGAGTTTTACACCTCTAACTAGAATCTAATCACCAATTGGACGCGCACACACACACAAAATTGCAATGTACTATGAAGCTGAACTGGGTTCTTCCCACCCTCACTTTGAGTCCCGGGCAGTGTTCCCCAGCACCTGGGAGGCTACTCAGAATCTCCCATCCTCTGGCCTCAGACCCACTTCCTTGCTCACTCCCTCTGGCAGTCAGGAGAGAAAAGTGACAAGTTTTATCTTCACTTTGCTAAGTTGGATCAAGCCCCAAAATGCCATTCTGGGTCTCACTAAGAGAAAGCTCATCAGATTCTACATTTATGAGACCTTAGAGATGGTCAGAATCAGAGGGTGATGATTTTTATATGCCTGGGATGATGCAGGACATAAAAGGTGGCAGTTCTCATGCCTTCTCCTTTCTGATGTCTCATGGTCCCTGACCTCCTGGTGTCGGGGAGCCCAGGAGAGGCAGAGTGACTCCCTGCAGGTCACAGTGCTGGTAGGTTGCAAGTTTTCTGAAATCAAGCTCCACGCCCTTTGCACATCACCCACAGCTGCCTTTGGTCTATGTTTCCAGGCCCAAAGAAGTAAGAAAACTGCCCAACTATTCTTAGAATCATGATAGAAATAAGAAAAGATACATAAAAGCACCCTAAGGCTCCTCTTGCCTTGACCTGGAGTTGCCCAAGCAATTGTTTAAAGGAATGTTTTCTTTTCCCCTGCCCAGGGCATTTTGCTGGGACAGAAACCTGGGATGGGGCCAGTGAGGAGTGGGCCTTCCCCCTTGTTGTTTATCAAACTCTTCCTAAGTCCCCAGCCAATCCCCACTAAAGCCCAAACACCTCCACAGTGAAGGCCTGATCAAAAAGCCAAGCTGATAGCCATCCCTCCATTGGCCCATTTCCGCCCCAAGCTTCCTTTTGAAGAAATACACTCCTTTTTATCCAGCTCATCAAGTTCCCCTTCAACACAGCCACAGAAGCATCGAAATGGACTGGCTATTGAGTCCCCCAAGAAATTCCAGCCCCATCTTCCCCCAAACTCCCGAAGCTGGCAGCCACCAAGAACAGCTCAGTTGCATAGGCAGGGTGGACACAAAGCAGGTCCCATGGTGTTAGAGTTGATTACAACAGCACCCTTCCACCCTCCCTGGCTCAAACCTGAGATGGTTGGCCAGTTGAGAGCAGTGGGGTTCTACAAAGAACTAACATGTGTTGAAAGACCCTTGCCCACACTATGCTCTGCCCCAGGTATCGTGCCAAGATAGACAGTCCTTCCTTTACATGGCACAATTCTGAGAAGTGTGTACCATCCCCACCTTGCAGATGAGAAAATGGAAGGTTGGAGAGTGGTTAAGATGCCCGTGTTAAATGGTAACACAGCAGGTGAGTGGCAGGGCCGGAATTCCAACATAAATCCACCTGATCCAAAAGTCATCTTTGTGTTGAGCTTCCCTGTCTGTGACATTTCTTCCTCCGCTCCCCAGAGCCCCAGACTTTCTGGCTGTACCTCATACGTTGTGGTTCCCCTCTGCATGCAGACTCATAGCCTGTGTCTCAAGCCTCCTCCTCTCCCTATTCAGATAAATATACCCTTTTTCTTCATCAAGCTCAGCTAAAGCTCAGCTCTACCATTAAGGTATTAGCAGTGCTTAGTCTCTCATACCAACATCCCCAGACTCACTCAGTACCTAAGTTCATGGGCACAGTGTGGCATAGAGTCGGGGGCTGCAGGCTCCCCAAGTGCGGCATTTCAGAGCTCCACAGTGGACAGGGTAGGTGAAGTTTGAAACAGTATAGCTAATGTTATAATTGCTTTGACTTCCTTTAAGTCACCATAATGTATTATAAAACTTTAAACAACATTCACAGGAGAGCATGGAATGATTATATTAGGTTATTAAGCACGGAATGTCTGATTTTCTTAAGTGCTAAGTTTGATATCCCTGACATTTCACTTTGACACTTCTTGGGTGTGTGTTTGTTTGTTTGTTTTGTTTTGTTTTTTAATTGTGAAGGTACATCCTCATTCTTTCAAATGCATGTTCTGGCTTGTGATGATCTTTCAAATTTTTTTTACAGCAATTTTTGTGAAACCACGGATAAGTAAAAAATTCATGTTATTTTTGAATATGAGTTCCATGCTGGAACTAATGCAGTGTGGACAACTTGAAATATCAATGAAGTGTTTGGGAAGGATGTAGCCAATGAACGCTTAGTACGTTGATGGTTTGAGACGTTCCATTCTGATGATTTTAATCTTGAAAATGAGCCACATGAGCGACCTGAGACCAAGATGGATAATGATGAGCTGAAAGCTGCAGTGGAAACTGCAGTGTGAATTAGCAGCAAGGGTTGACGTTACTATTCCAACAATATTGGACCATTTGAAACAAATGGGCAAGGTAAAGAAGCTGGATAGGTGGGTACCGCATGAATTAAATGAGTGTCAGAAGTGAAATCATCTCGAATCTTGCCTTCCTCTGCTGTCATGACAAAAAGGCGAACCATTTCTACACCATATTGTTACATGTGATGAAAAATGGATTCTTTTTGACAGTCACAAGCATTCAGTGCAATGGTTGGACAAAGATGAAGTGCCAAAACACAGTCTAAAACAGAATATTCATCAGAAAAAGCTAATGGAGTTTGGTGGTCCAGTGCTGGTATTATCCACTACAGCTTCATGAAACCTGGTCAGCCCATTACAGCAAATGTCAATTGCAACCAATTGGATGAAATGATGAGGATGCTTGCAATTAAGCAGCTGAGATTGGTCAATAGAGACAGGTCAATCCTCTTGCAAGACCACATGTCACAAAAAAACAACACTGCTCAAACTACAGAAGCTGGACTTTGAAACTCTCTGTCATCCACTGTATTCCTCAGACCTTGCACAATGACTACCACTTCTTCCAGGCTTTGGACCACTTCTTGCAAGGAAAAATACTCAATTCTCAACAAGCTGTGGGAAATGCCTTTCGCGATTTCATCCCACTCACTCTCCAGGCTTCCTTGCTGCTGGCATAAGCAAGCTACCGTTAAGATGGCAAAACTGTGTCGACAGTTTAGGCACACACTTTGATTAATTTTACTGTTTCTTGTTTGAGATATAATAAACTAAACTTTTGATTCAAAATCGGACATTTCATATTTAATGACCTAATATTTATCAAAAGGGGACATGCGTTTTAAAGAAAGGTTGTGAAACACTGGGCTATACTGTTATGGGAATTTATAAATTTTTTCCCCATGCCCTTTTAATATTTTCTTTATATGCTTGTCATAGCTCTCCTAACTGGACTACAAAAGTCTTGTGAAGTGGACACCAACTGTGAGTTCTCTCTTCTTTGTGGTCTTCACCCAGTGGCCACTCCATAAACAGGTCACACAATCTATTCTCAAACACAGTTTGTTTCTTGTTCCCAAGGGACCTTTTGTGCTGTTCAGTCAAATCTAGCCAGCCTAAATAAAGGACTTAAAGATCTGGGTTGGTTTTCAAACAAAAATAGATGATTTAAAGGAGAAGAGAGATTGATGGAACAGAAAACAGCGTAATATAATGTCACTAATTAGAACCTACCATCTCAGGAGAACGGGGCTAGAATTTAGCCTTTGAACTCTACTAAAAAGTTATTTTCTTAGTTAATTCACAGCAGCGACAAAATTGCTCTGGAACATTTAATCTTCATAAGAAAACAAACTAGTGCCAAGTCCCCACAAAGCACATCAAAAAGAAAGGAGTATGGTTTAAGAGCCTACTAGGTGCCAGATTGTAATCACACATTATTTCAGAATCAGCCCAGTTCAAACAAGCAATGGGTTCTTCTCATCTCCAGTATTCATCAAAGCAAGACTGCCTTTTGGACAGTACCTTCACGGTCTAATTCTAGTTGTCTAGATTTTAAAGTTGAATAAAATGCTTTCAACTGAAACTGGCCATCCCTCCCAGGTCTGAGGTGCTGCAGAAAGACGATATGTACTATGCAACAAAGTATTTTCTTCCTTAGACAGATGGTAACTTTTGGGGGGTGGGGTGAGGTGGGCAGGTTGAAAGGAAAAACCAAATCTTTGGGGAAAGTAGAGTGATGTAGGCTGTCACAATGGGACCTCCTAACTCCCACTCCCTGGAAAACTGGTGAATACTTGTCATCCACTCCAAGTCTCTCTTCTCCAGCTTTTTCCAGACTTCAATCATGTCCACCACAAATGAAACTGAGTTTGAGTTCTGAAGCTTAGATTCAGTTTCTCATCCAAGGGAATATTAACCGGAGGTGTCGTTGCGCTACCCATCTCCCATCAGAGAAACTGCTTCTGAAAGAGAAAGCACCATGTAGGTTTATTTAGACTGCCAGAAAGGTAGGGCTGGAAGAAAAATGAAGTTATGTCACTAATGCAAAACTTAAAGTATATAGGGCCACAGGTGATTTTTATAAGGTTAACATAGTTATATCAGGGTGGAGCCCAGCCAGGACTCAGGTCCCCCTACTGTCAGCTCATCTTTTAAGCTTCTGGTCCCCACTAGCGCCCACTGAGGCCGATTTACCCCAGGCAGAAGGGGCAGCACGGGTTCTTGTGAAATTTAAAGGGGTTGGAGAAGAATCTCACAAAGTCTGTTTAAACTGAGGGCATGGAGAGCTTTGAGAAAACAGCCAGAACCAGAAGGGACCCCTCAGCATAGGCAGACACACACAAAATGACACGGACACCGAAGTAGAAGCTGAGCTGGGCAGAGTGGGCAGCTGACAGCCCACCTCGCAGGGCCCCCCCCCACCCCCCGCCAGCGCCAGGTGCAGGGCTTGTGGCGGACCAGCAGAGGGCGCGCCGCCCCCAGGGAGCCGAGCGGCGGCCGCGCGGAGCCGGGCAGGCAAGGGGAGCCGCAGGCGAGCAGGACGCGCCCCTGCGGCTCGGCCACTCAGGGTGCAGGACCCGGCCAAGAAGGAGGAGGAGGGTGAGGAGCGGACCCCCTCGTGGGCCTGGGGGGCAGACGGGCAGGAGTGCTTCCTAGGAATTACATCACGCTGCGCAACGCTGCAGCTCTCGGACTCCCCGGCGCAAAGGGGGGTGAGGGGGTAGTGTGTGTGTGTGTGTGTGTGTGCGCGCGCGCGCGTGCGCGCGTGTGTCTCTGTGTGTGTGTGTGTGTGTGTGTGTGTGTCTGTGTCTGTGTGTGTGTTGGGGGAGGGGACTTAGACCGAGCCCGGGAGAGAGGAAGGCGAGAGACGCGTCCGGGAAAAACGCTCCATGCACATAGAGAAATTTCTTGCTCCGAACTGCACCAAGAAGCGAGACCCCAGCACCTCCCCGCTGCTCCACTCCCAGTGCAAAGCACCCAGCTAGTGAGCAACCCCCCAGCCCCACCTTGAGCACCCCCCAACACTGGCCCTGCACCCTCCAGCCCGGCTCCAGAGCCGCCGCGAGCTTTCCCCAGGACTGGCCCTGGCGGGGCGCCTAGAGCCCCAGTTGCATTGCTCCAGGAGAAAGGAGGGGGGCGGTGCATTTTGCAGGAGGAGGAGAAGGGGGGTGGGTGGTGGGGGAGAGAGAAAATTGCGCTGAGACCTGCCAAGCGCCACCGCCGCCGCCACCGCCGCTGCCGCCGCCGCCGCCGCCGCCGCCGCCTGTGAGCTCCGGCGGGCAGCCGGACTGTCGGCTTCCCGGGGCATCTGGGTCCGGCGGGGCACAGCCCTGGGCGCTGCCGAAGCCGCCGCCGCCGCCTCCGCGGCGAGTACAGGCGGCTTCCCCCGGAGCCTGTGCCGCTCCAGCTCCTCGGGGGTGGAGAAGTGGGGGGTGGGGTTGTTGTTTGGGGGGAAGAAGGGGGAGGGGGCAACGCCGAGAGAGTCAGTGGTTTCCATGGTGATGGAGCTGAAAGTGCAGGAAATTTAAAGGCTTGGACCCTGCGAGACAGACAAACCGGTGCCAACGTGCGCGGACGCCGCCGCCGCCGCCGCCGCTGGAGTCCGCCGGGCAGAGCCGGCCGCGGAGCCCGGAGCAGGCGGAGGGACGTGCCCCCAGGACCCGCTCGGCCAGCGGCGCTGCACAGAGCGGCAGGACGAGAAGCAGCAAGAGGAGGAGGAGGGGAGAGCGGCTCGTCCACGCGCCCTGCGCCGCCGCCGGCCCGGGAAGGCAGCGAGGAGCCGGCGCCCCCCGCGCCCCGCGGTCGCCCTGGAGTAATTTCGGATGCCCCGCCGCAGCCGCCTTCCCGAATAGACCGGGGAGAGGAGTTGCGGCCAACTTGTGTGCCTTTTCTCCGCCCCGGTGGGAGCCGGCGCTGCGCGAAGGGCTCTCCCCGCGGCTCATGCTGCCGGCCCTGCGCCTGCCCAGCCTCGGGTGAGCCGCCTCCGGAGAGACGGGGGAGCGCGGCGGCGCCGCGGGCTCGGCGTGCTCTGCTCCGGGGACGCGGGACGAAGCAGCAGCCCCGGGCGCGCGCCGGAGGCATGGAGCGCTGCCCCAGCCTGGGGGTCACCCTCTACGCCCTGGTGGTGGTCCTGGGGCTGCGGGCAGCACCGGCCGGCGGCCAGCACTATCTCCACATCCGCCCGGCTCCCAGCGACAACCTGCCCTTGGTGGACCTCATCGAACACCCGGACCCTATCTTTGACCCCAAGGAGAAGGATCTGAACGAGACGCTGCTGCGCTCGCTGCTCGGGGGCCACTACGACCCGGGCTTCATGGCCACCTCGCCCCCCGAGGACCGGCCCGGCGGGGGCGGGGGGGCGGCCGGGGGCGCCGAGGACCTGGCCGAGCTGGACCAGCTGCTGCGGCAGCGGCCGTCGGGGGCCATGCCGAGCGAGATCAAAGGGCTGGAGTTCTCCGAGGGCTTGGCCCAGGGCAAGAAGCAGCGCCTGAGCAAGAAGCTGCGGAGGAAGTTACAGATGTGGCTGTGGTCGCAGACCTTCTGCCCCGTGCTGTACGCGTGGAACGACCTGGGCAGCCGCTTTTGGCCGCGCTACGTGAAGGTGGGCAGCTGCTTCAGTAAGCGCTCGTGCTCCGTGCCTGAGGGCATGGTGTGCAAGCCGTCCAAGTCCGTGCACCTCACGGTGCTGCGGTGGCGCTGTCAGCGGCGCGGGGGCCAGCGCTGCGGCTGGATTCCCATCCAGTACCCCATCATTTCCGAGTGCAAGTGCTCGTGCTAGAACTTGGGGGCCCCCTGCCCGCACCCGGACATTTGATCGATCCCTACGGACGCCCCCTGCACCGCCTCCAACCAGTTCCACCACCCTCTAGCGAGGGTTTTCAATGAACTTTTTTTTTTTTTTTTTTTTTTTTTTTGGCTACAGAGACCTAGCTTTCTGGTTCATGTAATGCACTGTTTAACTGTGTAGGAATGTATATGTGTGTGTATATACGGTACCAGTTTTAATTTACTTATTAAAAGGTCAGTATTATACGTTAAAAGTTACCGGCTTCTACTGTATTTTTAAAAAAAAAATAAGCAAAAGGAAAAAAAAGAACAGAGAAAAGAGAGACTTATTCTGGTTGTTGCTAATAATGTTAACCTGCTATTTATATTCCAGTGCCCTTCGCATGGCGAAGCAGGGGGGGAAAGTTATTTTTTCTTAAAGTACAAAGAGATGGGGAAACTTTTGTAGACGGACTTTTTAAAAGCTATTTTCCATTCTTCGGAAAGTGTTTTGGTTTTCCTTGGACCTCGAAGAAGCTATAGAGTTCAATGTTATTTTACAGTTATTGTAAATATAGAGAACAAATGGAATGACTAATCATTGTAAATTAAGAGTATCTGCTATTTATTCTTTATAATATCCCGTGTAGTAAATGAGAAAGAAGTGCAGAGCAGGATTAAAGAAAACCACTAAAACCGACTGCGCTCGACACTGCGATTCTCTGTGTTGGTGATTGATGGGGGGTGGGGAGGGGGCGGGGAGGGGATGCCGCCGTGCCTGCTATGCCCGTTGGGGAAGGGGCTCATCCTCTCGGACTCCCCTCCTGTAGTAAAGTGAAGGTGACTGCGGAGTTTTTCAGGAGGGGGGGATATTCTCTAACCCCTCTCTTACCCATCACGTGGCCTCCACCCAGTCTCCCAGCTTTTTCCCCCTATGTCACCAAAGCTCGGGCCTGTAGTGACCTCGACACCCAGCTGGCCCCCTGGAGCTGACCCCAGGCTGGGCCGAGGGGCGGGGGGAGGGTGGGCGGCCGCTTTGTCCTGCCTGACAGGCCCTTCACAATGGGGACACGTGTCTTTCACACCTACCCTGGGGGCGGAGTGCCGCTGAAACTTGACCCCCGAGGAATGGGGTGGGGGGGAGATCAGAGCGCGCCCACCCAGATCCCGCCGCCCCTCCCGCCTCACACCCCCCACCTCAATATCCAGCCCGTGTTAACCCTTTGCACGCCCGGAAGCTACGGTGGTGCGAGCTGAGGCAATCCCTTGGAATCAACAACGCCCACAGCCTCCGGGATCTTGTAGGTCCGAGCCCCGGAAACCCCAAGCCCTCAGCCAGAGTTGCTAGGGACAGCTGGGAGATTTGACACTCACGTCCCCTCTCCCCCAGGACCTAGAGAAGACTGAGGATCTCGGTTTAGGAGGGGTCTGAATTTGGGTAAAAATCACCACCTCTAGGATCTTGGAAGGAGGGTACGCCCCCCTCTCGGGACACTTCCTCCACTTGAGGTGGGGGGAGGAAGGAGAAATCGGGATCTTTGAGCTTTAGGCTTAGGTAGGGGCAGAAGGCATGTTACCCCTTAAAGGGACGGGCAAAACGTCACTCCCACCCCACCCCTTAAAACGCCGACTTCTTGGGACGGACGCTTGACTCTCGCGTGCGCCCCTCCGCCTCAGTCCCCGGCGGCGCCCATCCGCACAGCTCCACGTGGGCCAGCTTCCTGACACTGCTCAGCGCTCCCTTTATTTATCTTGGACTCCAAAGTCGCTCTCCTTTGCTCCCTCCCCACCTCCCTGCCACCTCCCCGCGCCTCCCTCCCGGCGTCCCGCCTTCCACCCCCATCCCCCCCAGTCCGGAGTCCCAGCGAATCTATGCTAATTATTTCAAACCTGCGCCCGGTCCCCAGCGCAGTCTCAATGCCCCCGGCCCCGCCCGCCCTGTCCCTCCAGCCGGGCGCTTTCTTCCCTCCCGACGCAGCCTCGGTGGCTCCTCATTTCAATAGCCTGGCCCGGGAGCCGGAGCCCCCTCCCCGGCGCTGCCTCCGTCAGCCGTGGGACAGACGTTAGGGTATTCATTAACTGAGAGCCGAGGAATAACGGCATTATTCCCCCCAGAGAGGGCACCCTGCCCCCGCGACTATCTGAGGCTTCATTGTAAAAGGATTAAAAGTTAAAGACCTCCATCTTATGATTCTTTCATTTAATCTTCCTGGCGCCTGGGAGACATGCTCGATGGATGATGGCTTTTAAAATATTCCTAATGTCGGCTACCTTAAGACTCCAAGCCGGGCAAACAAACGTAATTTATTTCCAGAAGAAAGGGGATATTGAGATGTTTAAGTTTATGAACCGCCGTCCCCATGTATATTTGTTAAGTTCTGACAAATACCCAAATAACGTTAAAATCAGCCATTCATCACTTATGAATTTATGCAAAACTTTCTGCGCCCCGGGCCAATATGTTTTTAGACAGAGTTTCACTTGCGAGGGGCGGAGGTGGTGGGGAGGGGGGAAGAGGAGGGGGCTTATGGGGTGGGGGGAGCCGAAAGCAAGAATTTTCATGCCTGGTAAACACGCGAATTATGCGAAGAGAGTTATTCCCAGCTGGGCGGGCAGCCAAAACTCGGAGAGCGCGCTGAGGCCAGCGCCCCCACCCCCACGTTGGCAATGTCATTGGATTACAATGCAAGGTCTTCCCCTCTGCGACGCCCCCTCCTCCCTCCGCGGGCCCGCCCGCCCGCGCCCCTCCTCCCCACCCCTGCCCACTTGGAAAACCCGCCCGCAGCCGGTGAGCTTCTCGGCTTTCAGAGCCGGAGCCGGTGTGAGCCGGGAGGACTCGAGCTGCAGACGTGAGGGGCGATAGACAGACCACCGGACAGACAGACCCAAAGGGCAGGCCCCCGATGGCACTCTGGGCGCGGAGAGGGGACTCAGCAGGACCCAGGCCGTCCCAGAAGAGAATGAAGGAAGTGCTGGTCCTGGAACATTGAGCCTAATGCACAGCCGGTTACGTCTCCATTATTAATAATGTTGATAATACTAATAATAGCATCAACGCGGAAAGGAGGAGAGAGCTCTGGGCAAAGAGGCAGGAAAACTGTCCTCTGCGGTCACCTAGTGCCTATCTCCTGTAAGGAGGACAATTGATGTAGCTAGGTGCCTTCTGCGGCTCTGACAGCCTGTGTCTATGAATTTATGCAGCTGCTGGGGGAACCATGCCTCCCCAGCATGGAGATTTATAACAATTACAGATACATGCTCTTCAACTTTTTCAAATCCTGGAAGAGAATGACAAGATTTCCACCACCCCATTTCTCCCACCATGATTGCTAGAATTCACTCATCTACCTTCTGTTTGCAACTGTTCCCCTTATTCCTTTCTTCCACCCTTTCAAAGTCTCCCCCCACACACAAGCAAACTGAGGCAGTGTCCAGGGAAAGCCAGCCCACTCCCTGGAAGGCCCTCCAGCCCCCAGAGCCTGGGAACAGGATCTGGTTCCCTGTTGAGATGTAGAAGGCCAGGGGTCCTTTATCAGTCTTGCTTCTGAGACTCCTGGGAAAGGGGGTTGAAGTTTGGTGGCAGCTGCAGGTGGAAGCTGGCTGCGTATTAAGAGCTCTTAGCTGTGCTGGATGGAGACTGCAGGGGGAGGGCCCAGCCCATATTGGTATTTTGAAGGGGGTGATTCATCCTTTTTCTTTAATGCTCTTGGAATGTCAGGGCTGGAGAGGAGCTTAAATTCCAATGCCCACCACTCAATTTGCAGATGAGAAGACTGAGACCTCAGCAGCCACTTGTTGATCATCACACAGATTAATATGGTTGGGGCTGGCTAGGTAGTCTCTCACTAGTGTGCCTCTTCACTGTTCTCTTTTGCTTTGTTCTTTTTTCTTTTTTGATTTTTATTGGTAGGAGAGTTTGCCCCAAAGTTGACACAATAACAACTGATCATCAGCAAGCTGATATACCCATTCTGTTGTACCTACCCAGTAGGCATTTATTAATGGTTTGTGATGTGCCAAGTAGCGTGTTAGGCCCCTTACAAACATTCTCATCTAAGGGCTCTAGTTTCCAAATAAGGAAACTGGAGCTCGAGAGTTTAAGCATCTTGCCCAAAGCCACACAGTAAAGGACACAGTTTTAGTTCAAAATCCAAGCTAATGACAAAGCCTATGCTTCTTCCAAATACTTTTCATTCCTTCAACACCTGGCTTGAGAGACACGGTGTGCACCACACTCTGTGCTGGTAGGTCTCAACTCAAACTCTGTTGTAAAGGTTCATGCCTGGTAAGCCACACAAAAAATTGTTTGTGCGCCTTGTTATGTTCTAGTCCCTCCCCTTTCCACCATCCCCCTCAAGAAGGTTACAATGCAATAGAGGAGGTAAGAAACAAAACAAAGTAAGAGATGAAAGAGAAGTTAAACCACCAGACAAACCTGGGCCAGAAAGAGGAGGGCTCACTGCTGGGCTGGGCAACCGGAGAAGGCATTTGACTGAAATCTCAATTAACAAGTTGAATGTCAACCCATTGAAGTGAGGATGGAAGAGAAAAAGGTATTTGGATGGAGAAACAAGTATATATAAGTAAAGGCCTGGTGTTGGAAAAGCATTTGTGTCTTTGGGAAATAGCTCAAACAAACTTTAGCATAAGTTGGATCCATGCTGAGGAAAGCAAGCAATAAGGTCTAAAAAGTAGGCTGAAGCCAAATTATGGAGGATCTTGAATGTCAACTAAAGGCAATAAATAGGAAGACACTGAGAGCTCTTGAATAGGGCAGGGATACCAGCAGGGCACTACTGCAAAAGTAATTACTTATTTATTCAATAAACATTTTTGAGCACTGTTTTATTTATCCATTAGTGTATAACATGCTACTCCAAAATTAACAATCTTAAAGCAACCATTTTATTTTGCTCATGATTCTGCGGGCCAGCAATTTGGGAAGGGTTCTGCTGGCTAGTTCATCTGTTACACTCATAGTGTCAGCTGAGAAGTGGAGGACTCACTTCCAAAATGGCTTCTAGCACCTGGCTGTCAGCTAGCAGCATAGCTGGCATTTGACCAGAGCCCCTACAAGGGGCTTCTCTATGTGACTTGGGTTTTATCAAAGCCTAGTGGCTTCAGGATAGTTGAACTTAACATGGTAGCTCATGTCCCTGAGAGAAAGTGTTCCAAGAGGCCTGAATGGAAGCTGCGAGTCTTCTTATGACATAGCCTCAGAAGTCCCAAAACATTGTTTCTACTTCATTCTGTTGGTTAAGCAAGTCTCTAAGATCAGCCCAGATTCAAGAGGAAGGAAATTAGACATCACCTCTCAATGGGAGGAATAGCAAAGAATTGGTGGCCATCTTTAATCTCTCTGTGGTAGGCACTTCTAAAGGCCAGGCTGTGTGTTACATGCCCAGGACACAAAAACGAAACGATACGGTCTTTTTCAATTTAAGTTTGGTGCCAGTGTCCAGGATGGATTGGAGATGGAAATAGTAGCTGCTGGGAGATTAGTGAAAGAGGACCTGCTGTGGTCCACAAGGAGTCAATAGGAGTCCATACCTAAGGAGCATCGATGTCAACAAATACAGAGATCATTTGCCAGAAGACTGTAGAGGACTTGGTGACTGACAGCATGAGGGGGCTGAAGGAGAGATCAAAAAGGCCCTTGATGCTTCAGGCCTGCAAAGGACAGTGTGCAGAAGAGGAAGGCCAGATGAAGGAGCTCTGCCGCTCCTGACTCCTCCGTATACCCCTTCCCACCCCACCCCAACCCCCACACACAGCACAGTGCTTGGCATGGTGCATGTGCAGAAAATACTAAAGTGAAGTGGGCTGACTTGGGGGTCCACAGGGTCCCCTGGTAGGTTCTTTTGGGGGGAGGCGGGGTTCACTATTTATTTATGACGTATTTTCCACATCCCCAATTCTCTCCAGTTAGAAATGCTTTGAAACGATGTCGTTGGCCTTGGCCAATCGGAGAATGGAATCTTATCTGACTCACCCATCCTGTGAATGGCCCCGCAGATGGCGTAGGTTTTAAACTGGCCCTTAAATCTGCCTGTAGCTTGTCAACCTCAGCCACGTTCATCTGGAGGGATGCATGGTCCCCTGGCACCGAAGATGCGGTTGCCGGCGGAGCATTCCAGCATGTACAGGTCCCCGTCCCCAAACTCCCCGGCGTCGTTCTGTATGTCAAGGCCGCGCCTGCTGCCACCACGACGCGCAGAAGCCGAGAAAAAGCCATGGTAGGTTCTTGAGCAAGGAATGAAGTGGGAAGATTCTTCTGGATTAGAATTCTGTAAAAAGCAAAAGAATTAGAAAGGTAAAACTGCGGGCTGGAAAGCCACACAAGAGACTGCATCTAGTCCTGAAGGAAGGGGGTCAGGGCAGGGAAGGGAGAGAAACAGACAAAACTGACAGATGTTTTAAAAGAAAGAAGTTGCATCCAGCCTGCATTTTTGTAATGTAGCAATGATTTGCCCAAGCTGAGAAGGAACTGTCCCCTTTAAATAGAGCACACCCCCCTTGTTTTGCCATAGTCTCCACCTCTCCCTATTGCATGCTTCACTTATTATATTAATATTACCTACCAGGACCATTGTAGACATTTGCAGTTAGGATTCCCGAATTAGATATAACAAGGAGACTAAGCAGCAAATTTTCATGCTTTTGCAATAAGAGAAGAGGAAGCCCTGAAGGAGATGATATAGAGAATTTGGAAAGGGAGTCTGGTTTTGAGGGAAATGTGATAGTATCACAATATTTAAGCTGGGATGTCTTTAAGGTTCTTCACCCCTTAATTTGACGGCATAAACTAAGGCTTATCGAGGCCAACTGACTTGTCTTAGTTCTAGTTACTTTGGAACAGAACTGGCACTAGAAGCAATGTTTGCAGATTTTCAGTTCAACCCTCCCTGTCCAGTTGTTATAAGTTTAAACAGCATTAGAAATTTAAAAGCATTTACACATGCATAATTTTATATAAAATGAGATGTGAAAACTCCCAAGGGTAGGAAACAGGTCTATCTTGTACAGAGCTTAGCCCAGGACCTGACCCATAGCGGCACTTAATGAGTATTAACCTGAGGAATGAATGTACATGGGCTCATTTTACAGATAAGAAAATCAAGGCTCTGAGTAGTTGAGTGAAGGACGGATGCTCACAGAGCTCATTCCTGATGGTGGAGGCAGGAGGAGCTGGTGCCATCGGTGCTGGGAGATCCAGCTGCTGCTATTTCTCTATGGTCAGGGTTGAGCTCTAGAAACCAACCCCTCATCTGCAGACTGCTCAGTGAGACCGTGCAATAAGAAGAAGGAAGACAGTGGAAACCTCCACCTGCCAAGCGACACAGGCCCTGCAGTGGCTGGTTTTGGCAGCCTCCTCCCAGCCAGTGTTATAGAGGATTCCTGACTTGTGTTCAGTTTACTCAATTAAGGAAAGAAAAATTAGCCAAACAAAGAAAATGGACTTTCCCTCATTTTACATATGCAGAAACTAGCTGAAACAGGAAGCCTAAGGGACTCACCCAAGATCAAACAGCTAGTCGGTGGTGGAGCCAAGATTTAAACAGCACTAGCACTCTGCTGGGCTGTCGGGAGAGGCAGAGGGGTTTAATGCTCCCTGAGTTTACAATCCCAACTGCTCTCCTGATTCCCCGCTCACCCCAGCTCCAATCCATTCTCCACGCTGTAGCCTGAGTGACCTTAAGACACACATGTGGTCTTGTCACTCCCCTGCTTAAAACCTCTCAATGGCTTCCCATTGCTCTGGGGATAAAGGCCAGGATCCTTACCAAGCTGAGGCCCTCTCTCTCTCTGCTCTAGGTGCAGCCTGGCTTGCAGCTTCTTTCACACACCAAGCTCCCCCGGGCTTCAGGGCCTTTGCACATGCTGCACCTTCAGTCTGGGACACCTCCTCTGCCACCAGCGCTCCTAAATATCACCCCGACCTTCAGATCACGTTCTTAGGAGAAGCGAGTCAGGTCACCTCTGATCCATGCTCTCTCAGCTCTCTGCGCTGTTTCTTTGTATGATGTATTGTGGTTTTTGTGTACTCTTTCTCCTCTAGTAGATGGTCACCTCTCTCCATCTGTACTCACTATGGTATTCCTGGTCACTGGTGCAGTTTGGGGCACATGTAGACACTCAAAACATAAAGAGATGAAGGAAAACACTGAATACAGGAAGAAATATTAGTTGATTCCCTTCCTGGTACAAGCCGGGTTCTGTCTGGTGCTGTGAGCATACCAGGAGTTCAGAGTCCAGCTGCTGTTAAACAGGGATGCAGAGAAAATTTCAGAACGTGCCTAAATGTGAAATACAGAGCAGGGAGTAGAGGATCCTAAAGTGACTATCAGTTCTAGGGATTGCAGTGGCTCCCAGGTTACTGACCTCCTGTCTGCTTGAGTAGGTGGAGAGGGATAACTGAGTTGCCAGATAAACCCTTTTAGTAAATCTAGGACTCTCCCAGTAAGAGGGAGTCCACTACCTAAAAAAGCCTCCCCATCAGAAGCCAGATAGCACTGGGTGATTCAACGGAGAAAATTCTGAGAAAACTCCCAGGAGTGGGTGGAAGAATGACCTTTCCCCACATCTGAAATCCTTAAAAATGGGAGAAATTGCCTTATCTGTTGGATGGTTAAAACTTGATCTTTCCTGCCCAGGGAATAATAAAATTAAGCAATGACTAACTCATGTCGAATGCTTTATAGTTTACAAACCACTTTCACATCGATTATCTCTTTCAAACCCACAAAACAGCTGGCAATTTTGACTATCATTTTAAAGATAAGGAAACTGAGACTTGAAGAGCAACCTGCCCTGGGAGTGAAAACCTTTCTACTGAGAGGGAACTTGATAATGTGGAGGAAAACAAAACAGAACACCAGTGGACTTTGGAGTGAGAACTGCCTGGGTCTGAGTCCTGGCTCTGTGGCTATTAGTGATGGACCATGGTTGGTTAAGGCACCTGACCTCCCTGAGGTTGTTCCCACACACCTGAAATGGGCATAATGATATTTACCTTACCAGGGTGTTGGGATGTTCCAATGTGTTTCATATGTGTAGCCCCTGGTGGGGCGTAAGAGCCCAGCCAATGATGGTTTTCTTTCCTCTCCCCATTTCCAGGGCCTGTGCAGTGCTCCTCTCAGTCAGGACGGAAGCTGAATATCCTGGTCCCCAGAGGCAGTGACCAGCGACCCTCCCAGGTCTTCATCCTGCAAGGTCCGCGTGAGCTGGAGGAAAATAATCCAATGGTTCCTTTTTTTTTCAGCTGACAAAAAGGCCTTGAATTTAGCTCCAGTTGTCTTTGTTTGTTGTTTTTAAATTACAGGCCAAAGAATGAATGAGGGTGGAAAACCAATGACCAAAGGCAACACTGTTAAATTGGGATGCAGGGAAATAAGGAAATCAGTCAGTTTGTTTTACATGAACAAAGGCAGGAATCCATCCCAGGTAACTAGCCCTGTTTTGTTCTAATTCTAAAAATTCTTCATTTCTAGTTATTGGCCCTTAACCAGGAATCACCCCAAAGTGAGTACTTAACAAGAAACAGTCTTGACTGGTGTCATTCCAGCCTCTCTTTGGGGCAGAGAACTGGTTATGAGCCAGATAATCACAGCCAGTTAGGGCCAAGTCCCCCAAGAGAGTCAACATGTAGTATCAGCAATTGAGGAATTGAGGGCCTTAAAGGACATCTGTCTACTCATGACCACCACCATGGAAAATGAAGAAACTGAGGCTCAGAGAGGAAAAATGACCTTGTCAATGTTAAACATCAAGTTAGAGACCAAGGCTGATGGAGAAACTTTGACGAGAGTACGGGCCGCTCGTAACTAACCTGTGGACTCCAGTGCTCAAACCCCCAAGGTTGCACAACTTCTGCAAAATGCCACATTCCAAAGCAGGTTGCCTAAGAACCTGGGCATTTGCAGCTGTCTTCCTTCTTCCCTCCAGACCAGGCACCTGCTCTGCTGTGCCTGGGATCACTGGGGTATGCCCAGTGCAATTCTTCTTTCTGGCTGGACCCTCGGAGATTATTGCTCCCCGGAGTTCTGGTCAGCTTTCTTCTTGTCTCCTTTCGTATCCTCTGCCTGAGAGGAAATTCTGGGCCCCCCAAAGTGAGAGCTCTCACCCCTGGACGGCCAGAACCCAAATCTTGGCCCCAAGTTCTACATCTTTCCTGAGCTCCACACCTGCAGAGCCAACTGCCTCCTGGACTTCACCACATCAAATACACGTGCGAAGCTGAATCCTAACCCTTGCCCTAAACCTTCTAATCTGACTGTTTTCAGTTTTCTCATTCACGACTAATGGCCCCACCATTCACCCAGGTATATAGACCAAAAAAAGAAGGCCAGGTGCGGTGGCTCATGCCTGTAATCCTAGCACTCTGGGAGGCCGAGGCGGGCGGATCATTTGAGCTCAGGAGTTTGAGGCCAGCCTAAGCAAAAGCGAGACCCCCGTCTCTACTAAAAATAGAAAGAAATTATATGGACAACTAAAAATATATATAGAAAAAATTAGCCGGGCATAGTGGCGCATGCCTATAGTCCCAGCTACTCGGGAGGCTGAGGCAGGAGGGTTGCTTCAGCCCAGAGTTTGAGGTCGCTATGAGCTAGGCTGATGCCACAGCACTCTAGCCTGGGCAACAGAGTGAGACTCTGTCTCAAAAAAAAAAAGAAAGAAAGAAAGAAAAGAAATTAGAAACTCTGGTCTACTTCTTATCAGCTTCCTCTCCTCACGAAGTATCTGCCAAGACCTCTTGATTTATCTCTCCATCCATCTTCTCATCCTCATCCTCACTACCTGGCTATAATAGCTCAGGCCCTGGCCCTCTGTGGCCTTGGCCTTTGCAACAGCCTGACAGTCCATTTCTTCACCTCCAGCCTTGTGCCATCCTCAACATTGCTGCTTGAGTTGCCATTTCTCTAGCGCCCTCCCGACCGTCAGTGCCTCTCGTCTACTGTAGAACCCTGGCCAAGTTCCTCAGCATGGCGCCCAAGGTCCTTCACAATCTACGGCCCCCATTTACCTTGCACCATAAGCTTCCATCCTGTTCCACTCCACCCCAGCCCCACCACCCGGCCACACCAACTTACTCATGGCTGCCCAAACTTGCCAGCCCTTTGATGCTTCTGAGCTTTTGCTCACACTATTTGCTCTCCCCGAAAGGCCCCCTGCCCCACCCTTGCTCCATCACCCCAAGGCAGGGAAGACCTGCTCATACTTCAGAGCCCAGCTCCACAGTGCCTCCTCAGCCCTTGGCCAGGGTGGAATTAATCAAGCCACACTTTGTCCTTCCACAGTGCTGGTGACTAATCACAGTAGATATTAACTGCCATATGTGACAAGCACTGTCCTAGGTGCTTTATGTACGTTCTATCATTTAAACCCCAACTGTAATCCTATGTGCTATTACTCTTGCTACGTAATAGGTTCACAGAGATTTGGTGACTTATGCAGACTCCTAATTAGTGACAAAGCCAGGACTCGAAACCCTTGCTCTTTCCAGTCTTGCATACTGATTCCCATCATAGGGTATCCAGCACTTACAACATTGCGCTAGATGTGTATAGACCCGTATCTGGGTACCTCTGGATTTCAAAGCCCTTTGAGGGCAACTACTGTGTTTGATTCCAATTTCCAACCATATCATCCAAAATAGTGCATATATATAGTAGGCATTAATGCATATGTGGCGAATGAGGAACTGAGTGAGTGGACATGGGAAAGGGCTCCAGTTTTTTCTTTTTACACCAAACCCAGATAGAATTTGTTGGTTTGTTTAATGAAGATCGGTTAATTCCAACTTAAGGAAACCTTTTGAAGGCCCAAGTAATGTGGGGTTGTTAAAAGTAGAGACTTTGAAGTTGGACCTAAGCTTTATGCTCTACCCCATCCCAGCTGTGCGACTGATAATATTAATGCCGTCGTAAGCCCTAAAACCCTGAACAAACACACGTCACTGTTATTAATATGTGCTTCTCCCGAGAGCACTCAAGCTGTCCCCACCCAGACGGAGAGGGAAAGTGGAGAGAGATAACCCCAGAAATCACTGGAGTCTCACTCGGCAAGTCTGTTGAACACCAGGGAGGGATGTCTGCTGGTGTCCAGGGAGGAGCAGGTTTGGCAAAAGATGGAACATTGAGGAATCGTGGCCTGTGTATGCCAGGAGAAGCTGGGGTCATGGAAGAACAGCACTGAAGGGACAGTAGAGAAAAGTGACTGCCATTTGTCCCAGTCACCACTTCATTAGAGATGAGGAAACCAAGACTCAGAGAGGTGCAGAGATTTGTCCAAAGTAACAGAGCTGATTAGCACAGGAGCTGGGACTAGATCCTAGTGACACTGATGAAATGCCCAATAATCATCCTCCCAATGTTACAATCTCTTTTATTTATTTATTTATTTATTTATTTATTTTTTTGAGACAGGATTCACTCTCTTGCCCAGACTAGAGTACAGTGGTGTAACCATAGCTCACTGCAACCTCAAACTCCCAGAATCAAGCGATCCTCCCACCTCAGCCTCCAAAGTAGCTGAGACTACGGAGTCTCGCTAATTTGCCCAGGCTAGTCTCAAACTCCTGGCCTTAAGCAATCCTCCTGCCTCAGTCTCCCAAAGTGCTGGGATTACAGGCATGAGCCACCGCACCTGCCCTAAAATCACTTTTTAAAAATGCTCAATATGATTCTATTCTTTCTTTGTTCCTGAATGAAGCATTTCTTTAAAGAATGTGCCAATGAAACCCCCGTTTTACCATAAATGTCAGAGAGGTGTGGAAGACACCAAAGGTCATTGAAAGAATCATTACTGTGTAGGGTCCCAAGTTCAGCTACCTCCTCCCTGCAGGCCAGACTATAGCTCTGCTCTCAGAGACAGGCTATTGCCACCCTTACCCTTAAACATCTCCAGGGATGCAACCTTCCTGAGGCTGGGAATCAGGTCAATGTGGTGGGTAGAAAGAGCTCACATTTTGGAGTAAGAGAAATCTGGATTGGCAGCCCACTGGGGACCTAGCCACAACCCCATCAGGCCTTCTCCTCCCTGACAGTGGCAAGGCCAAGGCAATGTGACCCACCTGCTGAGCATTTACCCATGGCAGGTGCCGGATAGTGTCAGCAAATTAAAACCTCCTTCCTTTCCAGCTGTTTGTCCTTGGGCAAAATCAACAATAACAGCTAACAGCCAGGAGTGGTGGCTCACGCCTGTAATCCTAGCACTCTGGGAGGCCGAGGCAGGAGGATCACTTGAGGTCAGGAGTTAGAGACCAGCCTGAGCAAGAGTGAGACCCCGTCTCTACTAAAAATAGAAAGAAATTATATGGACAACTAAAAATCTATATAGAAAAATTAGCGGGGCATGGTGGCACACGCCTGTAGTCCCAGCTACTCGGGAGGCTGAGGCAGAAGGATTGCTTGAGCCCAGGAGAGGTTGCTGTGAGCTGGGCTGATGCCACGGCACTCTAGCCGGGGCAACAGAGCAAGACTCTGTCTCAAAAAAAAAAAAAACCAATAACAGCTATCACTTATTGGGCACTTACCATGTGCCAAGCACTGTGTGAGCATGCCTCAGCTCATCCTCACAATTTGTTTACAGATGAGGAAACTGAGACATAGCAGAGACCAGAGGTTACACAGCTAGTAAACGGCAGACCTGGGATTCGCTCAGACATTCTGCCCTCACAGCCCCAATCCCCTCAACCCCTCATCTGTACAGTAGCAGGAACATTGTCTACCCTACGGGGTGATTGCAAGGATAAAAGCAAGGAAGAAATGCAAGAGCCTGACACAATGCCTGCCACACGTGGGGACTTAAGAAATGTATTCTCTGTTCCCTGTGAGGGTTGAGACAAAAGATAAGGATCAAGAAGGGGAGAGAGACAGAGGCCAAGTCTCTGGGGCCTATTCTGACCGTGTAGTATCATGCGGAGGGGGGTCATTTAATACAGTGTATAAAAATGCTAATCTGCCTTTGATAGTGTCGCTCTAACTATTAAAATGTCAAGCATCCTCAGAAAGGAACACCATTCCTTTCTCTCTAGTTCTCATGCACTAGTGTGCAAACACACATGAGCACACACACACACACATAAATATACACGCATTACAACTTTTTTTCCTTCTGCTTCTTTTGCTTCCCTGCAATTGGTATCCATAGCAACACATCCCAGCAGCAATGAAGACGTGGCACAGTTGCTGTTTCCCCTACACCTCTACCTTGCTGGTCAAGGCTATCCATCTAACAGAAGTGTTGTTCAGACAGCCAGGCTGGCCTTCCCCAAAAGGCAGCGGGACATTTTCCCAAAGGAAGGGGACAAAGGGGAAGAGGGTGGAGAATCTCCACTTAAACAAACAAACAAGACAAAACTCTTTCTAGGATGGAGACAGAACAAAAGAACCAAAGCCCCCAAAGGTGCCAGGCAAGTCCTCCCCATGCATGGGTGCTGCTGAGGAGCTCTTGCCCCTGTGGAATGCGACGGCTAAGGGCAGCCAGCTATTTCCAGCCTTTTTGGCTGGTGGGCTTCCCTGCATGGAAAAATCCGAAGCCAGTCCCTAGAAGCCTGGAACTGCAGAATCCGTACCTTGCACCACCTATCAGATGATGAACCTCCCAGTTCATGTGATGCCTTCTCGTGTGAGACAGGTCAGCAATAACCATTCTGTACAGTTACCCTGAGCATGAATGTCCACAAAACACATCATACATAGCATCTCAGTTGATGCTCTCATCAACCCAAAGAGAGCCTCGATATCACTGTATTTTTTAGAGGGGAGGAAACTGAGTCTCCAAGTGGCCCAAGATTATTCTTCTATGAAAACACCAATCAGTTGTTCATAACCTCTTCATCTGATGCCAAGTCTGGTTTCTTGACCACTAAGATATAGTCAATTCTTCCCCAAAGCCATCGTTTGCATATTAACACCATATCACAATGGGGCACTATTGTGCTACCTGTCATTTAGAATTTGAAGGGACCTTTAGGATTATGTAATGTGATTTTCCATCCTTCCACATTTCACAGTGGAGGCAATTGAGCCTTACATCATGCTTACAATAGAGTAGCTACATGATATATATCTATTAAAGTCCAAAGAGGGCAAGTGATATGCTCAAGGCCACACAGCTAGTAAAGGGATAGGATTAAAACTCCAGTCTTAACTCCTAGTAGAGTCTAATTCAACATACATTTGCTAAGCCAAGTGCTGGAGCTATAGAGCTGCACTAGAAATGGTTCCTGACCTTGAGGTGGGCAAGTGTTGCTATGTGAGATATTGGTCCAGCCTAGGAGCTTCAACAGGTTGAAGGATGAGTAGGAGTGAGCCAGGCCAACTGGGGAGGCAGAAGAGAAGAAGAGAGGCATTCCTGAAAGGGGGACTGGCATGACCACAAGCCTGGAGATCCAAAACAGACTGGTGTGAACTAGGAACGCCACACAATTCAAAGTTGCTGCAGCACAGAGGGTGAGCCTAGGAATGGCAGAAAAATAAAAACTAGGTTGGAAGTCAAGGGCCATGCAATGGAGGGCCTTGTAATCCATGTTCAGGAATTTGGACTCTATCTTCAAGGTCTTCAGGAGTCATTAAAGTGCTCATGTGGAGAAAACTTTCATATGAATCACTGAAGGGTTCATGTGAAGCCATGGAAGGGTTATATATATATCATATAAAGGGTAGATAAGAAGGAAAGAGACAAATTAGGAAAACTCTTCAATGTCTGGGTTGAAGATTGGGAGTTCCTTTATCATGGGAGCATTTAGGATGGAAAGGTGGGAATTGATGCAAGAGCTTCTTGGGAGGTAAATTGAGAGGAGTTGGTGATTGATTAGACACAGAAGGTAAAAAGAAAGTGAGGAGTCTAGGATAGCCCCAGTGTCCTTTCCACTACATAAACTTGACTACTGTCTGGAGTGTTAGCAGCCCAACACAAGCTACATCACATCATCCTGAGGTTGCTTGGAGACCACAGACGTGGAACAGAAAGAACAGCCTTGTGGCAGTCAAAGGGCTGTCTGTGTCCAGTGAGGCTCTGCTACCTATAGGAAGGATGCCTTCAGGACTATTAGCTAATTTGGGGGACTTGATTCCTTCATCTGAGGTGGAGAGTTGGCCTGGACCATCTCTCCAGTGTCTTCTAGCTTTATGTACCTTCCTATGCAATTGTCATGAAGATCAAATTCATTCACTCATTCATTCATATGACATTATCCATTGGGCACCTTCTATATGCCTAGATTTAGGGGGGTCCAAGGTGAACAAGACCCAACCCCAGCTCTTATGAAGAGAAGATGGGAAGATACAGATGAGTGACAGGATTACAACATAAGCTACAGGATCAGAGGACACTGGGGCTGTCCTCTTCACTCAGGTTGGCAGTAGAGTGGATCAGGAACTGTTTCCCTGAGAATAAGATATCTAATTGATATTCAAGGATAAATAGTTAGTCTGGCAAAGAAAGAGAAGCGATGTTCCAGCAGTAACAACATTGTAGCGAAAGTAAGAGAGGTCACGATCAACTCAGGGAATTGAAAATAAGAACCGTATGTGGAAGCATGCAAAGCCCAAAGTAGTATATTATTATTGTCATCATGAAATGCACCAAAAGAAGGACACGCTTCACTTTTCTAATGACCAGGTTGTCCAAACCCCATTGGATTCTGCACTTCTCTCCTCTGGATTATGGTAGTAATACAAAGAAATATTTTCACTCACCAATTCTTTTTTCTATTCTCCATGATTTTTCCATAGGAAAAAAAATATCACAGAAGTGTACATTACAGTTTAATCATCCATTGTCTCTTTAGATTCTCAAAGAAACAAACAAAAATAGACGCTGCTATCTCCATTTTACAGATGAAGATGGTTGAACTCAGAGAAGTTGAGTGGCAGAGAAACCAAGATTTGAACCCCATGCCTCTGGTTCCAGGTCACCTGCTCTTTGTCAGCACCCATGCAGACCTTCTGATTGCACTTATCATAGAGCCACCCCCGTCATCCTCACAGACTTGGTGGTAGATTGCACTTTCCGAAGTCAGCAGTCCCTTTTCACGGATTACCTTGTAGGTGGGTCTGCTCCTTAAATCTCCTTACTTAAGCCATCTCCAAATCACTTCGGCTGGAAGATAGGATCGGTTTATGTCTGGGAAGGTTTCCTGTAGACAGCAAATCTTATCCATAATGGGCAGATTTCCCAAGTTTAATCAAGGAAGGTGGTATTTCCTGCCTCTAGGGTTCTGGCTTTTTAACCTCTTGCGAATGAGTCAATGCTTCCTTAGAATTTGGAATTCAACTTATGTGAAGGCCTAAACCATATGGTGGGATGAAAGGGGACTGGATCTGGACCCAGAAGACCAGGGGGAGAGCCTTCCTCCACTTTGCCCCTTACCACCTCTGAGAACTGGGGGAAGATCACTCCACCATGAGCATCTGAGGTCCACACATACCTTGGTTGAAACTGTAACGTTGCTCAGGGTTAGTTCTATGACCATGTGCAAGTTACACAGTTCTCTGAGCCTCAGTCCCTTATCCAGAAAAAAAATAAAATGGGGTCAATCCTTATACCCCTCATGTTGTGATGCTGTTTGATATTTATTGAATAAATGATATCAGTTAACATAAATATGACAGCTGCTTTACTGATATTTATTGAATAAATGCGAGAATTTAAGAGTTTCCTTCACCTTTCTCTTCTTCTCGGGCTCACTTTCCTCATCTATAAAATGGAGGAAAAAATCCCTCCCCCATACTCACTGGGCAGCTAAGCAAATCCTATACAGTCATGTTTGCAAAAGTTCTCATGATGTTTAAGAGTCTATGACAATCTAAGGTAGAATTTACACTATCTAAGGAACCACGTACATTATTTCTCATCCTTTCAAGTGTCGTACAGGGTGAATATCATCATCATTTCCAGTTCCCAGATAAGGAAGCCAGAGCTCAGGAGGTTAAGTGCCTTTCCCAGGTCCACAAGATAGTCTGTGCTGGAGCAGAGATTAGAAGCCAGGTTCATCTGACTCCAAATCCAGTATTCTTCTCACTATAGCCTCTGAGCCCATTCAGTCTAGAGGGTACAATCCCAGCCTCCGGAGCCAGGCTACCTGCAGTCCTATTTGGGATCCACTGCTGGTTAATGGTGTGTCAACGGGGGTGAATTAAGTATCTCCTCTGTGCCTGAGTTTTCTCATATGTGAAAAAGAAGTATTAATAGTGTCTAGTGCCTGGGTGCAAGACGCTGCGTCTCACTTACTTCCCATCTCTTCAACTCAAAAATGAGAAAATCATAAATAATTGTACTGTGCCAGTATGGTGACAAGGGATGGATCTTACTTAATCTTGGTTCTAACTCTAAGATCTAAAATTCTCTTTACTGGAGACTCACGTCTCACCTCCTCTGGGAAGCCTTCCAAGATTATTCACAGGGGCTGTGTTTAGTGTCCTCAACCTATACTAGGGTAGCAGTTAATACCTGTTTGTATGTTGCTGAATAAATATATTTAAATGTCTTTTATGCTTTGACTGCTGCTATGAGATGCACAGCTTATAATAATATAAGAATATAATAATAAAAGCTATCATTTCTTGAGTATTTGCCATATGCCAGAAACTTAACCCTTTGATGCAAACTTTATTATTCCTGTTCTATAGAAGAGAAGACTGAGAGTCACAGAGGCTAATTTGCCCAAGGGCACACAGCTCTTTGTACGGAAAATGCGAAAAGAATATTTGTCAGATGAATGAATGGATGCATGAGGTATGCCCTCAAAACCACTGACGATCTGGAGAACAAAGCTTTTGTCTTTTAAGCTCCAGATCCACCAAGGAGCAGCTTGAATTTTCATCTCTTTGGGGACACTTGATTCCTTGGTGATTGAAGGAGCCGGAGCAGAAAGTGACTTCAAGCTGAAATCTCACCACTGGTTTCCATTCCTTAGGAAAACTAGATCCTCAAAGACCAATTCCCCTGGACACCTGCAGCTCTGTTTTCCATAAGCCATGTTCTCAAAAATAAAATAAAATCCTCAGAGTTTAATGGCTCTTCTCACACTCTACGCAAACCTTTTGCCTTCTACACCACTTGGCACCCAAAGGTGATATCAAACAAGCGAGGGGGGAGATTGAAGGGGGTGACACGGAGGCTCAGGGCACGAGAGAAAGTCAAGGTTCTTATTTCACCCGAGAGTCCCACACGCAATGGAGGTCTACCTGGTGAGGTAGGAGCCACGTCCCCTTTCTAGAAAAGGAAACTGCAGCTTGAAGAGGCCTGTCAAGACGATTAGGACATGGCCCCTGCCCTCAAAGAACCCCCAGTTCAATGGAGGTGACAGACGTGGAAGCCACAACCTATGACCCGAGGAGTGCCCCAGGCGTTGCAGGACAGTGATTATCTTAAGAAGGAAGGCCTCCCTTTGGGAAGTATTTGCAAACGCAGTGCAGTCGTGCCTGACAATGACGTTTGACAATGACATTTGACTTTGCCTCAAATCAGTTGTCTCGTGATAATACGCATCCTGATTTCTTCACCAAATACGGGAAAAGGACCCAGCACTTGAGGACTTTGCCGTGTGTAGACAAACGACTTCATATTTTTAAGCCCCAGTTTCTTCATCAGCAGAATAGGAATAATATCCTAATCCTTATTAGGATATTATAGTTGTCATTGTTAGTTCCCTAGCTGCCGCTGTGGAGTGGCCGGGAGGCTCCAGATAGTGCAATGTGCATCTAAAAGCACTGAGTCAGCCGCAGGGTCCCGAACCGTGCTGTGACTCCCGTTTATTTGTGCGGGGGTTTTAGTGTTGTTGTTGCCGCTGCTGAAGACTTGTCCCTTTATCTCTGAGTGACTAGATACTCTGTACTGATTCTTCAGGAAATTAAATCTTGTCCCAAACACCCATCAGCCCCAGAAGGTCTCCTTTTCCCTCACGTGCCTCGGAGAAGCAGAATTTCTCAAACTCGCCACTGTTGACGTCTTGGCCCAGACAATTGTTTGTTGGAGGGTGGGGGCAGGGGCTGTCCTGTGCCTTGTAGGATGTTTAGCAGAATCCCTGGCCTCTATGTCCAAATGCCAGGACCCCGCCCCCAGTTGTAACAACGAAAGTGTCTCTGGATGTTGCCAAATGTCCACAGGCCTGGGAGGCAAGATTACCTTGTTAGGATCACATATGGCAACCCACCCCTAGGAGGAATGCCGGGCTGGGGTGTCTGCTCCCATTTCACAGATAAAAAAAAAAAAAAAAACCTGAGACCCAGAACAGGAAGTAATCCATCCAAACTTACAAAAGGGCCTGAGAAACAAGAGTCCCGACTTTGAGTTCCAGAACTCATGTGTAGCGCTGCAGTGCCCTCCACTAAGGACATGCAGGGTGGGAGTAAGTCACAGGGACCAAAGCCTGGATCTCCCAGTCCCACCTGGCCCCCTCCCCACGCAGTCCCCTCCCCATGGTAGACTGCTGGCAGCCTGCGGGAGTTCCTGCTCCTCTTCCCCTCTCGCCCTCTGCCCTGCCCTCGCCCCTACCCTGCTTGCTGTGGGAAGGGGCTGCCCACTGAGTGCTGGGCTGGGAGTGGGCCATCACTGCAGGAAGGGTGACAAATGACAGTGAGGATAAAGCCCAGACTTAACCCTGCCCCAAAATTTCAAGCTTCAGGGGAATGCCCTGTCACTAAGAAGCAAACATCTGCGGGGGAATAAAAACCTCCAACAAGAGATTCCTGCGTTGCCACGTAAGGAAAGGTCTTGGCCAGCTCTGGACGACCTGGGGGAGTCGGGGTGGGGGGTGAGCACAGAGAAGGGTATTCTGCTTCACTCCCCAGGCCCCCCACTCCCCCTCTGCATCTTTCTTGGAAGGGCCCCTCAAAAGGCACCAAAATAGCCCCTCCCTCCTCCTTCGCCTCTCCGTCTCACTTGCCTCTGCTGCTCCCCTGCAGAAGCCCGGCCTGCAGCCTGTGCACGGGGCAGGGGTGTGTAACATTTTGTCTGAATAGGTCCCTATGTTCCCATAATTTATAGTGGTAAGTAATCTTATTTGCAAAGCAAGCCCTTACAGTTATAAAAAACAAGTTAATTGACTTGCATAAAAATCAAACATGTAAAAGTTTTCCATCTTAACACAAACAGCACACTGAGCCCGTTTGTACAATAGCTATGATGCAGTGCGGCCCGTGTCTGGACTACCTGGGACCCGGCCTCTTTCATAACCCAAAATGGAATCTTAAACCCTGACAAGGCCACATACCGATGGGAGTTACTGAATTTAGAGTCAGTCACTCAACTAATTATACGACGTTTTATTTTTTTCCTTGTGTCAATAAACAAACTTGGGTCTGACTTCTGACACTGAGACCTAGAAGCCAATTAAGAGGCGTTCCCAATATATTACAGGGTCTACAAACAAGGATGGCTTTTCTTGGAAAAGTGAACATCATGTTTCTTTTAATGAGTGTGAAAATATATGAGTTTCTTAATCACTGGCAACTTCGATGGAGTCCGAGACAGGGAAATCACTGACTCTGGGCTCGGCAGTGAACAGGGGCCAGATTCTTGATGGGTTTTTTGCGATGGCATCCTCTGGCGTGGAGGCTGCTGGAAAAAGGGCATTCGGTTGTGACATGCGAAGAGTCAGTGGCCAAAGTCTGCTTCAGAGCCCCAACAAAGGCAGGGAGCAGCTTTGCTGTGCACACTGCGGTCTTCTGCAGCGAACAATGAGACACCCCTTAGTGGAGTGAGGGAAGACGATAAACTTGCAGAGACGTACATTGCAAAGCGCTTCTCACAGTGTCACCCAATGGTCCCCATCCTGACAGCCCCATTCACAGGTAAGGGAAAGGGCGTGGGGAAGGAATATTTATTAAGTACCCATTAGGTTCTGGGTGTCTTTGCTTTCTGTACCCTCTTTGGCCCTCAGGTTATCTGCCAGCAAGATGTATTAATAACCATTCCTGTTTTACAGATGAGGAGGCCCAGAGAAGTAGAGTGACTTGGCCAAGGTCACACGCAAGTTAACGGCAGAGCCAAGGTCGGGCTCGTCCCACGAGCCCTATTACTGGCACGCTGGCAGGATGGAGCAGGCAGGATGGCCGGAGCTCTCAGGAACTCAGGATCAGGCACGGTCTGATGCATCCACACTTTTTGGAAAATGGCTCCACATTGAATCCCTACTGTGTGCCAGGCCCCACGTGAGGAGCTATAGGTACCAGGACAGTCAACACTGTTTCATGCAAGACAGGCTAGAGAATCCATAATGATCAGATCAGCAGAGGATCACACCTCCGCTGTGTTCTGATGGAGGTATATTCACAGAGGAAGGGCAGCCGGTTCAGCCGATGGTGGGGATGGAAGTGGAGGTGGTGGGCAGGAAATCCTCCTAGGAGCGAGTGAGGCTTCATCATCGACTCCAAATCCCCAGGTGGACAAGTAGGGAAAGAGCATCCAGGGATGGACCAGCACAGGCAGAGGCATGAGGAGAGAGAGCAGAGCGAGTACAGCCCATCGGGATCCCCCCAAGCTCACGTGGGTGGGAGGATGCATTCAGGTGGCCAAGGCTAGACCAGACACCTGAGATGGGGAGGGCCCACTAAGCGGGAAGGGGCAGGCAGGGAGGACTTAGCCGATACTGTTCTCTGAACCAGACTGTGCTGGTCATGGCTGGGCTGAGACAGACAGTTGACAATAATCAAACCTGAACTGGGAAGGCAGGGTGGCCCCCAGTGCCAGGGCTCAGGAGCGATGCTCCAAGGGAGCACGGTGATGGTTGAGAGCAGGGCTCTGGAGCCAGTCTGCCTGGGCTCAGATGCAGGCTGGGGGTGAACCGGGGCAGGAGACTTAACTTTTCTCCCCCCCACACACACACCTTGAAATATGATAATAGAGTACCTACCGCACAGGTTTGTTGGCACAGACTTGTAAGTTCATTCATATAAAACTCCTAGAAAGAATACCTGGCATATAGTAAGAGCCTAATAAATGTGAGATGCTGAAGAAGTTATCATTTGCCACCCTGCCCCCCACCTCGCAGGTTTTGTCACCATGGACAAATCTCTAAATCTCCCAATAACATGGGATCTGTGGGCTCTTGGCACATAGTAGGTGCTCAGTGAATAGAAGCTGTCATTGTTGGTGCTTCTGCAGTCACCATCACTGTCTCTGAAACAACGATGCTCTGCCTTCCCAGGGGAGCAGGATTCATGGCCACCATCCCCTCACCACGACCTGTCCAGGCAGGCTGACATGCCACCCAGGCAGGCAAGACAAATGGACTTGCCACCTACACGGAGCACACGTGCACACCAGGGGCACGTAGCCCAACTCGTTAGCACAACAGGGCTCCCTTCTTTTCGGCGCTGCTTCTCTGCTCTGCGTGTGCTTTGCTCGGAGTGGAGGTCCCCGTTATTTATGTTTGGAAAATGCATTCAGGGCAGTTCCCAGAAGCACTTACAGAGCTCTTATTTAATTGCTACTTTATAAACTCGCTGCTCCGAAGAGTGAGGGATTGATGGCCTGGCCTGGCACCTGGAGTGGCCTTGCTGCAAATGCTTTTCCGAGAATGGCCTGGGAGCCGTGCTCCCAGGAGCCCAAGGCCCACTGCAGCCCTGGCCTGCATCCAGCGCTGGAGGGCCCTGTAGGACTCGTCACCCTAATCCCCAGCTTTGGGACGGCAGCAGCTGCCAGTGTGGTCACACACACACACACATACACACACACGGAGACCCTTCATCAATTCAGGGCCAAGGGCTTTAGGGCATGCAGGGGTAGGAGAGGGCCTGTTGCTCACCATCCACCCTCCCCTTGCCACGGACCTGCAGAATCCCAGCCATGAGGCTGTCCCTGATACGGACAGGTGGGACACTGCTCAGTCCTGCTGAGCCCATCTCTTATTTGCCTCAGAGTCAGGCAGGCCTGCGCTTGTGTCCCAGGTTCCCCCAAGGTTCAGAACAAGTTATTTAACCTCACTGAGCCTCGGTTTCCTCACTTAAAAGTGCGGTTTCTAGATCCCATTTCTCAGCATCATTGAGGGAATGAAATGAAATTATTATTGTTCTACTCCTGGCATGTAGAAGTAGAAGATCAATAAATGTTATTTATTGGATTTCTACAGCCACAGAAATAAAGGATGAAGTGTCTTTCGTGAAGTGGTCCCAGAGTCATCAAGGCTAAACTTCCCATCCAGATGAAATATGGAACTTCGTAACGATCCCTCCTGTGTACGCAGCCACTGTGCGACTCCACAATAGAGTGCTTTATGGTTCCCAAAAAGCATTTTATGAGGCTTCTCTCAAATGACCTTCACTATCCATCAGCGTTTGGATTATGAGTCTCATTTCACAGATGAGGAGCTGAGGCTCGTGGAGGCAGGATGACTATTAGTTAATCAGTTTCTCTCTCCAAACCTTGCACGCTTTCTTTCGCGCCACACTACCTGCCCGCCCCCAGCTAGCCCAAGAGCCATTTCTGCGTCCAAGACAGCGCCCGACGATCCCCTCTCCTGGGCCCCCATCCTGTGCAGCCCCCTCCCACAGGGAAGAGGGCAGACCTGCATAGCCAATAGGCTGTGGTGGAAGTGACAGCATGTGACCTCCAAGGTAAGGTCGTAAGAGATGCTGCTTCCACCTTACTCGCTCTTGGATCACTCCCACGGGGAAAGCCCGTTACTGCGTCACAAGGACACTCGAGCAGCCCTATGGAGAGGTTCTCTTGGTGAGGAACTGAGGCCCCCTGCCAAAAGCCAGCACAAATTGCCCAGGCACATGAGTGAATCCTAGAATTGGGTTCTCCACCCGAAAACCAAGACTTCCGCCTCATCGTGATGGCAACCCCACAAGAGATTCCCAAACTAAAACTACCTAGTGGAGCTACTCCCAAATTCCTAACCCACAGAAACTGGAAAACAGTAAGTGCTTAATGTTTTAATCTGCTAACTTTTGGGGTAGTTTGTTACACAGCCGTAAATAACTAATACACCCCTCATCTCAACTTTGCCCTAGCTGCACCTTAACTCTTATCTTCCCTGCCCACGTGCATCCTACACAACACATGCACTTGTTTTAGACTAGACCAGGACTGTAGCTGTTATACATACCTGCTCCTTGTGCTTTGGCACTAACTGGGCTTTCTCTCTGGAAGCCCTTCCTGCCTTGTCTGCCTGGCAAACTTCTATTCATCCGTCAAAACCCAGTCATTGCTGTCTTGAAATCTTCTGCATCTCCAGGCAGAGTTAAGTCCCCTCTGTGCTCCTGGCTTTCTCTCTCTGATAACACTGAGCACATTGTTAGAATTATATACTCATCTGTCTCCCCTCCTGGACTGGGAACTCCTAGAGTTCTATTCATTTTTTTTTTTTTTCTCTCAGTATCTCGTTCAATGGTTTGGCACATAATAGCTGTTTGATGAAAATGTATTGAATCAGAAACGTTTGGGGGGAAAGAGGTCATTTTCGTTCAGTGTGCCAGCATGTGTGCATTTCACTGGCATACTGTTAGGCATACAGGAGGCGTGCCATAAATGTTAAGGTTGGCGCCTTTATTTCCTTCACCCAGTAAGCAGAGGGGCAGGCCTTGTTTGTGCAACTATGGCCCCACACCTTCTTCAAGCACCCCCAGCAATTCACAGGTCTGATTTTTCACTTGCTTTAAACTCTCCTTGAACTCTGTGGGCTGTTGATTCTTCACAGCCTCCATCCCTGCCAGGTCTCCTGGAATCTTTGTGTTTTTCTTTCATAAACCCTACTCATGGGTTTTGTGAGGTCGTGCGGCATTTACCTTCCCTATCTTCAGCTCACGGAGTCTCACTGAATTCGTTCGTGCATTCCTTCATTTGTTCCTCATTAGCGTGGGAGTTAGGGTTCGAGATGTACCATGCAGCCTAACTGCCAGGGTTCAAATTATGCCAGCTCTGTGATCTTGGGCAAGTGACCTAACTTCTCTGTGCCCTCAGTTGCCAAATATATAAAGTGGGAACGTAACAGCGTCTATGCCACAAAGCTGTGGTGAGGCTTCTGCTAGACACTACTGATCAAGAGCAAGACCTCAATGAATATTAGTGTTTATTCATTCAACAAACATTTCTTTAGTATTAAATGGGCCAGACCCTGTTAGATGCAGAGGAGAGTAATGTGAGCTTTCTGCATGCTGGAGTTCACAGTCCATGAGGAGACTGGGAAAGACACATGAGTACAAATAATGCCATGGAAGTTCTGCAAGGGAGGCCTGTCCTGAGGGAGCAAAGAGGAAGAAATAAACACCTTTGTTAATGAGGGAGTCAGCAAATGCATCACTGAAAACGTGACAGTTCACCAGGTACACAGGAAGGGACACATCAGGCAAGGGGACAAGCAAAGCATAGATACAGAGCAAAGGGGTGAGACAGCGAGGGCATGTTTGGGAAACCAAATCATTTGTAGGGACTGGAACACGGAGTATGCGTGGTGCACGCAGGTAAATGAAAGTGGAGAGACGGCTGCAGACAGCCTGCAGACTCCGAGGGCCTTCAGTGGCATGCCACTCAGGTGACAGGCACCAGGAGAAACGGAAGCATTTGAGGCTCTGCCATCCTTATATTTGTATTTAAGAAAGCTCACCCTATCTGTGACCAGCTTGGTGGCTACTGCAGTGGTCCAGGCAAGATGTGACGAACTACTATAAGAAAGAAAAGGGAACAAATTTGAAAAACATTTAGAGCTAAAGGTTGGCATGCGTTATCTATAAAAGGACAAATACTAGATATTTCAGGTTTTGCAGACTATATAATCTGCTGCAAATACTTAACTCTGCGGTGGCAAAAGCAGCCATAGACAATTTGCAGACAAATGAGCACGACTGTGTTCCAATAAAACTTTATATGATAAAAGGAGGCTGCACACCAGATTTGCCCCCAGCCCATAATTTGCCAACTCCTGATTTATAAAGTGAATGGACAGAAGTTGACGTCCATCCAAGATTGTAGGAAAAGTGCAGGAGAAGGAGGAGGGTGGAGGATTTCAAGAATCTCAAGTGGTCAATTGCTGGCCAGGACGCCTAGCAATATCTCACATCAAATTGTTTTCTTCAAAAATATAGAGATTGAGATTCAAAAAACTCCTCTATAGTGGAGAAGTTGTTTTCTGTAGCTATTGATGCCAGCCGGTAGGACTTAGGATCCTGCTCCGATCTTTGGAAAGATTAGAGAGCAACTGTGAAATATTGACCCGTGGTGTAACCTTGCACGTCGCCCAGTGCCCCATGCACAACACAGAACCCCTCGCTCCAGGCCTGGAGGAAAACCCAGAGCAACGATCGCCCAGCTGAGCTCCACAGCAGGGGAAGGGCTGGCTCAGAAGGCGGCGCACACATTTCGGCAGGCTGTCTGGAGTCATGCAAGAGCAGACTGCTGGAAAACTGCATGTGAATCTAATTTGGGGAAATCGTAAGTACCAAGAAAGCTGGCTATTTAAAGAAATCCTGCAGATAATTCTAATGTAAAGTGCCTACTATTATATCCTTCTGCACCATTGGTGAGAACATGAATTGGGGCAAAATTTTGGAAGGATGCTTGGATCATAGCTTTCAAATTTTAAAATACTCCTTTCCCCAGCGTTGCCACCTTTAGAAATCTATCACAGGAAATACTTGCAAGTGTCTATGCCCCAGGTATGCTTTTTGGCAGCATTCATTGTGATAGCAAAATTAAAACGCAAATGTTTATCAGTAGGGAAATGGCTAAATTATGGTGCCTTTATATTATCATAAGAAATACTACACAACTATGAAAAGTTTAAAATAGAATTGTAGAAATTGACGCAAATAGATAGTCCTAATTCACTTTTTCATAAAAAAAGGAAAAACAAGTCACAGTAAAATAGAAGTGATTTCAGTTTTGAAAACCAACTATGTAAGTGTCTGCATGGATGCATGCAATGTGTCCTAGCAGGGCCAGGATCAGGGAGAAGTAAGTGGGGCACCCACGGAGCAAAATTTAAGGAGGCCCTCACTCTCAGGCTCATGGAAGTGTCGACTCTGCGCTGCACAAGCTTGAGAGTGAGGGCCTCCTTAAATTTTGCACCCAAGGCCCGACCCTCATCCATAGAAAACTGTTCTGGTATGATAGCCAGATTATCTCTGGAGAGAAATACCGAGGGGATGACAGAGAGAAATCTTCACTTTTGACTTTATACTCTTTTGCAGAGCCCAGTTTTTTCTATAAAAATACATGAATTAACTGGCTTCTTAACAAAGCAGAATTTCCTTTTAAAAATCCTTCATTGGCCAGGTGAAGTAGCTCACACCTATAATCCCAGCACTTTGGGAGGCCGAGGCAGGAGGATCACTTGAGGCCAGGAGTTCAAGACCAGTCTGGGCAACTTAGTAAGACCCCGTCTCTACAAAAAATTTAAAAATTAGCTAAGCATACTGGCGCATACCTGCAGTCCCAGCTACTCAGGAGGCTGAGGTGGAAGGATCACTTGAGCCCAGGAGTTGGAGGTTGCACTGAGCTATCCTCGGAGCCACTGCACTCCAGCCTAGGAGTGCAGAGGGAGACAGAGGGAGACTCTGTCTTTAAAAAAAAAAAATAAGAAAAAAAATCTTCCATCAATTTATTTCATTAATAAATATAGATTTGCACAAGTTGAGTTTTTTCTAAAATGCATATCTGTGTATTACCCTAATAATAGTGACCATTTATTTATTAAGTGTAAATGTACCCAGTACCTTCATGATACTAGATAGAGTTGCCATAGTCGCACGTAACGGTAGCTTAGCCGAAGCGGAGCTGCTTTCTCTCACATAGCAAGAAGTCTGGAAGTAGAAGCAGTCACGGTCAGTGTGACAGCCCCACGATGCCATCGGGGACTCTATTAATTAGTCCGCTTTCGTAGGCCGTGCTGCCATAACAAAACAACCCCAGATCTAAGTAGCTCCCAGGTCAGCTGCAGCTCTGCTCCTGTTACCCTCTGTCTGCGCTCCAAGCTGAAGGAGCAGCCCCTGTCTGGGACTTGGGGCCTATCTCAAAGGTTTGCCGAGAAGACCCAGTGACATAATACAAGTGCAATTACCTGGCACAGGTAAGCTCTCCCCAGAAGTTAGTTTTCTTCCTTCCTGAGACTCCATTAAAATGTTTTGTAAATGAAATCCCGTTTCTCCATCGATGTGCATAGTCATCCCAGAGCAGTTCTGCCTTTATTTCTTCAACCTTATAGTTTTGCCAGCCCAAGAGTAGGGCAGACTGGATCAAGTTTTCCTAAGAGATTCCAGATGTCAAGGCTTGAAAAACCAAGAATACCGTGAACATTTTTGGATTATCTGATGCCTTGGCCTGATTATTATTTGGGGAGAATCCACCCTACTGTTGTCTTCATTCATTTTATAAATACCCGTCAAGGGTCTCCTTCAGTAGAGGGCCCGACTAGTGAAGAAGGGCCCCCCAAGCAGACCTGTGAGCAATGGGTCTGAGTGTATGGTACATCTGAAGCAGAGGTTTTGGCTAAGTTTGGGGTCTGTTTTGAAGATTGATTTGCGTGCAGAGCACTGTTCTAAACACCAGTGAATGACCAATGAGTCTGGGCCCTCAGACACCCATAGTCTCTTAAAGGAGAGATTTGTCATGTGTGAGCAGAGATATACATGCATTTGTTTGCTATCCCTGCACGGAGAGAGGAGTTAGGTGGGAAAATCCAATATATCTGTGGCAGGAATGAGGTGGGGAGGTGGGAGAGGCAAAGGAGTAGCTCCGATCGCTTTACGGATGATGCTAGATGCTGTGGCGGGTGTTGGGGCCGGGGGTGGGCACTCAGCATCCATTCCACGTGCTGTTGTTGATGGCACCCTGATTAAGTTCTGGGGGTCACCTCTCCCTCTTGGAAGCAGTGGGGCTTCCCAGTGATCACCATGAAAGGGTGCAGCTGTGTGAGATGCTGAGTCCCCCTGCCCTGTTTGGGGACGCAGTGTTTAGCAGCAACCTATGGCCAGAAGTGGCCTCATCCTTTTGCCCTAGTATGTCTTATAAATGTAATATTCTATGTGTGTCAGGATGTGAAGAAAGTTGAGAAGCAATTTGACCAAGGCTGGAGGGACTGTCAATCAAGGCATCCTGTCCTCTCCTGGTTGACAGGGAGAACCCAATCAAGGCCAATCGGCAATTCTCTTTCTAGAATTTGGCTCCAGAGCAGAGTGTCCAAGGCTAAGAATGGTGGGAAATGACTCTTTCCAGTGGCAGCCGCTGCATAATGCTTCATCCTGCTACTGACACCCTCCTGCCTGGCCCTGTGGCTTGTTGCCTTTTCTCTTATGAGCTCATCTTAATTTTTCCAACAGATTCTCTTTTTCACCTAAGTTAACCCATCGGTATCTGTTGCTTACAACCAAGGAATGCTAACCAATACCGTGGTCGCTGTGTGGGATGGTGTGTGTTTGCATGTGTGTCTGTGTGTAGTTGTGTTTTATATAACTTAAGGTCCCAAACACCCTTTGTACCATGAAAATTGAAGTCCCTCCTTGCCCTATCTCTGGCACCCCCAGTTTGCCTCCAGGGTGGGAAGGGACGTTTTTTCCCCACCAGGGTCAGAGTTCACCACTCCTGGCTGCCATGGTGGGAGGTCAGGAAGGGGTCCCACCCATCTTGGCAGAGGCCACTCAACTCAGGGTAACTAGGGGTGGGCCGTCGGGGTGACATAAGGAGATGAGCAATATAGCTGGTATTTACTATTGAAAGCACATAAGGGCAAATATTTGGCGAAGTGTTTATTTGCTAGTGGAACTTTTTAAATGGTTGAACGGAGCCCAAGTGTCGGCATGGGGAGTTTGATTAAAAACAAATTGAAGAAGTGTTTCTCCACAGTTGTGAACTTGGAGAGTTTCTGTTTCTTTGGCACTAGAACCCCACAGTGGGCTCAGTTCCTCAACTCCAGACAGCTGGGCGGGGGTCCCCAGCCTGGTGGGCTCCTTCTGCCTCCGTAGCCAGCAAGACCATGGCCTCATGTCCCCTCATCAAAACAGGATCCTGATGCCCTCCAGGCCCAGCGCAGGGCTTGGGGTGACGGGAGAGCATCCTCCACGCCTCTGGGCGTGATCTGTTATGGAGACGCCATTTGGTGAGGACAGCTCCGAGCATCACTTTCGAGGTGACTAACCCTCTGCAGATCCGGATCCATCCGTCTGTCTTTCCTTTTCTGTTTCTTATTTTTTTTCTCTCCAAGTGAAGTTTAGTGCTCATGAAATATATGTCGCTTGCTTTTAACCCCGAGCAGCTGGGGGAGGGAAGGGCAGAACTTTCTGTGCTCCGTGCTGGGCACGTCTTGACTCCTCATCGGGTTCACTCTCATAGCACAGGAAATTATCATCCCCATTTCACAGATGAGTAAACAGAGGCTCAAAGGGGAGCCATGGTTACCTGAAGCCATACAGTTGGAAGGTGACAGAACAAGATTTGAACCTAGATTTGTTGTGGACTCTAAAGTCCACACTTTTTTTTTACTTTCCCCTCTAGCATCCTCTTGCTTTAGCCTATGGCCATTGTGCTGAACATCCCAGACCAAGGAACCACAGCCTGCAAAAGTCGAAGGGGAAGACTGGCGAGGCGGGGACCCAATCCACCCATCAAAACCCCTGGTTCTTGGGAGGGATGGCCGTGCACAGCTTGGAGAGGGGAGGCTGCATTCTGAATGGCTAACTCCCTATTCAGCAGATCCAAAACCCCAGGCCTCCTGATGGGCACAACTAGCGGCCAGTCACTGTTGTCACCCCCCTCCCCAAATTTATTCTGCTCAAGGAAATGGGCCAACAGGGAGGAAAAGGCTTAGGCTTTCAGAAATTTGTCCTGTTGGCCCCTGGAAACATTCCTCCCTCCTAACCCTAACCTGGGCTTCCACGGCCACAGATCTAGGTATGTGACTGGGAAGAATTTAATACCATCTCTGAGCCTCAGTGGCTTCATCTGTAAGGTGGGGATAATCATGCCTCCAAGTGGCACGACTGAGTGTTAAGTAAGAGCACAGCCAGCAAGAGAGCGCTGGCACGAAGTAGTCACGCAGAGAAGTGTTACGGTCCCCACCTCCGCCCACCACACACAGGTACACACATTCCCACTGAGTCACATACGTGCATGCTCTGGTTCCTAAACGGGAGGGGAAAGTCCACACCGCTGGCCCAAGGCAGCTCCCCACACCCACCCCAAAGACTGAATAGTCAAAGCCAGTCCTTTACCCCTTGACACTCTGCAAACGGCAAGCAAACAAGACTACTCACGACAGGCAGCCCTGGCGTTCGGCCAGATTCCTGAGGGTGAGAAAAAATATCTCAGGAAATCTCCAGGGGACAGTCCCCAGAGAGAAACTGTTTTACTGAGGGACCCCTGCCTGGCCTCTGCTGTTCTGACCTGAGTCACAGGAACCCCCCTTCTGAATGACGCACCCCTGAACGCAGAACCTCTGTTTCCTTACAACAGCCTGGGATGGGCGTCCCATCCCCATCTCACAGAGGGGGAAACTGAGGCTCAGAAAAGGTGAGCAGTTTGTCAATTCCAATCTCTACCTCCCAAGACCGGGGCAGATCCGCATTTCTGGGAGGAGGCGTTTGAGAAAGCAGGCTGGGTGTTGCAAAACAATGTTATACTTGGAAAAAGGAAATATGTTTCATTTTAATTATACAAATTACCAAAAGTCAGACAAATGTTCCGTTGGGCATGAGTTAAAAGAAAATTAAGGACTATGTCTTTAGACAGCAAGAGTGAGCAATCCAACAGGAATTAAGTCAAAGCCACTCTCCTTTTTATAAAGAGAAGCCTTCTCCCGACACACACTCCTCCCCTCTTCCCTCCCTGCCCACCCCCAGGGGCACAATTGTTGTGAGGTTGTTTCACACGAGGGGGTGAATAAACAATGCGTAATGAAAATAATGACTTGCGTTTGTATTTCTCCTAGTACCCTTATTTGAGCATCACTACATCTCTGTAGTATATAGGTTTTATTTTCCACATAAAGAAGAAACCGAGAAATAATGTAATTTTCCCAGCATCACAGAGTGACTTAATATCAGAAAGAAACTTCTAGCCCAAGTGGTCTCTGACACTAAAAGCCCGGCCTTTGTGGAGCTGTAATCCCCTCCCCCTTCTGCAGTTTACCCTCCAGTCTCCAGTGGCCGGGGCGGGCTGCCTTCTGGGCTTCCTATAGTCTGAGCAGAAGGACACGTCTGGAAATGTAATGACACTGATTTTATAGATGTATGTGTGTGGACATCTATATGTGTGTACACATACATGTATGTCTGTGTATGTTACACAATATGTAGTTGAGTAACCTTACGTTGCATACATATACCTATATATATGGGTTTATATATGTGTGTCTGTATAAAAAACAACTGTTGAAAGGAGAAGAGAAGGAGGATAAAGGGAAAGGAATGCATAAGAGGAAGAGGGTGCCAAGGAGGAAGAGGAGAAAAGGAGACAGAGAAGTCGGAGGAGTCAAAAGAGGAAGAGGAGAAGGATGGGCGGGCGAAAGAATCACCGGAAGAGGCAACAAAGAGAGCGAAGGTGAAAATATCTCTTCTCAGCGCCATCGATAGCCCCATCGCTCTGAGCCTGTTAACTTGCCAGAAATTCTCCGGAGGCTCTGGGACAAGGGAAACGCGTGCTCAGCCGGCGAGGGCTCCTTGGAGCCTGCCTTGTCCCAGTGGCCGCAGACCCCAGCACCCTTGCCGTGCCTGCCAGAGGACGGAGAGGACACGGGAAGGGCGGGCAGACGTGGGGCTGATGGAGGGGGTGTCCTACCCTCCTCCCGAAGCCAGTCAGGGCACCCTCCAACTCTGACACCAGGTGGCCTCACATCCAGGTGTCCCCATGTCATCAGGTTCTCCCTGGGCCTGGCTTGAGCTGTGCCTTCCCTACCCCCACCCCCTGCCTCGTGCAGCTGGAGACATAGACTAGCAGCATCACCACGTCTCAACTTCCTCATCCATAGACTGGGTATTAAGAATCCTGTCTTAGACTGCACGGGCCACTATGTAACCAGGGACTGGGTGGCTGAAAAACAAGAGACGTATTTCTCACAGTTCTGGAGTGTGGGGTCCAAGATCAAGGCACTGGCAGATCTAGTTTCTGGCGAGGGCCAGCTTCCTGCTTCCCAGACAGCCATCTTCTTGCAGTGTCCTCATGTGAAGGAAGAGACAAGGCAGCTCCCTGGGGTCTCTTTTATAAGGGCACTAATCCCATTCACGGGGGTTCCACCCTCATGACCTAATCACCTGCCAAGGCCCCACCTCCTCACATCATAACATTGGGGAGTAGGTTTCCGCGTGAATTTTGAGGGGACATACACATTGAGTCTACAGCAAGTATCCACCTCATCCGTAGTTGTAGGATTGAATGAAGGTGCAGACACACCTGGCCCTCAGTCAGCCTCAACAGCTGCCTAGTTGTTGTTCTTAGTGTTACCTATGCTGATAGGTAACTTCCTCTGGCTCACACAGCTTGACCTTTATCACAGAGCAAGCTTCCTGGATTGTCACTCCGAGGACTGACTGTGCGCTGAAGACTAGAAGTGTTAAGTCCAGGGAAACCAGAAGTAGGATTTCTGGGATTTGGGGCATGACGATCGGGAGAGAGGCTGTACTCATCCAGATGACATTTATTGTAGACCTACTGTGTGTATGGTCCTCTCCCTGTGCCTGACAGTGCCTATGCAAATAAAGGACAAAAGAAAAGCACTCAACTCTCCTTCGCAACCTTTTCTCTTTCTTCTCCGTTTTAAAAAATTGCTCATGTATCTGTCTGTCTTTCTAAATAAACTGTTAGCTCCTTGAGGACAGGAGTTCTTTTATACCTCCCACAACACTTGACACAGCATCTGCTTAAGAAATATCTGGGAAAGAAGCCAACACCAAAATAATGAGCGTCCCAAATGCAGGTCTCCAATGGAGATGAGGAAGACCCCACCCTTCTCCCACCACCATCAGAAGTCGTGAGCAGCATCTTAGTCAAGTCAAAAGAGCTTGAACCGTGGAGGCTACCAGACTGGACTCTCTGAGTCAACGCATGATCTGGGACAAGTGCCTCAGTATATAAGTTTTTTTCCTCGTCTTTCAAATGACAATACACCCCCTACTTGTTGGAGAGATAAAACCAGAGAATCAGATGGTGTCAATTGGCCCATAGAATGGTACAAGCATCCCCCTTCTTCTGTGCCTTTCTCTAGATGACAAGAGGACAGAGCCCAACCCCTTCCACAAACTCACGAAGATAAAAGGACACTAGGTTCCCCCAAGGGGTAACTAGCTTCCTCCTACAAGAAATGTATCCTCTCAGAATTTTGCAGGAATTCTTTAAGAGTATATTGTTTTAAGTCAATAGTATTTTCATAAAATAATAACAGTACTATAATGGTCACTTTACATGTACATCATATGTCATTTAATCTTTGTCTCAGCTCTGTGGAGTAAGTGTCTATAGCCCCATGTCACAGCGGAAGAAACAGAACTCTGAAACACTCACCCAAATTTGCATGGCTCATGGTGAAGGAGCCAGGCTTTGAACATCCCCCCCATCCATCTGTCTGACCCTAAAGTATATTCTCTTTTTCCTCCACCCCATGGCTTCTGTCCACAGATGTCAAAATAACTGGTCATTCTCATCAGAAGCTGCAGTCAGAAGAGGAATAAAAACGGACATGGGGCAGGATATGGGGGAAAGGAGGCCGAGAATCCTTTTCCTTTCTAAAATGAGTAGAAACATCCGTAGTCCATTTTTCACTGTCTATTGCATCATAAGAACACAAAGGCCTCAGCCAAACCCCTAAACATTTAAGGAGTAACAGAACTCCAGATTAAACTAATATCCACGTTCAAACAGTAGCTGCCACAGGGCAATTGCCAAGTTATTTCTACCCTCATGAGAAAGGAAAGAAAGAAGATATTCGCCAGGACCTTCTATCTGGAGCACTGAAACCAAATCCCACCAGGGCAGTGCCATGCTGGAGAGCTTTAGCACAATCAAAGCTTTTCATGTTTCAACGGAGCCCGCTCCTTTCTCTCTGGACTCCCGGCTAACGGCTTCCCTCCAGCGACAATGAATTGGTACCAAAGTGATCTGGACTGTTTTGACACTAAGCATCAATTCCACAGACTCGGTTTTCATCGACAAATCAATTATTCTAGCTCATTACAAGGCCGGAGTGAGTTTTCCCATCAGAATAGAAACTTTCGTTCACTCTGCCTTTCGTTTGCCCAGGAAGGAAAAACAAAGAGAGGAGGGCAGGAGGGAGCTGTGGTCGAGTTATTACAGAGTGCCCACATGTTTTCTCCCTGCGACAGAACCCAGAGAGATGAAATGTCCCTGCACCAAGTATGCAGAGTCCCGGGAGGAGGGTTCGGGCTTCCTAAGAGCAGCCCGCTATGTCCCCATCTCAGAGCCACAGAGAGCTGTCCCCCACACAGCCTTCAGACTAGCAGGGAGAGAGGAACAGGTCGAGTTCCCAGGAAGTGAGATCAAGCCACAGAGGACGGCCGTGAGATGAAAGCCACCCTCGATCACCAGCCCTTCTCCTGCAAGCAGACAATCACCCCAACACTACGTGCAGCCCATCAGAGAGAGCGCCTGCTGTGCACTGGGACCCAAGACAGGTGCACCCTGTCCCTTACGATGCCTTCCACTGACAGCCAGCGTAAGAAGCATAGTCCAGTGCAACAAAGAACCGCTCTCTGCTCATTCCCAGTCCATGACCCCTAGGACAGAACCTCTGGGCTCAGTGTCAAGGGAGGCTGCTCTCAGGAGAAACTTTTTTTTAAATCAATAATGTGAATCTTATTAACGATGGTTTCTACTTTAGTTTGGCCATCCAGAAGCTCAGAGACAAATTAACTAACCAACTTCAATAACGGTGCGAGAGTCCAAGCTGTGCGTGTTTTGTGTACTAACACAGCCTTAGCGTTATATTTCTGTTCAACTCTTAGTTTATTTTTGCCACGATTTCTTTAATATACTACATCTCTTTTAAGGAGCTGTCTTATCTCCTTTCTGGAAAGAAAAGAAGTATAAGGGACCAAACCAATCCGTCATTAAATAGATAAATAAAATACAAAATTTGGTTTTATTCTCACAAAAGCCTGTTGGGACAGTGACCACGATTCTTGTTTTGGTTGAAAAGATTCAGGCACAGAGAGCTTAAGTAACTTACCCAAAGTCACGCAGCTAGTAAGGGACATAGGATGCTAACTCAAGTTTTCCTGCCTTCAAAGCCCATGCTCTTTCTGCTGCCCTGTGCCCTGTGCCAGTTGGTCCCCCCATTAAGCTATCCCTGGTCTTCCTCCAGGAGATCCAAGAGGTCTCAAGACCCTTCAGAGTCCAAGAGTAGAGCCATAGAACCAGCTACTGCTCCCATCTTCTCCCCTTTCACCAGGACAGGACGAGAGGACACAGGTGCAGGTTCCATCTCCCTGTCGTCCTCCTCAGCCCAAGCCTGGCCGGTCCTGAGCCGGCATGTCAAGGGCTTGGCGCCTTCGTTTTGGAGCCCGCGTGTGCAGGAGGGAAGCTCATGCATGTGTTTCTGATTTGCATGCATCCCGCCTGGTCTCCACAGAGCCATTCCAAGTCCCGAGCTGTGGGAGACTTTTTTTTTTTTTTACACCCTCCCCCCTTCTCTTCCTATCCCTTTCTCTCTGACAGCTTTTCTCTTTGAATCAGAGAGCTAGACTCTGCCAAGTGAAAATGTAACTCAAACCTCAAAGGGCTCACCAGCGGCTAGAAACTTATGCGGCACGATCGCCCCAGAGATGCCGGACTCAGCCGTCAGGACTCCTGCTGGGTGCGGCGCTCAGTCTGCCAGAGCATGGGGGGAGACGGCCCTGGGGTCTGGGTATTTTTAGCTGATAATGTTTCTAAATGTCCTTGTGCCTTGCACCTAGAGGTGGGGTGATTTCTCCACTTTATAGGCGAGGAACCCAGATTCTAAGAGTTAAGATGACCCTTTCATTTATTTAATGCCTACTGTGTGCTAAATGCAATAATCTGCATCTCATTCCATCCTCCCAGCTACCTAGGGAGGCAGGTGAGAGGGCAACACCTCGGGGGTTCTAAGATGTTGCTATCTTCCCTTCATCACGCAGCTTCTAGGAGGTGAAGTCGGAGCTCAAACCCAGGACCGTGTGATTCCAAAGACATTTTTTTCCACCATGCAGTGGGACATCCAGAAAAAGGGGGGGACACCTCAAAAGCTGCTAGCAGGGAAATGGGTATGCACATTTGAAATCACCCAACATTCCTCCCTGAGCACCATAAAGAAACAAAACATCCGCCAAGCTGTTGTCTGCCTTCCTGCCAAGGTGGAATTGAGTGTTCCCAGCAGGTGGGCTTATTCAGGAATGGCTTTCTCAAGGAGGTGAGTCCTGGGCCGCACTGCAGAGGATGGGGGCAGCAGCCACTAGGGGCAAGCTGTTAAAGTGAGCAGTGTTTGTCCTTGAAACCTCTTTCCTGAGTCCCCCACCACCACCCAGACTGGCTACATAATTTGCAGGCACAGTGCAAAATGTGGGGCCTCGTGTTCAAAAAGTATTATTTTCCAAGATGTCGATGGAAGAGTGTTAAACCAAGCACAGAGCCCTGTACAACTGCTCAAGTCCTTCTGCATGCACTTACAGATCTGGGTGGCCTGGGAGCCACCTTCCAGATCGCCCCAGAAGCCCAGAGGGAGAGCAGCGTGCACAAGGCTCTGTCGTCCATAAGTGACCCAGCAGGGACCATCATCAGCGTCCCTGTCTCCTCATCCAGGGCTCTCTCCAATTATGCCATTGCTGCTAGTAGCTGCCACCCCCAATGTGATCTCAAGCAGGCTTAATAAATACCTGTTGATTTAATTCCATTGAAAAAAGTGGTGACATTCATTCACAACCAAGTGCAAATAATCAGTACCAGTTCAAACTGTGACCCTCACATAGGGATTTTCACAGGGATCAAAGCCTTAAGCTCAAGAAATACACTTCCCTTGGTGGCCTTCCAGGCATCAAAGTGTAGCTGGGGAGTGGGTGCTGGGGACAGAGGAGAGAAGGCATTTATCTGCCCCACTTCTTGGTCAGGCCACTCCCAGAGAGGCGATACAGAGAGAACCCTGGTGCTAGAGCTTAGGGACCCCTGCTAGCCTCTCACAGTGGCTCAAACAAGCACTTAATTTTTCATCATGGGGGGCTCACTCAGCAACTGGCCGCTGCACTCTTCATCAAGGCCAAAGGTCCCTCTGTGGGAAGCTCGGCCCACCACAACTTTGGCTTTTTGCCCCAACCTCAGTGTGGAATCAATTCTTTCCCCAAACAGGACATGAAGATGGAAGGAGAGAGGGAGGGAAAATGGGATGGAGGGCAGATGCAAGGAAAGGAACGGAGGAAAGAAGAAAAGGAAAATATTTATTTTGCTTTTAACAGATTGTAAACTTCTTGAGGACAGGGACCATAACTGTCTTGTTGCCCCAGAGCCTAAGGCAACCAAGGCAGCCAGTACAGTGCCTGATATACTGTAGGTGCTCAATAAATATTGTGGATGGGTGGATAGCGGGTGTGTGGATGAGTGGGTGGATACATGGATATACGTGTTGATGGATGGACACATGGACAGGTGAGTGAATGGATGCATTGATGGAGAGTGGCTGGGTGGATGGATGAAAGGGTGATGGACAGTTGGGTAGATCAATGGGTTAATGGATGGATGGGTAGATAGATGGACAGGAGAGTGGGTGAAATGCTAGGCCCTGTGTTAGATGCTTTTGTGTTTATGTCTTTTTATTCTCCAAACATTGACTTGAATTCTCTCTGAACAAAGCAGAGGTTTAAACAACCAAATGATCTCTCATCAGCTCTGTGAAGTTCAGTATTCTGATTATCCTGTAATTCCTATGACTCTGAGAGGCTAAATATCTTGTGCAAGGTCATCTCTCTTCCAACCTCAGTGTGGTTATGAAGGGTCCCAGCCAGAATCCAAATCTCAGTCTGCCTGAGTTGACCCAAGGCTCTCTCCACCGCACTAGCGTGCTAAAGAAGCTGAGCATTTACCCGGGGACACCCCAAAGCATATTCTGTTCACTCCTAACCCTGAACCTCTGAGCTCCATCATCGGCTCCACCTGCAAGGACACAAGCACACTCAACATCTTGTCTAATAACATTCATGCACCTTCAGACATCATGTTTCTTTTCTGGACTATTCCAACTAATTCCTCCCGTCCCTCAGAGATGAGCTGACCAGGCTGGATCAGGCGGGGCATGAAATCCCTCTAACACAAAACCAGACCACATAAGGGCAGTGTCCCTGAGATCTGTCAGGTGAGCTTTCTGTTATCCTGTTCCTGATCCTGATCGCCACCCCAAATGCACAGAAACACAAAATTATGCACACACAGACCCCCACTGAAGAACTCCTGGTCCACTTCACTGTGCTGGGTTTTCACCTCTTTGTGTGTGTCAACTCTTCATAGTCCAGTATGTAGTCTGTGGATTATCCAAAATGGCTTCCGCCCGCTCTCATTTCTCCTTATCACTATCAAACCATTGCACAATAAGGTGTGTGCTCAGGCTCCACAAAGTCACACAAACTGACGCTACCCTTGTGAGCCTGGTAGGCAGCTTCTAAGACTGCTCCTGATGGTCCCTGCCTATAATATAATTCCCTCCCCTTGAGCACGAGCTAGATCTAGTGACTTACTTCTAGCAAACAGAATATGGATGTCCCTTCAAGACTAGGTTACAAAAAGATGCTGGCTTCTGCCTCGCTTGCCTTCCTTTGCCTTCTTGCTTTCTTGCTGTCATGGGAGCCAGCTGCCATGTTACAGACCGCTCCGTGGGGAAGGGCAGCCTCCAGCCACCAGCCAGGAAGAAACTGGGGCCATCAATCCAACAGCCTGGGAGGAGCCACCTCCTGCCAACGACCTCTTGAGTGAGATGGGAAGCAGGTGCTCCCCCCGTCATGGAGACTTGAGACGATGACAGCCCCAGCTGTAGCCTCAGCATCAGTGATCTGGGGCCACATGGCTCCGCCAAGCCACACCTAGATTCCTGCTCCACAGAAACCACGAGATAATAAAGGTTTGTTGCTTTGACCACTAAGATTAGCTATAATCTATTATGCCAGCATAAATAGCTACACCAGCATAGATAACGAATACTAACAACTAATCTGATATCCTCTTGAGTATCTGCTCTTTGCCAATGATTCTAAGGGAAAAGAGATTAAGATCCAATCCATACCCTCGAGATATTTTCAGTCTGTGAGTCAGCTAGTAAAAACAGATCATTCTAATGATCTGAATAAATATCATGATAAAGTTATGATACATGATCAGGTAATTATCTATACATTGACAGAGTAAACAAACAATAAAAATCCATTGGCCGAAGCAAGTCACATGGCCTCACCCAACGTTAAAGGGAGGAGAAATGTACTCCACCTCTTTGGTAGGAGGAACTGCAAAGTCACATAACTAAGGTTATAGACACAGGAAGGAGTGAAGAATTTAGGGCCCCAAATTCGATCTACTGGAAAGGGCCACTGCAGTTTAGAGGAACAAACAAACGTACATTTAACATATGCATAAAAAAGAGACTGGGAAGAAATGTGTCAAATGCTGACAAGGGGTTGCACATGATTCCTATTCCTTCTCTGTATTTTTTTTCTATCTCCAAATATTCTACATTGAGCATGTTTACATTTAAAGTAAGAAAAAAAATGTCACTAAAAATATGAGAAGCGCTCTTGCAGCATGAAGAAAGGAGAAGTGATTTTGGGCCGAGAGAGCCAGAGATGGTACCTAAAGGCGGGTAACGTAGAGTTGGCATTGAAGAATAAGAAGTTCTGCAGCAGAGAAGGACAATGACAAGGGCATCTTAGATCCAGAAAACAGAACAAGCCACTAACCCAGGAATAGGGCTTGCCTTAAAGCTGTTATGACAGAAAGTGTACCTTAATCAGGTGCACAGAGAGGTAAGAGACCAACAGTGGTGAACTCACCTGGTTGAGAGTAGGGAGGAAACAGAGATTGTCCAAGGAGTCTCAAATATCTGAGATCAAAGGGACATTAGAGAGCACATCAGCCCCTTCATTTTATTCACTTGAACCATATGAAATTGCTGATATTTGATCATATTTGACCTAGGAAAATAGCAATTTCATATGGTTCAACCTAATACCAAGGAGAAAACTGAACCCAAAAAGGGAGAGTGATTTTTTTCAGTTACAAAGTGAGGAGTTGCAAAGCCAGGACATGTCCAGTGCCACTTAAGGACTAAAGAAAAGGAAGATGAACCCAACACATTTAAGCTCCTCTATGAGTGGGTCAGATAAGGGCAGGTTTGGCGAGCAGCATCTCAGAGCTTCAGAAGTGCTAGCTTGGAGGATTTTACTGTGTGCACACTGTCAGCTCCTCGTAAAGAAGGGACTTAATGTTCACTGCCATCCTCCGAAAGCAGGTGCCTCTGACTTTGCCTTTAAAGATTTTCTGCAGATAGGCATGAGGTGAGCAGGATCGTGCAAGTTCCTTGTGGCCAGAAACAGCATCTCATTCTTTGCTGTGGTGTCCACTTGTCTTAGCACAATTCTAGGTACGTGGTCACTGTTCAGTGATATTTGCTAAAGCCAGTGCCTGCTATCTCCTCCCTTCTACCCTCCTAGGCCCTGGGGTTTCAGCCAAGTGTCACCTCCTTTGTCTCCTACTGTCCCAGGGCAGAGGAAGTCTTCCCGATCTTGCTCTGTAACTTTTATTGTTAGTTAAGAAACTTTCGGTGGCAGGGGGAGGGGCCGGGAGCAGCAGGGATAGGGATAGGGTAGCCGTGAAGGGGTCTGAAGCTCAGGGGTGGCTCCGCTGAGCCACTTTTTATATTGCATTTGGAAAACACAGGTTTTTATAAGAAAACAAGGGGCAAATCCATCCCTATCCAGGGGGGATTTGGGAGCAAGCATTAGCCTCCTAAGAGGGTTCACAAGTTTATGCTTAGTCTCTCTCTCTCCCTCTTTCTGACACACACACGCACACACGCACACACACACCCCTTTCGTATCAAGCACCAGGTTGAGTAGGTCAGAAAGGAATGGTACCATTGTTCCCTGTTTATGCCTGCTTTTCAAGAGACTGCCCCAGAAAGTCACTTCTCTATCCTTCCCCTACCTGAAAATGAGATTAGAACTTGCCCTTGATTTTGCCCCAGGACCAGTCCAGCTCAGAATGCTCACAGCAGGGCCATTCAACACGCACTAATCATTTCTTCCTATCTTCCCATGAGATTATAATACTCTGGGCTCTGGCTCCTGGTACAGCCTGACTGTGTTAGGCCCCGACACTCCCCAGCCACTGCGAAATACCCTGGAAAAAACAGATCCTGGAAGAAAAGATCTCCTTAAGGAGCTGTAGCCTCACACTCCTACTAATATTTCACCAAAGTTATTGGCGGGGATGGGGGCAGGGAGCACAGGGACTGAGTCGACCTGGAAGGAGGCAGATCTGGAAGTTGCCTTCCCAGGTCCTCTGCGCGTGTCAGGAGACCTCTGCCCTAAAGCAGCCTGCTCATGGGGGGACTCCGGCCCTTGAAAATTCAGCCTCCCCCTTGACAGAGTCAGGCTAGAAGCCCAGCAACACCCCAGTCCCTCAGAACCCCAGCTGCAAAGTCTCCGACCCTCTCCTGAAGAGGAACTTTTCAGCTTCACCTGTTAACCTCCGGGGAAGAGAAGACTGCACAACTCCGAGTTACCTCCAGCCAAGCTTCGAGGCTCGGGATCCACTTGCCTCTCCCCACCCCCCTTCCCAGCTCTTGTTTCCACCAAACAGAGCTGCTCCTGAATGCAGCCTGCAGCACTAAAGCCTCCGAGGAGAGGCTGCTTCTCTGATTCTTCCCAGCTGTCAGAGAGGCTCGCTAAGAACAACCGTCCCCAAAATAGCACTTGGGACGATTTAGGTGTGGCTCAGCACAGAGGCAGGTGGATGGACTAGGTGACCTTTGGGGGTTCCCTCCACTCCTTGAGCACCTCATTCGCTCAACAGAAATATCCTGAACACCTACTATGTGCCAGGCACGATGCTATGTGCTAGGGAGGCAATGACGAGTGAGATGCATGGAGCTGTCAGCTCAATGAGTAGACCACACCCCACCTCTGTCCGCAGCCCCTCATCTGTGGCAGTCCGAGGCCGTAGGTTCTGCCTTTGTGCCATGGCACTGTGTTCAGACCTCTGGCCCAGCTTGCAACACCATTTGATGCTTACCTGTCTCTTCAGTAGCTCTCCGTCTAGACTCTGAATTCCGGAGACAAGAATCGTTTCTGTATCCCCAGGACATGGCACATCGCCCAGCCCACTGTAGATGCAGAATAAAGAAAAGTGGGCGGGTGGATGGACGAATGGATGGATGGGTCTAGTACTGCACATTATGGAGATGTTGGCTAGTATGGGTTTTCTTCCGTCTCCTTTCTTTGAACCTCATTTGGTTTGGCTCTACTGTACCGTGTCAGCCACATGAACATTAAATATGACATCTAGAGTGAACATGTGAGGGAGGGCAAGGACGGCAAAGACAGTGTGCGGCATTCATACTGAGGCTTCTCACCCCGACACCAATAGCCTTTTTCCTGCTAAGTCCACACATGCCCTTGGAGTTCTTGGCAACACAGGTCCAGGGACACTAGCAGCCAACCACGGGAGGTGTTAGGTTTGCTGAAGCTTATTTGTCATCTGTGACCTAGAAGATCAGGCTTGGCCAGGCAAGGTTAGATTCTGATAGGTCATGGAGATCAAATGGCAGGTGTGAGGCTTCCGAAAGGAAGTCCTATAAGGGACAGGCCTTTCATATTGGAACTAATACAAAGCTGTGCTTATACTGCATTAGCATTTTCATTCAGATGCTGGTTAATGATTTGGTCCTATATGGTCCTGTATGAATGGATGGCTTACTCACCTCCACAAGGACGTCCGAAATTCCCAAGCATGGAATCTCAGAATTGCTAAATCCAGGCCCAAAGAGGATCAAATTCTAATCATGTCACCATCTCACCCAGAACCTCCAATGGCTCTCCATCGCCCACAGGACAAAACCCCGGCTCCTCAGCAAGCCCTTCCAGACCCTCCATAAAACCCGAGCTTCAGCCACAGTGGGGTCTACTGACGAGCCCCGTTCCACTCCTAGAACTTTGCCTTCACGCCCTCCTTCCCTAGGAATGTTCCTTCCCCATCTTCACCTAGTTTCAATCGGCCCGTTCTTGTGACCACATGGAAAAATGCTTCCAATTAATGATTCCTTTTTAGCAATGAATGCAAGAATGTATGCTTAATATGATGGCATATGATCTCTCACTAGCTATAGAGAAGTCATACCCAGGGGAAAAGCTAGCAAGCAATGCAGCAAAATACCAACAAAATTTTAGTCACTGGTATGAAATGTGAGTGACTTTTCTTCTGTTTTCTAAATTTTTCTAATGTAGTTCTATTGCTTTTGTGATGAGATCATTAGATTCAGCTATAGGATGGGTATTAAGCTATTTCCAAATTTTATATTTCTGTCACAGCCCAGTCCAAATGCTGTCACCTCCAAGATTCTTTCCCTGACTATACCCCCACCGTCCTGTCCCATAAGACACAGGATCTTCCCCTCTGTGTTCCACAGTCCTTCGTTAGCGTCTGTTAAAGAAGTAACCAGGGTTTGTCTTGAATCAGAGATGATTTAATACATCCCTGTCTCCAGCTTTATAATGGAAAGCCATTATTTTTGAATTAAATAAATAAAAGAATGGTCATGTTTTAAGCCTGTACTGAGGTTAGAAAATATAATATAATATAAATTGTTACATCCTCATTACTACTTTTTGATCCATCTCAATTATTCTCCACCCCACCCCTTCAATTATTCCAATCCCAGGCACTTATTTGGCAAGCAAAATGTAGGGACCTTCAGGGTGGGAACTGCCCAGATCTTCTAATGCTCATCATTTAAAACAAGTAAAGTCGATCACTTAGGTAATTAATTTATGGGAAATATGAACATGAACTCCTGGCTGCAAGCTGTACCCTTATCTAAGGGACTTAAGCAAAGCATTCAGCCAGTTGGATGAAGAATTGGGTGTGCCGATGCCACTGACAATAGTAAGAGAATGGGCCCTCACTCCCAACAGAGACTGTGCAGAATTACCATCCGACTCACACAGGTACAACATAATTGGTGGAAGATTATTTGTTTGAACTTGCAAAATGGATTTCTTAAATGTTTGAGCTGGTGCTAGAAGTGTTTTCAAAGTGCCTGCATACTCGTCTTAAACACATACATTATTAAGGGATTTCATTTGACATTTAACAATTTTGTATATTAATATTCCCCTCTTTCCCCTAAATGGCCTAATCCATCTAAATCCATAGCATCAAAAGTCATTACACAAAAAGAACAAGATGTTGCCAGAGCCACTGTGGCCTAGCATTGAATTTGCGTGAGCTGAGATGATTCAGACAGATTTATATCCTGTTATTTCCTGAACTCAGAGCAAAACCTCACAGGTTCAAGACTTTGAAAGCATTTGTCTGAGCAATCTCACTTCATCACTTTGAATGAGATGGAGTTTCTGCCATCTGCTTAAGCAGGGATGGCTTCATAAGAAGGAAATCTCTCTCTTTCTCTCTTTCTCTCTGTGTCTCTCCTTCTCTCCCCCTCTCTCCAGCTGAATATGTGAACACCAAGATAAATTCCAAGGCCCGTGGCCACTGGGAAGACGGGACCTTTACTCAGTCTTCCTTCCTCTGGATAATTTTCTTCCTTCTACCTCTTCCCTGGGTTCCCATGACGTGGAAAGAGAATTGCAGAGCATGTAGGTGGCACTTTGGATTCTGAAATCATTACTTTGTTCTTCTCACCAGCAAATGACATAAAGCTTTGGGCTAGAGTGGTAATTTTAATCACTTTTGAGTCACACACACCTCTGAGAATCTGATGAAAGCTATGTACTCTCTCCCTAAAGAAAATCAGATACATGCACGTGTGCAAAGTTTTGCTTGCAAATAGAGGTCGTTCTCAGGGTGGATGGGTTCCCCAAGGATCTATGAACCCCAGCTTAAGTATTTCTGATCTAAATAACTAACACTTGCATAGCCCCTTAGTTTACAAAACATTTTCGAATCTTTCTCCCGCCTGACAACTTAGTAAGGTTGTCGCCTCTCTCACTTTCACACAAATGTATTGTCAACCGGGCTTATGAGAAATATGTTGTGACTTGCTGCTCCCAAATCTTAATTTCACTCCTGATGTTCAACTGCACTTTGAAAATTCAGATTCAATTTGTTATGTTTGTAAAACTAATTTGTTGCTGTTAATTCCTCGGTGCTGTTTGTTTTTGTTTTACTATTGACATGGAAAGATCACAGGCTGCATTCAAAGGGCTGCCTGGAAGCTGGATGCTGCCATCTCCAGACATCGAAAGGAAAGATTCAGAGGATTTGGTGAGTCGTGCCAGGATTCTCATTCGAGCTGGGGTGGGAGAGGGGGTTGCGGAGAGCGGGGGTATCTCGGAAGGCATTTCAGTAGACCTATTGTTTCCATAATACGAACTACAAAGAGTCAAGCTTACAAAATCTTCTAGACTGGTGGCACTGAGCAGAAGACAGAGTGAGAAAGAATTGCAGAGAGCAGGAGAGGTCTTTTTTTGTTTTTAAAAATGGTGTCTTAACTGCTGAGATAATGATTTCAAGTGTGTATCCTGATGTTAGTTTCCTAGGCCTCTACCTTTGAGTGGGCGGCTATGAGAGTAAAGAACCCAGCTGTTTCATCAAATATCTCGAATTATTAATAAATCCTCAGAACAAAAAGCAAGGATGCTGTCACATGCGAAGCATGAACCTGGCTGGAATCCAGGCCTCTCACCACCTGGAGGAACCTACTAGACCACTACGTACACATCGTCTGATGCCTCCACTCCAAACAGCTACCCCGTCTTTGCTCACTGCATCCCAGCCTTCTGCCCAGTTGGCTGACGTGGTTAGGGCCAGAATGACAAGTTGGCACAGTGGCACAAGTTGGCACAGAATGACAAGTGGACGGTGTGAAATCTTCCTGGCATCTTTACCTCCAGCCTAAGAAGGAGCAAGCAGGACCAGAGCTGGCCTATGCAGCACTTCTGTGTGACTCAGAATAAAATGCCCCCTCTGGAAGAACTGATTAAGGTGGCTCCCCGAGGCTGGCCCAGCCCCACGGGCACAAGACTTGGTAATCAGAAGAAGGACTGAATTTCAGCCTTTGCTCTCCCCCAGGCCTGGAGTTTTTGATCAGTAAATAGACTGAATAACCAGGCAGCAAGCCTTCCCTTCAGGACTCAGTCCTTCTTCTTGCGGTGGACTTAGGCCTATAAGCATGGCAGCCCACGACCCCAAACAGGGAGGAGGCCAAATGGCCCCAGGCTGGGATTAGATGCTACCAACCCTGCTCTTCCCTGTTGCTGTTACTGACTTGTTGTCATGCATTTAGTTAACAAATACTTAATGAGCCCATTCCACATGCCAACTACATGAAGGGCATCGCATAGGTTTTTGTTTCCTTCTTACAAAATCTCAGCAAGATAGCAATTATTATTCCCATTTTATAGGGAAGAAAACTGAGGTTCCAGGGACTCAGTCATTTGCCCAAGGTCATACAGCTAATAAATGGCAGGACTGGGATGCACACCCGCTTTTGTCTGACTCCGCACTCTCCTATGGACCCGTCCTGTGCCTTAGTGGTTGTCAAACCCGGTTGCATGCTAGAATCACCTGCAGAGCTTTTAAATCATAAATCATACCTTTACCTGGGCCTTGCCCAGAGATTCCAATTTAATTGATCTGGGGTGGGGTCAGGCACCAGGGTTTTTGCTGCTGTTGTTTGAAATCTTTTCTAGTGATTCTAAGAGGCTGCCAGGGCTAAAAACCACAGACTTAGGAGAATTACTCACCCTGGTCAAACTCAGCCTATGTCCTTCCAAATATCTGAAGAGATAGTCTACCAGAGAGTGAGATTTGACATGGCGTCAGACAGGATTCCCATTTCCAAAATGTGACCCTGCTCCCTGCTACTCCTTGGGACCTTGAACTTTTCCAGTGTCTCCTTTTTTTAATATGAAATAATACTTACTATTCTGATGCATCTTAGTGGGTACTAGCTGCCAACCAACTAATTACAAGAATGGGATATTGAAAAGGAGAGTGATACAGTGGGAAAATCCAGGGATAGGGAAACTGACAGTAGAGGAGACAGGCATAATAATAATAGTACAATAATAATAATAATAATAGTAGTAGTAGCTAACCTACTTTGAGTGCTAATTACATTCCTGGTCCTGTCTTAAGCATTTTACAAGTTTTAACTCAACTGCCCTATGAGGTAGATATATCTACCTTTCTTATTCTACAAATGAGGAAAACGAGGTGTAGAGAGGCAAAATAATTGTTTAAGGTTACCCAGACAGACAACCTGGCACCACAGTACATGTCACTCATTTCATCCACGAGACAGCTCTCCTCGAGACTGGCTGTGCCTGGTTTCCCTGACCCACCCACAGTCATGTTTCTGAGGGCTGCTCAAGCACGGCTTCAGCCCTGTCTACCTAGCTCGGTGTGGCCAAGGCTTATCGGCAGCGTGGGGTGAGGGACGGAGTCCCGGCCTAGCCTGGGGTCTCACTGCAGGACTGCTATGAAGCAGCTGTAAATCCTGGTAAAGTTACTTTCCTCTCTGAGCTTAAGTTTCCTTCTGTAAAAGTGGGGGCTCTGCATTGAGTCATCTGTAAAGGGTCTGAAAAGTCCTGCAATAAATGAACTTAATTCACCAGGGTTCCCTAAACTAATATGACCACTGTGGTAGATTGAGTTCTTCACCCCTCTCTGTATCCGCACTCTCTGCTGTGATGTCACAGTTGCTATCACTAAAGGTGGAGTGTATTTCCCTGCTTCGTTTACACTGGCCTTGGCCATGTCACTTGGTCTAGCCAATGGGATGTTGGTGGACATCATAGGAGAAAAGGCTTGAAATATGTTTATGCAGGGAGGCTTCCCCTCTTACTCCTCCATCACCATGAGAAGACCATGCCCTGGATAGCCTGCTGATGCTAGAAGAATCAGAGACCTGTGGAGCAAAGGCACCCCAGCTGCCCTGCAGGCCTGTGAGCATACTGAGAAAATAATAAGAAATATTGTTAGTGACTGAGTTTGGGTTGGTTTGTTACTCAGCATTATTGAAGCAATAGCTGACTGACATAATTACAGAACCATGTTTTAGTTACCATCTATTAAATGTCCAACTGCAAAAAATAACAGATGTTGGCAAGGATGTGGAGAGAAGGGAACTCTTACACACTGTTGATGGGAATGTAAATTAGTACAGTCTCTAAGGAAAACAATATGGAGATTCCTCAAAGAACTAAAAATAGAAATACCATTCAACCCAGCAATCCCACTATTGGCTATCCACCCAAAGGAGAAGGAGTCAACATAGCAAAAAGATACCCACACTCACATGTTTATCACAGCACTACTCACAATAGCAAAGCCATGGAATCAACTTAAGTATCCACCAACGAACAGAAGATTAGATAAAGAAAATGTGATATGTATACACAATGGAATACTATTCAGCCATAAAAAAGAATGAAATCATGTCTTTTGCAGCAACGTGGAACTGGAGGTCATTATCTTAAGTGAAACAAGCCAGGCAGAGTAAGTGAAACATCACATGTTCCCACATATAAGCAAGTGCTAAAAACGTGCACACAGGGACATAGAGTGTGGAATGATGGACAATGGAAACTTGGAAGGCTGAGGGGTTGGGAGGGGGGTGGAGGATGAGAAATCAGTTAATGGGTACGATGTACATTATTTGGGTGATGAATACCCTCAAAGCCTTAACTTGACCACTGCACAATCTATGCATGTAACAAAATTGCACATGTGCCCCATAAATTTGTACAAATTAAAAAAAATAAATGTCCAATGGAACAAATGTTCCAAGGAATACATTTTTAAAAGTGCTTCTCCTAGGACTCTCTGAGACAATTCCTGTTTTCCCAACTTTGTGTCTTCCTTACCCTCACTGTTCAGAGGACACACCCTTTGTTTAGCATTTACTATGGGTGGCTCACCTCCCTGCACAAACTGTAAGCTCCCTGAAGGCAGGGGCTTCTCACAATCATCTTTCTTGCCCCAGTGCCTGATACAGACCCCGACACACTATAGGTGCTCCATAAATGTTGGTTAAATTTTTAAAAATGGAAAAGAAGGCCTTGTCATCGTTTTAACTGTCTGGCCCTCTGTTTTTTCCCAGGAATGTAGACAAGATGATCTCGTAGTATCTTTCCATCTTCGACATCTTGGAGTTAAGCAGCCAACATCCCTCTTCAGTAAAGCACCTGTGAGAACTGGAAGCCTGTGCTGTCCTGTGCCAGCCTTCCCATGTCCACTCTTGGTTTCTGGTTTCATTTTATCTATTGATAAAAGCCACCATTGACTGTGCTTTTATTAAGTGCTGCTGTTGTGGACATTGCAAACACAGGGAAGACACATTCTCTACACTGGAGAAGCTCAGAGTTCGGCCAGTCTAATTGGCGCTGAGATTTGAGGTTCAAAGTCCTAAAACAGAGACACACGGGGAAAGGTCAATCCCCCAAGGTTACCAAGCAGGAGGTGGCACAGCTAACCTCAAACTCTGGGTCTCTGAGACCCTGTTTACTGCTGTCTCCTCCAAAGTCCAGATCATACAACATCCTGCCTTCAGTGGAAATCCAAGAAAGTCAGTCCATTCCAGTACTGAGCTTCCAACTAATTAAGCAGCCTCCTCTCCCTCTCAGGCAACTCTGAAGACTCCTCAAGCAAATTTGGGGATTTCCTCAAGGGGACTAGGATATTGTCACTTGAGCAATATCCTTTCACACCCCCTAGTGGTTAGAGGGCAACCTGACATCCTGGCCGAGGGAGGTGACTCCCCTGGGCCTATAAAGTGAGCCTGTTTTACTAAACACAGTCCTCCGGGAAAGCAATTTGGCAATAAGTATCAAAAGCCATAAACACAGTCCTACCCTTTAACCCAGTAATTCCACTTCTGGGACTCTATTCCAAGGTGATAATCCAAAAATAGGGGGGAAATCTGTTAGCACAATGATGTTCAGTGCCTCATTGTTTATAATATCTAAAATTAGTAAATATCCTACATGACCCAAAATAGGGGAATGGTTAAGCAAATTATGGCACCTCCATGCCAAAGAGTAAGTTGTAGGAAGCCACTTAAAATGATGGGGAGCAGCATGGTAAAATAGCAGGAATAGGAATGCGGAAATCACAAGGACCAATCTAGTCTTCACCAGCTGGTTATTGCTGACAAGCTGCTTGAGCTCTCTAAGCCTCACTGCCTCCATCTGTAAAATGGGCCTAATCACACCCACCTTGCAAATTGGAAAGATTAGATAAGAAACTGTGTGTAGAGTCCCTGGCACCACACCTGGCACACAGCAGATATGTAATAAACAGAATTGTTATTACTAAGTTTTGAAATTATGTTACAATAGGGAAAATACATCTAAACTACAGTAAGCAAAAAGAAAAAAAAAAAAAGCAGGACACAAAATTGTGTGTTCACTATGCCAAAAAAAGGATACATAGGGAGAAAACTTCTGAAAGACATCAAATGCTGACAATGGGATTTCTTCTTCTTTTTTTTTTTTCCAGCAAACATTTCTTGAGTAGGATGTGCTCAGAACTGAGAGTGTAGTAGAGATATGAAGATTAAAGACAGCACCCTAAGGAGCTCACAGTCCACTGGGTGAGACAGTTCAGTCAACAGGCAAACAGGCAAGAGGAAAGGGGGTGAGGGGAGGACTCAGGAAAGGTTGCCTGAAGTAGTACCTGCGCTGACGCTTAAAGACTGATACACCTTTCCCAACCTTCCAAGAGAGGTGCCATCTTATGTTGGGGAGGTTAATTTCATGACACTTACCCAGTTTCACCCTAAGTCATTTGGGAAAGGTTGAGGAGAGCAGTTGAGAGCAGGTTAGCAGAGACAAAGGACATTGGCTTCCACTGCACTCTGTACCCAACCTAATCCTGCATAACCCTCAGTCCTTCTTGTACAGAGAAATTCCCTAGAAGAGGCATAGATACTGATGTGCCAAATCAGCACCCCAGGAATGAGTTGAGGCCATTTCTTTTCTCTCACTGTATTAGCTACTTAGAATTTTCCAGAAAAGTTCACAAGCATCAACCAGAGTCTTACGTTATTTAGCAAGATTTTACTCCCCTGGCTGTCCTAGCAATAAGGAACGAGTCCTGCAAGCCTCTTTGACTCTACTCTGAATGTAATAGATGTAACTAGAGTTTCTAAGGTCTCCAGCCTGGAGTACACGAGCGTCCCGAAGGCAGGAAGGAAGCAGTTCCTCCCTAGCTGTCTCTCACGAGGGAGATCATTGAAACTGCAGCCCCAATCCAAATCTCCTCTTAAGGTCAAAAGGTTAGGGTCCTGGGGGTCTCGCAAATTGCCCTTATTTTCTCCTATTTCCATTTGACCTCTGGGTTTCCAGATCAGAAGGGTGGGACCTGGATGATTTGAGGTGCTCAGAGAATTCAGATATCATTGTAACTGCCAGCCTCATTCCCTGAAGAACGTACTCATTACCCCCCAAATCTTTTCTGTCTGCCTCAGAGAAGTAGCTCTCTGTACCATTTACTACTGCTGCATAAGAAATCTCCCCAAGCTTAGTGGTACATATATTTTTTAAAAAGTAGCAACCGTTTTATTATGCCCCTGGATTCTCTAAGATAGACATTTTAAAAAGGTGCATGGAGTAGATGACTCTGTTCCACGTGTCTAGGACCTTAGCTGGAAAGATCTGTGCGGAGCTGACTTGAAGGCTGGGAGCTGGAATCATCTTAAAGCATACCTGGTAGGTGATGCAGGCTGTGGGCTGGGACCCCAGCAGTGGGTGTCAGCAGGGACACCTGCACATGGCCTCTCCATGTGGCTGCTTGGGCTTCCTCATGTCATGGTGGCTGGGTCCCAAGAGTGAGCCTTCCAAAAGAACCAAGCCTTGAGAGTCACATGCCATCCCTTCTGCTATAGTCACAACTCACCCATTGTATGCTGGGTCATATGACACAGCTGTCTTGAGGCCACTGATACTATAAAGAGTGAACCACTCTTATTTTCTTCCCTCTTCTTACAGCTCCCATCTCCAGAGAATTCTGGAACTTGTTCCAAGAAAACCAGTCCAGAAGCCTGAGTAACACTAGCACTTCCCCACATGGTTCTGAAATCATCCACACATCAAGCTAGGGTATCCTCTCCTGCCAGACTGCTCTCCTTTCCCACATTCAGTACAAAGTCCTAGGAGGGCAAGGTGACCCTTTTTATCAATATCCAGGAGGTCTTAGTCCAAGGGCTAATTAGTAGCCCCAAAATATGCAGTCACATAATCCTTTCCCATCAAGACAAAACAAAACCAAGGACTCACCTGGCCAGCCCTCTGACGTATGACAGATAGATATGTGTGGGCTGAAGCCCAGGCCTGCCCAATAGCAGTTAAGTGAGAAGAGAAAATCTCTGAGGATGTGGCGACATAAAACCCTAAAGATGGCTTTGGTATATATCGCTCTGGAATCTCAAATTAGAAAGAAGTTGTTTGACACATACTAGTAGGCCCCATTTTAAGAAAACACAGTTGACAATAAATCAAGCTTTCAACGACAAATTTTAAAAATGCAGAGGTGACTTCCTCACTTTCTATCAAAGATGATGCTTTTATTCAAGGAACTTCCTTGAAGGATTTAAGTGTTGCTTTAGAGATTGGCAGCAACTGAGAGGCAGAAAAATACAAAACTAAGGATTGGGCTCTCAGCCAATCAAGGACAACTCACAAATCAAGACAACTTCTGAAGCTAAACATCCAATACTATCAAGTGGGATTTGCTTTACACAACAGCACTTTAAATGACAAACCAAGAGTCTGTTCTCTGTGTAAATTCAAGCGTTCCTATAAAGTAGACCTGGGACTGCATTCCAGGATTGTGGAGTAACATGGACAAATGCACAGAGACAACAGGACAAGAGAGGCATGTTTATGGCCTGTGGAGGAGATGAACATGACTGGAGAAGAGGGTGCCTGTCAGGAAGCAGAAGATACTAAAGTTGGCCAGGCAGTGTAGGGTCATTTCAGCAGGCCAAGTATTTTTTTCCCTATAGAAGTGGCATGATCAGTGATCAGAGAGGAGTTTTTGGAAAATTAATCTGGTAGGGGTATCTGAGGGAAGTATAGAGACAGGGACAGCAGCTAGGGGCCTGTCACAGGCATGAAACTGCAAGAGAAGGCAGGAGGAGCTGATGGGCTGTCCCTATAAGAAACACATTTCTAAAGGAAAATGGCGCATCTGTTCATCATGGCTCAGATTTTACTGCAAGTCGTCCCATCTCTGGAGCAATGGTACTTATAAAACAGTCCTTAAGACTCACCTCTTCATGGATCTTAAATCACTCTTCAACTCTTTTTCCAGCTTCTAAAAATCTATGTTATTCAGTGAGGGAGTTAGGTGAGTTAATTCTAAGGCTGTTCAAGTCATAATTGAAGATTAATGAGGACTAGTAATTTTTTAAACAAAACTATAGGTCCCTAAGCCTCCAAGAACAGGATCGTCTTTCAAATTTGGACCTTAAGTAGGTTATATTCCAATGATACACCAAATAGGCAAGTCCCCATACTTCTTTGGGGATTATCTTCAGGGTCTGCAATATACCCCTTAGAAACTCAACTGTATCTTATTTTAACAATAATAAGATTTTGTTATATGTTTTTGATAATAAAAAAACAACAATAATTGATTTTTAGAAAATAGGCAAAGGTCAAGTTTAGTAGTGAAAAAGATGGTCACTCAAGCTGGGTAGTGGCTCTTTGGCTTAAAACAAACAAAACAGGTGAGACTTCAAAGAAATGTATTGAGATAAAGTGAGTGAGAGGTTTTATTCATCTCTGTTATATCTGTAGCGATATTCCATTCTTCATTCATATTATTTATTTGTGCCTTTGCTCACTTCATCTTGACGAATATCATCGATTTATCTTACTTTTAAGTCTTTCCAAAGATCTAACTTGGAAGTACAGAAAGTAAAAAAGGAAAGAACCAGAAAAAAATACAATTCATCTCCTTGTGCAATTGTAAACTGGCTAAGAAGAAAATATCCAAAGAGAAGTTGTAATAAAAAGCATTTTTGGTAAGGGTAGTGGCTCAATTTGGCCAACAGTAAGTAAAGACCCTCTGTAAAGATACGCCATTGTTTTAATCAACAGAACTGGGATGCAGGTAAAAATAAATAATGGAATTGCTGACCTCGAGGAACCCATGACCTACTGAACAACCTCCCATGTGGGCTGTGTTTACAGATATAGCACTTATTTGTGTCTAGTTCATATATTTCAATTTTTCCTATTGTGACCAAGACATTAAATTCTCACTAAATAGCCATGTGCTCTCCTACCTTTCCCAGATTCCCTTGCAATTAGATTGGAGCCATGTGACCATTTCTGGCCAATGGGACATGGGAGAAAGTGATGTGTGCCATTTCCATTCCTAGTGATGTCAGCCCCTGTGTGGTCCTCCAGCTATCTCTTGGCAGGCTGCAGTGACCATGGACGTTATACGATGGCATGGTGTGGCTGCAAGATAGGAACAACCAGGACCCGGACGTAAATCATGGTATGGTTAAGCCACTGAGTTTTGGTGCTTTATTTCTTACAACTGAGATGATCCTACCCTGACATTCTTGCCTAAATTTCTCACATAACCGCACAGAGGATGGTAATGATTGATATAGGTGTCAACATGGTGTAGCAGAGAGATCAAGGCCTTTAGAGGGGCACCATCCTGGGTGAAGTTAATGACAGGCTTAAAGGCGGCTCATTAGAGTCATTTGCAGTTAACAAATCTCAGAAGAGATTAATCCTCTTCCTCCTGAGAGAATAAATTTACTGCTCCTGGCTACAGAGAAAGAGAATAGACAGCCTCCCTTGGAGACCCTCAGTGGGCACTTGGACCACAGGCTGCCTGAGTTTTTATACAATAGAAAGACTGTACCCCTCTGCCCAGTATGTTCTATCACATCCAGAAAGGACTTCTAAGAAAATGAAATATTTTCTTCCTCTAAAATTATTTATTTAAAATCATTCCTTTAAAAAACAGATAATACATATGAATATTATCTTCTTGTTTCGTGTACATATATATATGTGTGTGTGTGTGTATATTTATATATATTTAAATCAAACCAAAGAGTTGAAGGGAAGTCCCTTCCCACTGATTATATTCTACTTACCTAAAGTAACCACACGGACCCACATTTTGCCTCCTTCCAGGCTGTTCTATGCATTTACATACGAATGAAGGCACTTAGTTTTGTTTTGGATCTTCGGTATACTTTTGGTCTTGAGACATGAATGTGCCAAACAAGAGGCTGTTCTTCCCTGTTCCTCTATGACTTTAACTGAGGCTCAGAGAGATTCCGTGACCTGCCCACAGCCATAGAGCAAGCCAGGAGCTGAGCTGGGGCTTTGAGTTCAGTTCTCTTTGTACACAAGTGCATAGTCCAGTGTTTACGTCCCTCTGGGCAGCATCAGTAGGACAAAAAGAGAAAAGAGCCTACTACTTCTGAATTCAGATCCCAGGGGCAAATGTTCCCTCAAATTCCCCATCTGAGTGTGCATCCAAATTAAACATAGCAAGTTTTGCTCCTGACTCAGCCCAGACCTACTGCTTTCAGAGAGGTGCTTCTTTCTATTGCTGGGACCCTGGGACACCTGTGACTCCCTCTCCTGAGGCAGGTGCCCACTGCTCCCGACTCTCCCCACTTCCTTCCACCCTCACCCCAGGCAGATTGTCCCTTGTCCCTCCTGACATCAGGGTGGGCAGTAAAGCAACACAGTTCCATTCACCTTCACCCCACCCACCTCCAGCTCAGTCACCCCACTCTCTGGGCCTTTGCACCCCAGCTCTCCAGGCTGCCACGAGCACAGGAGAGGGCTGAGGGTGGGTGGGGCTTGCAGAAGGAGGTTTCAGAAGGGCTCTTGGCTCCTCCACTTAGAACCTTTGCACCCCTCCCAAGGCAGCCACGCTCTCCTCCCGGCTCTGTCCCGAGGGTGAAGGCCACCTGGCCATGCCAGGCCAGGCCACGGTAGAGACATGGCTCCCGGGGCGGTTGGGAAGGAGACGGGCAGGGGGAACTCCCTTCCCAGAGTCACACCATTGTTAGATGCCATCCCTGGAACCTGCCCCTGCCATCCTTGTCCTTTTCCCAGCTTAGCTTCCCAAATAGTCATCATCAGGAGAATCACGGCTGGCTGTCTCCATGAATTCACAAATCACCTTGCTGTCATCACCTGGCAGGGGAAGGCTGCAGTGGGGAGGGGTGGGAATCAATAACCCTATTTTTTGTCACCCACCCCTCCCCACTCCCCTCACCACCTAGGGCCAGGAGCCTAAGTTCACATAAAATGTCATTTGTCTGACCTGTAGGAAGATCTTAGCATGGATATGCCCTCTAGTGGATTTTAAAAAACAACAAAAAGCACACATGCAGAGGCACACCCACACCAAACAGTGATCAATGAACTCTGGCTATGTCCACAGGCCCCGCTGCCAAAGAGGTGTCGCGCAGGGAAGCCTCTCGCTCCAGCACGGTGGCAGAGTTGACCCAGCACAACATTCGGGTCCTGACCAGTGGCCTGGGGCGTTCGAGGCCACACATTGCCATGAACAGGAATGGTACCCAGGGCCTGGTTATAGTGGCCCAGGTGGACGTGGGGCCCTCCCAGCTTCCCCTTCCCAAGCTTTCTCTGCCTGGAGAGCCTGCAACACCCGAGATGCAGCTCCAGTACCTTCTTTGCATCAGTGCTTCTCCCGCACACCTCAACCCTGTCCCTAAAGAGACGACTCTTCTTTGCGTCCAGCCCTCTTTCCTCAACCCCACGTCCCCCCATGTTGGCTCCTGGAGAGCTCCTGGGTCTATGGATAGCTGCCTCGTACTGCCCGTCTCGGGGCTTCTCGCCCTCCGCTCATCAGCATCTAGGTCCAGATGACGCTTAGTTGCGGGAGGGCATCCTGAGTGTTGCATGAGGGTTAGCAGCGCCCCTGGCCTCCACTCACTAGATGCGGGTACCACTCCTCTACTTGTGACAAAGACGTCCCCAAACGTCCCGGAGTGGGGGGCAAAGTGGCCCCCAGCTGAGACCCATTGGCGTATCTGTAGAAACTGTCGTTGGGGGTGCAGGAAGCCCTCCCTCCCATCTATGTGAACAGTGTCTTTGGGGCTAGAAGACCTTTTTGGTTTCAGAGCGTCCTGTTGAAGGTCACCCTGCCCAGGCAAGGTCAATCCCATGCTGCTGCACTCCGCCTACCTGGCAGGATAAGGCATGTGGGGTGAGGCTGAGGATGCGGAAGGGGCATGGGCAGAAACAGGAATGTTGAAAAGCAGGAGACAAAATGCAAAGGCGGCTGGGGGTGGTGGTTGCTGAGTTCCATGCACTGCATCAGGGTCAGCCCATCTTCTGTTTCATTTCATGCTTAGCTGGTCCCAAAAAACAACAGCAACAACCCGGCAACCTTATAGCACGCCAGGCATGATGCCAACATTTCTGCCCTGAGGGAGAAATGTGCATCTTCATGTCGCAGATGAGGAAAGTAAGGCTTGGGAAGGTCAGTCACTCGCCCAAGGAGCCAACACCATGGCCCCACTTGTCTTGCGACTCTCTGAAATGTGTCACCAGAACATTAAACACACTGAGGGCAGGTGTGAAATCAGGTAAGAGGACCTGGCTGTCACCATCTTCCACCTCCTCCCCATCTCACACCTCCTCTCCACCATCTCACACCTCCTCCCCCATCTCTCACCTCCTCTCCACCATCTGACACCTCCTCCCCCATCTCTCACCTCCTCCCCCATCTCTCACCTCCTCTCCACCATCTCACACCTGCCCCACTATCTCACACCTGCTCCACCATCTCACACCTGTTCTACCATCTCACACCTGTTCTACCATCTCACACCTCCTCCCACCATCTCATACCTCCTACCTCTATCTCACACCTCCTAACTCCCACCTCATACCTCCTGCCCCCATCTCCCACCTCCTCTCCACCATCTCACACCTGCTCCACCATCTCATACCTGCTCCACCATCTCACACCTGTTCTACCATCTCACACCTCCTACCCCATCTCCCACCACATACCCCCATTTCACACCTCCTCCCCCACATCTCCCACCTCCGACCCCATCTCCTGACTCCTACCCCCATCTCCCAGCTCTTACCCCTCATCTCCCACCTCCCATGCAGAGACCTAACCTGGGTTGGGGGACAGAGAGACTTGCCAACAAAGTAGTCAGGCTATGGCAAAGAAAAATTTAAGCCAAGACTGAAACACACACACGGACATACACATGGCACAGAGCATAGGGACCACCTGGCCTTCTGCTCCCAGCACTGACATGGCCCCTCCCATCTGGGCAGTGGGGAGAGAGAGACCCAGGGGAGTCTGCGAACACACTGTAAGGGATCCTGGCTGTGAGCAGAAGAGCCCTAGAATGTGTCCAGTGCCCCATTATTGTTCGTTCCCGCTGCCCTGTGTTGTGATTATTAAGATGGGTCCACAGGAAGTCCATGCCGGTCCGGGTCCCTGTCTACAATGTTGTGATGCACCAAGATAGTTCTTTGCGGTCCACGCTCCATCCCCAGCCAGTACTGCCTAGAGCCACCACTGGGTTGGAAAAGTTGGGTCAGAAGGGTTTTCTGCAATGCCAGCCACAAGCTTTGCTGGACAGGCCCTGCAATGGCCCAGGGCCCCAGGAAAGACTCTGCTTGCTTAAAATAATCTCATTTTAGGGAGCTTGTCAGCCATCTGGCCACCACTTTACTTTGAACTAAGAACAGAAGATGACATGATTGCTGTTGTTCCTCTCAGAAGGCCATGAACCCTTGAGGAATTGCTTCCTCTTCTCCCAGCAATGAGATCTGCATACCAAGGATCCCCAGCTCTTACTCTTCCCTTGTTCCAGAACAATGGGCATCCACTTGCTTATATTTGTATAGACGGGGAGGGAGACTTTCAAGCACCTGTCCCCTGAACAGTGATGGGCTGAGCCAAGGTGATTTGCAGTTTCTAGGAATAGGTTTAGGACAGGCTGGCATAATTTCTGTTGCCCCCCCACCTCTACTTTAACAAAAGTATACAACAGGGTTACCTAATGTAGCGATTTTCTATACTCTTAATCCTGTAGACCACCCCCTTCCCAGCTAAATCCCCCAGCCCTGCCCTTACCCCAGGCTAGGATCTTCAGACCCATCCATTTATTCATTCATGTATGTATGCATTTATTTATTTTTCAAGTAGGTAAGACCAGGGCTTATGAGCTATAGTTATTCTCAGACCCAACCTTTTAAAGTTAATTCAAATGCTATCTCCACCACTGTCCTGAAAGAGGTAACCCTGGCCCACCACAAACTTCCTCTGCAGCAATATTAGTTTGCTAGGGCTGCCAAGACAAAGTACTATGGATTGGGTGGCATAAACAACACAAATTTATTTTCTCACAGTTCTGGAGGCTGGAAGTCCAAGATCAAGGTGTCGGCAGTGTTGCTTTCTTCTGAGGCCTCTCTCCTTGGCCTGTAGAAGGCTGTCTTCTCCCTGTGCCTTCACATGGTCTTCGCTCTGTACCTGTCTGTGTCCTAATTTCCTTCTCTTATAAGGACACCAGTCACATTGGATTAGGGCCCACCCATATGACCTCATTCCAACTTAAATACCATTTTAAAGGCCCTCTTATAAAGGTTTCCAAATATAGCCACATTCTGAGGCCATAGGGGTTAGGACTTCATTATATGAATTTGGTAGGGGACACAATTCAGCCTCTAACAGCAATCTATTCATCCCTCACTAGAGTGAAAATCCCAGGGGCAGGGATTTGTGCCCAGCACATGGTAGGGGCTCAGTGACTATTTTTTGAATAAATGAATGAATGCATCTCTTGGGGGCACATATCACTTTGTACCCTGTAGTGTAAGCATAACTCCCCTCCACCATCTGGAAGATGCTTTCATTCAGGGTTCTTGTCTGTTACATCTAGGTAGCTCTCACAGGCCCTAGTATTGGGCCTTGATCAGATGAATTAGGAGAAGTTGTCTCTATAAGAAGGCAACTGGGGCTCAACTTCCCTCCTTTACTAGTTACCACCTACAGGCCTCAATTCATCCCTCCAAGCCTCAGCTTCCCTTCTGTGAAGGGCAAGTTGCAATGCCAGCCTCACAGGGTTCTTCGGAGGTCTGGCTGAGATCATTGTGTGAATGTCTTTTGTGAACTCTAAAATGCTCTTACAAACCTGAGCTGTCATTCTTAGATATTTTGTAGCAGATGCTTTTCCAGTTACTGTGGCTGTATAATAAATTACCCTCCAAACTTAGTGTCTTAAAATGATAACAATGTTTATTTTGCTCACAAACCTGTAATTGGTCAGGACTCGGCAGGGGTAATTCATCTCTGCTCCACTCGCTGTCCACTGAGGCAGCTCCAAGGCTGGGGACGAGAAGTGCAGAAAGGTGGCCTCAGGTCAGGCAGTTGATCCTAGATGTCAGCTAAGATCTCAGTGGGGCTATTGGCCACAGTGCCCACATATGGCCTCTTGATGTGGCCTGGGCTTCCTCCCAATATGGAGACTGGATTCCAAGATGAAGAATGCCAGGAGAGAGGCAGGGACACCATATTGCCTTTTCTGACCTGGCCTTGCACATCACTTCCACTGTATTCTATTACTTAAACAGTCGCAAAGGCCGAAGGGTAGGGGAAATAGACTCTGACTTTTGATGGGAAATGACAAGGTTCTGAAGAATATGTGGGCCTGAAAATATTGCCGTAGCCATTTTTGGAGAAGACCATTTGCCACAGTTCTCAATACACTTTTCTTTAAATAAATGAACCCCTCCTTAAAGCCGTTCAGCATTAACCGAGGCTCCTATACAAGGCTCCCTTGGCACAACCTCATGCTGTGGATCTCCCCTAACTTTCTTCCTCATTCAGAATTCACCTGTCCCCATCCCAATCTATCATAGCCCTGCCTTTTGGAAAAGAAAAGTGAAGGTAATAGATCAACAGATGAACCAATTCCTAAGACAGCAGTAGCTTAGCTAGAGAGCTCTTCTCAGGTTGTAGAAAGGCTACCACTAACAGATCCAGAAGGTCCACCCCTGGGAACCTCAGAGAGAGGAGTGGACCAGATTGGGAGGGTGAGGGGAAGCAGGGTGGGTGACTGGCAAAGCCATTCACACCCTTCAGTTTCACAGCCCAGGAGGCCACCTGGCCCATGAAGGAGTGGAGCCCTTGCTCCCTACCCCATCCATTCCTCCCTGCACTCAGCCCACTGCCACCTTCCTCTGCTTGACCTTTGGGGATGGGTGAGTCCCCAGGCTTAGAAGGGCAACCTTCTGGCCTGAATTCATTGATTATGGACCAGGCACCCTTAGCCCACACTTATTCATTCTGCCGTGGTTCCAGAGATCAGAAGGGGAACTGGGCAGTCCTTGTAGTCCTCAAAGGCCACTTAATGGTCAAAAGCTCAATAAGTCATCTAGTTCACTGCAGGAACCATCCAAAGAACATTAACCCTCTTTCCCCAAACCATGTTGTTTTCCACACATCCCTTCTGATTCATCTCTATTTGTTCTCTGACTCATTAGGTCTGTGTTGTCCTTAATTACATATTGCAACGATGATGAAATATCAGCCTCTTCTTTCTTTTTATTATGTCTCTGCTGGTCAGGAGGTTCCAGCTTATACCACAGAGCTCAAGGGGCAGCCACTGGGAGAGTCCACTACCTGTTCCCTCTTTCTCTGTCATTCACACACACATACACACTCACTCACATGCACTCACTCATGCATACAACACACACTCTTTGTGTTGATTTCCCATTGCCTCCTGGCAAAGCCCAAACTCCTTAACCTGACTTAGGACAGGCTCTGGCCCTGCCCATGTCTCCAGCTTCGCTTCTTGCCACTCTCCCTGTCGTATTAAAAAAGGCTGAGCTTCCTTTTGTTCTTTAAATGGTCCACATGCTCTCTTACCTGGTTCATACTATTCCCTCCACCCAGAACAGTCTTCTCCTTTCTCCTCAACCTTTAGCTCTCAGCTCAGAAGGCACTTCCCAGGAAGCCTTCCTTGACCCTTAGGTGACATTAGTTATCTCTGCTTTATCTTCTCTTCCTGCCCTGCACATCCCTCTCATAACTCTAAGTTTGTGTCACTGTAATTACTTGATTAGTAGCTGTCTGTCCTGCCCCCCCCCCGCCCCCACTGCTGTAGGCTTGGTGAGGGCAGGACTGTGTCCATGTCTGACTTGCTCATTGAGAATAGCATCCAGCGTGGCACGCACAGGGTGTTTGGGTGAATGAGGCTGGAGGAGGCACGTCACTCCTAACCACAGCTAGTGGCCATCTTAGTCTGTTTGTGCTGCTGTAACAAAATACCTGAGGCTAGAAAATGTATATTAAAAAAAAAAAACAGGAATTTACTTCTCATAGTTCTAAAGGCTGGGAAGTCCAAGATCAAGGTGCTGGCAGATTTGGTGTCTCGTAGGGGACCAGTCTCCTCTTCCAAGATGGAGGCTTGAACATTTCATCCCCCTGGAGGGAGGAACGCTCTGTCCTCAGATGACAGAAGACCAGAAGAGCTAAGAGTGGGAGAGAGAGAGCAAGAGGAGGCTGAACTCATCCTTTTATGAGGAACCCATTCTCATAATATCAAACCGGTTCCTGTGATAACAGCATTAATCCATTCATGACTCATTATGCACCTCCTCTCAGTGCTTTGCATTGGGGATTAAGTTTCCAACACATGGTCTTTGGGGGACATATTCAAACCATGTCCATGACTGTTCTCCTCGGCCCTGAACATCATCAGCACAGTTAAGCAAGACCCAACAAAGTCCCAGATGCTACCAATCAAAGTGAAGGAGCAGACGGGAGAGAAAAGAAAGCATAATCTGGGGAGAAAAAGGAGGGCAGTGAGGAAGGGAATGGAAACAAGGAAAAAGATACGCACAGGGGACCCTGCTTCTCACACTGGAGTGCATGTGGCCCCAAGGTGCATGCCAAAGTGCCAGGGAGTAATTAAAGCCACAGAATAAACAGGACAAAAATCTTAGAGGGCCAATTTTGCTTGACAATTTGTCACTTAAAAATCATTTTTAGGTGAAAAGAGATTTATTATGAAGTCAGATGAAAAATCTACATTTATTTTTAAGGAAATAAATGAGACTTCAAAGACGCTTCATATGTTTGTGTTAAGATCTTTGCTCTACTCCTCTCTCTCACTCCCATCCAGAGACAGTCCATGCTTCAAGCTCTTGCCTTCAGATTCTTTACTTTAAAACCCTGAGAAGCCCTGCAGTGATGCTTGGGCTTCCTCACAATATGGAGACTGGACTGCAAGAGGGAGCATGCTGAGAGAGCCAGCAAAAGCTATATTGCCATTTACGACCTGGCCTCACAGCATCAATTCCGCTGTATCCCATTAATTTCTAAGATCCCTTTCAATGTCTCTTGGGAGCCAGATATTTGCAAAAGATAGAATCAGGAGAGACTATTTTACTTTCAGATGTTATGTCCTGTTCCTTCACAACCCTAAGTCCTCAGTGTACCCATCTGAAGACCAGGTATAATGACCATTTCTTTTGTGAAGAGCTCATGCCTAGCCTCAACTTTGCCAGAATGCTAGTAGCTACATGTATGAATCCTAGATGCTGGATATATGACGTGGATTATCTCCTGTAACACTCAGCAGCAACCCCATGATTCTTACCATTTTACAGATGAAGACAAACTGAGGTTTAGAGAAATTAAGTAAACTTGCTCAAGGTCATGCAGTGACTAAGTGGTGACACAGGGGTTCAGTCCCAGAAAATAGTCCCAGGACCTATACTTTCTGTCCCAAAACTCAGCTGCCTGGCAGTTTGAGGGCAATTTGTTGGGAGCACTCCTCTGTACTTAATTGCTTAGGGTTTTCACCCTCATACCCATAGCAACCAGTCCCAGAGCAACCCAGAGAAACCGTCAGCAAAGCTGACCTTTTCCTCCAAGCTCTGAAAGAAGTAAAATAAGACAGTTTTATGAACCTTTGGCTCAGTGGGTAAACAGACAATGTGCACCCTTCCCTTTTCCAGGAGTCATAGCAGATCACAAGTACATTTGAGAATCAAATGTCCCAGGTGACAAAGGAAAAGTGGAAATTCCTTCTCTATCCTTACAGTAAGATCATAGGGTATTGCAGGATGCATCATGAGCAGAAATTGCACTCTTCCTCCTCTACCCAGAGATAGATGAGATAGATGACTCTAACTCTCTAATCTCTCTCTCTCTCTCTCTCTGTCACTCTCTCATCATTACAGTATCTCGTATCTGTCCTCTCTGGCTGGTTGACCAGAATAAGTTACAACTGGAAGACTAGAGATCTAGACCAGGAGTTCTCGATCTGGGTCATTATTGACATTTAAAACAGATAATTCTTTGTTGTGAGAGGCTGTTCTGTGTACTATAGGGTGTTCAGCAGCATCCCTGGCCTCTCTACCCACTAGATGCTAATAGCATACACACGCATACACACAGACGCGCACACACACACACACACACACATACTCGCCTGCAAATCATGATGGTCAATTCTCCAGAAATTGCCACATGTACCTTGGAGGACAAAATCACCCTCATTTAAGAACCACTGGTCTAGACAAATGGGCCACTTACACCAAGGAGCTCCCAACAAAAGTCAAGTCCAAGAGTATTTGTTGGTGACAGTGAGAATTTCTTGCCCTAGGATAGGGTTTTAGCATTGACGAAGCTTTCCCCTTTCATCACCATGTTCCTTGCCTTCATTGCATGTATCACAGTTTCCAATTGTAGCAGAAGCTGTCAGTGTCCCCGCCAATGTCCCCCCAGCCTTGGGACAGCATTCTGCCTGTGTCTGTGGCACAGGATTGGATTGCCCTACCCGCCATGCCCCACCACAACAGCTCTCAACCAGCGGCTGACAGGAGTCGGTGCATCAACACCCCAGCTCTCTCACCTCTTGGGCAGAGTAACTCTGGATCATATATTTTATGTTGTTTCCCCAGAATTCCCCTATAAGATTAAGTTCTAGCCACCCATAGCAGTAACCAGTTCACTACTGATTATTCCTTGGCATTTAACCATATCTGGCATATGGCGGGTACTTAACAAATATTTCTTGGATATAAAATAAATGAATCCAACCTAAGAGGCTCCTGCCAACTAAGCCGACAAGCTACCTCTGCCCCAGAGAGGAGAAGTCATTTACTCAAAGCCATGGAGAAAGACATTGCTGGCCCTCAGTGTAGAATCCAGCTCTCCTGGATCTTTGCACCACTGTGCACTGCCTCCTGGCAGGTATCGCCGGGGGGACAGACATGAGAAGTGGGAGCTTCCGAGTCTATTGATGAGTCAGAGCTTAAAACAACCCAGCTCCTCCTCAGTCTTCAGGATGCAGCTCAGCAGCTCCTGCACTAGGAAGCTCCCTCTGGCCACCCCAGCACGTGGGCCACTCCCTGGTGTCCCTGCTACGTAGATTTCCATCACGGCAGCTACTGTAGGACATCAGATCTCTTTGCTCATTGGCCTCCCCTTCTGGACTTTGAGTTCTTTAAGGGCAAGGGACCAAAAGTTTTGAGGTTTTCCTTTCTCTTTGTCTCCATCATTTAGCACAGGTCCTGGCACTGAGTAGATACAGAGCATTTGAGGAATGAATTACTGTGCAATTATGGAGCTAAATTATATAGTATAATTTCTACGTCCTGCAAGAATTACAGGAATCTTGTGCCCTTACAAACTAATCTTTACTTCTAAAATCATCAGGAAATCGTCCCTCTAACATCTAATTGCAGAGAATCTTTAGAGATGTTGCAAAAGAGGCATCAAGGAAAGATAAAAATAATAATATTTGCTAACATTTATTGAGCATTCACTGTATACTAGGCACCTGTCGTGTATTATCTCATTTAATGCTCATGTCAACCCTTTGAGGAAAACATGATTTATTATTGGCCTTAATTGTTGACTGAAGAAACCAAGGCTTATGGAGGTGAGTGTGTATTGCCTAAGCTCATTCAGCAATCAGAGTTGATTGGAGCTGGTGCTCTCAACACCCCTAAGCCCCACCTATCCTTGAGAAAGTTACACTTAGGAGCAGTAAACAAAATGCAAATGTGGGAAAGTTCTTACTTCTCTGTTAACTTTCTTATTCCCTGGTCTATGGGTTTGTACAGGATGAGACCATATCTATCTCGTTTCCTTCATGCCTAGCTTGTGCCTAGCATATAGTAGGTGCCGAAAAAATGTTAGAAGACTATATGGATGAGTCCCTGCACCCTAAGGAGATAGACATGAGGTCAGACATGAGGTCTGCCCTTCCCTTTGCAGAAGGGAAAACTGAGGCTTAGGGGCGCAGGATGACTTGACCAAAGTCAGGGAGATAGATGCTGACTCTGAGCAGAACTCTTCACTCCCGGTCCTCTGCTCCTCGCCCCTCTGCAGTTCTGCGTGCAGTTTCACAGGAGCATAAACTACCCATTCATTCCTTTATTCTTGTGTCCATTCATTCATCAGATGCTCAAGATTGGACCAACCGCAGACCTTAAAGATGGGAAAGATAGGACAGTTTGGTCTTTGTGATGACACTCTCAACTAGGGTAGCAAGAAAAAGCTTATCCTATTCTTGCCCAAAGATATATGTGAATCAGGCTTTCTGACTAGTCTGGCACCCAGTGGTTTATGTCCTGGTGCTGTCTTTCAAAAGATAGGGTGGGTTTTTGGATTTGGTTAACAGAGAAGAACCTCTGAGAGTCTTCAGAGAAAGCAGACAAGTCCTACCCTATCTTAGCATTTGGGTTTTCAGCACAGATCTAGTTGCTGCATGCATGGTATCCAGCACAATTTTCCACACTTGAACACTGGATAAGGCAGATGTGTGACCCTTCAGGGCCGCTGCTAGAACTGTCTTAAACTGGATCACTCCCTTGTTGGGGACCCCACTGGAGCTCGTGCATAAGCATTCTTGAGCTTACCACATTGCAACTTAGCAGTGTACTTGTCTGTTCTCCCCAGACAGCCTGCTCCCCACTTTACCCTTGAGTGTGAATTCTTTAGGGCCAGGCACCAGTTTTAATATCTTTGTATCCCTAACACATAGCACAGTGCCGCATAGCAGATGCTCAATAAATGATCAATGGATCAAATTACAATGACTCAGCTGAGTCAGAGCCAAGACAGTAGCATGTGCTTCCTTCGTGTGTGAAGGGGCAAGGATTTATAGAATCTGGCACGTGAAGGGCATTGGGGCGTGAAAGTGAAGAGGAACTACACAGTCCCTGCCCTTGCACAGTTGACATTCCAGGGGGTGTCAGACAAATGAATGGACAAATAGACAACACAGAGCAGGGGTATCTAGCCCAACTGGGGAGGTGGAAACATGCAGTGAAGCATTTGTTCTACCTTTAGAAGTTATTGCACCTCCATTTTTTACTAGTCATAGCATAGGTCACCCAACTCATCCGTTAGCTCCCTTGGGCCTCACCCTGGCCAGTAGCACCCAATTGCAGGTGGACCATGTGGGGCTGGAGATGCAGCCAGGAAATGCAGCTCTCCCTACAGAATGAAACAGACTCAGCCAATAGGCTAATACTCAGGAATGTTTGTTTGTGATCAATCTGGGGCTCAACCCCACACGCGTGCCCAGGATAATGCCCTGGCCTCGTGGTCTGTCCATGCCCAGGACTGATGCCTAAGGATGCGCAGTATGTATTTTTCACAAAGACACCTGGCGGGAGGGTGAGGCAGGGGCAGAAGTCTAACCTGTGTTTTACTTGACAAGCCATGTGCCTAGCTCAAGGCTGTGTCAGGTCCAAGGAGGCACCATCAGCCTGGCCAAGCGCCACCGTTATTTCCAGAGAGGGCACCTTGTTCTTGAAGGTGCCCCCAGGCTAGCAGAGGCCCTGTCTGTGCCACAGCAAAGCTACTCGGGGGCCGTGAGGTGGGAGACTGGCAACAGCATAAAGCAGACAGATGGCCCCCTCCCAAGTCTGAGAGTGTGGTAGGAGGCTTAGGTGGAGTCCCTTCCAAAGAGACCAAGCTGCAGTGCCCCAAATCCAAACCGTGTGTCTGCCTTGGGGGGTGAGTGTGGACCCTATCTCAGGGCCTTCTCAGAACCCAAACATCACCTTTAGCTCTGAGCTAAAAGTGCCTCTACCCAGGACAAACCTAAACCTTAGCCCTCACCACCACACCCCCTCAAACCTCTGGCTACCTTCTCCTTTCCAAAAACTAACCCCCCCAGTACGGGTTCCCGGTGCTGCTGGTGTGAGCACCGGCCAGGCCCACTAATCACCACCAGTGACCACATTTCAAAGGGTGCCACACCAATCACTCCCAAGCTCTGATCTATGGATTGTTTTGATTTCCTCCTTTGAACTCTTCCCATCCCGCTCCAGCGGCAGACAGAGATACTGAATTAAGCGACAGACAAGTTGGAGACAATGAGTGCCGGGAGGGGCCCCTCCCTCCCCGAAATGTGCAGACATCTGCGAGCTGGAGCCCAGCACTGGAGCCATAAAGAAGAGCTGGCAGGATAGTGATGTACAGCCCTGGGCCCTCCTGAGTGACTGGCTTTAACCTCCAACGGAGACACGCTCACCCCGTTGACGGCGGAGCCCTTTGTTTTACACCACTCAGCAGAGGTGCCTTGGCCATGCTGAAGATTTAACCAAATTATAATGAATGATCCTCGGCAGCGCTGTGCCCCTAATTAGAACAAGTCGCACAGACATATTGTCTCCCTGATTTCCTCTGTTCCATTTCTCGCACTCTCTTTCTCTGCTCGGGACACATGGGCCCCATTAAAACATTCTAGTATTTAATGTGGTTCCCTTAAATTACTTCTCAAGTTTTCGAGTTCCATTTAGAATTGGATTTTACTCTTTGGACTGTGTTTTTGATTTGGGGCTTTGTACATTTCGTAGCCGCTCTTTTTCTCCCCCTAGTGGAGACCGGGGATACCACTTAATAGCTCACCAGGCGGGAGGACAGGCAGCCAAGCCTCCGCTGATTGGAAGGTGGTCCACTGGGACCCTCGGTTAACTGAAGACTTCGTTTGCACTATTCTTACAGGAGAAAGAAGAACTTAATGCAAACATAGGCTGATATTGTTGATTTCACCACCCTCAGCCTGATCGCGTCATCCCCATCACAATTGACAGGGGTGAGGACCTTCTAGATACATCACAATTTATACCAAAAGGAAGAGGGAAAAACACCTTCGGTGGCCCATCCTGGAGGTCAGTGCAGAAAAATCCCATAGCTGAATTCACTTAAGATGATCATGGGCCTCAAATCTGCACAATCCGTGTTCTCCAGAAAACGAGTCTCCTCCCTTCTCCAAGCAAGGAAGAAGACTCGCACTGTTTACAGAGGCTGACAGCAAGGACAGAAAGCAAAAGCATGCATCCGGCAGGCCAGTGAGCTGAAATTCTGTCTTCCCTGAGAACTTGCATGTGTAAATTTCACCCTGAGTGTCTGGCTATAGAAGCACTAGATACACATACCCATACTCAGATAGGGATCTATAGGGAAAGCTCTGGAAAGATTCCAGGGGAAGATACCATCGACCGCAGCTGCTGGCTGGGTCTGTGTGAAGACAGACTCCACACCCCTCATGTGTTCTCCAGCAGCAATTTGGAGTTCCTTGGATGCAGAATGTTCTGGGGGAAACCTTTGAATCGGAAGAGCTTTTGAGGTCCTCCGGTTCTTCCCCAGCTTCTGTCACCCTATGCCAGGAAGCCCTCTGATGCTGCCTGCAGATGTTCATGAGGTCCCTGCAGGCAGGACACCTCATCCTCCCAAGCAGCCGAGGGCATCTGAGAGAGTTGCTCCAAGGTTGTGAAGGTATAAACCCTGAGAATCCCTCTGCGAGGTCTCAGGAGAGGCATTCACCCTCTACAGCAGCTCACTCATTCAACAAATACTTACTAGGTCCTATTGCGGGTGCTGAGGATACAGTAGTATGTAATTTCTTGATCATTTCAAACAATCACGTGATCTGCGAAATGGAAATAATAGCTCACGTCACAAATGAGCACATGTTTTTGAGACTCATAAGCACTATACAACTGTCATTATTTCACTTGGTTACAATGATCAGAAGGGTTTTCTTTACGTGTAGTAAGTTGACTTCCCTGTATCTCGTACCCTTTGGTTTTAGTTCTACCTCAGAGGATGGACCGACTTTGTCCTCAGTGACATACATCTCTCTCACAAAGCTTGTTTTTGCTCTTCCAGGCAGGATGTTCTCTGATCCTTCAGCCTCTCCTCACACCACATAATTTCTGGAACTCTCTCCATCTTAAGCAGCCCCTCTCTGAACAGACTCTAATTTTTCAATGCCCTGTGCAAATCTGGTGCCCAAAATTGAATATGATACCCCAGGTGTCATCTGACTGAAAATATAACGAGACCGTTTCTTCCCAAGGGTACTGGATTTCTATAAACACTTCTATCTTCTGTTGTGTTGGATTGTTAGCAATCACGTCACACTGCTGGCTTATTCCGAGCTGGTGGTCATTTAAAAGCCTTGGATATTTTTCACATGATTTCCTGCCAAAGCAATATCCCCAACTCGGTATTTTTGCCATTTGTTCTTTGCATGTAAATACCAGACTTTACATTCAGGCCTGTTCTGTCGTATCTTATTGTTTTTGACCCAGCATTCCAACCTGTCAGGACCATGCCGGGCCCTCATTCAGTCACCTCTGGTATTAACTCTCCCTCCCAGATTTGTAACATCTACACCTTTGATCAGCACGCCTCCTGAGTTGTCACCTAATGATAAATCAGACAGGATCAAGGCCGGAGCCGCTGGCACTCTGGGAAGCCGCCTTGAAGGTTGACTTCCATTGTCGCGAGTTGGACAGGGCCGCCTTCAGGAAGTGAGGAGGCGGGCTCTGCACGGCCACCCACGTGACTTCCGCTGACTCTCCCTCGGCCTCCCACCTGCTTCTGCCTTTGTGTTCCCCACTCCTGAAACCTGCATCCCCCTCGCCAGGCCTTCCGTGGGACCCTTCCTCTCGTTTCCGCCCCCATCCTGCATCCACCTGACCCTCTCTGCTTCGCCCAGTGTCCCTGGCTCATGGGTTGCTGGCGCTAGTCCTGCCCATTTCTGGACTGTCCCACCCAGAGTGTCGGCCTTTGTCTCCCAGCCAAGCCTTTGGCCCAGGCCAACGCGTGACTTCTCTCCCCACCGCCCTGGCACAGTTTGGTACCCGGGCTGTGACATCCATCCAATACTCAACACTCTTTGGACTCAGCTGTCGAGCCAGCTGCAAATACACAAAACCACTACTCTCATCCAACCCACATTTCACCATCTCAGCCACAAGGAAACCATGAGAGAAACTGTTAACCCCCCGCTGAAATCGAGACCTGCGATGTTTATAGCATACACCTGATCCACAAACATAGTAACCTTATCGAGAAAGGAAATGAGGCTACTTTGGAATAACGTGTGCTCAGTGAAGTCATTTTGCTCTCAACTGACCACTGCATTCCTTCCTAAATGCTCACCCGCCATCTGCTTCTTAATCCATCCTGCTTCCCTGTTGTCGTCTACCTCAAACCTACGTGTCTGGGGTTTCCAGAAGCAATTTCTTTTCCCTTTGTGAAAATCAGGATAATCTCTGACCAGTTCCTGATGCTGGCACCACCTTCTATTCTCCGCAATTACTTAAAAGTCACGGACAATGGCTCCCCAATCTCACTGGAAAGATCTTTCCACACCTCGAGATGTGAGTCATCGGGCCAGTTCCTTGGACCCACTTACATCAGCTTCTTGTCCCCTTCCTATCTGATCTCCTTATCTTTCTTGAGCTCTGAGCCAGTCAGGATGCCCTGGGCTGCAGGGAGCGGAAATCCTAGGCTCAACTGGCTTAAAAATTAATTATCTCCTAAAAGGAGAAGGGCCAGGAAGAGGGCCGTCAGGACTGGTTACTTGAGTCAGTGGGTGACACCTCCAAGGGTGCATCTCTACCCTTTTGCTCTGCCATGCTCAGGTTGTCGATTTAATTCCCTCATGATCTCTAGACGGTTTCTGCAGTTCCAGTTACGCCGTGCAAACACACCAGTCCATGGGTAAAAGAAAGACGGCTGGTTTCACACATCTCTGTCAGAAGCAGGACACGTTTCCAGAAGCCCTGGCAGGCCAGTCCCCTCCTGTCACGGATCAGGAGTCAGTCTCATGCCCATCCTCACGCCAATCAACGATGAGGAGAACAGAACCGCAAGGATGGTCTTGGACCACTGCACCTCACACATAGGAGAGGGGTGATGACACTTTAAAACATCAGCAATCCGCCAACAAAGGGGGAGGAAGTGACCACTGTGTGAGCCATCACTGTGGCTCTGCAAGCTTCAGATCTCTATACTGCACATTGTGTGTTCTTCCCTTTCTGGTTTTTGACATCCTTGATGGAAAAATTATATTTCCATATCTCTTTTCCTTTCTCTGTCTTTTTATCCAACATTATTTTCTTTTGCTCAAGCAATGGGTCTATGCTTCCGCTGGTTTTTGCTCACTAAACAGAGACGTTTTACAATCCTCAGACTGTCTCCCTCTTTAAATCTCAGCTTATTCTGAATCTTAGCCTTCTTGTCACTATTCCAAAGGTTCCCTCTACTCTTCCGTGATGGGCTTCAGGACACCACTGGCCATATGTTCTTTTAAAGTCAGAACTCACCATAGAGCAACCTGCATGGCTCAGGTGTGGCTTTAGTCACCTGCTCCCTCCTCCTCCACTGTGTCCTCTTGGGATCAGCTCTGGCTATAGTTTTATAATGGCTTCTAGAACATTCTACCTTCCTTTATGATGGGCACGTTATGTTGTTCCGGGGATCATATTTCCTTTGTGGAACTGTTCCTCACACACCATCCCTGACCCTCTCTCCATGGCTGGGTGAAACAGTGACCCAGGCTGGCCCTGTTACCATATGCCATCCATCTCACAGCAATGACTCGCTCAGAGCAGGGCATGAGACCCAGCAATGCCAAGTAGAGATCTGGCTTGGGTTGAAAAATAGAGATTGAGAGAGATAAAGGGCACTTTTCCACACGGGTTGCTGAAGTGGGAAGATATAAATCTGAAATTATAGGCAGTTGCCTTTTCCACATGTCAGCAGATGCCAACACCCAGAACCAAGGCTGAGGTGATGGAGATCACAGCAGCCCTAATTGCCTTGTTGGAGATCCCGCCAACAGCAGGGCCTGAAGCTGGTCACCCTCAGGCCTCCAGTCACAAGGGCCAACCTACCCCCTCCTTCACAGGCTATTGAAAGCGCCCTAACATGACTCACCCTCCCCAAGTCGGGGCACGTGTTTAAATGGGGCCATCGTCCTCGTTCTTCACTATCATGATCTTCTTTTTTTTTTTTTTTTTTTTTAGACAGAGTCTCACTCTGGTGCCCGGGCTAGAGTGCCTTGGAGTCAGCCTAGCTCACAGCAACCTCAAACTCCTGGGCTCAAGCCATCCTCCTGCCTCAGCCTCCCAAGTAGCTGGGACTACAGGCATGTGCCATCACGTCTGGCTATTTTTTTCTATATATATATTTTTTAGCTGTCCAGATCATTTCTTTCTATTTTTAGTAGAAACGGGGTCTCGCTCTTGCTCAGGCTGGTCTCAAACTCCTGAGCTCAAACAATCTGCCCGCCTCGGCCTCCCAGAGTGCTAGGATTACAGGCATGAGCCACCTTGCCTGGCCCATCGCAATCTTCAATATGACATGGTCTCTCTCTCTCTGAAGCTTCCTGTAGCTTCCATGGGAGCTGCAAGTTCATCCCTGCATGTACGAAATGCCAACAGACAGTTCTCTTCCTCGTCTCCTTTGTCTTTTCAGAGAGGATGTCCTCTGCCGTGCCAGGTGAAAACGCCTTTGCCAGGTGTTCGGTTTTTAGGATGATAAGACCCCCACCCCCAGCAGATGACTAGACGGGAGATGGTCCCCACCATTTCTTCACCTGTGTCTGTGCTAGAAAATCAGAACTTTTTCAGAATCACCTGTCTTCTGTTAGGCCAGGTGGCCACACATCCATAAGATTTCCTAGGGCTCCGTTCTCACTCCATTTTCTGTCTAGCTGTCTTTGGACAAATTGCTTGACCTTTCTAAAACACTGTTTTCTTCATCCACGAGATGGGAACAATAACAGTCCGTGTTTTTTAATATTGTAGTGAAAATTCAATGATACATTGCATGCAAAGTGTTTTGATGGTGCCTAACAATAAAAATAAAGCTCAGTAAACATTGGCAGAGATCATTATCATTTTTTTAATCAGTCAAATTTTCTACTCTGTTCCCCGCAAGTTAGTCAGTTTTCTACTCTTCCTATGTACCGGGTCACTCCTCCTTGCCTTTGTTAGAACTCTCTGTCTTTTAAACCATTCGCATGCTCCCTTTGCCGGACAAGCAGCCTCTCACCAGGTGTCCAACTCTCTGAAATCATATTTGCCTCTTCATGTTACATGTCAAGTCGGCCCTGTCTCTTTATTCCGTAGACTGGTGCAGCCTCCTGAATACTGCCGCTTCCCTGTGTGCCTCTCTGTTTCCCCATCATCTTCGCTGAGAGCCTGAGCTGAGCTTTCACTTGGTCTCGTGCATTCAGCGTTTGCACGACCCCATATTACACCACACTGACCCACAACTAAAGCCAAGTTCTTATTCTTAGTAGCTGTAAGAAAACACTCGCACAGGACATTTCTAAGCACAGCAGAAACATAACTCCAAATGAACCTGAAGCATCCCTGTTTCAAAAGTCCTTCATCTACCCTGCTACAATGTTTCAGCCATCCTCTCTCTACCTCTGCTCTCCTCCCAACTCTCTCTCACTTGCTGCAAATCCCTGGATTTTTAAAAATATATATCTATATATAAAGGTTTTAGGTAGGGTACAGTGGCTCACACCTGTAATCCTAGCACTCTAGGAGGCAGAGGTGGGAAAATCGTTTGAGGTCAGTAGTTTGAGACCAGCCTGAGCAAGAGCAAGAGCCCTCTACTAAAAATAGAAAAATTAGCCAGGCGTGGTGGAGCATGCCTGTAGTCCCAGCGACTTGGGAGGCTGAGGCAGGAGGATGGCTTGAGCCCAGGAGTTTGAGGTTGCTGTGAGCTAGGCTGATGCCACGGCAGTCTAGCCTGGGCAATAGAGTGAGGCTCTGTCTCAAATATAAATGAATAAATAAATAAGTAAAATAGAGAGGTTTTAGCTGATTCCTTTTTATCCTTGACTTAGGTTGGATTATCTCTCTGGGGTCCTACCTTCAATACCAAACTGCTTATCAAGGCATTTTCCTGATTAAAACTGTTCCTTTCTTAAGAGGACTTTTGGTGCAAGACATGAGGACATTTTCATTCATTCGTATAATTTATACCAGGTTATCTGAGGTTTAGTATTTTGATCAGGTAGGCAAGTCTTTTTGTATATATTCTCCTTGGTTTTTATGACAGGCACTCGAGGCCCAGATCGTCCTTCTGTTATCTAAACCAAGGTTCCAGATGCCATATGCTGCTTTATTTCATTTTCTGTAAAGAGCTCCGATTCCTTCTAGTGGAAAGCCCCAATTTCAAGAGAAAAAAAGAAGACAAGGGAAATCGAGATGAATATGCCTCCTTTTCCCTCAAGCTGTTCAGTTTCTTAACTACAGTATTAAAAATCTAGAGAGTTGGGGTAGTCTACACCTCTGCTCACCGCACCAGTGATTTCCAGGGAACTCAGCAAAACTGAGTCGTGACTGGTAGTTCTGATGGCTCCTGACAGGTTCTTCGTCACATCTTGAACATGATGCACACGTTCAAGGCAGAATACTTTCCGACCAAGGCAGGGCAGCTCGACTCACAGTGACTTCCACGCCCCGTCCGGGGAGCTCTGCTCATCACCATGGTGCATCTGTCCCTCTCTGGAGCATGAGTGGGTCCCTTCCACTCTCTTATGCCAATTAGCATGGTGGTGGGTGGGTCTAGAGCTGGGATTTCTCCAGAACGTCTACCCTCTTCGACACTCTACCCTGGAAGAACAAGCCTGGGTAGAGAGGTAGACAGGGGGTGTAATCAGATTTCATCTCAGTACAGAGTGAAATCGTGTCAGGATCCAAAAAATAGCACCAAAGGTGGTTCAGTAGTAGGTTTGTTTATTCACAAAGGACACCCAGCCTCATTCCAGAAGGAGGTGGTTGGGCTGGGAAGGAAATCAGAAATCTTAAGTCTAAAGGAGAAACGCACAAAAGGGACAAGGATCCAAGAACCGGATGCAGGTGCAGGGGACCAGAATGGGGGAGCCCAGATCTTCTCAGCAAACCCTTTGCTTGCTCCCAGAGTGGATTCCCGTTGGCTGGCTATGGATGTCCCGGCTCCTCTACTCTACCCAAGGGATATACCACAAAGCCCTGTCCACCGAGGGACTGTGGGTTTAGGCAGAGCAGTTTCAAGGCAGTTTCTGCTTCTCTTTCTCCCCTAGGTCACATTCTTAAACTATCCTGATTCTTGGCCTTTTTAACAAAGTCCCGGCCTGAGCCTAAACTGTGTTTGCCCCGGTCAAGCGTTTGGATGACTGCACCTCCTGCTGATATCCGGCCTGCAACCTCCTGAGAGCCCTGCACCGGGACTGCCCGACTGAGTCACTCCTGATTCCTCCCCCACAGAAACTGAGATAAGACATGATGAGTGCAGCCCCTCACGCCCCACCCCACAGGCCCCCATTGGACATGTAGCATGAGAGTGAAAAAAATCCTATTGTTTTAAACAGCTGATACTTGAGGGTTGCTTGTAACTGCAGCATAACCTAGTCTCAGCTAACTGAAATATTCGGTTTTATAATATATGCGTTAAAATAAAGTTCATGTCCAGAAAGCTACTACAAGTGCCTATATTTTACAGGTATCTCAGTGAGGTGACAATAATTCTTGGCTCCCTGCTGGAAACTTTCCCCACGCCGTGGATCTCCTATGCTCATGGAAAAGTCTGTTTAGTGAGAGTGAGACCTATGCCTTCCCGAGGCGAGTGGTTCTCCAACTTTAGCAGGCGTAAGATTCACTGCAGAGGTTGATACATACATTCCCAGGTCCCACTCCCAGGGAGTCGGCTTCACGGCATCTGGAGCTTAGGAATCTGCAATTTTAATAAGAGCACCAGGGGATTCTGACACACTCGGTCTTCAGACTGTACCTTACCAACCTCTGGGCAAGTACGTAGTGGACACCCTGCTGAGGGACAGTAGCCATCAGTAGGGCAGAGTAGGGGGTTGCAAGGTCGCCCAGTGGGTGTCACACTCAGGCAGAACTGGGCGAGAATCCAGGCTCTGCCACGCCTTACCTGTGTGACCCCGGGCAAGTGACTTCATTTCTCTGCGCCTCCATTTCCACATCCAAAGATAATCCTCACCGTTTCAGAATTATTGTGAGGATTCCACGAAATAGTGTATTTATATTACTTGGAGTAGGATCTGACACATCGTAAATGCTCAGTACATGGAAGATGCCATTATAGCCGTGTGCAGTGGTGGGAAGAACAGCGAAATGAGGTGTTAGAGTCAGGATCAAGTCCCACCACATAAGGTTGTCGTGAGGATCAAATACGATAAAGGCGTGTGATGTCCCCGGTACATACTAAGCACTCCGTAACTGTTGACTTTCTTAGTATCCACTCTCTCTAACAATGCTGCCGTGGCTGCATCTGTTAGACTTCGTGTTTCCAGGTTTTCAAAGTACGTGGAAACAAATAGCATATATAATATTCTGCTCCTGTTCCATGTACGTCTGTGTCTTTCTACATTAAATAGCACTGCAAAGACATACTATATAGCATATCAGAGATAGAAAGGAGCCCACAGGCCCAGTCCAACACACCCTCTTCCCACCCATTTTACAGGAGAGAAAATTGAGGTCTTGAAGGATTGAGCGGTACGAGAAAACCCCATATCTAGTGAGTGGCCATGTCAGGTCGGCCTTGAACTCTTTCTCTCCACTGTCGGCTTTTGGCTGCTTCCTTTCTAGCGTTGGAGTACTGTACTTGACGTTTGCCCATGCACTGCGGGGAGCAGGGGACAGGCACTGAGAAAGGGATGGCTTTAATGAGCACAGACACAGACGAAGCGTGGGCTGTGTGTGCTGGGGCAGAGGGAGGCTCAGGAGGCAGCTCCAGGCCACTGACTGCGCCAGGCTCCAGCTCCAAGTTCCAGATGCTTCGTCACAGGGCCCCATCCACATGACATCCAGCACCATGGCACAGGCTGGAGAACATACCCTGCCTGGCTAACATTTCAGAGGCTGGAGAACAAGAGGAATCTTCCAGAAGAGAGCCTGGATTCTGTGCCTAGCTCCATTAGGGATACACGGGGAAGCTAACCTGAAAGGTAGGGTGGTATAGTAGAAAGCTCATCAGACTAAAATTCAGTTCAAGTCTTGGTTCTGCCAGTGACTTACTGTGTGACCTTGGGCCTCTCCCTTGACCTCTCAGAGACTCAGTTTCCTCAGTTGTATTAAAAATAATAACACTTGCCGTTCTACCTACTCACAGTTGGAAGAAACCTCAGAGAGTCTAACCTAACCCCCTAATCTGATAGCCATGGAGCTCACAAATTCATTTGTAAAAATTCCTAGACACGTGTGAGATAACAGTGGAAGGTGGTTTGCACACCCTTGTGTCTAAGAATCAAGGTAAATGAACTTAGCCAACCACACACGGCTTACTGAGCGTCCAGAGGCCGGGGACATTTCAGCAGCCTCCACCTTGAGGTAGGTGGGATTCTTGAAGACAGAGGGAAGAGTGTTCTCAGCTCCTTTGTCAAGAGAGAAATAGCCACAGATGTCCTGGATGGAGACACCCGGGATGTAGAATGCGGAGAGAGCCCCGGGGGACCCAGGGCCCAGGGAGCCCTGAGAGCCCTGAGTCCTGGTTCCCCACGCCAAGCTCCAGGGCGAGGCCTGGAGGAAGGCCGGTGGCCAGGCAGGAGCATGTGGCGGGAGGAAAGGCGAGTTGGCAGGCTCTGGGGATACACCCCACACATCCGGAACCCATTGCTCAAGCAGGGCACCGAGCTCCGGAGACATGCGGAGCGGAAGATGGTGGGGTTTTGTTTTATTTTTGGATTTTGCCAAATCAAAAGAATTTGGGAAATTGTGAGAACTGTTGTACTGAAACGCAGGCCCTGCCAGGTTGGCGCAGGACTGTTTCTAAGTAATTCAATCTGGGGCAGGGAGGAGTTGCAAGTGTGCAGGCACGCACACTCGCGCACATCCACACACACGTACTGCCTGCACGGGCCGGTGGCAACAGGGGGCCTGATCGCCCCTTATTCCTTCCTGAGAGGGTGGCCAAGGCGTGTGGGCTCCGGGCCAGTGTTCATGCATCCATTCACTCCAGCGCTCACTGAGTGCCTAGGACGCACCAGGCACGTGGGGGCTCCGATGGTCCAGTAGCAAAGCAGAGCAGCCCTTCCTCCCCAGTACTGAGGTTCTGGTGGGCTACATGGCTGTAGGGGATGCAGGTCCCCCAGCCTTTCTGTCTGAGCCTGAGTAAGTAGAGAAGAACGGGGCATGGATTGGAGAAGAGATTGTCAGTGAAGGAGAACGAGGGACAAGGAGTCGGGCGGCAGGTTCCGGCAGGCAGCCCTCTGCCCATCAGCCAGCCACACTTCTGGCTGTTGCTCTTGCTCAGGCAGCAGTCAGGGGTCCTTTGATTTGGAGGAGGGGAGACACCCTCCCCAGTCTTAGGGTGTGCCTCATAACAGGACTAGAACAATCGTGGCCATCTCATCTCTTGGTTAGCCATTGGCCCGAGGGTATAGACATATGCCCATTTCTGGCTAAATAGCTACAAGAACTCTCCTGGGGAGAGCTAAGCCGTTTGCTCTTCCTCTTTCTTCCAACTGGCACATGGACATAATGGCTGGAGGTGTAGAATCCACTTTAAAACCATGAGGCAACATGTCAACAAGCTAAATGACAGGACTAAAAGAAGGAGCCTGAGTATTTGACAGTACTGAGAGCCACTGCCCCAGAGCTGGACAGCCTGCCTTTAGACACCTGTCAGCTGGGCCCCCCCCCAAAAAAAAATCTCTATTTGTTGAAGCTGCCTTTAATTGAAATTTTCTGTTACTTGCAGCAAAGCACATTCCTGAAGCATCTGAGAGAAGATGCTACTAGTATCATCACGAGGAAGCCATGTCACAGAGGATAAATGGACCCTAGTTCCAGGGAGAGCCATTGGAAAAACCCAGGAAATGAAGAACTCCACTAAACTTTTTTAAATAACATGGTCTCCTGGATGCCTATGCTCTATTAGGTGCTGAGAGTATGTAGGATGGGGGACCACCTTTATCGAGGGAATTTAGCCTCAAAACTCCTTTTTCCTTTCTTTTAGAGACAGAGTCACCCAGGCTGGAGTACAGTGGCACAGTCGTAGCTCACTGCAGCCTCAAACTCCTGGGCTCTAGCAATACTTCCACCTGAGCCTCCCAAATAGCCAGGACTGCAGGCGTGTGCCACCACATCCAGCTAATTTTTTAAATTTTTTTAGAGGCAGGGTCTCACTATGTTGTCCAGGCTGGTCTCAAATTCCTGGCCTCAAGTGATCCTTCTGCTTTGGCCTCCCAAAGTGCTGGGATTATAGGCATGAACCATTATGCCTGGCCCAAAACTCCTTTCTGAAGAGGACTCACTAAATCTTTCCAACCCCAGTTTCTTGCTCTTCAAAGTAAGTTAGTATTATCATTGCATTTGGGAGCATCAGTAAGATGGGACTTTAAATCCTGTGTGTGTGTGTGTGTGTGTGTGTGTGTGTGTATGTAAGAGAGAAAGGAGAGAGTTGCTGTTTAAAAGTTGCTATTGCTTCGTGTCTAATAACAGCATTCAGCTGCCTCAGTTCGAATGCAGCTACTCCCTACCAATAAGAAATGATATGACCTACACGTGCCTCGCTTTTCTCCTCTGTATTAGCCACTACTTCATAGAGCTGTTTTAAGGATTAAATAATTCTCAGGTTTAGAATTAAGTCTTATAACAAGTGCCCAGCACATGGTAAATCCTTAAAAAATATTCCCTAATATCCTTAATAATTTCATTGATTCTGAGGTGCTCACAGTTTCACATTTTTAACATCTCTGAAACCATGACGTCTTTCAGAGAATGGTATGTGTTACCCGTAACTGGAAGCATTTTTTTTTTCTTGGCAGCTTTTTTTTTTTTAATCTGCAGTATCTTAAATTCAATGAAGTGTGGAATTATTATTATTGGAGCAGATTTCCTTGTGGTAAAAAAAAAAAAAAAAAAAAAAAAAAAAAAACACTTGTGTAGTCCTGTAGGCATAAAGGTATGTAAAGCAAATAGGCACCTCACTGTCTCCAGGAAAGGAGTTTTGAAGGCTTGTCAAAGACACCCTACCCAAGACCTTTCCTTTGCAGAGTCGGAGTCTCTGGTGGAGGAACGGGCAAATTTGCATAGCGGACCAGCAGATCCAGATGGAGATCAATGCTTTTTTTTTTTTTTTAACTTTACTTTTGTAGAGCAGTTTTTAAGTCGCAGCAAAATTGAGAGGAAGGCACAGAGATTTCCCTTATTCCCTCCTCCTCCCACCTATGCACAGCCTTCCCCGTTATCAATATCCCCTGCCACAGGGGAACATGTGTTACAATCCATGAATCTACCTTGACACATCATTATCACCCAGAGTTTGCAGTCTGCATTAAGGTTCACTCTTGGTTTTGTATATTCTATGGGTTTTGAAAAATGTGTACCCACCATGATAGTATCATACAGAACAGTCTCCTTGCCCTAAATATTCCTGCACTCTGCCTATTCATCCCTCCCTCACCCCAACCTCGGCAACCACGGATCTCTTCACTGTCTCCATGGTTTTGCCTTTCCCAAAATGTCTTACAGTTGGAATCCTACAGCATGTAGCCTTTTCAGACTGGCTTCTTTCACTTGGTAGTATGCATTTAAGGTTACTCCATGTCTTTCCAGGGCTTGGTGGCTCATTTCTTTTTGAGTACTGAATATTCCATTGTCTGGATGTACCATAGTTGATTTATCCATTCACCTCCTGGGTTGCTTCCAAGTTTTGGAAATTGTGAATAAAGCTGCTATAACATCTGAATATAGGTTTTTGTGTGGACATAACTTTTGGTTAAATACCAAGGAGCACCATTGCTGGATCACATGTTAAGAGTATGTTTTAGTTTTGTAAGAAACTACCAAACGGTTTTGCAAAGTGGCTATAATGCATTGCATTCCAACCGGCAATGAATAAGAGTTCCTGTCACTCCACATCCTCACCAGCATTTGGTGTTGTCACTGTTCTGGATTGCATATTATTAATATGTGGAACATCTTTGCATATGCTTATTTTTCATCTGTATATCTTTTTGGTGAGGTGTCTGTTAAAGTGTTTAGCCCATTTTTTAATCTGGTTGTTTGTTTTCTTACTGTAGAGTTTTAAGGTTCTTTTCAGACTTTGAATAACAGTCCTTGGCCGGGCGTGGTGGCTCACACCTGTAATCCTAGCATTCTGGGAGGCCCATGCGGGAGGATTGTTTGAGCTCAGGAGTTCGAGACCAGCCTGAACAAGAGCAAGACCCTGTCTCTACTAAAAATAGAAAGAAATCAGCTGAACAACTAAAAATATATAGAAAAAAATTAGCCAGGTATGGTGGTACATGCCTGTAGTCCCAGCTACGTGGGAAGCTGAGGCTGGAGGATGGCTTGAGCCCAGGAGTTTGAGGTTGCTGTGAGCTAGGCTGATGCCACACTCTAGCCCAGGCAACAGAGTGAGACTGTGTCTCAAAAACAAACAAACAAACAAAAAAAAAAACAGTCCTTTATCAAACTTTTGCAAATATTTTATCCCAGTCTGTGACTTGTCTACTCATCTCTTAGACATTGTCTTTCACAGAGCAGAAGTTTTTAGTTTTAACGAAAGTTAGCTTATCCATTATTTATTTCATGGACCATGGCTTTGGTATTATATCTAAAAAGTTATCACCATGCCTAAGGTTATTGATATTTTCTTCTGTGTTATCTTCTAGGAGTTTTATAGTTTTGTATTTTACATTTAGGCCTATGATCAGTTTTGAGTTAATTTTTGTGAAGGATGTAAGGCCTGTGTCTAGATTCCGTTTTTTGTTTGTTTGTTTGTTTGTTTGATTTTGCATGTAGATTTCCAGTTGTTCCAGCATCATTTGATGAAAAGGTTGTTAGATCAATGCTTTTTTTGGATGCAAGGTCATTCAAGCGTCTAAAGAATTGAGGTTGTACAGTGAGGACACTTGAGCAGAAAGGACATGAAGGGTCTCTCAAGAAGGTGCAGAGAGGAGGGCTGAGACCTCATCTAGAGCCATAGCTGAGAATGTCACATGGGGACTAGTTTTTCTAGCACCTTGTGTGGCAGAGGTGGGCTTAGGACAGCCAGGGCCTCTACCAGCTTCCAGGTGACACACCCACATCTAGTAGAATCCCCTTTGGGGCCAGGTCTAGTACAGATAAGCATTTGGGGGGTTGCAATTTATCATGGGAGGGTAGACACCAGGAAGGAGAAAAGGGCAGTCTTCTGATGGCGGAGACAGGAGCTACCACCAGTTTCAACTTGAATAACAGGAGAAGCATGGCCTTATTTTTTAGCTCAAGTAGAAGCAACTCATATGAGTGAAATTATTATTCATTAATAATCATCGATAATATAACATTATTGCCAGTAGCTGCCAAATACCGTTTGTCAAATACCGTACTATGTGTGAAGCACTGTGCTATGCACCATGTACAGATTATCACACTTACTTTACACAGTCAGGAAGCAGCGGCAGTGACTCATTTGACAGGCGAGGAAATGAGACCCAGAGAGGTTAATTAACTTATCTATGGTTACACAGCTGGCACAAAGCAGGGCTTAGGTTCAAACCTGACTTGTCTTGCTCCAGAGCCTGAGTTAATCTCTATTCATGATAGAAAATGAAGTTTCTCTACAAAAATACTAGAGGAAAATCTAGGAAAAACTCTTCTGTACATTGTCTAGGCAAAGCATTAATGACTAGGACCTCAAAAGCACAGGCAAAAAAACCAAAAATAAGCCGGGTGCAGTGGCTCACCCCTGTAATCCTAGCACTCTGGGAGGCCGAGGCGGGAGGATCGTTTGAGCTCAGGAGTTCAAGACCAGCCTGAGCAAGAGCGAGACCCCATCTCTACTAAAAATAGAAAGAAATTATATAGACAACTAAAAATATATATAGAAAAATTAGCCAGACATACGGTGCATGCCTGTAGTCCCAGCTACTTAGGAGGCTGAGGCAGAAGGATTGCTTGAGCCCAGGACTTTAAGGTTGCTGTGAGCTAGGCTGATGCCACAGCACTCTAGCCCAGGCAACAGAGTGACACTCTGTCTCAAAAAAATAATAAATAAATAAATAACCCAAAAATAAACAAATAGGACTTAATTAAACTACAAAGCTTCTGCACAGGAAAAGAAATAATCAACAAAGTGACTGGACAACCTGAAGAATGGAAGAAAATGCTTGCAAGCTGTACATTTGACAGGGCACAAATCCAGAATTTACAAGGAACTCAAACAACACAACAACAATGATTAAAAAAATTAATCCCATTATAAAGTAGGCAAAGGACATGAATAGAAATTTTTCAAAAGAAGACAAATAAATGGCCAACAAGCATATGAAAAAAATGTTCAACATCACTAATTATCAGAGAAATGCAAATTAAAACCACAATGAGATATTATTTTACACCAATCAGAATAGCTAGTATTAAAAACACAAAAAATAACAGATGTTGGTGAGGATGCAGAGAAAAGGGAACTCTTGTACACTGGTGGTGGTCATGTAAATTAGTGCAACTTCCATGAAAAACAGTATGGAGATTTTTCAAAGAACTAAAAATCTGTCTACTGGCTATCCACCCAAAGGAAAAGAAATCAATGTATAAAATCAATATATAAAAAAGATACCTGCACTCGTATGTTTATCACAGCACTATGATAGCAAAGATTCCATATCACATAGCAAAGATATGGAATCAACCTAAGTGTCCATCAAGGGCTAATTAGATAAAGAAAATACATATACACATTGGAATACTATTCAGCTGTAAAAAAAGAATGAAACCCTGTCTTTTGCAGCAACATGAATGGAACTAGAGGCCATTGTCTAAAGTAAAACAACTCAGACACAGAAAGACACATATTACATGTTCTCACTTATAAGTCGGAGCTGAAATATGTGTACACATGGAAGCAGAGTGTGGAATGATGGACAGTGGAGACTCATAGGGGTGAGGGAGTGGGAAGGGGGTAGATGATGGGAAGTTGTTTGGTGAGTACAATGGGGTTTGCTTAGTGACGGATGCACTGAAGGCCCTGACTTCACCACGATACAATGTATCAATGTAGCAAAATTGCACTTGTACCCCATGAACACAAATAAAAAATAAATGGGGAAAAAAAGAAAATGGAGTTTCTTCTTTCAGTGGCAGTGTTCCAATGGATTTCTGACTGCTAAGTCTGCTGAGTGGGCGTGGCTTCTCCGTCTGCCTGCAGAAATGCCATCAATCCTCTTTAGTTCAGTGAGTGCTACCCAGAGCTTGCGGTGTGCTACATGCTCTGCCTCAACACTCCCTTCCCCGATGATCTTCCCTTAGTGGCGTATTAGTCAGCTCGGGCTGCCATAACAAAAAATCACAAATTGGGTGGTTTACACAACAAAAATTTATTTTCTCACAGTGTGGCACTGGAAAGCCAAGACCAAGGTCTGGCAGGGTTTAGTGTCTGGTAAGGGCTCCTCTCTTCCGGGCTTGCAGAAGGCCGCCTTCTCTCTGTGTCCTCACATGGCAAAAAGAGGGGGAGATCTTTCTCTCTCTTCCTCTTTTTATAAATCGTATTAGACTAGGTCCCCACACTTATGACCTCTTTTAAGCTTAATTACTTCCCAAAGACCCTATCTTCAGATACAGTCACATTGGGGTTAGGGCTTCAACATATGAATTTGGGAGGGACACAATCCAGTTCATGGCAAGCAGTCATGTTATTATGTTCTTTAAGAGGATGAAATTTTCCATGAACATTTACTCTTAAGAGTCTCCAGGACCCCAGAATTTAAATATTAGATTTAGATCTAAGAAGAATCTCAGAGGAATCAAGCCCAAACTCTTCATTTCACAAATGAACACATGTGACTCACAGATGGTGGGGACTTGCTTGGAGCCACATGGCTAGTTAATGGCAGAGCTGCAACTATTAACAGAGCCAGGTCTTCTGACTCCAATGGTGTAGTGGCATTTGTTGCTAGGCCTTGAAGGAACAATGATGATCATGATGATCATGATCATGATGATAACTACTATGTGACAGGCATTGTATGATTCACTTTATGTAAATCACCTTATTTAATCTTCACATTAGTCCAGTGTAATGGGTACTATTATCCACTGATACAGATGAGGAAACTGAGGTTGAGAGTACTCAAGCTCACACAGCTAGTTGGTGAGTGGAGCCTGGATCTGAAGTCTGTGCTCCTTTGGTTTCACTATGCTGTGTTTCCACTGAGCAAGTGGGCTCCCTGGTGGGGCCAGGGAGGTGGCTCTATGGCTATAAGCCAAGGTTTCAAGCCAAGTCAAGGTCGTGGATACTCAGGATCAGCCCTGAGGACCAAGGGGCTGCTAGAAGTGACAGAATAAAGAACGGAAAGGAAGGAGAGAAATAGGCAACAAACCTTAATAGCGTCCCAGCATCAGCATTGTCCTACTCAAGGAGTTCCAGTTCCATCTGTCTGTTTTATCTAAGGAGCCAGGACTTTTTTTTCCTTTGCCTTCAAGCTCTACATCCCTTTATCAGTAAACTAGCCTTGCAGACAAGTACAAACTCTGCCAGCCCACCCTCCCTTCAGGCTGCAAAGGAAATGAACTTGGCATTCTGTAGTCCTCACCTGGTGTGACTCACATGCAGCCCCCAGGGACCGGGACAGGCTGGATGTCAGACTGATAGGCTATTGTCTGGAGCCTTGAGAAGGGAAAAAGGAAGGCTGCTTGCAGGAGAAAGGTGAACAGGCTGGCCCTGGCCCAAGAACGACAGAGGCGCCTTGCTCATGCCGCCCGGCTCTGCTTCCCTGGCCCGTGAACAATAATGAGGCGCTGTCAGGAAGTGACACTGAAACGCCATTCTCCTTATACCTTGTTCAGCCTCTGGCAAAAGGAGGTTCCCGGAGGGAATATTTTTAGTTTGACAAATGAAAGCCTGGGACCGAGGACAGGAGGGATTAAGGGAGCTCTTCTCTGACACTCCTGGAGACGGGGAGATGATGAGTCAGATACAGAGGGCTTAGGCACGACTTCTCAAGACATTCCTCAAGCATGAGCACAAGCCAGCCGCTCGAATTCCTCCTGCGAGGCCCGCCAGCCGGCTCTCGGGACGGAGGGGCCGGGCCAGGGGAGCAGCTCTTCTCCTCTGTCTTCCCCTTGGCACATTGTTGGACAGCAGCTTTGGGAGATCAAACCCGCCGCCGGTGTTGCTTTTCCGGAATCGGGACTCAGGAGACCTGGGTTCGAGTCCAGACTTCACCACTTGCCAGCTATGATGCTGGGTGTCCTCATTTCTCCCTTTGTGCCTCAGTTTCTTCATACGTAAATTGGGAGTATTGTAACACCTCAGAATGATTATTGTGAGGCTGTGCCTTTGGAAACAGCATTGAGAATGCCGTGCTGTAAAGACATTGTTTTTCTATATTGCTCCCAGCAGCCCATGCACAGATGCGCTCGAAATCTCACATTGTAACAGTAATAATAACCAGCATTTTTTTAGGAGTTAATTTTTTTTATTGCAGCATATTATGGGGGTACAACTGTTTAGGTTATGCATATTGCCTTTGCCCCACCCGAGTCAGAGCTTCAAGCGTGTCCATCCCCCAGACGGTGCGCACCGCACCCATTAGGTGGGAATATACCCATCCCCTCCTCCCCCTCCCATCTGCCCGACACCCGATGAATGTTACTACTATATGTGCATTTAAGTAATAACCAGCATTTACTGAGTGCTTCCTATAAACCAGCCTTGTGCTAGCTGCTCTCTAATTCAGTCCTCTCAACAGATCTGTGAGGTGGAGCTCATCGTCCCCACCTTGCAGACAAGGAAATTGAGGCAAAGGGAAGTGGTATGGCTTTCCTAAGGTCCCAGAGCTAGCAAATGGTAGGTTGACATTAGACGCGGGCTCTCCCTGACTTCGCAGCCCATATTTCGAATCCCTGTGCTGGTGACCCCCTGGCAGGGCCTGTACCCAGCGGGAGAACATCTCTTCTCAGAAGCCACGCGTGACGGGAAGATCAAAGCAGTGCACCGGGCCAGGCATGGATCAGGAGCCAGAGAGAAGAGAAAGGCCAGAACAGATACGGGAACCGGAGCCCGGAGCCGGGGCTCAGACCCAGAGCAGCAGGTTGAAGGAGCAGGGAAAGCCCCAGCCGGAGCCGGGACCTTGGCAGCCACCCACACTTGGCTCCAATGCACTCGTGGCGAGGCGGTGGGTGCACGGGTGGGAGGGTGAGTGTGCTGAAAAGTCAGAATCTGCTCATTTGGTTGGAAGAGAGAGTGAGACAACTAATGGTCTGTAAATAGGCTTATTTCTCACTTTCTAAACAGCTGGGTTGGGTGGGTGCTCCCAGGGACTCAGCGCCAAGTCATTGGGTGAATTCTACCCAAAATATGTAAAGCCATGATGAGCAACCCACCCTACAGGCCACACACGGCCCCCCGAGTATCATCGGGTCTGCAGTGTAATTTCAGGACGAACATTAAGAGGCCACCAATGTGTGCTGCCTCTCAAAACTGTGCCCATGGAGACATTTTTGTTGCTCAATTTACTGTAATTTCACTCCTTAGCATCCTTCTCTTAAGTGGTCTAAGTTCTGAGAATTCCTTTTCGATCCCCTCATAGGACTTGATAGAGTTATTTTGTGTTAAACAGAAAACAAAAGGTGGCCCACAAGGTCAGTTATTTTCTTCTTTAATTTTCCCACAGGAAGGAAGGAAGGAGAGAGTGAGTAAGGGAAGGAGGAGGGAGGGAGGGAGGAAGGAAGGGAGGAGGGAGGAGGGAGGGAACATCCTGAGACCGTCACACGCAGCTCTGCCCTCTGTGTACTCATAGGAAGGGGTCCCCGCTGCCACTACCGCTGAGCTAAGGCCCGGGAGCCCTGTCACTGTTCCACTCTCTCCTTCTCTGGGGGCTCTCACATCCGGCGTCATTGCTGCAGCCCAGGGTCTCACTAGGGTCCCCGCCGTCACTCAGCGTCTCCCTGGAAGATCCACGAGGAATCTGCTCTCAGACCTGCGTCGAGGGAGGGGAGCAAGGGGCCTGCTTTTAACCGATCGTATTTTCATTTTTGCCCTGGCCGATAAAAATGCTGAGAGCTGATTTTGCATCTTTCCTTTCATAATCGTGCAAGACTCCACAATACAAATGTAGGTTCCACCATGGGTTTCCTTGCTGACAAGACTTGGGACCTCGGGAAGTCACTTGAACTGCGGGAGCCCCACCTATAAAAAGGGGTTAATTACCACCGACCTCATAGGACAGTTGTAGAAGTGAAATTAGACAGAGACAGACGGACAGATGGATCACATGTGCCTAGCATATGACAGGTGCTCAATGACCGACAGCTCGTCTGGTCATTAGTCTCAGCAGCACCCTGACATTACGTGTACTAATGTCCTTTGATTTCATTTGACTCAACTACCTTTCTTTTTCTATTGCCCCAGAATCTCTATCTTTTTACTTTTCATCTTATGGTAGTATGTGCTTGAGGGTTTTTTGGTTATTTTTGTTTTTGTTTTTTGGTAGGAGACAGCTGTAATCCACCTCAATATTGTGGAGTAGAGCAGGTCAAAAAAAAACCCAAACAGGTATAATACTGAAATAAGGACTCTAATTTGTTCTTCCCTGGACTCCACAGCCAAGTTGAAGCTGCTTTTTTTTAGTTAAGCTTCTTCCTCAGCAGGATCAGAAAATCTCTTAAATATTAGGAATGTGGGGCATGAGCGGGGTGCCCCCAGGACACCTGTGAGGAAAGAGAAATCTCGTTTGGGATGCAAGGATGAGAGAACAGGATGTGGGGAACCCTGCAAAACCAGGCACCTCCTGGAGCTGACAGCTTGTCTCCCTTCTGCTAGGCACTGACCAGTTTTCTCTCCTGGGCACACGGGCTCACAGGGGCCAAGCTTCCCCGCACGTGCTGTTGCCTTGCTCCCAGCTGGCCTGCCCCTCCTTTGGTCTGTGTGCCTCTTCTCCTGCCGATGGCTTCGGCCACCTACGGTTTCTGCTGCCTCGTGCGTGGATTCCAGAAGGCCCAGAAGGCGTCTGCACCCTCTATATGTCACAGACCTTCAGCTTCGTCTAATCCTGTGGGGTGGAAGGGCTGGAATGGGGAGATCTGGCTGCCCTTTGAGCAGGGCTATGAGAGATACAGCTTTGCCCTGAAAGGCAGGCCCCGTGGTTGACGTGTGGGGACATCCTGGCACTTCCAAGTAGTCTCCCTGTGGTCTCAGCCTGCACTTCGGCTTTGCTCAGAGGCTCTAGACCTGGAACGACTGGAACCCAAATCCCAGCCACTGACCAGCTGCTCTGTTTCAAGCAAGGATTCTCTCAGACTCTCAGATTCCTCATCTGTAAATGGTGACCCCGTAGCATAAACCCCGTAGGGTGGTGACACGGAGTAACTAAGATAAACAGAACAGAGCCGGAAACGTAGCAAATACTCAGCACCTACAAGTTTTTCCAACTGCTATTATTGCAATTTAGAGCTGAGTAGAATCGGCTCTTACCCCACTTGAGAAAGTTTCTTAACTCATTAAGCCTCAATTTCCCCATCTGCACCAACGGGACTCCAACACCTACCTCACAGGGCTGGTGCAAAGGGTTGATGCATGTAGAGATCTCAAGCAGTACTTCCCAGACACTAGGTAGTAACAAATGCTTATTCTTCTCTTCCTCATTCTTTATGTTTCTTATGTGATTCCCTAAACAGCCAGGCTCGTCCCCAAGAGGTACCTCTAGAAGCACCCTATAAAGAGCTCAACCTTTGGGTTCTTAGAACCAATCACTGGCTAAAAACCCATCCTCAAGAAGCCATAAGAGGGTAAAACAGGAATCTTGGAGATGAGCTGATCTCATCACTTACAGATGGGGGAAACTGAGGCCAAAGACAAGAGGCAACAGACCCAAATGAGAGAGGGGTCACCCAGAAACAAGACCCCACCTCTCCTGACTCCCCGTCCAATGCTTATGTGACACTTTCTAGTCATCAGACACACCGTGCACACGCCTGGGCTCCCATGACTCACCCCTCCCTGCAAAGACTTAAAAGCAAGGGCCTGGAGGCAAACTGAAAGTGGAAACAAAAACAGCCCAGGACAGGGGACAGTGGCAACAAGCAGGCCCTCTGCTCAGCCCCCCACATCACGGGGCCCCGGCTCAGCCATAACAGCAGTGACTTGGGAGTTATTGGGGACGGGAGCCTCTGAGCCATGACGTCATGTGAATGGCGGGTGTCTGGGGCCTTGAAAGTGAAAGGGGATTAGGCCAGGGCTCTGGGGCCGGGCCATGCGGCCCTGGGGGCCCAAAAGCAGACCACCTGCCCTGTCTGAGGCATGCTCGCCGAAGCACCAACATGAGAAATGAATTTTAAAATTTGACATTATTAAAAACAATCAGCTCCGATTTCAAAGGCTGACAAGCCTGCCCCTGTGCCCCTACCCGTCCTGGCCCAGCCCACCCCACCACGACAACTAGCCCGTGACATCAGAGCCTGCCCTCGAGAGAGAGTCTGGTGAATTAGCACTATCTACAGAGGAGGAGGATGGAGTTACAACCTCATCAATCGGGGAGAACTCAAGAATCCCTCCTGGCTTAGCTCATGCTCCTGACTGCTTGTCACAGCACACATGCCAGGAACTGTTGGCTCTTGACGGCCAACCTCTTGCTTCCCACACTCCTACAGAGTGGGACCCAAGCCCCAGAGAGGAGGCCAGTGGCACCTACAGGGAAGACACCAGCCCTCTCAATCTCACCTGCCAAAACAGCTCAGAACTCGTTCTCCCTCCGTCTAGGGGCCCCCAACTTGGGCTGAACTTGGGATGCTGCCCAGGTCCAGAACCTTGACATTGGGTTTGTTTAAAGCACCCTGGGAGACAGGAATGAGTAGCCAGCCAGGATGGACAGCCCAGCAGCAGTGACTCTGTCCTTGACACTGCAGCCTGACGGCTCTCTCCAAAGCACAGATCTGCTGCCACCTCCAAGGGGAGGGACCCCAACTCCTTCCCTTGGGGTCCAAGCTCCTTGACTGAGCACTGCCACCTTGCCCCATCTTCCTTCATTCCCCCTGACACTCTACGCATCGCATGATCCTCATTTTCTAAACAAACCACCTCTTTCATTCGACCTCCTGGCTCACCCTGTTCCCTCTGCCTGGAATGCCCTGCCCAGCTCCCATCCATACCTGGGAAAGTTTTCCTTAACTTCCAAAGCCCAACGTCAACGTTTCCCTTCCCCAGAAGACTTGCCCCGTGGCCCACGTGGTACTCACTGCTTCCTGCTGGTGGTCACAGACAGCACTGCAATAGCACTTGCCGTGGGGCGGGTGCCCTACATCACGATAGTTCTGCATATACCTGATGCATTTCATCCTCTCCTCAGCCCTGCAAAGCCGGTTTTATTATCATCCACACTTGACAGATGAGAAAACAGAGGCAGGGAGCCGTGAAGCGACTTGCCCAGGATCCCCTGGCTAGTGAGTGATCAGCGAGGGACTAACCCAGGCTGTCAGGGCCAGAATCCGCTGTGCTAGACATCACCACGTAGTGCCTTCCTCTCTTCTCTTTCTCTGCTGTAGGCCGGTTGTACCCTCTGAACACCGGGCTCCTTGAGTGCAGGAATTGTATCTTATAAGTGTTATAATAGCATAAGTATTGTTATTGCTACTAATAGATGACTACATCAATAGAAATATTAATAATAACAAACACCACAATGTATGGCAAATTCTCTCTATGGCTTGACCTGCTCCTCCTTTATCTTCTCCGTAACTCAACAACAAGGTTAGGGTGTAAATCATCTTCACTTTATAGATAAATCATCGGATTTATCGGGAAGGTTCTGTGAACTTAAAACCCAAGGTCACCCGGCCTCTGCCCTTTTCTCCGCCTCTGAGCATAGCCAAGACGCAATGATCGGTTGGATTAAACTGAATGTCTCCTTCCTAGACCTCTACATTTGAGTTCTAAGATCACAACACATTAATAGAAGATTAGGACTTACTAGTGATTAACCCCTATTCCCTTGGTTCCACGTCCAGGGAATGGTGTTGGGGGCTCCATAGGCATCAATTTGTTTATTCCCCAAACCCCACGAGGTGGGGCGAGTTATTTGTCGCACTTTTAGACTCGGAGAGGTTGTGATGTATCCAAGGTCGCAGAGCTGGGTGGGGACTGGGCCAGGAAAGGAGCCCTGCTTCTGGGGGCTGTTGCCCCCCCTCCCCCGCTGTCCCCTGCACCGCAGGTGGGCGTGGGGGCGGGGAGTGAGGGGGCGTGGCCGTGAGCGCATGGTCACATGCAATTTTCTCACGTTTCAGCAGCCACCTCGGTAGCTGTAGGACCAGCTCGGCTCTAAGGCACGGATGAAACGGACCGTCCAGTTGCTGCCAGTGACATCTTCTTTCTGCTCCTTCCGGGCCCCTGCGGCGGCCCCTGTGCATTCCTCGTGACGTCACCCAGCTGTGCTCCCTCATCTCCCGAAGGAAGCTCTGTCACCGTCAGGAAGGCGGAGGGACGAGGGATGGCACGGAGACAGGCCGCCTCCGGCGCCTGGAGGAATGCGCTCTGGCCGGCCACGGCCGAGTTTGGGGAGGGTCCCCAAGCAGGGTCACTTCCTGATGATCAGAAGGTGGACGCCAGGCCTGAAATGCCCAGGCTAGAGATGAAAAATAATCCAACTGAATAAATAAATCGCCAAAGAGAGCAGCAACCACCGTCTGCCAAGAAATTTAATCCTAAATGTAGAGAGAGTTGGTCCGGGGCGGGGGTGGGAGGACAGGGAGGACCGAGGTTCTGAAAAGATTTAATTGGTGATAGGGCCCTAAGAATATGTAAATAGTCTCTTGGTTTCTGTCCTAAAAGGAGAAACAGATGCCAAGGACTCCAAGCTGAGTTTTCATATGAAAATCACTAGGACCCTGAGAATGCCATTTAAAATGTATATAATTTGATTGTTATCTCCTATGGGGGAGGGCTTCTTGCTCCAGGTTTCCTTTTACATCAGCCGCGCCCCCCCACCCCCCATTGTAAGACCCAAGGCTCCATTTTCTGTCTGGCCTCCCCCTCCTCCAAAGCCCTGCAGTCTGCTCAAGATAGGGAGGGGAAAGAGAGTTCAGCGTGGCCCTCTGCTCTCTTAGGCTCTCAAAAGCCTGTGGCTAAACCTTTAACTCAAAGATGATCTAAATAAAGTTAATTTCCAAGCGCAGCCTCTGCTAAGAAACATCCCGCGACAAGGAATGGGTTCCCTGTTTCTCCCTAGGCAGCCAATCCTATTAGTTTGGACAATATTGATTCTTAGAAAGTTCCCCCATATGTTGAATCAAGTTTGTCCCCATGAAGCTTGTTACTTCCGCTCCTTGGCACTACACAAAACACAATGGGTCATTCTTCCCTATAGCAAACCCTTCTAAAAGCCCTCTGGGGTTTCAGGTACTTTGGTTCCTTAAAAAAAGAAGCCAAGGATTCTAATGGAAGGGGTTTGGGGCCGAGGAGAAGTCAGGACACCTGTGTTTTAGGGCCAATTTTTACCTCCTGACTTTAAAGGGCCTCAGTTTCCTCATCTGTAAAATGGGAAGACTGATCCTTACCCTTTAGCAAGCAACGGGGTGAGGATAAAATGAGAAAAGGGGGATTATCTATTTTGAAGGTAAAACAATACTATAAAAGTGAGTTGTAATTAAAACACAACCTGGAGCTGGGCGCGGTGGCTCACGCCTGTAATCCTAGCACTCCAGGAGGCCGAGGCGGGAGGATCGCTCGAGGTCAGGAGTTCGAGACCATCCTAAGCAAGAGCGAGACCCCGTCTCTGCTAAAAATAGAAAGAAATTATCTGGACAGCTAAAAATATATAGAAAAAATTAGCTGGGCATGGTGGCACATGCCTGTAGTCCCAGCTACTCGGGAGGCTGAGGCAGGAGGATCGCTTGAGCCCAGGAATTTGAGGTTGCTGTGAGCTAGGCTGACACCACAGCACTCTAGCCCAGGCACCAGAGTGAGAATCTGTCTCAAAAAAAAAAAAAAAAAAAAAAAAACCAACACAACCTGAAGCCATAGAAGTAAAGGGATTGGGAATCTTTTCCTCCTCTACAAATTGAGGGGGTTGAACCTGTGATCTCCAAAGTTCCTCCAGCTCTGGTGGGCAAGAAGTTGCATGTGAATGGAAGCAGAACAGATCCAAGCAATTCAACAAGCACTGGCCCATTCGTCCCTGGCCAGGGTGGCTGCTGTGGATGGATATATTCCCAGAAGTGCAGGGAAGGGGGGTAGAATGGCGGGAGGAAGTGGGGAAGGGGGGCTCTTCTCATTTATTTAACCGTTCAGCAAACATACAGCGAACTCCCACCACATGTAGCACACTGGACAAAGCTCTGTGCAGCAGAATTTCCCTAACGGTGGTAGGTCTGCCCAGGGGCCACACAAGATGATTTTGCACGTGCGGTAGGCTAAAGAACGAAGCCCCCCAAAGACGTCCACTTCCTGGTACCCAGAACCTATGAATAAGTTACCTTACACAGCAAAAGGTGACTTTGTGGATGTGATTCAAGTTCATATTGAGTTATTCGGAGTATCCAGGTGGGCCCAATGTCATCACAGGGCCCTGAGACGAGGGAGGCGAGAGGGTCAGAGTCGGAGGAGGCCACGCGGTGAAGGAAGCAGAGGTCAGAGTGACGCAAGGCCACGCGCTAAGGAGCGTGGGCAGCCTCCAGAAGCCGGAAAGGGGCAAGGGAACAGATGCTCCCCTAGAGCCTCCAGAAGGAACGCAGCCCTGCCAGCTCATTTTGGACTCCTGACCTCCAGAACGGTGAGAGAATAAATCTGTGCTGTTTTACGCCACTAAATTGGTGGTGATTTGTTACAGCAGCAATAGGAAACTTTCTATGTCAATTGTTATGCAATTATTTTTTTATGTTTTTTTTTTCAGTGTTTTGTTTGTTTGTTCGTTTATTTGTCTAAAAACAAGATCCTGCTCAGTCACGCAGGCTGGGATGAAGTGGCGCAGTCACAGCTCATGGAGCCTCAAACTCCGGGGCTCAAGCGATCCTCCTGCCTCAGCCTCCCAGTAGCTGGGACTATACGCATGTGCCACCATGCCCGTGCATATTTTTATTTTTGCAGAGATGGGGTCTCACTATATTGCCCAGGCAGGTCTCACACTCCTGGCCTCAAGCAATCTTTCTGCCTCAGCCTCCCAAGGTGCTGAGATTACAGGTGTGAGCTACCAGGCTCAGCCAATTACACAATTATTTTAATCGCTATTCGAATACATGGACCATGTCAGATACATACACACACACACACACACACACACACACACAGAGAGAGAGAGAGAACAAGCACATCAACCCAAATTCAATCCCACCTAAGGGCCTTTGCACATACTATTCCCTCTGCCAGGAATGTTCTTCCCGTAGTGCTTCACATAGCTCCCTCCTTCTCATCTCTATTATCTCTGCTCAAGCTTCACTTCATTGGAGACTCTTTTCCTGGCTACCTTATCTAAGTGCCATGCACACCACCGCCAGTCCCCAGATGTCCCAGTGTTTTTCAGACTGCAGGCTGCAATGCATTAATAGATTCTAAGATCAGTCTTTAGTGGCTCATAACCGGAATACTTAAAAACAAAATAGAAAAGAAGAAAAAACATCAGAATACATTGCATGCAGTAAAGGTAAGTATTGTTTCTTAACATTTTCATTTCTCTTTTATGTATGTTTATGTGTATACTGGGCTGCAATGTAAAATCATTTTCTTACTGTGGATCAAAATTTTTGATCTAATATATTACCCTGCCAAATTTTCTTTTTCTTTTTTTTTTTTTTTTTTGCCCCACCACCCCCTTGAATTTTCTTCAGAACCACTAACATTATCTGAAACTCTCTTATATGTGTATTTATTCTCCATCTCCTCCAAAGGAATGTAATCTGGTTTTTTTTCTCTGCTATATCCCCAGCATCTAGAACAGTGCCTGTCACCCCGTAGGCATTCAATCAGGATTTGTTGAAGGAATAAATGAATTAATTAATGAGCCCATGGTTTCATGAATATTATTGTTTAGGACAGGTATAACATTTTTTAAAAGTAAGTTAATTTAAAGGAGCATATTAAGTAAATTAAAATACAAGTGCTACCCAGTGAAGCAAAAATCATGAAGACGATACTGGAATACTAAATCTGGGGACTTAGATATTCTCTGCTGTTGGGGGGCCCCCAAGCTAGCTGGGCAGACACGCTGCAGAGGGGTCAAAGAGCAGGTGAATCCTGGCCTGGGATGCTGGCGATCACGTCTGCCTCCTTTCCTTTCACCAACGGGAATGCCGCAGCCCAGCGTGCAGGAGTGACTTCTCCAGGCCACGGAGCGGCCAGCTGCAGAAGCAACAGCAGAACCCCAGGTCCTGCCTCCCAAGGCCGAGTTCTGTCTCCTTTCAGCCTGAATGATGGCTCCGGGCATGCTGAGCTCCCAGTGGGTTTCCTTCCAGAACAAACACACTTGGGCCCCTGAGTCCAAAAAATCCAGGACAGCAAAGTTCATCCTAAACTCCAGCCCCACCCTGCCCCCGCCCCCATCCACTGCCTTTTTCTCTTCTGTAACTACTGTCCAGGAACTTAGAGGCAGCGCCATGCTGTGGAAAGATACTCAGCTCAAGGATCGGACAGAACTCGCTTCCCACAGGCCTGGTCTGTTACTGACTAACCAGGAACTTGGACAGTTTCTTAGCCTCCCCGAGCCTCACTTTCCTCCTCTGTAAAATGGTGCAAATAAATAACTCTGTGAAGTGCCCCTAAAAAAGTGGGTTCTCAGGAAATGTTGGTTCTCTTTCCCTCTCTGTCAGGGGCTTTGTGCAGTATTTTTGTGGCTTCATCTTTCACCAGTGCCCACAAAGGGTGGGCACCGTTTAGATGCCATCAGTGACAAGCCTGCCAGGGGGTCCCATCTTCAAGTGTCAGCTCCAGGTCGTCCAGAACAGGTGTCCCTGCAAGAGGGCCTTGTCCTCCGAGGTGGAGTGTGCTCATTCCAGGGTGAAGAGATGCTACAGCAACTATACAAGCGTCAGAGCACACATGAGGGGCTGGGAATGGTGACAGGCCCCCTTCCAGCGCTGAGGGTCCCTTTGCCTCTTCCCTTTCCCATTAAGGTGTAGTTTGGCCAGAGCCACGTGATGACTTTTGTGGCCTCCTTCCACCGTAATACAGATATTCAAGCATAGCTTACAAGTGCATTGGTAGACAGACAAAAACTAATATTATATCATAAAACATTTTCTTTGACCTAAAAGTACATTTTTTTTCTGATTTGAAAAGAAATTAAAATACATCCACGGGCCCCTAAAAGTATTATATGGCCTCGGCACTGTGTCTGTGGTGCCCTGATCCAGCCTCCCTCTGCTCACACAGCACAGGCCACCTCGGTGTCAGGTCTCTTGGACTTATTAGAAAGTTCTTCACCGTGAGTGAAAATCTGTGTGCCTTGAACTTTCACTCTCCTCGACCCCAACCTTAACGATAGAGAACCAGGGAGCTCCTGCTGCCCTGTAAGAGGGTGGCTGTCTGCAGTGGTTCAATGGTGGCCCCATAAAAAGACATGTCCATCTCCCAGAAGGTCTGAATTTTACCATATTTGTAAAAAAAAAAAAGTGTCTCTGAGGATATAATTAAGCATCCCCAGGTGAAATCATCCTAGATTATCCAGGTTGGCCCTAAATCCAATGACAAGTATCCTTGTAAGATGCACACAGAGGAGACACACATGGAGAAGATGAGACCACGTGAGGATGGAGGCAGAGGTGGGAATTGTGCAGCCTCGAGCCACACACGCCCAGAGCCCACAGAAGCTGGAAGGGACAAGGAAGAATTGCTCCTCCTCCCAGAGCCATCCGAGGAGTGTGGCCTTGCTGACACCTTGATTTCGGACTGCTGGCCTCCTGACCTATAAGCCACTCAGCTTATGGTCATTTGTCACGGCAGCCCTAGGAAATGAACCCGCTGTCCATTCTGTGGTGCTGCTGCCCACGCCCCCACCCCAAGCTCCCGCCCCCGGGAGTCGTGGAAAGAACAAACGCTTCCAAGTCCAGGTTCTGATTCTGACTCTGCTAGTTCGTATCTGAGCAAACTGGCCAAGTTACTCAGCCCCTCTGTACTCTGTTAGCTCATCTGTACGATCGAGACAAAGATACCTACCTTGCAGGGTTGGAATGAGGATTAGAAATAATAACTAGAAAATCAATTCCTATTGGGCTCCAGAATCATGCCCAGCGCAGGCCTCTCCCTTGCTTGGATTCCTAAGCAGCCTGGCCCTGGCACTTGGGGAGAGGATGGGATGCCTGGAGTTTTGAGAATGAGTAGCCAGCTCTCAAGGGAGTGAATTCCAGGAATATTCCCAAGTCGGAGGCCGTGTTTGTCTTGGCCGAATGGCCTGGAGCATCCAGGGGTGCACTTGGAAGAAACCTGGGGTCCACTTTCCTCTGGAAAACCAAGAAAACATTTTATTTTTCCCAGACATTTTCTATTTGATTATTTAGGGGAAGAGACTGTGGACATTTTGTGGTGGAGGAGCATCTTCATGAACAGGAGTGAGTCCTGGCGGAAGGTTCAGACCAGCACGGAGGCCATAGATGGGGAGATGACCCGAGTGCCCCGTCCTGAGGCCACAGGGGGGGCGTGCGAAGGGCAAGGGGCCGTGGGGGCTGCAGGCAGTTAGGGAAAGGAGATGGGAATTATCAGTTTAGGCAAAGAGACATAGGGAGGGTAGGAATCGAGGCGCCCCAAGAGATGGGAAATGTGTCGGCTGCAAAACAGGCAGTCAGAAGTCCCAAGGCCCAGAGGCCTCCCTAAGGGCACCTGAAAACACTCGGCTCAAGTGTGATCTTTGCCAGGCTGCCCCCCTCGGGGCTCCTGTGGGTTCAAGGCAGGTGGCTGCAGGGGCAGGAGGCAGAGTGGGGCACCGACAAGTGCTGAGATGGGCCGGGCAGGCCTGGGTCCGTCAGTCAACTCTGGCGCCCACACTCTGAACCACGAAGTTTCGTGTCCCCCCTCGACTATAAAACGACGACAGTAATGTCTTTTTCACAGGCTGCTTTGAGGATTAGAAACAACCTGCTTACCATCCCTAGCGCATCCTAGACCACACACCAAAGCTTTCATCATGGCCAATGTGACTGTAGCCGGGCCAGATTCCCACCTGTCCCCCAGGACTTGGTGGCTGACCAATCACTTTGTTAATGCAGTATTAATATTCTTATTCTAATAAATAGTATATGCCTCTCCTATATCTCCCCTTATCCTACACAGGACAAAAAAATTATTGAATTTTCTTTTTCTTGAGACAGAGTCTCATTTTGTTGCCCGGGTTAGAGTGCCGCGGCATCAGCCTAGCTCACAGCAACCTCAAACTCCTGGGCTCAAGCGATCCTCCTGCCTCAGCCTCCCGAGTAGCTGGGACTACAGGCATGCACCACCATGCCCGGCTAATTTTTTCTATATATATTTTTAGTTGTCCATATAATTTCTTTCTATTTTTTTAGTAGAGACGGGGTCTCACTCTTGCTCAGGCTGGTCTCCAACTCCTGAGCTCAAATGATCCTCCTTCCTTAGCCTCCCAGAGTGCTAGGATTACAGGCGTGAGCCACCGTGCCCGGCCTGAATTTTCTATTTCCATGTATGCAATTACAACTGTCAGTCTAGGCCACCATGTATCTCCTTGAAAACTGAGGAACATAAAAAGGAAACCTGATTTGTAAGTCCAGAAACAAGAAGATGCAAGTGATATTTTCCGGGGACAGGCACGTGAATTACCCCATAACTCTTAAGTAAACATGCTGTTTCCACCAAGAGAATCCGCTAGATGGGAAAAGGCCAATGAATAACATCATGTCCCAAGACGAGAAATAGCACAGTGCTCTATGGTGGCACAGAGATGCCCACATCCACCAAAGAACCCCTGGAAGACCACCCTGGTTCCTTAAATCTTGGCCCAGGGTCCTGACATTGTACAGGCATTTCCCAGACAGTCCATCTCCAGCTACGTACAGTAGAGGCTGGAAGGCAGCTGTGCAACTCACAGATCACACCCCACTTTCTTTGTACCCCAGGAACCTGAAGATTTGTAATCAAACAGACCTGACTTCCAATCCTGGCTCTTCAACTTGTAACTGAGAACTTAATTCCAATTACTTAAATTCTCTGAGCCTCCATGGAATGGAGATGACAACTTCCTTGGGCAGTTTTGGGGCGCAAATGAGGCGACTTATGGAAACAGTCTAGACAGATGGCAGGACTCAAGGACTGGTGGCTCTTTTTACATCAGGGCAAGCTTTTTTCTCCGGGCAGTTCTAGCGTTACCCAGAAGGCCGAGACTGTGAGGCTATATGTTGGGCCAACAGCACCACCTGGTGGTCAGCCTAAGATCTGGCAGATCTCGCCCGTGGCTTTGGACTTTCTAAGCCTGGTAGGGAAGCCCATGTCACAGAAAGAGGACTGCCCCCAAAAAGGAATCTGGTTGAAAGAGGCCCCACAGTCAGGAATGAAGCATAGCCAGAACTATTTATAATTAGTCCCTGAGGGAAGAAAAACTGGCAAGAAGGCGGACATTGGTTTCAGTCCACCTTAGGCAAGACATTGCACTTCCCTGAGCTTCTGTTTCTTTATCTGTATAATGGAAACAATGGTACCTGATTGTAGGTATCAAAAATGAAATAAATATAGATCCAGTGGCAGACACCTAGTAGACACTCAGGGTAAGTTTTTATATTTAGGAAGCAATGGCATGTGTCTGATCCCCAAAAGCATTCCCTGATCTTTGGACATACCTGGAATACGTCTTGTGTGCCCCGGGGAAGTTTCCAAAGTAAAACACCCAGCTGGCTCCCTGCTCTCCACGTAATCTTCCCCTCCCCACCCCCGGGGGGACGGCCCCAAGCTCAGACCAGCTTGGGAAGCACCCACCAGATGAGGTTTTTGAAGACTGGCCAAGGAAGATCATTCATCCATTCGTTCATTTAACAAAAGCGCTGAGCATTCGCCATACAAAGAGGGTTTTGACATGGCTCCTGGCCGCAGGGAGCTCGAATTCTAACTGGGGAGCCAGGAAAATAAAGGAATCCTTCAGTGCAACGGGTCAGGCGCTCTGATAGAGATGAGTAGTATTTAGGAGAGTAGCGCACAGGAGGAAGTAACCATCCCAACCCCGGCGAGTCGGGTGGATTCAACAGTTCAACACACATGTGGAAGAACCTACCCAGTGCTGGGCACAATGTGAGGACCTGGGGATACAAGGATGCATGAAACCCAATTTTTGGCCCAAAGAGGTTATGGCCAACTCGGGTAAGGGAAAGATGCCGAGAGAACATGACATTGGGACTGCAGGAGAGATTGGTTAGGGGAGGTGGAGGCAAAGGGAACAGCCTGAGCAAGGAATGGCTCAGAGGTAGGGACAGAGCAGTGTCCGCCAAGTGGCTTCTCCACACCCACCTACTGCATCTTCTGAGCTGCTTCCTCTGCTCCAGGATTCAGGAAATGCCATTGTTTTTTTATTCAATGCCATTTTTTAAATTTGCTTATCCTCCACTCTGGTCCCTTTTCCCAAGGGTCCCAGATAGGCAAGCACTGTATCACATCACCCAGAACACACCCAGGCAAGCCCCCTCCTTAGTCACGCTGCCCTGGCACGGGGGACACCCTCATCCCTGGCTGCCCCAGTTGTGACTCCTTCCCCAGGTCCTGGCCCACCTTCCCCAGGTCCTGAAGCCACCAGCCTCCCTCAGCCCCCAAACTACCTGAGGCTCCAGTGTCCCTCTGACCCACCGATTGGAGGAGGTTGGGATGGGGGCAAGCCACAGGGGTGTCATGGTGGAGGGGCTGCCCACAGGCTCTGAGCACCCCTCCTGCTCGGTCCCAGCAGAAGTGAGTGGAAACTAACACCCAGGCAGCTCCATTTCCTGAAAGCCTACTGTGCTCATTCGCTCTTCAGCTGCAGCAGAGAAAGGCAGTTAAGAGCCTGGGACCTGGAGCCCACATCCAAGTTCCACCACCTCCCAGCTTCGTGGGTTTGGATGAGTCACTTAAACTCCCAGTGCCTCCGTTTCTTTATCTACAATGTGGACAATATGGCTGTTGTGAGGATTAAATAAAATAACACAACAAAGTACCTAGAAGACTGCCTGGCCCACAGCTCAGTAACTGTCAGCTATTATACACCAATAGCCATTTCTTGAGCATCTGCTATGTGCCAGGACCGGACCTGCAGCTGTGAACCAAAGAGACCCGGTCCTCGAGGCACAGGGTTTACGTTCTGCTGCAGAGACAAACTGAAAGTGAGCAAGGACACAAATAATCATATAATCACCCCGTGATGAGCGTCGTGAAGAAAATGGATAGCATGAATGGAGCGGATAAAGGAAATCAGAGGAGGCGATGGAATTAGCTGAGGGGTAGTGACATTTAAGCTGAGACCGAAAGGATGTGCAGGACCAGGTGATGAGCTTGGGAACAGGTGCCAAGGCCCTGCGGCGGCCAAGAGCACTGAGCCATCGGGAACTGGAAGGAGAGGGACAGCGTGGCTGCCTTGTGGGGAACAAGAGAGAGAGGGCCCTGGGTGAGGGGGGAGCAGCAGGCAGGCGCCAGCTCCCCCTGGGCCCTGTGAGCCACACGTGGAACCAAGCGTTTTACTCTCAGTCGGCAGGAAGTTAGTGATGTATTTTGGGGACAGGATACACTGGTCAGACATGGCTTAATTTGCATTTTCAGAAGATCACTCTGCTGACGGCCGTAAGAGTAGAACTGAAGACATCAGAAAGGAAATGCTTACAAAAAGGAAGGTAGCTGGGGCTCATGCAGGGACGTTGGGACACACTCCAGATGGACTGGATGTGGCAGAGTCGGGAGGGGGAGGACAGAGATGACATCTCACTTGGGGAAAGACTGAAGGAGGAGCAGATGTCAAGCAGGATCAAGAGTCAGGACTCGGCCCAGTGGCTCACACCTGTAATCCTAGCACTTTGGGAGGCCAAGGCGGGAGGAGCGAGGCCAGGAGTTCAAGACCACCCTGAGCAAGAACGAGACCTCATCTCTACCAAAAATAGAAAAATTAGCTGGGCTTGAGGGGCACACACCTGTAGTTCCAGCTACTCGGGAGGCTGAAGCAGGAGGATCACTTAAGCCCAGGAGTCTGAGGTTACAATGAGCTACGATGATGCCACTGCACTCCAGTCCAGATGACAGAATGAGACCTTGTTTAAAAAAAATATATATATATATATGAAAAAAGAAAGAAAGCATAAATCCACTGGGATGCAGATCCCCACTAAAGGCTCCTGGAAGTTCTCAGGTCTCTGAGCTCACCTGTTTCATCCCCACCACATCATTAATTGTGTCCAAATGTCCTTGGTCCAGGCATCACACACCAGAATAAGGATGAACTGGGCTTTTCTTGAATTCTTGGTTTGCCACATGTCACATATTGGGAGTCCCCAACAAAGAGGTTGAGGCCCCCTGTATTATGTAGCCCTGGATGCTGTCACTTACTAGCTGTGCAGTTGTCACCAAGCACTTTACCTCTGAGATTGTGAGGTACTCATTGATGTGTGTCCTATGGTATTTCCTGTATTTCAGGTCCCTTACCCCATTAGGCACTGGACTTTTCAGCATCTATTTCTTCAGGGCAGGAAAACTACATCAGAAGCAAAGAAAAGGCTTTTGATTTTCAAAAGCAGATAGACTCTGGAATCTCAGCACTTAGCAATTCCGTGATAAATCAGAAATAGGTTGCTTGATCCCAGATTGACACCCCCCCACCACCATAAAGAAGTAATGGCAGGGCAGAGGCATGCTAGCTGTTTCCCAAGCCCTTCTCCCCTTGGCCAGAGCATGCAGATGGACTACATTTCCCAGCTGCCTCTGCAGGTGGGCATAGCCCTGGGACTGAGTTCCGGCCAACAGAACGCTGTCAGCACTGATGCGCGGCACTTCAGGCCTGGACCTGAACAGCCTTCCAAGTCCGATGCTTCCATGCTCCTGGCTAGTCCCCTGGCCTGATGCCGACACTCCCGGCCACTCTGGAAGCCACACGGTCAAGATGAGGCAGCTACAGGTGGAAGGTGCCAGAGGGCCACCCGCCAGTTAGGACACCCATTTTGGATTTCATGTGACTGATTAATAGATTCTATAGTGTTAACCCTATCACACATTTTGGGGATTAGCAACCAATGTGGCTTTCATTAATACAGCTGATGAATAAACGCTTGGTTGAGATCAGGGCGGGATGGGAAAATAACAGGCTCGTCTTATCTCGATTTGTGGGATCTGAGAACAGCAGAGACCTTTGCCTCATTTCCCGAATGAGCCCCTGGAGGAGATGGTGTCATGTCCAGAAAAGGAGGGCCCAATGCAGTCTTGTGAGTTAGAAATCACCAGAGTGGCAGGACAGCAGGTGATTGTCCCCTGTGCAGCTGAGAGGGGCCCGGAAGTTAGCTGGAGAGGGCCGGACTCTTGCAACGGAGAATGAGGAATGGCTGGCACAACAGCAACCACACGCTGCACTAGCCAAGGGCCAGATGGGTCAAGGGACATCTCAGTGGGGACCTGCTAAGACAGGTCTGCCCCTTGGAACTTCGATAAAACCCCAAGGGAAACACTGTAGGCTGGTGCAGGGGCTGCAGGGAAATAGAACTGACCAACAACCAAATTTTACCCCCCCACACACAATGGGAGCTTGAAATAGACATTAAAGTTGACTATTTGCACATCTGAGATTGTGGGCTGAAATTTTTACTTGCTGCTTTTCCAATAATGGGGTTAAAAATTCTGTCCTGCCTTCCTCATACAGTTGTGAAAATCTAAATCAAATAATGTACTTCATAGTAAATATAAATTGCTCTGAAATATAACTTATAGCTTTTGTCGTCATCATTAATCGTCATCATTAGTCATCATCATTACTAGCTTTGGCCAAAGTTGATGGGGAAAGGAGCCTCAAGTGTCAGCTCAGAGAGCTGTTAGCGCACGAAGGCCAGGCCGTGCCGCCAGCCCAGGGGAAAAGGAGGAAGCTCCACTGCATGAGTAAGGCCTCGACTCCCCAGTTCACTGGCCCTAGTCCTGAAGAAATGGCTCCTTCTCTACTCCGCAACTCCTCTTCTCCTCCTCAAACACAAGCAGCCCTGTTTCCTGGAGGTCTGTCAGCTGCGACTGGTGACAAGTGGAAAAGGACTGGTTTTTTTCTGAGACAGAGTTTCGCTCTGTCACCCTGGCTAGAGTACAGTGGCATCATCATAGCTCACTGCAACCTCAAACTCCTGGGCTCCAGTGATCCTCCTGCCTCAGCCTCCCAAGTAGCTGGGACTACAGGCACAATCCACAACGTCCAGCTAATTTTTCTATTTTTAGTAGAGACAGGGTCTAGCTCTTGCTCAGGCTGGTCTCGAACTTCTGAACTCAAGCAGTCTTCCCACCTTGGCCTCCCAGAGTGCTAGGATTACAGGCGTGAGCCACTGTACCCGGCCAGAAAGAGAACTTTTGATGGAGAATGGAGCATGAGAATGCTGAAGGGTGTAATCAGCTCACTCAGGAGACAGGGCTGGGTCCCCCTCATGGAGTCCAAGCTGCCTGGAGCCCGTGCCCCATGCAGGAACACAACGCTCTTCCCCTCACAGAAGGCTCCCGGCAATGGGACCTACATCTCCCCATGGCCACTCACATTCTTACTATGTTTGGCCCTTAATGGAGACATTGCTTTATGGAAATAGATAAACGTTATTTCACATCCAGAACAATAGCTAAAGATAATTCGTCAATTTCTTGAGCACTTGCCTGGTGGCAGGCACTGTACTGAAAACATTAACACCACATATCGTCCTCACGAAAAGTATTATGAACGTCATTTCGAAGATGAGGCACAGAGACAGAGGGGAGAGGGAGAGGAAAAAGAAGATGAAGCACCTAAGACTCAGAAAGGCTAAGTAACGTGTCCCGGGGCACAAAGCTTGAGCGTGACAAAGTCAGAATGAATTCAAGTCTAAAACTATCTGACTTCAGAGGCCAAGCTCTTACTCATTAAGCCATGTGGCACCTTATTTTCTGTTTATGTCATCATAAGCATTGAGTGCTCTACACATGCAGCAGCTCTGACGCTTTTCAAAAGGGATATGTGTTATGATCAATGATTACAGGGCTCCTAACTGTGTACAGTACCATGTTAACTGGAATTCGTGGCTAGCAGTACCGTGTTCTCACTTTGCAAATCTCGGTTGCCATGGAACTGTGCAAGGTAAGGACGCCTGTGTTATCCTCATTGCCATTGTCAGCCTATCAGATTACGATAATGCTGCGTTAACAGACCTTCCCAAAACTCAGTGACCTCAAACCACATGCATTTATTTCTGTCACTTTCAGGTCTATGAGGTGGTGGCTGGGGTCCCTCTGTGTCAGGCCACAGGTCAGCTGTGCTTGGCTCCAGGCTATGGGCTGGGTTCAGACCTACTGTGTGTCCACGCATTCTTCTTGGACCAGCGGCTACCGGGCATGTTCTTCTTGCAACGGATCTTAGGAGCGTACACGAGACCAAATTGTACAAGAACACTGAAGGCCTCTGAGCACTCCCTTAGCATCACATTGGCCAAAACAGGTCAGACAGCCAAGCCAACGGGAATGGGGTGCAACAGTCTACTCCACCCACAATGAGGGGTCCACTCCTTCGGTTTCCCTGGCTCTTACTATTGCAGAGATAGTGAGGTTCTCTGCAAAACCCAACTGAGTCAAGACAGGGCTTAGGCAAAATTCAGAATCAAATTCATTGTAATAAATAAAAGGCCCTCAACTTTGCAGCTATTTCCTGACTTGAGCTTCACAAGTGTACCAAGTACCCAGGGCTGGACATGTTTTCTGGGTTCCCACCGGACTGAAGAGAAAACTGAGGCTCAGAGAAGTTCTGTGATTTATTACAAGTCTCACGGTGGCATTAACAGTGGCCCAGCCCAAAGCTGAACCCAGGTCTTCTCTCTCCAGGCCCTAGGAATGGGAGGAGGGAGGAAAAGTCATCAAACCCAGATCCTGCAAACAGCTCGGGTTTGGGCAAGTCAGACTCGGTTGGGAAAAATGTCTGGGGGGAAGGTGTGTCCCACGAAGATGCCCTGCACACACTTCCCTCCGGAAGCTTGGTCTGCACGGCTGTCCACAGTCCAGCTCCCAACAGTTCTCCATTAGGACGTGGCCAGAGGCATCCGGGCCACAAGAATTTGGTGTCCCTCTGAGTGTCTTAAGAAGAGCAGACTTTCATCTTAATTCTAGGAACTATGTGAGTTTATTCAGATGCCTCACGCAGCACCGAAGAGACACGGTTTCCTATTTCTGCAGCCACCCCACGGCCGCCCCCATCTTATCCAGGTATGAAGATCAGCTCCTGGTTGATTGGGTTTGAAATGGGATAAAACATTTCAACAAAATTCATCGTGCAGTCTTTTCAGCTGCAACGTGGTGTTGCTGTGTTGGGAGGATGATAGTAAAGTAAGGATTTTTTTTTTAATTTAATGAATTGGCTGACATTATGATGTCAGAAGGACTGGAGCCAAAGGTGTTTTGCTAAAGGGAGTCTCCCCACAGCCCCCGCTCCAGACGACACAGCACCCCTGGAGCCCATAGTACTTGCGACTGTTCACGCTGTTTACACTCTCGGCTCCCCTGACTGCCTCTTTGTGGGAAGTTGTTTACATGAATTTATTTTGGGAAAATTCCATTAGACAGGACCAGGATTTCTTCACAAATCATTGCCTCTCACTTGTGTCTTGATCAAATCTGGGCAGGCGACTCTTTCTCCAGAGCCCTGTCTCCCTGTGCTTCTGTCAGGGGTTGGGGGGGGTGGTGACCAGGGGGAGGGGACGGGGAGGACAGTGAAGTGGCCAGGGATGGCTTGGAAAGAAGAGGCCTGTCTGGTGGGATTGGGAGCAACAGTTAGGAAGAACAAAGGGGTCCCCACTGGCTTGGGGATTGCAGACTCACATGTGCAGTTTTCCAGGCTACAGCTACGCCTGGATCTGCCCCTCCTGTGCCTGGCCCTGTGCTCAGATACTAGGACACAGAGACAAATTGACAATGCTCCCTCAACTCAAGAAGCTCGTAATTTAAAGAAAGTGAGAGCACTGAAAACAAGCAATTCCAATCCAATGGTCTTGGGGTCCTGGTTGGGTCTCCACACCCTTGCCCCACCCAAGCCTTCACCAAGTGTCACCTCACTCTTGCCATTCCCTGCTATCAAAGGAGAATCCCAAACATTGGATGCACCCCAGTCAGTTGCCATTGGTTTGACCTCACGTTGGCATCACATATACATGGCCACAGAGCTGCTGCTTTAGTGCCAGAGCAGCTCCTTCTCGTTCCCCAAAGACAGGGGACACCTACTAGGTGCCAGGCTCTGGGGATCCAGAGATGCTGAGACATCATCCTTGCTCTGCAGAAGCTCAGTCTGGGCCCAGGAGAGGAGGGGAAGGAATGGGAACACAAATAAGCCATAAAGCAGACACCCACCCCAGATGAGGGGGGCTGGCTGTGGTCCAGGTACACTCCAAGGAGAGCTGGACGGAAGGGGCAGCTCCTGGCAGTAACCAAGTGCCACTCATGGGTCGAGCCACCTTGTGCCATCATCTGCCCAGCAAGCCTGGCTTCCCTGTCCAGAAACACTTCTCCGGACACTGCAGACTACCAAAGCACATGGTCACAGAGCCCACCGAACAACCCCGGGAGGGGTCTGCTTCTCTGGGTGTGTTTCTGCATCTCCAGTAGGAAGCGGCTGCAGCATCAGGTTTGCACAGGTGTCAACTTACGGGAACCTCTGTGGAAACAAAATCTTGGGCAATGCTAATGGCCCACATTTATTGAGCCCTCACTATACACTAGGCACACATCTAAGTGCTCCACCTGTGTCCATTCACTTACTCCTCACAGCAACCCTGTGACTTAGGTACTTACTGTAGTCACTCCTTATTCACAGGGGGCACGTGCCAAGGCCCCAGTGGATACTTAAACCTCAGTACCAAACCCTATATGTACTATGTTTTTTCCTAGACATACATACCTATGATAATTTATAAATTAGACACAGTAGGAGATGAACAACAGATTAACAACTAAGAATAAAATAGAACAATTATAACAATACACTGTAATAAAAGCTATATGAATGTGCGCCTCTCTCTCCCTCTCTCTCTCTCTCTCTCTCTCTCAAAATATCTTACCGTACTGTACTCACCTTTCTTCTTGTGATCTGTCAATCTGATATCCAAGACAGCTACTAAGTGACTAACAGGCGGGTAGCGTAGACTGCATAGACATGCTGGACAAAGGGATGATTCAGGTCCCAGGCAGGAAAAATGGGATGGTGCAAGATTTTATCGCACTACTCAGAACGGCACACAATTTAAAACTTAAGAATTGTTTCTTTCTGGAATTTTCCATTTAATATTTTCAGACCACTGTTGGCTGAGGGTAACTAAAACCATAGAAAGTGAACCTGTAGATGAGGGAGGACTACTCTACTACAGATGAGCAAGGTTATAAAATAATACGTAATTTGCTCAAAAATCCAATACATGAACCAGGTAAGAGGACAGTCCCTTTGTCAACGAGAGAGTGGGTTTGCTTTGTCCCACAGAACTGCTCGAACCAATCCATGCCCTCCAGGAGTTGAGAAGCCACCACCAGGACCCAGTGAGCAGGGGGCGGTGGGTGGGACAGGGTAGTGTGCGCATTTGCTTCAGAGTCGGACCTCAGTCGTATCCCAACTCCATCTCTCACTGACAGGGTGAGTTATGTCGACAAAGTCCTTAAATTTTCCAGTTCTTGGTTCCCTCATAGGGTTGTGAGGAACATTAAATGAGACAATATATGCACAACACCTAGTGCGGCATCTATGGTAGATATTCAGAAATATAGTAACTGTTATTCTTATTAAGATGGGTACAAGAGGCAGCACGTTGCAAGGAATAATGTAAGATGTGGTGCCATTACAGGCTGTATTTGGGAACTAGAGACTGTCAGAGGACTGGCCTTATTTTACTTTATAGTCCCCACTGTTCTCAACACAATGCCATGCACAGCACAAGTGCTGTTGAATGAATGAATGATTTAGTGGGTGGATGGATGGTTGGTTGGATGGATGGATGGATGGTTGGATGGATGGATGGATGGTTGGATGGATGGATGGATGGTTGGATAGCTGGATGGATGAAACAGTGGATGGGTGGGCAGATGGATGATCTAAACTGATCAACTCCCTATAAAAAATCTCCACCAAACCCCTGTGTGTGTCTCATTTCAACACCTCAGGGAACACTCCAGTCTTTGACTCCACTCTACTCTTTCAAACCTGTGGCTTATCTTGCCAGATAACCTCCTTGTTGTCTCCTGTTCAGCCTCTTCAATGATGCATTGTTCTACCATCTAGTAGTTCTGGACTCTGGCTTCACCTCTGAGCAGTGTCTTTCGGAGCCACACTCCACATGCCATGAGCCCGTTCCATCCCCTTTCCCAGTTCTACTCTCCACCACCGCAGCCTGTGCACAGTGCTGTGTGGTTGTTAAGGAAGAGGTAATGTCCAGGCATTCATTCCCTGGAGCCCCAGGCCCTGGAGACCTGGGCTAGAACAGTGGTTCCTGTGTGTCTTGGCATTCCATGGCCAGACTCCAGCCATGCCCTGGGGTGGTTTCATGCACACCCTAAGTGCTCTGTGCTCTGCCTACATAGTAGCCAGGAGCACATCCAGCCTGAGGCTCTGTCGCCCTCCATTGGCAGCGGCTAGAAGCGATGGGAAAGCCTGGCCTCCAGCAGAATATGGAACCTTGGCATCCATGTCTCCCTGGAGGCGAAAGCAGCCCCCAGCTGCAATCAATCTAAGTGCAGCTGCTTCCCCAAGGTCAGGGCTGCCAGCCAGGCACACTCACAGGCCACCCAACATACCATCGTAGCTCTGCTCTTACCATGAACAGTTCCAGAAAATCTACCTGACATCTTCGAGAGTCTGTCCCCTCCCACTTACAGATGCAGTGGTACCAAGAAAACCTCAGGTGCAGGTCCTTAGGGGATAGCGCACATCACCTTCCTGGCTTCGTACCTGGTGAGGGTAGAGAGGCTGACTGATGTCTGTCCCACGACTGGGGAAAATAGTGAGGCCAGGTTTAGGCTGTCAGAGCATCAACAGGTCCCTGTCTTTTTTCACATCCCAGCCTCAATTTCTGGAAAGAATGGCCCACATTTCATCAGAGCTCTGGGTGGTAGGATGCTAATTAACACTTATAGACTCAGTGAGAGGACACCAGCTCTCACCTGCCTCCGGGCCAGGTCTGTGCAGACAGACGCTGATGACAGGTGGCATTCGCTAGCGGGAAAGGGCAGCCGTAGCCCACTAGTCCTCCCACACTGCATGTGGAGAGCATGTCCAGAGGCTGCCGTCGTCTGCCACTTGCTCCTCACTTTACCCTTTGGTCACTGGCCTCACGTGCCCAGAGGCCCTGGCCCAACCCTCTCCCAGGAAGCCCATGACCTCTGCCTCAGTGCTGCCCTGTCCTGGATGCCACCGTTGTGCTATTGATTCCAGAAGCACGTATTTTATGGGGCTGTGGACGTAGAGGCGCTGCTCGGGAATCACTCCCATCAGATTCGGCCTGGAGCCCGTCTCTGTGATAACCCGTCCACACCCCTTGCAAAGATGCAACACCAAGCGGAGCTGTGGCTGACCAGGCCCTCCAGCCAGGAACAGGGGGGCGGGAGGCTCCTGAAGGACGGAACAGGCTCCTGAATCGCCCAAGGAGAAGGTCAGTTCCCAAAGAGACTTGTTCATTACCAGCTTAGGCTAAGGTTACCCGATTGAACTAAAATTTAGGGTTTGGTTCTTTTCTTTTTTTTTTTTTTTTTTCTTCCCTTCCCCCACCTTCCTGGAGAAGAAGAGGCTCATGGGAAGATAAAATCCGTTATAGAAAATTGCCCTTGAACCATAATTTCACTGCATATATGATTATAGTGTGTGGAAATTATGTCCCCACTGAAAACACACATGCAGTGACCTCAGAGGGGGACGGGAGGATTAAAGGAGACTGCGCCCAGTGCTTACGCTGGCTCCTGGCTCAGAGTAAATGCACGATAAGTAACTGCAATTATTATTATTTTATCAAAACGAGGTTTATGATTACTCTGCTTCAAGCATCATAGAAGTTCAGAGAGACCTTCTCAGGGCTCTGACTTATCCCTCTCACATCTAGGCCTAGGGATGTAGAGACCTGGTCTGACAGGAGGAGCTTGTTGCTCAATTCCATGGCTGGGGCCAGAGCCCATGGCCCTGAGCACTGGCGGCTGCAGGCTCAGGCCCCTGGGGTTGTTGGGGACAGCAGGAGTAGAGCAGGGCACGGTTCAGAGGACAGCTGCCTACTTCCGTGACTTTGACCCTGCCCAGATCCCGGGGACAGGAGTTTGGGCTTTCCGCAGTCCAGGCTTACTCTGGGCAGGACCATTAGCAGAGCACCTGGGCCATGCAGAGGAAGCCACCATGTGCATCAGAGAGCCGGGTGCCAGGGTGCCAGTAATGTTCTGTTCTTGATCTGGGTCCTGGCTGCAAAGGTGCAACAACCTTGTGAAAATTCCTCAAGCTGTATGTTTAGTATTGGTATTGTTTTCTGCATGTTTTGTTATGCTTTGATTAAAATGTATTTTTAAAAATCATCAAAAACCCAAATGCCTTCCCCACAACCTCTGGGCTCTTCACAGCACCTGCCTGCCAGGCAGAGGGCAGCATCCTTACAGCTGTTGCTGTCAATTGTCCAGTTTAATCCGCACCATTGAGAGACTGGGTCAGGCTAGCCAGGGACCCCATGAGATATCTTACTCTTTTGCCACAAAACTCAGAGTCTGATCTTGATTCATTCTTTCATTCATTTAAAGCATTTATATGCACCATACATTTACACTCATCAGGTCCGAAACTGGACTCCCCATCCCTTACCTGGTAACCTGCTGTCCTCCAGTAGCTAGGTCATCCCCACTTACCCAGAGACAAAGCCCAGAAGCTGTGATGCCACCTCTAGTCCCCCCACCTTCCTGGTTTACAACAACCAGTTATGCTGCAAATGCTGCCTCCGAAAACTCACCAGACTCCATCTCTTCCTCTCCGTGCACACGGCCAGCCCCTGGTCTAGATTTTCAGCCTCGAGCACATGGGCCATTACAGTGGCTTCCTACCTTGTATCTCTGTCTACAGCCTCCACGACCTTGAAGATGACCTCTCACGCTGTTATCAAAGACAATGTCATTCATAACCAAAAATTGTTGATGTTGCCCTACTGCCTATGGGGAAAGGGTCTTAACCCTTTTGCTTGGCCAACAAGGCCCTCCATGACCCAGGCCCACCTCCCCTGCATCCCTCCATTCACCTGCCACCAACTCTCCACTTCCCAGGGACACCTAGCACGTCTTTACTTCCTTGGCTTGGCTCACACTCTGCTCCCAGTCCCAGATACTCTCCCCACCTCCCCACGCAGCCTCCAGGGCTCCGCTCAGAAGTGACCTCTGAGACGCCTTCCCTAATCCCCCGATCAGATTTAATTGCCTCTTCACTTGGCATCTACTACATGCTAGGAGTACTTTAATACCATTTTGCCTTCGCTTGTCATGAACATCATGTGATCAGAGAAACTAGCTGGCTCTCCCCACAAAGTGATTCCAACATCTAGACATTTCCAACCACTTCCCAGACCTCACGCTGGTCCAAGCCACGGCATCTCTGGCTGGGATTTTGGCGATTGCCTCCTAATTGTTCTCCTTGGTTTTATCCTGGCCTCCTCCTCCATGGGAGCCCTTCTTCAAAGAGTGATGCTGTCAAACATGTCTCAGGTCGTATCACTCTTCAGCTCAAAGTCTTTCTCAGAATAAAATCCAAAATCCTCACCAAGGGATGCAAGGTGCCTGGACCCACAGGACCAGAACCAGTCACCTCTCTACAACGTCCTGGGATGGGGCCCAGTTACACCCAACAAGGTCCTATAGAACAGGGCTCTGTCACCTTACAAGGTCCTTCCGGAAGGGGCCCAGTCACCTCTCTACAAGCTTCTCCTCAACAGGGCCCAGCCACCTCTAATTTATTTCCAGACTTGTTCTAGTGGTAGAAGCCTTTCTGCTGAGGCCAGAATATAAAGCAGTTAAAGATGGGAGCACCCTAATTGAAGCAAGGGGGCAGGGGGCTACCTGTTCATCTGTTCATCCCTCCAGGCCTTGCACCCCCCACCCTACAAGACTCAGGCTCTGCACAAAACCCATAGGACCCCATAGATCTCAGTTTAAAACCCACCCTCTTGGACCATGAGCTCCTTAAAAGCAGGTTTATATCTTTTTCATTCTTCTTTCTCTAGCCCCCAGCTCTGTACATAACACATGTATGTACTGGTTGATTCATTCAGTGAAAGAAAGATTCTATCCGATCGGAGAGCGAAAATGTTTGCATATGAAATGCCTAAAGAATCGTCACTACGAAGCACATGAGCAAATGCAGTTTTACATCTCCTTAAGTTTCATGCATATTTGACCCAAGGAAAGCACCCTAAGTTGGGTAAGGAAAAGCAGGGAGGGCTTCCTAGAAGAGGAGGCTTTTAAACTAGATTCTGAAAGATGCATAGGACAGCAGAGAAAAGCAGGGACAGAATCCAATAAAGAGAGCCAACAGGAAAAAAAGACATGAGTCAAGGATAGAGCTTCACCCATGCGGGCAAACAAGAGAAGTCGGGAGCACACTTGTTTTCTCTTTTCGTTTTACATTTTCCAGTGCTCCAGTGGAGGCAGACAGGGGTCCAGCAAGAATGCCACAGCAGCCACCTCATGATTTTGACAACATTAATCCGAACTGTTTCATGTTCACCGTGTCGTCTATCTCAATCAAACTGTAGGACAGAACGTAGTAGAAGGTATTCCATTCTATTGCTGATGAAAAGGGTGAGAAGAAAAGAAACTGCTCCTTTTTTTCATTCATTCAGCTAATGTTGGTTGGGCACCTACTGTGTGCTAGACACAAGGCTAGATGTAGGTGGTATCAAGTTATTAATAGCTAAAACTCACCAACCACACTGGAGGTGCCTTGGGCTAATAGATATGTAAACAAATAATTGCTAGTGGTGATCGCGGTAATGGAGAGAAGAGACACGGGTGCAGAGGAGGAAACGGTTAACTCTGCCAGAGAAATCAGGAGAGGCTTCAAGGTGGAGGCAACCTCTGAACTGAGTCTTGAATCCTTTCTGTAAAGGGCCAGATAGTAAAAATTTGAAGGTTTGTAAGCCAGACAGTCTCTGTAGCAACTACTCAGTTCTACCATAGATTGGAGCACGAAGTCAGCCACAAACGATAGATAACTGAATGGGTGTGGCTGTACTCCAATAGGACATTATGTATGGCCACGGAAATTTGAATTCCATATTATTTTCGTGTGTCATGAAATATCACTTTTCTTTTGTTTTTGTTTTTTTTTTTTCCAACCATTTAAAAATGTCAAAATGTAAAAATTTGGTTCGTGAGCCATAGAAAATCAGATAGTGGGCTGGATGTGGCCCCCGAGCTATAGTTTGCATACCCCTGTCTTAAAGGATGAATCGGCTTTCCCCAGGTGAAGATGGAGGGATGGGTTAGGGATGACAGCAAAGGTGAGTCTGCCATGTAAGAGCTTTGGCAAAGTCTTCAAGACACATAAACCTAGAGTCTAGTTGGTAAATAGAGGGTTAGTGTGAGAGTGGGGCTTGGGGTCCAGGTTGAAACCAGACTTCACAAAAGCTTTAGATTGAGAAAAAACATTATCAGGCTTGTATTTTAGGGGCATTAACTCTGGAATGAAGAGAGACTAGGGGCAGGGGGGCTGGACAAGAGACAGTGGCCTTCATGCAGGTGGTGTTACCCTGCATGCTGCCCACACCAGCCCACAAAGGCAGATTGTTCAATATTCAAGAGTTTTTATAAGACAGCTGTTGAACACCACCATTGTTTTAAAATTACACTATATATTAATATAATTACAATTAAATAAATTACATTTAAAACAAAGGTAAAAATACTCAAAAACGCATCACTTCTTCATTATTTCATGACACTTTGCTATCATCTTTGCTCTTGAGATTATTTATAGGGAGTGCATCCATCTGGTGGAGATGCCGTATGATCACATGCTACTGGATATCTCTTCCCAGCTCTGTATTCAGCAGACCTCACATGGGTAGCTTGAAATTGACCTCGGTGGGAATGTTTACACCACAGGAATTGACAAATGCTACAAATCAGGGCTTTTTTTTCCTTTCCTTTTATTTTATTTTTTGTCCCCCAGGGAATCAGTGATTAAACATTTACCAGCACGTCACTGAGTGCAAACGAAAGGAGATAAGGCCAGGACTAGGGTAATGACGGCAAAAGTAGAGAGAAGGGAGTGATTGGGATAGAATCAGACTCAGCCAGGTAGCTTTGGAGGGAGGAGGGAGAAGAGGAAGAGAAGATTGCCTTCCAGCCAGAGAGAGCGATGTCCAAAGAAGCGCTTGGCACCCCAGACTTCTTCCACGTGCACGCTCACAGACGTCCTCACTGAGCAAGCCCGGAGGTGAGCCTGCAAGGCTCTGTGCAGCAACAGGGACCTACTCGCCTGAAATCCCCCGAGGGGGCGCTGCCCCAGCCCTCCCCGCAGCCGCAGCCCTGCACCGGGCCGCGTCTGTGTGTGTTGACATCTCATACATAGCTGCGTGCACAGTTATCCGGGCCCCCACAGCGCTCCACGAGCGGTCTGTGTGCATTTATAACCACACAGCCATGTATGGACAGCCCCACGTACAGATCTCCCCCCCATCACTTCGCACAGCCCCCAGGTGCCCGGGGGCTGCTTCCTGCCCTCGCGCTGGGGACCGCGCGCCCGCTAATTGCCTCTGGTGGGAGCCGCGCGCCGCCAGCCCGAGGCACGCAGCCCACCCCCCGCGGACCTGGGGCAGACCTTCCCGGGGAAGCTATGCGACAGGCAGCTCTCAACACGCCGCAGGCCGACCCGCGTATGGAAATGAGGCTCGCGGCTGGCGGGGCGCCCAGCCACAGGCCTGCGGCCTCCTGCCGCCAAGTATCTTTAGCATGAACTCCTTTCGCGTCGCCCCCGCCTCTTCCTCTCTCCCCAGCCCTGTCTTACACTCCCAGTCTGTGCTGCCTCTTTGCAGGCTGGGGTCTTCTTACCCTGTGGCCTCGCATCCCCCATCTGACAATCCTAATAACGATGTCATCACAGCTTGCACCTCCTGTACTAGGCACTTCACGTCCACTATTTCTTGGATGTGCAGCGAGGCCCCGCTTTAGAAATAAGGAACCTAAGGCTGTAAGGGGGCAGATCGATCGGTGGAGAGGTCCAGGACTTAAGAGGTCAAGGTTGCTGTCTGGGCGACTCCCAGAGCTGCACGTGCCAGGTGGAAGGGCCGCTGGGAGCAGGGGGTGGACAGGGAGGCCAGCACTAGGCCGGTGATGGCCCGAGTAGAGAGCAGGGGGTGGTTGGCATAGACTCAGCATCAACCCGGTAGCTTGGAGAGATGAGGGAGGAGGAAGAGGAAAAGAAGGATGCCTCCAAGCCAGAGAAAGAGCTATTTACAGAAGACAGTCCTTTTCAAGCCAGAGTGGGGCAAAGGCCATTCAGGAGGCTGCGATGGGGAGGAAGACACCACCCTGGCCGCGCAGGCTGTTCCTGGTTGGGCCACCACTTCCTTGCAGACAGTGCCAGGCTGTTTCCTGAGGGATCTGATCTGGAAGCTCTCCTTGAAGACACAGCCCAAACAGCTCCCCAGGACGTCCTTCGAGAATGTCAGTCCACCGTTTCATCGTTTCATCGCCATCCCTGGCTGGGGTCCAACCACCCTGGGGAGAAGGGAGAGACAGGAGATAATAAGATTTCTCTTGTTCTCAGTGGACAGCAGCTCTCTCGGGGGAGGCTTCCCTGGACTTTGTTCTCTCAATGCTGAAGTTAACCCAGGCTGGGGCTGCACTCATCTCCTGCTTTCATTTGACATGTCACAGTTCCTTGCAGATTTGCCTAGTAAAGTCTATGTGTATTTGTATATAAAAAGCATATATACGCCCCTCTCTCCCCGCTGCCTTCCCTCCTGCCTTCTTCCTGTTCCCTTTTTCTACAATTCTAGCAGAATAGTCTTTCTGGAGTGGAACCACTATGGGCCTCCCTGTGGTCTCCACCCATCTGCTCCTGCTTCTGCCCTCTGGGGACATAGCAACCTCAAGGAATAGATTCTTTTATCATCCCCATTTTAGAGATGGTGAATCAGAGCCCTAGAGGGATTACGTAACTTGCCCCACATTTCATGGCCAACAGGTGGCAGAGCTAGGATTTGGACCCAGGTAATCTGATGCAAAAGCCAGTTCTCCTAACCATGGGAATGCACTGGTTTGCCTCTGTCTTCCATTTGCAAATCTTCAAATACTAAGACTCTCCACATCTCAGTGAGCCAAGATGCTTTGGCTTTATGGCCAGGCACCTGCCAAGCATCTAGTCACTCAGTCTAGTGACACAGTGAAGCCACATCTTCTCTACCCTGCTCTCCTAAAGTGGATTTGTTAGAGCTGAGCATGAGCCCTAACCCTCATGCCTGCCAGCCACCTGCTTTTGAGCAGGAATGCACTGGCCGTGCAAATCCACTGTGTGTCTTTTGGAGACCTTAGAGATTCAACCACAAAAGAGAGATAACAGAATAAACTGTGCTGAGCATATACACCAAGAAATATGTCCACCATCTAGTTATGTCACCCATTTGGGGATCGTCCCTAAGTCAACCTCCCATCCCTCCCACTGCTCCTTCAGCACGTCTTCTCTAATTCTGCGCAGGTGGGTCCTCACTGCATACCCTCTGTCCGAGGCTCCCATGCCCCGGCCATGATAGACCTAGCTGAAATGCAAGTCCAAGCCCTGCCCATTGTCATCGTAGTAAACAGCCTGGACCCGAATACCACCCCCCTCACTCCCCAGAGGATTAATAAATCAGATTCAGACGCCTATTGTTCTGTACACAGTCAGAATCAATTGCAGGATTTTAAATCTCTCAGCACAGAGCAGCTGGCTGGCAACAAGAGGCCCCGCTATGTCTCTGGGAAAGCTGGCCAGGGATGGAAATAAGAAAGAAAAAAGGGAAGACCAAATAATCAATAGGTACCAGGCACTCTTGGTCATGTCCACACAGTACCACTCAGGAGGCGGGTCCCTAACTTTATCGCGATTCTCACATAGTAAGTGGTCGGGGGAGGGGGCCGGAAAGAACCAGGTCTGGTGGACAGAGGGTTAGTCCTCAGGTGGGTGGAGCTGCTCCACACCCACCTCCTAACCTGACCAATGGCTAATTTCATCTGCAAATGTTTGAATCTTTCAAAAGGGAACACTCACTGCCCAAAGCCGCACCGTGAATTCTAGCTCATTATCCCAGAATTCCCAGGAAGAATTCATAGAAATCCTTATATCTTAATTACCACTCTCTTGCCATCCCCGCCCCACCCCCCAGGCTTTGGTTTTATTTTGTTGTTGTTGTTGTTGTTTTTAAATCCCTTACTCTCATGGGAGACATAGTGTGCCTGCCACTGCCGCCTGAGTGGCTGCTAGCATTTTCCCTAGCTGTTTATGTGGAAAATCATAAAAATATTTGGTGGCCAAAAAAAGAGAGGGGAAATGCTTTGGTGGTCTGATGCAACAGAAATGCTTTTCTGGAAAAAAAAAAAAAAAAGCTGGATGTCTTATTCTAATCCCAAAGCATGCATAAATGCTGTATTGATTGAAAAGTACTAGGTGGAAGGCACATTTTTCTCGGAGACCTGCCCCACCCCACCCCCTCCAAGCAGACAAAAGCACTGTTGGCAGCTGGCAGAGGGTAAGTCACTTATAATCTGGCCACAGGGTTTGGGAAGAGCTGAAAGCAGAGATTCTTGAGGGCTGTGCTCTACCCTGGGTCTGGTATTACAGTCCTGCCTCCGTGGCCTAATTCTCTTGGCTGAAAGAGGAGGCAATGATGCTGATGCTGATGATGATGGTGACGATAGTGATGCAGATGTTGCTGGGCCAGGCACAGTGGCGCAAGCCTGTAATCCCAGCACTTTGGGAGGCCGAGGCAGGAGGATCACTTGAGGCCAGGAGTTCGAGACCAGGTTGAGCAATGTAGTAAGACCTCATCTCTACAAAATATAAAACAATTAGCCAGACATGGTGGCCTCCCAGCTACTCAGGAGGCTGAGGCAGGAGGCCAGAGGATCGTTTGAGCCCCAGTGTTGGAGGTTGCAGTGAGCTATGGTAACACCACTGCACTCTAGACTCTAGCCTGGGCAGCAGAATGAGACCTTGTCTGAAAAACAAACAAAAAAAAAAAAGCATGTGAGAAAAAAAGAGAGAGAGAGGATACATTTCTGTTGTTTTATGCTACCCAGTTTGCGGTAATTCATTATGGCAGACCTAGGAAACTAACACAGAAAGGAAGGGCCAAGCCAGACATGCTTTCTTGTGAAAAATCAGCAAAGACATATGATCAAAAAGAGCTTGCAGTTCAGAAAGTGAACTTAGTGCTGGCTTCCCTATCCACACTCCCCCAACTGCTTCTGAAACCAAATCAGCTTCCCTCACCTTCCCTGCCGTCTGTCCCCCATCCTGGCAATTACACCATGTCCTGGGTTTACCATGGAAAGATAAAACCTTAAACGAAGAGCCCGAGTAATTCAAATATTATCATATAAAAGAGGGAGCTACTTATGCTGGGTGGCCAATGAGGGCAGGATGAAGACCAGAGAGTAAAAGAGAGGAAAGCCAATTTCAGCTTCACCTGTAGAATTTCTGAGCAAGCAGAAGTGATCCAAGGCAAGTGGGCTACCTCAAATGCGAGCCCCTGATGAAAGCTGGCCCTGCAGGTATTAAAAAGAGGCTGGGGGATTTCATCTTTTTGCTATCATCAAAGGCATTCCCTTTAGGACAGGAGAACACACTGGATGATCACGGGGCCCTCGTCCATCAATACAGAAGCAGTAAAGCTCTGAAGGGGTTGAGGCCTGAAGTGGTGACTCCTTCACGGGCCAGACTCAGGTGGGATACCGACATGGGCGATGTACAAGATGAGGTTCAGGGTCTGCTGGGCCCCAACCTCTGGAAGACATGGCCCACTCCCCATAACACATGACTCTGCCCCTGGCCTTGGCTAATTAGATTCTCAAGTATTTTGACTAATATGGAGACTAATCAGGGATCTATAGGGGCTAAAGCAGAAAGTTGGTTGGATAACTGGGATCACCGCAAGTCATAGCCATGTGCAAGTTAAATTTACAGAGTGGCAGGATATAGGAGTAAACAGAAAAAGCCAACAGGTGGGGAAAGAAACAGATTCCCAGTGTTCTGCTGATTAATTTCTGCATATCAAACTACTCCAAAACTTAGTGGCTCAAGACAACAAACATTTCCTTATATATCATGAATTTGTGGGCTAGGAATTCAAACAAGGCTCAGCTGGGTGGTTCTTCTGTTCTATATGGAATCAACAGGAGTCACTCCATGGTAGTCAGCTGGCCGATGGGCTGGTGCAGTGTCCAGGATGGCTTCACTCACATGTCTGGCACCTTGTGGGGACAGCAGGAAGGCCTGGCTCAGCTGGAGCTGTAAACCAGAGTGCCTACTGTGTCTTTACAGCATGGCCTCTCAGGGTAGCTGGACTTCTTACGGAGTGGGTCAGCGCTTCAAGAGCTAGTGTTTCAGTGGACAAGGTGGAAGTTGCGTGGCCTTTTATAGCCCAGCTTTGGAAGTCACATGGCATCACTTCTGACATACTCTATTTGTTGAAGCAGTCATATGCCACCCAGATTCAAGGAGCAGTGATATAGACCCCACCTCTCTATGGGAGGAGAGGCCAAAGAATTTGTATCCATGGTTTAAAACCATTATCCCAAAGAGGAAAAAGAAATAGGAAAAGTTGCCTTCTAGTTCACAGTTCTCATGAGATAGCTTCATCCTTAGAAATAAGCCCTCTTTTTACTTGGCTAACATGAGGGGGAGTCTGTTCCTTGCAGCCAAAGTAGCCCAGATATGGGTGAAATTTTGTCTCTCAAAAAATTCGTATGTTTGATGTGCACCATCTGGGGGATGGACACGCTTGAAGCTCTGACTCGGGGGCGGGGGAGGGAGAGGCAAGGGCAACATACATAACCTAAACTTTTGTACCCCCATAATACGCTGAAATAAAAAAAAATTCATATGTTGAAGTCCTACCCTCAAGTACTTCAGAATGTAACTGTATTAGGAGATAGGATGTTGAAAGAGGAGATTAAGTTAAAATGAGGTCATTAGCATGGGCCCTAATCCAATATGACCAGTGTCCTTATAACAAGAGGAAATTTGGACACAGATAAGTACAGAGGAAAGACCATGTGAAGACATAGGGAGAGGACAGCCATCTACAAGCCAAGGAGAGAGCCCTCAGAAGAAAGCAACCCTGCCGACACCTTGATTATATACTTCCAGCCTCCATAATTATGAGAAAATTAGTTTCTGTTGTTCAGCCACCCAGTTTGTGGTACTTTGTTATAACAGCTCTAGCAGACTAATGCACGCCCTGACAAAAACAAATGTGCCCAGTATGTGGTGCGGATACCAGCAATGGGGAGTCCGCAAGCCTACCAGTTAGAGCAGCGTCCGGCCCACGCCAGGCAGCTCCAGTGTGCGGCAAGACACGAAGCACACCCTTGGCACAGGTCAGCTGCCTGCCCAGCGCAGCCACTGGAATCAGGAGATGTGGAATGGGGGACCCGTTTCTCCCATCTCCACTCCTGGCAAATGAAAGCATTTGCCATCATCCCTACAAAGGCAACAGCATGTTTTCCTTTGCAAAGGGAAACACTGTCCTCATCCAGCTTTCTTACAAAGACAGAAATGTAGGCATGAACTCTCTCTCTCTCTCTCTCATTTGCATACACCCTAGCCTTCTGCGTTCCCTTTCTAACATACTTCCCTCCTTGGTCCATCACAAATGCCCAGCAACAAACCAGAAGCCGGGAAACCTGCATTTGGTCCCAGTACTACTAGATTTTGCTTAATTTTCCTAGATTTCTGTTTGTTCAGCTTTAACATGAAAGGATTGGCCTATAGGTGAATTTCCACACAGAGGACTCGAGGTTCTGTGATCTCTGCACAGTGAAGGTGCACTGGGCCAGCGTTAGGGAAGCCGGGTCTGCTGCCACTTAGCTGCGAGCAGCTCATATGTCTCCCAGCCTCAATCTCCTTCACTGTGAAACGTACGTAAGGGTCTCAGGCTCCCTCTGACAGTCTGCACGCAAGCCTGCTCTTTTTCCTGCGAATTCACTTTCCAGACCTCATTTGTCCTTGCCCGTCCTGCCTTGAACAAAAACGTCTCCCCCGTCATCCTGAGTCTCCCCTGCGTCCCCTCATTGCTTTACTCCCTCCTCCTCCGAGTCCTTCCCAATGCTCACCCGAGGAGGACCCCTGCTCCCACTGTTCCCCCTCCTCCCCAAGCCTCCCATGCACAACCCTGGCCTCAGTCAGTGACTTTCACGTCCCTCCTTTTCAACACCCCCCACACCGTGATCACAGTGGCAGCCCTCCAGGGTCCCCTCTTAAGGCTCACCGACAGCCTCTCCTTCCTGACACGCAGCCACCAGCCTCTCGTGTCTCATGCTCACCTACTCCTACAAGCCCCACCCTTTGTCCTATGAGACCCCTCTTTCCTGCATGCTGAGTCCACCCTCTCCTTGCCGGCACGATTCCTCACTTAAACCACCCTCCTGCTGTCACTGTCAGCCCCTCTCCACCTTGTCCCTCAGTCACATTTAACCCGTCAAGCCTTGCAACTCTGTAGTCAAGCTGGTAGTGAACCTTCTCCATCCCCAGCTCTGGACACCAGAACTCCGCTAGAGAAAGACCATCCAACTGCGTCGACGGGACCAAAGCAAGTGAGAGGCCTCCCACAGCAGCCGGCCCTCAACAGAGACTGATCGTCCCTCCACTTGTCCCCCGGCCCAGTCCTTCCTCTGTGCCCCCGCCCGCCGTGTCTTCCCAACCTCCCCCTCAGGCCCCCCAAGCCCCCAGCCTGGGAGGCTGACTGTCTCACTCTCACAGGATGACCTCGCCTCCCACTTGGCAGAGAAAATAGAGGCGATCAGGAAAGGACGCCTTCGCCTTCCTGCCACCCCACCTGCAGCTGTGCACATTCGCGGTGTCCTTCCTGCGTCCCCTCCTGCTGCATGGAAGGAGCACTCCTCCCCCCTGTCCAGGCCTAATCCCACCACCTGTGCCCCAGATTCCACCCACCCCCTCTCCCTACAATTCCCAATCCTCATTAAAAAAAAAATCTGTTTTCTTCCTTCAGCGTTCTCTTGGTCTTTTTTGACATGATGGGCTGTCAAGCAGACAGAATTTTAAAATACTGTCAAGCTGTGCAGCTATTCACAGAGTCCACCTGAGACACAAACACAGTGCACCGCTGCCGAACGCTGATAACAGAATGGCGTACTCACCCCCATAAACTCTCGCCAACCAGCCTCGTGTGGTAGTGGCGCCAGTCAGGTGGTTAGAACAAACTATGAGCATAGCAGCGTCAATTTAGCCCTTACGGCTTACTAATGTTCTAATTGTGCTGGTCAATCAGGGAGGATTATTTTGTTGAAACTTATTTTATTCTTTGGTATTTTAAATATGTTCATTTTTTTAAATAAAATAAAAACATAAAAGATGGACAAAAACGTATTAATAAAAAATAAAAGGATTTATCCTGTAAGATCTGGATTCAGTCAAAAGGCCGCACTTAAGGACCTAGAAGGCCACATGTGGCCCTAAGGCTGCAGTCTCCCCACCCTGTCCTAGACTTTTGCCCTCGCCTTTAGTGGCAACTTCTTCCCCGCTTTCCTGCCCTGGCTGGGAGGCCTGCAAGCAGGAACCAGTCTGGGACTTCCTCCTTACTTGCCACTGATGGATTTTAAAAGTGAAAATCTGTTAGGGTTTTTTTTCTTTCTGTTAATATAAGGGTATAGGCTCATGGTTTATTTACAAAAGAGTCAAACAATGCAGGAACATTTAAAAACCGAAGTGGAAATCTCTTCTACCAGAGAGAACCAGGTTTAGCATGTTGCTCCCAAGCATCTGACTAGTCACAGACATGTGTGCACATGCCGGACCCTGCACAGACGGGTTCATAGTCGCTGGATGGTCCTATAACCTGCTCCTCTCGCTACACGATAGGCTGTGGGCATCCTTCCATGTCAACAAATACGGATGCGTATCATTACTGATGGCATTCTGTTGTGTGGACTTACTTCACTGGTCTGTATTAATGGGTGTTGAGTTTGCAGCTTACACTTCGCCTCCTAACTCTGCCTCTTGTCAAGTAAAACAGAAACTTATTGCAAGCATTCAAGGGAATCTCTCCAGGTTCAATGGCAGGAAGCACAGTCAGGCCACAAAGGCCAGGAAATACCAGCCCCTCTCTTTTCTCTCTTGCTCTCTCTCCACTCCGATGGCCTCCCATCTCTGCTTTCTCCTGGGCATCCACTTAATTCTTCTGTCTCTACCCACCAGCCCCCCTGCCCCTCATCGGTAGGTCCATGGTCCATCGAGGCCACCCATGTACACAGTCACAGGTGTGGCATCGGGAAGACCCCCTGACAGCCCCCCATGAGCCCCACAGCCTTGGCAGATGGGTTGCCCCTGAGCCTCAGCCTCCTCCTGTGTGAAACACAGAGCGCTTGGTGGTATCCACCGGCAGGGCTATGGGGAACAGAAGACACAGGGTGGGGTGGGGTGGAAGGGAACTTAGCGAAGGAACTATGTATCCAGGTGGGAGCAGGAGTAGGGGACCCCACATGGGATGTGTTTTTGTTGTTGTTGCTTTTAGAGACAGGGTCTCGCTCTGCCACCCAGGCTGGAGTGCAGTAGCCTGATCATGGTAATGAGCTCATGGTAACCTCAAACTCCTGGGCTCAAGCAATCCTTCTGCTTCAGCCTCTGGAGTAGCTGGGACTACAGTGGCCTGCCACCACATCTGGCTTATCTTTTTTATTATTATTATTATTTGTAGAGACAGTCCCCTGTGTTGCTTAGGCTCCAACAAGGGATGTTGAGGCACTGAGGGACCAGCAACAGCGGGAAGTTGCTCCATCCCGGGCAGCTGAGAGGCCAGGTAAGAGCTGGAGACATGGAAGGGACCCACCACTAGAAATTGTCCTGCCAAGAGACATAGAACTGGGGGAGCACAGAGGAGATGCCCCAACCTCTCTTCCCGCCCTCTGATGTCCTGCGAGTATCTCCCCGTGGACAAACCCAGCAGGAAGCCAGAGAGCAGCAGGCCCAGCGAGTGTGGTCTGTAAGGGTCCCGCCACCCTGCATGGAGGGACGGGCAGAGAGTGACGTGGCGGGGAACGGCCTCACGCTCTCTCAGAGCACGTCTGTGAAGCTGGAAGAGGCAAGCGCTGTGAGCCGTGTGGCGCAGCGCCTGCCCGCGGTAGGCACCAGCGCACTCCAGTTCCTGTCGTCGTCATCCACTGCACTGTGCGTGTGGCGTGAACACACGCCGTCCCCGCGGCTCTGTTCTTCTGTCCCCTCATCCTCCCTTCCAGGGGATGAACTTAGCTGTCTCTTGTCTTCTTAGGGAGGAAATAATTGATAACGGTGACAACATTCAGCTCCATTTTAATGATCAAATTTCATCTCTGGCCTCATTTCACAGAGTTGATCAGGGTGCTGGGCACAAAAGCAGCCAAAACGCCAAAACCTCCGTATCTTCACCCAACCGTACGACCCTTTGTCCAGCCTACCAAAAAGTGGCCGTCAGGGCTTCGTCCTGAATGTGCTCTTTGTCGAGGAAACGAATCGACATTGACTGGGCCCTGCCATGCTGTGCTCAGGCCAGTGTCACTCAGTGGTTAATAGCATTCACTTTGGAGCCAACCCCGGGCAAGCTGGTGGGCGTCTCTGAGCCTCAGTTTCCTCGCTGTAAAAATAAGAAGGCTGCCCTCCTGCAGGTGGCTGTGAGGATGGGCAGAGAAGGCCTGGCCCAGAGAAGACCTTCTGTAACCTCTTGCAGCAAGTGTGACAGATGAAGGAACAAGGATCAGAACGGACAAGGGACTCCCTCGGACCCACACCAGCAAGCTGCTCTCGACCCCAGGTCTGCCTTGGCCCAGAGCTGGCGGCATTCCTTGCTCTGCCCCTCGCAGCCTCTCCCAGCAACTCAGCCCCATCAGAAGACAGAGAAGGAGAAGCCAAAAACATTTCTTTCTGCTTGGTTTGAGAACACGTTCTGTGGGTTTACTTTTCTGGTAATGACTTCTTTGTTGTCAGGGACAGGTGGTCACAGTGGTGTCCAGTCACTGACCTCCAGGGAGGGCAGCTCTGGAGACAGCTCAGAAGGACTTGGGTGGCAGAAGGGACGACTTCCACGGCAGGCAGCGTCAGGGTGGCATGTCCGCACGAGGGAGTGGAGGGGCTGCCTGCACCTTGTCTTTTGGATTTTTCTTTTATGGAAATGGCCAGCATTGAGTACTGGAGTCAGAACCCTGGGCACTCCAGCCCTACTCCTGCCCCGCCCGTAACCCCACCCCGGAGCAGCGCTTCCCCAGGGCCTGTCCTGCAGGTCTAGAAAAGGAGTCCTGCCTTCTCCTGCAAGGCTATGGGGGGATGTCAAGATCTGGGAGCCAGGAAGTCCCTGGGGGGGGGGAGGGGGTGGTTCAGAAAGGAACTTTGGAGTCAGCTAGACTTGGGTATGGGTCCTGATGTGAACTTTTTTCTGTGTGACCTTCGGCAAGTTACAATTTCCTTCTGGGCCTCAGTTTCCCCATCTGTGAAGGAAGGGTAATAAAGAGTAACTCCCCCTGTCTTTAGGAAGGTGCAGTGAGGTCGGGGGGAGGCCTTTACATAGTGCTGGGAGGTGCACGTGGGGTCAGGCCCCCAGGGAGCAAAAGCCACTCTCTCCCTCCTGCTCAGGCCAGGGGTGCCAAGAGCCGCTTCCTGGGGCGCTTCAGGGAGACGAGGCTCCTGTCTGCCAGCCCTGCTCAGCCGGGTTTCCTGTTGTCCTCTTTCACTCTTTGAAAGAAAAGAAAAGAAGCATCCTTCCTCTGGAGACCTTGTCCTGGAACTAGCCAGGGAGCTAGAGACGTTCACTCCATGCTGAGTAGGATGAGCTACTTTCTGGAGAAAATCAATGTTATTGTTTACCTAATGGTTCTCCTGCGAGAAATGGGTGTCTGTTCCTTTAAACGGGCGCAGCAGACAGACTGGCTCCGGGGTTGTTTGCAGCCAAGGGGAGGGGGAGAAGGAGGGCATCCTGTTGTTGAGTAGAAGGGACAGAGAGAGGCAGGCAGGCAGGCAGACAGACAGACAGCAGGGGTAAGGTCAGCAGAGATGTGAGCAGGGGAACCCAGCTCCTTTTGTTTTTTTCCCCCCATGGAGAATTTTCTTTTTCAAAAACAAAAAATTTACTTTTTTTTTTTTAACCTGTATTTTTCCAGTCTAACCCAAGATACTACTGGTTTGCTTAAGACAAGGGAAACTTCTCCAACTGGCCTCTGCCGGGGGTGGCGTTTTAAGAGAAAGAAGGTCCTGACAGTGTCAAGTCCTTTATGCAGAGCTTTTCCCAAATTCAGGACTTGGAAATAGGAATCATGAAAAACACATCTCATTTCCTGAATGGCCATGTTTTTCCTACATTATCTGCAGTCCTCCCAGCAGCCCTGCCAGAGAGGTTTATGCATCCCCATTTTACAGACGTGGAAACTGAGGTTCAGGCAGATCAAGGTCGTGCCCGAGGTCAGATGGCAAGTTGTGGGGCTGAGGTTTCGCCACTTCCGGCTGCTCTTCCTGGCATCCCTCACTGCCTCCTTTGTGAACACAGCAGTGAGTCTGAGGGTGGACTTCCGGCTGCGTGGTTCACCGGCCTCTGGTTTAAACACTTCTAGCAACCCCGTAGTTCTTTAGGATTCTCCAGTATCAAGGAACAAGCCCCAAATTGTAAACTCCCAAGGGTGTGTCTAATTCAACCACCACCATTCCCAACAATATTATAGAGCATTTAAAAAATTGAAGAAGCATTTTATCCATGGCCAAATCAGACTGGGTGACTCTTCTGCCTGTATTTAGCAGGTGGCTCCCAAGCCCCAGAGGGATCTGATCTCTGCCTACCCCTCTAGTCCCATCTCCTCATTCCCTCCCTTGCTCACCATGCAGCTCCTCTGATACAACGACACAACGCTACCCTTAGAGCGAACGGCAGCCTCAGGGCAGCAGCACTGGCATCACCTCGGACCTGGTGGGAAATTCTGGGGTTCTGCCCTCTCCAGAACAACTGAGTCAAAATCTGCCTTTTAATAAGCTCCCCGGGTGCACATCGAAGTGTGAAAAGCATCACTATTGCACATTCAGCTTTTTCTACCACCGGGCCTTTGCACACGCAGCTCCTTCTGTCTGGAACACTCCTTTTTTTTGTCTTGACCTACCTTGGCCCTCCTCATCCTGAACTCATATGTGACTTCCTCCAAAAGGGCTTCCTTGACCCTCCAAGAAAGCTATTCTCTCTTAAGAGTCCAGTTCTTTTCTTAAGTAGCACTTTTTGCAGTGTGTAATGACATACCATCTTACTGAATGTCTGCCTCCATGAAGGCTGAGGACACGTCACTCTCCCTTGCCAGGAACATAGTAGGAGCTGCACAAACGCACGTTGAATGAATCAACATGGTGCTGTTTCTGCTGCTGCTTAGAAAGAGAAGTTCACATGGTGAACTTGGTCTCTATTAAGCATTTGGTCTCTGCATGGGACATTTGGTCTTTATGGACATCTTCATTCAGTTTCGACAAATATTTACTGAGTGCTGTTATGTCTCTGGAGCTGGAGTCATGCGTGTAAGTACTTGTGACAAAGTGGATCCCAGAATCTGGAGCAGTGATTCTGTAGTCTTGTTCAGGGAACAAGGTCAGGGCTGAATGCAACTAGCCCAGGAAGTGTGCATTCCTGGTGGCCACAGCAAGAGACCAGCAAGAGACCCGCAAGAGACCCGCAAAAGGAGGGAAAGGAAATTAACATTTCCCAGCCCCCAGGCTCCTCCACAACTAGCAAGTGTCAGAGAGGAATTTTAAATCCACTAGAATAACATATGAATGGCTTGACTAAAACCCATGACTTTTGCCTTGTTTTTTTTTTTTTAAGTAAAATTAAGAATTCACACAGTTAAAAAAATAAAATACTCCAGAAGTGCCCTCATCCCTACCCCATGCTTATTCCAGTCTCCAAAGATAACTACTTTTGAACTCTTTTACCCATTTCTTCTGGTAATTTATTTCAAATCTCTAAATATATTTAACTGCTTCTTGGTTTATTAATTTTATATATTGGTTATAGATTCCTTCTTAGGACATCAAGAAGAAAATTTAGCTGTTTCATAGCACTCCCACCTCCTTGACCTATTCTCCCCAAATAATTATATCACTATTAATTATCTTTGCAAATCCAAGTAATATACTTATATCTCAATGTCTTAATCCATGAACTATTGCTAGTATTTCTTAACTTTCTACTTTATAAAAATATTAGGGCCCCTGTCTTCTCCTAGCTCTCCTCCCCACACCTGTCTCCCAGCTTCTGACATCTGCATATTTACATTGTCAAGGCTGAAAACATTTACAATCTGTTGCCTGGCAAACATAAATAAGTCCTCAATTCTTTATCTATGGAAATAGTATAAAATTTGAAGATAAACAGTATTTACATTATCACGATAAATAATATTCCTAAATAATGTGTAATAATTATGTCTCCTTTATTCTAAAGCTTTATGAGTGTCCTTGAGTTTCTGATTGCCTTTTTTTCTTGCATAATTTGTCTTTTTTATAACCTTTTCCCTCCCCCAACCCCAAACTCTCTATCATGCAAAGTATTCAGTTAAGCTCATGTTTTTTCCCCAGGAGACATCCCCATCAACACGACCCCCTTCACCCCCACCCAACTTCCACACCATGTTTTCTTTCTAGTTGTCTGGAAAACTGCTCTTCTGTCTTAGACCTATAGTATTCTGAAGGCTGTGACTTCCTCTTTCTTGTTTTTTTTTTCCTTATTTTTACTGGAGCACAATCTCAATTAACTTCCTAAGAAAGAATTTGTGAGAGACACCTTCTGTAAATCCTTGTATCTTTTGAAATATCTCTTGCTTAGTGGATAGCTTTTCTGAATAGAGACATTTAGGTTGAAAATCATTTTTCCTGGGAGCTCTGAAGTCATGTGCTTACTTATGTATTTCAGCATTCAGCATTCCTAAGACCTCTGATTCTCATTCCTTTATAGATGACGTTTTCTTCCTTTTTTTTCCTTCCCTCCTTCCTTTAAGATCTTCTCATTTCCCTTTTTGCTCTGATATTTCACAGTGATGTACCCTTTTTCATTTGCTTTTTCACTCATCTTTCCATCTGGAAACTCAGACACTTCGGCTCTGGACATTTTAAACATTATTTCATTTGTAAATTCTTCCCTGTATTTTCTTTATTCTCTTTCTGGAACTCCTATAAATTGAATGTTGTACCTCCTGGATTATTCTCCATCTTTCCTATTTGACTTTTCCCAGTTTCTATCTCTTTATCTACTTTCTGGGCTATCTCATCGTTATCATCTGGGCCATTCACTTGATTTTTTTTTTCATATTACTTATATTTTTTATCTCTAGGAGCTATGCCCTATTCTGTAATTGTTACTTTTTTGGCATGTTACATTTTCATGGCATAACATCTTCTCAAATCTCTGAGAACAATAAGTAGAAGAAAAATTTTACTTCTTTTCTGATGTCTACATTGTATTTTCTAGGGTCACTCAACTCTCAATCTTCTCTCTCTCTTTCTTTCTCCCTCCCTCCCTCCACCATCTCTCATCACAGGCATTTCTCAAATATTAGGTGATCTTTAGTTATGGTTTTACATTTTTAAATAAGGCAAAAATAACATAAAAAATATTTTTCCTAACTTAATTATGCATTTATATATATCAGATCAAAATTTCAATAGGATTTTTCATGGAATTTGATACACTGATTTTATATGTATATACGTGTGGGCTAGAATTAGCCAAGATAATTTTGAAGAAGACAAACAAAGAGGGAAGTGTGGGAAAAAAATGGGCTGCTCAATAATCGGTCCTGGGCAAATTAACTATACATATGGAAAATTTTAAATGAGATTTCTGACCCACTCTACAAATAGAAATAAATTTCAGATGGATTAAAGACTAAATCTGAAAAAAGAAAAGCTTTAAAATTTTTAAAGGTAATAGAGGAGAGTATCTTTATTATATTGGCATACAGAAGGATTATTAAAACAGGATGGGGAAAAAATCCAAAAAGAAAATGATTAATACATTTTTAACTGAAGCAAAACTTAAAAGTTCTATACAACGAATGATACCATAAACAAGGATGAAAGGCAAGTCGAAGAAGAGATGCTCAATTCACATGCCTGATAATGGATTGTGATCGATTGGTACCCAGAATACATAAACACCACCTATGAATCACTAAGAACTAAACAAGCAAGAAAAGAAAAAAGTAAAATAAAAAGAGGAAGGGCAAAGAATGTTCATAATTATCTCCAAAAAGAAAAACCCAAGTGAGCAATAATCATATGAAAATGTCAATCACCAGGCACAGTGGCTCATACCTGTAATCCCAGCACTTTGGGAGTCTGAGGCAGGAGGATCACTTGAGGCCAGGAGTTTGAGAGCAGCCCGTGCAACATAGTGACACTCTGTCTCTACAAAAAATTTAAAAATTAGCAGGGTGTGGTGGCGCATGCCTGTAGTCCCAACTCTTTGGGAGACCAAGACAGGAGGATCGCTTGAGCCTAGGAGTTCAAGGCTGCAGTGAGCTATGATTATGCCACTACAATCCAGTCTGGGCAACAGAGAGAGACCCTGTCTGGAAAGAAAGAAAGGAAGAAAGAAAGAAAGAAAGAAAGAAAGAAAGAAAGAGATGGAAGGAAGAAAGAGAGAGCGAGAGAGAAGAAAACATGGTCGAACACTCTGATAATCTGGGAAATACAAATTAAAACAATGAGTCACTCAACAGATTGCAAAAATTAATATATCTGTCCACACTAAGTGTTGATGAGGATGTGGGGAGTTATTGATTCACCACTGGCGGGAAGGTGAATTGATGCAACCACTTTGAAGAGCAATTTATCAATATTCAGTAAATGCGAAGATGTCCAAATGGCACAACCCAGCAATTTTACCTCTGGGTATGAACCTTAGAAAAACTCTTTCATGTAAGCATGAGCATTTGTATATGAGTGTTTATTGTGGCATTGTTTAAAACCAAAAGAGAAAAAGAGAGAGAGAGAGAGAGAGAGAAGAAAAGAAAAAAGGAAATGACCAAAATATTGAAGAACTGGAGAATGGATAAACAAATTATGGCATTTTTTAAAATGGAACTGCTTACAGCAGTTAAAATGGAGGGAGGAGAGGAAATGCACGCATGTGGTCCATGTGCCATTCTAACCCAGAAACCAGAACCCAGCTTACTGCTCTAAATGAATTAAATCTTCGTCTTTAGCAGCTCTTTGGCTGCAGCTAACAGAAATTGACTTTGATTAAATAAAAGAGAAGAGAATGTTTTGGAAGGATGCTGAGATAGCCCACAGATTCCTTGGAAGTGCCTGGGGAAGGGCTGGGACCAGGCATCTCCAGGACCTCGGCAGAGGAGCACGGAACCCATTCCTCTAGCGCAGGCTTTCTCTAACGGCACTGCTGAGATTTGGGGCTGATAATTCCTTGTCGTTGGGGCCTGTCCTATGCATGGTGGGATGTTTAGCACCACCCTTGATCTACCCACTGGGTGCTCGTAGCAGCACCCCCACCCCCAGTCATGGCAATCAAAAATGTCTCCAGACACAGCCAAATATCCCTTGGGGGGCAAAATCGCCCCTGGTCAAGGACCTCTGAGCATGGTCGCCTTAGGAGCATCAACATCACCTGTGAACTTGTTAGAAATACAAATTCTCAGGCCCCACCCCAGACCTGCTGAACCAGATACTCTGAGGGTGGGCCCTGCCATCCGGGTTGTAACTGAGCCCTGGGATGGTTCTGGTGCTCACTGGAGCTTGAGAACCGCCGCTCCTGGGCTCAGCCTTGGGATAACCCAGCTGCGACTTCCCTCCATCCCTATGCGTACCCGCTCAGGATTCCAGTGCACGGGCACTGGTGTCTCCTTAGTCTGGTTAGGTCACATGCCCTTCTCCGCTTCACACAGAACTATGTCAAATAGGGAAGGAGGCAGTTCCCCCCAAATTGGTGGTGGACGCTGCTGTTTCCAGAAAGTGGAGAGAAGGGATGCTGGGCTGGGTCTTGACAGGAGTCTTTCCTGAGGTTGATGGCGCTATTGAGCTGCGGGTTGGCCTCAGATGGGTTCAGGGGCTGTATTTGGAGGTGCCTGTAAACTGGAAGCAGAAAACTGGGACTCACCCCTTAGCTCTGCTCCTTGCCAGCTGCATGACATTAGGCTCCATGAGCCTCAGTTTCCTCATCGGCAAACAGGAAAAATTCTTACCCCTTAGACTGTGGTGAGGGTCAAATAAAATAATGTTAAGGTACAATACAGGTATTGATTATTATGGGAAAGGCACAGGTTTGTAGCAGTGGACAGGGTAGGCAGTGGAGCGCAGTCCTTTTCTCAGCATTTTGAAAATAACCAAATGGCCCTGCTGCACGTCGGACTCGCACTGTCTCTGGTTAAAGCACCAGCAATGGGAATTCTCATGTCCCCACAGCAGCATCGTGATACCTTATGTTTACGTGGTGCTTCAGAGCTTGCAAAGTGCTTTCTCATGCATTACTTTATTGGATTTGATCCTTCCAATATCCCCAGGAGACAAGGAATACCAGCATTCAGATGCCTATTTTATAGACGAGGAAATTGCGAGTCTACATGATGAACACTTGACCGTGATCAGAGAGCTAGCAAGCGTTAGCACCAAGCTCTAGTAGAACCGGAACCAAATGCAAACCTTCTGAGACAGGGAGCTTGTCACCGCCCTGCACTATGATGTCAAGAAAGGACACCTCACTACAGTGAAACCCACGATTTAGGAGACCTTTATGAAGCAGAAACCTATACATGTGCCAAGGTTTCCGAGAACAAGTGAGTACAACTCACAGCCCACTTCTTGCACTTGGAATGGCTTAATCCGGAGCTGACTAGCTGGAGACCCCCTGGTTCCATCAGCATGCCAGAGAGTTTTGTTTAGCAGCTCAGTGTTTTAAAAAATGCTGTATCTGTCACCATTCAGACACACCTAAACACTGCATATAATCTCTCCACCTCTGTGCCTTTGTCACTCACACGCAAGATTCCAGGTCCTGGGAAGGAGCATCTAATCAGCTGAGCCTGGGAAGGGCACCTGTGCCTGGGCCGCCAGGAGTGGAGACGAGGAGTTCCTTATCCAGATTCCACAATGCGCAGCAAGATCCCGATCCTCCATCCCGGGGCCACCCTGTGTGACTGTGCTCTATGCAAAGGTAGGCAAAAGGGAGTGTGCGGGGGCTGAAATCCAGCCCACCTCTACCCCCTACATCATGCCCAGAGCTTAGTAAGTGGAGTTTAGACTGTATTTTAGCCTCCAGTTGCCCTCTCAGCTGAGCGGTCTTGTACAGTGTCCAACCTGTGCAAGCAGACATGGCAGCCCAGTTTCCCCGAAGATGATCAGGCAACACCAGGCCCCATTCCCACATGGCAGCAACTTCAGGGAGCAAAATCATAGCTGCCCTCCTTGAACAGGGCACACACTGTATCACCACACTCCCCTCCCAGCCTGCTTCCCTTGTTTGTGTCACCTGCCTGGCCCCTAAGGTATTTGAGCTGATGACCCCTGTCTTAAACAATGAATTTTTTTTACTTTGGTTTATCCAGGTAACTAGTTTCATGGTCTATTTCTGAACAGCATTTTTCTTTCCCACCCAACCCCCTTTCCTAGCACTCCTAGTTAATCTATTTATTTTTACTCTACCTCCTTCTAAAAATACATACAATACACGATTTTTTTTTTTAAAGTCAGACTCCTGGTAATCTCTGGAATGTGGGAAAAGCACTCTTACCACAAAGTTATATTAAGAAGTTTAATTATCAGAAAATTGCTGTATAATAAATACATCAAACATGAAGTATGTACACTGTATATATACACTGAGAATTCCTGGGCAACCTCAGGCTATAAACCCATGCACCTCACCCACAACCTCAGCCGACTCTTTATGTCTTTTCTTTGACTGGCATGGGAGACTTTGAGGTCCACGGGCTTCTGTACAGCCTCCCACCTTTCCCAGAGCCCACAAGTTTTGCTGAGCTTTCAAAGCAGTAAGGAGAACTTTCTAAGCTCATCCCAACCGCTACGATCATTTCTCCTTTCTGTTGACACTGGCCCAGTCCCAATTTATTTGTGCATTTCCTACCTTTGAGGAAGCCAGGGGGCTCCAGGTTGCTATTGTGGGTTGTCTCAGTCAGCCACTGCTGTGTAACAAACAACCACAAACATCACAGTGGCATACGACAAGAGGCGTTTCTCACCCATGTGCCTGACTGAGGGTCAGATGGGGTGGCTTTGCTTCAGGCTACCAGTCCACAGGTCACCTGGGCCCATGTCATGTTTTTCTCACGGCAATGACGGAAATGAAGAACAGAAAGCTCCAAATAGCACAAGTACATTTCAACTCCTGCCCACGTCTCGCCCATTAACATCTCATTTGCCAAAACAAGTAAAATGGCAAAGCCCTAAGTCAAGTGTAGGGAAGTGTACTTGCCCCCCGGAGACAGATGGATGAGAAGAGGGTGGAGTGAGTATTTGCAGACAGTGCTCACACTCCACTCCACCCTTTTTGTCCTTTCCCACGTTCAAAATACACTCACTCCATCCCTAAGACACTCCAAAAATCTTATCCAATCCTGGTTTTGAGCTGGAAATCCCGAATCTCATGTTCTACCTCAGATCTCATGGAGGCGCCTCTTGATTTCATAGGGACCTAAAAATCAACAAAACAAGTTGTTTTCCCAAATATCCCCAACAAACACTGGCAGGACAGGCAAAAACCTTCCCGTTTGGAAAGGGAGAGAGAATGGGAGGCACCTGGCACTCGCTGATCTCACTGATTCGGGTGTTTTGCCAGGGATTTGTGGCTAGGTCCTGCTAACCTGGAAGTCTAGAATGTTCCCTGACTTGGCCCCTGTTCTACATTCTCAGCACAGCTCCCAAGTCCTTTCTTCTCTGGACTCTGGCTCTGTCCTCCGGGAGGGCTTCGCTTCCCACTTCTGAGGAGCACATTGGAGAAGGTGACAGTGGCCACACTGTCAGTCTGCTTCCCACCCATAGAGAGGTGGAGACCTAGAAATTTGCTTATATCACCAACAGTCTCATTTTCTTTCTGGTGGTGATTTTGACAATAAGCTCTCTGCAAAACTTTGTTGGTTTTCAGTGAATTTGATTCCATTCAACTCCAGATACCAAAAGCCATACCCACAATTCTTTTGGAAACATGCCCCTCTCTTCTCTAGACTCCTACCTTTGATTTTTCTAGTAGTCCTTTCGTCCATCTGAAAGGGTACAGAGACTCCTGCCCTCAGAGGAGCTATAGCTTAATGGAGCTCACAATCAAAAAGCTTAAACTAAGGAAAAGTAGTGCAATTGAACAAAAATTTCAACGAGTTTCCTGGTGGCCAAGGCACAAAGGAAAACATGACGAAGTGCCCAATTAAGATATGCATGCTAGTTTGTGAAGCAGCCACCTTTTTTTCCTAGGAACCACTGAGTATAATAAGCATGGTAAAATTCAGTTGGAGACAACTTCCTACCATGAGGACAACTTCCCACAGGCCTGAGAACCCGATAATGACCTTGGGATTAAAAAGGAGGGCCTGTCAGAGCTCAGGCTGGGGCATCATATCCTGAGGGCAGCATCCTGTTTCCTGGGAGAGAGAGGAAGTCAGGATGGGGACACAAGAGAAGGCATTGAAAGCACCTTCCAAGAGAGAGAAACTCAAGATTTATCCAACTGTATTTTATTTTGTTTTTCAAGCTGCAAAAAGCTGAGGACAATCATAAATTAATTAGCTCAGTTAACTATAGAACAAGGAGGAAGATATATTATTTCAGTTCCTTGATGTGTTCATTTGCTGGTTTCATTGTACTCTGGTGACTTCGGGGATATTACTTGGTCTGATGGCTGAAGACTGATGTGGGTTTTGGTTTTTGAGGCTGTCGGGGAGACAAGATGCTGGGGGCTCCCACGTGAGGTTTGGGGAAGAGTCATCCACTCCAGCCCGTGGGCTACAGTGTCTCCTCTGGTTTGGCAGGGCAGGGTATGTGCCGAAGTTCTTATGTTAATAATAGAAAATGTTAAAAAAGAGAAGCTTCTTGTGTTGAAATTCTATTTTACTAGATGCAGTGGGATTTTGTTCCTAAACGATCAGTTTCCAAACTCACTGCTCATTCATGGCCTTTGCAAAACAGTGTCACCTCCTCCGGTTCAGTAATTTACATCATTACATTTTGTTCTAGAAACCAGACTTCAAAGCTCTGGGGGCTGCTTTGTCAGAGGAGGACAGGGAGATGCAGACATTGTATTTATAGCACATCCCTTGTTAGGAATTTCAGGGAAGGGAGCTGTCCTCTCAGTTCAGAGCTACCTTGAACATGACACTACTCTCTTCAGTTTGGCTCTGTTGGGCTTGAGGCAGACACGGGGGCTCAGAGAAAGGAAGACAGGAGAGTTTACTGGATCCCAAAGGTGGAGTTGGAAAAGCACCTTGGAGCCGATGCCACCAATACAAGAGGCAGTTTTGTCTCCTCGGCCTGTGTTCCTGCCTGGTTCATGGCAGAATACCAAAGCCAAACTTTGGTCAAACTCTTTCCCGGATTCCCGGCTGGGTCTCCCCTGTCCCGGGTTACTGGCATTTTCTGTCCTTACTAAGTGTGCTTTGTGACCTCAGCAGGTGGGAGGCAGAAGCCACTGCTAAACAAGGAAGCAGCTGAAAACCCAAGATGCCAACACGTCTAGCCTGGTACCCGGTAATGCCCCACTCCATTCAGTCATTCGTCTCTCCATTCACAAATGTCTGCTCTCTGAGTACGCACGAGGGCCTGCAGATCTAGCAGTTTCATTCAAAACTGGAGAGCATAATCAGCGGTGGTCAGAGTGGTGGGACAAGGGGCGCCTTCAGTCCACGGTGACATGGGTGAGCGCAGCCTAGAGGCAGGGTCTCCACTTGCGACCCCTCTCCATCTGGGGTATCCTAAAGCGTGAAGAATGAGATGGAGCCGGCGGGTTAGGAAAGCAATTAAAGGACAAAATTAAGACCACTCTCAGCACCGGCCCCCAAAGAGGGTTAAGGATTAGAATAGAGCGCAACAAGCCTCCTCTGCACCTCGCCTAAGAGCCCGGCCCCAGGATGCTGCGGAACTCGGGCGGCCTCCCCGCTGTGGGGCGGGCATCCTCGGCGGGCGAGGAGATCATCAAAGGCCCCAGCAGCAGGAACGCTGCGGCCATTAGACGGTGAAAGACAGATTTCCTCTGCAACGTGCTTTAAAGCCAGCTCATTTACCTTCCTGGGCCCCAGGAAAGCCCGAGATAGGTGCCATCCAGGAAACCCGGACTCTTTAAGATCAGCACGGTTTAATGCAGCATAAGAACCTTAGGTCAGACCAAGAAATGACTTCCTGACTGTAAGGGCTTATTGGGCCATGAAAGAGGACTCCTAGAGAGACTGTGAAATCGCCTCCTCTCAATGTTTTTAGATTCCTTTTCGGGGCAGGGGGTGGGGGTGGCGGTGGGGGACAGTTGAATGAGGGCCAGCCCAGAGGCGGGCAGAGAGCTCTGATGAATCCCTGGGACCCTCATCTCACCCCGGGAGGCAATTTTCAGTCCAAGAACCAAGGTTTCCCCCTTTCCGGGTCCAAAAAGAGGGCGGGGCAGCAAATATTAAATTCTGCCTAAGTGGCTCTTAGGGACGTAGGGCAACAGGAGTAGATCGAAACCTTCACGTTTTACTTTTTTCTTTTACTTTCCAGAAATGGGTCAACTGGGCAGCAGGCTCCAAATCGACTAAATAAGACATATTGTCAGGCTGGAAGCCATTTGACTATTTTAAATACGTGGGGCTTCTCTAGCATTGCGACAGCTGTAGGATGTAAAACAAAATCCGTTTCTCTCCCATCTCCGGGCAGCTCTGAAGCATCAAAGGAACACTCAGGGTGGTGGGAGGTGGGAAGAGGGGTTGTGGCAGGCAAGGGGCGGGGAGCAGAGAGTGTATTTTCTTCATGCTGCGGAACATATTTTTTAAATATCAGAGCTGAACCCTCAGAATCCTGGGAGCTATAGATTTTATATCAGCACAGTGTCTGAGAGTTTTGGAAATGCCCCCAAAATTTGAACACAAACTCCTTGGGTGACATAGTCCGGCAGCTGGGCAGGGACATTCTCTGGTCTGAAGAAGGGAGAAAGGGTGGGAGGGTGGGGTGGGAGGGAGCCCTTTCATCTGGGCTGTTTGGGGTCTGTGATCCTCCTCCAGGATAACTCTAACTGGGCCTGCAAGCACCGCTGCCACGCCGGGCAGGTGCCACAGCCTGCTTGGTGAAATGAGTTCGCATATTTAATGACTGTTTACTGGGCACTGGCATTGCTCCAGGAAGTACGCTATGGGGTTGAGGCTGGGCTTCTGACAATGGCAGCAGTGGCCTTGGTCTTACCTGACCCTCCCTCCCTGCTATGTCCCTATCCTTGGTGCTTTGGAGATCGGAGAACTCTTCACTCACTCACTCACTCACTCATTCGATGCATCAGTAAGTACTCACTGCACTCTTCCCAAGGGCTAAAAGTGTGGCAAGAAACAAGACAGCCCCCGCTCTGCTCCTGTGGACCTCACATTCTAGTGACAGGGAATCCATAAATAACGAACAATGACATATCATAGAGATAGATAGAAGAATTCTATATTTTATGTTTACTATCAATAGAAATATTTTTAAATTTATATATATGTATATATAAGTGCATACACACATAAAATTTTAAATAGTGATGAGTGCTATGAAAAAAACAAACCAGGCCCAGGTAATAGAGAGTGACTGGGTGGGGCCCAACATTAGCTCGGGTGGCTGGGAATGGCCTCTCTGTGACACTTACCCTGAACCCTGCATGACCAGGAGCCGGCCCAGCTCCTGGAACCAGGAGAGGAAGATCCAGGCAGAGGGCCTGGCAGGTGCCAAGGCCATGAGGCAGGAAGGAGGTTGGTGTGTTCAAGGAACAGGAAGAAAGGCAGAGCTGGGAAGAACGCTATAGATCCAGTCAAGACTTAACCCAGAATTAGCACCAGGTAGAAACTTAGAGATCATTTGGGATCAATTCCCAGGTAGGTTTACTGTTGAAAAATCTGAGGTTCACAAAGAAAACATGACTTGCTCAGGGCGACCAAGCAACTGAGAGGAGAGCCAGGACGGGTCCCTGTGCCTGCTGACACCCCTGCCTGGTGTTTGTTCCGCTGCTCACATGTGGCGGGGCTCACGTGTGTGCAGTACAGGCCCGCAGCAGATCCATGAACGTTTAGTGCCCACGGAGACCGACATGGCCCTTCGTGGGGGAGAAAAAAAGCAAGAGCAACAGGAGGTGCTAAAAGAGAAAAGAGTCCAGACTTCAGTGTGAGCCAGAGTTGACCTCAAGTTCAGACTGTCCCTTCCTAGATCTGTCACCTTGGGGACATCATTTAATCTCACTGAGCCTCCATCTCACCACCTGTAAGGTGGGACAATCACAGTCCCACCCCATAAGGGTACAGTGGGGCTAGTGTGAGATGGTGTATTTAGAGGGCTGAGCACAGTGTCTCGTGCATATGAGGGGCCCCCGTCACAGGTTCAGTGTTATATGATTATTGTATAGTCCCAGGCCTACAGGGGCCTCCTCCAACATGCTGGAGAAAACACCCATGCACAAACACCACAAACACTTAATGCTTATTCACACACTTACCTAGTGTTTATTGAGCACCCATTCTGTGACAGGCACTATGCTAATCCCTGGGAATACCACGGGATGTAAACGTTCAGGATGCTGCCCTGCGTGGGACCTTTCAACAGCTCCCGTCGCTCTCAGGACAAAGGCCAAAGGCTTAGACTGGTGCACAGAGACCTTTCGTGATCTGACCCCTGATTAAAATTCTCCAGCTGTGCTGCCCACCTCTGCCCCTGCCTCAAAATGTGCCTTCCAACCACATGCACCTTCTTGCCATTTCCAGCTGGGCCTTGCTCCTTCTGGCCTCCAGGCCTTTGCTTCTGCTACTCCCTCTGCCTCAGCTGCTGTGTTACGAAGGGTGACTGTGAGTTAGGCAGCTAGGGAAGGGAGTGGGGGAGGAAAGGCAGCTGAGGCACAGGGAAAACCAAAACTACTCTGACTGCATCCTTTGAGTAAGCCATCCATCCTTCCGTCCATTCATACATACACACATCCACCTTTCCATTCATCCATATATCCACCCATCCATCTATCCATCCTTCTGTCCAGCCATCCTTCCATCCATCCATTCATCCACCCACCCACCCATCTGTCCACCCTTCCATCCGTCCATGCACCCACCAGTTATTCCCTGAGCCCCATGTGCTATACGCCAGGCACTGTGTTAGGTGCTGGGAATCCAGAAATGAATAAGCTACACTTCCTCCTCCCCTCTCCCACCCCAGGAGCTCACAGTCCTGTGGAAAAAGAAACAAGGATCACCTGTAGCTCAAATCTCCAACTTTATAACCTGTGTAAATCCAGACCCTTCCCCACAATTTATGGAAATTCCTACTTTCTTCCTCCTGATCCTGTCTCCATTCTTGTGTCTATAGGTGTCATCCCAGGGTGGACATGAGCCATTTGGGACACCATTCTACGCCCCTTTATCATTTTTCCACAAGAAATACAAATCCAGTGGTGGTTTTGTGGACTTGGTGACGTTGCTGTGGATCAGAGGAGTTACGGTAAAGGCTTATGTCCTACACCCTACAGCCTTCCACCGTCTTGCTGGTTTCCCACTCATAATCACCCACTTCGCCAAGGCCCAAGCTATTAATAGCCAGGGACCTTCCCCACTGCGCAGCTCCCCAGGAGTGTGATCTATTCCCCACTCCCTGCTGTGACATACCCCCAGGACAGCCTACTGTCCCCAGGATCTGGTGAATATCATGTGCTCCAGCTCCTCACACGGAAACACAGCACTGTCATACAGACAGCGGTGAGCTCCACAACAGAGGTAAATTCAGGGTGCCCGTGCAGAGGTGGCACAGAAAGGGGGAGCTATCCTAGCCCTGGGCTAGGGAGGGGGTTCTGGGAAGGACTCCTGGATAAATAGGAGAGATAGGAAGGGGCTATTTTAAGCAGAACAAATGACAAGGACAGAGAAGCCAGAGAGGGTATGGTGCGCTTTAGAGGGGACAAGAGTGGCTCAGTAGGGCTAGAGGATCCAGTATGGGAAGCAGCAAGAGACAACATTGGAGAGGGCGGCAGACCATGCTCAGGACAGTGGACTCTACGCTGTAACAGCAGTGCTGCTACTGAGGGATCTTAAGTCTGTCCTCTAAGTGACATGATTAGAGAATTTTAGAAAGATTGTAGGAGCTGGGATATGGGGTCACTCGACCCCAACCTCAAGGCTGTGGGAGCCTCAAGACCAGTAGGTATGGGACCAGAGCAGTCCCAGGGACTGAAGCCTTGTGATAAAGGCAGGCAGGCAGAGCCCAGGGTGGCAGTCCTTGTGGCCTGATGCCCACTCTGTTCTCCAACAAATCCTCTTGGGTATTTATCAGACCGAAAACTAAGTCTGCAAGATTCACAGACTGTCGGGACCTGCTAGAAGAATTCACACTAATTTTCAAATGTCTTTGAGTCAGAAAAACCTCAAATGTACTTTTTCCAGAGTTCTTTCTTCCTCTCCACACCCACACTACCACCCTGCTGCTGCTTAATTCTAAAAGCCACATGGATTTCAAGGGAAATGGAATCCGTCTAGTCCTGGTTCATTCACACTTGAACCCTCAAACAGGCTGTTTTGTAAGAGACGGTGGACTTCCAAGACATTCTCACAGGCTCCCTTAGACGGCATCTTATTTTGAATCAGGAAATTGTATTTTGCTAGAACTTTATGTTCAAGTTCAATATTCATGTCAGAAGCCACGAAATGTGAGCAGGTTCTAAATTTGGAAAAACATGTTCTCCAATCTCTCCCCAAAGCATTCCTTCAGCTATTGACTTTGGAGGCAACTTCTCTATACCATCCGGTGTTTGCTCAGAATGACACACGGAGCCTTCAAACATGGAAGTTGCTTGCTCAGCAGATCAATATAGCATTATCCCCCAATACTCTGCTTTGGTTGAACGGCGTAGAGGGAATCCAACATATAGCCCACTTCCTTTCTTGGCAAAGCTGCTGGGTTGAGTCCTGTTTCCACACAACACATCTGCCCTGACTTAAACTTTGACTTCCTACCAGTGTCCTTTCTGAGCTATTTGCACTGTGAACATAACGCCTAAAAAGATTTATTAAAAAAAAAAAAAAAAAAGAACCAAGTGTCATTTTTAGAAAGGCGAGACACCCAACACATCCTACTCTGAGTAGATTTCTTTGACAGCTTGTGATGTTGCCTGAATGGTAAACATACCCTCAGACTCCAAGTAAATAGTCCATGGCCTGTAACCTGGGTATAAAAGAGGAAATTTTACACAACGTGGCCACAGACGCCTTGTCATTTCCCAGAAAATTAGAGGGTCTTCCAGTGACCCTGTAAATTTGTCACACGCATATTCTTCCACGACTTCGGGAACAGATGGGGCCTGTTTTGATAGTGTTTTCCAACCCCCACAGATAACACGCTGAGGGTGGACAGAGGGGAACAGCACAACAGCCTGCCATTGCTCCCAGAAACTCAGCCTCTGGGCCCCCTGGGCCTCTGGTCGTCTGAAAGACACTTTGTTCGCACGAGCATGTCATTGCTGAAGGGAAGCAGCACTAACTTCTCTATTGGGTGGCCACTTTGCTAAAGCATGAAGATATGAAAAGATTGACTAAATGAGAGGTTCAAACCCAGAGGATGGGCTGGAATCAAAGAGAGGCCGTAAGGGGTCTTAAAAGGCATCCTTCTGCCTCCAAGAAGGATCAGAGAGGTTTTGAAACCAGAGGAAGGTCTCACAGCCTCCCATGGCAACTCCAGCATGTCCGCGGAGATGGAGAAATACAAATCAACATCTTCGATGTCATAACTATTGGTTCCCTTTCAACCAGGTCCCTCCAGCACTAATAACGACAGCCGATATCGACCGAGGGATCCCCCGGTGCCTGGCACCGTGCTGAGCGCTTAATGTATTGAGTGAAATATTAATACATCATCTAATGCTCACTCTCCCGATGCAGGAGGAGGGAAATGAGACTCCAAGAGTGAGCAGCTGTGGAGGACAGCGCTGGGAGCAGAGGTATGCGCTGTGCGGGTCTCCCGGGCTCTCTCTATCTGGGCTTGCTCATCCGTAAGGCAGACAGACCTAATAGCAGTAGTATGATACAAAGGCTTTCTTTTTTCTTTTGTCTTTTCTGACGAGGTCTGTGTGCTTTATAATACATCAGCATTTCAGTCATGGTTCTCATCTCCAACGCCCATCATTCATTTGTCCCTTCAGCAAATGTGATCGAGCACTTACTATTTATGTCACTGCCATCCACACTTTTAATCAGGGCCTTTTTAATTAGCCCATCCATTGCCTTTTCACAGTGGGCTTTTCAGATCGTTATCATGCCTTTAACAGCTTTATGCTACCGTTTGTTTTATAAAAACTAACCGATGTCTGTTTTGTGCTTGTTTTTTTACACCTGGCTTTTTTTTCCCCCATAGAGATGGGGTCTCTCTATGTTGCTCAGGCTGGTCTCAAACTCCTGGCCTCAAGTGATCCTCCCACCGCAGCCTCCCAAAGTGCTGGGATCATAGGCATGAGCTATCACGCCCAGCTGTTTTGTACTTTGCTATTCACAAAGACCTTTTATATAGACTTATTTATGTGATCCTTATGAAAACCCAGCAAAGCAAAGCAGATATAATATTATCTATTATTATTCTTTTCCCATTTTATACACAAGTAAAGTGAGGCCCAGTCATTTTAAGTAAATGCTCGAGCCAGAATTCAAACCCAGACCCTGTGACACCTAAACCTGAGTCCTTCCCAGTACCACAAACAAGGTAAATGTGGACATCACCCACCGGGAGCTGCCATCTAACAGCAGAGCTCGCAGAAGCACCGCACAGGCGCAGTGAGGCTGGCTGGTCGGCTTGGTGATCACACATGTGGACTCAAGCCGGACAGCCCAGTTCTAAACCTTGCTTCTGCCACTGACTAGCTGGATGACCTTGGGCAAGTGACTTAACCTTGTGATGCCTCAGTTTCCTTATGAGTAAAAAGGAGATAATAATAGCACCTACCTTATAGGATTATTGTGAAGATCAATGGTTGGTATGTATAAAGCTCTTAGGACAGTGTCCCGATTTAGCACAGGCCGTCTAATTGTTCATTGGTTTAGCACCATCACAGAGACAACTGAAAGCAAACAGACTGTGCAGGGAAGGACAGAGTAGAGCAAAGAGCTCTAGATGGGGACCCTGGGAAGAAAATTAACCGGAACTAACCGTCAGGAGATGTGGTTCTACTCCTCATTCTACCACGTGCTGTCTGTGCATCCTAGAGCCAATCAGTCACTTTACTCCTCTTTGATTTCCTCATCTGTCAGGAGACACAGTTCAGCCAGGCTGGGCAGGGGAGACTTAGCAAAGATCCAGGGACTCCCTCATATGACCCAGTGGCCCCTGGAGACTCTGATGAATGCGCCCAGCCACTCCACTTTGGTTAAGACCAACTGGGGAAGATAACCAGTTAGTTTAACTTAAGACCAGGCTGACCAACTCATCCTGGTTTTCCTGGGACTTTCCTAGTTCTAAAACTTTCACATCCCAGGAACACAATTCCAGGAAAACCAGGATGCCTGATCATCCTAATTACGTCAGCCCCTATAAAAAAAAAAAGTATTTAATCCAATCAATCATTTTCCAGACTTTGCGGCCAATGTTACCATCTTCATATATTTTGCCCCAGCTGTGTGGAGCTGTAAAATTACACAAATGCATTTATCTCAGAAGAATATTTTACATCATTACTGCAGCAGTCAGGATAGGCCAAGGTGACAAATTAACTCCACAAAACTGAGAGCTGGAATATGCAGTGAACAGCGCTACAGCTGTAAAAGCAAACCAGCATCACTTGCCGTAAAGAGAAGGAAAAATTTTAAAAATCAATGAAAATAAAACAATTAATTGTCACTAGATAGTGGTGCTGGCTGAGGTTTTGTCTGGCCCCAGGGGTCTGCTCACTCTTTGTTAAAAAGAGAGATTAGTAAGCATTAAAAACATCCTGGAATTTTCTCCTTTTCGTAGTAGGATTGAACATAAAGTAAGTTTATCACTCTGTGAGTTACTGTAATTTAATGTCATGTCTGTCTACCACCTAAAATCATCTCCCCGCCACCAGCAGAGCACATTGAACACATTCAGGAAGACGGAATCAGAGACAGTGTAAAGGTGAGAGGGTAAAGGCCGGGGCATGCATTTAAATTTTCAGATCCTAGAGAGGCACCCATCCTTCCAGAGCAGCTCTTAATACCAGATCAGACGGGCCACCAGCTGAGAGGCCACGCAACCTTGCTTTCTTCAGGAATCCCCACCTGCCCCAAAGGCCGCCTACGTAGTATTACAATGGGTCAAGAGACAGAGGAGCACACAAGAGAGGTCCTTCTTCCAACAAAATCAGCTGGGAAGATCTTTGGCAAAGCAAAGTAAAGCAGTAGCAAAGGACTGGTGACTTTTTGACCTCAATAAGGCTCAGCCACCTCCCCAAAGCAGGCTAAGAACGACAGTGAAGACTCACCATGTGGTTGAAATTTCAAGGGCCCGTGTCACTACTATTTCTTCCAAAAACATAAAAGTGCAAAAACTATTTTGCCACCTAAGATTGGTTACCCAGACAAATGCCAAATTGTCCCACTGGAGAGCCCAAGCCCACCCTGTATCATCTTCCCTTCTCCAACCCTTCCAATTCCATGCCTCATCCACTCCCTGGCTTCAAATGCCATCTATGAACCAGTAACTCCCAATCTCAAACACCAGCCCAGACTATCTGCTGCACCCCAGGCCCTACCCAGCAGTCCCCCCTGGACATCTTACCAGGACCTCAAACTCAACAGTCAATTGAACATGTGACCTGGTCTGCCCCAAACCAGTTCTCCTTGCACCCTCTACTCCTTTGTTTGAACTCCAAACCTGGGAGTCTTCTGTGAATCCTCTTTCTCCCTTGTCCCCACATCCAATTCTATCACTCTTATCCCCTAAATGTCTACAGAATCTACCTACCTTCTCCCCTGCCCCTATTCCAGCCTTCTACAGAGGTCGCTAATAGGTCTCCCATGCCACCTTTGCTTCTCTCTAACCCTCTCCAATACACACAGCAGATACCCATGTAATGCAAATGATGTTTTTTTAAATGTAAATCTCATTACCTTCTTTTTCTTGCTTAAAATCCTTCCCCTGTATCCTATAACCCTTGTCATGAACCCTCAAATCCTTGCCCTAATCCTATCCACAGCCATCAAGCCTGTGGATGGCCTCCCCTCCCTGCCTCTGCAAGCTCGTCCCAACTCACTCTCCCTGCCCTGTGCTTCTCTCTACTCCAGCCCTACAAGGCCTCCTCTGGTTTTTCAAACCTTCCATGTCCTCCACTTCAGGGTCTTGCGCAAGCTTGGAACAGGCTACCGCCTCTCCTTGCCTAGCCACCTCCTGCTCACCCCTCATCACCCAGCTTAGAGAGCAATCCTCTGGGAAGACTTCCCTGATCCCCGGGCCAAAACGGGGTACCCTACCCCCTCTGTAGACTCCGCAGCACCCTAAGCACACTGGCCTCTTCCTCACATCACTCAGCAGAACAGTGGTGCTTGTTCCCCATTAGGCTTTACCCGGTATGGAGAAGGACCCACCAAGACCCCCACACCTAGCACTGGGCCCAGGGATATGGCAAGTGCTCCGCACACATTTGGAGACCGAGTGACAACTACGAGAATCCGTCCCAAGCAGTCTGAGTCCCACCCACACAAAGATCTGTGTCCTCCTCTCCGCCCACCTTCTGCAGAGAACTCAACAGCATGCATTCTGGCCTTAGAGAACGCCGTATCTGGTGACACGACTGGGAACGTTGACAAAAATGCGGCCGTAGTGGGTTCACCCAGCTCTCAGGAAGGAGTAAGTATCGAGTCATGCTGTGTCACTCACAGGAAGAGCGTGAGCTGGTGCTGACGGCGCGGGGTGTCCCAAGCCTTTGGTCTTGGGTTTCTCTTCCTCAGGTATTTATTTCCATCCGGAGAAGCCGGCTGACTTCATTAACTGTGAGCGTGTGTCCACCCAAAGCAGCCCTACACCAAATGTATGGAATACCAGGCCTTATATGGGCATCCTTGTTGATTTATATGTTGTTAATAAGCAACAGGAAGTGAATGTCTAAGGTGGAATGCCAAATGCTTGTCTTCCCTCATTGCCTCAAAGGAGCAAGTTTGTTGGTTTGGTGTATTCTTGGTTTTTAATGGAATAACTACTTTTTAAATGAAAAAGAAGGAGTTATGAGGCCCACGGTTGTTCGATGAACTGTACAGGGACAAACATACAGTTCAAAGTGGCACCAAAGAATGCAGATTCTGTGTCTAGTGTCTCAAAATAAGAACCACTAACACTTAATTGAGATCTGTGCCAAGCAACTTTCAAAGCAAATACATTCATTTATTTCATCCTCATGACAGCTCCATGAGGTGGGTTATTATCCCTATTTTGCAAAGGAGAAAACCGAGGCCCAGAGAGGTTAAGCAACTGGCTCAGTTAGTAAGTGGCAGAGCTGGAATTTTAATGCGGGCAGCCTGGCTCCAGAGTTCAGAAGTAGCCAGGCTCCGTGGGGATGCACTCAGTGCGAACCAAAGCCAAATCCAAAGGCCCACTTCCAGAGGACCCAGACCCTTGCCTTTATTTGGTCTTTTCTCTCTGAGGGCCACAGAGAAGCTGCAACTAAAACCCTGGCCTCAAGGAGGTTACAGTTTTGCAAGGAGATCAAACCAGAGCACGCGTGATTTATAGTAATGTAAGTTAGTAAGTGTGAAATGCCATTCGAGGGGCCCAGGTGTTGTGCAGCAGGCTGTCCAAGGACGGAGAGGTCCTGAAGCATCGATCGCCGGGTCTGCATTCCTGCTCTGCGGTTGCCAGCCTCTGTGACCGTGGGCAAGCCAGTTACCCCTGAGGTTCAACTTCCGACTCTATAAATTGGGGCTGATGACAACGACATGCTGGTTCCCATCTCACGGGATAGTGTAGGATTGAGCAAGCATGCAAAGCATTGAGGACAGGGGATGTGTTCAGTATACATTGGCCATGATTATTTCTATCAGAGGAGTTCAGGATATCATTACTTATTCATTCACAAATATATATCAAGTACCTACTGACAATGTACCAGGAACTGCACCAGGTGCTATGGATGCAAACAAAAATGAGACAGCAGCCAGGCTTTCGAAGAGCTCATTGTCCAGAGAAAGGGATAGTGGGGGAAATGGGCGGCCAGGCAGGTGGGAGTCGTGGGTCCTTGCAGCAGGAATCAGCGAAGGTGCCTTGGAGGAGGGTGACAAGGACGCAGGAATGGGGTGATGGTGTTCCCCCAATGTGCAAAGCACCAGCGAGGAGGCAGCTTCAGGGCATCCTATCTGCCAGAGGGTGGGGACGGAGAGCGGGCAGTGCCTGCACACAGTTGGCTCCAGGTTCCAGGCAGGTAGCTGTGGTGTTTGAAGTCTACCTCCAAGTCCAGAAGCCTTATTTACCTCCAGACTTAGCCTGAGACAAAAGAATAACTAAACATGGAAGAGGGAATCTAAGTGGGTTATTTTTTTCTTTTCTTTTTTGTGCCCTGTTATTTGTCTGTTAGTCAGACAGGGATAAAACTAAATTTATGTCTCACCAAAGAGGCACAAGAAAGTGAAGGGAGAGAGAGAGATCGCACAGGGCTTTTTTCTTTTTCTTTTTCTTTTCTTTTTTTCTTCAAAGTGTCTCCTCGGTGGAAGCCTGCAGATCTGTCTCCCGGGAGCGGTTCACCCTCCAGAAAATATGACACTGTGTTTCCTGCCCTTGTTTGTTAACACACCCTATTACCATCTATCTCAGTTTCATGTAACTGCCAGCCGGCATTAACGCCCTCCTCCGCGCCCAGGCAGAAAATAGAAAAGGAAGAATTCAGCAGATTTCCCCTCCCCCCCCGCCCCCCCGTGGCACCCTCGGCGGCACCAAGATAACCGGAGCAGAAACCACAATTGGATCCTTATTCCTCCAGCCCAGGAATGCAAAGGACGGGACGGTTTAACCACCTTCTGCATTTTCCTGCAAAGAGAGCCGGCTTGTTATTTCGGTTGTCTGGGCTCCGTTCTCTACTACGGAGAGAGATACATTAATTAATTTTTTTTTTTTTTTAACGTGGGGCAGGAGATGTTGCAAACTGTCAAGAACTGTCAGTGGGCGCCCGCCCGGGTCAGGTAAGCGGCCGGCGGGCGCCTGCGGCGGGGACACACTGACCCCTAGTGGCCTGCCGGGGCCTCGCAGGCCCTGCGCCCGCCCTCGCTCCCGGCGGCCCCAGGCTCAATAAAATCGCTCCTTGCACAGAGCAGCTCTGTGTGGGCCCCGCGGGTGTGGCCGGCGCTGCGTCTGCACCGCCTGCCTGGCACGCACACGCGCGCGCACGCACACACACCATGTCCATCTTCTCTTCCAAACCAGAGAAGCAATTTCTCTTCTCCTTTTCCAATTCGAGAGAACACAGATTCCTAAGAACCTCAGTAAGGCACGTTTCTCTGGTTTCTCTGCTCTTGAGGAGTTCCGGGGAAAGGCAGGCGGGGTCCCAGCCTGACCCAGGCCGAGAGGGAGGGAGGGAGCTGGCATCTGTGGAGAGACTCTCAGTGCCAGGCACTGTGCACCCCGTTATCCCACTGGAGCCTCGCGATAGCCCCAGATTTGGAAACTGAGGCTCTGGCTGTCAAACAGCTTGCCAGCGTCACAAAGCTGATGTTTTCATCGATTTTATTGACTTTAGTAAACAAATATTTACCTAGCACTTGTCTACCAGGCATTCTTCTAGCACTTTCCCTATATTAAAATGACCTATGTGGAGCCCTCATCATGACCCTATGAGGTAAATACTACTGTTGCCTCCATTTCACAGATGAGGAAACTGAGGCACAGTTTAAGTAACTAGGGAGCGTGGGTCCAGGTTGAACCCAGGCAGGCTGGCTTCAGAGTACTCTCAACCACTGCACGGCGCTGAGGGGAGAGAGAGAGAGAAAGAGAGAGAGAGAGAGAGAGACCGTAGAGATGCTTTGTGGGAGGAGGTGTGTGGTAAGCTCCCTCAAGACTCAGACTGTGTCATCACCTTCAGAGCCTCGCACCTGCACTTAGTGGGTGCTCAATAAATGCTCAACTGGACCAGACCCCGAGGGAAGCTCCAAGAAAGGTGGGAAGGTGGGAGGGAGGCCAAGACCCCTGCAAGAACCATTGCGGTAGAAAAACAGGCTGCGTTCTCCACTTCCCCGCCATGAAAATGTATTTTCAAACACACCCACACTGCATGTCCTCCTTCCTGGCCAGTACAAAGGGATTAGCTAAACTGCAGTCGACCATCCCCCACTCCACACTGATGCGATTAATACTGTCTAAAATGTAGCCCCCCCCCCCCTTTTGTTTATCTCATTTGTAGACCCATGAAGTAGGTACAACCAGCCTCCATTTCAACATTTTTCCAAAGGGGCTGAGTAACTTGTCTCAAGTGTGCCTAAGTAACAAGCAGAGACCCGCACAGCCTGGCTTCCTGACTCCAAAGCTGCCCTCTCACGCTGTCACTGTCAGCCAGGAACACCCCACCCGGGGCGCGCCCAGCCTCCTCCATCCCCTGCCCGAGCAGCTCTGACCTTCTCCCAAGCAGTTCCTTGAACTGGCCGGGCTTGTTCCTGCCTTAAGACCTCTGTCCTGGCTATTCCCTCAGCCTGGTATGCCCTTCCTGTACGCGAATCTTCACACGCTTGGCTCCTTCCTGCCATTCCGGTGTCAGCTCAAATGTCACCTCCTCCAAAAAGCCTTCCTTGTCCACCCAACCTAAAATAGCCTTCCAGTCACTCTCTATTGCATCACGGTTTTATTTACTTCCCAGCAGGTATTAATCTCTGGTAATTTCTCGTTTTGTTACTATTGTTAGTCCCATCTCAGGTCTTAGAGGGGCTATCAGTTACATGGACAGACATAGATAGCTCTACCCACAGTAAGTCATTTAATCTTCACAACCACCCTTTCCTGTGGGTTCTGTCATTGGCCCTCATTTATCCTCCAGAAGAGGAAACTGAGGCAGCAGAGGTTCAGCAACTTGTCCAAGATCTCACCCTTTATAAATTGTGATCTAATCACTACAAAAACATCAGCCCTTCGGCAATGAAAAGACAACTGAATTTGTAAATGAGCAAGGACTGAAATTAACATTTCTCCAGAGAAGATGTGCTTATGGCCAAAAAGCACATGAAAAGATGCTCAACATCATTAGTCATTAGCGAAATACAAATCAAAACCACAATGAGCTACCCCTTCCAACTCACTAGTATGGCTTAATTTTTTAAAAAAACAGAAAATTGGGCCCGGCGCGGTGGCTCATGCCTGTAATCCTAGCACTCTGGGAGGCCGAGGTGCATTTGATCCTTTGATCTCAGGAGTTTGAGACCAGCCTGAGCAAGAGTGAGACCCCATCTCTACTAAAAATAGAAAGAAATTAGCTGGACAACTAAAAATATGTAGAAAAAATATGTAGAAAAAATCAGGCATGGTGGTACATGCCTGTAGTGCCAGCTACTCAGGAGGCTGAGGCAGGAGGATCGCTTGAGCCCAGGAGTTTGAGGTTGCTGTGAGCTAGGCTGATGCCATAGCATTCTAGCCTGGGCAACAGAGTGAGACTCTGTCTCAAAAAAAAAAAAAAAAAAAAAAAAAAAAACACCAGAAAATAATAAGTTGGTGGCAAGGATGTAGGGAAATTGGAACCCTCATACATTGCTGGGAATATAAAATGGGGCAGCCAGTGTGGAAAACAATTTGGTGGTTCCTCAAAAAGTTAAACAGAGAATTGCCATTGGATCCGGTAATTCTGCTCCTAGATATTAATATATAGCCAAAAGAATTGCAAACAGGTACTCAAACAAAAACTTGTACATGAATGTTCATAACAGCACTTCCCACAATAGCTAAAAGGTCGAAGCAACCCAGATCTCCATCAACTGATGAATGTATAAACAAAATGTGATATGCCCATACAAGGGACATTATTCAGCCATAAAAAGGCGTGAAGTACTGATACATGCTACAACAGCGTCAGTGCCCTTAAAAACATACACTAAGTGAAAGAAGCCAGATACCAAAGGCCACACACTATATATGGTTCAATTTATATGAAATACGTAGAATAGGCAACTCTGGAGAGACAGAGCAGATCTGTGGGTGTCAGGGGCTGCAGGGAGGGAGAAACGGGGAGTGACTTCTTAATGGGTACAGAGTCTCATTTGGGGATAACGAAATGTTCTGGAATTAGATATTGGTGATGGTTGCACAACCTCGTGAACATACAAAACACCACTGAACTGTATACTTTAAAATGGTTAATTTTATGATGTGTGAATTTTATCACAACTTTTCTTTTAATCAGCCTTTAATCGGTTTGTCAAGGGGAGGGAAGGAGGCTGAGAACCAAGCTGTACGTGATGGATGAAGAATTCCCTCTGCTCCTACAGGGAGTTTCTGCCCCGACACACGAGCCATACCTAAGGTCCTTAGCACAGTGAAGCCCTTCCTTCCCTGCCTGGACGTGGGCTCCCTGTGGGTCCCCCTTATTTTTAATTCTGCTTCCCTCCTTCTCTCTTTTGGGACCTATCAGGCTCATTCCCTTGCACTCTGTCCCTCACGCACATATTCAGCTCCTAGTTCTTGTAAAACACCCTGAGAGGCAGGTGGGAGGTGGATGAGGGAACGGTCTACGCACCACGGCTCCGTGTACCCTGGGCAAATCCCTGCATGGAATGTCAGGGCCCATGGAAGGCATCTGGCACGCAGCTGACACCCCCGCCAGGTGAGGGGTGCAGCTGAACCCCAATAAGACACATCCTCGGCCCTCAGGGAGCTGAGATTAGAAAATCACTTAATTCAAGGAAAAAGTATATCCGGCTTAGGGCAAAGGTGTATGGTGTTTTGGGAGGGAAGGCCAGAGTAGTGAGGGGCTTCCTAGGTTCAAATCCCAGCTCCTCCACCCACCAGCTGTGTGGACTTGAACAAACTACCTGTGGTGACTTCCTCCCTAGACAAATCCACCCAACCTTCCTTGAGACAAGCCCTCCCCATAGCCTGGGGTGTGTGGGCACCCCTCCCTTCTTACCTTTTGTTGAGGATGCCAGATTCTCCGTTCCCTAGAACCATTTCTCCCACCTTCCCTTGCCCTCTGAATTTCTGCTTTTATTGGTCCTTAATTGTCCAATCTTTGATGCTGGAGCTGTGGGGCCGGTGAGGGCCACTGGGATGCAGGAGCTGCAACCCACCTTCTACAAGAAATGTCTCCTTTGCTAAAAGACTAGAGTGTGCACCTGGTATCAAGTAATGGTCCTATTTCCAGAGCTGGCCTTGAGCAAATAATCTCTTTACCAAAAAAATATGGCCCTTGTACAAAATTCCTGGATGTTCATAGTTTCATCGATTCATTTATTCCAACAACAGCGTGTTTTCTGATGCTACATTTACACAGATAAACAAGGGAGGGGAATCTCTGCTTCACTTTTTCTAGGGAAAGGAAAGGAGACACCACAGAAAGTAGATTTAACACCAATGTTTATTAGTGCAGAAAAGAAGAAGAAAAAGAAATAGATGATAAAAATCTCAGCAGCCCCAAATGGTGTGCTTCACTACTCCGAACAAGACTTCCCCAGATTCCTTAGGACAGGCAGCCTGCCCCAAACTCCGGGTCTGGAGGCTCCAGCTCCATCAGCCCATGTAAGATTCTTGTTCTGCCCACCCTTACAAACTGGTAGACAGACCTTTAGGGGAGTCTGTACCTTAAGCTATTAGTTTGAATGATTTATGCAGGTTAGTAAAATGAAGCAGGGTATATATTTGCCATCCCCACGAGGTCTGAAGACATCCATTTCCACAGTTTAACGGCAAACGAAAGAAGGAGACTTGTCTTGTTTCAACATTATTCAGGTCGTTACATATAAAATACTTGCTGAAAAAGAATAAGAAAATAATATTAGGATGATGATGATGGTGGTGGTGATGATGATGATGATGGTGATGGTGGTGGTGGTGATGATGGTGGTGATGGTGATGGCAGTGATGAAGGTCATGATGGTGGTTGATGACGACGGTGGTGGTCGTGGTGACAATGATGGTGATAAAGAATAAGTGGGAGGAGGAGGAGAGGAAAGAAGGAGTACACTAAGAAAGAGGAAGAGGAGACTAAGGAGGAACAAACAGCCACTCAGCTGTCATTTCCTGAGCACTGCCTATGTGTGTGCCAGGGCAACCCGATTTTCCAGGCATTGACTTTCTCAATCCTTAGAACACCAATGAGGGAAGACCTGTTACTATCCTCATTTTACAGATGAGGAAATTGTATAATCAGGAATTTTTTTCCCCAAGGTTATTCAGCCAGTGAGTGGTGAACTCAGCACCTGAAAGCGGACTCCGAATTCCAAGCTGACACATCCCTCCCGCCGCTGCTTCCTTGTCTTCGCAGGAGCTGCTGGAGTGAGGCTTCTGCGGAACCCTGTGTTTGCTCACCAGCAGGGCCCGTCCTACCAGGGGGAACAGGCCTCAGTCGCCCGTTGGAGGGTGCTACGGTGGGCCTCACACAACCCAGAAACCTCTCCTCTTGCCTGGACTGCACAACAGTAACAAGTGCTCCCACGCCCCCGACACACATACAGGATGGAGCAGTATAGTTTGCATAAATCATGCAGGATTTGCAGTTGTCAGAAGACTGACATCCCAACCACCACGTAGCATGAGTTAGTAGCCTACTCGTGCTCAGTTAGCTCCTCCATAAAATGGGGTTAAAGTGCACGCCCTGCAATGACAGCAGGGTGACAAGAGGATCAAATGAGAGATTTTATGTGACAGCAACCTGAAAACTATAGAGTGATACTCTAACAGGAGTGTCCCTGTGCCCACCTCTCACACTAGCACAAAATAAACCACAACAAAGACATAAGATTTCTCCCAGCCACAGATGATAAACTATCTGATCATACCCTGTCTTGCTTGGTCCATACAACTTACAGAGGAGAAATGACATTCTCTGGGCTTAACCGCTGAAGGAATTTTGCTACGTTATCTGACAGGGTTTGGAAAGGCAGGAAAGGCGATGGGGCCAGACAGACAGACAGGGAGACGCAAACGGTCTCCTCTGGGAACAGAGGTGCAGACGTGGGCGTGTGGGGTGTGTGGGGCCGCTGAGCAGTCCCCTGCGGGTGGACTGAAGGAGGAAGCCCAGGGAGGAGGGAAGGCAGAGGGTGGCTGTGGGAGGGCAGTGAGGGAACAGGAGCGAGACCCGGGAAAGAGGCTGCTGAGGCAGCAACGATGACGAAGTGACGATGGCGATGATGTGGTGGACGGCACGGGTCAATCCCACCATGCTGACCCACCTGAAGAGCCCCAAGTCTCAACAAGCCATGTTTCTCCAGATTTGGATTCCAGACTGATCTTCTCCGAATGGCAAATAGGGCCTCATCCCTCCCCATCAGTGATCTCCCGGTGACTCAATAGAGGTCAGGCTCCCCTGTGTGTGCCGCGGGCTCCCCTCAACCTGGCTCCCCCATCTCCCCTGCCTCGCTCTTGCCACCCCTGGCCCATGACCAGCTAGCTGGCTGGTCCCCCAGCACCACGGTCCGGAGACTCTCCAGTCCGTGCCATGCTATCCCCCCGCCAACCCCCCAGACAGAAGGCCTGGAAGAAGGGGACGTACCATGGCTGGTCCCAAGCCCCTCACACGGGATGGACTCTGTTCCTGTCGCAGTGGGGTTTGCAGTGAGGGTTCAGCCAGTGCTCCAGGAACTGCTCCTCGGCGCGGTGCTCCAGGGCGAGCAGGTAGTGCATGTACTCCTGTGGAAACAAACCCACACTGAAGAAGGCTGTATCCACGGCGACAGCTGGGCTGTGGTGGCAGCACCCTGTCTGGCTCCTGAGACCCAGGAAGGGTGGGAGGCAGACGGGGAGGAGAAGTCACCCGCCACGCCCCTGCCTCTCTCAGGGGAGACCAGTCAGAGCGACCCACCCGGTGGGCAAGATAAAGAAGTCTGGCGATACAAGTGCTGAGAGGGTGCGTCTCCGTGAGAACTCACGCACACGCTGTCGGAGTGTAACACGGAACAACCGCTTTGGAAAACAACCGGCTGCCTGCAATCCAGAAATTTCACTCCCAGTGTACACCCTGGAGCAGTGCATCTCAAACTACCAGATGTCAGAGTCACCTGGACGGCTGATTAAAACACAGACTTCCAAGCCCAGCCCCAGAGCTCCTGACTCAGTCGATCCTGGGTGGGGCTCCAGAATTTGCATTTCTAACAAGTTCCCAGTCAATGGTGGCATCGCTGGTTCCTTTGAGAACAAGAGAAGCTCTCGTATCAGGAGAGGTGTATAAGAATGTTTATAGCAGCAATAAATTTGTAGTAGCCAAACACTGGAAATGTGCCAAATATCCACTAACAAGACAATGGATCAATAAATGATGGTAGGATCACATGAGGGAATATTATACAGCAGTGAACATAAATTATACTGTAGCTACATGTGACAACATACATAGGTCTTAGAAGTAGCACATTGAGTGAAAATAGCAAGTCCAAGGAGGCTACATTGATAGTGTGACACCATTTCTATAAAGCTCAAAATATGCATAACTACATAATATATTACTTATGGCTACATCATCTTTTTTAAAAGGCAAGGGACAACCAAAAGAAAGCTAGAGTTGCTATGCCAATATCAACAAAAATGACTTTAAAATACAAAATGTTACTAGAGACAGAGGAGCATTTTGTAAAAACAATCTGGCAGTTCTCAAAATGTTAAATGTAGAGTTACCATTTGTACTCCCAGCTAGCAGGGACAGGACAATGAGCAGCAAGGGGTATGCTGCTGCCAGGGAAGGGGGCAGAGAGCACAAACCGCAGGTGGCCGTGACAGGGCCACTCTGCCTCCTGCGGTCCATCAGCCTCTGAATACACCCAGCCTCTGCCAGTGCGGGTCTTGTCTCCTCCTCTCAGTCTGCTCGTGCTCTACCCGTCATCAGCATCAATGTCACTTCCAGCCTTTGAGTTCTGGTCTGCAGCAAAGCCGGATCAGTCTGTGGGTTTTCTGGGTATGGCTATCCATTGCATTATCTCATGTACATAATGCACGAAACAGAAAAGTGATGAACCAACACCCAAAAGAGGCGTCTCTTAAATAGAAGCACAAAGCGTTACTTCTCATCTTAATCAGTTACAAAAGTCTCTTCCTTCCCTCTTCACCTTGTCTCTCCATCTTCTGGTGCAATCTCTGGCCCAGGCTACCACAGGTGGTTCATCAAATCTCTGTTCGCGGCATCACATCGCTCCTCTTCCTTACCCTCCACGCCCACCATCGGGCAGCCTGACGCCCATGGACACTGCCGACTCCTCCCCACCCTCCTCCACACTCCTTCCTCTGCCCCAGCTCCCGCCCCAGCCCTGGGGATGGATCCCTGCCACAGCCTCCTCCCGTTGTCTTACCTCCTTCCTCTTGTGGTGGTTTTTTGTTTTTGTTTTTGTTTTCTTAATAGACTTTATTCTTTTAGAACAGTTTTAGGTTCACAGTAAAATTGAGCAGAGATACAGAGAATCCCCATATACCCCCTGTGCCCTGTCCCCGCACGTGCACAACCTCCCCCAATATCAACACCCCCCACCAGCTCGGTACATTTGTTACTATTGATGAACCTGCATTGACACATTGTTGTCACCCAGTCCATAGTTGACATTAGGGCTCACTCTTGGGGTTGTACGTTCTATGGGTTTGGACAAATATACATTGACATGTGTCTACTACCATTGCAATACCACACAGAACATTTCACTGCTCTAAAAATCCTCCTTGCTCTGCCTAATCATCTTCCTAACTCCTGGCAACCGGTTTTCTTTTTACTGTCTCCCAGAGTTTTGCCTTTTGCAGAACATCATGTAGTTGGAATCCTACAATATGTAGCCTTTTCAGACTGGTTTCTTTCACTTAGTAGTATGCATTTAAGGTTACTCCATGTCATTCCTTGGCTTGATAGATCATTTCTTTTTTGCACTGAATAATATTCCATTGTCTAGATGTACCACAATTTATTTATTCATTCACCTCCTGAAGGACATCTTGACTGCTTCCAAGTTTTGGCTATTTTGAGTAAAGCTGTTACAAATATCTATGTGCAGGTATTTGTGTGGACATAAGTTTTCAACTCCTTTGGGTAAATAACAGGGGATGCAATTACTGAATTGCAAGTTTTATTTTATAAGAAACTGCAAAACTGTCTCCCAAAGTGGCTGTACCATTTTGTATTCCACACAGCAATGAATGAGAGCTCCTGTTGCTCCACATCCTCACCAGCATTTGCTATCATCGGTGTTCTGGATTTTGGTCATTCTAATAAGTGCACAATGGTATCTCACTGTTGCTTAAATTTGCATTTCCCTAAAAACATGTGATGTTGGGCATCTTTTCATACGCTTACTTGCCATCTGTATATCTTCTTGGGTAGATGTCTGTCCAGGTCTTTTGTCAGGGTGGGTTTTTAAAGTATGAAAATTAAAATGTCTTTATTGGCTTTATTTTTATTACAGTAGTGATACATATTACTTTTTTAAGTCCTGTGGAAATAGAAAATTATAAAGACCAAAAAAAGTCCCTCTTGATTTTTCTGTACCCTTTTGCGAAGCGATGTTTGTTAAATATTTGCCCATGTTGTTTCTTTGCTTAAAATACATGCATGGCTCCCATTGGGCTCAGGAGAAAGTTCCAATTCCATAATGTAGCTACGGGCTCTCCAAGATCCAGCCACACCCATCTCCTGAGCCTCTTCTCTCATCATTAACCCACTTAAGCTTTGTTCTCCAACGTTCCTGGAATGGGCCATGCTCCATCCTCTCTCGAAGCTTTCCTTAGCACCTGCCGTTCCCTCTGCCTAGAACACCTTTGTGCTTTCTCTTTTTCCTGTCTCATGCTTATCTGGCTTTTCAGGCCTCTGCTTCAATGTTGCCTCCTCCAGGAAGCCTTCTCAGATTCCCTGTGACCCCACTTCTTCTTGGCCCCCAGAGCTCTTTGGACCAGCATATCCACTGCAACTCTGGTTGGCAGTGACCTGTCCCTGAGCATAGAGACTTTATTGGCCTGCTTCATATTGTTTAGTGCAGGTGCCACATGGTTGGTTCATGTATTGGTACGAAGACTTGATGTTCCCTCCAAAAGATGGGAATGTTTTCTAACTTGGGGGAACGTGTGTTGATGATATTGCCCTGAAGGAAGGCTGGGTGCTGTAATTGTGGGACGTGAACAATTGCAAAGTATGCATGAAATATGTCCATAAACATACTTAGGTAACCCAGGACAGCAGGCCATTAATCAGAGAAGCAACATTTCACCTTGGAGGAGAGTAGACACAATCAATAATATTTGTGACATGATTAAATTGTTTTGGCTTGTATTGATATCCTAAAACCCCTAAATCATGGAAACTCTCCTATGGCATTGATAAAGCTTCAACAAAGGGTCCAGCTTAGACCTTTCTGTTTTTAAATTTCTATTAATAGAACATCCTCTAGGAATTCTGCATCTTGCATTAAACATAGTCATTTAAAAGGGTGGGGAGAGAATGTGCAAAGGAAGGAATTATGAAATGGCCAATTTTCCTGAATTTTTTTTCTTTCCCCCAGGACCCATGCAGTTTGGATTTGTTTTGGTTATGGTGGTTGTTTTCATTTAACTGATCAAAATACACTCAGTGTCCTGGCAGGGAGCCTCCAGGTCAGCTGGGGTGGAGGGTGGACGGTGAGAGGGCTCCTTGTGGAACCCAACAATGATTCCCCAGCTGCTTGCTGGACATGTCTGTGAATTTTGAGCTGAGTTCCTGCCCTGTCCAGGGAGCCTTTGGCCAGAAGAATAGCAATTGAGAGGAACAGGAAGGCAGTGTGGAGTCGTATAAATAAGGAACAACTCCTCCAGCACATAGCTTGACTTGTTCAGCTACGCCATGGGAGCCGCACACTGAAGCCAACCCACGTTGCCTTCTTCTTGCCTGCCCGTTTGCCAGGCGGTGTGGCGTAGCGGCTAACAGGTCTGGGTCTCGTTCAAATCCAGACCCCACCTCTCCAGCCTTAATCTGTCCATCTGCAAGATGAACATTGCACCAGCACTTGCTTCATTGGGTTAGTAAGATCAAATGCGATGATACAAATCAAGTTCTATGCCAAATGAGTAGCCTACATTTGTCCTTCCAGAACCATTCTCTCCCGTTTTTCACCTGGCCCTGTGACCCAGATGAACTGTGACCACTGACTCCCCTGTCCTGCGGCTTTCCTCTCCTCGAGGACACACCAGCAGGGAATCAGAGGGTAGGAGGAGAGAGAAGCCAGGGTATTCACCCTGCTGGTTCATCCCTGAGGAGTCACGGTCACGCTGAGTACGAACACAATCACAAAAGACATAATTTAAGCTTGAAGGTCATCTTTCTAAAGAATTTCCATGGTTCACCCCAGCAATTGGCTGCATCCCTGTCCCATTGGCCACAGCTCCAAGGTGGGGTGCCCTCTCCAATTCCAGGAAGCATTGCTTCTCTTAGCCCTTCATGCCTAGGGGGTCGTAAGCCTCGGTACTTCATCATTTCCTGTTCGTTTACCTTAATCCTGCCCACAGCTTTGTAAAAAATCTCTTTAATGAACTCTCCTCCATTATCCAGTCTCCTGATGCTATGGGGGCTTGAAACTCCTGGCGTGTAATAGGAATCCAATAAATGCAAGCTGCTAGTTTCAGTTGCTATTAGATAAGAAAGCTCTGAGTACACTTGGAGGTTGTGGAGGGGAGCGTCCTTCCCAGGAACTGGGATACAGGAAGCTTTCAGGAAACGTTTACTAAAGAAAAGACTAGGGCCAGGCATGGTGGCTCACACCTGTAATCCTAGCACTCTGGGAGGCCGAGGCGGGTGGATCCTTTGAGCTCAGGAGTTCGAGACCAGCCTGAGCAAGAGCGAGACCCCGCCTCTACTAAAAATAGAAAGAAATTATATGGACAGCTAAAAATATATAGAAAAAAATTAGCCAGGCATGGTGGCACATGCCTGTAGTCCCAGCTACTCAGGAGGCTGAGGCAGGAGGATCGCTTGAGCCCAGGAGTTGGAGGTTGCTGTGAGCTAGGCTAACGCCACAGCACTCTAGCCTGGGCAACCGAGTGAGACTCTGTCTCAAAAAAAATTAAAAAAAAAAAAAGAAAAGACTAGGACAGTGCTCCTCAAAGTATGGTCTGTGCACCCTTCTGGGGCCCATGAGGTCAAAACTATTTTTAGAATAGTATTCTTTTGGGAATAATACGCCGAATTCTTTGCCCTCTCACCGTATTGGTGTTTGCACTGATGTGCCAAAGCAGTGGTGGGTGAAACGACTGGCACCTCTGCAGGAATCTAAGCCGTGGTACCCAGCTGTACTTGTGGTCCCCATGGGCTTCCCCACCGCTCACTCGCCGTTAAAAAATTAAAAATAAAACATTCTTAAAAGGCCAGTTTCACCGAAGAACACCCTGGCGAAGCTGTAGAGAGTGACCCAACGGGGAATCTGCAGGCTGCACATCTACCTGCCGCATGACAAAGTGCGAGGGTTGTCAACGGCCAAGCACTGGACGACTGCTGGTGTCAAGGATTGAACTAGCTGTGTCTCGTGTGAGCGTTTGGGAAACACCTTGAGAGTGAACGAAGTGAGCCTGTCACCTCAAGGCAAACAGTCGACAGTATTTGTTGCTAAATGATAAAATTCGAGCTTTCAGGGGCGAATTAGAACTTTGGAAAACTTGTGTCTGCTACTGTGAAGCTGACAGCTTCCTAGTACTTAAAAGACTTTTCTGGCTGGATGCGGGGGCCCACACCTGTAATCCCAGCACTTTGGGAGGCCGAGGCAGGAGGATCACTTGAGGATAGGAGTTTGAGACCAGCCTGGGCAACATAGGAAGTCCCTGTCTCTACAAAAATCTTTTAAAAATGAGCCAGGTGTGGTGGTGCACACAGGAGGATCGCTTGATCCCAGGAGTTCAAGGCAGCGGTGAGCTATGATCACACCACTGCACTCCAGCCTGGATCACTGAGTGAGACCCTGTATCCAAAACAAAATTTTTTAATGCAAAAAATATATAAAAAGACTTTTCTGATGAGATCACTGATGATATTAACAAATGTCACCACTGATATGTAGCACCTTTGATAACTACATGCTCATTTGCATCCTTCCTCATTTAAGCCCTGTCCCTCTCAGCCAAATACCCAGCCAGTTTTTTGAAGGCAGTGACCAAGGTATACCTAGTGAATGTCTTAGTGCTTGGCACACAGTAGGATATCAATAAGCCCACCAGAGAAATGTATAAATGAGCAAATAAATAAATGAAATGACTGTTCTCTCCCGTAATCTTACTAAATCCTCCTTGGAAGTTTCCTTGACATCTGTGCCAGTCTGCTCATTATAATGGCCCAGGCCAAATGTGCATAAAAAGCATCAAAAAGTAATATATATTTCACACTCCTAAACAGCAGCTGAAATCATCACTGAAGAAAAACAACCAAAACAGACACACACAGAGAACAAGAAAGAAACCAGCACTGGTTTCCATGACATTTCACTATTTATTGAAAATGTTAGGAAAATGAATATGCCACAAAGGCCGAAAAGCAATCATTAGTCAAAGATGAAAAAGCAAACTGCAAATCAGCCGAAAACCACAAATTCAACAACTGCATTGGCTGAGTTAGAAACAACCCAGCATTAATGATAATCTCAAATGTTCCTGGACCAAGAAAGAAGGGGTAGATGGAAAATAAGTTTTAATTTCTTTAGATTCCTTTCTTTAAGAGGGGAAAAAATTAAAGCAAAACAAAAACCATTATCTGCGTCCCATGTCAGATGCCAGCTGTAATGATTTAAGTAAAACACGTCTTAGTAATCAGAGCAGAAATTGGAAGTAGCCCTTTATTATGGCACTGGAGTGGTGTGATAATGAAATTAAATACCCACTGGAACTTGATCTAAGCTGGGAATCATAAAGTGGACAGTTAATACATCAAGGTAGGAACTTTTGCCAAGAAGGCAAAAATCCTTCTCGTGACATTTTTGCAGAAATAAAATCCATCAACATTTGAAAAAATTATTTTGCTCATTAGGAAAAGCAAGGTGATCACATAGACTGCAGGGTGATTCAGAACTTAACTGTATGGGGACACTGAGGTCTCAGCCCTAAAGGAAGACTGATCAGCACTGGGAGCCATTTACATCCCTCAGTCTGAACTAGTCTTTGAGACCATAAGGAACAAAAAGGTAATGGAGTCACTACATACATTTGTCAAGGGGCTGAACAAGAAGGCATATTTCACAAAGCCTACTTACAATAAAGCTAAAATGATTTATACTTGCCCAACAAGAACATTCCTTAAAGGATCACAGGCCAAAATGGAACACTTCCTAGAAAGGCGTATTCCCAAGGTACGCAAGCGCTTACAAATACAATCACAAAAGACATAATTTAAGCTTGAATGTCATCTTTTTAAAGAATTTCCATGGTTCCCTGCCCCCCAGTGATTGGCAAACAATTTCTTCCCTAAAATCTGAGAAGATTAAGAGAAACGTAATGAGTTTAAGTGAAGCAATAGAGGTGATTTCTTTGAAATAACCTCCAGATTCTACAGCACTGTTATGTCCCACAAAATATCTCCCCTGGGGAGAGGCAAAGAAAGGAATGGAAATAAGTAATGAACATTTACTAAATGCCAGTACTGTACTGTGCTTGGTGCTGGGGACCCAGAATCGAAACTAATCGTCCATCTCCTCAATTTAGAACGGTCTACAAGGGGAGACATTAAAAAGTCAAAAATAGCAATCTTGTGCTGCGAGTGCTATGCTAGAGGGGTGCACTGATTCGCCGGGCAGGGCAGAAGCATCAGGAAGGCCTCTCCAAAAGGCCATCATTTAAGGTGAGCCTCTCAACCAGGAAGATGAGCAGAAGAAACAAGTACAAAGGCAGGTGCCGTGGGAGAAGAACTTGAAACACACCATCATCCCACATACGTTGCATCTCTTCACGGATTTCCAATGCCAATGAAAGTTGTCCACACAAAACCCTACAAGTCATTCTTATTCCTAATCCTCCCTCGCTGCACCTGCTCCTCCTGCCCCAGCAATAGCCACTGGTCTCCAATTTAAGCCACCATAATCAAGCTCCCACCGTATCTTTACCTTAAAACCTCTACTGGAATACTGTCTTGGAAGACAAGAACAGATATTGTTAAAATGCTTTTGGAAAGTAATTCAATAATATACACTAAAAGTTTTAAAAATATTGGCCGGGCGCGGTGGCTCACGCCTGTAATCCTAGCACTTCCCTCCTACCCCACCCCCCCTCTCTGTCTGACCCTCCTTCACATACTGGGGCTTTCATCCTCCTCCTCCCTGGCCGCCTCCATACATTCGAAATGCCTCCTACTTTCTTACGCAGAGCCATCTGCCGCCCTCTATCTAGGGTCCTGGCAGGTGTCCCCGCTCCAGGTGTCTGTGCTGGCCCTCCATCAGGCACAGGGGCACCCAGGATCCCTTCAGTAGCCTCCTCTCCTTCCCACCGCAAAGTCAGAACGGAACGGATGCCGCACTGGACCCACAGGATCTCTGCCAGACAGCCAAGCCCCTGTGTGCACAGGCACGACTTGTCTGAACCTGTTTCCAAAAAGCCGGCAATTCCACAGAAGCCAGCCTCTGCCAATATTTAAGCCAGGTGTTGATGATAAACATGGCTTAATAGATCTGCACGGGGAGACTTCTGCAAATCTTCGTACTTGTTTTCATGTTGAATCCTTTAATACCTCCCCGAAGCACCGCTTGTTTACGCTCATCCGTAGCCTCTCCCCTCTCTGAAGGCTTTTCTTTTGTACGGTCCGTTAGGGGGGAGGCAAAATAAAATAACCCGAGCAGTCGTCGCTCGGTGATTTAGTGTGAGTGGTGAGCACCGTTCCCAAGGGCACCCGCGTTCCCCAGAGACCACTGACTCCACCCGTTTGTCCAAGTCCACCTGTTTGTCTCCTCGGCACCATGGCAAGGAGGTACAATAGTACCTCCAAAAATGTCACTGCCCATTTCCCGTGGACAGCAGTGTCTGAAGGCCAGCATTTCAGAGGCTCTGTGTCCTGGACTCCAAAGGGCTCCTGGGAACAGATCAAGTCACATCGTTCCCCTGCTTAAAATCCCTTGATGGCTCCCACTGTGTACAGAAACCCAACCCTGCCGCTGTGGCATCCAAGGTCCCCCCAGCCCCAGGACAAGCTTCCACTGCCAGCTCCCAGCACGCCACACAGCCCCGATGCACAAGTCAAGGCCAAAGTAGGAGAGGACTGCAACCCACCGTCTGAAAAAAAATACTCTGCGAGGCCTTTTCAAAACGCACACACCCTCCCACACATCCTTACACACACCCCTCACAAATGCCCTTACACACACCCCTCACAAATGCCCTTACACACACCCTTATACAATCCCTCGCACACTTGTACACAGACCGTCACGCATGCCCGACACACACAGCGTTGGCGATCCCAAATCCACAGGATGGTGCGGCCCTCCTGCCCTCTTCCCTGGCAGAAGCACGTCTGTGCGCAGATGTTCTCAGCTCACACCCAGAAGGAGGGCGGGAGGTGGTCTTGGCTGAAGGTCAAGGGCAGGAGGGTGGGGTTCTCAGGGGTCAGGTGTCCTTTGACTCGTAACTCCTCCATTCCCCTCCCGGGAGGACGGAGCCGTCTGGCAGTTCTGACGGCCACTCCTGACCCCCCAGCCAGAGGCCCCGCCTCGCTGGCCCCTCACTACCTGAGGACAAATATGAGGCCACCACATGCTACACTCGGACCCACCTGGGAGTAGGGCCAGGATCATTTTGACAACCAGCCTCTCAGTAAAAAGCAGTAAATCTCCTCTTTTTACATGCCAGTGATTGGTATTATTAATTTTGTTTTTAGTAAATTTATGAAAGCAAAAAGTCAACAATGAGCCCAAGGGGAGGGAATGGGTCAAACAGCAGAATATTGAGTATGGCTGCAGTGGGGCCAGCATGAGGAGAGTAGGCCCATGGTTTTTAGGAAGTCCCCTCCAGGGACCCCAAAATAAGCCATGCTGGCTGCTCGCCCGAGTTGATGTCCTGCTGACCCAGAAGTATGTGTGAGGAGGGGGTGTGAGGGGGCGTGAGGGGGTGTGAGGGGGCGTGAGGGGTGTGAGGGGTGTGAGGGAGGTGTGGGGGTATATGTGAGGGGGCGTGAGGGGGTGTGGGGGGGTGTGAGGAGGCATGAGGGGGCGTGAGGGGGTGTGAGGGGGTGTGAGGAGGGGGCGTGAGGGGGTGTGACGGGGTGTGAGGAGGGGGCGTGAGGGGGTGTGAGGGGGTGTGAGGGGTGTGTGAGGTTGTGTGTGAGGGTGTGTGAGGGGGTGTGTGATGAGGGGTGTGGGGGAGATGTGTGAGGCATGTGAGGAGGGTGTCTGTGAGAATGTGTGAGGGGGGGTGTGAGGGTGTATGTGAGGGGGTGTGAGGTTGTGTGTGAGGGGGTGTGAGGGGGTGTGTGTGTCCTCCAGGTTGCACACTGGCACCAGGAAACCTGTGTCAGCACCAAAGCTCTACCCAGAACCCTACAATATGAGACCTGGAATGAACCTTCTAAGCCAGACTCCAGCCGAACTCTGCATATTCCAGATGGGAAGACTAGGCTCCCAAAAGAGGAAATGACTTACCCAGCATCCAAAGCCCAAAGTCCACAACTAGCTTTGGCAGAATACGGACTGGAATTGAGATGGGTGAAATATTCTTCCCACCTCTCCCCCACCCCCTATGCTGCCTGAAAACTCCTTCTCACCCTTCAAGACTCAGCTGGGTGGGCACCTCCTCTGGGAAACCTTCCCAGCCTCCTTCCTCCTTCCAGTTAGAGCTCAAGGCTTTCTCTTCTCAGATCCACAGTCTGTCGGACCAGATAGCCGTGTTAGAGGGCCCGAATCAGGCCGGAATGCCCTGGCTCCATCTCACACAACGGGCACTTTGGATGAAGAATGTCTCGCTCATCTTTCATCCTCAGGGCCTGGTACCTGGTAAGGCATGGTCAATGTAAAGTTTAATTAAGGGCTCACCTTGATCAGCACCCACCACTTGACTCCCTCACTCTCTCTGTCTAAACTGCATCTAAACAACTAAGATACTTACTCTCCGTACCACTTAGTTCAACATTTAGCTGCTTTCTAAATGCCTTTGTGTTCCCAACTTGACCACAGGAAGCTGGTTTCACATGTGGCTGGTTTCTCCCAGAAGGCCCCACACCGTGGCTCTCAGCCTCAGCTGCACACTGGCCCCACGGGGGGCTTTAACCCCACCCCCCACATCTAGGCCTCACCCCGGGCCCCAACTCCAGGAGTGGGACCCAGGCATCAGGATGTTAAATTCCCCAAGTGGCTCCAGTATGCAACCAAAGTTAAGAAACACATACCTAGAAAAATATGACACCAAAAACAACTTGCTGATTCAACCAGTGCTGTGTGTGTGTGGCTGCATGTAATTGTAAACAAGAATGAGAGAGACACAGTGTGACACACAGTGACCAAGAAGAGGCTACTTGGCATTATGTAAACTGGGTTCCTCACTCCCGGCACTACTGACATTTTGGGCCAGATAATTCTGTGTTGTGGGGGGCTGGCCTGTGCCTAACAGGATGTGTAGCAGCGTCCATGGCCTCTATCTGCTAGATGCCAATAGCAGCACCCCCAACAGTTGTAACAACTAAAAATGTCTCCAAACACTGTCCAATGTCCTTAGGGAGGAGGAAGCAAAATCCCCACTGGATGAGAACTGCTGGTATAGACCAGCCACCAAATAATTGAGTGCATATTTATTTCACATGTCAGTGGTAAGTCACATGGCCTCTTTTCCAAATGGTAAATTGCAAAGTTGGAGGCAAGCAGGCAGTTGTCAAAGATTAAGGAAGGTGATGACCACAAGCCGGAACAAGGCAAACAGAGACAGAGTTTTTGGAAGTTTTGAGCAAGGGAAGGACCACACAAAGCAGGGTTTTAGGGCCAAAGTCTAGCACGGCATGTAGGCTGGCACGGGGTTGGTGGGGGAAGAGCTGGAGGCAGGAAGCCAGACTTCAAGGTCCAAACCACCTGCTGACTGATGCCCACAGCACCTTCAGTTCCAGCAAAAGCCGTTCCTCCACAATCACAGTTCAAAAGAGCCAGGTGCAGACGCTGGCAGGGAAAGCGTCAGGTGGCAGGCTTGGGAATCCATTAGAGCTGCCACCTGCTACGGGGGCCTGTGACAAGCCCCCCCACCCCCTGGGTCCCCAAGTGAGAGCCTTTGGAATAGCCACTCCAGACATCATGCCAAAAGCACATGGGGCCAGTTAAAGCCCCCCCATGGGACCCCCTCCTCCTGTGTCTGTCGTGCCCACGCCACCCCCATCACCTCCACCCACCCTCCTTCCTCACCTCTGCCCCTTTGCTCTCCCCCCGCCCCAGCTTCTCTCTATATCTCTCTGAATTCCTCCTCAGTCCCTTTGGGGCTCCTCCTCCTCCTCTGTTCACCTCTGAGTGTCGATGTCCCCAGACTTTAATCCTGGGCCTCTTCTCCTCTAATTGCTTCTAGAACCATCTATCTAAAGCCCAGATCTGTACTCCCTCATTTGAAAAATCCTTCAGTTGCTCTCAACAGAACACAAGATGAAGTCCAAGGTACTCAAACCCTTCTCGATCCTGCCCCCGCCCACCTCGCAGGCCCCTCCTACCCTACACCTACATATTCTGAGCCACCTCTTATTTTTCTTCTTCTTCAAAAAAAAACCACATCCACCCTTAACAGCCTGAAGTGGATTCATTTTTGTCACACTGCATAGCAGCCATCTGCTTACTTCCGTCTCCACCGCAGCCTCTGAGCAGAAACCCAGGCAACCCACTGTAGTGCCTCCACCCCTAACTGTGTCCCTGGTACTTAATACTCAAAAAAGTCGTTACCATGTGCTGAGTACCATTCCCAGTGCTTTACTATGAATTATTTTATTTTAGCCCCGTAAAATTGTGACTCTGTATTATTATTTCCAATAATAATGTGATAGTAACATAAGTAATAATACTTATTATCCCCATTTTGTAGATGAGACTATTGAAGTACAGAAATGGGAGGAACTTTCCCAAGGTTGCACAGTTAGAAAATGGGCGATTCAAACCAGTCTGAGCCGACAGCCAGCACTCTTCATCACTGTGCAATACTGCAGCTTAACAAGAGCCTTTGAAGTGAAAGAATCCAATGATGCGCATGATTCTGCGGTGGCTGAAGGTAAATGCCGTTGCAGATCCTTCAGGGCCTTGACATGGAGAGGCAGAGAAGAGAGAAAGAGCGTGGTGCCCAGCCGAAGGGGCCAGGATGGGAGACCAGCCTCAGCCACAGACACTCTAACTTTACGGGGTCTCTGCTACTTACCTTCACCTGGGTAGGGCACAAATACCACGAAAGTCAGTACTACTTTAGCCACAGGAGAAGCCAAGCACGGCCTGAACTGGGTCCAGGTCTAGCAGCATCCACTAAACTCACAAAATGAAGTCAGGAGAAGGTGCCCAGTTCAGAAAGACGGACAGGTGGACACCATGAAACCACAGGGCAGAGCAGAGACCAGAGACCAAAATCAGAGGGATGAGATCGGGGCAGGACCTCACAGGCAGCTGGGACAGAGATTCTCCCTGCCTAGACAGACCATCCCGGGCCCAGGCTGCCTGGGGCCCAAGGGAAGAGGGAGAAGATGGGCTTGGCTTCAGCTAAAGGGAACAGCTCCCCAGCAGCCAGGGTAGGGGTGACACTCAGCAGCCATCAGGATTCCGGGGCTCCCGCCATCAGCCCCACTGTTTCTACCATATACTCACTGTGTTCACAACAGGTAAGTCGGGCTGGCACCTCCAGAAGAGAAAACGTGGAGGTAAAAGGTTGAGATTGCACGTACCTTATACCTGAAACTCTAACAGGATGCCCAACTAGCAGCCCACGCTAAGACCGACACCTAGTTTAGTTTTACAATGAAGGAGCCTTCCAATATCACATTTTCTTTAAAATTGCCAGAGCCAAGCACTCACCCGCATGGGCTCGTCGGGGAATCCGGGTTTGCTGGGCGGGTCCTGTCGCCGGGATCTCAGGAGTTGTTTAGCCTCCTTTTCCTTCAGAGTGGGGGAGCCCTCTGGAAAAGTCAGGAAGGTGCCTTGAGGACTCTCATACTCCATCTCCACAGTCCAAGGCAAAGGATTTGCAAGTTCAATTTTGGTTAGAACACTAACGTTCTTTCCCAGGGACCTGTCCCAAAGGACTTGGCATTCCAGAGGGCTCAGGGAGGAATTTTAAATTGTTTCTACTATGGTTAACTTAGAGCAAAAGCTGCACAACCTAAATATATTTACTGATTGCAATGGCCTATTCCTTTAAAGGTGAGTATTAATTTAATGAATATGTTTTTTAAAACATATTTTCTTCCAAAACAACCATATCAAGTTTAAAAAAAAACATACTTTCTTCAGTTCTCTGGGCTGTGTTTTTTAAGTTTGCTTTAGTGGAATTTTTTTAAATCCTCAATAGACTGAATCAAGTTTAAGTTGTTACTGGAAGATGCCCAGTGACAATAAGCTGATGTTAAATTTGATAAATTACAACCTCTCAAAGAAGATACTACAATAATAAAATTATATTGTTTTGATAATCGCAGGCAAATTCTAAAAGATATTATCATCGTAAAAGTATATCAAATTTTGGTGATCTCATATGAACGATGAAAGTAAAGCTGAAGATTTGTCAGCGTTTTTGAGAATTAGTGCACAAATACCTTTAAAGATTTTTTTCAAAAACAATTTATCCCTCATGATAGCAATTCTGGAAGCCTGCTCGTACAGAAAAAAAGAAAAGAAAAAGCATTGAAATATCTTTACATTATATACCACCTATTGTTCTAAATGAAAAAAATCCTTTAAAATAGCAAATAAACTATTATTGCAGTTTCTCATGTCAGCATAGAAACAGGCTGTGTTTTGGAGCAAATGCCCACCTGGGAAGAAAGTCAGCAAGGTGAGAGACAGCACAAGCACCAGCAGTTTCTTCATCCTGCCTTGGTTCCTCTCTCCGCCTGCCGCTGAATGAATCCTCCCAGACCGAGCCAGCCTATTAATGCTTGACGGATGCCAGGTCAGGCCCAGTGTCTGTCAGTGCTTTGACTAACAGGACTTACCGTATGATGTTGAGTGTATCTGACTCTGAGTGTTTTAGTAATGACCGCTGAAATATTTTTCCCTGAATTCCTGTAAATTTTCATCCTGAGGAAGGAAATGATCCCGTTTGTAAAATGACTTTCAGAGCTTGAATCCGAAAAAAGTAGCACATGATATTCATTTCATGTATACAGATATATATATATATTATACAGTTGTTTGTGAGTTTTTACCTGTAGCTTCACTTTATGTTCCTTTTCCATTGAGGATTAAGAATCTCTTACATTTGCATATTTTATGACATTTTTTCCAAAACCCATTCACCAATCTAAGTTGACCTTCCCCAGAAATTTCAGAGGGAAGCGGGAAAATTAACAAGGGGCATGATAAGAATAAAAAAAAAATTTTTTTGTTTCCAGCTGATTTTGGAGCCAGAAAAAACAGGGTTCAAATCCTGGCTTCAGTTCTTTCTGCCAATGTAACCTTAGGTAAGTCACTTACCCTTTCTGAACTTCAGTTTCCTCCTCTATAAAAAGGAAATAACAGTACCTACCTTATGGAGTGTGACAAAGGACGAGAGGAAAGCTATGAACCTTGTGACATCTAGTACTATTCATCATTATCCACTTCCATTTTGCAAATAAGGAAAGTAAGATTCGGAGATGTGAAGTCAAGTTCAAGTTCACCCGTTACGGATGCCAACGTAGAGCCTGAGTCTTCCGTCTTCAGACCTAGAATGTGTGCTCTTCCCATTAAGCCCCATGACCTTCATCCTTCATCATTGACAGGACCTCACACAACACGCTGTCAGTAAGACTGTAAACAGCCTTGCTCCAGACTTAAGGTTATTTTTATAAATACAGTAAAATCTCAAGAAGCTGAAGTCCTTTTAAATTCAAATCATCTATAAAGGTTGCATGAAGAAATTATTAAACATATTATAAAATATGTCTGGAAGGTATGTGGCATTTATTTGGATTGAATTCTCCATTCAGAGAAATGACCTGATGTTTCTGTGGTTACTTTACCAGCTCAACAGAAAACAATAACCTATCTGTAGTTGTTTCAGTTTATGCTAATGCAGTGTAACTGATACTAAACCTAAATGTGCTGTCCACTCAGTTGGTATAAAGATATTCTGAGAAGATTGTAAATAAGAAAAAAAAAAACATGCATCACTAGCAAAGTCGCCACACATGCTCACTTGTTCAAAACTTGATGTTTGGTTTCATGCACTCTGTTGCTATTGATAACTTTCTGTTTTCATGTAGTTTTCAATAACTGAGGAATTTTAAGAGCATTATTTTTTAAATATATATTTGTCACACTAAACATCTCAAATTTTTTATGTGCAAGTTCAAATTTTTCATTCTTTTTGCTCTTTTTGGTTAGATAGGACACTGACTATATTGTTTTATTATGTCAAATAAACATCTTCTGTGTACCAAAAAAAAAAAAAAACTATGCCTAGCTAGAAATTTCTAATGTATCCAATGTAAATTTACTATGAAAATATTTTTTAGACCAGGCACAGTGGTTCATACCTATAATCCTAGCACTTTGGGAGGCCAAAGCAGGAGGATCACTTGAGGCCAGGAGTTTGAGACCAGTCTGGGCACCATATTGAGACTCCATCTCTACAAAAAAATTTTTTTTAATTAGCTGGTCATGGCGATGCATGTTTATAGTCCTAGCTACTTGGGAGGCTGAGGCAGGAGGATCACTTGAACCCAGGAATTCAAAGTTACAGTGAGCTATGATCATGCCACTGCACTCCAATCTGGGCAACAGAGTGAGACCCTGTCTCAAAATATATATACATATTTTTTAATTTAGTAACTTTTGTCTGTATCAGCTCTGCTCAGTAACATGAGCCACAGATGTAAGTCACATATGTAATTTAAATTTTTTCTAGTGGCCACATTTTTAAAGTAAAAAAGGTTAAAATTTGTAATATTATATTTTATTTAACATGATGAAGTAGCCAAAATATTATTATTTGAACATGTCATCAATATAAACAAATTACTAATGAGCTATTTGACATCTTTTTTTGTACCAAGTCTTCAAGTGCTCAGAAGCCACAAGTGGCCTGTGGCTGCCATGTTAAACAGCCTGGGTCTAGATTCTTCCATCTCTTTTGCCATCACTCAAGTCTAGGCCACTGTCCCTCTCACCCAGCTTCCTGCGCCAGGCTCCCAAGTGGTGTCCCGTCTTCCCTCCCTCCCTGTTCACTTCAACCCATTCTCCACCCAGCAGCAATGATGAACCTTGCCAAATAGACACAGAACATAGAAGTCAGACCTTGTCACTTCCCTGCTTAAAATTTTTCATTATCTTCCCACTAGGCTCAGAACAAAGTCAGAATCCTTACCAAACACTACAGGACCCACCCTGTGTTACCTGCGCCCACCGCCCTTCCCCACCCTACTCCAGCCACTCCCCTCCAGCCCCCAGCAATCTAGCCACACTCAGTTACTTCCAGCTAGACAAGCCCTTTGCCACCTCAGCACCTTTGCACATGCTCATCCTCCCTCTCTTCACGATTGGATCCTTCTCAACCTTCAGGCTTCAATTTGAAATTTCTCCTACTCAGACAAGCCTGCCCTTACCAGCCTACTTAACAAAAGTCTCCTGCACCCCCACCGTTACTCTCCATCTTACTCACATTTATAAATATTGTATCTATTTGTTTACTGTTTAAAATCTGTCTCCTCCACTGGACTGTAAGCTCTAACTAAGCTTGTATTCTTTTATAATTTTTTTAAAAAGCACAAGGGAACCTCTGGTGGACTGGAGAAGTGACACTGGGGAGCGCTGGTGCCTGTATCACACCCTGGGACTCTGGGGCAAGGTCGCAGGTGGAGAGGGCCCTTCAGGCGTGATAATGACAGGGCCATTCAAATGCCCTTCAGCTTGGCCTCTGGAAATATTGTCCCAAAGGGGGAGGGGCGTGCTATAGGAACACTGAAAGAGCAAGGTCCCTTGTTGTGAGTGTCACTCTGGTGGGAGAATTCTTTTTTCTTTTTTTTTAAAAGACAGAGTCTCGCTCTGTCGCCCCAGGTAGGTAGGGTAGATCGCAGCGGCATCATCATAGCTCACAGCAACCTCAAATTCCTGGGCTCAAGCGATCCTCTCGCGTCAGCCTCCGAGCAGCTGGACTACAGGCATGCACCACCACACCTGGCTAATGTTTTGTATTTTTGGTAGAGACGGGGGTCTCGCTCTCGCTCTCTCTCAGGCTGCTCTCAAACTCCTGACCTCAAGCGATTTCCCACCTCAGCCTCCCGAAGTGCTAGGTTTATAGGTGTGAGCCACCGTGCTAGGCCAAGAATTCTTTTCTACCCGCTCCCCCCATTCCCAGTGACAGGTCACTAGGTGAGTTGGCGGGCTCTCCGTGTAAGACGCAATTCCCAATAAATCCACAAGGTGGCGCGCAGAGAGCAGAACCAGGCACCACCACGACGAAGGCGCCAAACCAAGGTTAACTGCTCAAGAAGTTGCCAAGGGTCCCAGTGAATCCATGGAAGTAGAGAGGTGGAGAGAGATGCTACTACAGCACCTAAAACGATTTCCCTACTATTTTAATTGATGTACTGTTTGAAGGCCTTCATCGAATGCCGTGGCCTCGGAAACCTGTACGGTAAGTCCTCGCTTAATGCTCTCCTCCATAGGTTCTTGGAAACTAAAACTTTCAGCAAAACAATGTACAACGAAACCAATCTTACCAAAGTTAATTGATACACACAAGAGTTAAGTTACTACGTTATATTTCTGGTCACAAAAACAGCACCAAACTTCTAAGGAAGACCCAAAACACTTCTAATATTAAACATTGAAATAAATGTGAACTATACATACGTTCGAGAAAGATTAATAAAAATAAGTAAGATACGTATTTACCCAAATATTCCAGTTCAGGGTGAAAACATCACCAAACTTCTAAATAAGGACCCAAAACACTTCTAATATTAAACATTGAAATAAATGTGAACTATACATACGTTCGAGAAAGATTAACAAAAATAAGTAAGATAAGTATTTACCCAAATATTCCAGTTCAGGCTCTCAGTGGCCAGAACCTGTCCTAGCAGCTCGGGGAACCAGGTGGGAAGCAGCCCTGGACAGGACACAGTCCGTCACAGGGTACACTCACAGACACCCCACTCACTCAGACTGGGACGACCTTTTAAACATGCTGATTCACCTAACTTGCACTTCTTTGGGATTTGAGGGAAACCAGAGTACCCAGAGCAAACCCAGGCAGACACGGGGAGAACGTGCAAACTCCACACAGACAGGGGCCCTGGCTGGGAATTGAGTTTTTTTTCTTATCAACGTTATAACCAAACAATATTCAACAAAACAACTTTATTTGAGGACCTGCTATATTACCAATTTGACAACATTTAATATATATAGGAAGAATGCTACTACCCTTATTCACGCCAACTGAACACAATTAATATTTTCATTTGTGTGAGTTTTTCATCTCTTTTTAGAAGGCATTGTCAAATTACACAGATATTTAAGGATCACTGATAAAGGCAACCCTAGAGTTCTCAACATAATTGCACTGGATACTGTTGTAACAGGAAAAGAGTGATTTCAAATTCTATGAGCTAAAGAAACTTTAGAGACAAGGAAACATTTTTTTCAAACTACAGAACAATGGTGAATCAGCTACAAATAAGAGGATTATAATGTTTCCACATTCTTTAGTCCCAGGACCAATTACATAAACTCTGATAGTCCTTTCCATAGTTGTTTTCATCTCTTTTATTGTTTACCTTTCCAAGTGACTATAAACTCTATTTTTACAATGTACATATAAATATTTTATCATTTTTCAAAGCAATGATAGTAACTCTATAAGTGCATGTGCACACATTAGTTTACAAGCACACTGTGCAGGCAGATGTTAAGTTCAGGCAGATGTAGGAGACTGAATTATTAGCATCAGTTCTTCACCATCACTCCTTATTTATGTTCTCTGCTACATGACTTTGAAGCCCTGCCCCTTGACTTTGGGCTTCCCCCGGTGACTTGCTTTGTGCAGTGGGATGGTAGCAGGCATGACACTAAAAGGGGTGTGAAATGTGTTTGTGCAGTTAAGTGTGCCCTCTTGCATTTCTGCCCTTACTGCAAAAGCAGCTTCCCCCAGCTAGCTGCTGCTCCTTCAAGCTAGGTCTCAGAATGAACTCACATGCAAAGTACTGAAGCAGGGAGCCAAGCCAGTGCAGATCTGCAGCTTAGAGGAAGCCCATTCAACCCAGCACAGCCTAGCTCAGCTGCCCTCTGGCTACCACAGCCTGAAGCGGAGCCACCTCAACCTGGAGACCCTTGAGAATACATGATGGCTATTTTAAGCCACTGAGTCTAGGGGTGGTTTGTTACACAGCATTACTCTGACAATAGCTAACAAATAAACATACGAGGGAGTGGACTGTGCACGGAATAATTTGTGAAACCACTTCTAAGGCTACTGTCACATGACGTTTCATTCAAGAAAAGTGCTGGGCCTTTAACTGGAAGAGAAAAGCTCTACTTCTTAGGGGATTCTACTGGGATGTTGGTGTGTTCAAATCTGGATGCTATTGAGTCTAAGTTAATAATCGTATCCTGCCAGAATATTCATTCAAAAATGACTGAACATCTGCTGCACAGGCAGTGTGCACAGCACTGATGACTGTGGACTGCAAGGTCAAGAGACCTGGGCTGAATGCTGATTCTGAAACTCATTACCTGTGTTGCACTGAAGCTGAGTGGCATTGGGAAAATTTCTTAACTTTCTAAATTACTGTTTTCCCACTTATTATTAGGTTATGAAGTATGGAATGCGCAATTTCCTTAAGTACTAAGTTTGACAGTCGATATCTCTGACATTTCACTTTGACACTTTTTGTTTTTGTTGTTTATTGTGAAGGTACATCGTCATTCTTTCAAATGCACATTTTGGCTTGTGATTATCTTTCAAATTTTTTTAGAGCAATTTTTGTGAAACCATGGATAAATCAAACATTCGTGTTATTTCTTAAAATTAGCTGGGCATGGTGGCCCATGCCTGTAGTCCCAGCTACTTGGTGATGCAGAAGGATTGCTTGAGCCCAGGAGTTTGAGGTTGCTGTGAACTAGGCTGACACCACAGCACTCTAGCCAGGGTGACAGAGCGGGACTCTGCCTGGAAAAAAAAAAAATTCGTGTTTTGTCTTAATATGAATTCCATCATGGAACCAACGCAGCGTAGACAGTTCAAAATATCAACAATATTCGGAAGGATGTGGCTAATGAACACAGAGTATGTCAATGGTTTGAGAAGTTCCGTACTGGTGATGGTAATCTTGAAAATGAGCCACGTGGGTGGCCTGAGACCAAGGTGGATAATGATGAGCTGAAACCTGTAGTGGAAGCGAATCCATCTCAACCTACATGTGAATTAGCAGCAAGGTTTGATATTACTATTCCAACAATATTGGACTACTTGAAACAAATGGGCAAGGTAAAGAAGCTGGATAGATGGGTACCACATGAGTTAAACAAGTGTCAGAAGAGAAATCATCTGGAAGCTTGCCTTTCTTTGATGTCACGACATAAAGGTGAACCATTTCTATGCCATATTGTTACAAGTGATGAAAAAATGGATTCTTTTTGACAATTGTAAGCATTGTTCACAATGGTTGGATAAAGAGGAAGTACCGATACACAGTCCAAAACCAAATAGTCATCAAAAGAAGCTAATGGTGTCTATTTGCTGGTCCAGCGCTGGTATTATCCACTACGGCTTCATGAAACCTGGTCGATCGATTACAGCAGATGTCTACTGCAACTAATTGGACAAAATGATGAGGATGCTTGCAATTAAGCAGCCAAGATTGGTCAATAGAGACAGGCCAATCCTCTTGCAAGACTGCATGTTGTAAAAAACAATGCTGCTCACAGCAGCTGGACTTGGAAACTCTCTGTCATCCATTGTATTCACCAGACCTTGCACCAACTGTCTACCGCTTCTCTCAGGCTTTGGACCACTTCTTGCAAGGAAAAATATTCAATTCTTAACAAGTTGTGGAAATCACCTTTTGAGATTTCATTGCCACTCACTCTCCAGGCTTCTTCACTGCTGGCATAAATAAGCTACCATTAAGATGGCAAAACTGTGTCAATTGTTTAGGCACATACTTTGATTAATTGTCATGCTTCTTGTTTGAGATATAATAAACTAAACTTTTGATTTGAAGTCAGACATTTCATATTTAATGACCTAATAAAAAATAATTATAATGAAACTCAACTCATAGGTTGCTTTGAAACTGAAAAGAGATAGTACATGTAATATACTTGATAGACAGTAAAAGCCTAATACTTGGAAACTATTTTTATTATTATTCCCCCTTCTCTATGCAAATCACCCTCATTTATATTTGCATATGCACCCTATTTTTGGACACACAATAGAAAGTCTAAAAATTTTTTGGGATGACCAAAGATATAGCAATTAATCACATATGTATTAAAATATACAACTTTATATACAGCTGAAATAAAAAATTGTATTAGAAAATATGGTTCCTTTTTAAAATGATTTGCCTCCTGTGTCCACACCCATGCTCCTGGCTTGCTCTTACATATCCTGAGCACTTACACACACACACACACACACACACACACACATACACACACCACTCCCTGTCTGAAGCAGCAATACAATGGTGAGATGTTTTGGCCTTAGGCAGAGGCCTTCCCGGACTGCTGCCTGCTTCCACGAGTGGACTATATATAATTTGTGCTCTGGGTTCAGGACACTGGCCTCAACTTACGGCTGCCCAGCCTGTGAGGACACCCAGGTTAGTGTCAGGTTCCCGATGGCCAGTGCCAAGCTTCTCTCCAACCTAAACAGGAATGAAAGGACCATTGGCAGAGGCTTAGGAGCACAGATGGGTACAAATAAACATACGAGGGAGTGGACTGTGCACGGAATAATTTGTGAAACCACTTCTAAGGCTACTGTCACATGACATTTCATTCAAGAAAAATTCTGGGCCTTTAACTGGAAGAGAAAAAGCTCTAGTTCTTCTGGGAAATGTTTTGTTTTTCTCTGTGGGATGATAAAGCTTCAGAGAGATTAGGAGACTCTCTAGCAGTAGTTCTCAAACCTTAAGGTGCATAAAAATCACCTGAGGGGCCCGGTAGAGTGGCTCACTCCTGTAATCTCAGCATTTTGGAGAAGCCGAAGCAGTAGGATTGCTCAAAACCAGGAGTTTGAGACCAGCACGGGCTACATAGTGAGAGCCCCTGTCTCCACAAAAAAAAATTTTTTTAATTAGAGGCTGGGAGTGGTGGCTCATGCCTGTAATCCTAGCACTTTGGGAGGCTCATTCCTGTAATCCTAGCACTTTGGGAGGCCGAGGCAGGCGGATCGTTTGAGCTCAGGAGTTCGAGACAAGCCTGAGCAAGAGCAAGACCCCATCTCTACTAAAAAAAATAGAAAGCAATTAGCTGGACAACTAAAAATATATAGAAAAAATTAGTCGGGCATGGTGGCACATGCCTGTAGTCCCAGCTACTCAGGAGGCTGAGGCAGAAGGATCGCTTGAGCCCAGGAGTTTGAGGTTGCTGTGAGCCAGGCTGACGCCACGGCACTCTAGCCCAGGCAGCAGATCGAGACTCTGTCTCAAAAAAAAAAAAAAATTAGTCAGGCATGGTGTGCATACCCAGCTACTCAAGAGGCTGAGGCAGGAGGATTGCTTGAGCCCAGGAGTTTGAGGTTGCAGTGAGCTATGATGATGAAACTACACTCTAACTCGGGCAACAGCCACCCTGTCTCAAAAACAACAACAACAAAAAAACAAACAAACAAAAAAAACCACAAAAACCCAATCACCTGAGGCTCACCAGACATTTAGAAAGCCTCTGATGTGGAAGATATAGACAAGTTTACAAAAAAAGAAAGAAAAGAAAAAGCAACTTGGCCAATCAGAGACCATGCAATTAGAGAAAATAAGTAAATAACACTAATATCCTCTGAGATAAGAGAAAATTTTTGCTTCCATGAAATGTGAACAAGATGCTATAAAAAAAACAAATATTTAGAAAACAAATTAACAAAAATATTTAAAAACATAACAGCAGAAATTAAAAGCTCAGTTAAAAAATTTAAGGATAACACTAAGGAAATCTTTCAGAAAAATAAAGCAAAGATGAGAATGAGATTTTTTAAAAAGAGAGAAAAATATATTTTTTATGAGAGAACATTTACCCAAAAACTTGAAAACTTTTATCAACACAGAAACCTGCATTTATACTAAAAATAGAAATGATATGGACAGCTAAAATATATATATAGAAAAATTAGCCGGGCATGGTGGTGCATGCCTGTAGTCCCAGCTACTCAGGAGGCTGAGGCAGGAGGATCACTTGAGCCCAGGAGTTTGAGGTTGCTGTGAGCTAGGCTGATGCCACAGCACTCTAGCCTTGGAAACAGAGCGAGACTCTGACTCAAAAAAAAAAAAAGAGAGAGAAGAAAAGAAACCTGTGTTTAGAGGTTTATAGCAACAGCATTATACATAGTTGTCAAAACTTGGAAGCAACCAAGATGTCCTTCAAGAGGTGAATGGATAAATAAACTGTGGCATACCCAGACAACAGAATATTATTCAGCACACACACACACAAAAAAGAGCTATCAGGCCATGCAAAGACATGGAAGAAACTTAAATGCATATGACACAGTGAAAGAAGCCAATCTGAGGACAGGCTGCCTGTTGAGCCTGCTGCAGAAGCTTATTTGTACTTTGTTTATCTTGATGATCGCCATGGTTTGAGTGACCCTGCCAAAACTCATGTTGAAATGTAACAGCCACTGATGGCATTGGGCAGTGGGGCCTTGGAGAGGTGATTAGATGAAGGGGATACCGCCCTCCTGAATGGATTGAGGCAGTTATCTTGGGAGTGAGTTGTCACAGGAGTTAGTTCTGGAGAGTGCAGGTTGTTTATAAAAGCAAGTTTGGCTCGCTCTTGTGGTCTCTTGTGCAGGTGTTGGCCAGCTTACCCTCCCTCCTCTCCTCCAGGTTATGATGCAGTACAAATGCCCTCGCCAGAAGCTGCTGCCACATCCTTGGACTTCCAAGCCTCCAGAACTGTGAGCCAAACACCCAGTCTCAAGTATTCTGTTGTAACAACAGAAAATGGACTAAGACAATGACCTGATGAGATCCCTGCTCCCCCATTCCTCTGTTCCCATGCCCGATTTCCTGGATGAGCTGAAGACACTCATGTCTCCCTGAGAAACATTTCTGTGTTAACCTTGAAGGAGGCCCTGATGAGCTGAGAGGCAAATACAGAAAGCAGCCCCCTTCCTCTCCAGCCATATTTTTGCCAGATGTTCAAACCACAGCCCTGTTCCAATATCCTCCTGGTGATTTCCCGAGGTGGGATCTTCTCAGGGAAGCTAAATCCAGACTCTGTCCCAGGGACACTGTTCAGCTTACTTCCTCCTGGGAAGCTTCATTTATCAGTGGCTTTACCGCTATTTCCCAGCAGGTCCAGGTTTGGGTTTTTCAGTCTTCCAAAACAAACCTATATCATCTAGGGATACCCTCAGGGATGGTAAAACTATAAAGAAAAGCAAAGAAATGAAGACCACAACCTTAGGATAGTAGTTCCCTCTGTGGGGGGAAGAAGGGTGGCAATCAGGTGGGCACATGAAAGCCCCCCAATGTTCAACATGTAAACCTCGGTAGTGAGTACACAAGGTTTTGTTTTATTATTTTTTAAACTTTGCATATGTTTTATAAACTCCTCTTTATGTGTGATACATTTCAAAATTTAAGCCAAAAAAGTTGTGTAAATAAAGAATTACCTGGGGAACTTGTTAATTAAGAAGGCAAATTCCGGCCGGGCGCGGTGGCTCACGCCTGTAATCCTAGCACTCTGGGAGGCCGAGGTGGGCGGATCGTTTGAGCTCAGGAGTTCGAGACCAGCCTGAGCAAGAGCGAGACCCCATCTCTACTAAAAATAGAAAGAAATTATATGGACAGCTAAAAATATATATAGAAAAAATTAGCCGGGCATGGTGGTGCATGCCTGTAGTCCCAGCTACTCGGGAGGCTGAGGCAGGAGGATCGCTTGAGCCCAGGAGTTTGAGGTTGCTGTGAGCTAGGCTGACGCCACGGCACTCACTCTAGCCTGGGCAACAGAGTGAGACTCTGTCTCAAAAAAAAAAAAAAAAAAAGAAGGCAAATTCCTACTCCACTACAATTCTGACTCAGGAGAGCTGGTCAGGACCAGAGAATCCACATTTTTAAGTGATGCTGATGCAGGCGGTCCAAAAACCACACCCTGAGACATCTTAACCTGTGTTAAGAGCATCACAGTCTTTGGCACCAATAAACCTGAGTTCAAAGCTCTAACTCAGTTGACTCCTGGCTGTGTACTACAAAGCAAGTTCTCTTCATCTGTAAAACAGGGATGATAAACTTAGCACAGTGCATAGGACCTACTACCCAGTCAACACAGGTTGGCTATAATAATAATCATTATTATTGCTCCTAGTGAAATAAGAGTGTATTTCCTCAGATGTGGTGATTTCTATTACTCTGACCCTATACAGGTAAATTTTCCAGGTGATTTTGACTCAGCAAAGAGAGACTATTATGGTTAAAAATTTTCCCATAAGCCTTAAACTTTTCATATTCTTTAGCCAAATGTGAGAATCTAAGGAAATAACTCTAAACAGAGAATTATGTATAACAGCAAAATATTAGAAACAACTTAAATAGCCAACAACAAAAGGAAGGTTACACAAACTGTGAGCTATATTTATAGACTGGAATATAATGTAGCCATTAAATATGACTTTTTAAAAACATGTAAAAGTTACTTTGTAATGCTAAAATGAAAATGAGCCAGATAGAGAATATGTATCTACCATGTCATCAAAAATACGTATAAAAAACAACAACAACAACAACAACACTGTTTCCATAGAAAATAATGGAAGAAAATAGACCAAAATGTTCAAACACAGGTTGTTTTCAGGGTGAGATATGAATAATTCTTTTTTTCTTTGTTTTTAATTTTCTGTATTTTCCAAAGACTCTATAATGGGAATGAAAAAAATCATCACTTTTTAAAAGTATATTTTTGTTACCTCTTCAAATTTAAACTAGTTTCAATGTTCTGCATCAGCTAGGATTCATAAAAGACAATGACGTTTCCACACACAGTGCAGGCTATCAGAGCAGAGGGGACGCTTCAGACATATCTGTAACCCTCCCCTGTTACAGATGAGAAACCTGAGGCCCAAGGAGAACTGATGAGCACAAAGGGGCACAAATGTGTGAAGTCCAGGATCTGTTCCCAGGACTCACAATCCCATATAATGCTCTTTAAATTACACAACGCTATCCTCTCAGTCTTCATAATCCATACTGTTAAACACTTCAGCCTCAGTATTCAATGTGTGGTCCTGGAACCAGCAGCAACATCACCTGGGAGCTTATTAGAAATGCAGATTCTCGGGCCTCTTCCCTGGGAAAGGAAATCAGAATCTGCATTTTAACAACATCCCCAGAGCAAGGTTCTCAGAGATGAAACAAAATAAGAGAAACTCTCTCTTCAATGGCTTAATTTAGCATGAAGCTGACTTGGATGACCAAGTTAAAACAAAGTGATCTCAGTCCCAACATTGGCTGTGTGATATGAAGTCTGTTTCTCAACCTCTCTGTGCCTCGGTTTGCCTCATCTGTAAAATAGGGATGATAAACTTAGCATGGTGCCTAGCAAGTGCAGAGATAGAAGCTCGGCTGCACTAAGCCTGCAGTCCCCAACCCCCTAGCCACAGACCAGTACCCATCTGTGGCCTGTTAGGTACCAGAGCGAGTGAAGCTTCATCTGTATTTACAGCTGCTCCCCATATCTTGCATCACCGTCTGAGCTCCACCTCCTGTCAGATCAGCAGCAACATTAGATTCTGCATTATGATGAGCTGTATAATTATTTCATCATATATTACAATGTAATAATGGAAATAAAGTGCACAATAAATATAATGCGCTTGAATCATCCCAAAACCATCTCCCACCCCCAGTCTGAGGAAAAATTGTCTCCCATGAAACTGGTCGCTGGTGCCAAAAAAGTTGGGGACCACTGCACTAAAATATCACAAATAGTGCTAGAAAACAATGCTTCTTCTTAGGCACGTTTCACCAGGCCTGGCGCTCTGTAAGAGCTGGGGTTCCCTATACAGTGCCTGGCACATACTAAACGCATGGCCGGTATGTGTTTAAATGAATAACTGGCAAGAACGCAGGTAACGTTTATCAATGTTTGGTTTGGACTGTCCCATTCCTTAGTGTGTAACGCTCTCCAAACTGCCAGTTTTCTCCATTCCAACATTCAAAAATCCTGCCAGCGCCCACCTCCACCAGACGGTGAGGAAGAGGGGAAGTTGAAGGTCATTGATTAAGCTTAACTCATACTGTAAATCATTCATTCTAGAACTTTCTATGATTATGAATCCACAGCATTCTCGCACCCAACCTTTCTAAACGCCCCCATTGTTACTCTGCCCCCGTTTTCCCTAGGCCACGCCCCCACTCCAGTGTCCCATCCCTTCCATCGACTCTATCTTCCACGGCCCCGCCCCCTCAGCCTGGCGGCTTTTCCCCCTCCGCCCCGCCCATCCGCGGGGCTCGCCCCCGTAGGCCCCGCCCCCCGGCCGCCCGGCTCGGCGTGCGTGCCGCTCGCGGCTCTGCGCTCTGCACGCGCGGCCTGGTCGCCGCCGCAGGCCCCGGCGTCCGGCTTCAGCGGCGCGAGGGCGGCCGGAGGCCTGGCCGGGTGCCGCCCCTCCGCCCCGCGCGAGGTAGGGCCCAAGGGCGGGCGGAGCTGAGGCGGGGGTCTCCGGAGGCCTCGCAAGAGGGGCCGGGGCGCCCGGCCGCGCGTGGGTGCGGGCGGGGCCCTGGAGGAGGCCGCGCCCGGAGTCCGGAGCGACGGGGAGCCCCCGGAGGGGAGTGCGGGGCCGAGGCCGGGCTGACGGTTACGGACTCCGGCCTGCGCAGCGGGGCCGGAACGTCCGGCCTTTCCGCGGAGGGCAGCCTGTGGATGCGTGTTGCGCGCTTCCCTGGGTCAGCCCGGCGGTGAGGTGCGGAGGCGGCGGCAGCCTTGGGCTCCCGCACGTTCTCCCAAAACGGGGCTGGGGAAGGAGGGAGGGTACGCGAGTGGGATGGCCGGACGCCGCCCCTTCAGCTCGCAGGTGCGTGCCCGCCCGGGGAGAGAGCGCAGCCACCTGCACGGATGGCGCCCGCCTTAGCCCCTGAAGGGCAGGAAGTAGGGCCGGGGGAGAGAGAGCGAGCCTGGAGTGGACCCTGCCTGTTTCTTTCCTAGTTAGACGCCGTCCTCGGAGAAGATGGAAGAGGAGAGGCAGCCAGCGTTGGGCCCACCCTCCGAGGGCCTGTTTGCGGACGGGCACCTGATCCTGTGGACGCTGTGCTCTGTGCTGCTGCCGGTGTTCATCACCTTCTGGTGTAGCCTCCAGCGGTCGCGCCGGCAGCTGCACCGCAGGGACATCTTCCGCAAGAGCAAGCACGGGTGGCACGACACGGACCTGTTCAGCCAGCCCACCTACTGCTGCGTTTGCGCGCAGCACATTCTACAGGGCGCCTTCTGCGACTGCTGCGGGCTCCGCGTGGACGAGGGCTGCCTTAAGAAGGCTGATAAGCGCTTCCAGTGCAAGGAGATCATGCTCAAGAATGACAGCAAGGCCCTGGACGCCATGCCCCATCACTGGATCCGCGGCAACGTGCCCCTGTGCAGTTACTGTGTGGTGTGCAAGCAGCAGTGCGGCAGTCAGCCTAAGCTCTGCGATTACAGGTATGGCCTTTGCGGATACCCACTGGCCCAGAATGCGCAGTGGGAGTCATGATTTCATAGAGTGGATGTAAAGGCCTGCTTTCATCTCTCCAAATGGCCTATGCTGCTCATTTGTAGGAAGCAAGCTAATAAACATCCCTCGTATTGTGCAAGCGTGGTAGCTTTGCAATAATCATTTGCTGCGATGATGCGCCTAGCCTCCACTCCTCAGCCAACATGCCCTTTTGGGTAATAAAACTTGGCTTTTAACTTCCATCCAGAGATTTCTGAATGCTGCGTGCTTCATGGCCGCTGTTGTTGCTATTAATTATCTCCTTATTTTAAATAAGGAAGAATGAAGTATGGATAAATTTTTCCACAAAACTGATCCATAATGGGTTTTGTACTATGAATGTACAGTGAAAATAAATGCCATTCTAAGGCAGCACCTAAATATCTTTTGCTAGGATAGGTATTAGTGCCATATGAAATTTACTCAAAAAGAACCCTGAAAGGAATATTCCTTTTGACAGATGGTCTTTCCGTACGTGTAGAATCTTAGATTGGTGGCCTTGATTAAGCCAAGACTATTTTAATGGTTTTTACATACACACTGGACAAGACATTTGCCCTTAAATATTGTCTGAAAATAGATGATATTCTTTGTTGATGTTTGAGATTGGTAACAGGGGATGCTGCTTGGCATCACTCATTTCCTGATTGAGAAAATTATAGCCCCTTAGGTCTACTCAGTTGGTAAATAGGACTGGCTTCTAGGATTTCTAACCCCGGGGATAGGATTAGGAATACTAACACATAGCCTCTAGCCTCGTCTGAGCCTTAAGTCTGGACATCTTCATTGTGATGAGTTTTATTTCTGACAAGTAGAAAGGTCTATAAACATGTTTAAGAACGGAAATAGAAATCTGTCGCTACACAGGAAGCTACTTTTTTTCTTTTTTGCAGGAGAATCGTTTTTAATTAGTGTGAGTACTGTTAAATCAATATCTGTAAATTTCATTTTAAATAATTTTACAATATTATCAGAGTTAAACGTAATACATTTTCAAAATATATTTTAGACAACTACAAAATTTTATAACCATTTTTTATTTGGTGTTTTTAAAATTTAGATGCTGTTCTTCTGGCATCAGTGAGAACCAAGTCACGAGTTACTCTAAATAAATTCCATAATAAGTATTGTTGTATTTCCTTCCCTTCTCTATGTCTGTGCAGAATTAGATAAAAATGGCTTCCATAAATAACCATATTTCAAACACTCCTTAACAGACAATCGTAGTGCTTCTGATCCTTTACCCAAATGATCTTTCTAAAAATGCACATCTGATCAAGTCTACTTAAAACCCCTTAAATTGCGCCTTATCACTTATGCTGATTGTCTTACAGTGTAAACTCCCAAGTGCTTATTAATAGGCCCATAAGATCCTAGTGCTCTCTGGCCTCTCTGCCCTTCTAGTTTTATCTGCCACCACCTGCATTACCACAGCACCAAGCCGCTTGTAGTTTCCTTAAAACATCGGGCTTTTTCTTACTGCTTTTCTTTTTCTCAAAGCTTTCCTGTCTTAGTAGCCTTCTTCTGGCTAGCTTCTAGGCATCCTTTAAAGACTCATTTCATGTCCTTTCTTTCAGGAGCACTTGCCTGATCTACTCCTCTCCCCCGACCACACACACGGATTTTTCCATTTTTGATGACATTATATTCTGTATCTCAGTGGTTCTCAAAGTAAGGCCCCTATACCAGCAACGTCAGTATCACTTCAAAATCTGTTAGAAATCGAACTACTAGGGTTGCCAGATTTAGCAAAAATAAAATATGTATAATATTTGGAACATGCTTATACCAAAAAAGTATTTGTTGCTTATTTGAAATTCAGATTTAACTGGGCATCCTCTTTTTAGTCTGGCAACCCTAGCACCACTCCAGACCTGCTGAATCAGAAACTCGGGTTGGGGATCAGCAGTCTTCTTTGCTTTAACAGGCCCTGCAGTTCCTTCTGAAGTTGGAGAACCACTGCTACATTTATATATCTTTTAAAACATGAACCTCTGTCCTTAATTTTGTATTCTCCCATTGAGCACAATGAGTGTGATAGATTTCTTTTCTCATTAGCATGTTTTCTTACAGGTTATTTATTGAACAGTCTATTCCCAGCATGCTGTACCCCTTACCCATGGTAGAAATCGTCTCTGTATAATTTAAGAGGTGTTTATCATTCCCAGGAGAAAAGAGCACAGTGTCCTAAAGTTGTGTGTATTCTACAATGTTTGGAACTGGTTTATTTTAGCTGATAATTTTATGCAGGATTACAATCTGCTGTGACTTTCTGTAGGAATGAGATGTTTTAGAAAGAGAAACAAATAATGATTTAGAACCTTTAAACACAGACCAGACTGTCCCTTCCTGGATTTTATCCAGCCCTGAGGAGGGTTCCTTCCATGTCTGCGTCACATTCTTAGGGAAGTCGATCAACTCTGAAGACTGGTCAACAAATTAGCATTTCAGAGGGCAGTGAAAACAGATGATAATTGATTTTAAAGCCTGTAGCCCTCTTAAACTAGGCAGAATAAGTGAGAAAGGCCCTTTAATTTATACTCATTCAGTCATTATATATTTATTAGGCATCTATTTTGTGCCAGATACCGTGCTGGAGTCTACCTTCCTTGTACATTTTTTCTTTTTGTGTGCTCCTACCTGTACCCCAACCACTACAATGTATTTCTGTACCTAGTATCTTACCACTTTTTCTCTATCCTTCCTTTTTTTCTTGTTACTTTTCTTATGACTAGAATAGGGAATTATGTTATATTTTTAAGAATTCATTATATTTATTAAGTCTTTGTTCCTTGTAATGTTCTGTCTCTGATTAAGAAAGAACTTAAGGTGCTTTTTTCTTTATAGGGCCTTTTATTTATTACATACGCCCTCCCAACTCTCTCTCTCTCTCTCTCTCTCTCTGTAACTTCTGACTCAGAAGGTAATTATATTGGCATCGGTAGTCTCAGCTGTGATCGTAAATTTTATTTTTCTGTTTTCTGTTGGTGTGTGTTTATTCATTTTATTAATTATCTGAAACAATGAAAGATACCAAATCATCATCTAAGCAGAGGTGGACAAGCTTACTGTAAAGTGCAAAAAGTAAGTATTTCAGACTTTGCCAACCATTTAATCTATTGTAATTACTTAATGCTGCTTTAGTCACAGTACAAAACCAGCTATACACAATGTATACATGAATGGGCATAGCTGTGGTCCAGTAAAACTTTATTCACATAATCAGGTGGCAGACGTATTTGTAGTTTGCTGATCCTCATTCTAGTGTGAATCTCATAAATGACCATCTCAATGTCACATATAATTCAGCTGCCTTGTCCAGCATACTAAAGAAGAGAACTATTGTGAACAAGTAACTTTTTAGAGAAAATAAGCAGTGTTGCCACCAGGTTTATTTTCCTTGTCAAACTTTTTTTAAAAAATTAAAGCAGTCATACTCCTGCACAAGAATAGCACATAAATTCATAAAGCAATTCATATTTTCATATGAAGGAACTTACTAGGATAATGTTCTATGTCTTGCTAAGGGTTTTAGTTACATTAATATGTTCATTTATCAGAACTCAGCAAGTGTGCATATTTGTACATTTCATTGTATATAAATTTGACATCAAAAGGTAAAAACCTATAAACAAATCATGACCTCTAGGTAATGATGTGCCCACTTGCTGGCATATTTAGGAAGTATTCTAGTATATGCACTTGGCGATGTACTAAAAATAAGATGGATTAATGGATAGATAGAAATGTTATGAAACAATTACAGTAAGATGTTAATTCTAGAATAAGTGGTAGGCATACCAGTGTTCACTGAAAAAAATTTTAAGCAAAATATTTTTAAAAACAAGGAGACTCTTTGTTTTTGGAAATACTTGCTGAAGTATTGAAAGGTGAATTCTCATAATGTCTGCAATTTACTTTCAAATGATTCAGCAAAATATGAGTTTATATTGAAAGAGAGAAAGAAAATAGTGAGAGAAAATGTTAATTAAGAATCAGGGCCAGGAGTGGTGGCTCATGCCTGGCTGGGAGGCCAAGGTGGGAGAATTGCTTGAGCTCAGGAGTTCAAGACCAGCCTGAGCAAGAGCAAGACCCTGTCTCTACTAAAAATAGAAAAATTAGCCAGGCATTGTGGTGCAAACCTGTAGTCTCAGCTACTCAGGAGGCTGAGGCAGAAGGATCACTTGAGCCTAGGAATTTGAGGTTGCTGTGAGTTAGGCTGATGCCATGGCACTCTACTTAGGGCAACAGAGGGGAGACCCTGTCTCAAAAGAATCAGAGTGAAGGGTAGGTTTAAAGGTCTTCATTTTGCTGTCCTTTCGACTTTTCTGCAAGTTTGAAATTTTTCAAAATAAAAAGCAGAAAAAATAAAGATCATAAGCAAATTACACAATGATATGATGTTAAAACTGAAATATTAAGACATTAGTAATATTTTATTTTGTCATCAGGTTTGAAATCCAGGTTGTTAAATACTAATTATAAGATATGTAAAGATAATCATAGGTCTCAAGATTGAATATGGTATTTCTAAAGAAAAATACTATACTGAATAACTAGTAAGCATTTTAGCTTTACCTTTACAAAGCAAAGGCTCATTATAGCCATTACCTTGGTTAAAAAAATCTTTCTGAAATTTGTGAGAATTTAGTAAATAATAAATGATATGTCACAAATTAGTTGGAATAGAAAAGATTATTTTATGAATCATGCTAGGACAAATGCTCTTTGGAGAAAAAAAGGTTACCTCTTTGTCATACTCCAAAATAAATTCCGGAAAGATTAATGGGGGTTTCTTAATTTGCTGGTTCCAGGAAATTAAGTATCAGGAAAGCCTGATACTTTCATGAGATTCTTAATGGAATCTACAGCCCCAGAAGGTTAAGAAACACAGATTTAAAGATGTAAATATGAAAACCAAATTGGGGCAGGTAACTATAGGTGAATATCTAATTTGGAAATGGTAAATAACTTTAAAGCATAACAGCATTTAAATAAACTACAAAGGGAAATGTAGATCTATATATCAAAAAATAAACTTAAGTACATTAAAAAGTAAATGTAAGCCCAGTACAGTGGCTCACACCTGTAATCCTAACACTTTAGGAAGCTGAGGTGGGAAGATCACCTGAGGCCAAAAGTTCAAGACCAGCCTGGGCAATAGTGAGGCCCTGTCTCTACAAAAAAATAGAAAACTTAGCCAGGTGCTATGGTGTGTGCCTGTAGTCCCAGCTACTCAGGAGGCTGAGGCAGGAAGATCACTTGAGCCCAGGAGTTTGAGGTTGCAGTGAGCTATGATGATGCCACTGCACTCTAGCCCGGGCAACAGAGTGAGACCCTGTCTCCAAAAAAAAAAAGTAAATTTAAAAGAAAACTGAAGCATGTTTACAGTAAGTATGACAGAAAAGAGGTTGATCTCCTAGGTAAATAAAAGTGCATGCAATTATCAAAACCTAGTGAAAGATGAATATAGGACATAAATTCATAAAATAGAGCCAAAAAAAATTCAATTTTATCTAGTGATCAAAGACCTCCAAATTAAAACAACAGAATACCTTTTCTGTCTATCAGATTATCAAGGAAAAAATTTTAAATACTGATGAGCAGTATTAGCACGTGTTAGATATGATAGACACCTTCATGTACTGGTAACAAGCATACGGCACAAACATCCAGAACCTATCTAAATGTCTTTTTTAAAAAAAGAGAAAAGGGGTTAAATAAATTATAGCATATCTATATGATATAGTATTACACATTCTTTACAAACCACATTTTTAACACATTAACTGTCACATAAGTTATATTTAACTCATGCTAGTTTTGAGCCCAGGGCCTCCTGAAGCATACGTAAGTGCAGCTGGTTCATGAGACTCTTACTTGTTAATGTTCTTATTATTGCAATTAATATTGACAATTATATATAACTCATGCACAGAAAACAATAAAAAATAAAAAGTTTTTCATTAAATTAGAAAGGATCGTTTTGGTTTTGAAGTTTTTGTTCTATTTTCACAATAAAACACTGTGGCCCCAGGGAAAAAAATTGTTTTTTCTAGTGTGGCTGTCAGTGTGTTAAAGAATATTTAATAGCATACAAAAATATTCATGATACAGTGTGGGAAGAAAAGCAGTATTCGCATATGTATTCATCATATTCCTACCCTGAAAAACAAACATATATGCACTATAAAACTGAGAATGAGTACATCAGGAAGTTAAGAGTGACTATCTCTGGATGATTTTTATTTTATGCCTTTCTGTATTTCTAAATTCTCAAGCATAAGCTAGTATTATTTAAAATATAATTTTAAAAATTTATATAGTTCGTGGATATATTCTGGTTTTTAGGATCTCAAGCAATACAATAGAATGTAGGGTCAAAAGTTAATGTTCTTCCCATCCTTCAGTCCTACTTTTCTTCCCAGAGGAAACCATTATGAAATAATTCAGTGGGTATCCTTTCAGATTACCTTCAATAATAAATATGCTATTGTAAAGTTAATGGTAGACTAGTAAGGGAGGTACTATACTTCAGCACATAACCAATCTATTATAGTTTCTCGAGCTTAGTTTGAAAGCAAGTATCAAAAACATTACCGTGCAAGTTATTATTTTCTGGTTTTCTCTTTGACAGATTATGCAGATAACTCTTCTTTCAGCAATAAGTAGGACTCTTGAATAAACAGTAGTCATTACTTGACAAATCTGAACATCCAAAGGGAAAAAATAGCCTTAAACTAGAAGGCCAAAAGGGGACCCTCTGGGTGAAAGAGTGTTTTCCTTCTTTTTCTAATTCATTTAATTATAACTATTCTTTTCTGATGGCCTGCTTTTGTTTGCCCAGTCAGATCTGCCTTATCCATGAGTGGATTAAATACTTAGCAGATTAATAATAGAAACCTGGGACCTTTACCAGCACTGTTCCCTGCTTGTTTCATGAACTGGATCCAAACAAAGGCAAATCTGAATGCAAATGTTCTTCTGTCTGTATTTGAAAGGCAAACATGTAAATTATTTTTGTATTAACTGCCGAAAAGAAATGGACTATTATATTTATGAGTTAAGAGATTTTCAAGCTGGACCTTGAGAAACTCTTCAAGGGCCCAGGTCAATGGGACATTTAAGCAGCAAGGACTTTAGTCCTCACAAACCTGTCTATTTCAACCAAAGCGCAAATACACATAAAACTGTTGTTCTAGATCAGCTTAGGTTTATGTGGATTATATCGATACTTACCATGCTATAAATTAAAACTGAGAAATTGTTAACATATTTAATAATGGTAACATAAATAATGGATTTTTATGAAAATTTAGTGAGAAGAGTATTGTTTTATAGTTTTGCGCATTTCTTTGTCTTAGAATTAAGCTAGATTCTCATATCTGCTCCTATTGTGATAACACGTGTCATATAACTTCTGGAAAACTCCACTGTACACTTTTGAGAGAATGAGAGAGAAATAACTTTTTAGTATTATTATTTAAAATTATTTTAACCTCACAGACACTCTGAATGGATCTTGGGGGCCCCACTCAGATTTCAAGAAATGCTATTACATTAAACTGCCAAATATGTTCAAATGTTATTGCTCTGTTTTCACTATGCTGACATGGTTATATACATTTTATTTGCCAGATTTTATGCTTAAATTGTAATGAAATTACTGTTTTAATTTTTTTGACAAAAATGATTGGTTTGTGGATCAGTAAGATTATGGTTTAAAATCAATTAATGTGTTTGCTTTTTCCTTCCCTCAGGTGCATTTGGTGCCAGAAAACAGTACATGATGAGTGCATGAAAAATAGCTTAAAGAATGAAAAGTGTGATTTCGGAGAATTCAGAAACCTCATCATTCCACCAAGTTATTTAACCTCCATTAATCAGATGCGTAAAGATAAAAAAACAGATTATGAAGTGGTAATTAAAGTTTATTTTTCTTACATAATTGATTTCTAAAAAGTTAAGTCATTGTATGAGACAGTTGAAACTGTATATAAGAAGAATCAGGGCCAGGAATAAAATAAATTTAAAATAAAAGGACAAAACCATGGGGGGAAATAAAATGCTGTTATAGTAAGCCATAAAATCCTCCCCAGTTCTTAGCAATGTGTTAGAAAATTTGGCTCTTGAATTCTTTCACATCTAGGCAGAAATTGGAAATGTTGTATTAGTGGTCTCTGAATCACTGCCTGCATCTGAATCACTTGGGGAGCTCTTTAAAAATACAGATTTCTGAATCTACCTCCATTTCCATGTTTAATTTAGTAGGTCTAGGGTAGGTCCAGGAATCTGCATTTTTTTAATGTCCTCATGTCCTCAGCTGGTTCTGATGAACAGCCAGGTTTGGGATTCATGATTATTGTCAATAAAAAGAAAACATAGATTTTCCTCACACCTTGTTCTAAAATTTTTCTGTTTGGAACTTTACGTAGGGTCCCCAAGAGATAAGTTTATGTTGCACATTAGATGCTTCCACAAATAATGGTGAACATTAAAGCTGTTGACAATACTTTGTGCTGTGTATATATGTGTATGAACATTGATGTAAATATGTCTCTCAGTCTTTATATAGCTCTTCAGGAAAGATTATAAAAATTTACAGATTTATTTCCTACTTTAATACGCCAAAATAATTGAACTATTTTGTTTTAAAATTATACCTTTTTCACTATTAAAAAAAAAAAAAAAAAAGAAGGGGGTGAAGCAAGTGCCAAAGAGAAACCAGAGATGTGACAGCAAACACGTCATGACGCTTGTTAGTGTGGATCCTAATCTTCAGAAAAGGTGCCTAGCCCAGGAGTGATGGAAAGTGCATACACTAAATAAAGGTTTTTCTCTTTAAAAAAAAAAAAAAAAATTATACCTTTTTCAAGTTAAGATTTTATATCTTAAATGTCACCTTTGTCAATATTCCTGCAAGAAAAAGGGGCATTTTAAATTTTTCAAACATTAATGTTGTTTTGATACATATTTTTTAAATGTACAATTTCTTATTTATCTGAATTCAATCTGAAATCACAAGAGATGAGAATCACCAAGTAAAAACCACAGAATAGCTTCATTAATGGTTACACCTATAAGGACACGGAAAGAGGAGAAAAATGGTTAGATTATGAAAAGCATTAGTTTAATTTGACTTTGGGCTATTAAAAATCTGGATTTTCGAATCTATTTCTGAGTACCCCATTTAAAAAAGAAGGAAAAAAGCTTGCAAACTAAAAGACATTGGAATACATCCAGAAAAGGAAAATCAAGGTGAGAAATCAGAGAAAAATCAGTGTTCGTTCTGTGAATGGTTGAAAGAACTCGAGATGTATTGGCTAGGAGATGAGACTAAGAGAAGGTACAGTGCTTTGGTGTTTGAGCACAGAAATTCTATGGAAAAAGAAATGATTTCTAGTTACTCTTGGAAGCAAAATTAGAATAATGAATCGAAGTTATTCAGAGACAAATTTTCTACTCAGTTTAAGCCAAAACTTTCTAATAATTTGACTTAGCAGTGTAGTAGGGTTGCCTTATTAGTAAGTTCCTTCTTAGTGAGTGTCCAAGCATATGCTGGATGACTTATCTAAAATAATGTAAAGGACAGTTATACATCAAGTGGAAGGTATCTCTAAGGTCCGCTTCCATTCTTAGAGTTCTTTGATTTTTATATTGCATTAAGAGTAATGGTAATTGTTTTTTGGGTTTTTTTGTTTGTGTTTTACTGGTACAGTTTTTATTTCAGCAAATACAGCACTGTTGTTATTAAAGCATGGAAACTGTGCTCGCCATCCCTGAGATGTTAAACCTTTTTCATTCATGTTAATTTTTATAGCTAGCCTCTAAGCTTGGAAAGCAGTGGACCCCATTAATAATCCTGGCCAACTCTCGTAGTGGAACTAACATGGGAGAAGGACTGTTGGGAGAATTTAGGATCTTGTTGAATCCAGTCCAGGTAACAAAAGAGAAACCTTTCCTTTCCTTATTAATAATCCTTTCATTTTTAGCTTTTCATTTTCCCAAAATGCAATGGTTTTTAAGGCTTTAGATCACTAATCATCTGATTATCAGAAAGAATAATAATTACAGAAGGATCAAGACATTCATAAATGTGGAGAAATAGGAACCCTCAGGGTGGGAATATAAAATGGTGCCACCACGTTAGAAAAGTTTGTCAGTTTCTTAAAAATTTAAACATAAATTTATCATATCTCCTAGCAATCCCACTACTAGAAATCTGCCCGAGGGAAGTAAAAGCATATGTCCCACAAAGACTTGCATGAAAATGTTCATAGCAACATTATTCCTAATAGCCAAAAAGTGGAAACAGCCCAGCTGACCATCAGTTGGTGAGTGGTTAGACAAAATGTGCTGCACCCATACAATGGAGTACCATTCAGTGATAAAAAGGAACAAACTACTGATACATACGTATTACAATAAATGAACCCCCAAAATACGATGCCAAGTGAAAGCCAGACACAAGACCACAGACTGTATGATTCCATTTATGTGACCTGTCCAGAAAAGGCACAAATCTATAGAGACAGAGAATAGATTAGTGGTTGCCCAAGGCTGAGGGAGTCTTACTGACGCAATAAAAATGTTCTAAACTAGATTGTGAGGGTGGTGGTTGGCACAACTCGGTAAACTCGGTAAAAATCATCGACTTGTTCACTTTAAATGGGTGAATTTTATGATATGGAAATTATACCTCAATTTTAAAAATAAGAAAAGGGATAATGCCATTAAGATTGAGCATATATTCTATTAATAGCAACTTTTACTCTGAAAAACTAAACAACCCATTGTGCAACAATCAGCAATGCAATTACTTTTTTCCTTCCAGTTTGTATTTTTTACTTTTAATATTACACAGCTTAAGAAAATTATAAAAATAATTTTAAAAATCACCTGCAATTTCCCCACATCAGTTTTCATTGGTATTTGTTCTTTCCTTTAATTATCTATGCATTTTCATATTAATGCTCTAACAATAATCTAGACACAAATTTACATTCTGGTTTTTTTTAACTTAATGGTATAAATATTTTTTTCCTATTGCCACATAGTCCTCATAATACATATTTAATGACTAAAATAATTGAATAGATAGTGATTATTTATTCAGTCTCCTGCTGTTGGAGGTTGACATTGTCTCTAAGATTGTACTATTATAAAGAATGCCGCAGTGAATATCTTCATACACAGGGCGTATTTGTCTTTTGAAATGTTTTTTCTGGGATTACTTATGGAATTGTGGGTATCAAGGTCCTTGCATTTTTATGTCAGTTTATACATATTGCAAAATTGTTTTCCAGAAATTTGTACTAACTTACACTAATGATTTTTTTAAACCAGTATAAAATATGAGGTACTAGTTAAAGAAAACTTAGCACATGGTGAACAGGAAGGAGGCAATGTGGTGTAATGGATAAACTATACGTTTGAATTTGTATTTCAGCACTTAGTTATCTGGAGAATCACAGGCAAGTGATTTAACTTTCCTGCACCTCAGTTTCCTTATCAATAGAATGAGACTAACTCCTGCTTTGTATACAAAGAGTCTGCCAGGGGCCTGGCATATTGTTAAAGATAAATGCACAGTAGCCAGTATTGCTAATTAACTATAGCTCTGCTCATCTAGAGGGAAGTCATTCTCACAAATGAAGGACAGTGTTCGATAAAAATAATTTTTACTTTTTCTTCCATTTTTAGGTTTTTGATGTAACTAAAACTCCTCCTATCAAAGCCCTACAACTTTGTACTCTTCTTCCCTATTATTCAGCTCGAGTACTTGTTTGTGGAGGGGATGGGACTGTGGGCTGGGTCCTGGATGCAGTTGATGAAATGAAGATTAAGGTATTAGTCTTTAAGAACTACTACAGAAGCACTTCTAAGATAAATATACAATATTTTTGGTTTATATTTATTATGCAAATGAATATTAGAAAATACTGCAAATTTTAAATAGCAAAGAAGGAGATGTTATGATTAGCAGTTAACACAACCTTTAGCAAAACAACATATAGTTGTTATATTTGTATCTATATTGCTTTGGTCTTTAAATTTTGCAGATTATTATTATCCTACCAATAGTTTAAAGAGAAAAATCTGAAATATATCTTCCATATTCTAGGGACAAGAAAAATACATTCCACAAGTTGCAGTCTTGCCTCTGGGAACAGGCAACGATCTATCCAATACATTGGGTTGGGGTACAGGTTATGCTGGAGAAATCCCAGTCGCACAGGTGTTAAGAAATGTAATGGAAGCAGATGGAATTAAACTAGATCGGTAAGTTACATTTCCCCAAAAAGTAGATTTTTGAGATTTGGCAGTATCCTTTCGCTTATAAATGAAGACTTGCATAGATATAAAGTGAAACATAATTTAAATGTAGAAGACTATGTTGTGCTTAGACATAGATACTGATGTCTCCTTTTGTTGTTATACAGAGCTAGAGTCATAAGTTATGCTGAGTAGTTATCCCAAATTTGCGTGCTCACTTAGATGTGGTTACTTTTTCACGTACCATTTTAATAGAAAAACCTCATTTATCCAAACATCCAGGCCATAGTTTTTTTGGTTAAAAGTACTATTTTGGCTCTCTAGCCCGGGCAACAGAGTGAGACTCTGTCTCAAAAAAAAAAAAAAAAAAAGTACTAGTTTTTTTTTTTTTAACTTCTCTTTTTAGGTGGAAAGTTCAAGTAACAAATAAAGGATACTACAACTTAAGAAAACCGAAGGTATGTTTTTAGTGCTTCCATGGCAAGTAGTTTCATCAAATATGCATGGAGTGCCTCCATGACATAAGATGCGGCACTCTGTTGTGGGATATGGAGATCTAGTGTTTATCTCGAGGGACCTCGCTGTGGAGCACAAGAGAAACCTACATCTCACCTCACAAGCTGGACTGTGAAGCGTGCTCTAGGAGAGAACAGGGTGCAGGCATGCTTAGATCTGCCCCAGCTGATCAGACAAGGCAGATTGCAGAAGAGGTGACTTGGGAGTTGGTGCTTAAAGGAACAGAGGACTTTAGAAGCAGAGGGAATCGAGGTGAGAGAGCGCAAAGCATGGTTAGCAAGTAGCAAATAATAGAAAGATAGCAGATCTGTATATTTAAAAGATGCTCTGGAGATAGTATGAAAATAAGCTTAGAAGCCTGCACTAGGGCAGAAAGAAACAAGGAGAATCAGGATGAAGACAATCCAGAGACATTTTAGAGGTAGACTTGATCAAGGCTTGACAACTGATAAGTATATAAAGAGAAGAGAGAAAATATATATTACTACTAGATTTCTAGGTTTTGTGACTGGATATATGGAAATGACATTAACCATGACAAGAAAAATTGGAAGTTTCAGGTTTGGGTAGGAAGAAAAGGAGTTAGATTTTGGCTGTGGAGCTCTTAACAAGAAGTTGGAAGTTTAGGCTTATTGCTTAGGAACAAAGACAGAGCTGAAGGTATGGGTTCAAGGACCCAGGCTGGGTTTGGAAGTAAAATAAACTGGGAGGGCCAATAGCCCGAGTTGAGACTGATTGAAGCTGAGAGCCTGAGAGTTGCAAAGAAGGTACAAAGCAAATGCCACGAGAACACAGGAGTGAAAAGTCTGGGTGCATAAGGTAGAGCCCTTCTATAATAAATGGTCAGGTCTGAGGTGTAGCATATAAAACAGAAATGGAAAGTGAGATTCCTGTCCACAGTTATTAGCCTTGAACTACAGCTTTATTTCTGGTAACTTCACCAAACAGTATAAAATAGCTCCGTGTGAAAAGTAAATGCAGGAAGTATTCAATTTTCAAAAAACCATAAAGATTAAGGTTCACATATTATGACATAAGCTCAGATGGAAGCATAGTCTGTTGCTCATTCTTACCCTGTCTCCCAGGAATTCACAATGAACAACTATTTTTCTGTTGGACCTGATGCTCTCATGGCTCTCAATTTTCATGCTCATCGTGAGAAGGCACCGTCTCTGTTTTCTAGCAGAATTCTTAATAAGGTGTGTTGGATAAAATAACATTTCCTGCTTATCACCGAAGGTACAGTAAAAATCAATAGTTCAATTATATTTAGCACTTTTAGATTTGGATTGAACTAACTTAGGGAAACATTTACCTGCTCTGTTTTTTAAGACCATCAAATTAGATCCTTAAATATCTTTTATCAAAGTATTTTATAGCTGTAACTAATATTTTTAAGTTCAAAGTTGGGATGTTTTATAGCATATTTTGCTTAGATGGCAATTTAAATAGAATATATGATAGCTTATCTTAAGTGGCAACTAAAATGAGAAAGAAATTTTAGGCAGAATAAATTTTTGGTAAAGTCATTACTAAAAAACAGATTCCATTGGTTTGGAAAAATTCCAAAAGGCAAATGAGGTAAGGAAAGGAGCAGCTTGTTTACCACAGCTTTTAGCTAAGGTCATTTCCAGTCTCTAATAGAATTGATTCTTTTGGTGGAAGTTTTGTTTTGGAATTTTTTTAAATGACTCTTGGTGATTGAGCAACAGGATGTGAAAAGTAAATGCAAAACAATTGTATTCCTGATTCTGTTTTATAAATATTCCAAATTTAAAAATAGTTCCCTTTCATTACTATAGTTACTAGGGCAATAAGTATTGCTATTTGTGTATTTGGTAATTAACTCAACATCTCAAAGCTTCTGTCACCTTTCTATATTCAAAAGTGATCATAAAATATTTATTAATGCCAGGCATGGTGGCTCACACCTGTAATGCCAGTACTCTGGGAGGCCGAGGCAAGAGGATCACTTGAGGCCAGGAGTTCAAGACTAGCCTGAGCAAGAGCAAGACCCCGTCTCTACAAAACATAGAAAAAATTAGCCAGGTGTGGTGGCAAGCACCTGTAGTCCCAGCTAGTTGGGAGGTTGATGTAGGAGGATCACTTGAGCCCAGGAGTTTGAGGCTGCAGTGAGCTAGGACGACACCACTGCACTCTAGCCTGGGTGACAGAGTGAGATTCTGTCCCCAAAAAAAAAAAGTTTGTTAGATTTATCTGCATTATTATTCTTTAAGTCATCTTAAGTACTAGGAAAAGGTGGACTTTTCTAATTTTAATACAGTATTTCTTTATAAAATGCAGCTTTTTGTCTAAATTGGGAAAAAACACCATTTAGACACAAACCACCCCTATCCATATTTCTTCTGCGAAACGGGCTTATTGAACTTAAAAGTCATGGTCTTTATTGTCATTGTCTAAGAGAGGGGGTGATTAACATTTCATTTATTACGCCATAGTTCACCTAGAATTTTTAAACCATTAATAGCATAATAGAATAAAATGTAATGTTAAAAATGATGCCAGAAATATCTGTAATATGTTAGAGGCATTTTTATACTGGTTTAAATATAAAATATGTAACTATATATTTTCATTGTTGCCCCCAGCAGGTTCCAATTTTAACCTTTAAAATTATTAAGGTGGAGGTGTTGGGTGGGGCCAGAGGTTGCACACCAAAAGTATCACTTTTGATTTCCCTTCTTTCCATCAGTGCCTAGTCTTCTCTAAGGAAACATGATTCAACATGCATATCATAAAGTTTTGTTACAGCATATTGTTTTCTTAATGTTTATAGGGTTTTAGGCTGTTGTAATATCATATTTTCTGTCCATTTTTCGTAGGCTGTTTACTTGTTCTATGGAACCAAAGATTGTTTAGTGCAAGAATGTAAAGATTTGAATAAAAAAGTTGAGGTAAGCTACTAATAATACCTTTTCCAAAGTTTTCAGCAGACTCTGGATTATAAAGATTTTTTTTAACAGAAATGTTAAATTTTCTGTTAGCATATTTTGCTTACATATGTGGAGTATTTGTGTGTCAGGCACTTTACTGAGTGCTTTATATGTGTTATCCCTCTAAATTCTCACCACAACCCCACAACACAGGTATTATGATATTCCCATTATATAGAAGAGAAGACTTTGAAATGAAGTAGTTTGCCCACATTCACAGTTAGTGCCCAGATGTCCATGTAATCAGGATTTGAATCTAGATTTATCTAAATCTGGAGTCTGTTTTACTGTTAGTCTGAATGGTCTCCATTCATACATGATAACAAATTTAAAGTTATCCAATACAGGCTGAGCACATTGGCTCATGCTTGTAATCCCAACACTTTGGGAGGCTGAGGCAGGATTGCTTGAGGCCAGGAGACAAGCCTGGGCAACACAGCAAGACCCTGTGTCTACAAAATAAAAATTAAAAAACTGGCCAGGGGCCGTGGCATGTGCCTGTAGTCCCAGCTACGCAGGAGGCAGGAGGATTGCTTGAGCCCAGGAGTTCCAGGCTACAGTAAGCACTATGATCGTACCTGTGAGTAGCCACTGCACTCCAGTCTGGGCAACATAGCAAGACCTCATCTCTGAAAAACAAAATGTTGCTTTACCATATTTTCTTCTTCCTGGGCTTTGATAGTATTGGTAGAGTGAGGCGTATAAGATAGCACCTTATTCCATTGTCTAATATTTAACATATATAAAAATTATTTGTGAAGCCACCTAAAAATGCCAGAAACTGTCTATGTACTAGAGGTACAGTGATAAATTCCTTGTTCTATGTTTATAGCCTAGGGAGAAGAAAGATATTTAAACCACATTGCAGCACAGCACGAGAAGTGGTGTGATGAGAAAAGTATGCAGTCTTGTAGGAATAAATAAGAGCAATACATGGGCTGCAGAGATGGTCTAGGGAAAGTAACAGTAACAAGGAAGTCTTTGTAGAAGTGACATTCTGGCTCTGAAAATTAAGAATTAGTTAAATGAAGAAGGAGAGGAAGATCATTCTAGGTTAAGAACAGTATGTGCAAAAGAAGGCCTAGAGGCAAGACAGAACATGGCGTATCTGAGTTCTAGCTGGAGCATAGCTTGCAGGAAGGAAAGTGGCAAGAGCTAAGGCTGGAGAGAGATGGTCAGAGGCTAAATCACAGAGGGTCATACCTGCCTGGTAAGGAACTTGAATTTCTTTTTCGTCGTTGTTGTTGTTGGGACAGGGTCTCACTGTGTTGCCCAGGCTGAAGTGCAGTGGCATTATCATAGTTCACTGCAACCTCAAACTCCTGGGCTTAAGTGATCCTGCCTCAGTCTCCTCAATAGCTGGGACTATAGGCACGTGCCACCATGCACAGCTAATTTTTCTATTTGTTATAGAGACAGGGTCTTACTATGTTGCCCAGGCTGGTCTTGAACTCCTGGGCTCAAGCGATCCTCCCACCTTAGCCTCCCAAAGTGCTAGGATTATAGGCCTGAGCCACTGCACCTGGCCTAGAGCTCAGATTTCATCATTAGCACAGAGCTAAGCCATTGAAGGGTTGTAATTAAAGAATCATACATTTGCATTTGTAAGTGTCAGGCCACATGCTCTGTAAGGGATGCATAAGAGGAGAGTAAAGCTAGAGACAGACCGTTAGGACCATTTTAGGGAAGAGAAAGTGTTCTGCACGAAGGTACTATCAAGAATAGTGACAAGAGGAGGATAGAAGTAGCAGCAACTGTTTCCCCAGTAGTTAATTGGCTGGGGAAGCTAAAGGCAAATAACTGAAAGATAAGCCAGGTTTCTGGCTTAGGCAACTGGTGTTGGGGTGGAATGCTACTCTTTCCTAGGAAGTAGGTTGGGGGCGGGGGGAGTAGGATGCAGAGAAATTGCTTAACTCAAGTTTTATACATAGAAGTTCTAGGTGCCACAGTCAGTTAAAGTGTGTGATAGGCAGTCAGACATACGGATCTTGCCCAGTTCACTTTCCTGGGCCAGTGAGATAGGACCATCAGCACAGACGTGGCAGTGGAAGGCATGAAGTAGCTAAGATTGCCCTCCAGAGTCTGTAGCTTGAGAAGAGAAAGGGGCCGAGTTCATAGCTGTGAGGAGTGCCATCAGCGTAAGGAAGGAAGCAGAGCTGTCAGAGTGACTGAGGAGGAACATCCAGGGATGCAGGGTCTGTGGTTCCCAGGAAGCAAAGGGAGAGAAGGTTTCAGGAAAACAGGGAGGGGTCAGCCGTGTCAGGTGCTACTAAAACAGCGAGTTAGATAAGGCCTGAAAAAATCTGGGGATTTAACAAAAAGGACATCATTGATGACCTTGATAGAAACAGTTCCACTGAAGACGGGAAAGGCCTCATTACCCTGAGTGAGAGGTAGAAAGCAGTTGTGTACACATGCATCTCTCACATCTTACGTGAGCACGTTTATGAAAACGGGTGTGAATTCTAAGTGGCTATGTGTGAAAACAGTGCACCCCATAGTAACTAACTGTTTGTGTTTTTTTAAAGCTAGAACTGGATGGTGAGCAAGTAGCGTTGCCTAATTTGGAAGGTATTATAGTTCTGAACATTGGCTACTGGGGCGGTGGCTGCAGACTTTGGGAAGGGATGGGGGACGAGACTTACCCTCTAGCCAGGTATGTACATTTACAGTCTGGTTTTTATGTCACTATTTTCTTAAAGCAGTCTGTTGTTCATAGACTGAAACATTTTTCCCTGAAATTTTCTTTTTTGTGTATCTCATGAGTATGAACAGTTAAAAAGTTGATGGTTCACCTAATATTAAGAAGTAATTGCCGGCCGGGCGCGGTGGCTCACGCCTGTAATCCTAGCACTCTGGGAGGCCGAGGTGGGCGGATCGTTTGAGCTCAGGAGTTCGAGACCAGCCTGAGCAAGAGCGAGACCCCATCTCTACTAAAAATAGAAAGAAATTATATGGACAGCTAAAAATATATATAGAAAAAATTAGCCGGGCATGGTGGTGCATGCCTGTAGTCCCAGCTACTCGGGAGGCTGAGACAGGAGGATCGTTTGAGCTCAGGAGTTTGAGGTTGCTGTGAGTAGGCTGATGCCACGGCACTCACTCTAGCCTGGGCAACAGAGTGAGACTCTGTCTCAAAAAAAAAAAAAAAAAAAGGAAGTAATTGCCCTAACGTGGCTGATTTTATTTCATTGCACCATATTATGCACATTTCCTTTTTCCAATTTTAGGCACGATGATGGTTTACTGGAAGTCGTTGGAGTATATGGGTCTTTCCACTGCGCTCAGATTCAAGTGAAACTGGCAAATCCTTTTCGAATAGGACAGGCACATACCGTGCGGGTAGGTGAAATTCCACTGTAACGGGCCAATTTGGCCCAGTCCATTTCTTAAGCCATTGATACGTAGAGGAAAGGGTATACACTATAGCTTTCTTTAGTGGCCCATCCAGCTGATCACCCTACACTAAGGGCTTGAGTGGGATGAGGAAGAAATGGGAAACATGTCTTGAAATCCAATTAAAGAAATAAATCCCTCACTGAAAAAGAATCCTTTAAACAATCAATGAATAAAGATATATTCAAATTAATTTTCTAAAAATGAGATGGCACACGGGTTTAAGGGACTATGGACGATATTATTAAGGCAGACCTTTCTGAACTTTTGGGGGACTGACTTTTTTCTTATTGTTTATTCCCTAATATCAGCTGATTTTGAAGTGCTCCATGATGCCAATGCAGGTAGATGGGGAGCCTTGGGCTCAAGGGCCCTGTATTGTCACCATAACTCACAAGACACACGCATCGATGTTATATTTCTCTGGAGAACAAACAGATGATGACATCTCTAGTACTTCGGATCAAGAGGACATAAAGGAGACTGAGTAGATGGATAAGGAAATGAAAATTTAACATAGACGCCTCTCAAGTAGATACAGGTTCATCCAAAAGTAGAAATTCTCTAGCAGCTATTCAGTCTTAATTTCACTAGTAGGATAATGGGTATACATTTACGTAACTAGCATCCCCCAAACAGCCAACTTCTAGTTATTTACAAATGCCTGTGTTTTCTTCAGCAAAATAACTTGATCATATATTAGGTTTTAAAAAGTTACACAAAAGTGAAATGTTTTTTGTGGCTGTATGTTTTGAGAGTGGAACTCACTCTGAAGTATGCACTGTCTCATTCCTTACTGAACCACACATTTAGTGCACACATTATACTAACAACAAGATGTAGGTGGAAAGATGATTTCTGTCCCAATTTTTGACATGGTGACACTATAGCATTTTACAAATTAACTTGCTTTTTTGAAAGGAAGTACTAATGTCCAACCAGCATGGTTAGTTCTGGGCATCCTCCTGCAGCATGCCTCTTAAGGTTTCCTACAGCCCAGACTGAATGCATCTATGTGGATTGACAGTACTTAAAATTATTAGTATAATTTTTGTTTTAGGAACATGTTCAGACCCCTAAATGTTGTTTGATTGGCCCTATTAATGACCATGTTGAGCTGAAATTTAGGATCTTTTTTATAACCCTATTGTAGCCAAAAGAGAACCAGATAAGTGAATTGGTAAAAAATAAAATTAAGAGCACTTTGGATTAAAAGTTGTAAGTTCCAAGCTGGACAATTCATCAACTTCTCTTTTGATTAAAAGACAATGTCAATTTTTTTTTATGTGTTGCTTAAAGGAAACTTACCAGTCAGATTAATTGCTCAAAAAAAAAATTCAAGTCTGACTGATAAGTTTTAAAAAATTCATTAGTCTTACAGTGTTTTGAAATACGGTATCGTTTTATATCCAAAGTACTTAACAGAATTTCCCCTTGGGGAGGTAAGTGGATAGGAACCTCTGCTAAATGTTTATATCATATTTATTTTAAAATAAGAGAGATATATATTTTTAACTTATTTATTATTTACCTTGTGGTGTGATGCCTGTGTTTAGTATTTACATTGTATAGCTTTATTTAATACGTTAAATTGATCACATAAATTCTGCTAGTCACAATCAGATAGAAGTTTAGCCTGTTGACTAAGTAATTAAAATCCTTATTAAATTCTCCAGACAAGCCGGGTGCAGTGGCTCACGCCTGTAATCCTAGCACTCTGGGAGGCCAAGGCGGGTGGATCGCTAAAGGTCAGGAGTTCGAGACCAGCCTGAGCAAGAGTGAGACCCTGTCTCTACTAAAAATAGAAAGAAATGATCTGGCCAACTAAAAATATATATACAAAAAATTAGCTGGGCATGGTGGCGCATGCCTGTAGTCCCAGCTACTCGGGAGGCTGAGGCAGGAGGATTGCTTAAGCCCAGGAGTTTGAGGTTGCTGTGAGCTAGGCTGATGCCACGGCACTCTCTCTCTAGCCCGGGCAACAAAGCGTGTCTCAAAAAAAAAAAAAAAATTTCTCCAGACAGATATATCATCCAGATATTCTCTTTCTCCAGAGATAGTCTCCAGTGTTTTAAAAAAGGAGGAGGGCATGAAAAGCACTGGGCAACTACTTTTGGATAACTGAAAGCTTTGTTTCATGGTTTTATTTGTCCTTCACTTACCAAAAACTCATTGAAAGACTAGTTTCACAGTTACCCATTAGAGGGCACCCTGCTACTGCTGTTGGCAGGCCACCCGCCAACGTCCCATAGTAAGGCAGACTCAGTGGGCATCCAGCCTGGTGTTTTTCTGACAGATGATCCATAAGTGGGCCTGGTGGTCTTTCATGACATTAATCTCTGAAAGCTTAGAATTGCATCCCCGGAAACACCATTAGCTCCCTTTAAGGATCTGTTATGAATCTCTCATCCACAAATTGCCATAAACTTCAATTTGCATCACCTCAGGCCCAGGCCATGTTTCCAAGGAACAACTTAGTAATGTATACAGTAATCAGTACATTATATAAAATATGGGGGGTTTTTGCTAAATTAACCTCTTCCAGATCTCCACGGGTGATCCTAAATTCTAGTATTGAAAAATGTGAGATCTGTTTTTAGTTTATTTATACACCTTTCACAGTAACCGTGGCAGTGGTAGGAGAGTTTTGTAGGTTTTCCTTTTTGGGCTGATCATGTTCTCAGTATAATTAAGTTTATCCTTTAATTCATGATCCGAATTGTAGTAGAAGCAAAGCAAATAGTTAATATGAGATACAGGAATTAAAATAATCAAAATAACTACTTAGTTTTTTCATTGCTAAAACTAGCCTAACCATAATGTTGCATTGTATTTACAGCAGATTTTATACACAGTGCCCCCATTTATTTAAACAAATTGATTTTTCAATTATAATCCAGTGAGGTTTTGTCCCTACTGACCCTTCATGTTTCCTGCTGCTTTATTCACTCGTTCAGACTTAATTTTTATTTAGGGAAGTTATTTCAGAATACCATATCATAAAACTTATTATCTTATTTTATCAAAATTCACTTTTTTAGGCACATGTACCCAGCATTTCAAATAAATGTATAGGCATGTGCCTTGCTTAAATATAATTTGTAGGACTTAATGTTTGCAAGTTATATATTAGGGTGGTAATTGTTAATTTACCAGGGATTCTACACTTTACGAAACAATTTGCCATAAGATTTTCCTGTACCATTTAAAATTGTCTTGATATTAAAAAATGAACTTCTACATTCTCAGGAAGAAATATATGAAGTAAATCATATCTCCATATCTGTTTTCAGATTTTCTCATCTTTTACTGTCCTAATACATTCCTAACTCCTTATAAACTTAGTGGCTTAAATACTGAATACCTTGGCAGCTTTTATAGATCCCATAGGCAGATGATAATTTTCAGTGCTTTGTTACACTTAATAGAAATCAAACTGACTTGTGTTTTAAAATACAGGTTGTCTAATTAGTAAGATTAGATGATTTATACATGTTTTAGGTTTTCTGCAACAATTAGCTGGTGAACCCCTAATGTAGGTAATGTTTATAAAAATTTTATAGTCAAAATTATTTATTTTTATTTTTTTAGGGTATGTCAGAGATGTGTAGTATTTGCTTTTTGGGATACATTTGCCTAGTTATAAAATATACTGTGATTCAGAAATTGTGAAGTCCTTTTTGCGCTATAAAAATGAATACTACCAGCATGTCAAAAGAAAACTAATTTGCATTTGTAATATAAAGTAAAATTGTATTTAATGTACATTATTGAATTTTAAATTTGCACTAACTCAAGAACTTTAAAGGTTATATTAATTTAAAGATTAATATGAACCTGAATACATAATTTGTTTGGCCAAAGGGGTCAATAGAATGGGTGATAGTTTTGTGTGGTTTTCCTTCAAAATGATAATATTGAAGCAAGAACCAGCACTTTATACTCAGAAATGTTTTTTTTAATTCTACCCAGTTTAGGGACAGTGGAATGTAAGTAGATTTATAAAAAATATCTACAAATTTAAAAAGCAAAAATATTGTTACTAGTCTATCCTAATCTGAATGAAGGCACATTCTCAGCAACAAGACAGAAAAGGTAGTTTTGGTTTTACTTTTAAAAAGTATTCATGTCTTTCCTCAAATTTTCCCTTTGAGGCCTGGCTCCTGTTTCTCAAATATCTGCTGCATCCGAATCACTTGGGCAGGTGTTGATACTATCGATTCCTGAGCCCAGCCCTTGGCTTAATGAATCAGTGTCTCTGGAGACAGGACATAAAAATCTCTGTTTTTGTTAACAAGCACCTCAGACGATTCTGATGCATACTGAAATTTGCAAGCTGCTAATCTATACCTTGTGTTCACCCAGGGCTTTTGCCAGATGGATACCATGCAGAAAAATTAAATTAATTGGATGTTCTTAAAATTGTTTTTCCTTCACTAACTGCCCACTTCCCCTAAAATCATTCTTCTAAAAGATGGAAAAACTTGTTCGTATCCTAACTAAATTGATGTATTTGTCTGAACTATTACATAAAAATTGATACGATTTGTACATCGAATCATAGTGTTTAGACTGTGATCCAGGAAGTCCTGGAGAACAAGGAGCCGCTGCAGGAGCTGGTGCACTGGGCCCCCAGGGGCAGCGAGCAGGGGAGGCTCCTGCCTCCTCACAGTCGGGGCAGCCCCGCTTCTCTGTACTGGGTGCTGCCTGAGACCTCAGTAGATAGAATTCTATTTTTTTTAAAAAAGGATTTGGAAGCTACTACTATAACGGACTCTGTCACCTGGTTAATTTTCTACTGATTTTTACATATTCAGAAACCTCATTTTTTTGATGGAAAAAATATTTTAGTGGTCTTAGTTGCTGCTTTGAATGTGGCCACTTGGCTGTTTCACAGTTCTTAAGGGCATTTTATTGAATAGTAAAGCACTGAACTTGTGTTTCTAATATTAGTATACAAATAAACTGTTTAATTTTAGATATGTAAATACACATACACACATGTGTATATATACATTTACCCCCATGGCCCTGATTGTATAGTCAATGCATGAGGCTTGGAGGTTCCAAAAAGGTACATTCCAAGGTTTAGAATAAGAATAGAAAAATGTCACCCTTTAATACAGATGTTTGCAAAGCTTAAATGATCACGCTTAGCCATCTGCAAGAATGTCTGCAGAAAGTAAGCCACCTGGAAACTACAAATGTAAGTGTGTGGCTGACAGTAGACCAAGGACACTTCCTCAGTCTCCCTAAGGATGCCTTGGGCTACCTCACCATTGAAGGAAGACAGCAACGCAGAAGGCACTAAGCAGGAGAAAAACTATAATCTAGGAAGTTTCCATCACATGATACTTTCAGGTGACTAACGTGACTTGAAAGGGAAGAGCGAGAAAGTCAGGCTGTTTTCCTTGCTCCGCTAGCATTGTCCAGGCAAGAGGGCATCCTGCTCGAATGAGTAGATTTGGCATCTGAGAAAAATCCTAGAGTAAGGCGGGGTACTTGGTGTAGTTGGATGATGATGGCTCGTGGGAACATTTGTTCTCATTACTGCAGTTCTGGACTCTGCCAGCAGTCTTTCGAATTTGATCTGCTTTAATGAACTGTACAGATGAATTAGCGCTCTGATTTGTAATTCTGTTTATCAAGTTTAGAGCTTAGCTGGAGTCCTCACCCCGGTCACTCGTACAGGTGAACTGGCTGCATCGGGTCTGTGAACCCACAGTGCTGGGGACACATGTGACAACGCCACTTGAGCAGCCAGCTGGCCTCTTGCATTCTCTTCCCCGTCTGACCACAGGACTGTGTACCTCCTGCGTAATTACCCTGTGTTAATTGCTTTTGTTGTCACGGGTCTGTGTTGTTGTGGTCAGTGCCTACAGATAGAAATGAGAATTAAAGCATTTGATATGTTGAAGATGTTTGCTTGTTTTTTAATAAAATTGAAGGCACAGCACTTGCTAAGTATGATACTGTGTTGTTTTTTTTTGACACAACAATGAGATAAAATAAGCAGCTTTGAGTTAATTTCCAAGAAAACGGTCCTTGGTCTACAGCAGGGGAAACATACTGTGTGGCAAGTTCCAAATCAGATACTTGCAGATAGAAAGAAGAGTATGAAATTTATATTGCATGGCTTTTGTAGCCTCGGGGTATAAAGTGTGCACATGCAATGGATAAACATACATCCCCTGCTTATAGACTGGCTCCTGGCAGAGTAGAACAGTAACTGGAATGAATCAAATGAGATGAATTCACCTTATTTTCATTCAGTAGAGTGTGGAAGAGTATAGAATTTACTTGACCTATCTAGGTTGGGAACAGCCTCCGCCACTGTTTTAACATTGGGCAAGTTACTCTTTCTGCCTGAGTCTTAATTTTCTTTCTCTATAAAAGAATGTCCGAATTAATGCCCACCCCGGGGTTGCAACCGCAAATGCTTACAGGAGGTAGGCAGGGGATAAAGGTAGGTATGATGGAGACTGGTAAACTAGATGCTGCAAGAAAGCAGGCCCAGTGTAAATTGATTTTTCTAGAAAAAACTTTAGACTTCTTGTATGAAATATAATTTTTAAATGGTTGGCAATAGTTAATTGATTACCTGTAGCCTACCATAGGGTTGGTTATATGATGATTATAGTGGGGGATGAATGCATCTTAATATGACTTGCAGAATAATAAGTATGTGTTTCCTTCCATTCAAATTTTCATAAAGCTTTGTGGTTTATCAGCTATGATCTAAGTTTCGCATAACATTTTGTGGCATGCAACTTTTTATTCATTTCATTAGGTATTAGAGGAGGAGTCTGTGGTCTCACTTTATTCTGTCATCTTTACCCAGAAGTCCATTTTTACCAAAAATTTTTGTAATAAAAATTCATTTGATCCCTTGCCTACTTTTTTTAAAACAGACAATACCAAGCATAAATGCACTTTTTCTTGGTCAATAATTTTAGACGTGAATTATACCTGGCTGTGATAGCTGCTGAAGTTCACAAGGAAGGCTCTCTTTGGACTTCTTAAACGTCTTCAGCACACATTGGACATGTGGCATTGTGCTAGATGCTTTAACTTTTTATCGTGTTAGAACCTGTAGTTCTGTGAAGTAGGCATTAGCAACTCCATTTTACACGGTGGTAACTCCAAGCTACAGGTTGATCCCAGGCCATCCTCCCCACTGCCCTTTCATCATCAACACAACCACCACCAACACTATAAAAAAACTTAAATATTGGCAGATGTCTCATTGTGCTGAGCATTAGGAACAGAACGCTAGGGTTTAAGATAAGAGCCCTCAAAAGGACTCCCCATTGTCAAAGAAATGTATTCCAAGGCAAATTATTCATGGAAGGAATTTGGAGATTTTGATGAGCCAACAGTGTTACACATTGACTGTTGTAGAAGAAAAAAGTCTGAAGCACAATAAAATTTTAGAGTTTGAGTAAGGAGCAATTCATGAATCGGTAAACACCAAACCAAAAGAGGTTTGGTATTCCGATGACAAAATGTCAGAGGCAATATTTATAGGGTGGATACTGAGGCAAAGTTAAATTGTTTTGCTGCAGTTACAAAGTTGCCTTTTTTGGTTTACCTTGTTGGGCAGTCCCTAGCCACAGAATCATATGTTCGTTGGCTGTTTGTGATTGGCTGGGGTTAGGTTTTGTTTCTGTCTAACATAAGCATTTACCAAAAATGACCCCAGTTAAGTTTCGTTTGTAGTTTCAGCGAGGTTAAGGCTATTCTTAAGGGTTAGCTGGCTTTGTTCATTCAGGAGTTTTTCAGACCATGTCTCCATCTTAATTTTGCTTTAACAATTACCCCATTTTGGTCATCCTCTCAACAAGCTGAGAGTAACCAAATGGCGTGGCATTATTCTTAGTTACCACTTGACATAGACGTTGGGACGAAGAGCCAGATGTTATCATCAATAGGTACAGTAGGGATCAGAGTCTCTGTCAGCGATCACATAGTGTTGGTTTCCTGGAGTTGTCTGATCCTACGGCAACCACGTGACATGATAGTGACTGCTGGAAAGCATTTAAAACCTTCGAGAGAATACAATGCACCAGAGGGGTAAACGCAATAACTATAACGAAGATGATAGCCAATTGGAAAACTCCCCTGAGCTTAAGATTCCCAGGAACCAAGATTTAACCAACTGTATAAATCAAGGGAGGTGGTGCCTATCAATGAAAAATTCATATTTGTTCTTTAAGGTCTTTAAAATGTGGGGCAACAATACCTTCTTTACCAACATAAAAACAACACTTCTCAGCCGGCAGCAGTGGCTCACACCTGTAATCGTACTTTGGGAGGCCAAGGTGGGAGAATCACTAGAGGTCAGGAGTTGGGGACCAGCCTGAGCAACACAGCAAGACCCCATCTCTACAAAAAATTTAAAAATCAGCCAATGTAGTGGCACACGCCTATAGTCTTAATTACTTGGGAGGCTGAGGCAGGAGGATCGCCTGAGCCCAGGAGTTCAAGGCTGCAGTGAGCTATGATCATGCCACTGCACTCTAGCTTGGGGGACACAGTGATACCCTGTCTCTGAAGAAAGACCCTGTTATTTCCAGATAAGTAAGGCATGATATAAACAGGAACATATAAAAGCCACATGGTCTAGAGTTTGGAGTTAAATGACATAACATACTAGCAGAGCATGTGATCGTCTATAAAACAATTTCATATAAAGCATTTTATCCCTCATAAAAACCCAATTGAGTAGGCAAAGTGGATATAATTTTTCCAAATGAGTGTTTCCCAAATGAGTAGTTGTGATTCAGAAAGGCTAATGACATGCCAGTGTTGCACAGAGCTAAGACACCAATCCAGTCTTTTGACACCAGAATCTAGTGGAGTGTGTTATTCCTTTCCCTGCCCCCCCCAACCCCCCACTAAATTATGCCATCTTCTCTTGAGGTCAGGGGTTCTTAGCCTTTGTTGTATCGCAGGCAGACCTCCATAAGAAGTTAGCTGCAGACACCTCCCCACACACACGCAGCTATGCATATTCAGCAGAATTCTGCAGCCCACTTCAGGGGCCTCCTAGCCTCTGGGTAAGAACCTCTGAACCAAGGACACCAGCCCTCGCTGGGTTATCTCGGACATACTTAGTTTAAACTGGAAGTGAGCCAGGTTATCTTATCCTCTGCTGTCTCCAAGCATTTTCTGTTGTGACTTATCTGCAAGGCCACGGAGGACTCAGTGACACACAGATTCAGAAGAGCTGGTGCTAGAAGAACACTTCAGAGAGAAAGAAGGTGGCACCTAGGCTGTGTCCCCAAGGAGATGCCATTCTCGCATATTAAAGGACATCGTGTTGGACAAGCTGGCAGGAAGAAAAGGTTGATGTAGAAGATTAACGGAAGATGAATTTGGAGAAATAGCAAATGACCAAGTTGTAGAGTCCTGACTAAGAAGCTAAAGCATGTTGAGCTGGAGTCTGTGAACTTCAAGGTGCCATGTACAAAACTGCATTTTAAGACGATGACTCTGGGAGCAGTGTGGAGAAGGGTTGCAAAGGGGAGAATTGGGAACAGGACGGCTATTTGAAAGAAAGAAATAGAGGCAGAAATGAGAACATTTACGGAGGAAGAATCGACAGGTTGAGATGTAGGGCACCTAGAGGAAAGGGTTAAGGGCCTCTCAAGACCTTGAGCCTTGGAGGAATGAAGGTGTTCGACTTGTAATGTGCACACTCTGTGTGGATGATAGGAACGGGCGCAGGGCGTCAAGCTCACACAGGCAAGGCCGAAGCCAAGGCCTGACTGAGTCAGCCAGTCAAGTTACGAGGAGCCATGTTTAGGCTTAGGCAGTTTGTTGCTTGCACAGACCACAAAAAGAATAAGCCAAAAGGGGCCAGCTGCCTGGGATTTTTGTCTCATACACCAAAGAGTGTACAGCACCAAAACAAAGGGCAAGGTGACTGCAGTGTGACCGTGGGACACCCCGTTGCTGAGGAGCTAATAATCCTGGAAGCTCTTTTCTGAGGGGACAGGGCAGAAAGTCCCCTGCCTCACCAGAACCCCAGAGATGAGAAAGTGTCTCCTGATGGCTTCCCAGGGGGAGATAAGGAAGCGAGCGGAAGATGGCCTCGTGGCGGCCCCTTACAGCCCTCCCAACCCCCCACGTCCAGGAAGGACGCAAGGCGTTCTGCCAAGACCCAGATAAGCCACCGTCCAAGTCTCTGCCTGAGCGGTTACAGGCAAGGTCACCATGACGCTATGGCAGAGCTGTTCCCCCACACAGAGAGCTGGCTTTGGGGCACAAAAGATAAGCTTGGTTTTAGATCGCTGGACTGTAAAGTTACACTGGGACATTCATGTAGGATTGAGCGGGGCTGGTCAGAACTAAAAGTGTAGGTGTGTGTGTTATTTCAGAGGCGGTGGAGTGATTGTTTGAGTGCCAGCGCCGTAGTCGGTCCTGGGTTCTCTTCCTTACTAGGTATGTGTTGTGGATACGCATGACTGGGTGACAAATTACCTGAAAACATTTCTTTTGCTCCTGAACCTGCACTCTGAGCAGGGTGGTTTTTTCTTTTTTTTTTTTTTTGGAGACAAAGTCTCACTCCGTTGCCCAGGCTAGAGTGCCGTGGCGTCAGCCTAGCTCACAGCAACCTCAAACTCCTGGGCTCAAGTGATCCTCCTGCCTCAGCTTCCCAAGTAATGTGCCACCATGCCCGGCTAACTTTTTCTATATATAGTTTTAGTTGTCCAGTTAATTTCTTTCTTTTTTTTAGTAGAGACAGAGTCTCGCTCTTGCTCAGGCTTGTCTTGAACTCCTGACTCAAGCGATCCTCCCACCTCAGCCTCCCAGAGTGCTGGGATTACAGGCATGAGCCACCTCGCCCGGCCTGGGCAGGGCATTTTTCAGATGAGTCTAGGTCCCTCCCAGTGTCAGCTGGGGCAGCTCAAAGGCTGGAGGCTGGAACCGATGGAGAGCTCCCTCGTCCACGTGTTGGGCAGCTGATGCCGGCGGTTCCCCGGGCCCCTGGCTGGCTGGGCTCGGGCACAACACCTGCAAACGGCCTCTGCGTGTGGCCACTTAGCTTTCTCACAGCGTGGTGTCTGAGGTTTAAGGAACGTGATTGGAGAGGGAGAGTGGGACAGAAACACAATCTTGGCCAGGCGCGGTGGCTCACGCCTGTAACCCTAGCACTGTGGGAGGCCGATGTGGGAGGATCACTCGAAGTCAGGAGTTCGAGACCAGCCTGAGCAAGAGCGAGACCCCGTCTCTACTAAAAATAGAAAGAAATTAACCGGCCAACTAAAAAAATATATATAGAAAAAAATTAGCTGGGCATGGTGGCACGTGCCTGTAGTCCCAGCTACTCGGGAGGCTGAGGCAGTAGGATCGCTTAAGCCCAGGAGTTTGAGGTTGCTGTGAGCTAGGCTGACGCCACGACACTCTAGCTGGGGCAACAGAGTGAGACTCTGTCTCAAAAAAAAAAAAAGAAAAGAAACACAATCTCCTTTTGTGACCTAGCCTCAGAAGTCACACAGTGTCACTTTTACCATATTCTGTTCACTAGGGCAGTGACAAAGCTCTGTCCGGTTCCACCAGGGGTGCAAGCAGACTCTGCCTCTTACTGGGGGTGCGGCAAGGCTCTGGAAGTGCAGGTGGGACTGGAAGCGGTACAGCCGTTTTTGGAAAACACAGTCTGTGACAATGTTAACATTATCTCCCTCCCTTTGTTTTTATTGCAGTAAAATACATACAACATAAAATTTGCCATTTTAACTAGAAGGGTACAGTCCAGTAGCATCAAGCCCATTCACTGTGTCATGTGACCATCGCCACCACCCATTTCCAGAAGCTTTTCAACATCCCAGGCAATAACTCCATGTTCCTACCTCCTTCCGGCCCCCAGTAACCACCGTTGTGCTTTCTGTCTCTACAGATTTGCCTGTTCTAGATTCCTCCTACAGTAGAATCACATAATATCTGTCCTTTCGTGTCTGGCTTATTTCACTTAGTGTAACGTTTTCAAGGTTCTAACATGATCTCTTGAGCCTGCTTCCTCATCTGTAAAACGGGGTCCTAGAACCTACCCACGGGGTTGTGTGGAGGATGTAAGAAGTTAATACACGGCCGGGCGTGGTGGCTCACGCCTGTAATCCTAGCACTCTGGGAGGCCGAGGTGGGCGGATCGTTTGAGCTCAGGAGTTCGAGACCAGCCTGAGCAAGAGCAAGACCCCATCTCTACTAAAAATAGAAAGAAATTATATGGACAGCTAAAAATATATATAGAAAAAAATTAGCCGGGCATGGTGGTGCATACCTGTAGTCCCAGCTACTCGGGAGGCTGAGACAGGAGGATTGCTTGAGCTCAGGAGTTTGAGGTTGCTGTGAGCTAGGCTAACGCCACGGCACTCGCTCTAGCCTGGGCAACAGAGTGAGACTCTGTCCCAAAAAAAAAAAAAAAAAGAAGTTAATACACGTTATACACGGTCTGCAAATTCCTCGACACTCCTTCCATCAAAAAGTGGAGTCTCGTTCCCCTCTGCTTGAAGGTGGGCTGGTCTTAGCGACCAGAAGTGGCCCGGGAGGCTCCAGAGGCTCCACGGTAAGAGATGATGTGGCTTCCACCCGTACCGTCGGGGCACTTGCCCTTGGAGCCCAGGCCTTTCTCCATCTCACCCAGAGAAAATCCACCTGCTGGGAAGAGAGCAGGCAGCCGTGTGGAAGGGCCACAGCTGCCTGCACGGCCAGACGTGCGAGTGAGCAAGCCTGAAGACGATTCCAGACCCCAGCCTTCTAGCCACAGCTGAGGCCAGGCGGAGCACAGGTGAGCTCTCCCTGCCAAACCCCATTACAGATTGCTGATTCGGGAGCAAAATCAGTGTATTCCTCCCCAAGTTGGTGGTGGTTGTTACACAGCAGTAGATAACCACAACACATGCACAGCAGTCGGCTGCTGATCGATCCCGTCCTCCTTCCTTGCCGCAGACCCCCAGCTTTGTCCAAATGACGGCCAAGTACTCGGGGAAGGTGACCCCACCCCAACTCAGAGGTAACCAGCGTGGTAATCCCGTTCTCTTTGCAGTTGGAGGTGCACGTGTGAGCCAGTTCTAGCCAGTGAGAAGCGAGGGGCAGATCTGCAGGCCCCTTGGCCCTTAAAGAGCGATGCAGAGAAACAGAGTCAATGTCATGACTGCGGATGACGCCTGCAGCAAACCTGAGGACAGAGCCAGCAGGCAGAGAAAGGCAGTGTGGGAAGAAGGAAAGAACGCCTTGGTGACAGTGTTGAGGCACTGCCCCACCAACCCTGAGCCACCCCACCTTGGGACTCCTGGTCATGTTGAGATGATAATTTTCCTTATGTTTTAAAGTTGGGTTTTCTGCTCATTGCTACCCAGAGCAGCAGCATCCTAACTGCTACGTTTGTGTAAAGTCCTGGTGCATCACCAGGAACACAGGAAGTGGAAATAAATGTCAGCTGGGCCGGGCGCGGTGGCTCATGCCTGTAATCCTAGCACTCTGGGAGCTGAGGCAGGAGGATTGCTCAAGGTCAGGAGTTCGAGACCAGCCTGAGCAAGAGCGAGAACCCCCCCCCCCCCCGTCTCTACTAAAAATAGAAACAAATTATTTGGACAACTAAAAATATATATAGAAAAAAATTAGCCAGGCATTGTGGCAAATGCCTGTAGTCCCAGCTACTCGGGAGGCTGAGGCAGGAGGATCACTTGAGCCCAGGAGTTTGAGGTTGCTGTGAGCTGGGCTGATGTCATGGCACTCTAGCCTGGGCAACAGAGTGAGACTCTGTCTCAAAAAAAAAAAAAAGTCAGCTGGGACGATGATGCAAGTGGGTGGATTCTCGGAGGGCAGAATGCAGAGATGACAACAGCAGAGACCCTGGACCTCAGAGAAGAAACATTCCCCTTTAGAGGAGAGTGGATAGCTGGAGTCGACAGAGGATGAAACGGCAAAAAAACAGGAAAGGGAAGCAGAAGTGAAGTTTGACGCAAGCAGAGGAGATGAGAATATCAACTTGCAAGGAGCAGCAGTTCCTCCGTGTAGAATGCTGCCCAGGGGCCTCTTTCCCCTCCCATCAGTGGGGACCTCAAAGGGAGCCAGATTTGACACACAAAAGCCCACCTTTGTGGATTAGCTGGTGTCTCCTAAGATGTTTTGCTAGATCAGTGATTCTCAAAATGCAGTTCCCACAGTGCGCCCGGCTGCTGGTGTTTGGAGGCCCCCGTAGTGTGGTTTTGGAGGTGAGGCAAGGAAGGCCGCACTTCCCTTAAGCCTCCTCTCAATTCTCACTAGAAAGTGCTACCGAAAGTTCAGCTTGGCACTTGTCCCCAAGGCTGCTTCAGAAGAACGAGGACCAGTGGGAGGCTGAGGCAGGAGGATACATTGAGCCTAGGAGTTTGAGGCCAGCTTGGGTAACATAGATACATCTCATCTCTAAAAAAAAAAAAAAAAAAAACAAAAGAGAGAGAAAGAAAAAGAAAAGAAAGAAAAAGAGAAATATATGCCAGCAATGTAATCTTAAAAAAAATGCCCAGACCAGTGGCATCAGCCACTCCTGAGAACTTGCTAGAAATGTGACTAGTCAAGCCCCACCCCATTGAATCAGAAACTCCGCAGGTGGAGCTAAGAATCTATTTTAAACCCTCCAGGTGATTCCAATGTCACTAACGTCTGAGAATCATCTAGACTACATACCTAGCAGCAGGGCATTTTCTCCCAAGGATGTTGTGTCTTACGAATCTCTCTGGGTGTGGCAGGCGGAGCCAGGGGAAGGAGAGAACTAAACCCCCTGGAAAATCAATGCCTCGCGTGGGCAGTGAGGCCTCCCCAGAGCGGGGAGGAGTTCCTCCGTGCACGATTGAAGGAAGGGCTCTCTCCCGGCAGTGAAACCAGGGGGCAGATCCAGGACAGAAAAGCCCTACAGAGATCTCAAGCACTTCCTTAGGGAACTCTCTGAAGGATCTACCTCTTTTTCTCTCTTTTTTCTTTAGGACTCTGGGAACAATCATATTTAGCATCGGGTTTTAAATTCCACTTTTTTTGCTCCGCTATAAGTTCCTCTGGCTGACCCCAAACCTACAGCACATCTGTTATGCACACTGGACTAGAGTTCGCGATGCTCATCCACACATCCGACCCCCAGCTCTTGTGTGTCTCCTGTGTCCCCACATCCGACCCACAGCTCTTGTGTGTCTCCTGTGTCCCCACATCCGACCCACAGCTCTTGTGTGTCTCCTGTGTCCCCGGCCTTGCTCTGAGTACTTAGGAAACAGCAGCCAACAAAAGGGAGGAAACTCCTGCCCTTGTGGAGCTCACTTTTGTGACAGAGTAGTCACCCTCCTCCCGTTGATATGCAAGGGTAATGTTCACAGTGGGGAATATGTAACAGAAGGAATGGCCTCAGGGTGAAAAAAAAAAAAAACAGCAAAAATCTTTTCTGTCTCTTTAAAACATCCCCCCCCTTTATTGGGAACCGAAACCTACATCAGGCCAGTGGCCGGGAGGGGCAGGGTAATGTCTTTCGTTCTTTGTGCTCCAGGAGATGGCTCAGCCCCACCTGGCTGGGCAGGTGGAGGTCCTGGAGGACCCGGTGGGCCTCCCAGGTGGGCAGAGGTCACGAGATTGTCTTCCCCAGAGGTGAGACGGAGTACAACTGAACAGCAACTGAACAGCAATTGCCTGAAACTAACTGGCTTTACAAGCTGTGTATTTCTGCTTCTTAGCAGGACAACGGCATTGTAGACAGTAATCTCCATCCTCCTCATTTGCCGGCAAATTAATAAACTCTCTCCTTCTCCTCAAATCACTTGTCCTTTTTCTGAAGCGGCCTCGGGGACAAGTGCCAAGCTGAACTTTCCGTAGCACTTTCTAGTGAGAATTGAGAGAGGAGGCTTAAGGGAAGTGCGGCCTTCCTTGCCTCACCTCCAAAACCACACGACGGGGGCCTCCAAATGCCAGCAGCCGGGCGCACTGTGGTCCCGGGGCCCCCCTCTCTCCCAGGGCTTCGCTTGGCCTAACCTTCTCCCCTACTTCATTCTGGACACTGAGTGAGTGTCACCCCATCAGAGGGGCCTTCCCTGAACACCTCCGCTAGACCAGCACACACTCATGCTGTGGCTTTATTTTCTTTATAGCCTTCCCCTGCCCCCACTCGCCACCCCCACCCCGACTAATACTTATCCGTGTATTGTCTGAGCCTCTACCAGAATGTAGGAGCCCCGGAGGCAGGGATTCGGGTTGTTTTCTCACTGCTGTATCCCCAGCATGGGAACAACACCTGGCACCTAGTAGGTACCCAACAAGTGTTTACTGAATGAACAGGTCACCCCTCCACTAAGGTCAGTGTGGCGACCGTACATTGTATGGAGGGGGTCAGTGGGACAGGGCAGGGGACCACAGAGACACACCTGGGGGTTAGGAGGAAAGAAGAGTTACCCCAAAGAACAGCCGTCCTAAATAGATCAGCAGCAGACAGCGGCGCATGAGCAGGTTCTGCGAGTTTGTGGGGTTTTCATGGAATATTGTTGCCTCGCTAAGGAAGGTGGAGCATAGTTAGCAGCACAGGGTTAGGAGCTGTCTGATGGAGAGGGAGAGATTGAAGATACAAGAAACAGACAACTGTGGAATAGAATTTCAGCGCCTACTTTTAGCTTCTACCTTGCCGAACGTAAGACAGGGAGTTATCACTTCTAGTAGTCTCTCCTTTCGCCCGTAGTAGAGACCACTGATTCCTAAAAGTAGACAGCAGTGCCTAGTCCTACTGAACTTAGTTTCTGGTTATTGGCTACCTTCCAGATGGGTGCCAAAGGAAAAATCATTGTGTGTCATTGTTAGGATATGTTTTGTTTTGTTTTAAGACAGAGTCTCACTCTGACACCCTGGGTAGAGTGCAGTGGTGTCATTATAGCTCACTGCAATCTCAAACTCCTGGGCTCCAGGGATCCTCTTGCCTCAGCCTTCTGAGTAGCTGGGACTACAGGCACACACCACCACGCCTGGCTAATTTTTCTATTTTATGTAGAGACGGGTCTCGCTCTTGCTCAGGCTAGTCTGGAACTCCTGGCCTCAAGAGATCCTCCTGCCTCGGCCTCCCAGAGTGCTAGGGTTACACAGGCATGAGCCACCGCACCCGGCCTAGAATATATTTTAAAGAAATCTGACCGGAAGCATATTAAACAGTTAGACACAAACAGTAGAGTCTCATTATGAGTCATTAGGAATAGGCGAGTAAAAGCAAAACAGAAACTGCCCTGCCTAACAGGCGGGGCTCCTGTTCATAGAACAAACAGCTGCTCATAGACTAGCACAAAACTGAGCAGCAACTACATCAGGGAAATACATGTAGAAAGTTTTTTGTTTATATCTCATAGAATTTTTTTTAAGATTACATTGCTGGCATGTATTTCATTTTTCTTTTCTTTTTTTTTTTTTTTTTTTAGAAATGAGATGTTAATATGTTACCCAAGCTGTCCTTAAACTCCTGGGCTCAAGGGATCCTCCTGCCTCAGCCTCTCAAGTAGCTGGGACTACAGGTGCACACCATGGAGTCCAGCTTTGTTGGCATATACTTCTGACTAATGATAGTTGGCACTTACTATATCATTAGTAAATTTAGATTGTATTTTTAAATATAACTATCCAAAAACGCAATGCAGCACAAATTGCTTTCAGCCTTGTACTGTATAGAGGTGACAGTACTTTAATAGTCATTTCTTACAGATAAGCAGTGAGTGCTTTATAAAGTAGGAATAACAAGTTTCTGAGTTGTTGTTGTTGTTGTTTTTTTAAAAGGAAGTCATTTCTGTTAAGGAAGCATTGATTTGGTTTGGCATTCTAAGAATTTAGTTTCTGTGCTCCAAACACATGACACTGACAACTTTTTGTGTCATTTCAAGGGTTGTTACATCTGGTGGTCCCAGTAGCATCAAAGGGTGATTAATAACCCAATTTTACTAATGCATAAATGGATATTGGTATTGAAGGTCAAATTTTCTTGTCTGTGAATCTTTTATGTAGAAAAAGATGAATATAAAATTACAGGGTTTTTTTCATATGAACATTCCCCTATCCTCAAGAGTAAGACAATAAGGCCAGGCGCCATAGCTCACACCCATAATCTCAGCACTTTCGGAGGCTGAGATAGGAGTACTGCTTGAGCACAGGAGTTCAAGAGCAGCCTGGGCAACATAGCAAGACCCTGTCTCTAACAGAAAATTTTTTTTTCTTTTTGAAACAGAGTCTCGCTCTGTTGCCCAGGCTAGAGTGCCATGGCATCAGCCTAGCTCACAGCAACCTCAAACTCCTGGGTTCAAGCGATCCTACTGCCTCAGCCTCCCAGTAGCTGGGACTACAGGCATGCGCCACCATGCCCGGCTAATTTTTTCTATGTATTTTTAGCTGTCCAGATAATTTCTTTCTATTTTTTAGTAGAGAAGAGGGCTCACTCTTGCTCAGGCTGGTCTCGAACTCCTGAGATCAAACGATCCTCCCGCCTCGGCCTCCCAGAATGCTAGGATTACAGGCGTGAGCCACTGCACCCGGCCAAAAGATTTTAAAAATTAGCTAGACGTAGTGGCCCATGCCTGCAGTCCCAGGTACTCGGGAGGCTGAAACAGGATTCCTTGAGCCCAGGCATTTAAGGTTACAGTTAGCTATGATTGTGCCACTGCACTCCGGCCTGGGTGACAGAACAAGATCCCAACTCTTTTTTTTTTTTTTTGAGACAGAGTCTTGGTCTGTCGCCCTGGGTAGAGTGCAGTGGCATCATCATAACTCACTGCAACCTCAAATTTGTGGGTTCAAGTGATCCTTTTGTCTCAGCTTCCTGAGTAGCTGGGACTACAGGTGCCACCACCACACCTGTCTGATTTTTTTCTATTTTTGGTAGAGATGGGGTCTCCCTCCTCCTCAGGCTGGTCTTGAACTCCTGAGCTGAAGCCATCCTACCTTAGCCTCCGAGAGTGCTAGGATTACAGGTGTGAGCCAATGTGCCCGGCCCAAAGATCTCAACTCTTAAAAATAAAATAAAATTGTAGGACAATAGTAAATTCACAGAAGAGCACTAGTAAATTAGCACAGGTGCTGGCCAACCTGAAACCAAGACATAAATAAATAACTGTTCAAGGAGAAGAAGACTGAGGGAGTTAGGGCAAATTTTATTTTTTCAAAGATGGTCACAGCATGACTTCCCATGCTACATTAACTTACCAAATAGCCCAACAGCACTCAAATTGTGTTCACACAGAACACTGAGCTGACACTGCTTTTTAAGGGAATTAGCCTTGCCGTAGCACTTCCTATATCTCACTGTCTTGAGGCTGCTAGAATGATTATTATCAGAACCATCACTGTCATCTGTTGGGCATTCGCTATGTGAAGTACCTACCGTGTCTTGTTTAGTTGTATCGTGACACTAGGTGTTAGTGTTCTCATTTTACTGGTGAGGGAACAGAGAAGTAGGTAGAGTAACTTACAAGGCGGCAGGTCTGGTGAAGATGGGGTTTCCCTCACACCAGACTGCTTTGTCCCAATATTACAATAGTGGTCTGTTTCCAATTCTCAGAAAAAGAAAATTTAAAATAGCCAATGGAATTTCCTCAAATTGAAGTTTTTCTTTCATCAATTTTTTTCAACCTTTTGCACTTCTAGAGAAAGCAAGTGCCAGCAGATGACAGGGTGAAATAACAAGTAGCAAATAAACATTTGTGGAAAAAGTCAGAGTAGCTAGTTTTGCTTGGTTCACTAGTTTGAATCTGTGTGTGTGCTGCATGTGTGTGTGTGTGTGTGTGCACTCATGTGCTCACACGAGTTGGGTGGGTGACATGGCAGCAGCTCTTGGTTGTCAATATATTGCATGTGCTGATAAACTGTTCTTTGCTTCCATTATGAAATTAAATAGACCTTTTCATGGGGTTGCACAAAGATCATCAAAGATTCGTGTGGCAGAAGCTTTACATGAATCCTGTAAAACTGTGTGCAAAGTTGTGTATGTGTGTGTGTGTGTGTGTGTGTGTGTTGTTCTGGTGAGAGAGGTCTCAGATCTATCCATAGTCAGATTCTTAAAGAGGTCTGTGATTCCAGAAGGATTAAAAACCACTGACCATCTACCATTCGATCTATTGGCCATCTCTCTGTTTATATTTAGAACATTATTTATCTATGCATCTGTCCATTAATCTATTAAGAGACGGATTTCTTTTCAGATGGTAGCATTTGAGATAATCTCTTTCTAATTTTCTGTCTTCCTTTAATTCTTCATAATGACAGAAGGGACGGCATGGCTAGTAAATCATCTAACAAAAAAATCACTGCACACAGTGGTGTGCTGGCCCCCATTGTCTGCTTCTCGTTTGAACACCAGTGGCTTAACTTGTTCTTTTTTAAGAGCTTGTTTTGCAGAACTGAAAAAGTACTGAGCAGACAGAAAAGGACACATAGCCCCCTCCACATCTGCCAAGCCGAATTCCAAGGAGCCAGATAAGACCAGCCTAAGGGAAAACAACTGCCTTCCCTTATCACTTTGCGACACCGCTCTGCTCTTTATAACCCCAACAAAAGCCCAAGCCACTCAGCTTTGGGGCCAGCATTCCTTCTTCCTTTCATGCTGTGCCCTTTCCTCCCTTGGAAAGTAAAATAAACTCCTAGCTTGAAAGCCTGCTTTAATCTTTGAGTCGAGAATTCTTTCTCAGCCTGAGGTATGAGCCCCCTAACAATGACCATACATCATTTTTAGAAAAATAATGAAGTGACTTAAGAAGAGGAAAGGACAGCTGACCTGGGTATCCCGACACTTGTCCAGGCTGTCTTCACACGTCCATGGATGGGAAACTCAACCAGCTCCCTAGGTGGTCTGGTCTGTCTTTGCACACTTCAAAGTACTGAAATGTCCTCCATTTTGAAGGAAATTAGAAATATTTTGCCCTGAAGTATATTTTTTTGATATATTTTGAGATGGCTGCCATAAGTCTCACAGTAACACTGCAAAGCTGTCTCTTTGGGGGTGGTGGGGATTTACACCTGTAAGAGAATCTGCATTAATACAGCCAGGTTTATGCTTACCTGATCTACAAAAAATTAACTGAGAGTCTGACACCTTTAAAGGTCTAAAAAGAAACACCATCTGTTCTCTCTGAGGGCTGCTACCCGTAAGTTTCTTTTACTTAACAAGACTACCTTTGCTGACTAGTCAAATCTCTTTCTCTCTCCCTCCCAAAATCTGTTTTTCTGCTTTCAAGCCACCATTCTTTAAAAACCTCTGTACCTTATTTTGAGGAGCTGAATCTTCATTCTGAGGGTTCCCGTGTATACACGGTAAATAAGTCTGTATCTGTTTCCTCCCAATACTCAATCTGCCTCAAGTCAGTGATTTCTCAGCAACCCTTTATGGGGACAGGGGCCTTTGCTCCCTGCAATATATCGAATTCCTATTTAGGCAACGCACAAATCAATGACGCTCCGGGGCAGAGAAAGAACAGAAGTGAATCTTGGAGTGGGAAACAGGGATGGTCATCTGTGGCTCAACCCCTAGAAGCCATCTGAGAAGGTCACCTGCCTGCTTTGCCATCCCCAATCAGGGGCAAAGTTCAAGGACAGCAAGAGGGCTCAGCACAGCCTGGGGATGCAACGGTCTTGTCTGTGTTTGTGGAACACGCTCAGGCAGCTGGAGGCGGGGAGAATGCAGTGAGGCAGAAAGGAGAAGGGCAGAGGTCACACACATGGGGGAAAGGGAGTAGGTTGGGCCCACCTAGTGTCAGGAGCCCCCTGGGGCAGGAACTCCGAGGGGAATGTGAGTCCAGGAAGGGAATGGTGGCAACACCGACGTGCCTCAGTGGAGAGAAAATGGCTCTTTGACTATAACACTTTATCCCAGTTTCCAAGACAGCTTCAACTGAATTTCTCTCGAAATGCAGGTGCGTGTCCAGGTATGTAGAAAAGGTAGAAGAATCATCACATGGACCATATTTTAGCTTTTGACCTATTTTTATCTCAAAAATTTCATCTGTTTTTCGTGGAACCCTAAAGTACAAACAAAGACTCAGAAAGGCGAAGTGCCTTGACTGAGGACACACAGCTGGATAAGGGCAGCAGGACGCTCCAGCCCTGCCCTGCCCTTCAGGTGAGCCCCCGGGTGGGTGGGCGCTCCCTACAGGGGTCAGAGTCCTTTCTCAAACCCAGAGCTCACAGTGTTGTAGTCCAGGACGACTTTAACCTGATCTGAGAAAACATCACCCCAAGGAATCCATTACAAGGGGCCCAGAGTGCTCTCACATTTAGACCTCTCATGAACTGGTACTATTTATTCACTTGTTTTATCTATCTCTCTACCCATCCACCCATTCATCCATCCACTCATCCATCCATCTGTCCATCCATCTGTCTGTCCATCCATCCTTCCACCCACTCATCCATCCATCTCTCCATCCATCCCTCCTTCCACCCTCGGGTTCAATAATTCACTAAAAAGTCACAAAACTTGGGACAGCACTATACTTATGACTATAGTTTTATTAGAAAGATACAAATCAGGACCAGCCAAATGGAGAGACATAGGGCAAGGTCTGGGAGGGTCTCAAACACAGAGTTTCTGTGCCCTCACCTCTAGGAATTAGGGTGCATTACCCTCCCAGCACACCGATGTGTTCACCTACCAGGAAGCCACACCAAGCTTCCGTGTCCGCAGTTTTTATTGGGGTTTCATTGTGTATTGATTGAGTCAGTGGCCACAGGATTATACTCAATCTCCAGCTTCCTTCTCCATGGGTCGGGCTGACGCAAAGCCCCAGCCCTCTAGTGCCAAGGCTGGTCTTCCTGATGACCAGCCCCCATCCTGAGTCTTCGCACCTCTTGGCATAAACTCAGGTGTGGCCCGAGGGGATCATCGATAACAAAGACGCTCCTATTACTCAGGGAATTTCAAGGCCTGAAAGTCTTTGTCCCCCAGGAACCTGGGACAAAGGCCAGACAACTTCCAATCCATACCTCCTCCAACTCCTATCGCAATTCAAACAGGGGTAAAATTCACAGAACAGGGCCCCTTGCTGGCCTGGGCTGTTTTTTGTTTCATTTTTTAACTTTCTATTATAGAAATTTTCAAACACAGGCAACAGTAGAAATAAGGGGCCCTCACACCTCCATCCCTGTGCGCTGACTATCCATGTGTGGCTTACTCTTTCTCCGCTTCTCTCTGCACCCTACCCTGCCATCATCCGAGGTGAGGCTGGGACAGACATCCTATCAGTCTGGGAATCCTTTATCAACAGCTTGCTGAGGGGGTGCTGTACCCGCGGCAGGTTTAAATGGGAGATAGGTCTGCTGAAGTTTCAACCCCTGGGAGCAGCTGGGGGGGAGGGGGCGCCGGGCAGCCGGGGCTCCCTGGGCAGTAGCCTTCGGCAGGGGGCGCCTTGTCTGTTAACCTCAGCAAGATGAACAAGGAACAAGGAATGTTTTCTACCTGCACAGCGCTAAACATCACTTTACGGCATTCAAAGCTTCTAAGGCACATTAGCCACCCCCGGTCCTGTTCCTGTCGATAGCTGTGATGCTCTCCTTTAAGAATCAACTCTTTAAAAAAAAAAAAAAAAAAAAACTAAAAAAATAACAGCTGAAATATTCCTAATTAACTAAAATCAACAGTGAGAGGGAAAATGAAGTAAAAGATAAGGTATTAGCATTATAGATCACAGATCGATTTCAGAATAATTAAAACAGGAATCATTTGCCACCCTGTCTTGAATAATACAAAGGTTTGACCCTAACCTTTGGTTTATCACGCCACAGTGACTGCGACAGTCCCTAGTACCCGGGTCTAGGATGGTATTTTATGTTTGTGCTTCCGGGGCTTTTTGGTACTTCCCCAGGGTACCAGGGCTTCCCCCTCACACATGCTAGGGGGTATCTCCACCCCGATGGGATGGCAAGAGTGGTGAACAGAGTGACGCTCTACCTTTTCATCTTATTCTGCAAAATGAGAAGTTAGATGGATACAAAGTCCCTCCAACTCTAGGACTCTAGGGTTGTGGGCAGCCCTGCAAGGCTGGGTTATGTAAGGTCTCACCATTGCAAACAGAATGGCTCAAGACAGCAAGGTGTGCCCCTAGGCTGATGACTCCAAAGCACCTTGCACGGGGATCGGCTTGGGTTACCTACTTGACTCTCTTATCAACAGAGGGAGCTCACGCTTGCCTCTCCTGAGCTGCACCTTTGCCAGAAAGAGCCCTCTCTGAAGCCCTCATTTCTGCAGAAGAGAGCCGTAGCAGGAGCCGCAGATTAATCTTTGTCGTTCTATTCCTCTAAACCCAGCTGTTTCCCAAGTATAATTGCCTTTAGACAAGGCTTTTGTTTCAGCAAATCAATGAAGATGATTTTGACCATCTTCAAAAGCAGAGAATTACCAAAAAAAAACTTTTCTTCCAAGTAGCGAAGGAAGAAAACTTTTAAAGACCACATATCATCTATTGCAGGGATGTCTTCCCTACAAAGATTCTCTCTTCCCCAAGGAACTGAAAGTTCTTGTTGGGAGAAGACACAGATCAGGTACGTACCTGTATGTCAGGTGTGTACCTATCAGGAATACCGAATGCTGTGAGCCTGGCTAGAGTGCCTTGGAATTCCAGCACAAGGCCTGAGATGTGTTAAATCCTCAAATATCCATATGAAAAGGTCTGGGGCCCCTGCTTCCCCAATGGTGACCTCTTTTCATACTGTAAGAAGCTTGAGGGGAGCTCTCCTCTTGGCAGAGCCCAGAGCTGGACCCAATTCACTACAAGAGGTTAAATTTCTCACACTCTGTCCTGACAACACCAGGCTGCAAGGAGCTTGGGGCAAGTCCAGCAATCCATTCACTCCTGCCCCTTCAGGGACTGGGTTATTTTCACTGCACAGAAATGCTGCAGGGAAAATAGCCACTTATCTCTTTAGCTCATTTCCTTCCTGCTCCTTAAAAGTCTTTCTGACCTCTAGCCTGGTCAATGTGAGCATCTAGAATTGGCCCAAACAAGGAAGACAGTGGGAGGGGCTCAGGCCGGCCCCAGGTCTCTGACTGTGGCCAGGGATGAGCAGGAATGCTGCTGTTTCCCATGGGGGTTGCTAAAAGACCCTTTGGGCCGAGATAGTCACCACAGCAGGTGACCTAGTAAGTCCCTGAGGCACCACACAGCCTTTGCAGGCAGCAGGCTTCGGATACCCAGCCTAGCTGGCTGCTCGACTGTGCCAGCTGCAGTGGTGGCCACTGTCATCTGTGATCCATCCAATACCTCACCATCCAGGGGAGGGGAGGCTACAGCTGAGAGCTGTCAGTAAGAAGGCAAGGTGCTCTAACAGGAGCATCTTGCTTCCGTTGACCCAGGTCAGGGTCCCTCTTGCCCAGCAGGGCCCCTGACCCCATAGCCTCGGGCATGGAAGCTCACGGCTGCAGCCAAAGCGTCTCTGCCGAGATGCCTCTCATAACGCTTGGGCGTGGGAAGGATTTTCATCCAGACTGGACCTGGGTCACCTTGACCTTGAATCACAAATTCAAGGTTCAGCTTAAAAGGTTCCTGTTCGAAGAAATGTTCTAAAACTATCGATGGGGCGAGCAAGGTGGGAAGAGAGCAGCACTATTTTCCAGGGGAAGGAGGAGGATGTACTTCTTTAAGAAACTCTGGTCTTAAAGAGTTTCTTTCTCTGGGTGGAAACTGCTGTAGGCAGTTACCATAAGCAGATCATAACCAGGGAATGGAGCCCTATTTCGTGGGTAGAGGGAGCTGCATAATATTGAAATTCAATGACTTTGGTATTTTAAAGACATCTATAGAAAGTTATCAAAACTCCAATATCTGAAGACTACCCCAGAGAGCAAAGGGCAGATATCGAGTGGCCGGAGAAGGAACCTGCAGAGGCTACAGATTTTCTCTAAGAGGAGGGAGGCACGCATGACTTTACTCCTCAAAGCTCTGCCCAGAAGCCCAGAGGCTTCCCAGAGCCATGGGGAGGAGGCCAGCCCACCCTGGTAGGCAGCAGGAGGTAGAAAGTCTTCCTTGCCCACCACACAATCACTCCCCCCTTTCCCTGGTCCAATCCCTTCTTCTTACCCCGCCTCCCCACCCTCCCACCAGCTCCCATCCCATCCCATCCTTCCAACCCTTGGGGGCTCTTGGGGGAGTTCTCTGAGGAAAGTCCCACCTGCAGTATTGTCATTAGAGTCTCGGGTCTCCGCAGGCAGTCAACCCGAGTGCCTGTGGCCTGCCTAGTTGCGGGGACAGATAGAGAGCGTGCCACCTGCAGAGAACACCCAGAAGCCCGGGTACACGGCTTCAGTAAAGTCCACCTTGTACTTATACAACAGGTGGACCTTGTCGGCAACAGCGAAGAAGATGACAAAGCCATGGTCACAGTTGAGAAGCACGCCGACCCGCGTGGCCTTGGTGGAGGGCAGGGTTTTCTCCACGTTGTTGTGCCAGGCAGAGATCTTGGTGTTGAACCACTCCACGCACCAGGAGGCACTGTTGCGGCCGAGCCTGCTCTCGGGGCCCCTGCGTTCCATGCTGCCGTAGCAGATGCCTACCCCGCAGAAGTTGTTCTTCTGCAGCTCCACCTCCCAGTAGTGGATCCCTTTCTTGTAGCAGTGCAGGCCCAGCACCTGAGAGCAGGCCGTGAACCTCTGCGGATGCGGCCGGTAGCTCTGAGGAGTGTCAGCCACAGAAGCTACAGTGTAGTTCTCTGACAGGACCACCTTGTTGTGGGCAGTGTTGTAGTCCAGGATGACTTTATCATAATCTGAGGAAACATCACCCCAAGAAATCAATTACAGCAGGCCAAGGTGCTCTCCCTTGTAGACCTCTCATGAACTCGGACTATTTATTCACTTGTTTTATCTACCCATCTACCCATCTACCCATCTACCCATTCATCCATCCAGTTGTCCTTCCGTCTGTCTGTCCATCCATTCATCCACTCATCCATCCATCTACTCATTTCATCCATCCATCCATCCACTCATCCATCCATCCACTCATTTCATCCATCTATCCATTCACTCATCCATCCATCCATCCATCCACTCATCCATCCATCCACACATCCATCCATCCTTCCACCCACTCATCCATCCATCCACTCATTTCATCCATCTATCCATTCACTCATCCATCCATATATCCATCCCTCCATCTTTCCATCCACTCATCCATCCATCCTTCCACCCACTCATCCATCCATCCACTCATTTCATCCATCTATCCATCCACTCATCCATTCATCCATCCATCCTTCCACCCACTCATCTATCCATCCATCCATCCACCCATCCATCCATCCATCCATCCATCCACTCATCCATCCATCCACACATCCATCCATCCTTCCACCCACTCATCCATCCATCTATCCATCCATCCATCCTTCCATCTACTCATCCATCCTTTCCAGCCAGCCATCTATCCATCTATCAGTCACCCACTGGTCTGTTCATTCATCCATCCCAAACCATTTACTGAGCACCTGATTGATGCCAGATTCTGTGCAAGACTCACAACCAGGAACCAGAGAAACAAAGTGCCTGGCCTTACGGAGCTCACACTCCAACAAGCAAGGCAAGTCCAACACTGTGAGGCCCACCCTCTGCTAAAAGTGTGGGCACAGGCGGTAGGCACACGGAGACGTGTGGAGGGGCGGGGAGAGCACAGGGGAGCATTTCTCAGGCAGGCTGTCATCGGAGACAGGCAACAGAAGATGAGAAGAACTAGACAGAGGAGAGGGACAAGCCACTCCAGGCAAAGGGAACATGTAGGGGAAGCCATGGAGTCCCAGGATGGTGGCCATGTTCTGGGACCAGGGAAGGCTGGGTGGTGGGCAACAGCAGCAGGAGGAGGGAAACACGTTAGGGCCAGAGAGGGAAGGGCTAAGGGGTCTAGACTTTAATTGGGGGCAGCAGGGAGCCAATCAAGGTTTGTAAGCACAGCAGTGGCCTGACTACATCTCTGCTTGGAACACTAGCACACGCTCCCCGCCCCTCCTACCACTTTTAACCAGCTCCAGGACATCTGAAGACTAAGTTCCCCCTGTGTCATCCCCACACTCAGCCTTCTCCCTAGGACACATTGTCCCTGCCCCTACCCTCATAGGCTATCCTGGACCCAACCACAGGAGGCCAGCTACGGGGCAGCAAGGCAGAGGGAGACAATCCCTAGCTTGGGAACCTGGGAGCCAGGAGATCTGGGTTTTTGTCATTTACTCCTCCCTGGCTAGGTGGCTCAGGGCATGACCCTTTTCAATGGGGCCTGAGTTTCCCCCCGGGAGAATGAATGGGTTGGGAAAATGTCCTCTAAGGTCCTAAGTTGCTAGATCTTTACTTTTTCTGCTTATGGGGCTGCCACAGAGCACACGGCAGCACCTGGAACATGTGGCTCAGCAGCTTGAGTGACAGCTCTCTCCCGGCACTGGTCGGGACCTCACCCGGGGCCCAAGGACAGCTAAGGGCTCTGGGGAGGCCCACCCTGAGAAACCAAGGTACCCACAGGTGCCCACCAAGCCTCAGTAGCTGCAGAGAAGGGAACAGCCAGAGTGCATTTTTCAGTGATGCATTTGGGCCGCTGCGTGGAGGCGGGTACGAGTGGAGGGTGCCACATGTGAAGCTCTGGGACAGTGGGGACCCCTGGGCCTGGCCTTGAAGAAGGAACTCTACCCACTTCCAGGTCGGACAAGGAAAGCAGAGCTTGCAAAGGAGCCTAAGGAGCGACTAGAGGGGTGGATGGAGACCTGGGGAGTGTGGTGGCTCAGGGGACATGGGGACAGAGTGTCACAAAGTGAAGCTAAATAAAAGCTTAGAAGGTGTCCTTTGGATTTCATGGCACAGAGGCCACCACTAACCTCAGCCAGAGCTGCCTCAGTCAAGGGCAAGGACGGAGGTCAGACTGCAGGAGGGCAAGGATTAGGTTTCTGTCTCTCACTTCAGCACCACACTGCAACCCCTGGGCCACTTTTAAAAAACACTGAGGTTCTGACCAAACCAGTCTGGGGAGCAGTCTGGGCATCAGGGATTTTACAAAGCTCCTAAGAGCTCCAACAGGAAGCCACAGCTGAGAACCACCAAGGCAGACGCTGCAGAGCTGCACCTGCCCAGCTTTCCTCGAAAGGATCACGGAGGAAGTGAGTCAAACACACAGCTTTCCATGCCCGCCCTGGAGTCTGATCTTGCAGGACCAGGCAGGGCTCGGGGATTTGTATTTTGAACAAGCGTTCAGGTGAAAGGGAGGCAAGATGCAGAGCTGTGGCCCAGAAAGTCTTCCTGGTTGTGTTGGTTTTGTTTTTGTGATTTAGAGAAATTTTAAACATGCTGCGTAGAGACAATGAGGGCAGAGAGATGGGAGTGAGAAAGCCCACCTGGGAGCAGAAGATTCCAGAGACAGCAGGAGGGGTTGGCCCTAGAGTCCAGGGCCGAGACGAGAGACTGGCCTTGGGGAGGAGGGCAGAGGCGAGGAGGAATGCAGATAGGTACGGGGGAGGTGACAACAACAGAGGCCAACGTTGTTCTTTCTGTGTTGTTGTTCTTCTCCGTGAAGCAGAGGGTGGGCGGGACAAAGGGAAACCTAGAGTTAGGGCAAGTGGGAAGGCTTGGAAATGGTGGCTCTGGGGTGGCAGGAGTGGGAGGGGCGGCAGAGCAAGCATGCCAGCTACGGGACACCTGGTGAGGCCGGTGACCACGACTGCTCTGCCTGCTCTGCAGGGGACACTCGGGCACAGCAGCTGGCTACAGGCACTGGCCCAGAGAGAGGGGCGAGCTCGGTCCCACCAGACCGAACCACAGCAGGGAGATACAAAGGACCCATCGTGGGGTCTGAGCTGGCGCGGAAAAGAGCCAAGGAAAGGCAGGTACTGAAGGGAGGGAGGAAACAAGGCAGCCACGGAGCAGAGGACAGGCACAGGGGCGTGGACAGAGCCAAGGGCGAGGGGTGGAGACACGGAGGGCGGCCCGACCCGCGCCAGCTCCCAAGCTACTCACACTCCAGGAGCTCGGGTCTGGACTTGGCTAGGAAGTTCCCCAGCACCGTGGCCTTGATCGACTCTGAGTTCGCCTTCGAGTTGGCGGCTTTGGCTGCAGCTGGGAGAGGAAACAGAGCGATTTTCAGGACAAACTCAGAGTGAACACCCCAGTGGCCCTTGCCCACAATAACTCACCCTCCAGGCCAGCTTGTTTTAAATCCACTGACTGGTCCGGAGCTCCGAAGGTGGGAAGCTTGCTAGGTGAGGCAGGGGGCACGGCTGGGGGTGAGGAAAGAGAAAGGCGAGTTGGCAATGGGAAGAGAGCGACACGGTGGCCTCTCTTCCCTTCCAAGCCAAATACCAAGAGCCACTTCCACAAGCACACGCTGAACAGCCGGCAGCAAAGGGGAGTCCACACGGGCTATGGTCATCTTATTCGTCTTATTCTTTTACTCCTGCCCTCGCCTCAGGCCCGCCTGCCTTGACAGATTAGAGCCGTAAAGCTCAGGCCCGTGTCAGAGCCCTGGGGGGACAGGCCAGCTCTCCCTGCCGGCACTCAGTGCTGCTCGGGCGGGCCCAGAAACAAAAAGGTGCAGAAACGCATGACTTACAAAGCTTCTTGGATGTCTTTTCGTCTTCTGAAAAAGAAAGTTTTCAGAATTAAGATCTTTTAAAGCACAACACAACGACGCTTTCAAAAGCCCATAATGGCATTCATTCGCAGGAATCTGATCCGTACAAATTAAAGGATGTTTTAACTTGAAAAATACGAGAGGCCGGCGGCGGGCAAAACGAATCGCTAGTGATAGAAACCAGCAGTGGCTGCTGGAAGGGGAGGGGCGGACTAATAAAGAGCACGAAAGAATTTTCTGGAATAAGGGAAATTCTTTACCTCGATTTGGATAATGGTAACGTAGGTACGCATTTGTCGGAACTGATCTCACTGTACATTTAAGACCTGCACATTTCAGATGCACTGTAGGTGGTTTACAAGCCATCCCGGTGGTCCCAGAGCATACTCAAGTCGCTCGATTTCCCAACAACTGGATGAAATCTTGGCGTCTCCTCCCCGCCCGCCTGCAGGACACTGCACGTTCCAGATACGCCCCGCTCTCTCCCGTCACCCTCCGCCTCCCCACAAGGCCTTGCCTCACCCCACATGGCCCGGCTACCCCTTCTCCCACTTCGGAGTCACATTTCTCCCAGTAGCTCACTCTCAGCCCCCTTTCCTCAAGAGCCACCACTCTCCTGCCCGCTCCCAGCAGACCAGCATCTTGGGGGGGCCCAGACTGTGACACAGTGTAGGGCACAGGCCGCCCTCTCTTCGCTGCTCTAGGTGTCCCTCCACTGTGACTGTCCACCCCTCTTACCTCCTTCCCCATCTCAGCGACCTGGAGCCACTTTCAACACAGAACAGCCTTGATCACTCCCCGAATTTAACTTTCACAGCTCCAGCTATTTTCCAGGGTGTCATTTAGTGGAGGCAGGAGGGTGACACCTCACTGGGGGACCCCCCTGCCTGATGGCTGGCCTCACCAGCTCATTCACACCGAGGGTGGTGTTTGTGACCTGGGACAGCCGCAGGGAGTTTTCCAGGGAAGATGATTGGGGAAGGGTATATACAGGCCAACGATGCTTTTTCATCTACTCTTTCACTTCCCTTTCACGCAAACTGCCCTTCGACGTCATCCGGCCTAGCTGAGGGCTCCCCCTCCATCTGCACCAGGCGTCCCAGCCCTGACTCTACTCCATCCAGGACCTGGCCCCACACATGTTCTGCTGAAGACAACCTAAGCACTAACAGCAGGCACACACGGCAACGAAGAGCGAGCCCAGAGTCTCTCATCCCCCTCAAGCCGCCCCACGGCGTGGGACATTCCTCCCAGGTTCACACTGACTTTATAAGCACACTTATGGCTTATAAAGATCTCTCAGAGGCTGGGCGCAGTGGCTCACACCTGTAATCCTAGCACTCTGGGAGGCCGAGGCAGGAGGATTGGTTGAGGCCAAGAGTTCGAGACCAGCCTGAGCAAGAGTGAGACCCTGTCTTTACAAAAAAATAGAAAAATTATCCAGGCATGATGGTGTGTGCCTGAGGTCCCAGTTACTCGGGAAGCTGAGACAAGAGGATCGTTGGAGCCCAGGAGTTTGAGGTTGCTGTGAGCTATGACGACGCCACAGCACTCTAGACTAGGCAGCAAATTGAGACCCTGTCTCCAAAAAAAAAGAGCTTTTACAATCAGTGCCCCATGTGAAAGTCACAATAATCAATAATCCTGTGGGCTCGATATCGTTACTGTGCACATTTAACAGGCCGGGAAACTCAGCGGCACATGCCCTCCCAGTGAGAGAGACGTCACCCCCAAGAGGGCAAAAATAGATTCTTCAGGCAAGAGGAGCAAAACAATCATACTCTTTTTACGTGTAAAAGCACAGAATATAAACAGTTATGGGTGGTATTAAAATTTCATGGGTGGTGATTAGGAAAGAAAATTTCTAGCATGGCCCGAGGGGCTGAACCGGGAGGGGCGACGCCACCACCCAAAGACCACCAGAGAGGTGTGGCCCTGGCTCCTCCAGGACCACCGTTGGCCTCCTCCGGTGCCAGAACTTGAGTGTAGTGACATTTCTCGCAACAAGCCAGCTTTGGGGGCTGAGCTGCCCCAGGCAGCCCAAATGTGTGATGCTCACGGACGAGGCCTCCCGAGCCCCGGGGGAGCTCCTGCGACAGCCCTTCCACTGCCCCTCGGTGGCGTCTGTAGCCCAGCTTTTCCCCAGCTGAGGCCCAGACCCCCGTGGTAACTCGGGACGCCCTGCGAGTGGCTCAGCCCGAGCGCAGCCAGTCACAGCCACGCTGTTGCCATGGGGATGGGGACGGGGCTACTTACTTGAGACTTTCACAGGGCGTGAGGCTTTGTGTGTGGACACTGGGATGTGCTCTCCAGAGTCACCTGTGCCAGAGAAAAAGGCTCAGTGTGTGCAGCTCCTCCCACCAGCCCCAGAAGCCCCAGAAGCCAGCTTTGCCACAGCGGGAGGGCCGCGGGCGGAGGGTTTATGTTGACAGCCATTCCCACGGACCTTCCCCATCCCGGCGTTCACAGGAGCAAGAAACAAGGCCACAGAGGGTGTGTTCCCTTTTTTCTCTGGCTTAAAATGTAGCTGAGGTCAAGTGTTTTCTCCACCAACACCCAGCCCTGTGACCTGAGGCCTCCCGATGGGCAAGATTCCACCTTGCTCATGGTTGCCGTGATCCCTGAGCGAGATCAGGCTGCCTGGCTACACGCAGTGGAGGCTCAGTCAACCTTTGTCCCTCGCCCGCTGGTTTTTCTCTCCCCTCATCCTGCACACCAGCCATCGACAGCTTTGCCCCCTGCTTGGAGCTGCACCACCGCTTATTTCAGAAGCCCTCTGCACGGACACGCAGCTGGCCAAGCTGAATTCAAGGCCACTCCTGGATGACACAAAAGAGATCTACTATGGGCTAGGCTCTGTGCCAGGCACGAGGGGAACAGCACTGAGCAAAAACCAGGCACAGCCCCTGCCCTCACAAGATCCCAACCTAGTGAGGGAGACAGATGGGAACGGCAAGGAAGAGTAAACAGGACGATAAGGGTCCCGGGACCGGGTGTGAGGAGTGGGAGAGGTGGCAGGGGAGGCTGGTGGGACGTGGAGTGTTTCCATGATCTTCTAAGGGTGAGAGGAGTTAACTGGTGAGGGTGGTGGAGTCCGAGCCTTCTGGGCAGTGGGGAAGAGCATGTGCAAAAGCCCTGTGGCAGGAAGCTTAGTGTATTTGAGGAACTGACTGCAGAGAGATGCACAGGGGAAGGGCGGGGGCACCTTGGGGCTGCAAAGATGAACAGGGCCTGACCGGGCTTGTAGGCAGGGTCAAGGGTCTGGTCTGTGCTCTAAGGGCGACGGAAAGCCCATTAACAGGGTGAAGGGGGAAAGGTCCCAGGGGATGAGATCTGCAAAGCTCTCTCTGGCTGCAGCGCTAGGTGCCGAGGAGCGTTCAGGAGGCTGCCACAGTCACGGGGCACCGGTGATGGCAACAGAGAGCAGGTGGCTGTTGTTCGGATCAGTGGGCTGAGTCAGGAGTTATCAAAAAAGCAAAATTTGGCAATGGACTGGTATGGGGTGAAGGAAACGGGGTGTCAGGGAGGAATTCCAGGTTTCTCCCCCAAACTAGCCATTCCCCCACCAAACACAATGACAGCCCAGAGTCCATTCCAAACCCATCTGAGTCGGCCTCAAGATCACAGATCAAAAGAGCCTGTCTACCCAGAAAGTCCCACCATAACATCAAGCCCCCAAAAATGTGCTCTAATGTCAGGATGAAGCAGCTCCTCGCTTCCCCCCAGATGCAGAGCAGATGTTTCAGAAGCCCTGAAACTCAGGATCACACCCCCCCATTCCACCCCAAAGTGCTGACGGGACCCATGGGGTTCAGGGCTCCATAGCGAGCAGGTGGCGGCAGCTAATGGTCACCTGAGCCCGTGTGCTCCTCATGCTTCCTCTCCTGGAGCTGCCTGAGGCAGCGCTTCAGCTCGTTCTTGAGGTCCACGGTGCCCTGGTAGACGCCCTTCATCAGCTCATGGTTCAGCTCCACCTTGGTGACATACACTGGCTTCGTGGAGATTCCTTGCAGTTTTGACGCTTTCTGCAACAGGCCAGGGGGTTAGTGCAGGCAGCTCCGGGCAAACCAGGGCCTGAGCTCAGTCCTCACAAACCCTGGGAGGAGCCTCCAGGCCCAGGGGCACTAAGTCCAATCAGCCCTCTCAAATCACAGGCCAGAGGTCACCGGGGATTAAAGTGCCACTTGAAGACACAGCACTCTGAAGCTAGAAGGGACCTCAGAGGTGGCTCATCTTACAGATGCAGAAACTGAGGTCTAGACATGACAAGTGGGCTGCCAGGAACCCTGCCAGTTAGTGGGACAGGCACGGTTGGGACAGATGTCTCCCAAGCCCAAGAACAATGCTCTTTCCACTCCTCCAGCTGCAGCTGGAAAAGCGCAGGGAATTCAGGACCACCTCCGCCCCAGATGGCAGACAGGGATGGCTCAAGGGACGTAGGATCAAGCCAGGGCACGTCCTATGGGAAGGGAGGGTCTTACTGAGGGTCCCGAAATTTGAGACAAACCAGGGTCACACAGCATCAAGAGGCTCAAATGTGGACCCAGAATCCTTCTCAGAGAGCTCAAGGCAGCTGCTCCAGCAATCAGGAATGAGCATGTGGGATGCAGCTTGGCACCCTCCCGCCTAGGCGTGGATGAGCGTCTACGCACAGACAGGAGAAGGTGCCCAGTCACTCCTGTGCTCTCCCCGTGACCTGAACAAGGAACCGAGCCTCTGACATACAGTGACAGGTCACTCAATCAGTGGGGCACACCAGACACCCCCTGAACGCCACGCACTTTACTATGCACTGGTAACACAACCAAAACAGGTGTGACACAAGCACCTCTGAGACAACATCACCCGGTACTATAGAAGGAGTGTGACATGCATAGCAGTGGGGTCCGAGGCCCTGGAAGGACACCATTCTAGGCAGAGAAGGTCAGGCACGGCGCTCCCACCCAACGGCCGCTGTGTCTGGGAAATGGTGAGTGCCCCGCTGCGGTTAGGACATGGGTGAGTGGGTGGGTGGTAAGAGATGAGGCTGCTGGCAAAGGCAGGGCCCGGTTACCAAGGACTCTGTGGGCCTAAAGAACATGAGGCCAGAAAGGGTGGTGGGGGGAAACTATGCTCTAGAAAGACACTTCTGGGGTCATTGGAGGAAGGATGGGAGGAAGAGGGTGGAGGCATGTGTGGCAGACAACAGTTTGAGATGGCCCCAGCACCCCCCTCCACCCCCAGTGCACACCCTATATAATCTCCTCCCTCCCCTCTAGTGCGGGGGATGGTAAATGTGATGGGGATACCCCCTCCTGTGATGAGGTTATGTTATGTGGCAAAGGGGAAGGAATACTACAGGTGTAATTAGATCTCAAATCAGTTGATTATGAGTTCATCAAAAAGGTGATTATCCTGGGTGGGTCTGACTTAACCAGGTGAAAGCCTTTAAAAGCAGGACCAGACCTTTCTAAAAGGAGAGTCTTCTGCTGGCTTTGAAGAAGTAAGCTCTATCAAGCTGAGACAGCTGGCAAGAAAGCAGGAGCCTCTTAGGGCCGGGCACAGTGGCTCACACCTGTAATCCTAGCACTCTGGGAGGCCAAGGCAGGAGGGTAGCTTGAGGTCAGATGTTCGAGACCAGCCTGAGCAAGAGTGAGACCCTGTCTGTACTAAAACTAAAAAAAAATTAGCTGGGCATGGTGGCATGTGCCTGTAGTCCCAGCTACTCAGAAGGCTGAACAGGAGGATCGATCGCTTGAGCCCAGGAGTTTGAGGTTGCCGTGAGCTAAGCTGATGCCACGGCACTCTAGCCCAGGCAACAGAGCAAGACTCTGTTTCAAAAAAAAGAAAAGAAAAGAAAAGAAAGCAGGGACCTCTTAGTCTTACAACCATACGGAACTAAATTCTGCCAACAGCCACGTGAGCTTGGAAGACCAGCTGAGCTTTAAAAGGAAGGGAGTCCAGCCAACTCCGACTGCAGCCTTGTGAGACCCTAAGCAGACCACCCACAAAGCCGTGCCCAGAGTCCTGAGCCAGCAAAACTCTCACATGATAAATGCAAGTTCTTTTATCATGTTCTTATCACGTTTGTGGTAAGTTGTTGCCCAGCTTAGAAAACTAATACAGCGAGTGTCTCAGGGATGAGCTCTTACAGCCCCGACTCCTTGAGGGCCCTACTGCACCTACAGTCAACACCGTACCACTAGGCAAGGAGTTGCCAACAAGGGCCCCATCACGACCCACCTCCAGAAACTCAAACTCGTCCCCTTTGGTCAGGCCAAGTTCAATCTCCTCCTTCAGCTTCTGGATCTCACCCTTCTTCTTAAGGAGAGCCTGATAAATGGCGTCAAACTTGCCGTTGACCCTCTTCTCCTCTTCCTTTATCTTTCGTGTCGAGGTGGCCTCCGAGGCCTCAATGAGAGCCTTCATCTCCATGTATTCTTGTTTAAGCTGCTCCATCTTCTTGTTTATAGTAGCCTAAGAGGGCCAAGGCAAGAGGGTACCCGTCAGCTTGGCAAAAATGCTAAGGCTGCAGCCCCGAGTGTCAGTGAGATGTGGAACCCCAGAGAGTTCAAATCGGCACGACCACTTTGCAGAGCAATGTGGCAATACCTAGTAAACATGGAGGTGCTTGCGTGCTATGTCCCAGCACATCTAACCCTGGGAATATAATCTAGAAACATTCTTAGCCACCTGCCCCAGAGGCGCGCACAAGAACGAGCACACGCAGCCTTGTTTGAAGTAGCAGAAGCCTGGGAACAGCATGAACATCTACCATCAGGAGACTTGGCCCACAGACAGAGGACCATTCACAGGATGGAACATCAGTTACAAAAACCAGTAATCTGGAGCTACGCGTGGATAAATCTCCATGAGAGAACACCACCTTGTAGAAGAAGACATGCAGTACGATGCTCTTTACATACAGCTTAGAAACAAACAGCTCTATAAAGGACTGCCTGGGGATGAATGGATAAATTCAGGACAGCGGTTACTTCTAGAAGGGAGGAAGGAAATACAATGAAAAAGAAACAGGAGAGGCTGCACCAGTGATACTTTATTTCTTCGGCTAAAGGCAGTTCACAGGCAATTTTTTTTAAAGAAAAGATATGAAGCAGCTCTAGAAAACTGCTAGGGAACATCATCCTCTAGAACCGTGCTTTCCAGTAACATAGCCCTTTGCTGCATGTAGCTATGGAGCCCTTGAAATGTGGCTGGTCCAACTGAACTGTGTCATAAACATAAAATACACATTGGCTTTCAAAGATTTAGTGCCAAATAAAGGAATGCAAAATGGCCCATTAATGCTTTCCTATTGGTGATATGGTGAAATGGTAACATTTTGGATATACCAAGGTAAATAAATTATATTATTAAAATTAACTTTGTGTGTTATTCAAATTAATTTAAAATTATATCTGAGGCTCCCAGGGAATTTCTGTTGGACAACACTGCTTTAGCAGCTGCAGGTTTGTTTTTTTTTTTTTTTTTTTTTGAGACAGAGTCTCGCTTTGTTGCCCGGGCTAGAGTGAGTGCCGTGGCGTCAGCCCAGCTCACAGCAACCTCAAACTCCTGGGCTCAAGTGATCCTACTGCCTCAGCCTCCGAGTAGCTGGGACTACAGGCATGTGCCACCATGCCCGGCTAATTTTTTTTTGTATATATATATTTTAGTTCGCCAGATAATTTCTCTCTATTTTTAGTAGAGACGGGGTCTCACTCTTGCTCAGGCTGGTCTCGAACTCCCGACCTTGAGCCATCCACCCGCCTCGGCCTCCCAGAGCGCTAGGATTACAGGCGTGAGCCACCGTGCCTGGCCTAGCAGCTGCAGTTTTATTTAACATCCTGGGTAACCTCAATAACTGCGATGATTTGACTGTCCCCCTCCAAAACTCAAGCTGAGATTTAATTGCCATTGTAACAATATTAGGAGGTGAGGCCTTCAAGAAGCCTTCAAGAGGCGATTAGGTCATGAGGGCAGAGCATGGATTAATGCTGCTGTCTCAGGAGTGGGTTAGTTAGTTAGTTAGTGGGAGTTTGGTCTTTTTCCTCTCTGTCTCTCACCGTCTCTCACCCTTCTGCCTTCTGCCCTTCCACCATGGATGACCCTCACCAGATGCCTGAGCCATGCTTTTGGACTTCCCAGCCTCTAGAACTGTGAGCCAAATAATCTTATTTTCTTTATAAATTACCCAGTCTGTGGTATTCTGGTATAGCAGCAGAAAATGGACTAAGACAATAGCTCAGAATCAAACATGATAAACAAACACACAAGAGGCAAAGGACACTGGAAAAAAGAATTTCAAGTATTTCTTTATTCAATTCTTTACGCTATAACTTCCAATTGTACTATGAATGTCCCCCAGTGTTCATTCTCCCCTTTTCCCTTTTAGTAAAAGAACATCCTTGGAGTTTCATCTGGGCATGTGGCTGCCCAGACTACATTTCCCAGCCTCCCTTGCAGCTAAGGTTGGTGATGTGACCAAGCTCCTTCCAATGAGGCATGACCATAAGTGAAATGTGCAACACTGTGTCACTTGCTAAAAGGAAATTGCTTTTTTGTCCTCTACCTCCTCCCTGTCCCTTTTCTCACAGGCTAGAACAAACATGTCATGGTGACCCAGCTGCCACCAAAGAGATGAGGGCAATACTCTATGGAGCAGTAGGGCAATAAGAAGGGAGGCCTTTTAATCCCTGAGTGATCACATGGAGCAGAGCCATCCCACTAGTACAGGTTACTCATGGATGGGCTTGGACTGTCACAGTGAGAAAAATTAACTTCTATCATATTTAAGCCTCTGAATTTTGGAGGTGACTTTGTTACAGCAGTTTAGCCGCCCTCTACCCAATACAGGTACTCTCATATGCATCCTTTCACTTAAGTCTCATAATCACCTTCAGAAGGCAGCTGTGATTCCACTGTGCAGATGGGAAAACTAAAGCTCAGAGATCTGCCCACATGACCAAAGCCACATAGGCTAGTAAGTGACAGAGCTGGTATTCTAACCCAGATCTCACCTAATTAAGCCACAGCTGTGCAATAAACCCAGGTGCTGCAGCTCCAGAATAGGATATTTAAAAATCAAATCTTTCAATTTTCAAGGCAATTTAACCACATAGAAAATTTGAAAAACAGAGGAACCAAAACCATCTCTGATTTCCCACTCCAGCACTTCCACTACTGTCCTCCTATAACACTTCCTTTCACTCTTTTTTCTGATAATAGGTTGAATGCCGGCCCCCTCAAAAGATATGTCCACATTCCAACACCTGTGGCTGCAACCTTACTTAGAAAAAGGGCCTTTGCAAATATAATTAAATTAAGGATCTTGAGGTGAGATCAGCCTGGATTATCCAGGTGGTCCCTAAATCTAGTGACAAGGGTTGTTATTAGAGATAGAAGACAAGACACTGAGCGGGGAGGAGGTGGCCACGTGCAGATGGAGGCAGCGACTGGAGTCAGGTGGCCACAAGCCAAGGAACACCTGGGCCCCTGGAAGCTGGCGAGGCAAGGAAGCATTCGCCCCTAGAGACGCGGGAGGGAGTGTGGCCCTACCAACACCTTGATTTTGGACTTCTGGCCTCCAGAACTGTGAGAGAATAAATTTCTGTTGTTGTATGAAAGGTGGCCTTACTAGGAACCTACCTAACAAAGGAAAATAAACTACTGAACAGAGAGTAAGAGAAGTAAACTCACAGCACATAATTGTCTCTATAAAGAGAAAACTCACAGTACAACTGCCCTTTGTTTTAAGTAAACATCTGTAGCCTAACTTGTTATCTCTAAGAGTTTTTTCGTAGTCTTGAAGAACCCTAAGCACACAGTAGGGGTGCGAACGCTCCACTTCGGTTCTGCCAGCACCGGATTCCAAAGACTCAGATAAAGTCAGCCGCACAGAGAAAAAAGAAAAATAAAGAACACCCACAACAGCTTTGCCGCACTTCTGTTATCAGTCTGCTAACACAGGAGGGGAAAAAGCCATTTTTACCTGTTAAAACTCCAAGCAGCTTTTTCTCAGCTGCCGGGCATTTCCGCTCCTTCGTTCGTGTGTTGTGGACTCTCTCTCTCTCTCTCTCTTTTGCTCTCTCTCTTTCTTTCTTTCTCAGAGAAATAAATAAACTTTTACTTCTGTATATCCTAATCACCGTGTGAGAAATCTTTCTCCCTCCACATACAAATATCACACCCTTTCATTGTAAGCCACCAAGTTTGTGGCAATTTGTTATAGGAGCCCTATGAAACTAATATACTTCTTTTTTTTATAAATAGATGCAATCCTAGTGGGGTTTTGCTTCCTGTTTTTCTCCCACTTTATATGATAACCATTTTTCTAAATTATTACTTTTCAACCCTAATTTTTAATGATTTCCCCAAAGTTGGGCTTATAGGTAGTTTTCAATTTGGGTTTGCAAAGGATCCGTCTCGGGCATGTAGCTCTCTCCACACTTTGCAAAGCTGATATTGGATCCAACACCACCTTGTTGCAGGCAGAGCCGCGCCGGTCCTGCCTGTGGGCCGAGGGAGGCCCCAGGGCGGTGCTGGCGTTGGAGAGCCCTGCCACTCACCCGCACATCCTGCTGCCTGGTCCTCACGTCCTCCAGCGCTCTCGATGCCCCATTGATCTGACTGTACATGACAGTTATTTTATGCCTCAGCTTGGTCTGCGGAGAAAACAAACGAGGGGGAGAGAGGACCTTTTCAGCCCAGCCCCCGCCAGCACCCAACCCCAGGAACCATGCCCTGAATCCACCCCACAGATGTTTCTGCCACTCCCAAGCCTTGGCCTGCTTGTAGCGTTTTTGAAGCATTCCCATATTTACTGACTCTGATCTTTTTGGGGGACAGTGCAATAAGGAAGTCAAGAGTATAGGATTTGGAGGTGAACCAGGGTTCAAGTCCCAATTCCCAGCTGTGCAGCTGTCTCTCACATCCCTTTTCTTGGCCACAAAATAGATACAACTGTTCCCGCCTCACAGGGCTAGGAGGAGGACTGATTGATACAATGTAAGTCCTTAGCACAGAGAGTGCCCAGATCTTAGTAAGCAGCAGTACTCGGCCCCGGACGGGGGCAGGAGGAGCTCAGGCGGTGATGCCCAGTTCCTAAGAGCCCACGGACTAGTACTGGGCTGTGGCCCAGGGGTTGGGGACTGCAGTTAGTAAGGACATACTAAATGTTAGCTTGTATTAATATTATTATGAATTTCTTCACTATTACCCATTGTACAGCTGATGAAACTCAGGCAAGGGCGAAAGCAAGGTGGCCAAGCTTACACAGGGACAAAAACGACATGGGACAGCTGCTTTGGTAACAGCAAGTGACGTCATTCAGACCACCCCTCCCACTGCAAACAGCCAGAAAAGCAAGCAAAATATTGGGGGGAAATCAGCTAGAAGACATTGGAGAGCAAACAAAGCAGAGGAGGACTATGAAGCCAAGATCCAGGAGAAGGGGACGCAGAGAGCTAAGCCTAACATCAGGGATGGTTCTCTCCAGACGCTTCTGCCAATTCCAGAAGAATGCTGGGAGCCTTTGTCAGCCTCAGGGAGGCAGAGACGGAAGCCAGAGTCCAAGGCTCACCTGGCCACCCCGCTGGCTGAGACCCCCAAGGGCTGGGAATAAGACGAACCAGCCACACGGGCTGAAGCCCAGCTGCAAGTCTGCTCAGTCTCTGAAACTAAATTAAGGTCATTCAGAATTGCTAGGCCCCTTGGCGACCTCCAGAAACAAAAGCAACTTGTGCATGAAGGAGGATAATAGCATCCTCATATTATTTCTATAAATTTTCATAATCAATATCTGAATCTCTTACCTCCCTGCTCAGATGAAATGTTGGAGCATGGAAACATGGGAAGGAAAATGACCACCACCACCCCCATAATAACAGCAGCTAGTATTTATTACATGCTTACTGTATGTCAGGCACTGTTCTAATGCTTTACATGTGTAATATTAACTTAAAGCTAAGAACAATACTATCAGGTGAGAATTACCCTACTTTTACAGATGAGGACACTGAGGCACAGAGCCAATTAAGTGACTTGCCACACTGCTATTAACTGGCACAGCTAAGATCCTGGTATTGAAATTATAGACATGTGGCCAGGTAAGGTGGCTCATGTCTGTAATCCTAGCACTTTGGGAGGCCAAGGCAGCAGGACTGCTTAAAACCAGGAGTTCAAGACCAGCCTGAGCAAGAGCGAGACCTTGTGTCTACAAAAAACAGAAAAATTAGTCAGACGTGATGGCAATAATAGTCTCAGCTACTCGGGAGGTTAAGGCAGGATGATCACTTGAGCCCAGGAGTTCAAGACTGCAGTGAACTATGATGAGGCCACTGCACTCTAGCCTGGGTGACAGAGCAAGACTCTGTCTCAAAAAAAAAAAAAAAAAAAAAAAAAAAAAATTATAGACATGTGCCTAAACTGAGGATGCTGGAAATTTCTAGAAAAGAAAAAAAAAAAAAGACCATTTCCTTCCCTAATTAGCTGGCTCCACACACTCTGTCCCTCCCTTCCATTTTCCTGCCTTTTCCACTCCACCCAAGATATTCTGGGCTGAACCTAATCTTGAATCTGGATTTGAACAAGTCAGTGATAGTCACATGTAAGGGTTGGAAGCAGGGACCAAGGCCATACTAACTCTACCCTGGTCACTGTGCCATTGCCCTTTGACCTGACCTCTAACAGTGGCTGCAATAAGGTGTGGGTCAAAGGCCAGGCCCAGGCAGATCTGGCCTTGCAGGACTAAGAAGAGGAAGAGACCTCAGAACGCTCCAAGGCTGCCAACTGCTTTATTTCCAAGAGCCACTCTTAGCACTGCACCCTGAACCCTATAGTTTGAAAGATTTTATCCACCATTAATCAAACACATATGACCTCTCATCATGAATAGGGGCCCACATGACTCTAAACCAAAGGAAAGTGGCCTAAGGAGTTTGATAGCTGCAGTAATCCCCAACCGAGGGGAATTACCTGTTTTAAGTTCTAAAGATCCCCTCACAGACTGGAGACCTGGGTCCTCCACATGGGAGGCTCCCAAGTCCCAAGTGGGCCACACGCCAGTGGCCAAGACAAGCCCAGGCATCCATTTTGGGGGCATCGGCTGGGACTGGCCCTACCAACGGCAGTGAACAGTAGCAGGGCTCAAAGGGGAGACCCATTAAAGGACTCGGCAAAGGGGCAGGGAATGGCAGAGGAAGGCCCGTTACAAGGGTTAAAAGGCTGAGCTTGCACGGTGCGCCGAGCTGGGCGTGGACTCCAGCTCTGGCTTCACCCAGGACGCTGTCTCCTTGGAACACATGAGAGGACAGGCCTTGTTCTCCCTGACTGTACTGTGAGAATAAAATGAAATCAGGCCACGCTCCGGAGCTTAGACTGATACAACAAAAGGTGGTTTGATTTCAGCCTCTGCTTTGAGTTAATAAAAGGCCCTTTGGAATTCAGCTAGTCCCACCTTCTCATTATACTGCTGAAGACCCAGGTCCCCGGGCCAAACCGTTTGCTCAAAGTCACACAGCCAGGAGGGAGGACACTGTGGTGCAAGAGCGTTGGCCCTCCCTGTGGCTCAGATCCAGGGATTGCAGGGACTCTGTCCCCCTTCCCTCTCAGTCCGCTAATAACGACCCTCCCTGATCACTGGAACTTTCCAGCCTCTGTTTACATGACCAAAGGCTTCTGCTTACATGATGCCAAGACTTTGGGAGCATCCCCTGCTCTGGATGCTATAGACTTGGACATGGGGCTGGTCCATGGGGAGAAACTGCAAACTGTGGAGTCAAAGCAACCGGGTCCCAGTGCCTGCATGGCCACTTACTGCATTAGCTCAGGCTAAGTCAGCGTCTCTGGACCTCAGTTTCCTTAATAATACCCATCTCCTCGGTGCTGCCAGGATTTAATGAGGGAAAAGAGATAACCCCCAGGGTTCATATTTGACATTCAAAACTCTCTACTAAACACCGTCAGGCAAGGACAGGTTTAAGGCAAGCAACTTCACCCGTGTCTTCAGTTGGTCCTTCTGTAAAATGGGTGTCAGAGGGGTAGAGGGTGGGTGATAGGGGTGGGCGATACAATCTCCAGCTCCTCTTTTTTTTTTTTTTTTTTTTGGAGACAGAGTCTGGCTCTGTTGCCCGGGCTAGAGTGCCCTGGCGTCAGCCTAGCTCACAGCAACCTCAAACTCCTGGGCTTAAGCGATCCTACTGCCTCAGCCTCCCAAGTAGCTGGGACTACAGGCATGAGCCACCATGCCCAGCTAATTTTTCTATACATATATTTGTAGCTGTCCATATATTTTCTTTCTATTTTTAGTAGAGACGGGGGTCTCACTTTTGCTCGGGCTGGTCTCGAACTCTTGACCTCAAGCAATCCTCCCGCCTGGGCCTCCCAGAGTGCTGGAATACAGGCGTGAGCCACCGCGCCCGGCCTCCCAGCTCCTTTCTACTCTGACATTGGGGATGCCCCTGTCTAGCTCTCAGGGCCCGCAAGGCCCATCTCCCCAGGGGATCCAGGGCATGGCAGAGATACCCACGCTGCCCTCTGCGCCGTCAAGGGTCACCCCTACCTCCAGGTCAGCGCTGGCCTGGCTCAGGGACACGGGCGAGCAGGTTTTGTGCTCAACCAGGCATATGTGGCAGATGCACTCGCTGTGCTCCCAGCAGAAAAACTCCCGCAGCCGGTTGTGCTGGGGACATTTGCGGCGCAGCAGGTCTCCGACTGGCGGCTGCAGCGGGTGGTCCTGGAAGGCGGGGCTGTCGAGGTGCGGCCGCAGGTGCTCCTGGCAGAAGGAGGCCATGCACACGAGGCACGTCTTCACGGCGGCCTCCTTCAGGCAGTGGTCGCAGGCCACCCAGGCGCTCTGGCTGGGGGCCGCGGCACGGGCGGGCGGCGTCCAGCCGTCGGCGGGTGCCTCGCGGGCCAGCTCGGCCTGCAGGAACTGCTCCACCACGGCGCACAGCACCGTGTTCTTGTGCAGCTGCGGCCGCGTCTGGTAGACGGCGCGGCAGTGCGGGCACAGGTACGGCGCGCCCTGGACGGCCCACGTCTCGCTCAGGCACGACCCGCAGAAGTTGTGGCCGCACGGCGTGGTGACCGGCTCCTTGAAGGGCTCCAGGCAGATGGAGCACGACAGCTCCTCGGCCAGCGGGTACAGCTCCGCCATGGCGATCGCGAGGCAACGGCACGAGACGCGCTGGAACCGCGGCCGCGACTGCAGCACCAGCCCCGAGGCCGCCGAGGAAACGAAACCGACCAGGGGAGGGCGGTCCGCGCGGCTTTCAGGAAGTCACGTGGGGGCGCTGGGGGCCGGCGGCGGGGACGCGGACGGGGACGGGACGGGGCGGGCCCCATGGGGGTCCTTCCCCGCCCCCCCCTTCCCCTGAGACCGCGAGGTCGCCGATGAGCTGGCGAGGGTGGGCCACGTTCCGCCGGGATGGCTCCTGCGGGGTGGACGTGGAGCGCTTGGCCCTCGGGGTTTCAGATCATCCTCGCGACCGCTGGGAGGCTGGGGGGCACTCTGCGGACGAGGACACGGACCTCGGACCCCCCGGTCAGAGCCCATGTCCAGTCGGGCTTCTGCACAAACTTGCGCCTGGAGCAAGACCCTTCCTTCCCAGAACTCATCCGAGACTGGAGATGTCCCCACTGTCCCCGCTAGCAGGGCAGGCCTTTAAAAAAATAACTGTAGGTCTTCCCCTTGCCTTCTTCCCTCGACCCTGACTCTGACATATCGGCATCCAGTCCTTGAGACTGGAGCCCACACTCAGACTTAAACTCGGTGATTTCTTTCCGTTCCACCAATAGAACATGCTTTTTTTTTTTTTTTTAATTGTTATTTTGCCATTTATACTTTCCTGAGATTGGAGACAACCAGTTTAACAAAGGTTCTCTCTCTCTCTCTCTCTCTCTCTCTCCCACACACACACACACACACACACACAGAGAAACACACACATATAATACTGGAACTTTGGAACGTAAACATTTTTCTCAAAATTGTTTATTTAGACTTATTTCCTTTAATTTTTTCTTTTGTTCTGTTTTTCTTCCCTCTGGCCTCACTGCAGGAAACGTGGTAGACAGGAGAGTAAAAGTGCTCAAGAGAGGGGATGGGATTGTGGCAGAGAAAGATAGTGTTTCCGGAAGAGTTGGTTGGAGTTTGCATTGGAAGCAGAGTGAGAGGGTAACAAAAATGAGGAAAAGGTAGGTGTCTTAGATTACCTTGTAATAGCTACTATTCATGGAGTACCTACTGTGTGCTAGGTAAGTCACGTGTATTATCTATTATAATCCTTACAAACCCTGCAAGACAGTTTTATAGATGAGGGTCACAACGTAGACAAAGCAGGACTGGGATTCTAGCTCAGGACTGCTGACCTCTGTGTTGTCACTCCTGGTTCCCCTAATTCTTGTCCTGAGGGCTCCTATTCTCCCAAAACCGTTTACCCGATTTGTTCTCTTTCACATTTTGTTGTTGTTTGCATGGAGCGGAGGAAGATGGAAGGATAGGGGGTAGGAAATGAAGGCTTATGCATAGTATTAATATCTCATTTCACAATAAAATTATCTCATGTTACAGATGAGAAAACAGAGGCTTAAAAAAACTAAATAACTTGCCTAAGACAGTGGGTGTTGGCACCCAGCCTCTCTCATTTCAGAAGCCAAGGGTTTCCTACCATGAAATGCTGCCCCCGGAGGGAGGAGTGGAGCAGTTTCCAGGAAATACGCACTGTGAAATCCACTCTGACCTATTTGTCATGGGTAGGGTGGCCTTCTGACTCATGCCAGAATCTGGAATTCACTTCCCAGGCTGAGGTTTAGAAGGGCTGGTTAGACAACGAAGATGACTAGAAGGGCCATACTTTATCAAATTCCACACAACAGATATTTACTAAGATCTACTATGCACCAGGCATGAACAGACTGAGCACTCAAGGAATAGAACATGAATCAAACAAAAGCCTGCCTTCTCATACAGGGGGAAGACAAGAGCGTAAAGCAGTAAAAGGGAATATGGGGAGAGACCATTTCCTGCTAGGGGTATGGATTCCTCATCTGCAAATCAGGGAGCCCAATAATACCTTCTTCGTGGGGGTGTTGTGGAAACAAATGGAGTGCGTGCAGAGCACACTGAAGTAGACAGGAATGAGACGTCATGAATGTTAATCCTTGTAATGGGCTTATGGAGGCCCAGGGACTCTCCCTGGGCTTGAGGGTGTGTTTATCAAAAGTGACCTCAGTAGAACAATGTCCTTAAGCCAAATATGACCCAGCTGTTCACAAGGAAGCTATGCAGCGCAGTCTGGCCATACAGCAGATGGCTGGCTATCTCTGGAGGTTGGGAAAACTAGGTGGAGTAATACACCCATTTGTCTGCAAATATAATTTGCCTATTATTTCCATCAGTGCTATTTCATAGATTTAAGGTCAGATTGTGGGTGTGGTGCTAGCACCCAGGGCTCCAGTGCTCAATCTCTTATGAAGGAGCTCTGCTCTTGTTCTCATCTGAAAGATGGCCAGAGAAGTCTAAATGACCTGAGACCATACAACTGGCTAGAGACAGAGATGGTCCTGGGGTGCAGCCTCTCGCCTTTTAGATTCTCCATGTATGGAAAAGGCTATGGTGTCCATGCCCCACACCTTGAAATTAAAAACAAATAATCAAAAAAACTATTCTTTTTTTTTTTTTCTCCGAGACAGAGTCTCACTCTGTCGCCCGGGCTAGACTGCAGTGGCATCACCATAGCTCACTGCAACCTCACACTCCTGGGCTCCAGCCTCCTGCCTCAGCCTCCCAAGTAGCTAGGACTAAGGTGTACGCCACCACACTCAGCTAATTTTTCTATTTTTTCGTAGAAATAGGGTCTCACTTGTGCTCAAGCTGATCTTGAACTGGCCTCAACCGATCCTCCTACCTTATCCTCCCAAAGTGCTAGGATTACAGGCATGAGCCACTTCGCCTGGCCTGCCCATCGTTTTTAAGTATAACCATCATAGTGGGTGTGAAGTGTTATATCATTGTAGTTACAATTAGCATTTCCCAATGTCTGATGTTGAATGTCTTTGCATGTGCATGTTGGGCATTTGTACATCTTCCTTGGAAAAAATATCTATTTAAACTCTATACCTGGCCAGGCATGGTGGCTCATGCCTGTAATCCTAGCGCTTTGGGAGGCCAAGGTGGGAGGATTGCTTGAGGCCAGGAGTTCAAGGCCAGCCTGAGAAAGAGCAACACCCTGTCTCTACAAAAAATAGAAAAATTAGCTGGCTTGGTGCTGTGCACCTATAGTCCCCAGCTACTTGGGAGGCTGAGGCAAGAGGATCTCTTGAACCCAGGAGTCTGAGGTTGCTGTGAGATAGGCTGACGCCACGGCACTCCAGCCTGCGCAACAGAGTGAGAACCTGTTTGAAAAAAACCAAACCAAAACAATGAGATACCACTACACACATTAGAATAGCCAAATGCAGAACACTGACAACAACAAATGCTGGCAAGGATGTAAAACAATAGAAACCCATACATTGTTGGTAAGAATGCAAAGCAGTACAGCAACTTTGGGAAGCAGTTTGGCTGTGTCTTAAAAAATTGAGCATACTCTTACCATATGATCCAGCAGTCATACTCCTTGTCATTTACCCAAATAAATTGAAAACTTATGTCAACACAAAACCTGCACAGGAATTTTTACAGCAGCTTTCATTCATAATTACCAAAACTTGCAAGCAACCACCATGTCCTTCAGTCAGTGAATGGGTAAGCCACAGTACATGCAGACAATGGAATATTAGTCAGCGCTAAAAAGAAACGAACAATCAAGTCATGAGAAGACCTGGAAGAATTCAGTGAAAGAAGCCAATCTGAGGCTGGTCCGAAGGTAGTGGGTTATCTCAATTGATTGTTCACAGTCAGTTACAGATCGAACTCCTTGTTCTACTCTTCCACTCTTCTCACTATTGTACTTGACTTTTCTTTTAAAAAAAAATTTTTTTTTAATCAATCAGAAAAGACTACATACTATATGATTCCAACTATATGACATTCTGGAATAGGCAAAATTATGAAAACAATAAAAAGATCAGTGGTTGCCAGGAGTTCGGGGGAGGGAGGAGGATTTTGCAAAAGCACATTCTTAAGGGATTCCATCCCAAACCTTTTGCTCAATTCCTAATGGTGGAATTTTCTTTTTGCTTCCTCTTGCTCCATTCCTAACCCGGTGACCGGGAAGGGGCAGGCACGCTTGGCCATGCCCAATCTACCCTGTGAGCAGACCAAGTCTCAGGTGGCAGATTGGCCATCATGGGGTCTGGATCTCATCTCTTCATTGCCCCTGACCCCTTCCACCTCGAACAGAAGGGATGAGCTTCCAGAATATTTGCAGATCCCTTCTTTTTTCCCTCTCCACTCTCTGTCCCATTTGGACAACTGTGACGAGGAGCCCTAGGAAGAGAGAAGCATCCCCGATGACCAGGCTCCGCTGCACGTTCATCTCGTGCTGGAACGCCGTCAGCGCCTGGATCACTAGCGGCCTCTGCACCCTCTTCTATCCCACACCCTCAACCCTGCAGCCTCTCCATTTCCTGTTGCCTCATGGCTACTTCCTGATGTCTTCCTTAGTGACATTCCTATTGATACCATATCCCTTTTTAAAAAACATTACAAAATTATAAAAGCATAGAATGCATGAGGCAAAACATTTACACAGAAGGATGTAAACAAGTCAGACAGGTAACATTTATTAGTCTAATGAGCAGGGAGCAGCACCAGTGTCCCAACTGTGCCCTCCTCTAACCTGGTGCCTCTCAGACTTGACTGTGCACACAAGTCACCTGGGCATCTGTTAAAACTTCTGATCCAGCCAGCTGGGGTGAGGCCTGAGATCCTGCCTTCCTTATCAGCCCCTGGGGAAGTGTGTGCTGCTAATACGCAGACCCACTGGAGCAGCGAGGTTCCACCTTACCCCACCCAGCTCTTTTCCTTAAGGTTCAGTCAGACTTCTTTAGCAGACTTGAGAGGAACAAATGGGGTGGCATGTTCCTGTTGGCACTGAGGGTGTATCTTGATCTGTTTCAGCAGAAATGTGCTGGCTGAGATAGTAACCAATGCAGTGCAATGCATGGACTACATTACAGTGGGTTTGTTTAGGAAAAAAATCAGACATTTTCTTACAGCCATTTTATATAGTGAAACCCTGCCAAAACCCGGTAAATGGAGTCCCTAAATCTGGTCATTTACCATGTGGGGGTCACGTTACTGCACCGCTAACAAAATGGCTGGTGTGCACACCTGCAGAAGACAGGAGCCAAACATCAGACCCATTGTACCCCAATTGCATTATTCTGGAGTTTTATTGCACTTATTTTCCTGCAACCTCTCACTAATTTATCTGATTTTTTTATTTAACTTAAAAAACTGAGTTGTTATTTTCTTAACATAACCTCTTTGAAGGTAAGGATCTTGTGTTGTAAGTGGCTAGTCATTGGAAAAAAGCTATACCACTCAAATATTGGGCTAAGACACAGTTGGGAAATAATAGATGAATGAATTCATCCCCAGAAATCTCCCAAGCCCTGTAGGACAAAAACACCACTGATGAGAATTAGGTGACTGACTTCCTCCTACCCAAAGATGTAATTAAAGAAAGTCTAAACTTGGCAGCTATAATACGAAATATGGTTGCTTGTAACAGTTGCTTGTAACAGATGAAAAGAAATTTGAAAGAGTGGGATTCAGGCCAGGCACAGTGACACACGCCTGTAATCCTCGCACTCTGGGAGGCTGAGGCAGGAGGATCATTTGAGCTCAGTTCGAGACCAGCCTGAGCAAAGAGCAAGACTCTGTCTCTATTAAAAATAGGAAAGTTAGTCGGGCATGGTGGTGCACACCTGTAGTCCCAGCTATTCGGGAGGCTGAGGCAGTAGGATTGCTTGAGCCCAGGAGTTTGAGGCTGCTGTGAGCTGTGATTGGGCCACTGCACTCTGAGTGACAGAGCGAGACCATCTCAAAAAAAAAAGAAAGAAAGAAAATCACATGCTACACATGCTAACGCCCAGTCATGACTTTTCTTACTTAATGTTAATTAATTGGAATTTACTTAATTAATCAGCCTCTTCTGAATCTGATTAGAGGCTTAAGAGTAAACCAACACTTTCCTCATATCTGCTGTGCCAGGGTCTAGCCTAGCATGATTCTGACTTTTTACTCTAAGTCTGAGGATGGGCTAGGCCAATGCTACAAATGAAGACACTCACCCCATGTCATCCAGCTTGGACCCAACTCTGACTTCAAAACCCATTTTCTTTTCACTATGTTAGCAGTTCTCCAAGTGTGGTCTGTGGATTCCTGCCTTTAAGACCATTTTAGGGACCTGCAAGGTCAAAGGTAGTGAGATGTTTTTTGTCTTTTCACTGCATTGATGTTTGCAGTGATGGTGGGAAAGCAATAAGCAATGAGCCGTTGCACTTCACGAATCTTCTAGCCAGGGGCACCAGCTGCACTTGCCGTCCTTGACAGAGTAGTAACAATTATTGTTATTCAGCCTTGACCCTTAAAGACACACCCGCTCAAGTACACATATAGCACTTCTGCTGCCTTCCATAATACAATGGCCATGTCCAAGAAAAGCACTTGTGCAATTGTTTGAACTGTGAGCTGAACTGGCCGCATTTTTCATGGCATACCATTTTTACTTGAAATAATTACTGAAAAAAAAACCTGTGGTCATTTGGACTTGGGCACTGGCATACATTTCCTTGACAATAAACAAAGTGAGCTCTCACTTCAAGAACAACTGACAGTATTTGTTGCCAATGAAAAAATTTGAGCTTTCAAGCAAAAATTAGAATGTTGGAAAACTTGTATCTGACACAGTGAGCTGATATCTTCCCAGTACTTAAAGACTCTCCTCATGAGATCAGATATTTGGCGATATTAACAAATATAATTTTGAAATATCACCTAATTAAATGTACTAACATTTGGGAGATGGCAGGTTTCCAGCAAGTTCTGCTGGTGCAGCATCATGGTGACTTCCCATGCCCTCAGTGAGGTGTAGCCATGCCCTCCCCTGGGGGCAGGATTTGGGGGCTCTTCCTCAGGTGCTCTCAGCCCCGGGAGTAGCAGCCACTCCTATCTGCTATTCCTATATTCTTTGAGTTTTCTTGATTTCTTACTAGCTAGTTCTCCATTATTCTAATCCCCGTGGGGGTCAGAAATACTCTACATTAAACTTTTTGTGTTTGAATTACTATGTGCTTTCTCTCTCCTGATTGGGCCTGGACTGATACAGCAGGTCTGGCAAGAGCTGTGCACAGTCCACTGGAAAGAAAAACAGATTAGCGCAGTCACTACAGTGAAGGGAAGGGTGCAAAGGACAGGTGTGTGTTCCTGCCAGCCGTGGTTTGTGAATGGCAAGAGGGGGTCAACTTGACGTGGGTTGGGGAAGGTTTAAGGAAAAAGTTTGGGTGGGTGGTTTAAGGAAAAAGTTTGCAACAGATGCTTTTAGGTATAAAGAAGTTGAAAATTAGAACCAAATAGTATCCACATGTTGAGTGGGCTGGTGCTTTGACCTGTGAACAGTTTTTGTGACATCATCTCTTCAGGACAGTTGAAGGAGCAGGGAAATACCCAACCAATCTAGGTTTAAAAGTAGCTAAAAAAAAAAGTTAAGGGGTACTTAAGTTATACCATGGTGTCCAAGACGAGGACAGCAAAGAAGAGACCAACTGTATCAGTGACATGGTTGGAGAGGAATAGCTTATGGGTTTCACAAGGGACAAATGATCCAGTGGGACACGACTGGTCGAGTCAGGGCCAGTGTTTTTACACAGAGTGACAGCAGCTGGCGACTTAACAGCGAGTAGACAATCTGAAGATGGGCGCAACTGAGTCGCGGGGCAGAAAGGTAATAAGCCAGAAGGTTCACGTCCCACAGCTAACGGCAGCACAGTGGGAAACGTGAGGATGCTTACACTCGAGGCCAGGACACAGCCACTTCAGGGACAGCCACCAAAACATCCTGGGGAAACAGAATACTGCCCTGAGGTTACACTAGGCAATCCCACTGCTGGCTGGGTGGTCGCTGGCAAGTGTATTCACCACTGGGCTGAGGGGGTTAGAGGACTTTCCACTTTAAACCCACAGAGTAATCCCATAAGAAAAAGAAGCTGGTATTTGAGTACTTCCTCCTTGCCTCATCTAGAAGAGTTCCTCTGGACCCCAGTCCAGGAGCAGTGAGGCAAAGATTTGGTCTCTGGCATGTACTTCTTGCTCAGCACCTACAATTTCATCTCCCCTCTTCTCTCTCACTCCTCGGTAAATATTAATAGTATTGTTTGGAGTTAAATCTGAGTACAGCATGAAATTATATCCCTGATTTCAAACAGTAAGAAATACACTTAGATTTTAAAGGGTAATCCAGTATGCACATGGCTATGTGTAAATGAAACAAAAGTTTTATAAAGCAAACTTAAATCCACTAGATGTGATGCACTATTTATTTCTATTCTATTGTATTCTCTTTTCCAAAACACTTGTCAGGGCCCCCTAAATTGATTTCATAACACTTTTAGTGGACTCTATTCATAACCTTAAAAAAACAAACAAAAAAACACTGTAGAGGAAAAAGGTAACTCACAAACTGATTATAATCTGAAAAAAAAAACACACTCTGAGCTCAACAATTCCCTTTGGTCTAGTCAATGTTTACTAGTTATCTTAATTTGATTTCCAAACCCTGGGAAGAAAGCATGCTACACAGAACCCCAGTGCCATGATCTCACCACTCACGTTAACCTCACTCTTTCTGGAGAAACACTTCTCATTACAAATCAATAACGCACATTCACATCATGCAAATTAAAACTGGATGATGTCTTCGTTGGTCCAGTGGCTCCCCGAACTGATGAACTCCATCAGACCAAACTCTGCAACACCAGATTCTTCAGTCAAAGCAAATCTTCTTGTTACAGTAAATTATAATCTCTCGCATTATTATAAAACAAGACAATGATCTGCATTACACAAGTAATATGATGATTCAGCATGGACATTTAGTTCAATAAGATTTTATTTAAAAATTTGCAAAGCTGAAGGAAGGATATGATCTTTTGTTAAAAGAAAGCAATTTTCACAGTATATATTTTCGCCATTTTAGCTTTGTATCGAATAGTGACAGAAAAGGAAGTTTCTGTTCAAGATCCTCACTCCAGCATACTCAGCCAGGTGCTTGGCATCACGTAGCAAGATGATACATTCCCTGGTCTGAAGCTCACAGCAAATCCTCTCACCCAAGCGGACACCAGTTCTCCAGGCAAACACACGAGGTCTTATTTTCACTGCTCTACACAGGGCCCTGAGAATCCTTAATTTTAAAGTTGGGAAAAATGTGAAAGGATTCCTTAACTCATTGCCTGTAACAAATCCAACTACCTGTTTAACTCTTAACAATTGCAAGTATAAAAACTTGAAATTTGTAAGATGTTCCATTTTATGGAACAACTCTAATGTTAAAAAATTGGGTCAAGTAACATGCTTTAATGTTTTAAAATGCTACTTAATAAAACTTACTGAGACAAGATATGCAGCACATTCTTGTACTTGGTATTATAAACTCCTACTGACGATTGCTACTTGATGGTCAAAAAAATTTAAAAAACAGAAGCCGCCACACATATTGGTATATAACAATACCTGCAGGGAATGTCATGTTTTAAATTTTTTTTAACTGAAATTAAACCTGGAAAAAAAAATCTATAAAACCAACACTCATGTGATTTTAAATGATGAGGTAGATTTTTTCCTATGCAGTAAAGTGAAGATAACAAAAAAATTCATACAACTTTCAAATCCTCTTTTTTTTAAAAAACACAAAAAAGTTCAGGTTATAGTCACTTTCACAAATAAGACATTTATAAACCAAGAGGTGGAGAGGTCATACTCAGACAAGTTCTGTATTTGATGTTTTACTCGGAGATTCAATAATCAGTCTTGGATCAATCAACTCTCTCCAGAAAACAGTGATCTGAGAAAAAATACAAAATACTCAGTTTAAATACTTCATTTTGAGGTCATATAGGTTTTAGTAAGTTAAAAATTTCAGTCAAGTAAATTTCCATTTGTACAGAATGGTTGAAGAACTGGAATGATTTGAGTTCCAATAAATTGGGTACAAGAACTCATTTACCTAGAATGCAACTAAATTTTACATGAAACATATTTCAACTTTCTTTGACTAAAAGCAGGAGATGCAAGGGTTGGGGGAAGGAGCAGCTGCTTACAAGGTGGTTAGGATTTGCCCTGTGGACAGGTGGCTCAAAGACTTCCTGGGAACCAAACGTGGCCCAGATGGGAGGCACTAGACTGCTGATGCCCTTTGGTGCAGCTCTATCGTTCTTATCCTACGATGCCTAAAAACACATCTGCCTTACAGCTTACCAAGAGAAAGCAAACGCTGATGCTTGGCCCTATGGATGAATAATGAGGGCCATCTACTGTCAAAAAAGGTAATTACAGGCTTTCTATTCTACTTCGGCATCTGTTTAATAGGGCATAGAGAGGAAAGTCTCCAAGGTTTAATTTTCCAATGCAGTTTCCAGGAATATATTTTAACAAAAAAGTGGGGCTGCATATATTACAAATAAATACAGGAGACTGAGCCAACTCTGCTGATCCTACCACAAACTCTAATATGTGTTTTTGGAATAAATCCCCAAGTGTCATCCACCTTAAAGTAAAACATACATACAGTCTGATTAGGGTTTCTACAAGTTCACGCTTCAGAAAAAATGTGAGTTTTTAATATTGAAACCTACACAGAATATCCATAACATTCCAAATAAAAACACCTTAAGAGAGAACGTTTTCTTAAATCTAAATTCTATTAATTCTGTTTACTTTAATGCTACCAGAGCCTAACAAGCTAGCCATTGCCAGCAACTCTGGTAGTCTGGCTGCCTAAAAAGGTACAAACCATATTCTTCCTAAAATGGCAATTTAAGGATTTAAACAAAGTCAAAGGACAGAATCACCATTTTATATTACTCTTCAAACCTATGCTGTTATAAGTTAAAACCAACGTTTGGAGGGTAGTGACTGCAAGGGGACATACGTAGGCATCTAGGGGACTCTTAATGTTATAATTATTGATCTGGGTCTGGTTACATGAGTATGTTCATCTGTGAAAACTGTTTATACAATTATGTGTACTTCTCTGAATGTATATGCCAATAAAGAGTTTTTATATATGTTACTCTTTTCTACTGGAATCCTCATATTACTGTAATTTTAAGCAACTCTATACTCTTAAACAAAAGTTTGTTATAGGTGCATCTTGTCATACAGGCTCTTTGAGGTCCACGATGGTACACTGATTTGGCTCTTGGCACTGTTATTGCTACACCGTAGGAAGGCCAGATTCCCCCTGGCCCTAAATCCTTTGTGGTTTTACTACAGGCCATTCAGGAAGCTGCAGTGTCACCTTCCAGACCCCAGGTAATCAGCTGAGAGCGAATGCACAGCCAAGCAATGCAGGAGAAACACGCCTACCCTCCTCTCCCGCGTTACAGCATACTCCACTACCTCGGTTCCATTCTCGTTGTGATAAACCAAATCAAATTTCCCAGGTTCTTTCGCGGCTGAAACCAGAAGGCAGGGAGGAAATACAACATGTTAGTCATTTCACAATAATTAAAATGTTCCTCTAGGGGAATTTATATCATTAGGGAAACAGCTACAAACAAACTGTGCACTGACGTGAAGGCTGGGTATGTACCTGAAAGCACGGAGCGCTCAGTACCGGGAGGCCCTGGGAAAAACCCCGCGCCAGGGACTGGGGGCTTCTCGGCCAGGTATCAGAGACGACCTTTCCCTCATAAGCTTATGAACTGTCACTCGTACTCCCAGAATAGAATGTGGAACCACAAGACAATCCCAAACAGTAATTTATATGTTTCAATGAGGGACGGTAACAGGAAACGTTTCTCTGTCCTCAGAAACCACATAATGCTTACTGCTTGGCACACAGGCAGTCCTTGTTTCGCACAGTAGTCTGGGATCAGAAAAATGGATGTACAAGCTGAAACCATGCAAGTCTTAATAATCAATGGGAAAGATTAGATTGTCTCACAATCTTTAAAAATTTTTCTCAAAACATTAAAAACCTTCACTGTATGAGGAAATGAAAAAATAGTAAAACTAATATTTATGTAGCACGCTGTAATTTAAAACATTAGGAATACTGGCAATTAAAGTGTTTAATTTCTTTATAAGAAACTAATCAAGGATAGTTTGAACCGCACTTGCCTTCTTGTTGTATAACTTATACAGAACAAGTGTCTTCTCTGAGCTTTACAAAACTGTCAAACTCCTTTCTAAGTTTGGATCTGCTTTCAACATTTTTATTCTTTGAGCTTCTAATGTCATGAAATAGCTCTGAGAGTTTCTTTGTTTTTCATTTTGTGAAATCTTTGTGAAGTTTTTGCTGGTGTCACTTCTGGGACATTTTCATCCTTTTCATTACAACCACCTTCCTAATTTATGTCAACAAGTTCACATCACGGGCAATGTCACCATTCCCACAGTGAGCCATTTCTTCTATAACTCCTCTTAAATTCAACGTGGATGGCACTTTCAGCATTATCACTTCTTGTTTCTTCACTGTGTTTTTATCTTTGCTGGCCAAGTCCCTGTTTCAATTACCCATTTATGTGAACTGTAACGTGGGTTACCACTGAGAGACAAGGCGGCAGCAGAACTGCATGCCCTCCTGTCTGTGTATGAACTGAACCGTGACCAACCACCCACAGACTGGTCACAGATTGTGATGCACATCTGTTATTTATGCGGTGACTTGTGGACTGAACAGCTAGCAGTACTTTATGCAATTACTCACAGTTAACATACCCAATGTTGTTAGGGGACTGGGGGGGGAGGGCAGATAAAGCTGTTTCTTGATGCCCCACAAAAGAAAAGTTCTAATTGGATGTTATTACTGTCAATCACCTGACAAGCAATGATCAGGCTGTGTCCATGGAATTTGACTATGGACAAACAAACTTCTCTGCCCACCACTCCTACGGAGAATTTCTACAAATGAAACCTCATCAGTAGAAAGCTAGCAAACCAGTGTAAGTTATATCTAATCATTTACTTAATATCATAAAGGAACTTTGTTAAAAAAATGCTTTTGACTGATCTTTGTCTACTGGAGTTTTGAATCTTTTACTCAATACCTTATTTAAAAACAAACAGAAAACAATTAATTGCTTTAGGTTCTGCTAAAGAAAAGGGGATCTGCTTTCTGCTTTCTGACCCCTACAATACATCCCAAGTTAAGCTATACACAGTAAAAGCCCTCTTATTCCAGGCTTTCAGAACCAATAATGGGTGGGGTTAATCAGAGATAAGGCAGGAAGCCATTAAAAATTATATGTGAGTGTGCATACACGCACTTTAAACATTTTATTTTGACTTAATACACAAAAGTATGTTCATTTGCCAATCTGTTGAAATAGAGCCGAGTAGGTTTTATGAGTTCACTGAATAGAGTTGTCTTTCTTTTATATGCCATACCCTTAATGTCCTGTCTGTAATTTCTACAATTTGCAGTTTTGACTTCGTTTTGTTTTGTTTTTGAGACAACATCTCGCTCTGTTGCCCTGGGTAGAGTGCAGTGGCATCATCTTAGCTCACAGCAACTTCAAACTCTTGGGTTCAAGCGATCCTCCTGCCTCAGTCTCCCGAATAGCTGGGAACACAGGTGCATGTCAAGACACCTGCTCTGCTAATTTTTCTATTTTTAGTATCGACTAGGTCTGGCTTCCTAGAATAATTCTCTTTGATCAATTTTCATCAGTCCATATAATCTTTTATGAAATCACATAATTACAGTAATAAGGACAACTAGCCCAATAGCTTTGGAACAAATCAACCAGCAGGTGCACATGCCCCAGGGCTGCAGTGCCGAAAGACGTAGTGGAGATCACCAATCGTGGAGGCCACCAAAGAGAACACCTTCTGTGTATAAAAGCTGTTTAAAAATCACTGTAGACAGAAAGAGCTTAAATTTTCAAACTCTTTTCTAAAAGACTCACCAGGTAAGGATGAAAGAATTTCTATGTCTACTTGCTGGGTCTCTGGATTGTGGCTTAATATTTTTCCTTCCTTTCGAAAATAAAAGTCCAAGTCAAAAATCAACATGTAAAATATTGTGAATATACTAAAAACCCACTGAACTGTAGACTTCAAAATGGTTAAAATGATGAATTTTATGTTATGTGGATTTTTATCTCAATAAAAAAATGTAAAAATAAACAAACACGTAAAGGAAATAAAAACAAACAGGTGAACTGATAAACACTCTATCCGAATATACAGAAATATCCTCAGAGGCAAAATATAATAGATACAATTAAATCATAAATGATTTAATGAGACACTGACCTAAAGAACTCGAAGAGAAGTAAAGAGTACAGTAGGTTACCACTAGCGTACTCTCCTTCAGCTCCTGATGCTTTTAGAGCCCTTCTAGAAGGGTGTCAACCCTCAAGCAGAAACGGGAAGGCACTTTGTCACTGGTGAGATTACAATTCCCTTCCTCCCAGGTCTCCAGTGTTGGGAGAAGGCATCGAGAGGAAGCACTGCCCCTCCACGTGGGTGATGGAGAGACGGATGCGCAGCCTTTGGGGGCATCCAGTGAGCCCAAACAGTCACTTCCTCCAGCTTCTACCCAGAATTTCTGAGCACAGCCAACAGCATTTTTTTAAAACCAGATTCATCAGGCATCAGGGGCCTGGGACACCACATTTTTGATGACAGAGTTAACTTTTGGAGACAAGCTTAATAAATAAAGCAGATGATTGAGCTAAATAACACCATTCGAAGTAAAAGCAAAAAAGTGGGACTGGATTTTCCTTCTGAAAATAGTTTTGAAAATGATTTCAAAAATCTCCAAAAAATATCACAAACTAAAGTAAGCAAATAGCCTTCTAAGGTAATAACTATGATGACTAACATCAATATTATATGCAATTAAAAAAAATCAGTATCATCTAGAATTATAATCTGTAGAGGTTGTGGGATATATCGAGTCAATATTCATTTCCATTTGCTATATATCACACAATTAAATTAGTTAACTACAGCAGGGTGACAAAACATCATGGTTTGCTCAAGACAAGACAGGTCTGTACACATCTTTCCTTGCAGCAGAATTATTAATAGCACCCCCTTTCACTCTCAAGTATCCTGATTTGGATGATAAATTATATGGTCACCTCATCCATAGAAGATATTAAGTGGCTAAGAAGATGAAAAACATAAAACACCAATTACCCAGAACTAATACAGCAGATCCCTCCGTTAACTGATTCTTCTTCTAGCTTGCTTTTGAGGAAAGGTTTTTACCAAGACTTTAGAAGTCTTCCAAGGCATAAATTGGATTAAATCAAATTCCCTTGTACTGTATCTATATTACTATTACCAATTATTACCTTAAAAAATGGACTTACATTCCATTCCATATATTATATCAAAAAAAGAAAGTATGCATTTTAACTGGATTTTTTTTTTTTTTTTTTTTTTTTTTGTTGAGACAGAGTCTCACTTTGTTGCCCAGGCTAGAGTGAGTGCCGTGGCGTCAGCTTAGCTCACAGCAACCTCAAACTCCTGGGCTTAAGCGATCCTACTGCCTCAGCCTCCCGAGTAGCTGGGACTACAGGCATGCGCCACCATGCCCGGCTAATTTTTTCTATATAGATTTTTAGGTGTCCATATAATGTCTTTCTATTTTTAGTAGAGACGGGGTCTCGCTCAGGCTGGTCTCGAACTCTTGACCTTGAGCAATCCACCCGCCTCGGCCTCCCAGAGTGCTAGGATTACAGGCGTGAGCCACCGCGCCCGGCTTAACTGGATTTTCAACAAAATTTTGTTTGGTAAAAAAGGGAAGGAAACATGTAATTCTGTGATTCCACTAACTGAGCTGAGCTTTTACTGAACAATATAAAGTCTCATACAGATATCAAGTGAGTAAAATCCAAGGATGATATTTGTGAACTACCTGTGGTTAACTGACAATGCAAAAGAAATACATTAGACCATAATTACCAGAAATAATTCACAAATATACAAGATAGATTCCCATGACAAAAATAATCAAATTTTCTGGCTGAGGGCTATTTATTATTTTCTTTCAAAGTTTAGGATCATGAGAGAATAGATAGCCAAATAAATTTGCTTGTCTAAACTGATTAGAAAACAATGATTAAAAAAATTAAACTCACCATTCTCATTCTATATTCTAGCATAAGGAAAATAACACTGGCAGACTTCACTGATACTATTAAAAAGTTTACATTTTGGTAATGTTTTCATTTTCTACTTTACGACATTATTTACTCAAAGAAATCTACATTATCTATATAAGTAGTATTAAATATGACTTAAGTTTTATTAATATACTGACAACTTACTTATTTTCAAATAAACAGCCTTACCTTATAGTCAGAGACATCAGGAGAGTAATCAGATGTTAGTTCCAAAAGCTAAAAAAGAAAAAACCCACGAGTACACAAGCCCTTTTATATTCTCACATTCCCATATTATACGCTCTTCCCTCCTACCCCTGAGAAAACGTGTAGAGTTGGGGCAGTGCCCATGCCACCAGTTTGGGTGCCCTACCACAAACCTGTGACATATATATTTAACACATATTTAAATATATTATAAATATATGTAACCTGACCTGCCAAGTGAGTTTATTTGAAAGGAGAATTAACCTTTTTTGTTGTAATAGTTGCTGTTTTAAAAAATACCTTAAATGCAATCTTTTCTCCAACTTGAGGGGCAGCTGCCAGCAGCGGTAACAGAGTATAGTCCTTCTTGTGTGTCTCTACTGGATTCTGAAAAACAGGATTAATCATGTGACTCTGTTACTGGTGAGAAAATATGAACCCATGACATGAACGGCAGATACACTCCAGGGAAAAGGGAGGAGGTAAACTCACAGTAAATACTAACCTGGATAATAGTAGATGAGTTTGTCAGCGTTTCATTTAACTGCTGCTGCTTCTGGTATTCAATGTTTCTATTTAAAAAACTAGAAACAGCCTGCCCTCGTCCTCGCCCTCTCCCGCGCATGCCCCGACCCCTAGCTCCCTTCCAAGAGAAAAGGTCCTCTCCTCTACCCCATCCTCTTCCTAAATTAGTGGGGAGAGACACGTTGAGAGGAGGACCAGGAGCCTGTCTGCCAACGTTTGAGTCAGAATGCTTCCACCCAGCAGCACCTGGAGACTGTGATGATGACCCTGGACCCGGACAACCTCTTCCTGCAAAGAGGTCTACGGTCTTTAAGAAACTCGCAGCACGCTCTGAAGTGGTCTTTGATACCATGCATTGGTCATCTGACTCTGAACTAGAGTCTGAACTAGAAGATGATGAAGTCTTGTCCTTGCTGGGGGTACGGTTAAAGCCGGCTTTTGTAGCCGGTTTGTTTGCAGCTAGGTTTTTTATAGAGGATCCTTCCTTTGATAACTCAGCTGATACTTTCCCTGAGGAATTTCTGACCTCCAAAGTGGCATTGCTGAGACCATCACTGGTGGATTCATGAGAAGACTCAGACTCTGAGGAGGAACTGGGACTATCTTTTGAACGAACGCCTACACCACCTTTCTTTCTGACATTAGCAAGGCTGTTTCTAGCAGAACCTTTTGGAGGACTACAGCTCTGGATGGTCCGCTCTTTTACTGCCTGTGCTTTTGGAGACTTGGAATTCTTTGTCTTTTTTTTATATTCACATTTCTCCTTTTTCTTTGGTGATTTTCTTTTGGTTTCTTCGTCACCATCATCCACTACACCACATGTTGCTTTGTTTTTTCTCTTGTTTTTTTTCCTCACAGTCTGATCTGTGATAGCTTTTGGCTCCAGATCCAAGGCCTTCCCATTACTGCTATTGTTCTCTTGCCTCTTCCAATGCTTCTTTGAATATTTGTAACCTAGTTCAATTTCTTCATCCTCCTCTAACTTAAATGCCCGCTTCTTTGCTTTTCTAGCTGATAAATGAGTACTGTCACCATTACTAACTACTACAGAATTCTCAGCAACTCCTCTCTCTTCTAATTTAACTCTGTCAAAAGAACAAGAGAGAAAGCTAGAGTGAGCAATTCACAAGCATGTCTCCAGGACATAGTTACATACTGAGATGATTCTGCAAAGTGTCACTACCATCAGTCAATAAAAAAACTCATACCATCATAGAATATACAAAAGCATGAAACTAATTATTTTAGTCTACTCCAACATTAAGTATCTTTGGGAACAGAGATTACGTTTTCTTCTGTAGCTCTGAAGAAAAGTGAATTTGTCAAGGAAAGACAGAATGATTGTGGGCATTAAACAACAAAAAGAAAACTTTTCCAAGTTCAGTTTTACCTAAGGTCTGTCCCATTTACCACTGAAGCCAACTGCAGGGGTATTTCTTGCCATATGCAATGTGCATGTGAAGCATATAGGAGGAAGTTACCTGTCATTGTGCTGTAATTATTACTTTTAACAGTTTTCATTTGTTTTTGACATTGTTAACTTCATTATAAAGAGTGTAATTCCCTGGGAATGACATTAAGAGGAGTTAAAATTTAAAAAAAAAAAGAATGTAATTTCCAGATGATTCATTCATTGAAGTATAACTGTAGTTAGCTAGTGGCATGTCATTAACTCGTTAGGCGGGGGACAGTGCAGAAAATAAACTTAATAGGAGGGGATACGGCCCTTACAACTGTAATATTTAAATAGTCCCTAAATTGCAGAGAGAATAGAGACCTATTTCACAGTCAATAAAACGCAAAAAGAACTTTTTGAAATTTGGATTATTTCAAGTTGTCATTTGAAAGAGTCGAACATTATTAACAAATTGTACTTTTTCTGATTTGAGAGAGAGACTCAAAGATGTAGTCACTGTTTCAAACCAAAATCTTATGAATCTGACATGCTTTGGGGAAAGGAACATTCAACAACTGAGGGCAAGCAAGGGAAAGTAGCACAACTCTGGAATGAACTCACTGTAGCTGAAGCTTAAAGGGGAAAAAAAAAAAAGGCCCCGATATGAATCTGAACTGGAATGATCACATCTCACCATCTTACTGAGACAACTAACATACTGGTAATTCACACTATTAACACAATTGCTCCTGGATACTTACCTCAGTATCGTTTTTTTAATTTCCCAAAGCATGATGTTTAAAATTAGTTTGTGTTTCCCAATCCGCAGCCCAAAAGGACCCAGACACCTATTTGAGTGAACCCCAACACACCCAGGTGAGACAGAACGATACCCACCAGAAGTCTCAGGGGGTACCGGGCACAAGCAACTGAGGATGGACAACACACACGTTATGTGGCAAACATGACTCCGCTGTCAGCCTGGGACCCTAAAGCCGCCAAGGGCAAGGCCAGGTCTCCACACGCCTGCACCACGCGCACGGAACACAGTAATACAGTGCCTAGCTAAGTGAAGATTTGTTAAAACAGGGCTGAAAGAAACACGGGCCCCGCCGGCACCCATCGCAGTTTTTTCAAGTTTGGTCCCCCTGTAATTAGAGGCGTCCCGGGGAAGCACGCTCGTTAAAATACAGATTCTTGAGCCCGGTACCTGACCAGACCAATCGGGATCTCCGGGGTTCACGAAAGTGCATTTTTACAGTCGCTCCCCATCTCCTCCCCGTGCCGCGACCCCTCCCCATCGCGGTCTAGCAGACTGAGGCGCCCCCGGGCGTGAGCAGGCGCGTCCCGGGCCCGCCGCCGCGCCGCCCCCGCCGCCCCCGCCGCCCCCTGCCCGCGCCGCGCGCACCTGAGGCAATCGTTGTCTCTCACCAGGCGCGCGCTCTCGGCTGGGGGCAAGAGCCCTCCTTCCAGGTAGAGGCCTAGGATGGCCCCAGAGCTGAAGCCGAAGCGCTGGCGGATAAGACTAATGAGATCCGTGACGACTCGGCATCTGTTCAAGTCGACCAGAAGCCAGAAGGCCGTGCAGTGCGGGGTGGCTGGCGGCGGGTAATCAAATTGAAGCCGTAGCCTAACCGTCTCGGAGGTTGCCATCTTGCTCGGTGCTCAACGGAAGCCGAGAGATGCCACGGGGCTACGGAGAGCCGTGCTCGGGCGGCCGGCCACCCGGCGCCGGGAACGTGTGCCACCTGTTGGTGGGAAGCGGCTACTACAGGCTTCGTCACTGGCGAGAACTCGGAGCGTGGTTGATTCCACTCAATTTTGTTCATGGCAGGAATAGGGAAGAGTGTAAATGAGATGCCTTTATTCCTTCCCTAGCGAGGACTATGTAGGGTCCGAATTTAGGCAGGTCTCTGGGTAAGCAAGCACTTCTCCTCAGCACTGGTATTCTAAGATATCTGCTCGTATACATAAAAGATTTTTAAAAAACAACTCCGAACGCATTTCGTTGACAAAATTTGTCATCATAAGAAGCTGAAAAAGATGTGATTCCTAGCGTGTTGTCAATATTGACATTTTAAAATAAAACCATAATTACTCTTCTAAATGTATCCAGTAGAATATAAATATCTTAGCCCTTTAGTAGTACCCACCACCTTGGTTACTTTAAAATATTGCCACAGCCTGGACAACATAGCAAGACCCCATCTCTACAAAACCATTTAAAAATTAACTCTGTCTGGTGAACCTGCAGACCTCCCAGCTACTCAGGAGGCTGTGGTAGGAAGCTCTCTTGAGCCTAAGAGTTCAAGGTTACAGTGAGCTATGATTACATCACTGCTCTTCAGCCTGGGCGACAGAGCCAGACCCTGTCTCTTAAAAAATAAATAAATAAAATTAGATGAAACTGAGGTAAAAATGACAATTTCATAAAAATGGGGATTGTGGAGTTAGGATTTTCCCATTGGCTATGATCAAAGACGTGTATATTCACGTTAAAGAAATGGAAGTTTGTGAACTATTATGTATAAATTTTTTTTTTTTTTTTTGAGGCAGAGTCTGGCTCTGTCACCTGGGCTAGAGTGCCATGGCATCAGCCTAGCTCACAGCAACCTCAAACTCCTGGGCTCAAGCAATCCTGCTGCCTCAGCCTCCTGACTACAGGCATGTGCCACCATGCCCGGCTAATTTTTCTATATATATTTTAGCTGTCCATATAATTTCTTTCTATTTTTAGTAGAGATGGGGTCTCGCTCTTGCTCAGGCTGGTCTCGAACTCCTGAGCTCAAAGGATCCGCCCGCCTCAGCCTCCCAGAGTGCTAGGATTACAGGCGTGAGCCACTGCGCCCAGCTATTATATATAAATTTATTAGCAATTTAATCTCATGGTTGAAATCAATTATGCTTATAAATATGCATTTCACAAAATTGGAAGAATATATCAATATCTAAGAAAGAGGAGTTAGTCCCAATAAAAATGAAGCTGTTTTGTCAAGTTCGGGGCTTTACTAGATTTTATGTATCAGTGATATGCACATTATTTACAGTGGAATCCATTACATATTCTCCTAAAGTTAATCTAAATTTAATAATACTTGCTAGAAATGAATAAAGATGGCCAATACAGTGGCTCATGCCTGTAATCTTAGCACTCTGAGAGGCTGAGGCGGGAGGATCGCTTGAGCTCAGGAGTTTGAGGTTGCAGTGATCTATGATGACACCACTACACTCAAGCTGGGGTAACAGAGTGAGACTCTGTCTCCAAAAAAAAAAAGAAAGAAAGAAAAGAAAAGAATAAAGAAGAAAAGAAGTAGGTGCCAGTGAGGCTATCTAGATGGTGGTGGTAGAGAGTGCATTTCTTTTGAGAGAACAGAAAACAGTGCACAGGGACATTCTCAGACCATCAGCTTCAGGAAATAGTCCAGCTGAATGAGGGAGATGTGAAACTTGATTCCTTTAAAATCATCCATGCTTGTCTCCCCTTAGAAAGTGCTCAAGCCCTCCTCAGGATATATTTACCCCCGTCTGAAGACTGCTACTGCATAACATGGATAGTTACCTAAGCAGTGGGTGGCTTCTAAGTGCTTACCTGGCTATTCATTTTTCTTTCCTAAAGGTAGGGAAAATATCACCATTCCCCCTACTACGGGGACCTCCAGTGAACACAAAAGATGGAATCTCAGCTATGCTTTTCAAAAGGAGTCAGAACTAAAGTGTTAACCTTATTTTAATAAAGTTGAGTGGTAGGTACACATTTCTTCATACTTATCTGTATTTTGCAATATTCATGATTGCAAAAATTTATAGAAAGGATCTATTTTTTCTCAAATGATCCCTTAGGCACCTCTAAAGGGTTATTTGGCATTATTTGTCTAAATTATAAAAGCATGTACTCTTTTGACCAAGCAATTCCACTTCTAGGCATTTATCCTTCAGAAAGACTATGTGCAAAGACTTCTGTGCAATGGTTACGGCAACATTGTTTGTAATAGCAAGTTACTAGAAACAAAGTAAATGCCATCAATAGGGATTACATTAAATAAATTAATGTACATCTATCCAATAGCTGTATGGTATTCTATTGTATGGATATACCATAATTTATTCAATTCAATCCCTATGAGGTAGTTCCAAATACATTGATATAGAAAGGTGTCTAGAATGTAATGAGAGAAAAGAGCAAGAAGCTAAACTGTATATATTATATACTTTTATTTGCTTTTTTATTTTTTGGTTTTTTTGACAGGGTCTTGCTCTGTTGTCCAAAGTCCTTAAACCAATGTGGGAAGAAATGTCATCTTTACTACTATGAGTCTTCTAATCCACGAACATGGTATGTCTCACCATTTATTTAGATCTTTGATTTCTTCATCAGCACTGTGTAGTTTGGGGTTTTGTTGTTGTTGTTGTTTTTTAAGAACCCTGAGGTTCTAGTCTTTCTTTCTTTCTTTTTTTTTTTTTTTTGTCTATTTTATCTCAGTTTTTCAGATTGCAGAATTTCTGTTGTTTTATCTTTTAGTTTCCGCTGTCCTCTGTTCTCTCTATTCATTCTGCTGTTGAGTTCATCCACTGAGCTTTTGATTTCAGTTATTGTATTTTTTCATGCTAAAATTCCCATTTGGTTTTTCTTTATATCATCTATTTCTTTGCTGAGACTTTCTATTTCTTTGCTTTATCTTTCTATTTTTTCATTTGTTTCAAACATGTTGGTAGTGGTTCATTGAAGTATCTTTATCATGGCTACTTTAGAATCTTTGTCAGACCATTCTAACATCTCCGTTATCTCAGTGTTGGCCTCTATTTACTGTCTGTCTTCATCCAGTTTGCGGTCTTCCTGGTTCTTGGTATGCCGAGTGATTCTTGATTAAAATCTGAACATTTTCACATTATATTCTGAGACTTTGGATCTTGTTGGTTCTGTCTTAGCTGGCTTTCTGTGACACTGTTCCAGCAGGGAGAGGGAAGGTACCACATCATTACTGCCAAGTGGGGATAGAAGTCCAGGTTCACGACTTGGGCTCTGTTGATACCTGAAGGTGGGGGACTTCTCATTGTTGCTGACTGGTGGGGGAGTTCCTTGTACAAGGGCTCATCCTGACAAATGTGTACAAGTGAACTCTCGTAAACTCATTAGTTTCTGGTTCCTGATTTACTTTTAATTGGGTTTGGAAATTCCAGAATTAAACTGCATTCTGCTACACCTACACATAGAGTTGAATGATTATTCCTGTTATTGCACCTACAGGAATTTAAACTTAGAAACTGGAGCTGAAAATAGGGCACCAAACAAATTCTAGATATAGTGAACCATCGTCACAAATCTTTTTGGGTTATTCATGACATATCTTTATAAACAGCTCGAACTGCCACTTAAAAAATAAAAGCAACAATTAAAAAGTAAATAATTTTGAATGGCTCATTAAACTAGGTGTCTGGAAAACTCCAGAGGAGGAGAGGAGAGCAAAAAATCCCTCTGTCCTTTCGGAGATTCCTTGCTCCTAAGAATGGTTTCTTTTCTTTTTTTCCTTTTTTTTTTTGAGACAGAGTCTCACTCTGTTGCCCGGGCTAGAGTGCCGTGGCATCAAGCTCACAGCAACCTCAAACTCCTGGGCTTAAGCAATCCTTCTGCCTCAGCCTCCCAAATAGCTGGAACTACAGGCATGGGACACCATGCCCAGCTAATTTTTTTTCTATATATATTTTTAGCTGTCCAGCTTATTTCTTTCTATTTTTAGTAGAGACAGGGTCTCACTCTTGCTCAGGCTGGTCTTGAACTCCTGACCTTTAGCGATCCTCCCGCCTCGACCTCCCGGAGTGCTAGGATTACAGGCATGAGTCACCACACCCAGCCTCGAGAATGGTTTCTAATCCATTTCATCTCCCATGTTTTCCTGTCCTCACTCAGCTTTGTCAAGGACATTTACAGCTTGTCTCCTCCTGGACCTGGGGGCTTTGTTATGTAAAGCTCTTAGCCTGTCTGAATTCTGATAGCTCCTATGGCAAGTATCCGTAAAGAAGAGGATACCTTTTTCTTGCACCAACATAAGAAAATTGACTGACATACAGATCTGGCCACGTGACTGCTTATCTAACCCTTTTCCCCAGATTCACATCATCTTTGGCAAATCCTAAATTGATGGCATGACAATCTGTTGTGCTCAAGATCCTGCATTCTGGCCCAGATTTAACCAAGTCTCCTTCAACTTATTCACCAAAAAATCCCCCGTTATTTGTATTAATAGCTCCCCAAATAAGCTAGAGCTGCTCAGGCCCTGCACACCATAAAAGAATACTTTATTCCAAACTTGGAAAAAGGCAAAATGATAACTGTTTGGCTTTCTGGTATTACAGAAGAGCATTTTCCAATAAGCATGCCTGGCTCTCATATGATACTCTCAATTACAACCTGTGGTCAGAGTCTGTTTGGCTAACCATCGATGACAGCCTTACGAGGTCGCAGTTTAGCAAGAAATATAAAAATTAAAACAAATAACTACACAAATGATTATTTAAATACAATTATGATAAACATGATGAAGGAGAGCTACCGGATGCCATGAAGATCCATTAAGAGGATCCTAGTCTTAACCTAGTCTGTACTGTTGGGAAAAGCTTTCCTGAGTTGGGACATTTAAAGTGGCAGCTGAAGGTTCAACAGTAATTAGCCAGGCGCAGGGGGAGGAAGGGTTCGAAAGAGCATCCCATGCAGGTAGAGCAGCACGTGCAGTGCACAGAGACTGATGCACACCAAGGGAAGACGATGTGAGGACACATGGGTGGGGATGGGGGAGATGGTCGTGTAATGCCAAGGCTCGCCAGCAAGCATCTGCACCAAGAATTTGCTGGAAGGGCCTTTATCAAGCTTCCCAACCAATCTCTATCAGCTTCCCAGACCCTTCCCAATATAAACATACAATTTTAAAAACTACACATTTTTGCAAACACAGTTTTAACTTCCTAGTATCTTTCTTCCAGTCCTTTTGCCTCCCTTACAGACCTATTATATTTCTCAGCTGCCACAAGAGGACAGGTTTACATTGTAGAAATGCAATCAAGTGCACATTGAACTACAAGCATCACCTCTTAAAAAATGTTCTGAGGCTACTCCTCATCAGAGAAATTCCCACTGGCTCTTCAGCCAGGCTCTGCTCTCTTTGGCTACACAGCCCCCCTCCTCCTACTTCTTTTCTTCTCTCTGTCTCTGTTTTCCTCTCCTAGGAGGAAAACAAAACCTCTCTTACAGTCCTGTGCAGCACAGTTTAGCAATTATCCTCCTTTTTTTCTCTGTTGCCCAGGCTAGAGTGCAGCAGCGTGATCATAGCTCAGTGCAGCCTCTAATTCCTGGGCTCAAGGTATCCTCCTGCCTCAGCCTCCTGAGTAGCTGAGACTACAGAAGCATGCCACCATGCCCAACTGATTTTTAATTTTTTTTTTTTTTTTTTTTGTAGAAACGTGGTCTCGCTATATTGGTCAAGCTGGTCTCAAACTCCTGGCCTCAAGCAATCCTCCTGCCTCAGCCTCCCAAAGTGCTAGGATCACAGGTGTGAGCCTGTACAGGCCAACAGTTATCCTTTGTTTCCCTGGCTAGTGGCCCCTATGCCATCTGCTCCCACCTCCTAATGAACCAATAAGGTATTTTTCTTAAACAAAGAGCACTCCAATCCTTACCATTGGAATTTTGCCACTGGCTATTAAGATAACAAGCATTTGTCTGGTTTCCAGATGTATTTTTTGTTTGTTTAGTTCTAGTGATTATAAAGTGTAATGACAAAGGAAAATATTAGTGTTTGCCCTAATAAAAGACCATCAAGTGTTGAAGGCCAAATAATAATGCACCTTGTCAACACCTTGTTGGCACACTTGTCAACGCTCACAGTACCCATAATTGATCCATTGTTTGATGATTCTTGTGTCACAAGAGAATTTTGGAGGTTCCTTAACTTGGTAAGCCTTTGCTTATATTGTTAAAAACTTCCGCCCTTGAGCCAGGCATGGTAGTGCCTACCTGTAGTCCCAGCTACTTAGGAGGTTGAGGTGGGAGGATTGCTTGAGCCCAGGCATTGGAGTTCAGCCTGGGCAACATAGCAAGACTCCTCTAATTAAAAAATTGTGGAGGAGTCTCCTCCTCCACAAAACTTCCACTCTGAAAACAATATTGACCTAGAAAATACATGAAATAGTATGCATTTCACCAAATGTTAGGATATTTTAAGAACAGGCTTTTAAAATCCACCAGGAGTCACTTTTTTCTAGCTAGTTTTTTCTACATCTTATAATTTTTTAAACTTATAGAAAGGTTGGAAAAATTTTACCATGAACACTCGTTTGCTGACCACCTATATTCTACCATTAACATCTTACATTAAGTGAAGACAAAAGTGACTCCATCTTGGATGCAAATCTGCCCTGTTGACTTCTGATTAGCCCCAGTCCTGGGAATGCCTCCTGATTTCTATTTTATTTATTGTCCTCAGTGTAGGAACATGTATTCACTATAAATCCTGCCTTTAGATCAAAACAACCTTGATGTTGTTGCACAAATTAATAGGCAATGATGCACACAGCATTCTTGCCTGTTCTGAAGGGTGGCCTTGAATTGTCTTTACAGAACACATACCCCCTTTCTCTATGGTCTATAAACCCTGGGTCTGGGGAGTAACAATGCAGAGATCTACCTGTCCTATGGCTGCCCAAGGCCACAGTTCTGTCCCCAAATTCCCCAATAAATCACCCTATACCAGGGTACTTGATTTGTCTGTGTCATTCTTTGGCTTCTCAGCTTTTTCTACATTTGTGGGTCATTTTCCACATATAGTCCTTTCATGGAATACTATAATACTTGCTTTATTACATATTTATCCATCTAGTCTTTCCTCTTTGTATCCTTTATCCATCTTATATTCTGCATACATTTCAAAGCAAATTGAATACATTGGTACACTTCCCCTAAATACTTCAACACATCTATCATTAACTAGAGGTGAAGTTTTGTTTACATTTTTTCCTTTTGAGATAATATCAGTCTATTATGAAATGCACAAATCTTAAGTGTACATTTGGTGAGTTTTGGCAAATGCATGCAACTGTGCAACCCAAACCCCTATCAAAATATACATTACTGTTACCCCAGGAAATTCCCTCATGTCTCTTAATCCCCCAGGGACAAAGGGACAACCATAGTTTCCAGCTGATTTTTACACCACTTTTTTATAAGTCAGTTCCCTGGTCCTTACCTGTACCTCTGTCATTGCTAGTGAATAAGCCCACCCCAAGTTGGTTTTTTTTCTTTTTTTTTTTTTTTTTTTTTGAGAGGGTTTTGCTATGTGTCACCTAGGCTAAAGTGCAGCACCATCATCATAGCTTACTGAGACCTAGAACTCCTAGGTTCGAGGGATCTTCCCACCTCAGCCTCCTGAGTAGCTGGGACTACAAGTGTGCATCACCATGCCCACCTTATTTTAAAATTTTTTTGTAGAGACAGAGGTCTCTTTATGTTGCTCAGGCTGGTCTTGAACTCCTGGCATCAAGCGATCCTCCTGCCTTGGCCTCTGAAAGTGCTAAGATTACAGACATGAACCCCATCCTATGAGTTTTTAAAAATGATAATATCACAGTTCAGTCCACGGCTGGACTTTGAAGTGTTGCCCCAGCTCTTGAGCTCCTGGTGTGGAGGAATAGCAAGCCTTGGCCCAAGCGATGGAGAGAGATGACAGACACTCAGCATGGATGCGTGAAGAATTTATTGTGAGTAAAGTTTAAGGGTGCAAAGAGAAAGTACATTTCCTAAGGGGAAATGGGTCTGTCTCCACAGGTGGAGAAGACACTAGCTACCTCTATGTTTCTCTTTTTAGATGCTTTATGTTTAGGTAAAGGTTAGTTATAATTAGGACTGAATTCCTTTCTATGTTTGGACATGACTTAAAGGTCATATTGTATGTACTGTCGGGAAAGTTCCATTGCCATTCTCTGACTGGTAGTCAGTGTTCCATGGCCTAATTAACCCATTTTTTTTTTTCAATTTGAAAGCAGTCACTCTTTATTAACTGACCAGATCACAGAAATAATCATGGTAGATACCTTAGTTCATTCTTCTAATACACCTGCTGATCTGGTCTTCCCTGTTGCCAGCATCTCTACCTTCTACAAAATAGGTTGTCTTTTTCTTCATTCCATCCCTTGGAGATGATAACTTGAAGGGCCACAGGAAGTTATTTGCTTCTTTGAAGCATTTTCCAAGAGTACAGATCTCATGAATGAGATCCTCCACGCAGATGATGCCGTATTTACCAAGAGATTGAGCAATCAAAGCGTTATCTGTCAATGCAGTTCGCCATAACCACGCTTGTAGATTAGTTCATTTACTGGCTTCAGGTTTGGGTACCCTGATGCAATATGTGATTCTACAGTCCTCAGCATGTTAATTTAATTGAAGACTTGTTGAGCTTAACAAAGGTTCCATGGAAGATCTGGAGAAGGCGAAGAAGCTGCAACACCTTTCGGACCTTTGGGCTCAGACCGATGATACCTCTAATCTGATGACAAATGCAAATTTGGGTTCTGCAGGTATATAGAAGTTGCCAGCTTTTCTTGCCATCCTAGCCATTTGAATCTCAGTTCTGTACATCTTCCTCGTGATAATGCTTAGCTTTTTCACTGATAACCTTCCTCCTTACTTCTCGCAGCATCTTTTGGGCAAATTTCTTTCTCAGGCATTTGATCTTCATCTCTGTGAAATTCCTTCGCTTTCTCTTAAGGGTTTCTGGCATGACAGGAACCTCCTTTTCTTCTCTTCGACACCCTCCATGGTTCCAGCCAGAAAAGAGGACCCCATTCTTTAAGACTGAAATAACCGTTCCCTCTCTTTATTTTTCTGCAACCATTTCCTCCTTTTTGTTTTTCTGTCACTGTTTTCTCCTTTCTGTTTTTCTGATTTCATTACCTCTCACCTGCTTTTCTGTCCCTAACAATAATTTTAAAGTTATATAACAAAGTTTGTGGCCTTTTATGCAATAATATCACTTCTATTTTATTTTAGAGAGATAATCTCAAATATGAAAAATATCATATGCAAAAATATACATGTTTATCGTAGTGTTATTTTTGCAGCGAAAAATTGAAACCCTAAAATTCTAACTACAGGGGAATGGTTTAGCATATTTAAGGCTCTGGTGACACAGACCAATTTGGAAGCTTGAGACAGGAAAAGTTTAGGAAAGTGTTTGCTACAGTTATTTCTTTGGGATTAGGGGTGTAACTATTAAATATTATGTGTCTTCCAAATGTTTTTCCACAGGCCCATCCCCAATACTAGCGTGATGGGATTTTAGGCATCTAGAACCACCCCATGCTAAAGCATGAGAAAATGGGGGGGGGAGTAGGGGGTATATTTTTCTCCTGCCCAGCTCTCAGTGCAGATCCCCTCCCTGGGCGTGATGAGCGTCTGCCAGGTCTAAAGGCTGCAGAGTAAAAGCATCTCTATGAGGAGCAGGGAGGAGAGGAGTGGGGAGGGGAGCAGGAAAAGGGGCGTCTTGGCCACATGTACTTTTTATTCTTGTTTTGTCTTTTGGTGTTTGTTATATGTACTTTAGAAACAGAGTATTTAGAAGTAACTCGACCTTCATACAACTCCCGCTGTATCTTGTTCCCTAGCTCTGTGAGGTGAGTTATTCAGTACTTCCTAAAATAAAAATTACCTTCGGAGACACATGCAAGAAAACATCTCTGCCATCCACTTTTTCTTCCTTTCCTTTCCCAAACCCCAGTCCCTCAATTCTCTCTTTAACATGACTGTTGTGAAGATAACGTAACGACACATAATAATGCCGATCACAAATTATCAAGAGAGAAGAACAGAATAAAGACGTTTATTAGTGTTTAAAAGAAAAGACTACGGGAAAAAAATCCCAAATGCCAACAATGGTTATGTATGATCTAATTTTTCCCCACATTTCCAAAATGTTCATAATATACGTAATTTTAAAACTAACATAATTTTTAAAACACACCTCTGAAAATGGAGTGGCACAGTTTCCAAAGACCAGCTGGTTCAGGTCTGATCTGACTTGCGGCAGACGGAGTGGTTTTTGAAATGGGAAGCCTTTTGTTGCGGAAGGAAGAGATGGGAGGGGCAGAAAGGACAGCGGTTATTCCCCTATAGGCTCTCCATCCGTTGCAAGACTTAGATAAATGCATTAAACGCCTCGTCCCCGCAACGCCTTCCCTAAAATGGCAGAGAGCGACCTGGCCGCGCGGGCAGAACTGTCTGAACGCGATTGCACGGGTCCCGGTTGGCCTGGGTTGCCTGCCCGGCAGAGGGTGCGCGGGCCGCAGCCAGCGGCCCTGGCCCCGCCCCCGCCCACCTCAGGCCCCGCCCCGGCCCGGCCCCGCCCACCGCCGTCACGTGGTGGGGCGCCAGGACCAGCCTGTTGCAGATGCTGCCCCGCGGTATTCGTCATGGAGCTGGCGCCGCGGTCCTCTGCCCTCCCGCAGTGGCTGCTGCCGCTGTTGCTGCTGCTGGGCCTGAGCGCAGGTAGGTTCGACCAAAATTCGCACCAGCGGCTGGTGCCTGTCCTCGCTCCAAGGATGAGAGTTTGTTAGTGGGTTTGTGCTTTAAAATCTCTTTTCCCCGGTTCTTACCTTGCGTAATTAAATTGGTTTTGAACCTCACTTTTTTTTTTTTAATTCAAAGTGCTTTTTCTGCCCTTTTCCGGCTCTGAGTGGTCTGGTGCTTCCTCTCTCTCCTACGCCTAGGTAGAAGCAGCTGTGCAAAAATGTATGATTGGGGGAAACTGCTGATCTATGAGGTTTCCGCGATCTGAAGGCCACCTTTTCCCACCGTGATCGGCTGCTAAATGAGCTTGTGAGGCCTTTTCATTTTGAGCTGAAATATGTGGCCGAAAGGACTCTTAAAAATCCTACCACGAATGGGACGAATTGTTGGGATTAAGACCCTTATCCCTCTGCTTTATCTGAACAGGCAAGACTACATCTCCCTCCAGCGCGAGCCTTTCAGGCAAAAACAAATTTGTATTAATATTTAATAGGATGACTTGCAAATTGATTTTCACTCCTTCAGCAAAATGTTTTCTGGCCTCAAGGCAGAACTGAGAATTTGAATTGGCCACAAACTTGCCTCGTGATCTTAGGCCAGTTATTTAACAGTTCTTGTTTTCCCTTTTGTAAACCAGGAATCATCTGTCTGGCTTTGGAGCTTGTGTCTGGGAAATGTTGTAAAATATGTTGGCCCTCAAATTTTAACAGTGATCACTGCCAGCGAAGGGAGAAGGGCCAGGGGTTAGGTCAAAAGGGACCTGAGCCTTATCTGTCATTGCCAAGGAGACTGTAATCTTGTGTTACTGTGTATAGAAGCTGATAGCCACATTTATAATATTTTAGCCATTCTCTTTGCACCTCAGGACACCTTTCTGACTTTCTTAATCTCCAGTGTAATCATTTACAAGACACCACCATTGTCCCCTTCACTGGTCCCATCTCCTCTCTTTGCTGTTGGGACCACTGTTCTTTTATTGCCAAAAGGGCTTGAAATTTGAGAAAAGAGGAAGTCGAAGGCAGAAAAAACTCCAGTTCCCATCATCTTTTAACATCAGCTCTTTTTTTTAACCACAGAATAGTTTTTGAGAAAAAAAAAAATACCATAACTTGAAAGTTGTTACTTTAGCAAAAGGTGACAGAGAAAATGTATTTAACCTACTCTTTATCAATACATATTTTGCAGATGCTAGAAAGATTAACTAAGGCTGCGGTCCCCGTGGCCTGTTAGGAAATGGGCCTTGTATCACCGCTTGAGCTCCGCACCCCCACCCACGACACCACACACCCTCTACTCCACGGTCCATGGAAAAATTGTCTTCCATGAAACCAGTCCCTGGTGCCAAAAAGGTTGGGGACCGCTGAACTAAGGAAAACTGGAGTTGGGGGATTACTGGAGATATATATAGAGAGAGAGAGAGAGAAAGAGAGAGAGATATCTTTTCTCCTTCAATTTAAAAAAATTGATCAACATGAGTAAGGAAAATTACCCTTTTTCGCATTTGTTGCAGATGTTTCTTTGCTGTTTGCCTTTTTATTTTTGATGTACAGAAATTGTGTTGTGTAGAAATTTAAGTTTCTGTCCTCAGCTCTGTTGATATTTTTCTTTACAGTCTCTTGGGTTTGCTTAAATCCTTTCCCCATCCAGAGGTCAGAAAAATATGCAACTATGTTTCTGTATTTTTTTAATATTTAAATTGTAAAATTTAAATACTTGATCCACTTGGAACTTATTTTGCTTTATAGTGTTGAAAGGACCTAAATTTCTATTTTTTTCCCCCCCCAAAAGGTAAGAGTTGCTCTCGTACCATATATTGAATAGTCTCGGCTCTCCTAATTTGTGATGCCTCTTTCCTTTTTTCAATTTTTTTTTTTTTTTTTTTTTTGGTGAGACAGGGTCTTGCTCTGTCACCCAGGCTGGAGTACAGTGGCGTGGAATGCAGCGTGGGTTCAAAACATTAGAGTTATAAGTCTTTTTCTTTAGATTTCCCTACATAAATTGCCCTGGCTTCTGTTTTGCTTGAGCTATTCCCTTTCTTTTTTTTTTTTTTTTTTTTTTTTTTTTTTTGTTGAGACAGAGTCTCACTTTGTTGCCCAGGCTAGAGTGAGTGCCGTGGCGTCAGCTTAGCTCACAGCAACCTCAGACTCCTCGGCTTAAGCGATCCTACTGCCTCAGCCTCCCGAGTAGCTGGGACTACAGGCATGCGCCACTATGCCCGGCTAATTTTTTCTATATAGATTTTTAGTTGTCCATATAATGTCTTTCTATTTTTAGTAGAGACGGGGTCTCGCTCAGGCTGGTCTCGAACTCCTGACCTTGAGCAATCCACCCGCCTCGGCCTCCCAGAGAGCTAGGATTACAGGCGTGAGCCACCGCGCCCGGCCGAGCTATTCCCTTTCATCTTTTTTTTTTTTTTTTTTTTTTTTTTTTTATTTCTTAAAGATAGGATCTCACTCTGTTGCCCAGGCTATAGTGCAGTGACGTGATCATAGCTCACTGTAACCTCCAACTCCTGGGCTCAAGTGATCCTCCTGCCTCAGCCTTCCAAATAGCTAGGACTATAGGTACACGCTACCATGCCTGGCTGAATTTTTAATTTTTTGTGGAGAGGAGTTCTCCCTTTGTTGCCCAGACTAGTCTCAAGCTCTCCTGGCCTCAGGCAATCCTCTTGTCTCAGCCTTCTAAAGTGCTGGGGTTATAGGCTTGAACCACCACACCCAGCCTCTGATGCCTCTTTACTCATGTATTAAATGCAATAGAAAAACCAGCAGATTGCATTTTGAAATTTTTCCTTTTTCCTCAAAATGTAAAGATCTCTCTTTTTTTCAGAATTAAAGAAGTGTTTTGTGGTTACTGTTAAAAATCCAGACATTACAGAAAGATGTGGAGGGAAAAGTCAAAGCCCTCAGCCTTCTATACCTCTATTAAGTTTGGTTTTTCCATAGCTGAGGGTTTTTTTCCTTATTCTCACAATATATTGGGGTGGGTAAATTACCTAATATATAAGAGAAATTATCTCTAGTCTAGCATGGCCATATCTTCCAGGCCTGGGATTTACCCGGACATTAAGCATTCTTCAGGAAAATGAACTCGACCTTCTATTTCAGGAGCTGTCATCGACTGGCCCACAGATGAGGGCAAGGAAGTATGGGATTACGTGACTGTGCGCGAGGATGCCCACATGTTCTGGTGGCTCTATTATGCCACCAACCCCGGCAAGAACTTCTCAGAACTGCCCCTGGTCATGTGGCTTCAGGTAAGGTAGTTTCCCTGCCTGGCCTGAGGTTGAGGCCAGGTCTCCCCCACCGTGCTCTTTGCTTGCTCTTGAGGGCTGGTAGCTCAGCAGCGAGGGACTGCTTTGGTCCAGCAGCCAGGCCTGGGGGTTGGACATCCTTCTGAGATGGGCTGTGGCAATAGTATAGCCAAGGAGGCTAAGTCAGAGGGTCAGGAGGTTCTGACCTTTTGCTGGAATCTTTTTATATGGAGTCCAGACAGCTGCGGGAGCCCTCACTGAAAACTCCAGTTGATATATTTGACTACCTACTAATAAAAAGTGTTTTGAAGGTTCCAAAGCAAAGACTGAGGTACCCTGACCCTCTCCCTCCCCACACTCCTTTCCTGGACCCTCACTTCTTACCCCCAGAAAATCTGATCTTTTGACTATACCTAGCCCTTTGCATTTTAGTGTGAATGTGAGGCCCTCCCCTTCCTCCTAAGTGGCTTGCATTTTAACCCTGAGCTCTGGTGGTAGGATTGAAGGCAGGGAGCTGGTGAAAGGTATTTAGGGGCAGGCATTCCTGAAGTAATCTGTTCAGGAGTGGCCCACCGGCACCTGGAAGACCAGTGTCTAGGGTGGGCTAAAGAACATGGTTTTGCTTCAGCCTCTGGGAAATGTGTGCCTGGCCCAGGTTGCTCCCCAGTAAATAGGGGTCCTGGCACTCACTTTCACAGGACGTGAGTGAGATTTCCTCCAAAATGCCAGTCTTTCTAAGTAGCCTCTGGATGCCCAGGCTTTGCCTCCCCCGGCCAGTCAAGGCAGACTCTCTGGTGAGATAGGGTGGGGAGGAACGGTTTTCAGGGAGGGGCCTTTCTGTTTTGGGATTGTCACATGTGCCACTTCTGAGGGCTGGAGGTGCAGGTATGGAAAATGCCCTAGAGGAAAAACGCACACGTGTCACCCTGGAGAGCTCTGTCCCCTGGAGCTGCTGGAGAGGAAGGTGCAGCATGTTGGTAGCAAGAGCCGGGCCGGGGACAAGCCCAGGCCTGCTGGGCAGGAGCCCTGGGTTTTCAACGCCCTCCTGCCATATATAGCCATGGCGAGACACTTCCTTCCCGGGCCTTGGTTTTCTAATCTGGAGATTTCGGTAGTTTTCAAACTTTTTATTAATCAGCAGAACTCTTTTCATCCCCCAGTGAGAGTGTACACATGGGAGGCAAAGCAGATGAAAGCAGAAGTGCTGAGGCTGAGGGGTGCCTGCCGGGGCCCAAGTTCCACCCATTCAGCCTCCCCTTTGTCCAGGCTACCCCAGGGACACTTTCTAGATTGTCAGGAAAACAATTTGAAAACACTGAATTTCAGAAGTTGCAAGCTGTCCTTTTGGCTGACTGCAGAGTGGAATCGTTTTAATTGAGTTAGTTGCCAACATTTTAAAATCAGGACATCTTTCTCTTTCTAAAAATCAGGCTTTGGAGCCTGAACTCACTGTCCCCACAACCGGGTGGTGGCGGCCCCTTTCAGACAGGGCCGAAGGGGCCGGGAGTTCCTGGAGGGAGAGGGCTCCTCTTTTCCCTGCCTGGCCCCTGGAGGCTGTCCCCTTGGGGACCTTTGCTTAAGTTAACCTTTTTTTTTTTTTTTTTTTTTTTGAGACAGAGTCTCACTTTGTTGCCCGGGCTAGAGTGAGTGCCATGGCGTCAGCCTAGCTCACAGCAACCTCAAACTCCTGGGCTCAAGCGATCCTACTGCCTCAGCCTCCCGAGTAGCTGGGACTCCAGGCATGCGCCACCATGCCCGGCTAATTTTTTCTATATATATATTTTAGTTGTCCATATAATTTCTTTCTATTTTTAGTAGAGACGGGGGTCTCACTCTTGCTCAGGCTGGTCTCGAACTCCTGACCTTGAGCGATCCACCCGCCTCGGCCTCCCAGAGTGCTAGGATTACAGGCGTGAGCCACCGCGCCCGGCCCTAAATTAACCTTTGGAGCTGAGATACCATTTGAAGATTATCAGCTGAAGATGCTAAATTGCCTTTTTCCATTTCCCCAGAGGCCCAAGGGAGAAGAGAAAAGATTGTGCTTCCAGAAGAAATGATCAATTTAGATTAATAGGAGGAAATCTATTTTAGCTGCCTATGGAAGACGTGTGCACTGACTTCTCTTGGGGGGATCATTGAGAATCGAGGGCACGTCATCTGCGTGGAGGAGCAAGCTATTTTAGGGACACGACACTGAGGCATTTCATTTGGTCCACTGACACAATTCCTGTATTTCAGAGTCACTGGATCACCCCGAGCCTATCCCAAAGTTCTAGATAAAAAAGGATTCTGCAGTAGGCTGTATTGAAAGAGAGCAGAAGTGTCCTCCAGCCAGCATCTGGTGGCCGTGGCGGGGGAGGGGCAGCAGGCAGGGGGATTCCTCCCCCAAAGACCCTGCTCCCCTCAGGATTCCCAGCTGTCCCCCTTTCCCGTTGACCCTGCCTCATTCCAGTAAGTCCACTGGGAAAAAGGGGCCCAGCTTTTATTTGAGGGTACATCTTGCCTTTAATTTATTGCATGTTGCATGATAAGCATTTTTCAATGTTGCCACATAGTGTTTCAGAGTTTGGGATTCTGATTGGCAGGGTGACATTCCATAGTATGGACCTGTTCTGACTGACTCAGCCGCGGCCCTGCTGGGGGACAGTGGAGCTGCACCCTTGCCTCTGTTTATGTGACTAGGGCTGTGATAAACAGCTCCATCTGGTTTGTGAACTCGTGACCAGTGTGTTAGGAAATCTTAAGATGCAAAGTACATTATAATCAGGGAAATTTTTAGCCTTCCAGTGTGATAAGAGTTAGGCTGGTGTAGGTTCAAAATATTAGAGTCGTAAAGTCTTTCCCCATGGGGCCCTCTTGCCGTTGTCTAGTTACCCCTTAGCTCTGACTCCATCTTGTCTCTTAAAATGTTATTTATATTTCCCTACACAAATTGTCCTGGCTTCTGTTTTCCAAGAGCCCTTTTATCTGTGCTTTTGTTTGCTTGTTTTTAGAAACAGGGTCTTGTTGTGTCTCACGGGCTGCAGTGCAGTGCATTATAGCTCACTGTAGCCGCAAACTCCTGGGCTCAGCTCCCATCTCAGCCCCCAAGGAGCTGGGACTATAGGTGTGCTCCACCACACCCGGCTAATTTTTTAAAATTATTTTTTATAGAGATGGGGTCTTGCTGTGTTGCCCAGGCTAATCTAAAACTCCTGGCTTCAAGTGATCCTCCTACTTCAGCCTCCCATAGTGCTGGGATTATGGGCATGAGCCACTGCGCCTGGCCCGTTTTATTTTTTGTATCACCTTCACAGAGAGGCCGTATCCTTTTATTCTAGGCCCTGGGCCTGTGGCTTGGCCTCAGCTGACACTGCCCTCCTCACAGCCTCCCCAGCTCAGCTCCTTCCCCAGATTTGTCTAGAAGAGCACTAATGGTATTCCCCCCACCATCTCCTGAGGAGCCTCCTCCCATCTCAGTCAGAAAGTCCACCCAACCCGCCCATTTTGCCCCTTAGTTTCTTTCTTCTACTCCGGTCTCTGAGCCCTTTGGAGCCCGTAGAACTTCTGCCTCCCAGTTTGGGGGCCCCGGGCATTGAACTTCAGTTCAGAATCCTGCTCCGGATACCCACAGTATCCAGTGCTCCCTGCCCTGGGACTTCGGAATTTGCTACATTAAATGCAAAGAATCTGCTTGACTAAACTGCCCCTCGGTCTGGTCCCTTATCAGTCCACAGGGACTCAGGAGAGAGTCTCCCCTTCCTGGGAAGAGGGTGGTGGGAGGAGTCACAAGGCCCAGGGTCTACTCCTGGTAGAGCCCACAATTGTCGAGTGGCTCCGGGCCAGCCACACCCCCTCTCTGGGCCTTCATACTCGTCTTTGAAGTGACAGTGGTTAGATGAAATGTTCCTGAAGGGGCCCTGATGGTCAGCGAGCCCCATGGTAGTCCAGGGCTCCAGGTCGGAGAATTGGGAGGTAGGAACGTTCCCTCCAGGGCCTCTCAGCCCAGCTCTGATTCTTTCAAAGAGAAAGACTTCAGCAGTTACCAGGGAAGCTCAGTTAATGCAAAGACCCTGGGTTCACTGGAGAAGTTGTGTCTTCTGTGCAGGTTGACCCAGCCATCACTGAACCACAAATTGTTCGTAGTGAATGCGGTCATCCATCGTAAAGGCTAAGATTTGGCTACAACTTTTGTTTGGCTTCATGTTTGTTTCTTCTCTCTTCCACAGGGCGGTCCAGGAGGTTCCAGCACTGGATTTGGAAACTTCGAGGAAATTGGACCCCTTGACAGAGATCTCAAACCTCGAAGAACCACCTGGGTACAGTGGAGACAGCCCCTAGCTGAACCTGCCCTGTGGCCTCTCAGAGGCGGGGTCCCACCCACCCAACCCAACTCCACCACCGAGCCTTTCCTCTTCCTGGGAATACTGAGCCCCTGGCTCTTGTCCGCAGGCCTCCTCTCCCCTAGCTTTACCGCCTGTTTCTCAGGACAGTTGTTACGCACCAGTCTCCTTGCCTTCTCCAATTTGATGACCTTTCTCTCCATCATCTCATGCCAGCAGACACCGGGGACCCTGCATGACCCCCCTGTTGGCCATCTCTGCAGTCTCAGATTCCAGGGACCTACCCTCTCTCTGGCCACAACTTCTAACTCTTTTCTCTCCTACCCTCCTACCTTGCACCTTGACTTCATCCCTCATCCCCTCCCCATTTGATGTCTCTGGGTCTCCCCCCTCCTCCCGCTCATTCTTAGCGTCCCTTCCTTCTCTGACCCCTCCTGGCCAACCCCCTGAGCCCCAGCTCCCTTATCCTTCTCCCTTCACAGCCTCACCAAGCCCAGCCCTGGGCCAGTCCCACTGTCCACTGCTTGGTCCCCACTCCCAAGCTGCCAAACACCGATGGGCAGAACCACGCTGCCCGCCGGTTGGGCTGTGGCAGGTTGTGGGCTTCACCCAGGCTGTGGCCGTCCTTGGCTCTGTGCTTCTGCTCTCCTGGTGGCATCTGTTGCTACAGATGTGCTCCACGCTCCTCAGGGCGCCTCCTCCAGCCTCCCTCTCCCCTCAGGAGCTAACCTATCTTTGCACACTCTGTCCTCTTGGCCTGGAACGTTCCTGTACTTGTTTGCAACTGAAGTGTCACTTCTGGCACCACAGAGTGCCCCACTGGCTTGTCCCCAAGCCTCCCAGAACTAAAAGGGAAGTATGATGGGCCACATGGGCATCGTATGTCCAGTGACTACTGAGCAAGCAGTGAGGAGACCAGGGCCCTAGTCCTCACGCTGCCATTGCCCATCCAATTTTGTGACCTTGAACACGTCCGGGACTCTTCCTGGGCTTTAATTTCCTGATCAATTAGGGGCGGGTCCAGACTGTGTCATCACTAAGGATCCCTTCATATGTAAAATTTTATAACTCTCAGCCTCTTTGGAAAAGGTATTAGAATAAAATCTGCTCTTGAAGGGTACAGGGAAGCCAGCCCCATGTGGAAATTGGATTCATCTCAAGGAAAACTGATGGGTGGTGGTCAGACCTTGAGCGAGCTGGTGCTGCCTCGGTAGTGCACAGGCTGTCCCTGCTTGGTCCGACCTGCACTAGTGTGTTGCCTTTAGCGCATTTGTATCGTAGAAAAAGCAACAGCGTAGATTCTTTGCTCCCCATGTATGCGTTAATCTTTCTTTCTTGACTCTTTTTTTTTTTTTTTTTTTTTTTTTTTTGGTGCTTTTCTTTGTTGCAGTCTATGCTCCTGTTTCTTATTTTTTAAAAATCCTTTGTAGCAACAAGGATATCGTCGCTACACTGATAAGCCCACTGTGGTTTTCGCTGACTTGACTGATCAAAAGTTCATTGGTAGCCAGGCATGGTGGTGCACACCAGTAGTCCCAGCTATTCAGGAGACTGAGGCGGGAGGATCCCTTGATCCCAGGAGTTAAAGGCTGCAGTGAGCTATGATCATGCCACTGTACTCCAGCTTGGGCAACAGAGTGAAACCTTGTCTCTAATAAAATAAAATAAAAATAAGAAGATAATTGGTGACAACTGACTGCAACATTTGGTTCTCCGGTGTCATGTAGCTGCAGGCGGCCAGTCTCCTATTTGTGGATAATCCTGTGGGCACTGGGTTCAGTTACGTGAACAAGAGTAACGCGTATGCCAAGGACCTCGCTACAGTGGCTTCAGACATGATGGTTCTCCTGAAGACCTTCTTCGATTGCCACAAAGAATTCCAGGTAAGCAAAGACTCAGGAACAGCTAAGTAAAGGGCTAGCAGGAGCAACTCTGTGTCCATCAGAATAAGCGTAAACTTAACCAAGAGCTTAATGCCAGGCTGATTTCAGAGCAAACCTTTTAACTCCCAAGATCGGGTTGTGGACTTTTGTTTTTATCTTCACTAAAGATGATTTTTTAGCTTGAAAGAATGAACTTGGAGTCAATATGCTAATCAGACTTGATAATCAGATACAGGGGGAAAAGACAAAAGCAGATTTGAAGTTAATTTGGGTGAATTAAAAGCAATCAGGATATTTAATGTTTTGTAAATTCATTTTCTTGCCAGACGGTTCCATTCTACATTTTCTCAGAGTCCTACGGAGGAAAAATGGCAGCTGGCATTGGTCTAGAACTTTATAAGGTAACAGAGAAGACCACTTTGTTGTTATGATTTGGGACAGAGAACTGATTATGTTACTTTTTTATACTCATGTGATGTTGAATATACTTTGAATAGGGCCATGTGCATACAGACTAAGATTAAGTCTGGAGTAAGAACCATGAAAAGTTTGTATCATAAAAGAACAGTGACAATCTCAGGACACCCGGGTTGCCCCCAAGTTTCCTGGCAATATCTGATACTGAAGAGACCACTTATTTCTGGGGCTGTGCTTTCTCTAAGATCTAGGTTACCAGTTAAGCTGTCCTCATCTGTGATTATGTAACTAGTGAGTCAGGAGAGAATTGCTATGGGAAGAGGCAGGCAAAAAGACAACAGGTTGTTGTAGGTGGAAAGTGAACTCTAAGCACAGACCTGTGTTTTTTGCTAAGGCTTTATGTACCTGATGTTGAACTACTGGTGATCATCAAAAGACTCTGGGAGTATGGAAGTAAAAAAAAAAAAAGAAGAAGAAGAAAAATATTTTATGACACATGAAACTGAAAGAGTGCATTTGGTCCACAAAAACCTAAAATATTTACTATCTGGCCTTTTATAGAAAAAAATTGCTGGCCTCTGTCATAGGTGATATGTAATTGTTTTACATCAAATCACAAGGCATGAATGTCTAGATCTAGTCTGAGCCCTCCCTTGAACCGTTAGGGTCTCTTCCTGTGACAGAAAGTTATCTGAGTGGTGTTATTTTTGCACTATTTGGATGTTCAGTTCCTCTTTCACGCAGTAGTTTTAACATCAATTTGTAATTCTCATCTCAATGAGTAATTTCATTATGAGTTTCATACGGATGCTTTTCTCCTCCTGTCCTGTGTCCCCAGCTATGAGCTGAGCTGGCATTCTTCCATGAAGTGGCGCTTCCCTCACCACCTAGGGCTATTTAAGTTACTGTGAAATAAGTTCCTTCTGGAAAAGCCAGATAAATGCATAATTCTTTCTCTTTAATTACTAATGTTTAAAGTCAGGATATTCATTGTTTTCTTGTTTTAGATCTCTGGATAGCTTGTGTATTCACAATATTCAAAATTCAAAAAATGTAAAAAGCACACTATAAAGGTTTTCCCTCTTTCCTCTGTCCCATCCCTAATGCCACCTCTGTTGTTAGTTTCTTCTGTATTTTTCCAGTGGTCTTGCATGCTTGTATAAACTACGTCATATATATTCTTTTTATACACATTGTTATACAAATGATAGTTACACACTATATACTATTCTATAACTCTCTTTTTTAAAAAAGTTAACAATATACCTTGGAGATCTTTTCATGTCAGTCTATAAAGAGCATTCTCATTCTTTTTTTAAGTTCATCATGTACCATGAAAATAACCATAATTCCTTTAGCCCGTCTTATTGATAAATGTTTAGATTGTTTCCAATTTTCTGGTACTGGACAGATGTATTACTTTGAAAATGAATAACAGGAACAGAGAGGTATGAGCTTCTAGTCCCCAGGCACCCACTGCACCCTTGAGGACATCCTAAGGAGGTTTCTGGGTCCGTCGGTCTCTGCTGCTTGGCAGGGGTGACTGTACCCACGGAGCCCCCCAAGCACCTTGTGAGAAATCGCAGGCCAGGTGGGGGGCAGTGTCCCCCCTAAGGAAGACTAGGGGCTGCACCTCACGCCACATACCTCCTGACAACACCTGTGAATAAGATAAAGAGAAGCTCAGGCAGTTCCTGTTTGTTTTGCAAATGGCTGCAGGACAGAGTTACCCTTGCTGTCTTGTGGGTGTCTGCTGTCTTTGGATAGCTGGGGAAGTTTGGAAAGGGTGGGCAGCTTTCTGTGCTCAGGGGAGGCAGTGTGTGAAGGCTTGGCTCCTTCCTCTGTTGCGGAGGGGACGGAGGCCTCTGGATCGCCGTGGCGAAGATGTCTCTTGGTTCTTCTTTCAGGCCATTCAGCAGGGGACCATCAAATGCACCTTTTCAGGGGTTGCTTTGGGTGATTCCTGGATCTCCCCTGTTGGTAAGTATGGGATTTTCAGGTACTTCTTTCCTTCCCTTTGCCCATCTTTTCCTGGAACTTTGGGCTGTGTTGTCCAGATCAAAGAATAAGGCAGCAGAATGTTCTGGATCCTTGGAGAAGTCAGCACAGAACATGTTTGCCACAAGAGCATCCACGAAATTTAGGGACAGAGCACCATGGGTCATTAAGGGCTGAACTGGGTTTTCTCAGTTTGATTCTCAAAACGAAAGAACCAAATTTTGCAGTTGGAGACATTCTAAAGACTCAGAATGGTACTGGAACGTGCCCTCTGACACACAGAATGAGTGGCCTGGCAGGTATTCAAACACAGGTCCGTGCAGCTCAGCACAGGGGCGAATCTGGTTTGTCATCCTGTCCCATCTACCACCCTGACGCTCACCTGAGTGTTTGGGGTGAAATTCACATCTGTCACTCATGTTGGCGAGACAAGGTTACCATCAGGTCTTGCAACTCAGAGGTTCTCGGTTTCATAACTGAGCACCCTTGTTAGGAGTGCAAATAAGAGCTGTTTATGTTGCAGACACCCAGGGTGTGGCTTCAGACAGCTGAAATCATCAGTCTGGTGGGCTTAACTCTACCAGGGTTTCTCAACCTCGGTGCTGTTGATGTTTTGGGGTAGTGTAATTGTCTGTTGTGGGAGGCTGTCCCGTGCATTGTACGACATGTATCGGCATCCCTGGGCTCTACTCATGAGATGTCAGTAGCACCACCTCAGTGTGACAACCAAAAATGTCTTCAGACACTGGCTATTGTCCCCTGGAGGACAAAAACGTCCCTGGTTGAGAATTATTAATATTATTCTCACTTAACAAAAGGTGGTTTTTCACAGGCAAAACCAAATTATAGAGTTAGAATTCGGAAGAGAGGTTGTCTCTGAAGGAAGGAGGGGAATTCGCTGGCAAGGGACGTGAGGGAACTTTCTAGGCTGTTCGTGCCCTATGCCTTGATAGGGGTGGTGGTCACATGGGCGTGTGCATGTCATCAAAACTCTTTGAAAGGTACATTTATGATTTGTGATTATGGCTCAATTTTTTAAAATACTAACTTATAACAGCCAGTATTTTCCCCCTAAAAGATAGAGATCTAGCTTGTTACAGAGCCTTATTCTGAATGGGTTCAGGATATTGTGATGCTGCTTGTAATGGTTATTTCTCATCCTTGTGCTTAGCATCCCCAGGGTAGGACTGAAATGGCATAAAACTGAGTCAGCGTGGAAGGGAGGGCTACGGTGTTCTTTGTATTTCTTTGTGGCTCTTACAGGACATGATAAAACTGCAGAAGCCGTGATCAGAGGCACGAGGGTCCAGCAGGTTTCTTGTCAGCTGTTGCTCTGTTGCTCACGCTGATGGCAACACAGGTTATCACCAGGCCTTGCAACTCTTTGGAGGTTTGCAGTTTCACAACACAGCGTCATTGTTGGCAGCACAAAAAAATAGTTGTTTATGACTTAAACTTACAATGCTGGCCCTCACACACTGTCATGGGTCTCATCACAGTTTCACAACAGCACTAAGTACTTCACATGTGCTAACTTCATTTAATCCCTACAACTCCTCCATGGGATGGATGCTGTTATTATCCTCATTTTGTAGATGATGCAACTGAGACTCAGGGAGGTTAAGCAATTGTCTTACAGTCACCGGCTAAAGCGATAGAGCTGGCGTTCAAACCTAGGCAACAGGTGCTGGAATCCATGCACTTAACCACTGTGCTATACTAACCTTGCAAGATCAGGAGGTTTAGGCTCCTGACTTTGCATGTGCTATTCATCCTGTCTGGAATCTACCTTTTTCTCTTTGCCATCACCCACTTCTCCTTGTGAATCTGCCTGTCTGGATCTTAATCCATCATTCTAGATCCACTTAAGTTATCACTCCTCCAGCCCAAAAGCATTCTTCATTGGAGAAAAAGTACCATTGTTTATTTATTTTTAGAGACAGGGTCTCGCTCTGTTGCCCAGGCTGGAGTGCAGTGGCACAGTCGTAGCTCACTACAGCCTCAAACTCCTGGCCTCAAGCGATCCTTCCACCTCAGCCTCCCAAGTAGTTAGGACTACAAACATGCACCACCATGCCTGGCTTATAAATTTAAATTAATTACAATTAAATAAAATTTCAGTTTCTTAGTGGCACTATTCACACATCAAGTGCTCAATAAACACATGTGGCTATTGGCTGTCATTTTGGACCACACAGGTGTAGAATACTTACGTCATTGCAGAAAGTTCTCATGGACTGTGCAGGTCTACAAATGCCGGCAAACTAGGACCCACAGGTCAAGTCTGTCTTGCTACTTGTTTTGGTACATATGTTTTTTTTATTGGAACTCAGCCACACCTGTTTTATTTACATACTGTTTATATCTGTTTGGAGGCTGCCAAGAACAGTGTTGAGTAGTTGCGACAGAGACCGGCTGGCCTGTAGAGTCAAAATTATTTACTAGCTGTCCCTTTACAGAAAAAGTTTGCCAATCCCTGGTCTAGATCAAGCAGGGAATGGGATGCATTGGAGAATTGCAAGCAATTTTGTATTTCGGGAAAGTAAGGCACGGGCTTGAAGGTTAAGCTGCCGAGGTGAATGATAGCTAGGTCACAGAGGACCTGATATTCCTGCATTTCTCAGGTGTACTCTGAAGAATACCAGTCCAGTGAGGTGTTATACAAAGGGCTCCACGGTCACATATGTTTTGGAAGTGCTAAATCCTGGCTCAACCTTCTCTAGGTTGACAAGGCACATTAAAGGCTCTGAGAAGTCCTGCAGTAAAGAAATCTGTTATATTTTGCCTAGCCCCGAAGGTATTTAATTAAAAAGTCATTTTTTTCTTCTAGAATAAAATCCTGTAGAACTGAGGTTATTTGAAACCTACTTTGAGATCCTTGGCCTTGGGGAGCCGTTGGATGCTTTTAAGCAATGGAGCAACAGACTGAAATGTGCTTCATAAATTGAGGTCCTTGGTTCTTTGTTGGCATGTCTCTCAACAGCACTTGTCTTACCTAGTGATACGATAGTCGTGAACTGGTGTAACCCAAGGCCGACTGTTCTCTTTGCAGACAGGCATTGTGTCGCTCATATTTATATCTTCTCAAGCTTTTTGCTGCCTTCAGGGCCTAAGGAAATTCTCGATATGTTGGTGGGATGGGAATGAGCTGATTGGCAGTACAGCCACAGACACTTGAGTTACAAACTCGTTAGTCCTCTTCCTTATTTAGCTCCTTGGCAGAAGCTAATGTCTCCAAGCTGGAGGAGCAAACAAGATGCTGCGCAGAAATGTGAGGGTGGGGAAATATTTTAAGCTGTCATAAAGCCTAGAAGTCTGCAGATAAGAGCCTCCACCTGCACACCCACAGCCTGCCTTGGGGGATGCCGTCACTGGCAATGCCTCATTTCCTGGGCCAGTATCAGGCCAAGGTAATGTGCCATTAGTCCTCAGAGTCAACAGAAAGGCCCCCACACCCTTGTCCCACCTTCCAGCCACTGAGATGTCAGCCCGCCTCCTGCACGGGTACTGGTGCGGTGAGGGGCCTTCAAGTCCAGAGCCACTGGGTTTCTTGCTTCTGTCTCTTCCTGATTTGGAGGGAAACCAGTTAGGTATGTCTTTGGAAAGACAGCCACAATATACTTAATTTGTGCACTTAATTTGTACGTATGTGGTTTTCTTTAGATTCAGTGGTCTCCTGGGGACCTTACCTGTACAGCATGGTAAGTAGACGGGGCCCCAACTCTGCATCTTCCATGGTAGACAGCTCAGCTGACCTCTTCTGGCTCTGCCCCTAGGAAGGGGGAAGCTAGATGAGGTTTCCTATGTGGTTGACACTGCTCCTTAGGGCCTATTAATCCATATCAAATTGGAAACCCAAAGCAACAGCTAGCCTAAGGGACAAATTGAAAGAAAATCAGCGTGCTTGTTCCATTTTTCCAGGTATAAGGAACACAATTTTTTCATTCCCTAACTTTTTATTATTATTATAAAAATTTTCAAATATGCAAAAAAGTTGAAAGATCACTGTGAACACCTACATACCCACCATCTGGATTCAGTTAACATTTTGCTGTTTCTTCCAACAAATATGTGACTTGTAACGATACACTTTCATCTGTGCGTTCCTGTACTCCTTCCTCCCGCTCTTTCTCCCTACCCCTCCCTCACTGCGGCAATGCCAGAGTGATGTTCCCAAGTAAAATGGCCCTTTTGGTTCTTGGTTTGCATTCTAGTCTCTTCTGGAAGACGAAGGTCTGGCAGAGGTGTCTAAGATCGCAGAGCAAGTCCTGGATGCCGTAGATCAGGGGCTCTACGCAGAGGCCACCCAGCTCTGGGGGAAAGCAGAAATGGTCGTTGAACAGGTAAGAAGGGACACACTCAGAGGCCAGCCTGCTTGGCTTTTTCTGGTGGGTACAAGGGCCCGTGGTGGGTGTTCTCAGGATTGGGGTCTATCCTGAGCCTCCCTGCACATCTGGAAATGACTGCACGCTAAATAACGAGCTGTCGGGTCTGAGCAATGATGTGGTGGCTCCATATGGGGTCAGAAAGCCCCCCAGGCCTGTGAGACTTGTTTGTCCTTGACTGAATGTATGGATTCTATAAGAATGTGTCTTACGGAGGTGAGGGTGTAGTTCAGAGACAACATATTCCCTTATTCGGACCTTTGCCGAGGAACATTCTGACTCCAAGGAGCCAGAGGGAAGAAGGCACCGGCCAAGGATTTGGGTGTGTAGGACACTCGGCAGCTCTGTCCTTGTAAATCAACACACAGACCCTTCATTGTCTCCTGCAGGGTCTGAACTCTGTGCGTCTGAGCTGCTCGCCACTCCCTGGAGAGTTGGCCGACACAGCTGGTTTCTGAGCCTTCGCCACTGTATTTCTTTCTGATCTGAGCAAATTTACAAAGTGAAAGCTATCCTTGGATAAGGTGGAGACCCATGTTCCTTTCTGTTTTGCAACTTTGATGATGGGAAAATAAAGAAAACAAACAGCCACGTATACTTTTCTATTTCAGAACACAGATGGAGTGAACTTCTATAACATCCTAACTAAAAGCGCTCCCGTGTCTGCAATGGAGTCGAGTCTAGAATTCACGCAGAGCCACCTAGGTGAGTGAGCCTTGAAGCTGGTACACCCTGTCTCAGCCTCCATGCAAGAAGAACCCAGCTTTTTAAAAGCTTTATTAACGTATCATTTACATACCATAAAATTCACTCATAAGTGGTTTTTAGTATATTGGCAAAATTGTGCAGTCGTCACCACAATCCCGTTTTAGAACATCTCTGTCACCCCAGACAGAGCCCGAGTGTCTGTTTGCAGTCGGTTCTCGTTCCCACTCCCAGCCCCAGGCAATCACTAATCTGTTTTCTGTCTCTCTCCATTCCATTCATATAAAATGTTTTCTGAATATTTTATATAAATGGAATCATACAATAGTTAGTCTTTTGTGTCTAGCTTCTAGTCACTTAGAATAATGTTTGAAGTTGGAACCAACTTCTGTATACCAAATGACAACATCAGTTCTGTGAGAGGCTGAATTTAGTTAGCTGTCTTTGAGCAGACCAGCCTCGCTTTGGAGGCAGGAGGCCTGGCGTCCTCCCTCCATGGGAGGTACACAAAGCCTGCAGGCTGCCCCTGCATTCCACTTCCCAGATGATTTTCTTTGGCTGTTCTGCATAATCCGAATGGCCCCAGAGTACCTAGAATGCACAATCAATACTAATAAACCCTCTCCACTTTCAATGTGTTTTTGACTTTCTTCCTCCATCTGGGGTGAATCAAGGTGACACTTGCTTTTCCAGCTGAAACTGAAACCCACTCCCCGCCCCCCGTTACTGTGCAGTATACCCAGCAGCTCGGTGAAGATGCCCTCTTGGTCTTATTTCCAGTCCTTTGACTCACTGTGTACCAGTTTGGTTTTAGTTCGTCTTTGGCAGCGCCACGTGAGACACCTACAGCAAGATGCCTTAAGTCAGCTCATGAACGGCCCCATCAGGAAGAAGCTCAAAATCATTCCTGAGGATTGCTCCTGGGGAGGTACCTATGTGACCACTTGAGTGTCATTGGTAGAGTTGGAGGGAGAGAAGAGAGGCAAATTCAGAGACCTTAACTGGTAGGATGAGTTTTGGTGGTGATGATGGTATATTGCCGATAAAACAATATTGCTATCCACATTTTATGGATGAGCAAATGGATACAGAGATAGTAAATGACATGCCAAAATTGGTTCACAATAAGAGGTTCGTAGAGAAGGGGTTTGGGAGAAAAATAACATGATTGGTTATGGGTCAGTAATTGTTGAAGCCCGGTATGGGCACTAGAGGATCATTGTACTCCTCTCTTTACTTTGGGATCAGTTTGAATATTACCATAATAAAAAATTAAGATGAAAAAGCCATGCCCAAGGCCACAGTTGGTCACAGGTACAATTTCCAGCCAAAGATCCTTTGCAGGATGTCAGACACACCCAGGTGCTTGGACAGGTTTTGACCAGCTCTCCCAGCCCTCCTGATGCCGGAGGTGGCCTGGCATCTCCTGCATCCTGGGCTAAAGGCCACAGTGAGGAAATACTGGAATCCTTAGAGAGACCAGGGCCAGGTAGACGTCCGGGAGAAGTTCCTACTTAGTCCTCTAGGAAGACCTTGAGCAGGCAGGATTCCAGATTTCTGGAGAGAAAACACCCCAAGCTGAGGAGGGTTTTGTCTCATTTGTGTCCAAGATATATCTAAGACTGTGGGATTAGAAGGCTCTTTCTAAGGTGGTCCCTTGACTGCTGCCTTGAGGCTAAGACTTGACCCTGGTCCTGGCTTTCTCAGGGGACATGGACCATCCCGTCCCAACCTGCAGTCACCAGGGAGCTCATCTTTTACCTGGTATTTCCGTTTCCCCTGACCCCCTAGAGGTTTTTAGAAATGAAGAAAAATTAATTAGAGCAAATAAAAAGCTAGAACTGTGGTGTCAGAAACTGTAGGGATGGATACAGCTGTGGGGCCTGTCACAGCACTGAGAGATGTGAGGAGTGACAGGAGGCCAGGTGCAGGTCAGGCCCTCGAGGGAACCTCTTTTCAGCTCACCTGCATCATTTTATCTTTATGACAGCATTTTCCAGCCCCAGCTTCTCTGGTTACAGGGACCCTCCCTGCCCCGTTGGCTGGATGGGCAAGGTGATTATATTTTTGCAGATGATTATTGATAGAGAAAACTCTCTTTGGCTCTGGATCTGTCTATGTATGGACTAGAAAGGACAGGCTGTCCTTGGTCAATACCCCCAGGTCTTGAATTCCAGTTTATAATGAAGCATGCACACCTGGAGTCAGCCAGGCCTGAGTTCAAATCTCAGCTTGCCACTGACTAGCTGCGTCACCCTGGGCATGTCCCTTTACCTCTCTGGGCTTTATTTTCTTGAATTGTTGCACAGGGTAAGGCTTCTTACCTCCCAGGGTAGTGCTGTAGAAGAAATGGGATATTGCAGGTAAAAGACTTACCCAGCACAGCGCCGGGCGAATAATGATAGCTGCTGCTGTTGTTGTGCTTGTTCATTATCATGATAGGATGCTGATGGTCAGCAATTTATTAAATGGCAGGGCACGGTGGCTCATGCTTGTAATCCTAGCATGCTGGGAGGCCAAGGCAGGAGGATTGCTTGAGGTCAAGAGTTCGAGACCAGCCTGAGCAAGAGCAATATCCTATCTCTACTAAAAATAGAAAAAATTAGCCAGGTGCAGTGGTGTGCGCCTGTAGTCCCAGCTCCTCAGGAAGCTGAGGCAAGAGGATCGCATGAGCCCAGGAGTTGGAGGTTGCTGTGAGCTAGGCTGACGCCACGGCACTCTAGCCCAGGCAACAGAACGAGACTATCTCAAAAACAAAACAAAACAAAAGAACTTGAAACCTGGCCCTAGTCTTACTCAGCACAAGACAAAAACTCACATTGGCCCACAGCACAATTTATTCCCTGAGTGTCCCAGTGTAAGGAGTGTTTCCTTGGACAGAGCCTTCTCCAGGTGTCTGTTCCTTGTTGGAAACGTGAATGGACCACGTGTGCTTCCTTTCCACCTGACCAGTCAGGCACGGATTTCTGGGCTGGTTCGTCCCTGTTTGTGAGCACCTGTGCGTTGAGTCTTTGTAAGGTGTTGCACAGTGGTTACTTTTAGGTGCCAGAGCCCAAGATGCTCTGGGCTGCAGGATATCTCTTGTTCTGGCGTATTCCAAGCTGCTGCCTCTTTCCCCTTCCCCGTGTGCAGGCCAGGCTACCAACGTCTTCATGAACATGGAGCGTGACTTCATGAAGCCAGTCATCAGCATCGTGGATGAATTGCTGGCGACTGGGCTCAACGTGACCGTGTATAATGGACAGCTCGACCTCATCGTAGACACCATGGGTAGGGCCAGACTCTCAGGGACATGTGGAGGCATTTTCCAGGGTTGAGCTGGAAGGGAACCGGCTTCAGACATGTCATGTCGGTCTTGGGGTTGGTGATGTGGAAATGCTAGGAGGAAGGTCATTTCCTGTTATGTCCATCCATGCCTGACCTTGACCCTTCAAAGCAGGGGCAGCTACATACGGAAGAACCTGGGCTCCTCCAGGTTTTGAGGCCCTTGGGTATGATAAAAGAAAAGAACAATACCTGCCCCACCACAAAACTAAAAAAGAAGACATTTTCCTGGCAGTTGGTCAAATTTAACTGAGGGAAAGCCTCATTTTTGAGCAAAGTCACAGTAGCTGTTAAACACTGCAAAGCAAGTAAAACGAGACCCTAACAACCCTAATGACTCTCCAACCCTGAAGACCCAGGGAAATGGCCTTTGTGGAATCCTAGGGACTGCCCTGTCACCTGCTACCTGTGTGCTCACTTCTGATTTCAACAGGGCCTGGCAGGGGCCCAGAGACAGGTTCTCGGAACCCCAGGCAACTCGAGGCACCAGGTCTGGCGGATCCGATGCACCTCTTAAAGTCCGCAGGATTGAATATTTTTGCAACTCTCAAGCAAGGGCACTGAGAACAATTTGAAAAGCTGCTGCATTTCTTCCATGAACTGCCCAGGTGACCCTCATGACTGTGTACTCAGTCCAGACTCCTCAGTCCTCCTGACAGCCCTGTCAGCCTCTAGAGGTCCCCGGTCCCCTTCCTAAAGAGCAGCTGGCAATGGGAGAGGCAGAGGCAAAGACAGTCAGACTCCGCAGCTGTCAGGCTTCCCCCAGCAGCCTAGAAGTCACCACTAGCTTGCAAGAAATGCAGATGCTCAGGCCCCACCCAGACCTCCTGAATCAGAATTTGCCACTTTACAAGATCCCGGGTGAGTTTTACGCACATGGCAGTTTGAGAAACACCAAGTTTTAGGACCTAGTTTTTTGTTTGTTTGTTTGTTTGTTTATTTTGTTTTTTTCCCCCCTACTCTACCCAGCTGTTAATGCCAGGCCCTTCTCTTTGTCCCCATCACCAGGTCAGGAGGCCTGGCTGCGGAAACTGAAGTGGCCAGAACTGCCCAAGTTCAACCAGCTGAAGTGGAAGGCCCTGTACAGCGACCCTGAGTCCTCAGAGACATCTGCTTTTGTCAAGTCCTACAAGAACTTGGCTTTCTACTGGATCCTGAGAGCCGGTCACATGGTGAGCGAGAGCTTTTGCTCCAGACGCAAGGTCGTGCTCGAGAGGGCAGCCACAGGCAGTATGGTGCGTGTGTGTCCACTGCCTGGATTCGTCTTATGAGAGGTTGTTTTGGGCTTGGGAGTGTTTTGAGTTCTCTAACGAAATTCCACTATTAGTGCTTTGTTTTTTTGCATCTAGAACCTCATTTTAAAGAGTAAATCCTCCTGAGAGAGTTAAGCTGGACTCTCTGTCCTTTAATTTTTTGTTTAAATGAATTAATAAGTTACTTTCCCCTTAATAGTTTGTCCCTGCTGGGCACGGTGGCTGACGCCTGTTATCCTTGCACTAAAGCCAGGCAGCGAGGCTGTCCCATTCTTGTACGTGCCAGGCAAGCACATGGTGTTCCCTCAGGCTGCGTTGATCGAGGGGCTTTCCTCGGGCTGAGGGAGACTGTGGAGGCTAAATCCCGCCCCCACGCCCCAGCCCTCACTCGTACCTGCAAAGGAGTTAAAGAAGGAGCGGCAGGAGGCAGAAGGTTTCAGGGTGTTGCCCCTGACCCAGCCCCAGGAACAGCCCCAGGAGCACTGACTCGGATGCTGCTTGGTCCTAGGTTCCTTCTGACCAAGGGGACATGGCTCTGAAGATGATGAGAATGGTGACTCAGCAGGAATAGGATGGACGGGCCGGAGCTGAGCTGGGTGGACCTCGGGCACAGGAGCCGAGCCGAGGACCCCGAAGCCGCAGGACGCACCGTTCCTCCCTGACTCCCACTCGGGCTGCGATCGTGAAGGTTCCTGCCAGCGTCCGCAGAGGATAAAATCGTTGCCTCTGGGGAAACTTGAAAATCATTTCTGCTTCTTAAAAAACCTATAAGATTTTTAAAATGGATTTGTTTTAATCAAAATGAAGGGTAATAATAGATTAACTTTTTCTTATGATGGAAGCAAAGGATGTGATTTATAGAAAAAATGGGAAATACGGATAAACAAAGAACAAGATAAAAACCCGTATACTCCCTTCCCAGGGATAAGCACTGTTACCAAGTTAGTGTCTGTCCTTGCAGATCTTTTTTTGCTATATATACATATATATTTTTTACAAACATGGAATCATTGCTGTGTGTTATTTTACCGTCTACTTTGTTTGACATATCAATATGTCCTCAACACCTTTTCATGTCAATAAATGTTCTTCTGTGACAGTTTTAGTGGCTGCTGAGCAATTCCTTTTAAGGTTGTACCATCATTTCTTTATCAAACTCCCAGTTGTTTGCAAGTGATTTCTAGTTTGTTGCTATTGTAAATAGTGCTCTGATGATTCAGCCCTAAGTTATGTTTTTATGCACATCCTTATTTCCTTATAATAAATTTATAAGAGTATAGTTGTTTAGTCGAAGGATTGTCACATTTCTTTAAAATTAAAATGATGTTGAGACCCCCGTCTCTACAAAAAATAGAAAAATTAGCCAGGCATGGTGGTACGCACCTGTATTCCCAGCTACCTGAGAGGCTGAGGCAGGAGGATCCCTTGAGCCCAGGAGTTGGAGGCTGCAGTGAGCTATGATGACACCACTGCACTCCAGCCTGGGCAACAGAGCTAGGCCTTATCTCAAATAAATAAATGAATAAATAAAGATGAGTTTAGGACATTAGTTTTTAGTTCATAGCATAAGGGACCTAATAGCTTCTAGGATGGTCCTGAAAGAAGCACTCCCTCATGCCGTGGCAGGGCTGAGATTTTGAAAACCGAACCCCAAGCCTATTCCTGCAGAGTATAAGGAAGGCGTTTGTAGGTTATGCCCACATGGCCAGCCCCTTTGGACCCTGAGACTAAAACAGGCTTCCTTGGGCAGAGGCTTTACACGTGTCCCTGTGGTTCACTGTCAGAGAGTGAGCACTCCAGTGTCCCCTTGGAAAGGAAGAACATTGGAAGCCTGGGCTGGATACTCCTGGCCTCCACCAAGGCGTATCTTTTTCCTGTTGCTTTTGCTCTGAATCCTTTGTTATAAAAAAAATTTGGCTGTGAGTTATAGCATGCTATTGAGGCTCGTGACTCCTGATGAATCACTGAAGCATTGAATTACAACACAAATGGAATTCCCACCCCACCGTCAGGGGTCTCTTCTGTTAATAGCGCATTGGTTGGGTAGGAACATGATTCTGAACGTTGAGATGAGTCACCTGGGTAGATGTCAATGAAGCTGGGGACTTCAAACCTTTGGGAGCACCAGAAGCAGCCCATTCATTCATCCCTGCCTGAGGTTAATCTCTTGCCCTAAGATCCTGGGATCAGTTCCTAGACTTGGCCCATGGCCCTTATTTCTGCTACATAACACTCTCTCAACCCACACCCTACCTTCATAGGGAATTCGCTATAATCAGCTGACGAAGGAGCACAACTCTCGGGCTGGATTTACAGACAGCTCTGCACGGTATACGTGCGTCACCTGAAAGTGCACGGCTCACACCACAGCCCCGCTCTGGGGCAGCCCTGAAAGAAAGTGGTGGAGGGAAATCCTCCCAGTGGGCAGAACTTGGAGCGGTGCACCTGGTGGTTCCTTTTGCCTAGAAGGGGAGAGGAATGGAAGCATAAGTCTGCACCAAATCGTGGCTTGGCTTGGTACTCAGGGACTCTAGAAATACGAGTGGATAATTGGTGACAAGGAGGTCTGAGGAAGAGGCATGAGGCTAGGCCTCTCTGAACGGCAGAGTATGACGACATCTCTGTTCCATGTGACTGTTCACCAAATGGTAAAGGAAGATTTAATCAGGTGGGTAGATGGCTCATCCTTTGGACATCACACAACCTCCTCCGGCCACTCCTGTGGAGTCACGAATGAAGTGGCCACAGTGGCAGGGATGGAGGTGATAGCTGCTTCGGCAACACGGACTTCCACTCACCAAGGCTGACCTGGCTCCAGCCACTGCTGGGTGCCCCATCAGCCAGCTGAAGAGACGACACGAGCCCTCGATGTGGCATCACTGCCCGAAGAGCTCAGCCAGCTACCTGGCGTTAGGCTGATTACATCGGACCACTTCCATTATGGAGGAGGCAGGCAGCACTTCGTCCTTACTGGAATGGACACTTGCTCTGGACAAGGGTCCAGCTGCCACATACATAAACCCACTGCAAAAAAACGCAGCACTGAGTTTATGTGTGTGGCGCTCGCTGGTCTCACTGCGTTTCCGATTGTCTTGAAGCAACTGCTTTGCCAAACAGTTAAAGTGTTTTTGAACATTCAGTTACGTGCCAGTGGGGTGTGATGCCATGTAGGGCTGGGGTGTTGTCCTTCGGGGTGTGGTAGATGCTCTGATCAACATGCACGTTTCTCCCAGACCCAGGATTCACGAGTCCAAGAATCAAGGGAGGAAAAGGAAAGTGACATCTCTCGCTATTTACCCTCATGATCCAGTAGTAAAATGTCTGCTTCCCATCCCTGTGGCTTTAGGCTCTGCTGGCACCAGGAGACACAGCAGATATTCCCTTGAGCGGGAACTTGAAGCCGCCATTTGGCCTCTCTGGGCACTGCATCGGCAGGCAAAGTGCTGGCAGAAGTGACGGAGGCTGACTACTGGGGGAAGCTGGGTTGTCACTGCGCAATGGAGGTGAGGAGGAAATGCAGGGGATGCTGGAGCCCCGTCAGCACGCCCATATCCTCTGAGAAAGGTCAGTGGAAAACCACAACAACCCAACTTAGACCCTTCACAAAAGAAGGTTTGGGTCATTCCATCAGGCAAGGAACTACGACCTCCTGAGGTGCTTGCTGAGGGCAAAAGAAATATGGACTAGGTAGTGGGTGTGGTGGTTATAGGTACTAGCTGTTGTAGAAATGAGGACTGGAGTAGTTAAGAGTTTTTCTTCCTTATTTTCATGTGAATCTATTTTAATAAATATTAATCAAATATTTTTGTTTTCATCTCCTCTGTCATCCCTTCATCGTCTAAGATGTGCTCATAGTACCTAATTTCATATGTAATATTTGTGTTACAAGATGTCAAGGAGGGAGCATGAATCAACTAGGAAAAGAATGAATATTATCCAAAGACAAAAAAGGGACTCTGGACCCAGAAGGGAGGATCACTTGAGACAAGGAGTTTGAAATAAGCCTGAGTAAGAGCAAGACCCCATTTCTACAAAAAATACAAACATTAGCCAGGCGTGGTGGTGCACACCTATAGTCTCAGTTACTCGGGAGGCTGAGGCAGGAGGATCACTTGAGCCCAGGAGTTTGAGGTTGCTGTGAGCTATGATGATGCCACTGTAGTCAAGCCCAGGCAACAGAGTGAGACTGTCTCAGAAAAAAACAAAACAAAAAAACCCCAAACAAACAAAAGGGACTCTGATGCTCTTCTGGGGAAAAGATAAGTAGTTTTGGTTGTAAGAGACATGTCATGTTAAGCATAGCATGCCTTTGTTATTGTCTTTATTTGGATATTAAGTATGGCTTAAGGCGACGTTATGGGTGCCAGGCTGATGAGGGGTGGACTCTGTAGTGTTTTTGTAATGTTTCAACGTGGTGAGGCTGAATTACAATTTTTGGAATTACCTTTCCAGTATGTTTCTGATTAGGGTGGCCCACAAGAGATTCTTGTAAAAATTTCGAGGACGGAAGTGAAGCAGCAACCATTTTTAGCCCACACCTGTTGTCATTTTTCTGCCGGTTCAACGTATTAGCAGCCCAGCCAGTAACCCTCCACCTTGCCCGGGACCCTCCTGGAGTGCGTCTGCCTCCTGGGCCAGGCCAGTATGCTCGGCACTGTGAAGAAGGACTCAAGAACTGGCGGGCATTTCTGTCCCATGGGGCCTGCTTGTGGGATTCACGTTGTTCTTGTTTTTTTCCCCCTTGCTTCCATTGTTCCTTCCTAACTGCTTGCCCTGTGAACTTCGGTCTCCGGCATCAGATTGGAAGGCAGCCTTGTGAATTCTACCTAACTAGCTCCATACTGCTTAACTGCGTAAGTCAAATCCCAATAACACACACACATACACAAACACACACACACACCTCACACACACATTTTAAATTCAATCTTGTAAATTGGGAACTATAAATGGTTACATTGATATTTATAGTTTTTAATTAATTTTGTCTGCTATGTAATGAGCTTTTTGATTCCCAGGTTCAGACCTTCAGTTCAGCAACGTTTTCCAGTATATAGTTGAATGTTCTTTTAAAGATCTTTTCCCCACTTTTTTGTCCCTCAGCTTTCATTCTAGATACCTTTTCCCAAGACTGATATCAACATCACTACTTCATTTTTGATTATATCAACTCTACACTTTGAGTTTCTAAGGTGCTTTTAATTTCTGTAATTATCTTTCTCAATCTATTTTCCCTAGTTGTGCCAGCTGCTGTTTCACCTTATTACTGTTATCTTTTCATCTCCTTTTAAATTTCTTCTTTCATAGACTTCGTGTTTGCTCTAATGTCCTTGAGAAGGAGCAAAGTATTTGTAGTTTCCTACTGCAAATCTAAGGAATGTTTCTTGTCTACCTTCTCTGCTTTGTGTTAATTTTCTCCATTTTAATTGCACTGAGTTTTTTTTTTTTCTTCATATTTATGGATTTGCTTTGTTATGCATACATGTCTTTTATTTTGCTGGTTAGAATGTGGATGCAAGCATTTGGGATCATGAGCATGAGGACCGTATCATAGGTATGGTGAAGAGATATGCTGGAAGGAGCCTAGTCCCTCTAGAATTTTGAGGGGTGGACCCATCATTCCCCCTTTGTACCACTTTCCTCTCTTTATGTGGGAGAGAAATAAATGTCAATCCTGAGCCACTATTGGTTTGGATTTTCTACCAGTTACAGCCAAGCCTAAGTCTGACTAAATACTGTGAGGCTTTAGAAACTGGGGAAGGCATTGTTAAGCTCTTCTTCATAAGGCCAGAGAGGTTGAGAATTACTGCCATGGGAAAATGCATTTCAAATGTACTCTGAGATCTGGTTCTGGGGTTTGACATCTTAAGTGTTTCTAATTCTAACAAAAAAGAATCAGCAGCAGGAAAATTCCAAGTGAAACTATAGGATTTGTGACATTCAACTTCCTGTTTAGTTGCCTCAAGTGGAAAATAAAAAAGGGGAGCTGGGAGGAGGAAAACTCCCCCCCAGTTTATCTGGTTTCCAAGGTTATTGCCCCTACTCCAAAAGCCATTAAAAGGCCCTCTTGAGAGAACTGCAACCAAAAATAAAGTGGCATTGGCATCTCTCTGGGAACACATTTAACTCTGCTCCTAGAAGCATAACCTGTTATAATTTGCTAAAGCCCAAGTCAAGGCCTGTTTTCATCTAGACCAGGAAAAAGAAACTGCTGAGAAAAAAAAAAAAAAAATTTTTTTTTGAGAGAGGGTCTCATTCTGTTGCCCAGACTAGAGTGCCATGGCATCATCATAACTCACTGCAACCTCAAACTCTTAGGCTCAAGTGATCCTTCTGCCTCAGCCTCCTGAGTAGCTGGGACTACAGGCATATGCTACTGTGCCTGGCTGGTTTTTTTCCTATTTTTTGTAGAAACGGGTCTCCATATGTTGCTCAGGCTAGTATCAAACTCCTGGCCTTAAGCTGTCTCCCACCGTGGACTCCCAAAGCGCTAGGATTACAGATGTAAGACACTGCGCCCAGCCTGAGAAAATATTTTTAAATAAATATGACAATCTAAAAAAGTAAACAACAACAACAAAAACACCCTAAGGCCAGGTGTGATTGTGCTGGCCTGTCGTCCCAGCTACTCAGGAGACTGAGGAGGGAAGATTGCTTGAACCCAGGAGTTCAAGTGAGCTATGATCACACCACTGCACAGCAGGCTGGGCGACAGAGTGATACCTTGTCTCTAATAAAAAAATAAATAAATAAATTCTTAGAAAACCCAAATCAAAAGAAAATTGTGTTAGAATATACTTGGTTACAGTAAATCAACATCTTGGCTATGGATGAAAACAAACATGCTGTAGGACTCAGATTTACGATATATTAGGATCAGGGAATGAGGTTTTTTGTTTCTCAAAAATTGTGGTCACTTCTGGGGGCAGTGAAAAGAGGGCAATATTTTACTATGATATTTACCAAATCCTGGCATTTGATCTTTCCTGCCGTTAGAATTTGCCAGCAGTAATAATCCGGGCCAGTCTCAAAAGCAAGGGCTGCCCCCCACTGGCCCGCTATCTAATTAAATAGCATCATCCATAACATGGTTTGCTTTGGTGTCCTCTGGTCTATACGGCTCACTCTGGACAAATTGCTCCTCTCAATGTCCCTTCTTCCAAACTACATATGATGTAGTTTGCCCCTACTCCAAGAGTTATTTTTTATTTTATTTTATTTATTTATTTATTTTTTGAGACAGAGTCTTGCTCTGTTGCCTGGGCTAGAGTGCCGTGGCGTCAGCCCAGCTCACAGCAACCTCAAACTCCTGGGCTCAAGCGATCCTTCTGCCTCAGCCTCCCGAGTAGCTGGAACTACAGGCATGTGCCACCATGCCCGGCTAATTTTTTCTATATAGATTTTTAGCTGTCCAGCTAATTTCTTTCTATTTTTAGTAGATATGGGGTCTCACTTTTGCTCAGGCTAGTCTCGAACTCCTGAGCTCAAACGATCTACCTGCCTTGGCCTCCCAGACTGCTAGGATTACAGGCGTGAGCCACCGCACCCGGCCTCCAAGAGGTATTAAAAGATCTTCTTGAGAGATCAAAGATCAGTTTCTGTAAGATTTCCTCTTTCTTTCTAACTGACTCTGGATTGAAGCTTCAGGTGCTTATACAGTTACCTGTCCACCAAGCTGAGGAGGGGCCATCCAGTTTGTGATTCAGTATGGCAAGATGTTAACCCAAGCCAACTCTCCTGCCAACCTGCACACCTTCAGTCTACTCCAAACAATCAGCTGCCATGCACGTGGGGAAAGCAAACAAAGTTGATTGTTGTCTTTGGCAAAGCATAAGAAAGGCTGCAACTATGTTGCAAAATAAAGCATACAGTGTATCCCAAGGCCAATGTGATTAAAAAGAAACAAGTAACCATCATTGGCCATTCTGTTACTATAATAATGAACCTTCAGCTGGTCAAATTATCCACTTACATATGGCCATCAGGATGTTTCCAATGTTATTTCTTTTTCAGAACAGACATTTCGCCTCCAGGGTAACAGTGTTTGTTGTAGAACTTGGCAAGGAAATCTATACTCTCTTGGGGGTAAAGTCCTGTATTTAACTTTAACCAGTGATGAGTGTTTCTAAAATGGTTTAATGTTGTGTCCCAGTGTGTTCTGCAGGGTAACAGCTCGTTGGTACCCTGTGCTTTTTCTTTAAAAGCCACCTGGCTGCTGCCACAGCTCCCAGAAGGCTGCCTTTGCTCCTTGCTCACTTTCCCTTTAAGAGGTGTGAGTGTTTCAGCTGGTAGAGCTCCAAGTGCCCTCTGGACTGATTGGCACAATGTGAGAATTTTCCAATTTGGAAGAGAAGGAGCCTGTTCTCCAAGGAAGGCTCTTTGGGGTAATTGCTCTCTACCTTTGGCAACCTCCAGAGACAAATCCCTCTTGCTGTTAGGAGGAGCTAGAAACCCACAGATGGGAAAATGGGAGTTCAGGACTGGACTTGCTGAGACCTTTGAAACCAGTGACTTTTGGAAACAGGAAGTGGGGAAGAGGCCAGCGCAGGCAAAGGCAGCTGAACTTTCCCTCCCAAGATAAGCACAGCAGCTCTAGCTATAAAGGCTGTAACGGACATTTTCATTGTCTTCCTTTTCCTAAAGAGCTTCAGCAAAGGGACATTGGCCGAGGAAGCCCCTTGCAGGGAGAGAACAGCATTTATTTGGAAGAAATACTTTACCAAGCCACCTGGCTGGGAGAGAGGCACCCAAGGGTGTGTTGGATAAGAAAAGATGGGTGGTTCCCCAGAGCAGGGCTCCAAGACGCGGTGGTGTGTCCTGGGGGGACAGTGAGAAGGAAAAATGAAGAAGAACAAGATGTGGAGAAGAGAGAAGTCCCTTCTGGGTCACCACCTCCACGTTGGTGGGGGGTGTGTAGAGAGAAAAGCCAGAGGACTGGGGTGGGGAGCAGGGGGCAGGGTGACAAACAATGGGTGGCATGCCAAAAAGAAGATGAAAAAATAAAAATGAAATTGTTGTTTTCAGTGAATCCCCTTCCCCAGCTCAGTTTTGAAACCTTCAGTAAGTTTTCGTTGGTCAGTGTTGCCGTGAGTGTGCGCGGGTGTGTTCTTTTTGAGGAAACTGAGGAAGTACTGAGTTCTGTGGACGGTTGATGTTGGGTGGAAAACAAGAGGGAACAGGGCTGGACACAGCAGGCAGCAAAGCCCTGGCGGGGTTGTGGCACTCTCGTTCCCCTGTGTGTTCACATCACCATCCAGGAAAATGGCAGAAAGGAGAAGACAGCCGCAGAGGGGTTTGGGTGAAGAGGAGGCTTGGAGGCAGATGGGGGATGGGGGTGAGGTTGCCGGGCGAGGTGTGAGTTCAGCACCACCCTGACTCCAAAGCTCACGCCTTACTTCTCCGGACAGGCGTGGCGTTCCTCCTTCCCTGGGCAGGGCTCTAGAACCGCTGGGATTCATGCCTGAGAGCTGCTGGCTCCTGTTTCTGGTAGGAGCACAGGATGGGGCATAAATGTATGGGATTTGGAGACTCTCTGGTTTGGTCCTGGCTCTGCCATCTACGAGGTGTGACCTTGGACACATTACTCAGATTCTCTGTACCTTAATCTCACCTGCAAAAACAAGGCCATGATAGCACTTTCTTTATAGGGTTATTGGGGGAAGGAAATGAAGTTGTATACATGAGAGTCTTGGCACAGGGCAATACATGTTAGTCATTATTATTTGCTAACAACAATGCAGAATCGTGCCATGGGTGGCCCCAACGCTCAGCAGTGCTGATGCTTTCCCTTTATCCACCTTTCTGATCCACAGAAAGACTTCAGGTCCCAGAGCCAAATAGATTTGGTTCTAATCCCAGCTCTGCCCCTTCCGGGCTGTGTCACTGTGGGAAAATTGCTTAACCTCTCTGAGAAAGAGGTGAAGAACACTTGGGCAGTGGGATTGTTGGGAGGTGAACTGACATGAAAAGTGCGTGGCCACGTCCTGTCCATCTGGCTTCATCATGTGACGATCAGTGGCTGCCCTGCCACACACTATTCTAAACAGCCCTCAGGTCTCCTGGGAACCCCAGGCTTTTCCTACACTTGGCCAAGTTTGGCTGGAATTAAATGAACGCAGTGGGAATCGCTCCCTCTGTTAACTGGAAAACCACTTGGCCTCCCCTTGGCATGTTGCTGCGCAGGTGGGCTTAACCCCGACGGAAGCCGCGCTGTGTCAGGTCAGCAGTGGGTTGTTTTGTGACCTGCCGGGAAACCTAAATTGGCTACGATGGAATAAACTCAGTCAAACTCATTGACTCTGAACCACACATTTCCCTGTTTGATCCGGTGTTGGGCAGGTCTCCATTTTAGCAGCTCCTCTGCAACCCTCCCTTCCCAAAGGCTTTTGTCACTGAAGGCCGCCATTTGTCATGTTTACTCCTCCCAGGATGCCAAGCCCCAACGCAGACCTCCAGAAGGGGCCAGTCACCATCACACTCTCTTCTCATCCGTAAGACAGACGTGAGCAGCTGTGGCCAGGAGGAGATGCAACAACAGTGCAGATGAAATTCACGCAAACTCTACTGCCACACGGGAGTCTAAGAAGCAGGGAGGACAACAGGCTCACTGCTGCAGTGACAATAATAACAGCTGTCCTTATCGAGCGCTTGCTGAATGCCAGGCACTATGCTTGGTTTATAGATCTTAATTCACTTAATTGTCTACCTATGATCTGAGATTGTTATTCTATCCATTTTTCAGATGGGGAACTTGAGGCAAAGCAAGTTTAAATAATTTTCCCAAGATGACACAGTTGAAAAGTGGCATTTGTGAGATTTGACCCCATGTAGATTGTGGCCAGTGCCCACACTCTTAATGATGATTTTTTTGTTTTTTAGACAGGATCTCACTCTGTTGCCCAGGCTGGAGTGCAGTGGCATGATCATAGCTTCCTGCAGCTTCAAATTCCTAGGCTCAACATATCCTCCTGCCTCAGCCTCCCAAGTGTCTGGGACTATGGGTGTATGCCACCACGCATGGCTAATTTTTTAAATTTTTTGTAGAGATGGGGTCTCACTGTGTTGCCCAGGCTGGTCTAAAACTCCTGGCCTCATTCAATCCTCCTGCCTCAGCCTCCCAAAGTGCCAGCCACCTCTTAACCATAATATTATAAGCACAAAATGGAACCACATACGTGAAATTACCTTAAAAACTCTGAAGTGCTCTGAAAATATAGAGTACATGTTCTATTGACAGTGGATAGTAGCATTATACTTTTTAAATCACAATTTTTTTTAGAGCCATTTTACTCATTGCCTCTGAAAAAATTTCTCCTCTTGGATGTCTCAGAGGCACCATAAACTCAATATTTCTAAAAATAAAAGCTTAACTATTTTTTCCCACCATGCCCTCCAATCTGCACCTTTTCTTTTGACCTACATTGTAGCAAATGGCTCTACTCAGGCGTCCAAGTCTGGGGATCTCCTTGGATGTCCCCTCCCCTCACCCCTGCATTCAATCTATCACCAAGTCCTATTGATTTTACCCTGTTAGTATCTGAGTTCATCTGCCCCTTCCCTGGGCTTCTTCCTTGGTTGTATGTGCTCCCAGATCTCCCCCAGACCCCTGATATGCTCAGAGCCCATGGCTCTGCCTCCAGGCAGCCCTCCCAGCCATGCTCCACCCTGAAGCTACCAGGATGTTTCTGAAATGAATCCATTCACGTTGCTCTCCTTACAACCCATACGAAGCTCCCTAGCACTTTCGGGCTCATGTCTAAACCCCTTCCTCCTGTGACAAGGGTATTTATGACCTGGACCTGCCCCCTCTGGGCTTCATTTCTGCTGACTTCTCCCTTAGGTGCAGCAGGCGCAGTGCTTAGGGACCACAATACTTTTAGGAAACCATGATTTTAATTTCTTTAAAATCAGAAAGAAAAAATAAACTTTTAAATCGAGGAACGTGTTTTAATACATAATAGCAATATATATGCCCATCCCAACATAGCCATAAACCATACATTTGAACATATTTTTTTTTATCATTAATAACAATTTAATTTTACAGGATCAAAGAGTCTAACAGTATATCTTGTTAGATACAGTATGTCCTCATAATGTATACATTATTTCTTGTACAATGATATGAAATAATATGGGAAATATTCATGATAAATTATTAAGTGAACAATGCAAGTTAAAAAACAAGTTTCATATTTTTCCCCACCCCCCCCTTCCCGAGTCAGCACCTTCAAGTGTTACCACTCCCCAAACGGTGCGCAATGCACTCATTGTGTAGGCATACCCCCATCCCCTCCCCCATCCCCCACCTCAGTCTGATGTCCAATTGGTGTCGTTCCCAGATTTGTATTTAGGTGATGATCAGGGATGAACATATTTTTTAATGGAGGAAGGGGCCCACATAAGTGAAAGTGCCCAGGGCCCTCAAAAGCCATACTGTGACCCTGCTATTTGGAATACATTTCTGCCATCTGCCCTCCCTGGCTAACTCTCCCTCATCAGTCCAAGCCTTAGTTCATAAGTCTCTCTCCAGGAAGTCTTTCCTAACTCCACAATTGGATCAATTCTGATGGCTCCCAGGGCATCCTGCCCTTGTCTGTGCCACAGCACATATGGCCAAGCACAGAGCTTGTCCGTTCACAAGAAACTCCTCAGCAGCAGGCTTGTGTCTGGTTCCTCCTTGTGGCCCCAGCACCTGGCCATAGTAAGCACTCAGCAAATAACTATGGAATGAATACACTGCTGGCAGAGGTTCCAAATGGATAACAACCTTCAGGAGGGCAACTGGGCATGTGTGTTGAAACCCTGGAAATGTACGTATTCTTTGCGATTTCCCTCCTATGCGAGGCCGCAGAGCAGAGGAGAGGGGGCAGCCTGGGTTGCAATACCATCCCTGCCAATTACAGCTGCGGGACCTGGAGCAAATTACTGGCTTGATGTCCTAGTGCCTCAATTTCCTCATCTGTAATGTAAGGGTAATAACAGCTCCTAATCTCTTAGGATACTGGGAAAATTAAATGAGTTAATATTTGCAAAGCACTTGTAACAATGCCTAACACAGAGTAAATACTTGTAAAACAAATGAGAATTTACCTTAAGGGAACACTGAAGGTGCGGCGGGTGCTTTAGTTTTGGGGCAGATTGTGGCTCCAAATGTCACAATGTGTATTTTTGATGCATTCCTCTCCGCCTCTTGCTCATTCACTGCACGCTAAGGTTCAGTTTGCTCTCCTCCCTCCTTAGGGCCCTGTAAAAGCAGTTGCTGGACTGAGAGACGGTAAGAGTCTAGACTCTAGAGACTTTTCCCTCCACCTCCAAGGTGGGATAAGGCCTGGGCTAGAAGGCGGGGAGGGACAAGTAGGCAAAGGAGCAGAAGGAGGAGGAATCTGAGCCCTCGAGGACTCTAGAGAGAGGCACCTTCCACTGGAGGATGAAGCAGACAGTCATGGTGCCCAGCCCCCCACTGTGGGACCACAAACACGTGTAAGCCCCCCGATTGAGTTAGGACTTAGCCTGAGGGGAGCTCTCCCTGCCACACACAAGGGGGACCAGGACATAATCACTTGGGAATTTCCCTCTCAGCCATAACAGTTCTGGACATACCACCACCACTATAATGACAAGGATGTTTGTTAAAGTGTCACCTATTACAGCAAACACATGAAAAGAAGTTAATGTCTAATAAAATGGGATCGGTTAAACAAATAATGATATTTTCTTTACAATAATAGAATATTAAGCAGGAATTTAAAATGATGTTAGAGGAGAGTACATAAGGTCATCTAGGTGAAAACAGGGCAAATCACAAAATAATACATAGCACATGTCAGGCTGGTCTCAAACTCCTGGCCTTAAGTTATCCTCCCACCGTGGCCTCCCAAAGTGCTGGGATTACAGGTGTGAGACACTGCGTCCAGCCTGAGAAAATATTTTTAAATAAATGTGTCATTAAAATGTTTTATATATACATATAAACATATGTATATAATTTATATATGAACATATGTGTATATATTTATACATATATATTTTATATGTATAAAACATGTCCTCTGAACCTTTTTTTTTTTTTTTTTTGAGACAGAATCTCCCTCTCTTGCCCAGTCTATAGTGCTGTGGTGTCAGCCTAGCTCACAGCAACCTCAAACTCCTGGGCTTAAGCGATCCTACTGCCTCAGCCTCCCCAGTAGCTGGGACTACAGGCACACACCACTATGCCCGGCTAATTTTTCTATTTTTAGTTGTTTTAGTTGTTTGGCTAATTTCTTTCTCTTTTTGGTAGAGATGGGGGTCTCGCTCTTCCTCAGGCTGGTCTCGAACTCCTGAGCTCAAGTGATCCTCCCACCTCGGCCTCCCAGCGTGCTAGGATTACAGGCGTGAGCCATCGCACCCAGCCCCTCTGAACCTTTTGAGTTTGCTCTGGATTGCGGGAGGAAGGGAGTAAAGAATATAATTTTTACTGTTTCCCCCATTAGTGAGTTAAAAAAAAAAAAATTTGCTTCAGCATTCAGTCTGGAGAATTTAAATTTAAAGAAAAACTAATTTTGGGCCGGGCGAGGTGGCTCTCGCCTGTAATCCTAGCACTCTGGGAGGCCGAGGCGGGTGGATGGCTCGAGGTCAGGAGTTCGAGACCAGCCTGAGCAAGAGCGAGACCCTGTTTCTACTAAAAATAGAAAGAAATTATTTGGCCAATTAAAATATATATAGAAAAAAAATTAGCTGGGCATGGTGGCGCATGCCTGTAGTCCCAGCTACTTGGGAGGCTGAGGCGGTAGGATCGCTTAAGCCCAGGAGTTTGAGGTTGCTGTGAGCTAGGCTGACGCCATGGCACTCACTCTAGCCCGGGCAGCAAAGCAAGACTCTGTCTCAAAAAAAAAAAAAAAAAAAAAAAAGATAGAAAGAAAGAAAAACTAATTTTAAGCTCTTATTTTCAATTGTGGCTGAGTAAATTTTTGTGCGTATTTATCCTTTGTGTTCAGGAGAGGGTGAACTTGGCAGGCCTTTGGTGTCTAAACCTTGCACATTTCAAAGAAAGGTCTGGCCCTGGTAGGTTCCAGAGGTAATCTCTGAGCCCCTGCAATGCGCTGCCCAATAAGAATGTCTTTGTGTATCTGGGGCCTTGGACTAGCCAGAGAGTTGAAGCCAACAGTGTGATTTATGGTGGGGCCCCTGGGCCAGGCTGTATCAGTTTGGGCTGCAGAGGAGCTGGACATTGAGTGACCTGGCCTCTCTTAGAAGTGAGTCAATATATCCAGTCCACATTCAAGGGATGTACAAATACAAGAATACCAGGAGGTGGGAATCATTGGCGGCCATCTTAGGCTGCCTACCATATGCAATAGTACTGGTGGCAAACGATGATGTTAGTTCCTATGTATTGCACAGTTGCTATGAATCAGGTGTGGCATTGTGTCCTCACATGCTATCTCACCACGATGACTCCTTTCTTCACTCAAGATTTGTCAGGCACCAGGCACTGTGAGCTGTTGAGGACAGAATGACAAAAAAGGACCACTTCCTGCTCTTGAGGTGCCCATGTCCAGAGATATAATTTGTTCCAATCTTACGAAGGAGGAGAAGAGAGGTCACACAGGTAGCAAGTGGCTGAGCTAGGAGGCCAAAGCTGGGGGTCGGTGTGACTTTAAGGCCAGTAATTTTTGTGAAGACAGCAGATTTCAGAACCCACCATCCCTGGAAACATCACTGGGCACCAAAGGGGCATTCGTCACTCCTTGTCTGAGAACAACTGTGAGGAAGAAGCAAGTCACAAAGAATACGTACAATGTAATTCCATTTATATGAAGTTCAAAAACGGGTGCTTGTTTAGCAGGGCACACATAGCAGGAACACTGAAGAAGAAAGCAGGGAAACGATTTCCACAGGTTAGGACAGTGGCCACCTGGGGGCAGGTGGGGGGAAGGGAGTGTCATGAGGGCGCACGGGAGCTCCTGGGGGCTGAGTACTATTCTACCCCTAGTGGTAGTTGTATAGGTGTTAATTTATAATGACACATTAAACCCACTCCTCTGCATGTCTGTGTGACACACCTCACAAACAAAATAGCAATAAGGACCATTGTGTTGAGTAGGAAGCTCTTCGGCTGCACCTGTGGGGGCAGGGAAAGTCTTTTTCAGAGACACAGTGGCTACAAGGTCTTCATGCCTCCAGCAAACCTCCCACACAGATGAACTCAGTCTGGCTTACCACTATGTTCTTAACATGTGTTGCACCCAAAATAACTTCTGAGGAAGACGGTGCTTGGTGAGGTTATCTTGCCATTTGATACAACGTGTCTCAGCAAGTTGGTGGGGTTTTTTCTATTCCTGCACGGGATGGCTGAAGAATGAAACCTAATTCTCATTGTAATAAAAGCCACTCGGGTCTTTATAAAGCAAAGCGTTGTACAAAAGTGCCAGGGCATGCTCACTCCCGGCATGCCTCCAATTCATTAGGCCTTAATGGATTCTCTTTCAAAACCTGTCAAAACAGCAGAGAGGAATCTGACATTGAACTCTGTTTGAGACCATGAAGCCAGACCGGCTGGAAATACATGAGAGGGAGGCAGAAGCCAGTCTCTGTCCATGGTGGAGAGAAGGACTGGGAAGAAATTTCCAACAGTGTCCTAATTCTTTAGGGGATGTTGAGCTGGTTTTATCCAGTCCCACTTTGGTCAAGGTGGAGCTTTACTTTCTGAATTACCAGCCCTCTAGATGCCTGGGCCCATGACAATGTTCTATATCTGCACTTGTGGGGTGGTTTCCCGGGCATGAGTCAGGGTCACATGGAACCGAAGTGTGTTTAGGGCCCCGCAAAGCATCCTTCTGCTCCCAGTGGAGGTATGGTTGCTGGATAAAGTACTAAATTCCTGTTTAGGACACTTTTCTCGTAAGTCTGCCCCCAAATATTGCGTGGGACATACTTATACTAAAAAAGTATTCATTGCTTATCTGATATTCAAATTCAACCGAGCATTCAATATTTTTATTTGCTAAATCTGGCAACCCTGGGGTGGGTGTGGGAGATTTTCGGCATCCAGCCATGGGAGAGACAACGGGTGCTGGCAGGTGTCTACTGGGCTCTGTGGAGCCAGCGAGGGACACTGGTCACTTGAGCTGCTCACAATCCCCACTTCTCTCCTCTCCCCAGCCCCAACCCTAGAGACACGCTGCTACCTAGTATCCCGGCTACACACCAGCTCTGCACTCATATTTGATAAAATCAAGGAATTATTGCTAATCATGTTATATGATAATGGTATTATGGTTATGTTTTTTAAAGGAGTTTAGAGATGTATAGCAAAATATTTATAGATGAAATGACATACCAAAATTAACTCAAAATGGATCAGAGACCTAAATATAAGAGCTCAAACTATAGAACTCTTAGAAGAAAACATACCAGCCGGCACTACATAGGGAGACCCTGTCTCTGAAAAAAAAAAAAAAAAAAAAATTAGCTGGGCCTGGTGGTGCCCACCTATGGTCCCAGCTACTTGGGAGGCTGAGGCAGGAGGATCACTTGAGCCCAGGAGTTTGAGGCTGTAGTGAGCTAGGCTGATGCCACTGCACACTAGCCGCAGCGACAGAGCGAGACTCTGTCTCAAAAAAAAAAAAAAAAAAATTGATTCATCAGTTGTAGCAAATGTAGCAACTAATGCAGGATGTTAATAATAGTAGTGACTGTGCCCGGGGAGAGAGGTTACAGGGAACTTTCTGCTCAATGTTTCTGTAAACCCAAAACTGCTCTAAAAGATAAACTCTGTTAATTTTTTAAAAGATAAGGAGAAAAGAAGAAAGATTCATATCAGCCATTTTTAGAATTTCTCAAAAAGGGAGAATAGCTTTAAAAATATATTGAAATTAGATTTGGTTGAGATGACTACAAATGACTGGAAGAAAATTATTACTATCTAGAAGGATTCTGCATTAGGATTTCCTCTAAGTGACTTCAAGTTCTTATTTATTCACATTGACCAAAAAAATGGAAATCCTAAAAGAATTAAAAAGACAAAAATACACAATCATATTACTCTGCAATTGTGCCCTCCAATCCTTCTGTCTTAGCTCAGCCCAGCGGCATTTTTGCATGTAATTGTCCTGAACTCTCCTCCTTTGTCTTCTGGGTCTGCAGGCGGGGGACTCAGTCACAAAGGGTGGGGTGTGCAGGGAGGTCCTCAGGAAATTTGGTGAGAGTGGGGGCGGTGGGGAGTACTTGGAATATTGATCTGGCCACGCTTACAAACACTGCTGAAGTGGCCGAGAAATGCCTCCGTTGAGATTGGAACCCTGGGCTTCTTAAGTGTTGGGAACCGGCTTTCCCACCAAGTGTTGGGGAAGACACACCCAGCCCCGCCCCACCCCACCAGCTCTTGCTTAGATGTGAAAGTGCAAGTTTCTAATCGTCCTTGCTGGCTGGGACTGGAAGCACCTGTCAGGGGGAAGAACAGGTCGAGGCTGCTCCCAAGCGGCTGTGGACCAGCAACAGGGCCCTGCAGGGAGAGAGGAAAAGTGTGAGCTAAACTATCTATAAATGGAGAACAAGGAGGAGTCTGTGATACAGAATCCATTTTGTTTTCTCTTTTAGTCTCTTGAGCTTGCGGCAGTCAATTTTTTTTAAATTAAAAAAACACTTAATTGGCAAATAAAAATTGTATATATTCAATGTGTACAACATGATTTGATATATATGTACATTATGTAATGATTGCCACGATCAAATTAATTAACATATCTTGGCCCGGTGCAACCGGGAGCAGTGGCTCATGCCTATAATCCTAGCACTCTGGAAGGCCGAGGTGGGAGGATCCCTTGAGGCCAGGAGTTCGAGACCAGCCTGAGCAAGACCAAGCCCCTGTCTCTACAAAAAAAAAAAAAAAAGAAAAGAAAAGAAAAATTAGCCGGGCATGGTGGTGCACACCTGTAGTCCCAGCTACTCAGGAGGCTAAGGCAGGAGGATCACCTGAGCCCAGGAGTTTGAGGTTGCTGTGAGCAACAGAGGCAGACCTTGTCTAAAAAAAAAAAAAAAAAGCCTTATAACAACAAAACAAACATATTTTCATGACAACAAAATAAAAAATTCATAAAGCTGTGGATTTTACATGACTGAAAGCCAGAAAAATAGGAAAGATAACTGAATGCAGATGTAAAACCAATGAAATATTAATTAATTTCAATGTCCTTGATTTCTTCCCTTCTGGTAGTTTGTCAATATGTATACTATGTAACACTTGTTTTTCATGATTTTTGTACATAATATAATCTAGTTAAGTTGAGTAACTAAGATTTACTTTTAACTATGTTGTATATGATTTCTCCTCTTACTTTAAAACCCAATAAAGTATTAACCTCATTTTGAATTCTCCATTCTATATGGTGACCATTTAATGCATTTTTTTAAAAACCTGTATTACATGTTAAGCATTTTTGCATCACATAATTTCTATGAAACCTAGAAAATTTCCATTGTTTTCTATAAATACTAAGCTGTCATTGCCACAGTAACCATTATTATGCTTGATTAAATGTTGGATATTAATATTACTTTACAAAAACATCACACATCATATAAGAACATCATTTGTCTTTGTTCAATACTATTTTTGTTTTTTCTGTTTATTCAGTCTTTTTAAAAATTAATTCTAGTAATACATATGCATGCATTTTTTTTAAATACAGGTGATGTTTCACTTTTTTTTGTTATTGCAATCACCTTTCTTAGGTTGAAATGTTTCACTTTTTAAAAATAATCAAGAACCTGTTTTTTCAGATAGAAATGCCTTTAAAAAAATATTTTTTTCATAGAGGTGGGTGGTGGTGGTGGTGGGTGGGGGTGTCTCATTTTGTTATCCAGGCTGGTATCGAACTCCTGGCTTCACGCGATCACCCTGCCTTGGCCTCTCAAAGACCTAGGATTAACAAGCCTGAGCCACCTCACCTGGCCAGACGTAAATACCTTAACTGGCCAAAGCTGATCTTGAAGATCGGTTGTAAAACTGTCATAGAAACAAAATGCTTTGTAGTTAAGATATGAAAACATATATAAAAGCTATTTGTACAATTTCTTTCTCCATCTAAAATAATTTTGGTGTAAAATTAAATACGAAATTTTCTGCCATGTTCTTGCAATGGAAAATTGTAACCATTAATTTAAATTGAATTGCGTTTTGCTGGAAACATATTTATGCTGTCAGAAGCATGTGATAGCCATTTTTCAGGATCACAATGAGCACAGTAAGGCTCCAGAGGTTTTTGATTTTCACATTCAATTGCAGCTTTTATAAATATAATTTTCTGCATATGCTTATGGACACGCTAGAGTTGCCTTTGGCTTTTTGAGTTATGAATTTGTTACAAATAATTCGTCTCTTGTTCTTGTTGTTTTGATCCATGATCAAATCTTCATTTAGTGAAAAATATGAAGCTGCAGGGATTTCATCTGATCTTTTCAAATTATGGGCTTGAAGATATTTTTGGTCATTTTCATATGATTAGTAATTAAGTCTTTATTCCATAAAGAATTTGTAAAAGTCCTGTCTATGGATTTTATGAGTCATGTTTAGCCGAGGTCTATTCACTTTCATTGTTTCCAGTGAAATTTAAGCAGGCTGCTGCCTATTTCCTTTTCTTCAGGTTTTTTTTTCCCCTTTAAGCTTTCCTTCTGTATTTTCTATGTCAGAATGATCTTGACTTATACTCATTTTAAAAATTAGTTCTATAAAGCTGAATTTATATTTAAATTTCTGGAAATTTAAATTATCTTATTTAAGTTTTTCTAAAAATTCATAATGGTAGCATTCAATGTACATCTGTTGCCATTGTGTTGGTCCATCTAGTTGCCAATTCATATCATGCTTCATGGATGTTGCCTCTAGACCTGTAGATATACAAATTTAAGAGAAATATGAATTATTTAATGTAACAAAACATTCAGCTGTCATTTGCAACTGTTGCAAATACCAGAACCATGCATCACTGACAAACGACACCTTGTTATGCAAGAATCTATCGCATTTGTGCTGAGGAAGGATTTGACAAGTTAATGAATTTGTCTTTTTTTTATTAAGTGCCTCCTCCTTCCCCTGCTCTGAAGCAGTGTCTAGCTCTACGTTAGCAGCAGCACAACTTACAAATATTCACGACATTCTGACTCACTCCCTACTTTGTTTCAAGGGTATAGGGCTAGAAATGCAGAAAAACAATTTCTTGGGACCTGAAACAGCGTACGTCATGAGAACAGATGTGTAGGGTATATGGATTCTGCCGTGCCGTCACTAAGTGCCAACCAAGTGACAGGCACTCGTACATTCCTTAATATCCAAGTCTGTTGTGTTTGTTATATGTGGGGTCCTCCAAAGCTCAGAGTCCCTGCTCACCTGGGTTAAGGGCACTGGACATTTTGGATGTTGTCTTAGGAACTAGTGAGAAATCTCTGGAGGGTGGGACCCCTGGCAGACCAGAGAGTCGGGGGAGGGAGCTGTCCTAGGGGAGAGTTGGGAGCCGGGGCAGAGGCAGATTTACCATGAGGCTAAGGAAGCTTAAACTTCAAGGTCCCTCATTTGCACAGATTGCTCCAAGGTCCATGCCTGATTAGGTGTTTTTTCTTGAAGATGGCCCCCAACCCTAAAGGCTTAAGTTTGAAAAACCTAAGGGAGGCTATTAGGGCCAAAGCCAGATAGGTTCAGGGCAGTTCAGCATGGAGTCTTCTGGCTGTGTCCGGGAATACACGACAGGACCAGAGGCGTGCGAGCTGGAAGCAGAAGGCCTGAGCTCACTCAGGAGGTTCATCCAATCTCTAGAGCAGCACTGATCAACAGAAATATTAACATAATGCAAGTTACATGGATAATTAAAATTTTTCTAGTGGCCACATTTAAATAAGTAAAAATAAACAAATGAAATTAATTTTAATAATATATGTTATTAGACCCCATGTATCCAACATATCAATGAAGTCTTTAAAATCTGGTGTGGGCCGGGCGCGGTGGCTCACGCCTGTAATCCTAGCACTCTGGGAGGCCGAGGTGGGCGGATCGTTTGAGCTCAGGAGTTCGAGACCAGCCTGAGCAAGAGTGAGACCCCATCTCTACTAAAAATAGAAAGAAGTTATATGGACAGTTAAAAATATATATAGAAAAAATTAGCCGGGCATGGTGGCGCATGCCTGTAGTCCCAGCTACTCGGGAGGCTGAGACAGGAGGATCGCTTGAGCTCAGGAGTTTGAGGTTGCTGTGAGCTAGGCTAACGCCACGGCACTCACTCTAGCCTGGGCAACAGAGTGAGACTCTGTCTCAAAAAAAAAAAAAAAAACAAAAAAAACAAAAAAAACATAAAATCTGGTGTGTATTTTATACTTACAGCACATCTCAATTCAGATCAGCCCCATTTCAACTGCTCAGTGGCTACACGTGGCTAGAGGTTGTCATACAGGGCAGCACCACTCTAGATAACCCTTCTGTTTCTACCTTCCAGTCAAAGCTGGCTGGGATGCCGTATCAGTTTCCTATTGCTGCTATAACCAATCAGCCCAAACACAGTGGCATAAAACAACACAAATTTATTCTCTTACAGTTCTGGAGATGAGAAGTCCCAAATGGTTGTCACAGGGCTAAAATCAAGATGTCAATGAGACTGCTTTCCTTCTAGGGAAACTGTCCCTTCCCTTTTCTAGCTTCTAGGGGCTTCCCACATTCCTCAGCTCATGGCCTTGCATCACTCTGACTTCTCCTTCCATAGTCACGTCTCCTTCTCTGCCTCCGACCCTCCTGCATCCCTCCTAGAAGGACCTGTGCAATGACACTGGGCCCACCCAGATAGTCCAGAGTAACCCATCTCGAGATCCTGAACCTGATGACACTTGCAAGGTCCCCTTTACCATGTAAGGTAGCTTATTCACAGGTTCTGGGGATTCAGAAGTGGGCATATTTGGGGGGCCTTTAGTTGGCCTATCACAAGTCCTTAGGAAGGGCTGAGGCTCAGAGCCAGGATGTTAGGGCCGCTAGTCCAAGTGGGGCCAGAGGAAGAGGGAATGACTCCATTGTGTCCAGAGTCAGAGGAAAGAATGAGCTGAAACTTCACAGGAGGAAAACTGGAGAAAGCAGAAGGTGTCGAGTCTTAGGGAATCCTATGGTTTGAATATTTGTCCCCTCCAAAACTCATGTTGAAATTTAATCCCCAGTGTGGCAGTATTGAGAGGTAGTGCATTTGAGAGGTGATTGGGTCATGAGGGCTCTGCTCTCATGAATGGATTAATCCATTCGGGGATTAATGGATTAATGGGTTATTGCTGGAGTGGAACTGGTGGCTTTATAAGAAGAGGAGGAGAGGCCTGAGCTAGGAGGTTAGAGTGCTCAGCCCCCTCACCATGTGATGCCCTGCACCACCTCGGGAATCTGCAGAGAGTCCCCCCCAGCAAGAAGGCCCTCCCCATTACAGTCCCTCAACCTGGGGCTTCTCAGCCTCCAGAACTGTAAGAAATAAATTTCTTACCTTTATAAATTGCCCAGTTTCAGGTATTCTGTTACAAGCAACAGAAAATGGACTAAGACAGGAGGAACCTGGTCCAGGCCCATCCCCAACAAGCGGGCTCCTTTTTTTTTTTTTTTTTTTTTTTTGCCATTTAGGAAACTTGTCACAGTTATGAATCCCAGAATAGAGCTTTTCTTCCAAAGATTGTATTTATTCCACCCAGTTTTAGGCCAAACCCTCCCTACTATCTTCTACCAAATGCATGCACAACCTCAGTGCACAAGTCAGAACTCTCATGACATGCTTTTGTGGTAGAGTGGATCATTTAAATGCTAAAATAGTCACTGAATGAAGCCAGGTGCAGTAGCTCACGCCATAATCCCAGCACTTTGGGAGGCCAAGGTGGGAGGATCTCTTGAAGCCAGTAGTTCAAGACCAGCCTGGGCAACATAGTAAGACCCCATCTCTATAAAAGTTTTTTTTTTGTTGTTTTTGTTTTTGTTTTTTGAGACAGAGTCTCCCTCTGTTGCTTGGGATAGAGTGCCTAGCTCACAGCAACCTCAAACTCCTGGGCTCAAGCGATCCTTCTGCCTCAGCCTCCCAAGTAGCTAGAACTACAGGCATGCGCCACCATGCCCGGCTAATATTTTTCTATATATTTTTACTTGTCCAGCTAATTTCTTTCTATTTTTTTTAGTAGAGACAGGGTCTCACTCTTGCTCAGGCTGGTCTCGAACTCCTGAGCATCAAACAATTCACCTGCCTCGGCCTCCCAGAGTGCTAGGATTACAGGCGTGAGCCACCGCACCCGGCCTATAAAAGTTTTTTTTTTTTTTTTTTTAATTAGCTAGGCATGGTGGCACACACCTCTCAGCTACTTGAGAGGCTGAGGCAGGAGGATAATTTGAACTCAGGAGTTCAAGGTTACCGTGAGCTATGATCATGCCACTGTACTCCAGCCTGAGCAACAGAGAGAGACCCTGTCTCTAACAACAACGACAACAACAAATACATACGTTCCCTGAATGAAAAAAATAAATATATTGCATTTTACCATAGGAATATTATTAAAATGAGATGATGTGTTTCTGACCAAGAACCCAGCACTAAATAAGTCAAAAATACATCCTAAGAGAAAAGATTATAAAATCTGTAATCACGTAAAACAATAAAAATGTGCTATTGCAGCTTCTAGAAAATGGGCTTAAATGAACTGTGCATGATAATTACACAAGGAATCCAATGAACTGTAGACCTCATGTAAGTGTCACTGGATCAATAATTTGAACTGAAGCCTAATTAGATGGCTATAATGTGGCCATAATAATCTCGCTTGACTTGTTAGAGTTTAGCATGGCTCACAGGAGATGATTTAATGACCCAAGCATATCTCACAGGGTCTTCTGATCTGTGATCTATCTTGATCTATTTCCCTGGAGCAAGCAGAGGTATTTAAAATTATTTCTGTGAGCCGGTACATCTGGTGCTCAATGTGCTATTGGTAATGATGGTCATCCTGGCCAACGTGGTCCAGCGCACCAGGCACACTGGGAAGGAAGGGGACCTGACACTTGGCACACCCACTGGGGGAGGCAGTCCACAGGTGTGGGTGCTGGGAGGCCACCCAGTATGGGCAGCTGACGATGAGCAGTTGTATAGTAAACCAGGAAGCATCGGAATCATGTGGTATAACAGGAGGCAGACAGAGGGTAACAAGAGATTAGGGATTAAATTAACACCCTTGGCATTCTTGCATATCTCAGTCACGATTTAAAATACTCTTGAGCGACCCCGAAGATCCATGGCATGCAGTCATTTGTCATTTTGCCAGGACAAGCAGCTTCAACACCTGAGCACGTGGGACTAGTTGAGTGACTGACCAGTATTCCATCTCACCATGGCTATGTGGTTCTTTGGTCATAGTTCAGCATGCAGAAACTTTCTTTTGGTCATTAAAAATAACAATGACCACAGTAGGGTTTTTTTGTTCATTTTTGTTTGTTTTTTGCCTTTGGCAAAGAAAGTCAGCTGCCGCTTATTGGCATTACATTGAAGAGAAATTCTGTCAGAAAATGAAATATAACTGAATGTCGCTCTCGGCTGTGCTGGGCTTGGAGGGATGAACAGGCTCACTTGTACTCCCTAAAAAAAAAGAAATCGGAGAAGCTGCTGCTTGCATGTGGCAAAAACCAGTCCTCAAGGGAGAGTTAAACTTTAGTGAAAGTTGAAAAGGAGGTTAATATGTGATGTGAGGCTATGCACGAGAAGCAGGTGACCCTTTGATTTTGGAGAACAAGAGTCATCTGTACAAACAAGGCAGGGATTCAAGTGGCTCAGAAGTGTGGCTCAAGCATGTCATGGACTGGCTGTAATCAGAAATCAGACTTGCAGGGGCTGACGCTGGGGAAGCATGTCAGGAGGGAGCGGTGCCATTGCTCCCGGCTGGAGTCTAAAGGCAGGGCTTGGGTGGGGCGTGGGGAGGGGCAGAGCAAGGCAGGGTCTTAGTCCTGGAAGGCCTGGAGCAAAGGCGCAACAGATCATCAAAAGGGCACTTTGGGCTCCAGAAGTGAGGCGGAAGCCCATCAACCCAAATCACGGCAGGGGCAAGAAGCCGAAGCTGACCCCATACTTTGTGCTGTGTCCCCACACATCAGGCTAAACATCCTTAATCTTTCTTTCTAAAATCAGGATTGGTCCTAAAAATTGTGGCAGGGCTGACCCTACAGGTTCCGGAGGAGGATCAAAGGCTCTCAGGCATAGAGAAGAGGGCTATAAGGCCAGGAACCAGGAAGGGTGTGAGACAATTTTCCCAATGAGGAGCAACTGGCTGTGTAGGGTCAGACGGCTGCAGAACTCTGGACAAGTCAAACGATGGAGCATCGGGTTCTCCTTTTCTGGGGAAACTGTATGTGAAGTCCTTACTGTGTGTCTGATGGGATTAAGGCAATTTGTCTTATGTCAACTTGAATAAGTTGGAATCTACATTTCTCAGAATCCTATTCTCTGTATGGTTCCAGGTAGGAGGTGGCCAAAAGAGGAATTTAAATGCAATTGGGAAGGTGGAGGTGAAGTAGCAGCCATTACCCCCTCCTCCACTCCTGATCTGCCTCTTCTTACCAACTGTTGACTCTACTGACCAACAGCAGCTCTTTACTCACTGCCAGATCCTTGACAGTGACCCTCAAAGGCAGGAGTGACAAGAGGGATGGCTTCCCACTGACCTCCCATGAGCCTTGCCTCTACCATCCCATTTTGGTGGTTGGATGTGCTTAGCTCGTCAGATTGACCAAAGAGTAACCTCTTTTCTGATCCCCAACTTTCATTCTGGACCCTCACTTCCCTGGCTCGGCCCACAGATGTGTAAGGTCTCCTCCAATAACAAATTCCTTATCCCATAATTTATAGTGGTTCTTCTTCCCTGGACTCCGACTGTATTACTAGGTAGTCTGTGTAGACTCCTGGGAAATCCAGGCATGGAAGCTTCCACCTACTTCCATAATGGAAGGATTCTTTGGTTGCAAGAGAGAGAAAGCCACACTGAACTAATTTAAACAAAAAGAAAAGTAGGGGTCCTTTATTGGCTCATATACTGAAACCATGCGGGAGCAACTGGAGCCAGGGGCTCAACAACTGCGGGTCTCTGATTGCTGCTGCTCTCTTCCTGTTTTAGCTTTATTTTTTTCTACATGAGGAAAGGCTGATCAGCGCGAGCCTGGGTCATGTGTCCACTACCCGGACCAATCACAGGCCAGCGGAATGAGGCATTATAACCGACCCACCTGGATCACTTGCCAAGCTCCATGACTCAGGGTTGAGTTAATTGTCAGAAAAAAAAAAAAAAAAAAAAAAAAAAAGTAGCACAAATGTGTCCACTGGGAGAATTGTAAACCAGGAAGCTACCTCCTGTTACATCTACTAAACTCCACTTAGTAAAAATTTAAGCAGTTTTGAGCATAACAAAAGCCCTTTCTAGCTAAGGCATTCAAAGAAATATCTAGTGGTTGGAAGACACAAATAAATTGCACAGGTCCACCACAGAATCTGATATTACACTGATATGCTCTGAGAGCTTTTTGCAAAATTACTGGAAACTTTACAAACTCTAGGTTATTGGGGAGATCTTTAGATGGAGCCTGACAACATGTCTCACTAGAGGCTTGCTTCTGAAAGTGAAAACACTGATATCCTCTTTGTTTTTGGACATTATAAGAAGCAAGTTTTTGGATATTACAAGAATCAAGAACTCAAGGGGAGAACAATGATAAGTCTTAATCAGGAAGAAAAGGAAGTCAAATATGGAAACAATCACATCTTTACCACATTGAGTCTCTCCATCCATAAACATGGTATATAATGCCTCCATTTGTTCAAGAATTCCTTTATGTCTTTAAATAAAAGCTGTAAGATTTCTCCATAAATGTTTTGACCATATTTTATTAGACTTATTCCTAGACACTTTATATATTCTGGTCCTATTATAAATGGTATTTTTAAAGTTAAATCTTCTAAATTGTTTGCTGTTAATATGTAGGAAAGCAAATTTTGGCAAGTATCTTATATTCAGAAACTTTGATAGACTTTCTCATTAGTTCTAAGAATTTGTCTAGAGAGGCTCTTGTATTTTCTATATATTTTCTCCTAATTTGCACATGAAAGTTAATTTTTCTTAGGTGAAAAATCCAAATTAAGTAACGTAAGCCTAAGACTATAATATCCTGTATTCATTTTCCATCCTTTAACAACTAACATTTATTTAGTTTACCAGAAATCACACTGATCTATGGAAGAGTTCCATTAGCCAAGAGAAAGTTTTCATATTTCACATGACATCCTTTTCTTGGAGATTCTCAAAGGCCCTGAGAAGTCCTGCAAAGAAACCTCTTAAACTTGGGTAAACCCTACATTCCAAACCTACTTTATCATGGAATCCCTTTTCAAACAACACCATCCAGGCTTCTGAGGAATTACTTTGTACAAAGAACACACTTTGGGAAATATGGTCTAAGGAACCACGTCATCATGAAAATGGTTAACTCCAGGATTTTCTCAAGAACCTACTATCTCTTTCTCTCCACATTCTATAGAAGTTAAACTGGGTAGAACAAGATTCTATTTGGCTTTTTCTGTTTCTACTCTTCAGACTTTAACACTAACTCCCTGTGGGTTAATGCCAGCTTTATGAAAGAAAGAAAAATATGCATATTAAATCTCATGAGACTACCCAGTATGTCTATTCTTCGGGAAAGGGGCACAGCTGGTCACAGTGGGAGATTGTCTTTGTAATTCCCATAAATATCTTTTGACCGACACGGAAATGACATTTTTCTGCTTCTATTTCTTTTCCTGCTGAACCCCAGGCCGCCAGCTATTATGCCATGCTTTTTTCCTTACATTGTGCAGAACCCCAGTGTTTATCACAAAGTGTTCTTTCTGTGTTCTGGATTATGTACCAAGGCTACAAATTTGTCAGAGTACAACTAAATAAAATCAAATGTAAAAGTCCCACAACTAGGAACATATTTTATTCAGGGGCAAAAACTCTAATTATGTAAATTTTCCTTGTATTGCTATTTCTGATCAGACAGTGTATTTATTAGATAATTTGAAAGGAGAATGATGAGTGTGTACCTTAGTGAGTTTCACTCTGGTATACATCAAACTTGCTTTTGGAGGCTGGGTGCGGTGGCTCACACCTGTAATCCCAGCACTCTAAAGAGGCCAAGGCAGGAGGATTGCTTGAGGTCAGGAGTGCAAGACTAGCCTGAGCAAGAGCAAGAGCCCGTCTCTACAAAAAATGGAAAAATTAGCCTGGTGTGGTGGTGCGCAACTGTAGTCTCAGCTACTTGGGAGGCTGAGGCAGGAGGATCGCTTGAGCTCAGGAGTTTGAGGTTGCAGTGAGCTATGATGATGCCATTGCACTTTACCCAGGGCAACAGAGCAAGATTCTGTCTCAAACAAAAACAAAAACAAAAACAAAAACCACCCAAAGAAACCTTACTAATGGAGCTCTGAAAATAATATAGGTTTTTTCCTTACCTGGGACCTCTGAATTAGAATCCCTGGTGAGAAGCTTAAGCACTTGTATTTTATAAAGCTCTGCAGTTCATTCTTTGGCATTTATTATGTCTTTCTTTTTTAATAAATCATTTTTCAATATGAACTTGCCTAAATTTTTTTCCTGATTTTGATGTAAAATAACAACAAAGTATATTTAAAGAAAATTTTTTTTTGAGACAGAGTTTCATTCTGTCACCTGGGCTAGAGTGCTGTGGCATCAGCCTAGCTCACAGCAACCTCAAACTGTTGGGCTCAAGCAATTCTCCTGCCTCAGCTTCCCAAGTAGCTGGGATTGCAGGCTCAGCTAATTTTTCTATTTTTAGTAGAGAAGGGTCTTGCTCTTGCTCAGGCTGGTCTCAAACTCCTGACCTCAAGTGATCCTCCAGCCTCGGCCTCCAGAGTGCTAGGATTACAGGTGTGAGCCACCACACCCGGCCAACAAAGAATATTTTTAAAGAAAAAAGTCAATTTCAAACCAATCTTCCAAATACAAACATGTCTGGCTCTGGTCCTTGTTCATGAAGCAAAATTTTGGAATTCTGAATTTGTCACTTAGAATTTTATTTTTTTAAATTTCCATGCTACCATATAGTAATAATAATTGTCATTTTAGCAATTGCATAATATTCAAACAAGTATTTATTTGAATCATAATTTAGCTAATCATTCTTTTACTATTGGACATTTAAGCTATTTCTTTATTTCGTTAGCTGCCTTAGAGATAGTAAGAAGCTTGATGTGTATGGATTTTGCTTTTCTTTCGAATCAATTCCCTTGGGATAATTTTCTGGAAATCTGGTTATTGGGTCAAAGAATATGAACTTTTTTATTACTCTTGTTAATGGTTACTAAATTGCTTCCCCAAAGGTTGAACAAATTCTCAAAGCCATGGCCCAATTCCATGGCATAATTGCTGAGGTTTTCAGGGAGGGACAGGCAATATCAGAGGTCTGCTGGGTTTTCCCACGACAGAGGAAGAAATGACTCCAAATACACCAGTCATATTACCTTACTTAAGAAGAAAGGCAAGAAACCTAATAATAACAACAGTGTCATGTCACTGCTCACCTGTCTCACCTACACTTCCCTTGCATTCTCTCTAATTCTCAGATAACCCTGGGAAGTTAGATCTTACTGTTCCTCATCTCACAGATGAGGCAAGGGTGGGAAGAGAGATTCAATACCTTGCCCAAGGGTGATACAGTGAGTTAGTACTGAAATGTGGACTTGAACCCTGTGTTTTTCCAGTATTACATCATGCGGCATTTCACACCATTGACTCCTAAGGCAGTCCTGGAATCTCTCAAATGAGATCCTCCTGAGTCATACATGGGCTGTGAAATGGAATATGATATAATGGATGTGGTAGGTTAAAGATGTCCACAATGCTCTGCTGCTTCTCCCATCAAGAGGTGGAGTCGACTGACCCTCCCCTTGAACCTGGGCTGGCCTGGTGTCTTCTTTTGACCAATAGAATGCAGTGATCCTGTTTAGGTCTGGGCCTAGGTCTTAAGAGGTCTGGCCGCTTCAGCATTCACCCTCTTAGACCTCCGAACCACTTTGTAAAGAGGGCCAGTTTTCTTTTTAGAAAGACCACAGAAAGAAAGAAATGCCTGGCCAGCCCAGCCCTTCCAGCCATCCCAGCTGAGACACTAGACGTGAATGTCGCCATCTTGGATTTCCATCTTCAGTCAAGTCACCCAGTTGACAACATGTGGAGCAGAAATAAACCATCCCTGATGAGCTAACAACCAGTGTTGTTGTTTTTAATGTCATTGAGAGTTGAGGTGGTTTGTTATACAACAAAGATAACTGAAGGAATAGAGTCTACTTTGGTGAATGCCAAATAGAAAAAGTATCGGCGACACATTCAGTCTTCCCTGGCCCGCACACAGCAGAATGAAATGCATTGACATTTACCACCTTTCGTGCCACCTAGGACTTACCTCTATCATGACACTGACCCCACTGCACACACAGCCTTAACCTGTGTACGTGTCCATATCTGCCATATCTGCCTTCCTTCCCACACTGGGCTTAACTCACCTTGGTAACCACAGCCTCATACACAGAGCCTGGCACTAAATAGTTGTTTAATACATATTTGTTGAGTGCATTTTGACTTGCTCTTGATTGACTGGTGAAAGCACTTGAAATGGAATAGTAGCTTTTCTTTATTGTGCTCAGCACCAGGCAAAGTATTTTATGTGATTTATCTCATTTAATCTTCACAACAACCTCATGAAGTAGGTCCTATAATTATCCTCTTTTTACAGATGAGGAAACTGAGAGACTAGGTAAATTGTTTGAGGTCATACTACTGTGGGCTGGCACAGACTCAAACCTCACTTTGCAAAGAGAAAGATTTTTATTATGAAACATGTCAACCACACAAATAACTATAGAGGTGAGTACAGCATACACCTGTGTACTTGCATTTCCCCAAAGTCTTAACTTCTTCTATTTGCTTCAAAGCTTTATAATGCTCTTAAAGAAATACAATATTGTAGATTCAGCTGAAGTTTCCTGTGTACTTGCAATTGAGAGAGTACACAGGGAACTTCAACTGATATATATCCTTCTCTTCCTCCCTCATCTTTTATCCCAAGTTAACAAGATAACCGTCCCTCTGCATTTGGTGTTTATAAATCTATGCTTTTTTTGAAGTTCAGGGGCACGATCATAGCTCACTGCAGCCTCGAACTCCTGGGCTCAAGCGATCCTCCTGCCTTAGCCTCCAAAGTAGCTAGGACTACAGGTATGCACCACCGTGCCAGGCTAAACTTTTTTTTTCAGAGACGATCTTGCTATGTTGACCAGACTGGTCTTGAACTCCTGTCGTCAAGCAATCCTCCTGCCTGGGCCTCCAGAGCGCTGGGATTACAGGTGTGAGCCACTGTGCCCAGCCCCCATGATTTTTATGTTTTTCAACATATGCATGCATTCCTAAGCAAGGTATTATGGGTTTTAAAAAAAAAAACTACATAAAAGGAATCATGCTTTTTACACCCTTCTGTACCAGAAGTGGCTTTTTTTTTTTTTTTTTGAGACAGAGTCTCTGTTGCCCAGGCTAGAGTGAGTGCCGTGGCGTCAGCCTAGCTCACAGCAACCTCAAACTCCTGAGCTCAAGCGATCCCCTGTCTCAGCCTCCCGAGCAGCTGGGACTACAGGCATGCGCCACCATGCCTGGCTAATTTTTTTTTCTATATATATTTTTAGCTGTCCATATAATTTCTTTCTATTTTGAGTAGAGGTGGGGTCTCGCTCTTGCTCAGGCTGGTCTCGAACTCCTGAGCTCAAAGGATCCGCCCACCTCGGCCTCCCAGAGTGCTAGGATTACAGGCGTGAGCCACCGCGCCTGGCCAATAAATATACTTTTGAGATTCATCTTGTTGATATATGTAGCTTTTTAATGCTATATGGTATTCCATTACGGAACTATGCCATAATTTATTTAGTCATTCACCTGTTGATGGACATTAAGTTGTTACTTCCCCCAATTTGGTTTTTTTTTTTTTTTGCTATTGCAAACAATGTTTCAATGAACATTTTTTTTTCCAATGGACATTTGTATACATGTCTCCCTAGGCAGATCAGCAACAGTTTCCATTTAGGAGTGCAATTGCTGTGTTACAGTATATATATTAATACATCTATAATTCTACTAGATTTTGCCAAGTTGTTGTGCAAAGCGGTTTTACTGATTAACATCCCCAGAGTCCACTCTTAGACATTATGGGATGGTCTTGATACCAGTTCCAGGGTTGTCAGCAAACAAGTGCTTTTTAAGTATTTGTGATGGGGAAGACAATACTTTAGGCATTGGCAGCAATTAAATGAATGAAGCCATTGCAGTGTAGTGCACAAAACCCCGAGAGGTCTAGCTGGTTGGTTGTGTCATGGCGGACAGCACTAGCTCTGTTAGGACTCACTCCCACCTGCAGGAATGTCGTGGAGGCATGTAGGTCAAGCTCTGCGTCAAACCCAAGGGCAAGTGGGGGCTGAAGTCCAGGTTGTGCTCCTGTACTCTGCTCACCACGGAGCCTAGCACTGGGCTATGCCTGTCTGGAGGAAGGTACACTTGTAGCCTAATTTGCATAATGCCACTGTATGGGCTAGTGGCAGTCCTAAGTAGAATGTATTCATCTGTGGGAAACCTGTACACCTGATTAAACAGGAGACAGAAGTTACTCAGAAACTTGCCAGGTTTTAGAATGGGTAGAGCCAGAAAATGGTTGTAGAGAAATGGCTGGGGCTAGGCAGAGGTTAGGGACAAAGGAAAATTTGGGTGCAGTGTCTAAGCTCCCATGTTGCCATGTACTCTGCCACATCACTCCTGGAGGTTGGTCATCTTGGCCAAATGCCTCATCCCCAGGGAAGTTCCTGTCTCCCTGCAGTTCTTTGAGACTTCTGGATCTTGCTGTTTCAGACCATCTGAGCTGCATGGTGCACAGAAAGGTTATGCAAACTAACAAAATAAACATGGTACCTCGGATTATAAACCTCACCCAGAGAGATTTCACTGCAGGTTTCTTACAGATTCAAGCAATTCAAATGTCCACGCACAGGCATCCAGTATGGTCAGGTGGCCTCCTGGAGGCTCCAAACAGCTGGACCAGGAGAAGATATCTCCTGTGGAATCAAATGAGGTGGGTCACAGTCTCTGGAAACTTCATTGCTTCTCTACATGCATGAGCTTTGCTGTAGTTGAAGGGCCTAAATCGGCTTTGGGTAGAACTTCACTCTGCCTAAAGGAGTTTGCAGATTCTTAGGATTTAGTCCCAAACGGAACTGTTGTTGGAAGAAGCTGGGAAGAGTGGAGGGGGCTCTGGGAAATGATCAACCATACCTCCGCCAGCCACTCATTGAACAGAACCAGAATTAAGGTCTTAAATACACAGCTGAAAAATTCCCAAGATGTGCGTGGCGGTGCCAGAGTCTGGGCAGAAGCTATTTGAGGCCCCTCCATCACAGCCCCTTGGATGGGGCTCCTGCCCTGTGAAGTTATTACACCTCGGGTCCAGACAGGAGGCAGGGGACAGCCCCCTTTTATCACCTGCTAAATGACATCACATTCCTTTTTACCAACTGGTGTCTACAGTTCAAGAAAGAAGGGCACTGTGTCCATTTCCCAGAGCTGCTATAACAAAGTACTACAAACTTGGTGGCTTAAAACAACAGAAGTTTATTGTCTCCTGGTACTAGAGGGAACTCCAAAATCAAGGTGTCCGCAGGACCATGCTCCCTTGCTTCTTCCTAGCTTACGGTGGTTTGGTGGCAATCTCTGGCATTCTCTGGCTTGCAGATGCATCAGTCCAATCCTCATCCCATGGTGCTCTCTCTGTCTTTCTGACTTCACAGGGGTGTCTTCTCATAAGGACATCAGTCATATTGGATTATCAACTCAAGTATATCTTTTTGTGGGGGATATGATTCCACCCATAACAGGCTTGTTTCTGCATAAAACTGCTCCTCTGGCCTTTGGATCTGTCTCTAGCTGCAGTATAGCGAGTTGATTAATCCATGGGTTCAGGCCAGGCTCAGTGGCTCACACTTGTAATCCTAGCACTCTGGGAGGCCAAAGTGGGAGGATCACTTGAGGTCAGGAGTTCAAGACCAGCCTGAGCAAGGGCAACACCCTGTCTCTACTAAAAATACAAAAATTAGCCAGGCGTGCCTGTAGTCCCAGCTACTTAGGAGGCTGAGGCAGGAGGATTGCCTGAGCCCGGGAGTTTGAGGTTGCTGTGAGCTAGGCTGATGCCACGGCACTCTAGCCCAGGCAAGAGAGTGAGACTCTGTCTCAAAATAAATAAATAAATAAATTAAATTAAATAAAAAAATAAAAAAAAAATCCACGGGTTCAGAGTCATTGCTTGCGTTAAAATTGTGGCTTTGCTGTAGTGTGACTAAGGTCTGTGAAACAGAAATACAGCGATACAGATTTCTGTGACACAGAAATAGATAACAAGAGTATCTAGTTTTTCAAGTTGATGGAGGATTAGGAAAAGTACTTTGCACAATGCTGAGCATTAAGTGCTCATTAAGTATTAGTTATTTAAGTGCCATAGTATTATTATTCCCCAACTGTTTCCATTGACTTATTTTGGAGTAGGTCATTTATTCTTCACTGCAGACACTACTCATGGCCCTGGAGCACAACCAAATGCTTCTTCATTTTAAGAGAATTGAGAGTTGGGTGAAGAGCAGGAGGGACTCCTTCAACGTATATCCATAAAGGAGACAGTTCATATTTATTAGCACTCAAAAATTCTTTCTGTAAATGCTTCCAATGAAAAAGGTAGGACATTTCTCAAATTGTGCCCCCCAAAGTTGGAGGGATTATAAGAGAAGAAAACTGACTGACTTTTAAAAAGAGCCTCACAGGTGATGTTTACTTTGATGAATGTTCCCCAGTGTCCTGTATCAAGCCCTCACTCAGCTTTACAACAGGTTCAGAAACTTCACCACGTTTGAGTCCCAGGATGGAAAGCTGACTCATACTAAAAACATTCATATGATGTACAAGATGTAGAAAGTGAGAGGGTAATTTATGCAGTTTACAGTGACAAAAATGTCATTGGCAGACCAGTGCCTTCCATAGGTCCAATCACGGCTTCTCTTCTTAGAGAGAATTATCAGAAGGCTGCTTGGTGGGCACAGAGTCAGAGTCAAGGGCTTGGGTTGCAGGATTTCAATGAATAATAGCATTGGGTTCTGAGGCCAGCTTCTTGATGAGATGGGATTGGGTACCTTCTCCCTTAGATGGACACTACCTACTTCTTCTTCTTCTTCTTTTTTTTTTTTTTTTTTGTCTCCTTGGAATGCTTTCATTTTTGACCTCCTCCTTCTGACGGACACATTCCTTTTTTGGACAAAGTGTTTTGCTCTGTTTACCAGATTCTCTTTTTTTTTTTTTTTGAGACAGAGTCTTGCTCTGGCATTATCTTAGCTAAAGAGAGCCTCCTGCCTCAGCCTCCCAAGTAGCTGGGACTATAGGTGCACGCCACCACACCAGGCTAATTTTCTATTTTTAGTAGAGATGGGGGTCTTGCTCTTGCTCAGGCTGGTCTCAAACTCTTGACCTCAAGTGTTCCTCCTGCCTCAGCCTCCTAGAGTGCTAGGATTACAGGTGTGAGCCATCATGCCTGGCTTATTCACTAGATTCTTATTATTTTTTTTTTTAGAGGCCAGGATCAGAAAATCTGAAAATCCTATAGAAGCTATCTATCATAACCATCTCTGCAGAAAAACACCATATTTACAAAACCATATGAATAATTTCAGAGGGTTTGTGGTCATCCTTGAAGCTGTTCTATGCATCCTAAGATAAAATTCCTGCCTTTAAGCAGACTTTGCCCATTTTGAGCTGATAAAGTTGAAGCCTAACAATGTAATCTTATTTTCCTTGTGACTAAATTCTTAGGACCACCTTCTGTCCTTACCTCCCTTGTCATTCCTCTACCTTCTAATCTTACACTAGGGCCACCTCTGTGACCTCTGAACTGCCCAGACCTTGTGACCACTCCTTAAGCCACAGCTACTGGGTTGAACTCTAGTTGTGATTATAGTGAACACTGTTTTCTCAACTTTCCCCCTTGGACTTGTATCTTGCACCTTCCCTGGTATTCCAGTTAATCCCCTCCTCTTTTCTTCTTTCCTTCATTTTCCTAGCAGGCTTTGCCCATGTCCCCAGGCATTGGCTATGACTGGCAAGTTGATCTCATAAGCCCTGATCTTCTGTCCTTCGTCCTAATAACCATATTCATAGCCCCATCTCCCTCTTCTACTCCCTCCACCTCCATTTTTCTTTCTTACCAATGCTTAACCCCCCAGACATCATTTTCTGTTTCTTCCCTTTTTTACCTCCCCCACCACTAAGCATTGTCTTTCTTTAAAATATTCCTTTTTGGAATGATGAAGATACAACATCTCTATGGTTCTCCTGGAGAGAGTTGGAACCCATTATATTAAGTGAAGTATCCCAAGAATGGAAAAACAAGCATCACATGTACTCACCAGAAAATTGGTTTCCTTGATCATCACCTAAATACAAATCTGGAAATGACACCAATTGGACATCAGACTGAGGTGGGGGGTGGGGGAGGGGATGGGGGTATGCCTACACAATGAGTGCATTGCGCACCGTTTGGGGAGTGGTAACACTTGAAGGTGCTGACTCGGGAAAGGGGGGGTGGGGAAAAAAATATGAAACTATTGTTTTTAACTTGCACTGTTCACTTAATAATTTATCATGAATATTTCCCATATTATTTCATATCATTGTACAAGAAATAATGTATACATTATGAGGACATACTGTATCTAACAAGATATACTGTTAGACTCTTTGATTCTGTAAAATTAAAAAAAAAAAAAAATTCCTTTTTGCAAGATTTTCAATACATATTTGTATTTCCCACCCAGACCACTCCTCTGCACTCCAGATTTGCATATCTTATAGTCACTTAATGAGTATTTGCACTTGGATGTCACAAAAACAGTACAAACTTAATGGGTCCAAAACGAAACTGATGATTCTTTGTTCCATTTTTCTCCTTCTCACTAAATTGCACTCCAGTTTACACAGTACGTTGAGCCAGAGGAATCATTGTTCATTTTTCCCTTTTCCTTGCCCCCCAACAACGTGAATGAGTCTTGTTGCTCTACTTCCAAAATATATCTTGAGTCCAAAGCATCCCCAGGGCCACAAACCTTAGATTAGGACAGCATCATTTCTCACCTGAACCATGTGCAGCAGCCTCTTAACAGGTGTCCCTGCTTCTACACTGGTCTTCCTCTAACCCATTCTTCACACAGCAGCTACATCTCACATTTAAAAAAAAAATTTTTTTTTTTTGAGACAGGGTCTCACTCTGTGGCTCAGGCTAGATAGAGTGCAGTGGTGTCATCATAGCTCACTGCAACCTCAAACTCCTGGGCTCAAGCGATCCTCCTGTCTCACCCCCCAAAGTGTTGGGATTACAGGTGTGAGCCACTGCACCCAGCCTACAGCTTTCTTTAACAAACAGAAATTATATTGTGTCACTCTACTTAACCCTTTTTAATGGTTCTCATTCATTCACTAAATTTTTACTGAATATCCTCTACGTATCGGGCCCTCCATAATCCCTGTCCTTGTGAAATAAATGAAGTGCTGGTTAGAAAGTGGTAAGGGCTATGAAGAAAAATAAAGAAGGGGTAAAGGAGGGGAAACTGTGTGTGTGTGTGTGTGTGTTGCTACAATTTTAAATAGAGAGTCCAGGGAAAGCTTCACTGAGGCTGAGTAGGTGACGTCTGAGCAAAGGACTCGAAAGAGGCGAGGGAGTAAGTAAGAATATTCGAGACAAGGGAATAGCAAGTGCAAAGGCCCTGAGGTAGAATCCTGACTGGCTTTAGGGCTGAGCAGAGCAGAATAAAACTCAAGCTTTACTATGTACTATGGTTTATAAAGCGGCACAGTCCACCCCCACCCCCCCAAACAAGAACAAAAACAAAAACAGGAAATAGCCCTCCTTCTGTATCTCCAACTCCCTTTCCTGGCATTCTCCCTCTCACCATATTCCATCCACACCGGTCTTCCAGTTCATGAGAAGCTCTTTCTTGCTTTTGCCTGTGTTGTGCCTCTGCCAGGAATACTCCTCCAACCCTATACTCATATACAATTTGCAAAGTTGGCTCTGTCTCATCCAATAGGTCTCAGTTTAAATTTCACCTTAGGTTTTTTCTGACCATAGGACTTAAAACAGATCTCTTCTTGCTATTTTTTCCCTTATGTCAGCTTCCTATTTATTTCTTTCCTGGCACCTATCACACTATACAATTATGAATTTTACTTAAAACTCAAAAGGTACAGTCAATGGAATCTCACTGCCATTTAAATTTGCATTTGATCACCAATGAAGATTAAGCATTTTCCCAAGTGATGGTTAGTTTTGGCATGAGCTCTTTTCTGTATTTTGCCCAAAGAAATGCTATTTAAAGTCCCTATGTCTTAAGGATGAGAGCAGGGCTGGCCAGCTGAAACCCTGCAGCGTCCACTTGTCTAGGGGGGATTTTTTCTCCCCAAGTTCCTGGTAGAGGCAGTGACTCACGGTGACTATATCTTCGCAGGAATCATTCCAAAACCCAAACCCATTTAGAGGAAAGTGTTTCACTTCGATACAACCAAGTTGTGAAAATGGGCAAGAAAGTTGCATTTGAGTGGTGCCAGGTGTCCCCATTATGCAGTTACTGAGCAATTATTAATGGCCACCTAATTATGCATTACTATGAAATGACCGTTACGGGGAAGCTCAAAGCCCCCAAACCAGGGGATCCCTGCCCCTCATCTGCCTCTCCGCCTTTTCCAGGGAGCTCTCCGTCCCGAGGCAGGAGATGGCCTAACTGACCCCTGGAGCCCGCACAGGGTTTTCGGCACACAGCTTGCGGCATAGAGCAACACGGACCCCATGGCTCTGCAGGTTTCTACCCGGCCCCTCTCCCAGGCCCCACCGAGATCACAGCACCTCTCGCGAGAGCACGAGCTAGGCTCGGCTCCGGGCCGTGGGACATTCGCGAGGCGCTCCAGACCGCGCCCCCTCTGGCGCAGCTGGGAGAGGCGCTGGCGAGGTGCGGCCGGGAGCGGCCGGCTGCGCGCACGCGCAGGTGAGCGAAGCGGAGCGGGCGCGGGGGCACGAGGGAGAGGGGCGGGGCCTTGCGTCGCGGCGCGGGCACGTCGCTGCGCGTCCTCTGTATTTAATGTCTCTCTGTTCCACCCGCCTGGGCGAGCACGTGGGGGAGCTGCCGGGGCACCGCGCTGCGGGGCCGGGCCGCGGGGCAGAGGCGGGGGCCGGGGGGTGGCGGCGGCGCGCGGACTTTGCACGCCGACGGTCGCCGAGGAGCTGGTAGGTTGGGGCCTCGGGGACAGCTGACCCGGGGAGCCCCGAGGGCGGTGCGGTCGGGGTGATGGGGAGCCTGGGGTGCAGGTGCAGCGTGCGACGCGCGCTCCGGGTGCTCCGGGAGCCAGAGGCGTGGGACGCCGAGCGTGTGCGGAGGTTCCCGGCCGCCTCCCGCTGTCAGGCAGGCCCTTTCCTTTCCCTCGCCTGCGCCCCCTCGTCCTCCCCCGCCGGCGTGTCTGCCCGCGGGCTCCTGACAGATCGCGTGTGCCCGGCTCTGGGCGGCGCTCTGCAGCCGCGCCGGCCCCCCACGCGCGTCCCTGTCCTCCGCTGGGGGGCGAGGACGCGGCGCCCGGGACGCCTCTCCGCACCTTAACTTTCCCTGAGCGCGTCCCACCCAAGGTCGCCCAGCCCCACATGCGTTTACTTTTCAAAGGTCGTGTGTACCCAGGCTGAGCAGGGAGAGGCGGCGGCGGGGCGGGCTCTGGGCAGGGCCAGGTGCGCGGAAGGGCGAGGAGGTCCCCTAAGCCCGCGGGGATTCCTCCCGCCCCTGAGGTGTTGGAGTTGAACTGGTCCTTTCTGGAGCCTAACCCAACTTCTGGGACCTCTGGCTCGCCCCGGGTGGCGCCCCACCGTGGGCCGGGCGGCGGAGGCAGACCCGAGCAGGTAGCCCAGCGCCTGAAGTTCAGTGCGGAGAACGAGGGGAAAGGCTCGGCTTACGGAACGGGGAGGATGGGCTGCGAGACCGGTCGTGAGCCGGTCCGATCGTGTTTCGGGCGGAGGGGCCGTCTGAACCGAGTTCGGGTGCGGAGGTCCCAGGCTTGGGTGTTTCGAGCGGGATTAGCATTCGTAGACTCTTAGACGCGTGTCCGGAGAGGCAGAGGCCGCCCAGCCTGGTGTGCCCGCTGACTTCAGCCTGGGGGCGCCCAGGGTCACGTGCCGGGCTCCGCCTGAGGCCCTCGGCCTACTGTCCGCGATCTGGAGAGACCGCGCTTGTTTCGGGGTTGCGAGCTGCAGTGTGCTTGGAGAGGCCGGGGGCTGGGCGCCTCCAGGTCTGGCTTTCCAGTGTTCAACTATTTAGTGCCCTAGGTTAAGGTTCTTCTATTTCCCCTCCCTGGGAAGGGTAGGAGAGGAAAGGTACTGTTGGTGGTGGGCGGTGCAGAAGCGACTCCGGACGGCAGGGAAGCCCTGGGTGTTCCGGGATCTCCCTCACCCAGGGAGATGTCCAGGGTGGCGGGCGCCTTCCAGCCCCTCTGCCGCGGTTAACGCAAACCCGGTGGGCTTCGCTCCAGGTGCGAGGTGAGACCTCTCAAGCCGGGTAGGGTGTATGCGCCGGGCAATTAGTGAGGTTAAACTATCTTTCCCCTACTGAAGTGCAGGCTATTTGGTGTTTAAATTTCTCTCTCGTAGTGAAATCTAGGCTGCTGGACCTGGTATAACCATATCTGTTAGTTACTGATCAAGGAACACCGGTTCACAAAAAGCGATTAATTCTGGCTACCGATAACCTTACATGCTCGTGTAACTGCTAAGTCTTTCCCAAATTAGTACCTTTTTTTTTTTAAATCTTTATTTAGAAAGCAAAGCTTGGACTCTTAGCACCACCCATCCACTTTGCTCTTAAAGGTACAGAGTGTCTTTGAAGTGAAGTGAGCAGCCTGATTGATCATTTATCTGATTTCTCTGTTCTTGGCACTTAAGTGGTTCACCTGCTGATTATTTAAGACTTTGAGCACTGGAAACCAGCAAAGTTCTGTTTGGGGAGCTTTTTTGACTTGTGTTGAGCCTTTCCTCTTTCACCTCTAACATGTTTTGTAGGTTCTGGGTAATAATTCCTGGGTGTGTTCTCTATGAAACATGGCTCTAGGTTAGAGGAAGTTCTCTGGATCCTACAGGTATGCAAATCACTAAAGCTCCAGTCCATTACTGGATTAAATAGGCTCCATTGTCATGCATATTTTAAGTGCTGGCCCAGAACTTGTAGGAACTGATCCTAGCCTGTGAGTGAGACTGGTCTAAGGGATTTGGGTCTAGGTGGGGTCCTTTGTAGGAGTTCCAGCTGTTTCTAGGAAATGCATTCTCACTTGGCCACTGCAGGGTGACAGTGGAGCTAGGTGTCTGTTGTACACAGCCTGCTCAGGTGCTGAAGTCAATGTGTCTCCAGTTGCTGAGCATTAATATTGTAAAGCAATTTGTCTTGCTACCTGGTAACCCAAATTATTCTTGGGCTTTGGATGTATAGCCACAGTTTTGGGGAAAAGCTAGTTTTAGCCACCACAGTGTTCCTTCGCCATCCTGAAGACAAACTGAGATCATATTTGTGAGACTACTGTGCCTGGTTCATGATAGGTGCTTAAGCACTGTCGTTGTTCCCCACCCCCCAACAGAAGCCCCGAGTCTTTCTCTGGAATCACTTGAGTGATTTAAATTTTATTAAAAGCACCCCTCCCCCCAGCTTCTGACCTAGAAACTTGGTTGGAAGGAAACGGGAAACAATTTCCCCGAGCTTTGCCAGCTAGCCTCCTGGCTCTAGCTTGCAACAGCATGACTTGCTCGAGTGGGCATTTCAGGGCTTTGAAGAGCAGGCAGCTCATAGCCCATGAACCTGGAGAGCTGTCTTGTTTTCCCCTAGGGTTCTCCTTCCTAATCATGTCTGTGAGTCTAGAATGATCAAGCTTCGCTGTAACTTGGTCTGTTTTTCTATTGTGGGGAAGACATTGTTTTGGATATGAGTTAATACTTTCAGTTTGTCATTCTGAGTTTTCCTCAACTATGGAAAGGTGGTGAGTCCTAGGGGCCTCTCATCCCACTGAAATCATCTCATACTCTTTGAGAGTTGCTTATCTCTGTAGAGGGGTATATTTTAGTCCTAAACCTTGCTTCCTAGGGCAGGTTCTGTTTCTTCCACATTCCTTCCTGGTGTAATACCCCAGGCTTGTTTCATTGTTAGGATCATTTCACATCAAGTACGCATTGTATGTGACATCCCACTGAGGGAACCTGCTGACCCTGGCACCTAATTTTAAACGTGGGTGGTGGAAAACATGATCAATGAATATGTTTGGAGTAGGGCCGGGTCTGGCTGGAGAAGTAGCTGGTGAGGACATGGGAACTAAAATTTGGAGGCTGCTTCTTCATTGACAGTTACTGTGCTAGGTGAGTTACAAGCAAACAGCTCCCTAATCCTTTAATCCTCACACCTCTGAGTACAGTGCAGGTGAAGCTGGAGGTCATTCCCAACTGTTTCAATGGCTGTCACAAAAATACAAATTGAGGGGTGGGTTTGGACTTGAACTAGGTCCTCTGGAGGGCTTTTGTGAGAAGAACCAAGGAATATTTTTAAATCCATGGGCTTGTCTCCTAATCTTTCTGCTGCTTTCTAAGCAGATTGTTGCAGTGAGTGTTATCATTCAGCATTCTGAGGACTGGCTTTCCAATAATAGGTAGCTTTCAAGGTGTCCTTTTTCTTAACTTTTTCTCCTGCTAAATGGTGCGGCCCTGCCTTCATTCTGTCCAGGTCCTTGCCACCTGGATGTTTCTGGGGCTTGGTTTGATAGTTTGCAGCAGTTGGTAGTAAACATTCTGTTCCCTGTCCCGTAATGCTGGCTGGCTGTGTTCACTTAGCCATGTGTCACTGAGGCCCACTTGCCCTTGGGAACAAAGCGGGCCCCCGAGGCGAGTTCTGGAAGTAAATGTATGTAGAGTTCTGGGCTGACTGGGCTTGCTTCACTGCTGGGCTTAGCTGGCCAGAGCCCTGGATTGGGTGCAGCTCTCAGAGCTGAAACCCAGCTGTGATTCTAAGCAGGCCTGTTCTCAGCCTTCCCGGGTCTTCAACCAGTAAAAGAGGGTTGGTCAACATTAAAGACATTCAGTTTGTGCTCCTGGAGCCCTGGTGTTTGGGCTGGGAAGCGTAGCTGAGTGGGAGGTACAAATCAAAGACTTAAAAAATCTGTTTTCTGTTCTTCTCAAGTTCTCTTAGCTCTAAGGTGCTACTGTTCTAAATATTTTTGTTTTGAAAGATAACTCTATTTGCCTAAATCCTTGGGTAGGGGGAAGGGTTTAGAGCTGCCCTATTTATAGGGTAACTACTAGCAATCTGTGGCTAAATTTAAACTTTTTAAAGCATTAAAATTTAAAAATCAGTTCCTCAGTGATATTATCCACATTTCAAGTTTCCAGTAGCCTCATGTGGCTAGTGGCTGTTGTCCTGGGCAGTACTGGTCAAGAGCATTTTCATCATTGTAGAGAGTTTTGTTGGACAATGCTGCACTACTAGAATGTTCTTTGCCCAACTCTAAAAGCTTAATTGCCTCAACTTGTAAATCCTTAAGGCATAATATGTTGGGGCTTAGTCTTTTGTAGTCCATAAACCCAACAGCTTTGGTTACAGATTACTTATATATATATCGGTTCTTTTTATGGCAGATTAAGAAGGGAGTTCTAGTCTGCCAGTTGGGAGGGGAGAGAGCAAGTATGGAAGAGTTTGAGAGAGGAGCTCAGCAAGGGGTCTGGGGACAGAAACATGAAGCCTAAGGCCCTATGCTAAGCCTTTAGAAAGCTGTTTTGGTTTGAGACCCTGTTTATTATAAAGGTCCTATCTGGTTCTCCAAGACCTGTGTTCATTGTCATTGGTCTCCAAATGTCAACTGTCTCCAGATGTGCTTCTTGGGCCTTCGCCTGATGACTTCTACGGGATCCTGGTGTGGGCACTCTGAACTGGGTGGCATTTTCATTGTGTTTCCTCTAGTCCATCTAAAAGTTAGGGGACATTCTTTGTCTTCAGGAAGGTGTTGGGGGAGAATGAGGCCACGGATGGGTCCTGACGCTTTGGTGTGGGGTGGGATGGGTGCTTTATTTCCAGATGTCTCCTCCTCTGCTTCTGGATGTGCTTTGTTAGAACCCTGCTGGACTGACCTTTGACATATAATGTGAGGTCTCTGTTCTTGGAGCCAGACAGCGTAAGACGCTGACTGAGCACCTACTGGCATTTTAGGTGGGTTCTTTTGATCTATGCCATTTTTATCCTCTCTCAACCCTGTGAGGTTAAATACAGCATCTCTAGTTTGTGGGTGAGGAAACTGAGGCCCCGAGGTGGGTAAGCTGGTCCCAGGACACAGCAAGGGTGGCTGGCTTTGGACCTGGGTCACGGAGAACCCCTCCCCCTTCCTTCCCTCCATGTGCTCAGAGGCTGTTTCTTATTTACTGCCCCATTATCACTCCTTCATCCAGAAAACTAAGCTGGATTTTTGAAAGATTAAAACTATTCCTAAAACTTGAGTCTGACTTGTTAGTGTTTTGAGTCATTTAAGCCTCATTAGAACCTTGTGAGGGAGGGCTCCTTATCCCATTATAGGACATTTTCATTTTAGGGGAAACGGAAGTTTCCTACACTTTAGCTCTCCTGTCTTTCCAAAGCCATGTTTTGTCATCAGAATTGTGCAACTATCAGGTCCTTTGGAAATGCACAGGGAATGACTGAGTAAAGAGCCTCCTGGGCTAGGAAGACTAGGTAGCTGGACCTCAGGGCCCAGGGAAACGGCTCCAAAGACTGAGCTGGTTGAAAAAGACGTCCTTGAAGTCACTGATTCCCCAGGCCCGTCAGACCTCACAGAGAGGTCACAAGCCCGTCCCCTGGCCCTCAGCAGGCTGTCACCCAGCAGTAGCTTGCCCCCAGCTCCCACCCCTCCTCTGTCCTTGGCCTGAGTGTACCCTTGTCAGGATAGAGACAGCAGCAGATCTGAAGGCCACTTCAGTCTTGTGTACATCTCCTTCCTGCCCCTCCAAAGGAAAAGGAGTGGGAGAGACTCACTTCCCTGAGCTGCTTGGAGGGAGACCAGCACTTGGCTGTGCCTTGAGCTGTCTCTGGGAGAAAAGGCCGTGCTGAGAATAACCTCCCTGCTTTGTCCTTTGACTTTGGTATGGCCCACCTGGCCAAGCATGTGCTGCCGCTATTTTTAGCAGGTGGCATCTTTTAGGGGGGCCGGGTGCATGTGGCTGCCATGTACGGGACAAGTCCTGGTGACAAAGCCACTGCTGCCACTGCCTAATCAGGACAGGGAGGAGAATAAAACGACCCTAGAAACTGGCATGGGGCGTGTGGCCGGGGTGGTTGTTTAAGAGAGAGGTCCCTGGGGCAGCCTTTGCTATTCTGGGTCCATGGCAGGGACCCAGCCTGCCTCCTGGGCCAGGCAGGCATGTGACTGAGGCAGCCCAGGGAGCTGGGGAGCCAGGGGTCAGGACTGCTGTCCCTGGGGAATGAGGGTCCCTTGTTGCCCCAGCAGCCGATTTCTCAGGAAAGTGGGCAACCGAACCCCATCTTTAGGTGAGGTTGCTCGTCCTAGAGGCGGGCCACTTAATGGACAGGAACAACGCTCTCAAACTGTGCACTGGCTGGCAGTCTGATTCCTGGTGTCCTCTGGCTTAAATGACAATACAAGCATGAGAGGAGGCAAAGCCGTGGCCCCCAGGAGAATTTCTTTACTAAGAAGCCACTGAGGCTGAAGAGTGATGAAAACAGTCGGACAAACGAGTTTGCTGGTTCCCCATGCTGTCCTTTATTCTCTCCTTTTTTTTTTTTTTTTGGTTCCTCCTTCCCTCTAACTTGGAGCTGCCAACTCCAGCCCATCTATCTGTTTCTGATTAAGAAAGCTTCGAGCCATATAAGGCCCTGTGTTGCCTATGGTTTATGTTGGCTGGAGAGCAAGGTTGTTTTCACAAAATCTGATTCAAAGAAGTGGCAAGGGCTTACGTAGGCTGCGAGTGTGTGCACGCCTGTGTGTGTGTGTCCTCGCGTCGCCTGCTTCCCAGGGCTGTGTGTTTGTGTGCGCGTGTCCTGCCTCCCGTGGCTGGACTGCCAAACTGGAACAGACTCATTTGAGGGGGTAGGGGCTGAGGACAAGGGTCTGGCAGTGGCCCTCAAAGGCTGGTGTGTGGTGTGGCCACAGGGCTTCCTGGCAAGTGTATCTGCTGAGAACCTGAAGCAGAAAGAGATCCCCCACTTACCCACGCAGCGTACCTGTCATGCTGCCAGCCACGGAGGCGTCCCATTAATATTTCAGGAGTGGATTCTGGAAGCAGCTTCTATTTATTAAGAACTAAAGTGCCTGGGCTCTTTGGGCAAGTTGGTTTCCCCTGTGGAGAACAGGGCACCTTGCCCCTCGAGTCCAATCTGCCTTCTGCACAGTGATGCTGGGCAGCCGTGCCCTGACCTCACTGTCACCTCTTGCTGTCTCTTGAGTCAGCCAAGCTTGTTCCTGCCTTAGGACTTTGGCACACGTTCTTCCTGCTTGGAATTTTCTCTCCCCTCTCCCTTCTCCCCTCTCCCCCCTCCCCTCCTGCCTGTCCCCCGGGTCCTGGCACAGCTCTCAGCTCTGGTGCCGCCTCTTCCGAGAGACGTTCCCTCACTATGCTGTCTCCAGCCGGCCTTCTCTGAACCACAGCACACGGAAAAGGCCTGGGTGACTCTCAGCACTCCCAACTATCACCGTGCTGTGTGCATGGGAGTGTAGTATTCATTCAGAGCAAGGGGTGTTCCAGGGCTCCGTTCTCTCTCTCCCCATTCTCTCTCTCCCCGCCTGGAAGAGGCTGCAGGTCTATTAACATTTCCGTTGTTGGATCTACTTTGCAGTATCTTATCTGTAATTTGACTCCCTCGCCCTCCCTCCACTGTTGCTTCCTGAGGGCTCTTTCTCTTGTGCCCAGTGAACCTGGCTCACAGTGGGTATTAAAATCTTTATGAAATGACCAGCCCTGAGGGGCCCTGCTGTCCGATGGTGGCCAGCCCTCCCAGTGGGCTGGGGAGACCCATCCCTTGGTTCTTGAAGGGTCTAGCTATCAATAAGCGTGTTCTTGTCTTTGATTATTACAGTTATGTCAGCAGTGCCGTTGGGGGTCTCTGAAGCAAAATTGGCACCAATTATTATGGGAAAATAAAGCATGACAAGTTTGTACACAGATTAGTCGACATGAATGCGTATTGTGATGGTTAATAAGAAACACATAAAGCTGTATGGTAATAGAGCATCCCTTGCTTACTTGTATATAGTGTAAGAACGTACTGTCAATCAAAGCATCGCTTATGGGAAGATTTGGCTTTTGACTGTACACAAGGTTTGGAAGGACAGTTCTTTGCCCAGAGAGCCCCCCATCCCCATCCAGTTCTCTTCCAGGGACAGCTGCCTTCACTTGTTGCTATCTTCCCTGCCACTTGCCTCTGTATTTCTAAATAGTATGCCCTTTCTTTATTTTTTAAAAAATTATCTGATTTGTTTTTCTATTGTGGGAGATAGCACTTAACTCATTCCTACACTTTTTTCTTCCCTCATCCTCCCAGAATAGAGATAGCCCAATTTTTGGTGGTGTTGCTATTGAGAATGTAAATGATTATAATATAAACGTCATTCATAGCTGCAAAGTTTTTAGTTTCCCCTGTCTCTTTTGTCTCCCCCTCTTCTCCTCTCCTAGTTAATTCCCTCAGTTTCTTGTGCTTAATTTTCTATGTCTCTGTCACCAGTTCCCTGACTCTTCCCTGAGTCTCCACCACTGCTGTGAAACTCTTGTCATTGGCGGAAAGCTCCTCACTGTGGCTGTGTGTACCAGGTACTCTCTCAGCTCCGTGTTGGTCGTGGGAAGCATCCCTTTCCCCTGACCATGCTGCCCCTTCACCCTAGGAATTCCCTGTCCCCTTCTCTTGTGTTGTGTCCTGCATCCAGCCCCCACCTTTCTTGGTTTACTATGTTGTCTTGGGGAATCCGTCGTCCAGCAGCTGGCTGAGAGAGTGTATGTGGTGGGTGGCCAACAAGAAACACGCTGTTTAGGCTGGGTGCGGTGGCTCCAGCTGGTAATCCTAACACTCTGGGAGGATGAGGCAGGAAGATCTCTTGATGTTAGGAGTTCAAGACCAGCCTGAGCAAGTATGAGACCCTGTCTCTACTAAAAATAGAAAAATGAGCGGGGCATGTTGATGTTCTGCTCACCTGTAGTCCCAGCTACTCAGGCATGTGTGGCTGAAAACAGGACTGACGGAAAGTTGGCCAAGGCAACTAGGCCCTCAGAGCCCGTGCACCAGGCGAGCAGAAGGTCTGGCTTGACTTTCTGGAGAGGTTGGAAATGAGAGGGGATCTGGATTTGGGCCCCAGGTAGTGCTGCAGTGGGTACTGAGTGGAGCCTGAGTAGTGAATGGGGCAGCTCCACCCTTCTTGGCTCCCCCGATGCTGGCACTCACGCCCGTGTCCCCTCATCCTCCACCGCAGGACATTGGCACATCCTAATCTGGGGACACTGGTACCTTGTTTCCTGTTTGTCCCCCACCCCAGCAGGATACTTGCCTGTCTCTTGGACCAAACTTTCAGATGGGCAGTGGCAGAGGGTGGCAGTAACAGGCTCACTGGAGAAGAGGTCACTGATTTTTTTGGTTTGTTTTTGTTTCTTTGTCCCCAAAGAGACTGTGAAACATTGAAGGTGCCTCAAGGGCAGCAACTTCTCTGATTCGTTTGTGTCCCACCATGCTTTGTCCCTGTAAGGGCCGGCAGTTATTTGTTGGATAGAAGTTACCTCCTTATGCCTGTATGTGATTTCTGGGTTGGTTGTACGGCACTGTCTGCCATTAGGAAATCAGGGTCTTACCTCTTTGCTTTGCCCACGTGAGGTGGTGGCGTGAAGGGGCTTTTGCACTTGAGCATCTTTTCTGATTTCTTTTGAAAGCACGTGTCATCTTTATTGGCTTTTAAGTAAGCTTGTTGTCAGATCACCACTTCATATCTTTTGGGCACTCCTATATGGCGTCATCTGTGGCTGTGGGCAGGATCTCCATGTACCCAGGAATGCGTTCCTGGCACCTGCATTGTCACCATCCTTAGAAACCTGTCGGAATTCACTTGTAAAGCGAAAGATGGTTGTCCAGGGCTGGAGATGAGTGGCCAGGTGGGTGTAATGGAGTCTTCACAGTTTGTAAAAACCACACCCCTACCTCCCAAATGAAGCAATTGGGAAGACCTTCGCAGGAGGTGCTGAGGTTTTCCCTTCCTCGCCTGAGGAGGAGTGAGACTTGGACCTGCCATGGGTTTGGTCAGCAGAGGAGGAGGCTGGCTGGGCGCTTTACCCTTGTGTTGCTCCCTTTGTTACCAAGTTTTCCAAACCAGGAGTTGGTTTCAGTGTTATTGAGTAATTGGACTGGAGGAGCTCTTAACTTGAGACCATGTCCAGACATGGGACTTTTTGCCTCGGCCCTTCTTACCTGGAGCTCCTGGCGCTGGACTCTGGGTTTCCATTTTGGCTGGAGAAAGCATCACTGAGCAGGTGCTCCCACCCGGACATCACTGGGTCAAGCGTCCAGCCTGCCTTCTGCACAGCAGGCTGGGAAAGTGATCCGTGACATCCTGACAGCTGGGCGGCCTGGAAGGGGGGAGCGTCCCTGGGGCGTAGCTGGTCTGGCCACACTGGCTGGCCTGGCTGCTCTGGGCCCATCACAATGGAGGGTGTGGGGACAGTCCTGGGTAGGACCTCGCAGCCCCACTGTGAGCTAATTTGGAATCTTTAGGGTGGCCATGTGAAGTCATAGCTTCCTCAGGCCCCTAAGGATGCAGGTAACCGCCCAGTGACACTGGAGCTGGGCTGACACTCCCACACCTGAGGCATGGCTCCAGCACTCTGAACCGCTGGCCCCAGCCATGCTGCTGAGGGTGCTTGGCCCAGGCTTACCATCGCCCCCGCCCTCGGTGGCAGGACCGCACGCTGCCCAGCAAGGTAGGTGTTGGCCGTTGCGGCATCTTTCCAGCCCTCACGTTTCTTGGGGTCTTCTGGGAGCACCCTCTAGAACCGCACTGTCCAGTGGGTAGCCACCGCTGTGTGTGCCTATTTGAATTTAAATTAATATCAAATAAAATAAAAAACTGAGTTCCCTAGTCACACTCATCATATTTCAAGTGTTGAGTAACCTCCTGTGAGCAAGTGGCTGCCAGTATTAGACAGCAGTCACCCCTGGGGGGTCCCCCAGGCCTTTGCCTATTGTGACCTGCTCCACTTCAGGGATGTCGCAACTGCCGAGACTCTTTCTGGCCACGTGGCCTCAACAGCAAAGGTCGTCCTTCGTCTGGCCCTCCCAGCGCGGCAGCTTCGGCTCCTGGGATCCGTTCCAGCTTTGCTCACTCCCACACACGAAGGCAGTAGAACCTTAATGTGGGTCACAGCCCCCTCCCCGAGGGAGGGCTGGCCGCCATTGAGAGCCATTGCCTGCTGCTGGGCTCCGCTGCTTGGGGTACCAGGTTGTGCGAGTAAGTCTGAGAGAGATTGATTCTTCCATCCAGGTTGGGAGCTCCTGGTGGTCAGGAGCTGCTCCTGGTGGTGACTTACACATGTTTGCATGTACAAGCAAGGTGAGTAACTGTGACCTGACGGGGAATTAGGTAAACACATCTGATACAAGAGACATTCTTGGGGTCTTGCAGAGAAGTCTGGGTTTGGGATCTTGCTCCACCAAACTTCCGTGGGAGGGAGTGTGCCTCCACGCTTGGCCCATAGCCTGCTGCCGTCCTCTCTCTCTCTTTTGTAATTTTAAAAGTTTTTTAGTCTTACTTTTTAGAGACTGGGTCTCACTCTGTTGTCCAGGCTGGAATGCAGTGGCATAATCATAGCTCTCTGCAGCCTCAAGTTCCTCAAGCGTTCCTCCTGCCTCAGCCTCCTGAGTAGCTAGAACTACAGATGTGAGCCGCCACCACCACCCCTCCCCCAACCCTTGTGCTGTCACTTTCTGAATGCAGTGGCTGACGTGCTGGGCTCTAGGTTCTGATTCCCTGCTGGGGAGGAGTCCTGCAGGAGGGACTTGGTGAGCGGGGCACTCTGGAGATGGAGGGTCTTGGGCTGGCTCTTTCCTGTTGGTGGACACTTGGGGCGGTCTTAGGTAGTGTGCACACTGGGGGAATGGGAGAAATGCTCACATTCCCAACTTAGAGGATGTGTAAGTGTCCATTTGGAACACAGAGTGGATGACCAGGCGAGACGGGACTTGCTGGGCTTTTGGCTCCTAAGCTGTTGTTTTTATGGTGGACTTTCCCATCAGTTATGTGCGGCTCTTTTTCATAGTAACTGTGCCAAATGGGCTTAGTCACTGGGACCAACGTTTTTTGTGCCATTCCCGGGGATTTGTTTTCTAACAAGAAACATAGCAGAAGGCTCTAGACCGCAGTTACCCATCTCTCAGCTGGGTTAGGAGTGAGGTCATAATTTCTCCCAGGGCTGTTCTGAGAAGCTGCAGGTACGTCTCTGGAGAAAGAAAGGATCCTTTTAGAACCTGGAGTGAGCAGATGAGTGCTGAGGCCTGTGGCTGTAGCACGTGCCTGCCTTCAGCTCTGTGACCGCTTGGCAGCCAGCCACCGTGCATCTATTCCCGGGCAAATGGACCTGCTAAAAATAAGCAGGCAGCTATTTCATTCCAGCAGATTCAAAATAGCCGCGTGTCCCCCCCCCCCATCAGCCCTAGGGCAGGGCTCTGCAGCATCCTTCTGGGAGGCCTTTTCCTGAGTGCAAGCAGCCTGCCCTGAGTGTCCTGGGCCTCGGGGAGGAGGCCCTGGGGGAGGAGGCCCTGGGGGAGGAGGCAGCCTGCGGAGAGCGTGTGCATGTGAAGGCCTATGGCCCTGCGGTGTGCAGTGCTACTTCAGTCTTGAGAGGTAGGTTCAGCTTTAAAAAAGAAACAAAAACACTAGGGCAAAGAGCAATTGCAGAGTCTGTACCCAGAGAAGGAAGGAAGGTAACAGAAAGCCTCGCAGGGTGGGGTGTGTGCACACACACGCATGCTCGTGCCCCCATCTGGGCATTCAAGAAAGGTTGGTGTACCCCTACACCACTTCTCGTAGGCCTATCAGACCACGTAAGTCAGGGAAAAGGGCATCTTACCAATTCCCAAGAAGTCTGTTTGACTGAGATTGGCTCTGGGTAAGAAAGTGAGGGGCCAGCCGATTCCTAACTGTGGGAAGAGGGGGCTGGTGGAAGGTATTAGTCACCCCGTGGAGCCCCTGGGAGGTCCCTCCCGGTGGCCACCCGTAGTGAGCCCCAGCTAGCCTCAGGGAGTTGGAGCCAAGGCCTTTGGGCAGGGTGGCTGCTGTCCCCAGGGGCTCTCAGTTCCCTTCTTGGTGGAGGATGGCTCATATTTCTAATCACAATCCCCTGATAGCAAGGGAGGAATAAACTGTGCCTTCCGACTCTCTGGGGGTATCTCATTCCTCTGTTCTCCAGTGCCGGTGGAGCGCTTCGGGTCGGGCAGTTCCTGTCCTGGAAGCAGTCATGGAGAGAAGAGCTTTGTCCTGAGCCGCTCACTGCGGAGTAGCAGTGACACTTGGTTCCTGGTTCCTCAACCTTGGGTCTCTGGCACTAGTCCAGGGTGGGAGGTGGAGGCCCTGGGCATTTAGGTGGGGCATTCTGGATTCTGTGATGTGGATGACATGGCCTCAGGGTAGTAGTATTCAGTGCCTTCTCCCAGGAGGCCCTCCTGGCACAGCAACAGGGGGCATCTGGCTTGGAAATGTCGCAGAAATCATGTTTGCTGGGCTGTAAGTCTCCACAGCCATAGCTGACCGTAGGGGATAGATTTGGTGGGTGTGGGGGCTTAGAGCCTTGGTCTCTGGGGACCATGCTGGGCTGGGAGGCTCGGGTGGGATGCTATAGTGGTGTCCCTGTGAGCTGCAGAGCTGCAGGCAGGCGAGGCGCGTGTGGTGGCCCCTGGCTGCTGGTTCTGTGCGTCCTGGCTGGGTGAAGACTGAGATGGGGCAGGGGACGTGTGGGGAGCCCAGTGGCAGGATGGCTGGGGACTGGGTCGAGGTACCAAAGCCAGGCTGGAATGCGTGTTTGAACACTGGGGCTCTGCCTTATCGCAGTACTGCCAGCCTCTGGGATCTCGGGAGGCTGGGTGAGGCGGGACCGTAACAGCTGCACAGGCAGAACCCCCGGAATCAGCTTTCAGTTCCAAAGGGGTGGGGCTTCTCCCAGCTGTTTCGAGAGGCAGTTTGTGTCTTGGGTAGCAACCCCTCCCCGTACACACCCATTTGAGCCTGTGGCCTTGGGCCGTTGGTGTGCAAAATGGGGTGGTGGTTAGGATTTTTTTCTTCCTCTCTACCTCATTTCATTTAGTCTTTTTCCTAAAGTCAGAGAATGGCTAGAATACTGTGGGAATCACAACTGTAAACCCTGCTGAAATGGGATTGCCTAGTTAATAAGGATCAGAATCTAAATTTACTGACCAGATGAAAACCTGGTTTAGACCTCGGCTCCACTTCCTGTTAGCACGTGCCCCTTGGAGTAGAACTTGATCTCCTGACACCAGGCCCTGCACACACTGCCCTATCCCGAGAGCACCCTTTCCCCTTAGTCTTTCTCCCTTCTCGAATTGTCTTTCCTCTTTCCTACGAAAGGCGTTGAACATGAAGCAAATGCTAAGGAAATCTCACATAATCTACCTCTTTTTTGGTTGGTTGTGGGTTTTTACAGAACAGTGATTCTCAAACTTAACTGTGTGTTGTAATCACATGGGTTAAAAAAAAAACAGATGTCCAGGTCTCCCCCTGAGATTCTGATTTAATTGGTCTGGGTACCATCGTGGCCTTGGCTTTTTTAAAGCTTCCCAAATGATGCTGTTTTGGAGCCAAGTTGGAGAACCACTGTCAGAGAACTCTCCTCCCGAAAGGAAGAAGCAAGAGTATCTATTTCTAGATAAGAAATCCCAAGGAATCTACTAAAAAAAACTATTAGAACTAATAAATGAGTTCAGCGTGGTTGCAGGATACAAGATCAATGGGCAAAAACTTCCTCCTCCCACACCTGAATGGCCTGTCTTGTGTCCTTCCCAGCTTTTCCACGGGATTGTAGGGACATAGACGTCACACACCTGTGGTGGTCTATGGTTTTTTTTTTTTTTTTTTTTTCTGTATCGTGCTTTTTCCATGTCAGCACATGAGATTCTGTAGCACCAGTATATCTGTGGACTTCGCAATATGTTAATCAGTGACTCCCCTGAAAGGTTAATCCCAATTTTTTAATTTTTATTTTAATTTTTTTATTATATTTTTAGAGATGGGATCTTCCTATATTGCCCTGGCTGGTCTTAAACCCCTGGGCTCAAAATGATCCTCTCTCCTCAGAGACACAGTAGCTGGGACTATAGGTGCTTGCCACTGTGCCTGGCTTAGTGCAACTTTTTTTTATTGTGTTTTTTGTTTTTGTTGTGGTTTTTTAAAGACTCTAGGTATAGAATTTCTGGGTCACAGGATGTGGTTCTAAGGCTTTAAGAGCTATTACGAACACTCTCCAAAAAGGTAGTACAGAATTCCTCCTTCTTGGCTCATACGATGCTTCTTGCCCATAGTTGTATTAATTAGTGGGTTCTAGATTTAACGTGGACTAGAACTTGGGTTCCCATCCCTTGGCTGTATGACTTTGGCTTATTTTGACCTTTAAAGATAGTAATAGATTCCAAACCAGGTGGCTGAAGATTAAGGATTAAGCGATACAAGGAAAGCATCTAGCAAGGCGACATGTTTGAATCTAAAGCCATAAGGTAGCATTGTTGAAGCTCTCCTCCTGGAGGGATTGATACAGTCTTCTGAGGCCTGGCCACTGCTTAGCCCTACTTTATACTTCAAGTGTTATCATTGCTTCCTTTTCCAGTATTAGCAAGAAGGTTTATCTTTAAAGATAGAGGGGGCTTCTAGAGAGGACCCTCTCACCACCGCTCCCCTGGCTCCATCTGTAGCACTGGGGGCAGAACACACCTATTATAGCTTCCTTCACAAGCTAATATGCTAGCCCCTGGGGTCTTGTTAAAATGCAGCTCTGATTCAGTAGGTCTGAGGCTGAGACACTGCGTTTCTAGCAGGTTCCCAGGTGATACTCAGTAGTACTACTTGTCTATGGACCGCACTTTGAAAAGCAGAGCCCTAGAGCCCTTCCCAGTCTTAGCTGAAGATTAGCACCACCCAGGAAACTGTTAGAAGTACTGATGCTCTGGTTTTGCCAGGGACATTGATATAAGTCAACTAAACCGATAAGAGTTGTTAAAAACGTTTATTTTTGTTATGTCTGCAACAAAACACAAACCCAGATTAAGGTGTAATTCACCATGTCAGTTGGAGGATTTTTGGCTTTAAGTAGACTTTTAATTTTTGCAGACAGATTTAAAATTTGCTGGCATGGGAGGTGCTGAATACAAACAAGTGTTCTAGAATAAGTCCATCATAACTTAATGAGAGCCAGCCCTGCTTTGCAAAGCACTTAATATATATATATATATCTTAGCTAATCCTTATACCAACCCTCCCTTAAGAGATGTGTTCCCATCTTACAGGTGAAGAAAATTGAGTGTTTTGGAGTTTTTTGTTTTGGTTTTTGGAGACAGTCTCTGTCTGTTGCCCTGGCTAGAGTGCAGTGGCGTCGTCATAGCTCACTGCAACATCAAACTCCTGGGCTTAAGCAATCCCTCCTGCCTCAGCCTCCCAAATAGCTGGGACTGCAGGCACACACCATGGTGACTGGCTAATTTTTCTATTTTTAATAGAGACAGGGTCTCACTGTTGCTCAGGCTGGTCTTGAACTCCTGCCCTCAAGTGATCCTCCCGCCTCGGCCTCCCAGAGTGCTAGGATTACAGGTGTGAGCCACCGTCTGTAAAGTTTTCTATCTTCTTGATATGTCTGCTCCCTCATTCTAGATCCTTATCGTTTCTCCTCGTTTGGATCTGACTTAGATTTCTAGGTTCCCTTTGCCTTCTGGAAACACAGTGTGGTGTGTGCCCTTGCAGACCTAGACTTGTTCTGTCTACAGGACAAAATCCAGACTACACAGGGGGGCCCCGCTAAACTACAGATGCTCCTCAACTTAAAATGGAGTTCCGTCCTGATAAACCCATCGTCAGTTAAATACATTTAATACACCTAACCTACCAAGCATCATAGCTTAGCCTAGCCTGCCTTAAATGTGCTCAGAAGGCTTATGTTAGCCTACAGCCGGACAAAATCATCTGGCAACACGGTGCACTGTAAAGCACCAGCTGTTTACCCTCCGGATCTGATCTCGTGGCTGACTGCGAGCTCCGCTGCCGCCGCCCACGGTTGCAGGAGTGTCCTGCTGCGTGTGGCTAGCCTGGGAAAGATCCAAATCCAAAATTCAAAGTATGGTGTCTACGGAGTGTGTATGACTTTCGCACCGTTGTGAAGTTAAAAGATCATAAGTTACTGAATTCCAAGTCTGACCTGGGTCTTCAGGCTACTGTTTGTTTTCTTGGTCCCTCACCCTGGGGCATCTCCCGTGCATTTTTTCTTCCTCCTTTGCTCTTGCCTTCTGTTGCTGAATACCAAACTACTGGTTCCCTGACTCGTGATTTTGGGGGAACGTGAGAGGGACGTGTGTACATGTGGATTCCATGGGTGTTTGAAAATGCTTCAGCACCCCTTGGATAGGCAAAGTGCTCCAGGAGTTTAGAGAACTAAACCACACGGAACATAACTGGCCCCTTGTTGGAGAACGTAGGGAGAATTTGGTGTCGTAACGCGATGAAGAGGGGATTTGGGTTAAAGAATAGAATGCTCGTTGTGTTTCAAGGGGGTATGTGTGAATCGGGGAGCTTGGAGGGGCAGGGGCCTCTTCCTGGCCACTCACCCGCAAGCGACCACCCAGAGGGACCAGCTGGTGCAGGTCCGAGAGGCCTGCTCCTCAGGGGACGCGGGGTAAGGGAGGGAGACGGCGCCGGCCTTCCCCCCGCCCCCCAACCTCCTGCGTGTGCACGTGCTCTTCTCTGGCCCTCGTAACAGTCCTCCCCCTCCTGCCCTCTGCAGGTATCATTACTTCAAGCCTCCAGGATGGCGCTCCCGTTCCGCTCGCTCTTCCCCTTGGCGCTGCCCGGAATGCTGGCCCTCCTCGGCTGGTGGTGGTTTTTCTCTCGTAAAAAAGACCACGTGAGCAGGCACAGCGAGCAGGTGGAGGCCAGCGCTGTGGAGCTGAGAGCCGACTCTGCCATCAAGGAGGCTCTCCCCGTGGAAGATATCTGTGCCGCAGTCGTGTTCACACCCCCCAGTGTCACACAGCCACCAGAAAAGGAACCGCCCACCGCGAGCAAACCTTCTGCAGAGCCCCCAGCCTTGCTGCGGATACAACCGGCCCGTCGGAGATCAGAGTCCTCAGGCAGCCTTCCCAACGTTACAGACCCACGACCTCGACCGGGAACACGCAAAGACGACAGTGCAAAGCTGGAATTAGCCTTGATGGGTGACGATGCCAAATCTATTCCCCTAGAGTGTCCCCTTTCATCCCCAAAGGGTATACCGTTTCCTCATGAAGCAGCCGAGGTGTGTAAGCAAGAGCCCATGTTCAGCAGGATGCCGGGGCGGGCGGCCCCCGCTGAGAAGCATGGCCCTGGGGAGAGGGCACGAGAGACCGGTGGGGCCGAAGGGACCGGCGATGCAGTGTTGGGGGAGAATGTGCTCGAAGAAGGTCAGTTGTCCCAGGAGCATGTCTCGGAATTAGAGAACAGCAAGGCCCCCCGCCTGGCCCCCCTGGGAGGAGAAGGGGAGAAGGGGAGGAGCGGCCTGCCCCAGGTGGTCGTGCCCGCACAGCAGAAGGAAGAGTATGTGGTAGGAAAGTTGCTAAGTAGCGTCATTGAGTCTGCTTACACAGAGCTGGCTAAGGACGATGAGACGCCAGCACCTCACGTCAGAGGTGGCAAAGCCTGGGACAGAGACCTGGCGGGAGAACTGACCAAAGAGGAGAGCTTGGATAGAAATGATAAGATTGAGCAGGCTGCCTTCCAGTTAATCTCCCAAGTGATCTTGGAAGCAACCGAAGAAGTGCTGGCTACCACGGTGGGCAGGATTGCAGGGCGGATATATCAGGCCTCGGCCGGTCAGCTCCAAGGTCAGAAGGAGGAGAGCTGTGTCCCAGGCAGCCCCCAAACTGTTCTGGGCCAAGATGCTGGGGAGCCCACCCTGGCCACAGCAGAGGCAGCCACCAGCCCATCAGACGCAGCCCCACCCTCGCCAGGCCTGCCGGCAGAGGACCTGCCGCCGCCAAAGACCTACGTGAGCTGCCTGAGCAGCCCTCTATCCAGCCCCACCAAGGACAATAAGCCAAAGAACTCCGCACACCCCATCTCCCTGGCCCCCTGCCCCCCGCCGGCTGCCCTCCTTGGAGAGTCGCTGGATGGGGAAGATGCCACCTGCATGTCGGACAACAGCCAAGGTGTCCCTTCAGTGGTCTCCTCGGGCCACTGCTCAGATTCCCTCAGCACTTCAGGGCTCGAAGACTCTGGCACAGAGACCAACTCAAGCCCCAGGGACAAGGCCATCACCCCACCGCTGCCGGAAAGTACTGTGCCCTTCAGCAATGGGGTGCTGAAGGGGGAGTTGTCAGACTTGGGGGCTGAGGATGGATGGCCCCTGGACGCAGAAGCAGATCATTCGGGAGGTAGGAGGGTCTCAGGTGCTCACTTACAGGATGGGGGCCTCCCTTTATGTGCTAGGGACGGGCCGCTGGCCAGCCTCTCCCTTCTGCTACCTGTGCAGCAAAGCCGTGGTGCTCTTCAGCTCCGTGTCCCAGCTGGCCTGCAGAGCTCCGGGCACAGCATAGTGCTCGTGGGTGATGAGCAGTCAGGTTGCCCTGGAACCCCAGAGCCACAGGAGCCGTGACTTGGCTCATTAGCCAGCGAAGCCCCCAGCCCTTCCGAAGGAGGTAGCTCAAAGTTGAGTGCACTGATGAACCTTCGTGTGCCTCTTTTCCTCTTAAATGCTGACCTCTTAATGTTTTTTTTTTTTTAAATGGAAAGGTCTCCTTAGCTTTGTTTCCCTTGAGTGCCAGGTATGGGTGTGAGGTTCTTTTTAATGGTTTATTTCCTTTTAATCATGTGCTTGTTCCCATGTCTTCACCTGCTTCCCTCCTCCAGAAGCTCTTACAGGGTAAGTGCCCAAAGAATGGCCACAGCTTTGAATACATGTGGGAGGCTCGAGCTTCCTGACGTTGCCGTCACCTGTTCCTTCGCAGAGAGCCTCAGCCACTTTCTTTCTGTGCAGCTGCAGTTCCACCCCCGGGAAAGAGGGGCACTTTGGTAACGAGGTGTCCACTGGGTTTTTCGAGTGCTGACCCCAGCGTAGACAGTTCAGACCGCTAACTGACAGGTCAGCAGCTCCGGACCCTGCTTCTGCAGCCCCCCTGGGGTGTTTGGTTTCTCTCCTGGAGAGGGGCCGCCGCTCTCCCAGTGGCTCTCTAACTTGCCCATCCTGGAGCCACCCCCTACCTCCCGTTTCAGCTCCAGGGGTTTGGGAATCTTTACCGGGAATCTTAATACTTTCGGCAGCATCTGGTTTGTACCACACACGACGTTTTGTCACCTCTAAGATGCTGTTAAGACGTTCCTGTTTTTATGTGCTGCCAGTCGTGATTATAGAAGGCCAGGTACTATGAGATGCCTCCCAATGTCAGGGTGTTAAAATGTTTCTCCCAAAATTGGATCTTTAAAATGAGTGAAATTTTTTAAGAATAGAGGAGTTTCTCTTTGCCTCCTGCCCCTTACTCAGCTCAATTGACAAGCCCCTCAACCTTGTCATGCCAACTCCAGATCGATGGCAGAGGCTACTTGGATGTGTTGACTGCGTCTGAGCCTAGGGGCAGAACTGGGCTGTGGTGGGCAGGGAGGCTCAGGGATTGCAGGGGAGCCAGCGGTCGCAGGCCACTGTTACCACTCAGTGGGCGCCGAGCACAGGGCCGGCGCCCGCGTGCGTTCCCACGTGGGCCCTGCTCTGTGTGGGAGGGAGTTGAAGCTGAGAGGGGTCCGGAGGACAGCCCGGCAGAGGGAGCCGGAAGCTGGCCTTGAGTACTGCCTGCTAGAGTCCTGGTGTGGTTCGGAGCCACTCTGGGTGCCCTTGGGGTGGCGGGTATTGGCTGGTCCTGTTCTGTTGGACAGAGGCGGGGGCTGCGCATGGGTGGAGCCCCCCACCCTCCCACTTCCTCATTCTGTTCTGCGTCTAGCAGGCTGGCCAAGCCACCTTCTCTCAGGGGGAGGTTTTCCCTGTGTGAACTATTCCGAGCCCCTGGTGTCAAGGGAGGGGGTCACTTGGAAGGTGGCTCTTCCTTAGCTGGGAGCAGAGTCTCTGTAAGCCCTCGTTCTCTTTATCCAGACAGTGTATGGGTTGCTTGGTGGAGGATTGTGACCAGGGTTTGGAGAAACAATGTGGAAAATAACCTGATTGGTAGGCTGTCGGGAGTGATCTGTTTCTGGCAATTGAGTCGTTCATATTTAAGCCAGAACCACTTCTCTTGAGCTGGTCGGGACCCGTTTTTCTGCAATATGGTCCCTTTGGCGCTCTCTTGAGAGTGCAGCAGGCCAAGTTGCTTCCCACTGTATCCTCTTGGATAGCTCAGTCTTTTGACCAGCGGCTATTTGAACCCAAAAGAGTATTCAGGGTTACACAATTTGGGCCCAAGCAGAAGGAAAGGAGACCCTTCTTCCTTGGTCCACATCTGGCAGAGAAACGCAGGTCCCTGGTCAGGGATAAGAATGGGGTCCTCGGACAGGCCAGTGAGGATTCTGTCTAGCTCTGCTTGGCAGAAGACCACTGCCTGGGACCCCAGGCCTGGGCCTCAGGGGCTGGAAGACCCCTGGTCCAAGGGCCTGGGCTAGTTGGAAGGGTGCCGAGACGGTTGTGACCGGTAGGTCCGGCTCCTGGGACCATGTGGGCCTGCAAGCATGTCTCCTCCCCCGCCACGCGGCCTCGCCTTCCCTGGGCGCAGTCTGTTTCTTCCCATTTCACCACTTGTGCCTCTGCTCCGGCAGCTGTGGCTGGGTGCGGCTGCCAATTAAGCAAGTGGGACTCTAAGTGACAGGCTAAAATTAGGTGTATCGACACCCCCAGTCCTCCTTTCACTCGGGTTGTTCTGAGCCTTCTAGACTGAGTTGATAGTCACCTGCCAAGCTTGAGGAGGGGGCGTGGGGCGGTGGCCTCCCGGAATGTGCACTTGGGAAGTTCTGCGGCGTGGCTCTGCTCTGAGCCAGGCTCGGTGTGTGCGCGCGCCCGCTGCTTCCTCCCCTGCAGGTTCCGATGGGAACAGCATGGATTCGGTGGATAGCTGCGGCAGCCTCAGGAAGACTGAGAGTTTCCAAAACGCCCAGGCAGGCTCCAGCCCCAAGAAGGTCGACCTCATCATCTGGGAGATCGAGGTGCCAAAGGTAAGGGCTGCGTCCCTGCAGGCCGAGTTGCAAGCTCAGAGCTCCTTCGGCCCAGGGCCATCAGGTTGGGGGGAGGGGGAAGGAGGGGGAGGGACAGTCAACCAGCAGGAGCCCCTGCGGGAGCCAAAGGCTGAGGGAAAGGGAACACTATGCTGCTCCGAGGCTCTGAGAGCTTCCTGCAGCGTGGAGGAAGATGGCTGCAGGAGCACCTTCTTCTCGTACTCACTCACAGGCCTGGGGGCTCTTCTTGTGCATTCTGGGGCTCAGATCTGTTCAGGAAAAACCAGGCTCCCTTCGCTGTGCTCTGCTCAAGCTCGCCAGCATAAAGTGTATTGTATAATTGAGCAAAGCATAAATCCACATTTTAGAGAACTTGAAAAGTATAGCAATGTATGAAGAAAATAAAAAGCAGCTTTAATCCTACCCCTGAGAGTGACTGTGAAAGACTTTTATTTCTTTCTCATCTCGCACCCTGTGGTTTTTAAACAAAACTGAGATTATGTCGCTTTAATTAATACTTTAAATATTTAACAATTTGATTTTCCTGTGTTACGCTTTGACAATGTAATTTTAACTGCATTATTCATCGTGTGAATGTCAATTTACTTCATCGGTCCCCAATTCCAGAGTGCTTAAGTGGTTTCTAGCTTCTTGCTGTTATAACTTACAACTTATTAGCTTGATCTTTATGTTTATCTCTGGGGCTCGGAAGTAATTGGCAGGCTGCGTTCTCCCAGGGCCTCTGGCTCCGTGCTGGGGGGGAGACTTGGCGTGGTCTGAACTCTGGGTCCGGGCGGCTGTTTTGACCCCAGGTTGTTGGCTCCCATGGCGGTTTCTTCCCCCGGGAACCCTGTTAGCAATCCTGCCCTCTTTTCCCTCGGTGGTGACAAAGGGCACAAGGAGGCCGGCTGTGGCCGAGGAGGACCATGTCCCTGGTAGCTCTGCTGGGCTGGGCTCGTGTCGGAGCTCGTCTTATGTAAAGGCTGAGTTTGGCTGCTTCTCTCCACCTTGAACTCTGGCGCACTGGGCACTTCTGTGAGCCTCGTGCTCCGAAGGCTCCAGCCTGCTGCCACTTGGCAGTGGGAGGCCAAGAAAGAGTTCTTAGCCTTTCGTTTTCAAATCTAGGCCCCTTATCTTTGGACCTGAGTAGACTTGAAGGAGAGGGGTACAAGGAATCGTAGTTGATCCTTATGCTGGTAAAGTTTCTCATAGCGTGGGTTTGGGGGAAGTTGCTGCCTTTGCAGCTTTCTGGGTCTGGGCCACGTTGTCAGGGATGAAATGGGAACCGCTAGGTCCTGGAGCCAGACTATCTAGTTCAGCCGCTTGGCAGCTGTGTGACCTTAGGTGAGTTCGTTAGCCTCTCTGGGCGTGTTTCCTCATCTGTAGAATGATGATAAAGTTGTCTGTTACACGGGTCCTGTGAGTAAGTGTAAGTGCTTAGCATAGTCCTGGCAAATGAATGCTGACATGGTAACAGCTAATACATTTGAGCTTGACCTTGTGTAGAACAAAAGTAGGTCTTTGGGAGTATAGGGAATTGGTTTTCTGTTAACCCTCGTGTCTCTCTCTCTCTCTCTGGAAGCACTTAGTCGGTCGGCTAATTGGCAAGCAGGGGCGGTATGTGAGTTTCCTGAAGCAAACATCTGGTGCCAAGATCTATATCTCAACCCTGCCTTATACCCAGAGCATCCAGATCTGCCACATAGAAGGTCAGTGGCAGCTGCTGCCTTGTGTGTCGCTTTCTTAGCTGAAATAGAAGTAAATTGAAGCACCTGAGTCCCCGTTGCTGTCCTCTTGGTATCTAAGTCTCTGAATAGAAAACCCTGCTTCTCATCCCAGGGGAAGGGAGCACTGGGCGCCTCCCCTGCAGCCTCTTCCTCCAGTTCAGGTGCTTGAAGGGTGCTCGGCTGGGCAGGGCCAGGGGTCCAGGTTCACAGTGCCTAACCCCACCCTGGCCTCCTCCTGCCCTGCCTGTGACTTCCCTCTGGCCTTTTCCCGCCTGCCTGCCTCCTGTTGTGTTCAGAGCACAATCACAGTGGCAGCGGTATCATCTGAGAGGGGTAGCACTTTAGCATTGAGTGGTACCTTAAAGATACACTTGAATTCTGGGACAAGCCCTCTGGAGTGGGCTGTGTGGCTGAGTTGTTTGTGCTATGACTTTTCTCTTACCCACAGTGATTGTGTGTCCTGCCCCCACCTCCATTTAGGCTCTCAGCATCACGTAGACAAAGCACTGAACTTGATCGGGAAGAAGTTCAAGGAACTGAACCTTACCAATATCTATGCTCCCCCATTGCCTGCGCTGGCGCTGCCTTCTCTGCCAATGACATCCTGGGTGAGCGTGCCCCTCCCCCCCAAACCCACCCCAAGCAAGAAACCCCCAGACTGCGGCAAAGAAGGCAGAGAGCACGTTAATGCCTGTGCCTTCTCACCTCTGGCTTCCACCAGTCAGTTCTGCTACTAGCCTGCCTTTTCTGGGGACAAGGGTAAGGGGGTGAAGTGCTGGCAAGAAACTGGAAACCTCTCAATCCCGACATGGGGGAACCACTTTCCCTGGCTCTGCCACCTGGGCACCTTTTGTATTTGCTAGCTGTTTGCTCAGGCTGGTGTGGGGTCCCTTAAGCCTGGTGCTGTGTCCAGGGTCACCTCTCAACATCCGAGGCCTGGGTAGGACCCGCCATCCTGGATTTGGATGGGGCTTGTGATGAATTGTTTTCTTCCATTCTTTTAGTTGAGCCAGAGCTGGTAGTGCCCTGGCGAAGGATTTCTTTCCCTTTCCCGCTCCAGGAGAGGTACCTAGATTGTAAAGAAGAATGAATAGTCCCCTCCAGGCCCACGAAGCTGGGTGGCACTTTGAAGGTTGCCCTAGGATTGTGGCAGGAGGAGGAGGTGACAGGGTCTCTTGGGGCCTGTCACTCATCCTGCAGTGTGCCTCTGGGCCTGCTCCGGCCTCAGTGCATTGGGAATAGAATTGCAGAGTTCTGTGGGCCAAAGACAATTGACTGCGTTTCACACAGATGGGCTGAATGTGTGGCTCCAAGGAAATTGCCCTGCTGGGTGTTTTTTGTTTTTTTTTAGGATGGTAGGCCTTTTACTTCTGTATCTTCCCTCTTCCAAAGACCCTTGTGCTGGGGATAAAGGAATAGGATGTCTCTTTTCCTGTGGGTATTTGGGAGTAGGCTGAACTTCACTTTATGCTTTACTCCTGAATCATAGAGTTTTATTTGCAGGAGTCGTGGCCTTAGACTCATTGTCTTTTTAAATAATTGAGTGGTTTGCACAGATGGTTTCCTTCCCTTGTACTCTGCTTGGCTCACTGGGACTGAAGAGGTGATCCCAGACACCCCAGAACCAGCAGTGCTGGGATGGGGGGGTCGGGGCCAGGACTCTTCCACTTGTGACCGCCCCCTGGGAAGGCAGGAGTGATGCCCTGCTGTGCCCAGAGCCCCTGGGTGTTGCCTGTAGCTTGGCTTTGGGAAAACCAGCATCTAAGGACAAGTCTCTTAGAGAACAGTTGATGGCCTCTTCCAGGCCTTTAATATGGGGTCTGGCCACTGAGCAAACCTATATTCCAGATGCTAAAGTGGAGTGAGTTGGCGGTGTCTGGAGTATGGAAGATGAGCAGGACTTGCGGGGCGGAGGGGAAGGAGGAAGAGCAGAGGAGACGCAGACTCTGATAGACCTGACCGTGGGCTGGCTGGAGCCCACTGCTGGTGTGGGGAAGGCAGAGCAGAAGCTGTCAGGCCGTCAGCTCCTGGCGTCGGCTGCAGGTCCAGGGGAGCTGGCGTTCCTCCTCGAGGGCCTGCCTCTGCTTATTCCTGGGCACCTGGGTCTCCGTGGCTGCCTCATTCCTGTGTTTGCCCTCTCTGGGTCTTACAGACTCAGGGAGAGGTGAGAGGGAGGCAGCGCTGGCGGGTGGACCCTGCCCAGGCCAGCACCACACCTGCAGTGGGCCCTTGGGTGCCCAGTGTCTGCTGGGAGCCTCCCTGCCCAGCCCTGAGGTGAGGCTGCCCCTAATGGCTGCTCCTGGTATTGCAGGGCAGCAGCCACAGTGGTGTCCAGCACTTTCTGCAGTGAAGTCGCTGCGAACCTCTGCATCTGGGTGCCACGGTGTTCTGGGTTGCTGTGCCCCTTTTAAAGATGTGCCAGTTCAGACACTTGCCCTGGGGCCCCCGAGACTTACCCAAACATGAGAAGGATTGTTGCAGTGGCCGCTGCCCCCTCCCCTCTACAGCTCATGCTGCCCGATGGCATCACTGTGGAGGTCATCGTGGTCAACCAGGTCAACGCCGGGCACCTGTTTGTGCAGCAGCACACACACCCTACCTTCCACGCGCTGCGCAGCCTCGACCAGCAGATGTACCTCTGCTACTCTCAGCCTGGAATCCCCACCTTGCCCACCCCAGTGGAAAGTAAGTGCTGGCCTGGCGGGGGGCTGGGGAGCCCTGGGCCCTGGCCAGGCTGGGGGGAAGCCCTGGGGGTTGACTGTTCTGCCCTTGATCTTGACAAGAAGAGGCTGTTGTGGGTCCTTCGTGGGAACAGCAGCCCTGAGTTCTTGCCGTTGTCCTGGGGTCGTGCTGGGCTGGGCTTCCCGGCCAGCCAGAGACTGGTGTTTCCACCAGCTGAGGGAGCGATGGGACTGGAGTGGAGTTTCGATGCAGGGATTCAGATCCCAGCTCTGCCGCTGAGCATCTGCTCAGTGGGGCGATGCCCACTTGTTCCAGGAGCTAGGGCTGGATGTGTTCTACATAAAGACTTGGTACGAAAGCTCCCTAAGCCCAACAGGCCCGTGCAGGGGTTGGGTCATCTCCATTTGACAGATGAGAAAACTGAGCCTCTGAAATCAAGTGACACCTGGGCAGGGGCAGGGGCTTGAGCTGGTTCTTTGTCACTATTAGCTTGGTTGCCTTAGCAGCAGGGATTAAATGACAGAACATCTTTCCACCCACCCTACTCTGGACTCCTAACCTGGGGTCCCCCAGTGAGCTTCAAGGTACTAGAAAAACCTTTGAAGTTATCTGTAGCGTGTGGTGTGTATGTATGTGTGTGTGTGTGTTTTCTGCCCCTGTCTTCCCAGGGTGGGATTGTGACCCCTTGGAGCACAGCCCTGGTGGCTGTCTGGGTGCTCTCAAGCTCCTTCCGTGGCAAAGACTAGACGTGGGGTGTAGGCCTAGCAGTCCCCTTCTGGTCGAGCCCTCGATCTGAGTTGTGGGCTGGAGCAGATCCTAGATACCAGGCCCCTGGGACCTGCTGCACTTAGCGGGTCTTGATTCTTTCAGGGACTTTCCTTTGGGAATGTGAGGCAGGCCCTGGCCCCGTTCCCTGAGTGTTGTGTTTTACTTGGTTTATCTGGTTAATCTGTGTGCATCCCAGACTTTGGTAAGTTTCAGAGCAATGCTTTTCGGTCTGGATAGATTTGGGGGCAGCACACCTGCTAGGCTGAATTTCTCACATCTAGGTTCCTCCCTCTGCTTGTCCTGGGCCCTGGGAGGCCTTGTCGGGGACCCCTGCTGTTCTGTCTCCTGTGCTGTGGAGGTGCGGGCCTCTGAGAAGTAATGCGGGGAGTGGGGATGGGTGCAGCGGTGACCGTGGTGGCTGTTGCTGCCCTGCCCTGGGCCAGGTGTTTCCACACTATCCTCTTCTTGCTCTACAGTAACAGTCATCTGTGCTGCCCCCGGCGCGGACGGGGCCTGGTGGCGAGCCCAAGTGGTTGCCTCCTACGAGGAGACCAACGAAGTTGAGATTCGGTACGTGGACTATGGTGGATACAAGAGGGTGAAAGTAGACGTGCTTCGGCAAATCAGGTGAGTGGAGACTCCTCAGACAGGCACAGGCCCTGCTGGTCGTGGGATGTATGATCCCTGCGTAGCTGGCCTCGCTGCTGCGCGCCTCGGGTGTGGGTTAATCCTTCTGTCGTGCCGACTGCTGTGTCTTACCAGAAACACACTCGATTACTTGCCTCAGCCACACTGAGCTAGAAGGCCCATCTTGCGGAGGAACCTCCCAGTGTCATGTCAGAAGTAAAGCAGGCTCCTTTTTGGGAATTTGATGCGAGAGGTCCCTCCGAGGTCAGGCTTGCGGCGGGGCTGGCCGCCTGCATTCAGGTGTGCCATGACCTGTGGCCTCCTGCATGTATCCCCCCTGCTCTGCTGCGTCCTAGCTTGTGGGTGCCACTGTACGAAAGGCGAATGTCAGCTTGGCGTGGAGTCAGCCTTCACATCCGTGTTAAACTCGTTCCTTTCCTGCCTTTCCAGGTCTGACTTTGTCACCCTGCCGTTCCAGGGAACAGAAGTCCTTCTGGACAGCGTGATGCCCCTGTCAGGTAATAGCTGGGGCCTGTGGCTTGGCAGGGGGAGGTGGGCAGTTGAGAGTAGGTCTGTCTCGGTGCCCTTGTACTCACCTGGGGGGCGTATGCAAACACAGGTGGCTGCCACTGCCAGAGTTTCCGATTGAAGAGCTCTGGGCCGAGGCCCAGGAACGTGCATGTCTAAGACGTTCCCAGGGGAGGCCAGTGCCGGTCCCCGTTGAGGTCCCCATTGAGGTCCGCTGCCCTAGACTTAACTCAGGCCTCCGGCATTGACAGGCTTCCAACAAAGGCACCTTCCAGAACATAGTCCAGACCCACTGTCTTCTCCCCTGTGGTCAAGGGCAGGCACTG